>NW_024881282.1:8959231-10393398 GCF_018691265.1 Tyto alba
ATCCTGTTTTCTGCTACAGGCAGTTTTTTAGAGATAACATATCATTTCTATACAATTTTTCAGGAATGTGTTGATCTTCCAGCAGATGGTGAGCATTTTTTGGAGGACTTGCAGTCGGTTAACTGAAGTAGAAAACCTTTAGAAATACATCATCACTTCATAGACACTGTGTAAGGCCTGTATTTGGATTACTTCAGTGATATTCTGACCTTAATTATATGATAGTCCAATTGTCTGGAAGACAAAACTCAATGTAAATTTATCACATCTTAAAGTCCTGATATCTGGTAGACTACGTTTTTGACTATTAAGGCCAACAGTGACAAGGTAATAAAATTCCTCTTATACTTCCCATTTAGGATTGCTTGATGTATTTCCTGGTATAAATATTGTAACAGCTGGAACATGTTCAAAAGAAATCTTTGTGGTATTGTTCATAAACCCAGCAAATTTAAGAGGCTTTGATTTACTACTTAAATAGGCACGTCTCGTTTTCCATTTTTATTTTTCTTTACAATGTGCAAAAAAGAGCCTAACTGAATTAAAGTTTGTCCCCTTTTTTTTTTCTTCCCTCCTCCCTCAGATTGCAGCTATTCTCAGGAAACGAAAACTTGACTATTATTTGCACAAACTGCTACCTGAGATCTTGCAATCAACTTCCTTTCTGACAGCAAATGGGACCTTGTATATTGCTTGCTTTTGCATTCTAAGGTTGGTATACTGTCCTAAAAATGAAATGTAACAGGAAAGCTATTTTTATGCAACTTTTCAATTTATATAATATTTTGTCTTTTTAACAATAGGTTGGTTTGTAATGGGTAGGAGTAAGAACATGAACAGCTGTGCCATCATCTTGATTTGTGGTCTTACCACTTGATTATGAACCTTTGGGTTTGTGTTTTTTTTTTTTTTTTTTAGCTTCTCATTTTTGTAATCTTTTAAATCAGTAAACAAGTAATGTAGTCTCTTTGCTTCCTTTTCTCCATTTTACTGATTCAAAATACATTGTTGCGGGAAATTAAAATACATTTTAGAGGGGAACTGAGAAGGCCTAATCTTTCTCTCCTATAAAGAATTGATGTAATTTGATATTTTTTTCTGTTTTCCTGATGCAGGGGCTGTGATGACTTTTAATTATCCTAAAGTTTATCCAGACATCCAAGTTTGTACTTTCCTTATTTGTGGTCACAAATGAAGGAAGTCCCAGCACAGCTTCTGGGGTTCTGTAAGATACAGGCTTGCACTGAAAAATGAGTATAAATGGTACTTCTGTATTCAGAGCTGTTTCCAGTGTATATATCAAGTAACTATCAGGATAATTAAAAATTAAACTTCCCTGTTTATGAATACGATGATGTCCTAAATCTAAATGAATTTAATGTAAGAGATGTTATATATAGACATGTAAAGCCTACATTAGCTATGAATTTTTGAAAGTTATTTGACAGTGCATTCAACAGCCCCTTGAAAAGTTAATCAAACCCATTATGCCCTACTTTTATATCTGTTTAGAAGCCTCTAAACTTTGTTTCAAAGCTGAGGGAGAAGGCTAAGAAGAGGAGGAGCTGGTTGAGGAGCCATGGAATGCTTTTTAAGTAAATCATTTGCAAAGTTCAAAGTGTGTCTTCAAGTAATGAGCTCTAAAGAATATTAATTTTTCTAGCTGAGTTGTATTAATATTGACTTATATTTATTCCTCTGAGCTATACAGTGGTCTTCCTTATCCTGCCACGTAAATCTGCAGTGCTGTAGTTGGATGTTACTCTAAATAAAGCTGGTGTGGTTTTAAGTTTTATTGTTTTCAGCTGTTGCTCTAACAGAGGTTATTAGCCATCTTAGCTGACCTGTGACTATACCTGTGCTAGTAAGAGAAGCAGGTAGGAGACTAGTGTCTTACTCTGAAGCCAGCTGATATGGCATCGCTTTCACTGATGTCGAGCATAGCTGTCTAAAGCTGTTTTGACCTCTAAACCAGCATGGCCAGATGCAGACTGGGTAATGGAAATGCTACATGGTCTATGTGCTCTCCAGGTCCCCTTGAAGCATCCTTTGGGTTGACCCAGGCCAAACCCATGCAAAGGATGATTCTGACAATTTGATGTGACAAGAAATACATGCAAATGCTTACCCTACTGTTCTTACAGCTGTGCATCAGAGTAACCAGCCAACATCTCAGGAGATGTATATGTGTTTTCTGTTACAAATAGATGCCCCTGAAGAGTTGTCACCTGCAGCAAAATCTCTGCTAGTAGGGTCTCTGCAGACAGCCCACCACCTGCAGTTGTAGGACTTGCAAGTAAAGATTGCCAGCCTGTTGGCTAGAGTGCTGATTGGAGCTGGTGAACTGAAATCACTACTAGAGGCAAAAGAAGGAAGTGTTTGGGCAGCCTTATGCATGGTGCCCATTGAAGTATATGAATGTCCAGTTATAAGGAGTATTTTGCAGCTTTACTGACCAGAATAAAATTTGGAGCCTCAGCGATTAAGTGAGTAGGATATTTAAGAGCTATTAAATGGCATTTCAGAAAACAGTGGATAACGTGATTATCAGAAAAGTCATACTTTCCAAGTTCACCAGTGTCCTTTGAAGGGTAAATACCTATCTGGTGATGATCTGATTGGTGCATTGTACATGAATTCCTGAATGACTTTGGTAAGATCGTTTGCTAGGACTCTTCAAGAAGAAAGATCCTCGGTTTTCTAGGAATTAGTAAATGATTAGCAAGTAGTTAATATATATGAAACAAAACAAGGGATAAATAATCAGTTTTCATAATAGGAAGAGTTTGCCAGTGACGTTGTGCTGTGTTCGTTGTTTTGGATGTACCTAAAGAATCTGGAAAAGGGATGAAGAGTAGTGTGAGAGATTGAATGAGATTTTTTAGGTTACAAAAATCTAAACTCTCATCCGTTTCAGAAAGATCTGTTGATTAAAATCACTTATGAAATTTGATAGAAAAAAGTGCAAAGTAAGACATCGGGGGGAGAAAAGCAGTCCTATCCTTACAGAGGGATGGGCTTTAAACTAGCTGCTATTAATCAGGAAGGTGTTTGAGAGTTGTCATGGATAGGTTCTTTGAACAAGTCAGTTTAGTACTTGACTGGTCAAGGAGCTGAGTAAGTGTTATTTGGAGAGAAAATGAGAACAAGCCAGAAAGCTGTATAAATACATGACATCTTTACAAGTTGAGTACTGTATGCCTATTTTTTTTTTTTTTTTTTTTAAGAGCTCCTAAGATCATAGTGTTGAGAAGTCCTTCACTTGGAATGTGCTTAATATCAACACTGTCTTTCAGTTTGAGCTGTATAAGTCTGCTTCCCTCATCTGCTGTTGGGTGGGCAATAGAGGATAGAAATGTGAGAATTTACTCCTTTTTTTTTTTTTTTAACTGATTTGTGTTTTTTTTTCTTTTTTTTTTTTTTTATGTTTTGTTTGAAGGTGTATGATTTCTTGAATTTATTGCTGTGTGATAGAGTGTACCTCCTTCAGTAGATCCTGAGAGCAAAAGTAATTGTATGTCATTTTCCAGCCCACAATGCAATTTGGAATCGTATGTTTTAATTCATCAAAGAAATACCAATACCTCTGAAGTTCTGCATAACTGTGGCCTGAGTATTTCTGAACTTGATTTGCAACCATACAAAGAGATTGTCTGAGACTGTGGAGATCTGGATGCTCTAGATCTGATTCTAGATAGTGATAAGAGATTGGAGGTAATAGATTTTTGTAATAGGATGCATGCTGCAGTTTTTGTATCTTTTCTGGTTGGAAGGTATATTCTAGTGGGAGCAACAGTAACTCGGAAGCAAAATTGTCCAGCAAGCCCGAAGCAGCTGACTGGTCTTGCCATCCTGGAATTCTAGACCAAAGCAACATTAGGACATTTTAACTCATATTAACCTGCACAATTCCTGATTTGAGAAGAGTTGCATGTCTCCTTCTTTTATAGCACCAAGGAGGAGATGTGTTGGCATGCATACAAGGTGTCTTGGATAAAGTGACTGCTTCATCTCTTCATATCTTTAGCAAAGTCTCAGTAAGTCTTCAGTCACTGTGTGTACTGAAAATGCATTGTAGTCATCCAGTAACAAAAGACCTAATTATGAAATGTAATTGTCAGTGAGAAGTCTGGCTTGTGCCAATATGTCTTTTTGGTGCTCTTGTTGAATTGGCTTCCTTTCAGTTAGAGAAAACCACCAAAATTGAAACCACTGCAAATGTTTTCAAGGATGTAAAACTTTACACAGGAAAGTGCAATAAAAATAATTTCAGGCATCGTTTAATATTCTCATCATTTTGTAGGTGGGCAAAATTTCAAAAACATCTGAATCCAGTATCAGGGGTGACTTAGGCTGTGGATAGATGTTCTCATTGTAGAAAGAATTACTGAGCTAATTTAGTTGACTTTTTTTTCGTTGAAGTGAATTAAGGACTATGTGTAAGTCTGCTCTGTTGGCAGAGCAGTGGGGGTGATGATCTCTGTTACGGATGTGTGACAGGCCAGCTGGGGGTTGTAATCTCTTCCGCTGGTGAGATCCAGAAGACTACATCTGTCTGGGCTTCAGAAGGAAGTGCTAGGCTCCAGTGCTGACAAGCATTACATCTGATAAATGAAAGGTGTGACTTTTATGTTTTTGGTTTTATTAAATGCAAAGCCTCAGGAAGACATGATTCTCAGTGTAGCAACTAGAATAGTTAAATTTGTCCATGTACAGCTTTACATTATTTTGCTTAATTAGATTCTACTTTATGTATCAACCCGTCTTTGAGTTTTAGATACAGTTGTACATTGAGGAATTGGATGCATAACCTGAAAGAACTCATATTTCTCGTTCCAATTTCTAAGCATAGATGATGTCAAAATAACCATGCAACTAATAACAAAATATTGTTTTCATTTACTTTTAGCAGAAGTTTCAATGTTTTATTTACTGATTGGACATTTTAATTTCTGCTAGGTTTTCTTCTGTAAATTACATTACTTTTGTTTCTGAAATCTTATCAAACCAAACATACAAGCATTTGTAGAAGGATTCTAAACCATGCCAAAAGAACAAATTCCTATTTCTTTCCCACAGAAAAGACATTTGTTCTGTTACTTAACAGGTGTGTCTGGTAAGATGTGTTCATACTTATTAAGATGTTTAAAATGGCTTCTCTGAAACTTCATACAGTAATTGCTTTCCAAGAGAGTCCTAATAATGAACTTTAGCTCCTGCAGCATTTGGCATTGTCGTCCTGAGAAATTATCCTTTTGCAGCCGTGGGAATGAACAGTGTGTGTAATTGCCATTACATCACTTGCTGCTGATACACTGGCTCTCTTTTCACTTATGAACGTAAGCTGGCATTGCTCACTGGTAATATTATTTTTGCAGAAGTATGAAATGAGGCTGATCATGCCTTTTACAGTAAGAATGAAAGTGGGCTAATCAGATGGTATTGATTAATTATCTTTGTTCTCTTTTCTGTGTTGTCAGCATGAAATTTTATCTAAGAAAATTTCCTTTTGTACCCTGTATGTTTGCCATTTTGTTTGTTCTATTTTGTTCACTGTGTTTTTGGAAGGGTAGAGTCCGTTATTTTCCTGAACTGATAGTGCTTATCAGCTGAGCAGCATTGGTGTAATAGAAGTATGTTTATTATCATGCTACCAAATTTCATGACTGCCTGACTGTTGTTTGCTTCTGTGACCAACTGTTGTTTGCTTCTGTGATCAACTTGAATTAGTTTGAAGGTGCAGGTGTCCAGAACAGTCCGAATGTGGTTGGTGACATTGTGTCTGGCATGCATTTTGGTTTTCCTCCTTTAGCAGTGACCAATTTGTAGAAATATTTTCTAAGGTGTTGTCATTTGTGTAACTTTTTTCAACTCGTTAGAGGAATTTTGATAGTTGAAATTGTGTGGACTCTTTGAGTGAAATCCAGATCTAGTTGCAGAAAGTGAGGGATTTCCCACCTTAATAGAACTGAGATGTCACTCTTGCTTCCAGTTGTAATGTACATATAGATTCCTTGGCTTACTGTGAGTGTTTTACTGTTTCTAGCATCAATTGACCATCTCTTTGGAGTGTGATGTATATTATAATAATTTGATTTGATTTCTGGCTCACCTGATTGCATCCCTACATTACACAAGGGACATTGCTGAAAGGTGTATCTGGACAAGTAGTAGAGAGAAGCAACGATAAGTTCTTTTACACAATTTTTCTTTAATTAATATCTGCAACTTTTCAGAAACAGCTCTTGATGCTTTGAAGCAAAATAATCCTTTAAATGAAATGCATATGTTAATGAAGTATTTCAGGTGTTTAATGTTTATAGAGCACGTTGGGAACTCCTCTAAGAACTAGCCAACTGTAAAAATATAATGATTAGTATTTAAGTATTGATTAAAGTAACAAAATTATTCTTAATAAAGCATGTGTAATTTTATGGTAAGGGTAAAATATGATGCTGTGCATGAATGTTTTGGTTGCTTTGCATATAACGTGTACAAATTACATTTTCAGGAAGATACTTGGAAAATTCTACTTTTGGTCTCCTGGCTTTGGTGCTGCTTTACCCGCTTCTTATATGGCTATTCTCATCGAAAGGAAAAGCAGGTATGGTTTGTGTTTATGGATTTTCAGTTTTATATAATAGTATTTATTGTTTTGGACATTTGACAATTTAGTTGCTTTATTTCAGAATGCTGGAAATGTAGTTAATTTGAAATAGTGTCTTTGACAACCTTAGATTAAAATCTGGAAAGCAACAATGGAAAAATACTATACAAACATTCAGTTTCTTGTTTGTTTGTTTTTTTTTTTTTTTGTTTGTTTTTTAAATAATGTTTGTGATTAGTCACAGAGAAGGAGCATGCTGATGACTTGAAAGTTGCTGATGACTTAAGTTAACAACATGACATTTGTTAAGCTGGAGGAGTAGTAGGATGTTGTGGAAAAAACTGGCTGGAAGAGCTGAAGTAATCCGAACTCAATGAAATGTAATGATACAAAAAGCAATGCCTTTCACTTAAGGAAAGGTGCTGAAGTTCATTTGTCAATGGGAAGTTTATTATGAAAGCATGGAGAGGGGGGAAGAAAGCTCTGAATGATCCAAGGATAGCTGAAAGCTGCTGTTCCATGTGGCCATGAAAGGTGGCAGGTGAAATCCTGGGTTGAAAGGTTTTAATGTTCTCACATTCAATTTATATTGGTAACTTGTATCAATAGCGAAGGTTATAATGTTTAATTACTTCAATAGGGAATGAGATGCTTTAGTCATCTAGTTAGTAGGTTTAATTCAAAATAGAGGTGATAAAAGGGTAATATAAGGGATTGCTCTTTAAAAGATGATGAGGGGGAGTTTAGTACTAGAGATGATGTGAATGTACTTTTGGTTACTATGAATATCTGAAACTTGCTTAAGCAGTCATTGAAAAGTAATTGCAAATATGTACACATCATGTTGTTGACTGACTGTCGGCCCTCATTCCTGAACTTCAGTCATGGAGTAAGCACAGCCCAAGTTTTACCAAGTTTTAGGTAAGATTGTCAAAGTTCTGTCCTTTTAAAAGGATAAGTTATCCTTTGTTTTTGAAGATGGAGGATGTGTAAAAAGTTGTGGAAAGGTGGGAACACTTCTAAATCACTTTCTTTAATGTAACTATAGAGCAAATAATCATAATAAAGTTACTAAAGTTTTTAACTTTTTCTAGTTACTTAGGCTCTGGTGCTGCTGCTGGCATTATTGTGGTGAGAGCAAATGCATTTTCTCCCTTTGATCAGTGACAGCACTAACAACTTTTCCTACACCCCTGTTAAAATGTGAAGATTTTGTGTGGCAAACTTCTAGGATTTCTAGATAACATTAAAGGGGAAGAAATCAGTCTGGTCATTGTCTATGAGTTCCTTGTAACTTTCAGAGTATTTGTGAATCAAGAGTTGAAACTGCTTGTGAGCCCAAATTCATACAAGGTTTTTACGTAACAGTGGAACAACTTTGAAAAACTTGCAAAGCTAAGCTTGTTAAGTGTAGCAAAAAGAGTAGGCAAACAAGTTTTATGTCAAATGGGGATTTCTAAAAGTCTTAGTGGCAATGTATGAAAGCTTTGACATGTTAACAGGCTCCTCTTTAGCATCTGAAATTTGAAAGAAGTAGAAGTTGAAATAGAGGTTTGTGAAAATGACAGAAGTGGGTTGGTACAGCATGTATGTAATGAATAATGATGAAATACTTAATTCCTGGAAGTTTATTCTCCTTTCTGTAAGAATCCAGAATGTATGACCTAAGGTGTTTTGCCTAAAAAGTTCACGTTATATTGCATCAGATAAATTGTAAAAAGGCAGTGTTGGTATTGCAATATAACACATGCAGCTGAAAACGCGGGGTCATTGTTATTAATGAAAAAAAATTGTTAAATTACATCAATGGGTGGTTGAAAGTTTAGATTTTTTTAAAATACAAAGTTTTTTGGTATAAGATGCTAACGATGCATAATCTGTGAAATGCTGCTGCTTGCAGATTTGGTGAAATATGGCTTTTTGATTTCTTATCTATTTACTTATTAGCTTCTGTTACAGACAAAAAAAAAAGAAAAAAAAATGGACCTGTAGTCTCTTAAGGAACTGACATTTGATGTGAAGACACAGTGGCATTTTCAGTCATCTCCTGAGTAGCTTACAACAAATTGTACTGAAATATCAGGGAGGTGGGAAAAAGTCTTGATTTGAGTTCATAAACATATCTCTAGGCCTTCAAATTGCTGCTAGCAGCTGGCAACAACATCAAACTTAATCACTTAATCTCTTCCCAAGTGGATACCCTATTTTAAGTACTTCACTGACATTTGCTTGCACAGCATCCCTGTCAGTCCTGAACTTGGGAACAGCAGGCTTGTAAATCAGATTTTCTTCCAAGTGCTGCTGTTCTGTGTGCCCGACTTGTACATTTTATAATTCTTACAGAAGAACATCAAAGAGATGGATAATTTGTCTAGGCACATTATAATCCTGAGAAGGAGCACATTTTCTAACGTGTTACAGAACTAGTTTGACTATAGTTTGTACCAGTGTAATACGTAATTGCAAATTTGCGTGGCACTGGCAATGAGAAGGGGAGGTCACATTGCATAGAAACTTCAAACAACCTCAGGAAATGATTTGCGTTATATTATGCTGCTACATTTCTATAAACCTATAAATTGCACGTTAGTATGTCCATGTGCATTCTGTTTGGTGATTATAAAATACGGTTATCCTGTCTATGAAGACTAGTTTATTAGGATCTGTGGAAAGGGCCAAGGAATAAAAATACTTGTATATTTCTTTGCATATGTATCTATAAATGCTCTGTGAGATTGATGGAAAAGAACTAGTCGCATTATTATGATTATGTAATGTTTTGATAAGAATTATTTCTTAAATACTAATTGAATGTAGATAAATAAACATGGAGATTATGTGTTTGTAATGTGCAGATTCATATTCTATGCCTTTAGTCCCCTACTCCTGTAGGAGTAGTTCAGAATTTTTAGCTTTTTCTGGTACTCTCAAGCAGTGTGGGGTACCCGTTAGGACTTGGAGGAAGCATCCTTGCTGGCCAGTGCAGAATTTATAAATGACGATCTGATGACATGTGTTAGCTGCATAGCTGGTGTACATGTGATGCTCTGAGAAGTCCTGAGGTCACAGAGTTAAATTTCAGCTGATTTTGACTGTACATTATCTCATACAGTACAGATCTTCACAGTTGTTAGTATTAGTCCTGCCACGTTATTTCTTTTCTGTGTATTTATGGCTCTGGCAGAGATGTTGAAAAATGAGAAATGAAAAAAAAAATATTGTAGGTGTTACTGGTGTGTTATGTGTTGCCACATGCAAAGAAAATACTCTTGGAAGTAAGGAAAGCACTCTCTTTTCATGGAGAAATGTACACAGTTCATTAGAATGTATGTTTTTCTGATTCCTTTCAATTATTTTGCCATGATGTCAATGTTTTATTTACTGTATATGTATATATTGTCATAGTAGCTGTAGCTGTATGATAAGAAGTAAGCTTCTAATAGGTGCACTTGCACAAGTGTATTTAAAAGAATATAATTTTCTTTAGTTTCATTTTTTACGTATTCTTTTACAGAAAAACATGCAATTCTTTTGTCACAGAAATTACTTTTGTATTGTTAGACATTAAAAGTTGTGTTCCTATCTCATCAAAAATAGTGATATGACTCAGTTACATTAATTTCATTAAACTTCATGAGGAAATCCTTACATTCATTTTATTAACCTTTGTATGGAGTTGTTTCACCAGTGTACTCTTACTCTTGTAAGTGTTGTTTCAGACTTGATGTAAAGCAATTTTATTTTTTTGTAATTTTGAAAAAAATGAATATTTTGCTTATGTCTTTTGGCTTCTGTTTAATTAAAAGTTTCAGTTTCCTGTCATTTTTTCCAACATCTATTAAATGTTATCAACAAGAATTGAGCATATAGTAGAGGAGGAGGTATGTGGCTTAGACTGAAAAACATGGTACTATGCTGTTTTAGAAGCACTGAGACTGTTAGAAGGCAAGGAAGTAACTGAATATACTTGTTAAAATTGTTGTGAATGGAGCTGTTGAAATGTGATTTGAGGCTTGGCTGGAGCCAGCCTATTACTGGAAATCTGATTAGATCAGTTGTACCTTACCGATTTCTAAGACAAGGAAGTCTGATAGCTCAGTGAAGAGCCTGTGTTTAGAACCTCTGTGATAGCTTTTAAGGAAAAGAATGATGTTCTCTTAAGTATGTTATAAATGTGCTGATGTTTCAAAACCATTTAAGTTGTGTTTTGATAATAGCTAAATGGCAAACTTCAGTTTGTTGGTCTCTTGTTCAAGAAGTAATTTATTAGTGAGTTTCAAGCACTAGAACTAAAGCTTTAAGAAGGGACACAGTTACAGTTTTAATTAAATTAATAGTCTTACTGCCTAACTTTCTACCCCCGCCTGCCCCTCTTTGTAAGTAATTAAGCCAAAGAAACTTTAACTACAACCCCCTAAAAGTTCTGTGGCAGTTCTGAAGGGACCCTTCTGGGATTGCCCCCTACTCCCTCCTTAGGTTGCATTAATGTTTACATACTGGCTGTTAACATTATAGCGGCGCCTGTCTCGTTGCTACAGTTAAGACTGTGTCACTGATGGTATTATAAAACTTGAGATTTAGGGCTTTTATAATTTGGTTGTAAAGTCTTGCTCAGGGCGACTATTGGCAACATGCTTTTAGTTGAAAGCTTTGGGTGTTTTTCATAAAAAAATTCAGTATACTGGACTCTCAGAAAAATATTTAAAGCATATGCATTTAAAAAGTGATATAGTGCAACAGTGCATGTTATAGAGACCATCAGAACATATATATATATGCATATATTTAGTATTCTTAGAAACTAATGTATTATACTACGTATTGCTTAGAAAAGTAACAGAAACATTTATGTAAGAACACTGTGGAATTTCTAGATTGTATGTTTGTTCTTCTGAAGAAACAATCAGTTACTGTTAGGGTTATTTTCTTTCCACAAATGCCATTAATCTAAATACATTTTAAAGGAAGAATATGGCAGCATAGTAATGGTCAAAAGTATATGCTGTAAATAAATACAGTGTTTTTGTAAATTAGTGCATTCAAATACAAATTTGTTGGTATATAATTCTGTATAGTAGTATAGTACATTTAGACTTGAGGTGACAATTTCCTTTCTTGAAATGTTCTATGGCTATTCAATTTGATGTATTTTAGAGAGATCTATAAATCACCAGTATGGTGAGGGGTGGGTGATCACAAGAAGTAAACAAACTATTCTAACACAGCAAGGGCTTCTGCAAGCTTTAGCCTTACTTGCTACAGGTAAGAAATTGAGAGAGTCAGCTACATTGAGGGAGGATTTTTTTTGTGTATTTTGTGTGTTGTAGTGAAAAATTGCTCAAGTTTGAATCACTCACATGAGTATTTTGTGGTGTAATCTGGTAAGAAGAGCTAGCAGGGAAACAAATTACTTTGGAGATTTACTCCTCGAGAGCAATATTACTGTGAAATATGTAGCCAAGATGTAGAAGTTGATGGGAACAGTTTTTTGTTTCTAAACCAAAATATGTTATAATCCATTGCACTTCAGCAGCTGCCTTGGTGAGAGGCAGTATTTGAGATCTGTGTTTTTATAGTAGCAGCATGTGAACATTTGAACATGTTTCGCTGCATGCTTTGAGGGCTGCTACTGCTGTAGTCATCAGAGGGAGGGAAAACACTGATCATTCAGGGTTGCCTGGGAGTGCAGGAGTTGGTCTGGAAGATGCTGTGATTGTGGGAACATTGTGAATGGAAGGTAGCTCAAGAGAGTCAGCTCTCAGTGGTGTTCTTCATGGAAAGTAGCATCTCTTGCTGACTTTGGATCTTGGTGGGATCTCTTGCCCAGCACAGGACTAAACTATTTCTAGTAAATGATTTACAGTAATTTGTCTTTCTGGGGTATGGGATCACCTGGCTTATGCTGTGTTTGTCCTGACACACTCAGTCTCCAGTTTGGAAAAAAAAAAAACAATAGCCTGGTATTTTTCGCTAGAAAGCCTGATGGTCTCTATAGGGTATATCCCTGGCCATCATAACTTTGTTGATATTTCCAAAGAGACTTCTGTTTTTCGCTTATAGTATTATGTGTTAATTCTAGAAGTTCCTGAAGTTGATATAACTGTGTTCACTTAAATCAATATAATTGGGGCAGAAGACCAGCTTAGCTGAATGGAGAACTCCTCATGGAGCTCAAGAAGAAAAAGAAATTGTATGGTCTCTTGAAGTGAGGTTAGGCTTTGCAAGAAAATTCCATAGCTGTGGTTTGTATATGCAGGGAGAAGATGTGAAAGGCCTAAAGTTCCATTAGAGTTGAAACTGGCCAGTGTTGTGTCTGACAACAGGAAGGGCTTTTTTGAAGTACTTCAATAGCAAAAGGAGGTCTGAAGGAAATATTGGACTGATACTTGATGAGCAAGGTCATTTGACTAGTGGGGATGAAGAAGAGGCAGAGGCATTCAATGCTTTTTTTTGGTTCAGTCTTTCATAATACTTACAGACCTTGCGCTGCTGCTCAGTCCCCTCAGTTGGAGGAGCACAAGTGTGGGAACAGTGACTTTCCATTTGTGGATACTGAAATTACAAGGTCAAGGTGTTTCAGCTGAATGTTCAGAAGTCCGTGGAGCCTGATGGGATTCACCCCAGAGTTCTGAAGGAGCTAGTGGATGTTATGGCAGGAGCCTTCTCAATCATCTACCAAAGGTTGTGGGAGTCTGAGGAGGTCCCAGCTGACTGGAAGCCAGCCAGTGTTATTCCAGTCTACAAGAAGGGTGTGAGGGAAGACCCAAGGAACTCCAGACCCGTTAGTCTAGCTTTAGTTCCTGGAAAAATTATGGAGAAGATTATGATGGGTACCATTGAAAGGTGTTTAAAGATCAATGCAATCATCAGACACACTCAGCATAGGTTCACAGTGGGAAGGTCCTCTTTAACTAATTGGATATCCTTTTATGACAAGGGCACCCACCTAGTGGATAAAGGGAAGGCAGCCAGTTAAGTTGTAGCTGGATTGTGAAGCAGTCCTGTGTAAAGGAAAAAGATGTCATCTGTGGGTCTTAAAAAGACACTGTTACTAGCAAGGTGTAAACTTTGTGTTCCATTTGTAAAAGTAGCTGCAGAGTTAAATTTGCTGCATGTGAATGAACTGTGGAAACCGTTTTGTTCGTTACACAAGAAACATCCTCTCATACCATGCTCTTAATTATTCCTGAAATCCTTCATCCCTGCCCTTTACTCCTTGTGATTCTGTTTATGTGTGTAAGATGTAGTTATAATCCCTACACGTCTGCATACCTTTTTTAAAAAGTAGTTACAGCCAACACTGACTTTTCTAACCATTTGAAATGTGTGTTTCTATTTCCTAGCAGTCACCTCTTCCCAGTCAGTTGAGTGAATCACCATTATGTGTCTCAGTTACAAAGTCAGTCTAGATAACTGTCTTAAGCTAGATTTCATCCACTTCAGATGGCAAAAGTTTGGCAAGATGGATGTTATAGTTGTGAACAGAGCAAGAAGGATCCTTGGGGATCAGTGATTCCAGTCCCATGCATTTATAGTCAATCAGCCTAGGTTATAAACTAATTAGGCTTCTGGAAAACTGTAACCATGTCTGCAGAAGTGTTCAGAAACCAGGTTTCAAGAATTTTCAACCTGCAGCGTTTGAGTGTTGGAAAAATTTTGTCCAGCTACAACATTGTAGTTGGCAATCCATTTTTTGGGATAATGTAGGTAGACAGCTTAAGAATACTGGAAGATCCCATATAAAATATATACGTGTGATTCTGGAGGTGCTGGAGAATGTGTTGCAGACATCTGTGTGGGCCTGTACAGACTGGGTTTATTATATTTAATATAATACATTTAATATATTTATGTTATTGTTAGTGTTGTTACGCTCAGGGCTGAGCTGGATCACTCAGGACTATTTGGTTGCATTTGTTCAGTGGTCTTCTGCTCCCCAAGTTTCAGGAGGATTTACCACTTGGGCACAGCACCAGCCGTGAAGTTACATCATGAATAATAATGTAAAGACATTGGCGGCAGCACTCATTAAGGTCTGGACTGCCTCTGTCAGTTCACATGGAACCAGCCTGGATGGAGAAAGGGCAGTGCTAAGGTCAGGCTACAAGCTCTGGCAGAAACCATTTGACTCCGGTAGCTAGCTCTTTCTGCACTGCTCCATGACTAGTTGAGATGATTATATTTAATGTTTTTTGGTTTTTTTTTTTTTTTTTTTATTCTAAGGACCACTTTTGGCAGATCACTTTTTGCAATGTTTCGTTTGTAGGCGGAAAACTAAGTGATTTAGCAATCTGAGTATAATTTTGTATTGTTTTTCATCATTAACTCCAAGATCCCTGCAAAAAACCCTAAAAATCTTACAGTCCTGTTGAAATGCCTACAGATAAAATGTTAAAATCCAGACTGCTGTTGAACATTGGACTATTCTGCAAGTCTGACTTGGATTCAAATGGCACAAACAGTGGATTAATGACTCTGTTCTGTCTGCTCAGCACTATCATCCAGGAGACACTGATTTGGACTTCCCTGGCTTAAGCAAACACTTAATACATCTTCTGGTCTGAATGCTTGTGTATAACATGCAGCTCCCAGAAGGGGAATAATAAATATTGTGGTAGTATAGAATAAGCTAGACTAAGCTGCCTAGATGAGCAGGCTCTAGTGCTGGCTGATGTTGCGTTGAAAAGCTTGACGTTTACCTGGCGAGAGAACATCCATGCCTACCATACCTCTGGTACAGTGCCTGAAAGTCTTTGGAGAAACTTTTCTGTTATATGTTGCGCAGGTCTGCTCGTAGGATACTATTTTTGGTTAGTATAGATGAGAGGAGCTTTAACCTTTGCTTCCATATGAGCCACACCTGTAAACCCTCTGTAAATGAAGTGACTCTTTCCTGCATCTTCATTGCTCCCAAGATATTAATGTTGTTAGCTCCTGCAGCAAAAGTGTGGAGGTAGAAACCTAGAATAGTGATGATTTGCTATATTTAGCCATGCAAGGGTTTTCTGTGGTGAAGATTACAACAGCGTACTGTGGCTAAACATCTTGTTTCCCCTTCCTGTCCTCTCCCTTCCACATCCCAGGACAGAAAATGACAAATTTTTATTTCCTTTAATAACTCCTATGGTTTGCATAGTGGTTCTTGTAATCAGATGACCTCTGTTCCAGATTGAAACTATTTGATAAAGTAAACATATGTTGTTAAAATCTTCTAAAATGGTCTGTGTGAAAATCAGGAACAATAGAATCCATGTCATTAAAGGCAAGTGTAAAACAGGTCTCATGAATTTGGGCCAGTAGCTATCATTGCAGTCTAGACTGCTCCAACTTTGGTGAAAGACTGAAACAATATGGACAGTCTGGTAGTACAACATAATTTTGTCTACTTGAAGGAATTTGTATGTTGTTTCATCTTGCTTCATCAATGATAAGTTTTTCTTTTTATAATCTTCTTCAGTGTCCTTGTGAGCAATGGACTGAGGAACTAGCAGAAATGTTCTGATATCAGCTGTTGGCATTTTGGATATTTGACTTAAAGTTAGAAAATAATAAGTTCAAACTGGATTTGGCAATAGCTTCTTTCTGTCTTTGGTAGGTGAAATGTCATGTTAATGTCTGTCAGACCTTTAGTATGGCTTGCTACCTTTCTAAAGACTGTTTACATTGGCTTCTGGCACTGATGTTCCTTGGGATCCCTTGTGTTCCAGGCCCTTATGGATGTAGGCACACTCTTAACAGCATTAATTAATTTTCTGGACAACTAATTCATAGTTCCTAACTGGATTTGAAGCCTGTCTTTAATATGACTTAATATGCTGTCATTGAGGCTTTAAAGGGGAAAAAAAATGCAAATGCCACTATGTTGGCAAATAGAACTCCATACCTACTTCTGTTGGAAGAGCTGGTCTGCTACATCTGAATAGCAGGGCATTTAGAAGTTAGTCGTACCATGTGAAAAACCACAGTAGTATTCTTGTTTGAGTTGGATTGATTCGTCACGTTAGCTTTTTCTGCATATTGCTTCAGGTATTTTGTAAACAGTGTAATCTGATCAAAGATGTAATCATTAAAACATTATGAATCTAAAGAGAAATTAGCTCTAAGCATGCAAACAAAACAATAGCTACTGGTTTGACAGACTAGAAAAAGCATTGGGCTGCTTAAGTCTTTTGAAATAGATGAAAAAAACCTGATAATTTGAATAGTTTATAAAAATATTTGTGTTGCGGAATGGACCGTCTCAAATTGGGCACGGAGCAGGACTTGGGGAGGGAAAGGCAGCTGGTTTGAGGGGCTGCTTGGGAAGCCTTTGGAGCTGCTTCTCACTGAGCTGCCGTGGGCTGGGTTTGGGATGTGCAGATGGGGTATGGATGAACGGTTCTTAACCTGAGATTGGCTGGAGGGTAGAGGAGAACAGGTCAAATACTGGATGAATTTCGACTGGTGTTGGGACAACCCCAAGCTGTCTGCTAGAGTAGTAGCCTTATATAAGAATTTTTTTCTTCTCTTTTTTGTCCTTACTCCCAAAATATACTGACTACGTGTCCAAGGCCAGTGAATATTACACATCTCTGCGACTCTGAAATTTCCATGCCCTGTCTTGCTCTTCTTCCTGATATTTATTAACAGTTCTGTCCATCGTGTCCTCTTTTGCTATGAAGCAGTAGTGACTGCTAGCAGAATACATAGAAGCAGTGACCCACCACTGCTAAGGGTCCCCAGAGCAGTTTTGCTTAAAAAAGAGGGTATTTGCTTTTGTGCCCTACACTCATACCTTCCAGACAGAGCAGCCAAGGAGCACGTGTTGTATCCTGCCTGAGAAGGTGCCCAGAAAATAACTGTGTGTTTTCTTTTTGATTGACTGAGCTGATTAAAAACAATTCTGTATTACTATCAACAACCCAAAGAAATTGTTATTTGGGGCTTTACTTAACACTAGATAGACCTTTTATACCAAGAATGTTAACAATTTAAAAAAATTACTGGAAGTCCTTCATTTCTTTTCCTGAGGCTTGGTTAACTTGTTATTCTTCTGTTATCTACTAGTCAATCCTTTTATGAAACTAATAAGCTTTTTGGAATCTGATTTTTATCTCTTCATGGAATCTTGTGAGGTTAAATCACACTTTAATTAAGAGATTTTTTCCCCTCTGTAGGTCAGCCTTTGTTTTGACCCTGGTGGCTTTGTAGACACCGTAGAGAAACTGGGAGAGGAAGAAGAGGGAAGGAATGTTGAAAGAAAATATGTATAAAATAGAGTATAAAACAGTTAAAAAAATAAACTATAGATGTTTTCTTGTGTTGCAGTAGTTGAAAACTCTGTAAGAATTATTGGTACTAATTTAACTGGAATGTATTACTGTAGATATATTTTCTTTTTGGCTTCTTTCCCTTTCCAGCTTTCTCATACCCTTTCTTTGGCATGTGTTCAAATCATAGAACATGTTGAGTTTATTTTCTTTCCTTTTAAGAACAACAAATTCTGAGTATTTGCAAGAAACCATTTTACTTAAAGTGTAATGTTAAGTAAAGTGAGTATTACTGATCTGTGCTTTTGAACAACTTCAGTTTCTACAACCTGTAAAGTGTCCATTTCCTACTTTAAACAACCAAAAATTTTGAAATAGAAAATTCCTTTAAAAAACAGTGAGTCGTGGGTCCTTAAACTGTGTATTTTGACATGAAGTTATGTGCCTGAACATTATATTCGTGTGAAAGACTTGCTACTGGTATTTGCCAAGCTCAAACAGTAATAATTTTCTTTTTTGAAAACTTCTTGCTTATGTCTGTTTTCATAATTTTCAGCATTATTTTGAAAGCTTATCCATTCCTGCTGATTTTAAGTGAACTTTTGCACCAGGATTTCGCTGCTGGCCTCCAGCTGTCAGTAGGAAATCGGTGGGTGTGAGAGATTAACGATACCCTAAACATAATCTGTGGTATATGTGTTATTACAGGGTTGCAATCGCAATTCCAGATCTATAGTTGGTTAGCTTGTGGTGTCAAGCTGCTGTAGAGCAGAAAAAAAAAAAACCTCTTCATTTTGACCTTTTACTTTTCAGGGGAAACCTGTGATTTGTGTGTTTGATTTAATTCTGCAGGTTATAAAGTGGTGTGTTTTACAGTGTGTGGGGGGGAGGGAAACTTGGGGGGAGGAATTCTTCCTGTTTTTGCAGACCACAAATCCTGTCTGGGGAGCCATTACAAACTATTATGCTAGCTTCTTAGTTTGTGTTCAGAGATTAAAGCCAAAGTTAACTCTTTCTGCCTGCCTGCCTGTCTTTCTGCCTGCCTGTCTTTCTGCCTGCCTGTCTTTCTGCCTGCCTGTCTTTCTGCCTGCCTGTCTTTCTGCCTGCCTGTCTTTCTGCCTGCCTGTCTTTCTGCCTGCCTGCCTGTCTGTCTGTCTTATAAAAGGACAAATGTTCTCAAATTTTATTGTAACAAGTCAGTACAACGTAAGTTATGTGTTCTTTTCTTTTTACATTCCACCCCATATATACCTTTGAATTCAGAGATTCCTTTGAAAGTAGTTTTATTTGTGATTTCTTAGACATGTAGAGAATCTGAAAAGGGATTATTTGTTAAAATAAGGTGTTAAAATATAGGTGAATATGCAGCACTCAAGGTACAGTGGTATTTGTATAAAATTCGAACTTCAAATTTGAGGAAACTTACAAAAAAATTTTTTTTTGATAAATTGACTATGTTAAAGCTACACATAGTTCAGATCTTGTAAGAAAAGGTAAATTTGACTTGTTTCATTATAGTACCTATTTATTCTCAAGTCAGACTTGTTGGTTTGACAACAGTAAGAATTTTTGGAAAAGCAAATAGTAGGAACATGATGTTTTGGACTGGGGATGAAGTTAGAAAGCTTTATAGCAAAGCTAAAACTATTCTTGTCTTAGCAGTGAGTTAGATATTTTTACTTTGTGTGTCTTTGCCCCCGCCCCCCCCCCCCCCCACACTGTTTAAGTTTACTCTATGTGTGGGGAAACAACCCATCAGTGAGGCTGTTTAATCAGAGAACATGCTATCTGAATTGCATGCATAAAGATTTTTAACATTCTGCTTAATCCATCTTCAGGCTCCTTCTAGCCATCTCTACTACTAACACCTGCTGTATGCTGGGTTACAAGAGCTGTAGCCGGGTATGGGCCCTCGGTGTACTTGCCCCAGTATTTACCTCACCCTGTGGTGTGAATTTACTGGCTCACTGTTACAGCTCACACCTAGAGCTATTCTCACTGAAAAAGGTGCCTGTTTAGACAATTTATGTGAATTTTGTAAGTAGTGGTATTAATCTTACTGTAGTTATTTCCTGTTATTTCTGACTTGGTCACTTATTTCCCCTTTAGGTTTGAGCAAGAATAAAGTGATTATAAAAAACAAAAGACTGGTAAAAATAAATGCAATTATAGTAGTTCAAATATGTTCGTTTAATTGCAGTGAGTGGTTAGATTTCAGGTGTCTACTTGGAGAGGTTTATGATTTAACTGAAACAAGGCAATAGAGAAAACAGTGTTTAAACTTTGTATTGTCAAAAAAAGTTCTTGATGAGAAAGCCACAGGGACTGGAGTGCTGCGTATTAGACAGATGTACAGGGCAAAGCAAAACATATGACAGGAAGAAATACTCTCAGGGAGGAATGAATATTGACAAGTAGCTTAAAAATGACAGGTACCCACCTCTCTTCCGTGGCTTCTTAGAGAAAGAGGAGTTTGCTTTTCTGTTGAAAACTTTCTTTGAGTGTTGTTGTGGTTTCAATAATTAATTTATGATAAAATTGCCATGAGCATAAACATGTTGTAAGGATTCATCCCACCTTCAGGCAAGGTTGATTTTTGTTGTTTTTGTTGCCTTTTTTTTAGCTTATCAACAACTCTCTATTTAAGGAAAACTGTAAATACATTGAAGGAAAACCATAAATAAGGAGAGAGAGAACTGTCAGTGAGTTTCATAGGAAAAAACATCTTGCTTGTATTTAACAATTGATATTTTGTATGATTTGCTATTATATGAAGCAAAAGCTCATCCTACTTGTGAAAGTAATTATTCTTTGAACTTCAGAACATGTCAAGCTAAGTAAGACAACATTGTTCAGGAAACTGTTCCACAAACAATATGTTGGCATGCAGATCTGTACAGTTGTCATTGCTTCTAGTGTCATGAATAGGATTTTTAACTCATGTGTAAGGGGAGTTGGACTTGGACCTCAATCAAGTAAGTTTTCAAGAATTGGCAGCACTTACATGAAAGTATAAATACCTTTCTCACAGGCAGATGCATTCAAAGTCTGAGCGTGGCACTCTGATTTCTTTGACTTTAAAACACAGTTGTTTAAACATAGAATAGGAAATCTTCAATCTGTCTTTTGTTGCCTGTATTTTCATTTTAAGTCCTCGAGGATGAGTTCTGTAAAAACTGGAACAGTACCAGTGAAGAGCCATGAGTATGATTAAAATGTTAGGCAACATTGTGGGAAAACTGAAGGCATGCTTGCTTTTTGTTTAAGAAATGGTATGTGAGTGACTTGGTTGAACTCTGTAGTGTTACAGCGGAGGTAAAGGTGTAACTGGTTTCAGTGACTGTACAGATTCTTGTCTAAAGTAGGGTGCAAATTGTAAAGGTAACTAGCATTAGAATAATTTACCAGTGGTTGTGGTGACTTTGGAAATATTGAAGACAGATTTGATCTTTTTGATGAGGCTAATTCATTAAAGAAAAGTTTGTGTTTTATATTAGTTAGGAAACCAGATTGTTTCTCACTGTAATCACTTCTGAGTTTATAATTCATGGAAAAAATTAGGTATGATATTTTGAAGTTGCTTTCCACCTTTTTTCCCAGAGAATGATAGAATTTTTCAGATGAGCCTTGGTAAGTCAGCTAGTGCAGCTTCCTGCTTGGAGCAAAACTAGCACTGAGTTCAGAGCAGTTTAGGGACTTGTCTGGTCAACCTTGCAAACCTCTGAGGGCAGAGGTCCCACAGCCTCTCTGGGGCCCTGTATCAATGCGTGGCTGTCTTGATGGAGAAAATCCTGTTTCCTCAGGTCGAGTGAAAATCATCCCTGCCATGCTTGTGGTCCTCCCCACTGGCTGATCAATCCTGGTTTCTACTGGGGACCAAAACCAGGCGCTCTGTGTGGTGTAGTGAGTGCCAAGTAAAGGGGATTAATCATTTCCCTTGACTTTCTACCTACATTTCTGGTAATACAGCCCAGTACACTTCTAGGCTTCCTTGCTATTTTTATCCTATAGCTTTTTTTTTTTTTTTTAAGTTATTTTAGACCCTTTCCTTTGGGCAGTGCAATCACAAAAATATGTGGTTCTCTGCTGAGGTTTATAGGCCATAGTTGAAGAGCTATTGCTGTTAGAATTTGGTCTAAATATTACCAAGTTGTCTGAAAAGCAAATTTTATCAAGTGAAACACTTACTCGGGGCAGGTATAAATGAACAAGTGAATTACCTTCTGGAAGCCTGTGTTTTGTTCTAATTTAAATATTAAAAGTGGAATCCGTGAGATTGGAATTGTTCAGCCACAGATGACAACCTGTACTGAGTAACTAAACTCGGAGACATTGCTCAGTTCTCTAACAAGCATACAAGAAAATTCATGTGAAAGTGTGAACTGGAGGGGGGAAAAAAGTTTTCTAAAAAAAAACTACTGCTCTTTGGTACTTGAATTATAGAGTAATTAAAAAAATGTGACTGCCTTCATGAAATCCTCCTTTTCAGGTAAAAGATTCCAGTCTTTTTAAGACTTTTTCAGAACAGTTTTTCTTTGGTTCTTTAACTCAACAGAGTGGCAGGATGGACTTGGTGTGCCATCCCATCTCTTGTCCCACAGATGCAGCTCTCTTGGATGCCGACTAATGTCCTTGTCCTAGTTCAGCATTGATCTGCCGCTCATGAATTTTGCCCCTAGCTTGTGTTTTTCGTTCCTGAATTAAACCAGAGCAAGATATGGGAGATACTGTCATTTGAAGAGGTAAGAAGGAGGTAGTGGGAAGCCAAAATGAAGATCTTGGTGAGAGCAGCCTCTGGAAGTAAAGGGCAGGAGACAGAGATGACAGAGGAGGAACGGGCAGTGAGGATTTGTGTGCATCTGCTTGGGCTTTCCCATAGTGACCTTGCCAGACCATCACTGGTGTAACTACCTGCTGATGTTGGTGCTTCTGAGATTAATGCTCAGCGCTGGTTCATGGACTTTGAGGGTGAAATGTTAGCCGTTTATTAGTATCTTTAAACCTTCCCAAAGCAGGTGTTTAGACATGGCCAACTAATTATATTTGTTGTTTAATTATTTCCTGCTCATTTCCCAATTATAATCTTCTCTTATTTACCAGCTGCAATTTTAGTACAGTCCTTGGGTTGTACCAGTGACCCTTTTGTTTGGCCTACCTCCATCTTTCTGTCCTGTTTTCCATCAGCTGTCATTGCTACAAAATAGTGCAACATTTTCTGAACTTCCACCCACTTTTTAACAGTGGAGTTCAGGGTTGGGTTAGACTTGCTGGATCACCAGGAAGAGTGTCCCCCCTTTTTTTTTTTTTTTTTTACTTTCCCCTTTTTTTTTTTTTTTTTTTTTTTTTTTTTTCAGGAACATAGAGCTATTTATTTTTAAAACAGTCACAGATTTAATTTGAAGGAAAAAAGTTTCTGCTTAGAGTTAGCCAGGGCCTCATACAGCAGCAGATAGAGACAGGCTTGCCTCAGGCACTTTCAGATGATGTCATCTAGCAACTTGATGTATTTTCAGCTCTAGAAGTTACTTTCTTATGCACATTTGTTGTCTACATGTTTTCCCTCCTCTCAGCCACCCACTTCTCGCATCGATCTCATTGCAGCTGCACTGCAGCTTCCAATTTCTTTCCTTCCTCTTCTCTAGCCCCTTTTCCTTTCTTTGTCTTTGCGGTTGGCAAGTTGCATTCTACACTTAACCAAAAGGAACCACAATAAAAGTTAAAACTTTGTTAGATCAAATTCTTAGCTTTTTAGTACTAAAAAAGAAAAAATAATTCAGTGAGAGGCTAAAAGACCCTGCCTGCATGTCGTTCCTGCCTGCGTAACATGGAGGCTAAAGGAGAGAATCCACCAAGTAAATTACGTGCACATACAATAGTTATGCTGTTTTGTACACACATACATATAATACAATTGTGAATGTACATGCTATACTCTTAAAGCTGCATCTGTCACTCAGTAGCTGGTGGCAGCTTCTCGCAGGTAAGTCTGTTACTGCAGCATGTTACTGAAGTTTGATGTTTTCCAGAATACTTCAAGTATTGAGTTACCAGGTTAGCTCTCATGGGTAAATTTGATTCCGTGTTTCCAAACAGCTGAGTATTCGGATATTGATCCTAAACTTCTAATACTATTGCAGGGGTGAAAAAAAAAATAATCCAAAGAACCTGAAATATCCAGTATTTTTCCCTCTGAGAACAAAATAAAATAAATTTTAGAGTACAGAGAAATGTATTGGCTGCCAGTTTGGTAATCAGAAGGGTCAGGACACCAGTATTAATTTATCATCTGAGCTAATTGGCTGAAAGACTAGGTGACTGTTTACAGACCAGCTTGAGAGTTGAATTCATCTATTACATGAGGTGAATTTTCACCCCTTCCTGGTCAGAAATATCCTGCAGTATTTTGATGCTTTATTGCAAATTGTAGAGGTCTCTTTGCTTTAACATCTACAGACCCTCTTTCATATCTGTTGTAGTTTTGTTTCTTCTGTGCCACATCCTCACCAAATATTTAGATTCAGGGTTTTTTTTCCTCAGGTTTCTGTGCTAGTGTTGTTTCCAATACTTGGACATAGCGGTACCATGTGGAAAATGTATGCAAAGAGATTTGTAACTCTACTTTAAAAAAAAATAAAAACACAAAGCCCAAACTGATTTCACTAGTTAAATTTTTGAACTTAAGCCAAATTTGAATCTTCCCCGTGAGTAGAGAGCAACTTGTGGAACTCAGAATGGTGCATCGTTTCTTCCTGCAAATTCAACATGATGTGAAAGCACTAAAGCTCTTAAGTGAAATATATCACTGTACCTTAGATATCTCCTGTGATGAATCTTGATCTGGATGTGTGTCCTGGGTTTGAGCGAGTGGTTGGGTTTTTGGTAGCAGGGGAGGGGGCTATAGGGACAACCCCCTGTGAGAAGCTTCTTGAAGCTCCCCCAGCTCCAAGTCAGCTCCACTTCTGTTTGGAAAATGAGACATTCAGCTGCGCCTCTGTGATAACGTATTTAAGAAGGGACGTGGTGAGGAGTCGGACTTGTGAGGAGGAGTTGCAGCAGCTGCATGAACACCAAGGTCAGTGGAGGAACAGAGGATGAAAGGAGGGGGGAGGTGTGCCGGAGCAGAGACCCCCCTGTATCCTGTGGTGAGGCAGAAGGGCGGCCCCCCCTGCCACTCATGAAGATCTACAGTAGAGCAGACACTGATTTATGGCCTGTGTTTTTCTCCTGGTTGATCAAGGTGCTGTGCCCAAAGAAGGCCGGGGCCTTGTGGGAAAAGGCAGCCCCGCTGCTGTAATTCAGCGCTGGGAGGATTGCAGCATGCGGGGGTGTCTCACACTGGAGCAGCTCGGGAAGGGCTGCAGCCGTTGGGGGGAATCCAGTTGGAGAAAGTTGGTGACCCACGATGGAGCAGTGTGGGGAACGCTGCAGCCCGTGGGAGGGACTCATGTTGGAGAAAGTTTGTGGAGGACTGTCTCCTGTGAGAGGGGGACCATGATGGAGCAGGGGGAGAAGCCTACCCCACCGAAGATGGAGGAAGTGGCAGCACAGACTGCACCCCCCTCATTCCCTGCCCCTGTGCCACTTTGGGGAGGAGGTAGAGATATCGGGAGCAGAGCTGAGCCCGGGAAGAAGGGAGGGGTGGGGGGAAGGTGTTCTCAAGATGTGACAGTGTTTCTCACTGTTACGTGTTGTTAGTGTCTGTAATAAATCTATGTTCTTTTTTTCTTCCCTTAATGAGTCATG
The DNA here is from genome assembly GCF_018691265.1 of Tyto alba. NCBI lineage: Eukaryota > Metazoa > Chordata > Aves > Strigiformes > Tytonidae > Tyto > Tyto alba. Next base: position 8,984,831 of record NW_024881282.1, read on the forward strand.
ACCATAATGGGTGTTTTGCCCCTCCCGATCCTATCTTGAACCCCAAGCCTGTCTCATCTGTCCCTTCTCATTGCCAGAAGAGAAGGCGGGGAGAGTGGCTGCGTGGTGTTTGGCTGCCGACCAGGCTCAAACCACGATAATGCATAACTTGACAAAGTTTTATAAACACCTTAACATTGGGTCAGAAAATACTGAATAAACTTTTTTTTTTCAGATGGTTGAAGCCTATGAGCTATGCAATAGGAATTTATGTTTTCTGCTACCTGTTATTTTCTTTTGCTTGCTTCTTCAGCTGATGGGATAGCAAGATATCTTCAGCTAATGTACTATTCTCTTATGCACTCTATGAATGCTTCAATATGTAGTGTCTCATGACAAAATGGAACATACAGGCCTGGGTTGGACCTTCTGTTATTCATATAGTAGCAGCATAAGAAAATCCTGAGTGATGTGAAGACAAAGATGAGATCAGGTTATAAACTCATTTCCATGTTGAGAAATTTTAATGGTTAAACACGTGGTGCCCTCTATGCTATTTTCAAGTTTTGTGTGTCACAGCAGTGTGGACAATAAGAAAAATCTTCATACTCCAAGGCTGACAGTAAAATGAAGAGATTAAGAACAGCATTTCAGTAAGAAATACTGAAGCTGAGTTTTCCAACCTTTGGTGACAGTCTATAAGCTAATCTTTGCAGAAGAGGAGGAATGAATGAGGGCAAAGCAGATCTGCCATGATAACATTTTCTGCTTTCTCAAGGCCAATGGTGACTTGTGAATGATACACAGAAAATAACTTTTTTTTTAATCTTGACCCTACAGTGATGTCTAATACAATCTGTTACTGGAGTAGTTCACATCTGCATAGTCAGGAGTTCAGTTTGTGCTGCAGGAGCATCAGTCAAAGTGTGAGAGCATGAGCTCAAGTTTATACTTTTCCTATCTAAATAGCAGTGTGAGCTATGGGCTGAGATAGAGGAACAGATATGAAAATAGAAGTGGGGGTGGGGGAAAGAAAAAAATTAGTTAAAGGTTAGAAGCAAAAGTGTTGGCAGCTGTGCCAGGGCACTGTTGGCATTGTGACTCTCAACGAGAAAAGGCAGGGCATGCTTGTTTGAGCCAGTATTTCTGCATCATTGGACTCGGTAGAAAACGCTTTTCATGATTAAGCAGAAGGGCTGAGGCACCTTGGGTTACGTAGCACTGATCACAAAACAGAAGCTTACACACAAGCATCTTTCTGTAAATTCACAATTTAACTGAGGCTTTTCCCACAGTTTGTATGCTTACACTACCAGCTCCTGTGCAGGCTATCATTTTGTGGTAAGTGCTGTCTAATTCAAGGTGTCTCACCCCTTTAAAGGCTTTAGGACTTGTACAGTAGCAAATCGCTATATATAACTTGGTTCATGTAATTTCTCACCCCTCTGGATACTGTGCTATCAAGGTGCTATTTTTGGATTCATATTTATTTTTCTATAGGGTGGTAATGATTCCTCCTCCATCAGTAATCTGTTTTTCAAACCCCTGTTCCATAAAAAAATACTTAATACTTAAAGTATTTTTCTTCAGTGTACAAAAAATGTTTAATTAATTTACTAATTTTATTATTTCTGTTTATAGGAGAGGTCTCCTCACAATTTACATGGCAAATCAAGTAAGTAGTCCTTTATTTCAAGAATAAAAATATGTAAGTTCCATTGGAAATGTATCTTGTCTAAAACTGATGCACAGATTCATTGCTTTTTTAATGCTTCCAGGATGACAAATCCTTTTATTGAAAATTAATTAATTAGGTGCTCAGACTCCCAGTAACATGTGGGAACAAGATTTGATTCCTGCAAGGAAATCTTAACCTTGGAAGGTTTGAAATTTTCCTTGAATTCAGAAGAGCAACTATGTAGAAACTCCTCATTCAGGAAACATAGGTTATAAGGATGGTGATGATTAGTTGGTCATGCCATCATTCATTTGGAATGCATTCATTTGGATATTCTCTTCAGCATAATAGTTTATTTTAGACAGAAATCTTTGGTGAACTCAGGGCTACCAGGATTTGCTTCATAAACTGCCCTTGATCATGACATACTTATCTTGTCAGCAATATGTTTAATCACTTTAAACGTTTCCCTATTTGTTTTGCTTGTGTTTGGTTTAGAACTTTATAGGCTTTGATAATATTCACTTATAAATTTACTAGCCCTTTAAAACATTTATTTCTGTTATCTTTAGATTGCAGAATGCCCCATTCTGAAAGCTGGCAAATCTTAATCATTAGTGATGGAAGCAAGATTGTGAAATTACACTGCATTTCTTGTATTCTGTAAAACTAGTGTCAGATCTATTCAGATATTCATTGAACTAAATGTATTCTTTTGTTTTGTTTCACATTTTGCTAAACTATGTTTTGCAATCTGATCAATAACAATTGAGGCTTTCTTTGTGATTCTTCACATGTACCTTTTTCTGGTTAGACAGACAGGAGGTACTTGTAATTAGGTTTATTGGTTATAATAACCAGTTGTCACGATTGTTGCAGCAGTGAATTTTTATAGTCATATTAAGGCTTTTAAATTAGAAAATTTTACTTCTGTTGTCCTGTTGACAGTGCATGACAATTTGTCCTCAGAGACGAAGGTACTTACTGAAAAGGGGAGAGGTGTGTTAAAGTCTTTATGCATGGCTGCTGTTTCTCAGTTCAGTGAGTGAAATGCAGCAGAACATGAAAGGCCGTGGGCCTAAGGACTCTTGTTCTAAAGGTGACATTTTTATTGATTTCTAATCTGGAGCTACTAGAAACATATGAATAAGTGTCATGGATAATTTTAAGTAAGTCAGTGATTATAGATTTATGTGTACCTGAACTCCCCAGTGGCTTTTCCTTGTTGCTTACATAATAAAAAGGCAGATTAAAAATAAACTGTTTAGGTTATATATGTTCTATGGAAAAATCGAATAAAAATGCTGTCTTAGACTAGGTTTCTGCTAAATTGAAACTATTCAACAGTGTACCTCAGGGCTTGAATTTATTTTATTTTTTTTTTTTATAAGAACTAGAAATAAGTACAGCAGTGAAGGATCTGTAGTTTTAATTTTGATATGCAGCATATAAAATCAACTTCTGAGCTTCTCACTGGAAGTCAGTCAAAGATTTTAGAAGTAAATTAATATGCCTGAGCCCTAACATTGTTGAACATGTGGGTTTGGAAATTTTTAACTACTTACAGTCTGAGACCTGATGTTTCTATAATACCCTGGAGCAGCGTAGCAGCGGTCAGTGCTGTGGACCACACAGAAGCATGGAGCCTTTCAAGTTCTATTTTGGATTGCACGTGTTGAAGAAATTTCTAGGATTGTAAGAGGTGCATTGGTAATGAACATATAAGATGATCCTTCATGGATAAATTGAGATCAAAAGGAACACCAAGATTCCAACAAAAAGTGGAAAGTGAAATGTAATCTCTTCAGTTATTTTTATCTGGAAAAGTAGATGGTATTAATGACTGCCCATGAGTAAGACATATAGCTCTTGTATTTCAAAACGGTTATGGCATACTTCATTGTGAACAGCTCAACAGTTGAGTTGTTGATTTTCCATTGAAGAAACCGTGTCCTTGGATTAGGATTTTTTTTTGTGTTGCAAACAAACAAAGGCTGCTTTCAATATACAAGATAGAGAGAGACTAATTTGGACTACAGTCACTTTGATGTAAAACTTCTGAGAAAAAAATTTAGGAAAATTGATATATTGTTATTGAAATGCTACACCAAAGAGGCAGTTATCCTAGTATATGCTGAACTACAAAATGCATTTTTTTCAGAAAAAAATGGAAGTTTCTTTATGTTCTATGTTTGAAATTCAACCTGTGCATTACCGTACCAAAGGATTTCTTTGTTTTGTATTCTGGCTTCTAATGTATGGTGTTGTACTTAGAAAACTGAAAGTTTTAATACTAACAAGTTGCTCTTGAGGGTCACGGGTTAATGGATGTAAAGCTCAAGCATAAGCTAAGGCAGCTGGATGCAAAAGGCAGCGTGATGCTGTTGAGGACTGGCTCTTGAGTGTGATAGGAGGCAGAGGTATAGGAATCTGGCTCAGCCGTAGAGAGATCATTAGGGAGTGGAAAGGTATAAATTTGATACATAAGACAACTAAGGAAGAAAAGGAGGCAGAGAAGTACAATCTAAAGGTGAGAAATGAGAATTTATTGTGGCAAGAGACATGAAGGGACTGGAGCTGGACTGATGTAATGGGAATTGGTTTGTGGGAGTGTTACAGGTATAACAAGTGGAAGAAAGATGAGAAAATGTAGAGTCTATTCTAGTTAAAGCAGTGAGCAAATGATAAAGAAAGCGATAGGTTTGCAGGGAAAGAAAAGGATGAAGTTTAGTGTAATTAATATGAAGAGAAATTTATCAAGAACCCAGAAAGAAAGACGGAGAGAGAGGATATTTTTGGAGTCCTGGATATCGGAGTTGGAGAAATTGTCAGCAATTGCATCTGGATAAGGTTTACACAGAAATCTGAAGATCCCATGTTTTATTTATTGCTATGCTGATGTTAGGTCATCAGCATCTCTGCCATTTATGAAGTACTGTACATAGGTCCTCATATACCAAGGAAGAGATACTGATTTAAAGTAAGAAATATACAGCCACACTTGTCAGCACTAGTATGAAAGCAAGGTGGGGAGGAAGGGTGCATCTTCCCAGATGCAGTGCAATGCATTTATCATACATTAAAGACTGCTGATAATGAAGAGAAATGCTGAGAGGACAGTCAAGAGTGTAAGAAGAATGCAGTAAGGGAAGACCTTCAAAATTTTGTACATCCATACTTGGGACGTTTTTTGAAAAACTTCCGAGAGCTACTGTGACCATGTTCACTTTTAATAGCCTGCTAATGAAGCTGAGAGCTTGCTTACCTCATTGCTGTTCCTTTCAGTTTTACCAGCTCCTTCCCTTGCCTATGTCTGCTGCTTCAGAAATACTTTTTTAATTTGTATTTCAAGTCCAATTAAGAAATAGTTAAAGCTACCGAGAAATACTGTTCGCCTTAAACAAATACTGAACCAAACAAACTGATCAAAGCTATTTGGGTGATGCTCTACTTCTGTATATGATAGAGAACAAGTAATACAGCTGAGCACAAAGTTTCTTGCAGTTTTAAAGTAGTCCAAGCAGTTTCACAGTTGAATTTTTTTTTCAGTTGCATAAATAGACTAAATCTGGGTTCGTTTTGGCTGTATCATTGTTTATTCCAGCCAGTCAGTTTGAAGGCTGCATGTAAGTTGTGCTCTTAAAGCTTGAAATATTTGGTCTAGGAGCATGCAAAAATGCTGAAGCACAGATTTAAAAAGAAATCCCTCAGGATCTAATGGAGAAATGAGTATACAGTGTTCCTCAGTCAGCTTTAATCCAGATATTTGTATGTTTTTTTTACAGGATGGAAGTCATAGTGATTCAAAATTTCACTAAATCTTCATGCTTTGCAGTATTTAAAAAAAAACCACCAAGGCCATTAGCCTAATTTAAGATATATGGCACACACAGGCAGCAAAGTAAATACCAAGATTGACAGAGATGTGGCACAATATAAAACATGGTTCAAATGTTTGAGGCCAATATCACTTTGCATATACGCTAAATTCTGTATTGTTTCATGCTTTGTGGGGATGGCATGTGGAGGGATGAAAGAAAGAAGAGTGAGAATTGCTATGGCAAGAGACAACAACAGGAATCCACTTGTAAGCTGTGCGTTTGCTGATCTTGTTTTAAGCTTTTGCTAAAGGCAGACTGGTAATACTGCAATGCGAAGGTACTTGGATGCAAGAAGTGCTCTGACACTCTGCATTCCTGAGTGATTTTTCTCACCATCTTATCAAATGCTTTCTGTACAAAATTGCCAGTGTGTATGAGTTGTTACAGATGTTTCAAGAAATACCTTGTGCCAGTTTGACAGCTGCAGTTAAATGCGGGAGGATACTATGAATAATACAGGTTGAAGGTGTTGGTGTTGTTTTTTTTTTTTTTCTTTTTTTTTTTTTAAGCAATGTGCTGTTTGACTATAAAATCATGTTTATGATTAGCATAACTTGTACCTCTGAGAAATTATCACCTAGTGCTGTCAAATGCTATAAAACATTGTGTACCAATTCAGAAATATCCTTTAAAAATAAAAAAAGCTCATGATTGTCACTGCTTCATTGATAATACTGTAAAAAAATTGATACTTAACATGTCCCATTTGTTTTGGCAAACCAGTATATTTGGTTACACAGTTTATTGTAACACAAAAAATGTTTTCTGTTTAAACTTACCAAACTGACATTTTATAAACAAGGCACTGACCAGCTCCTTTTCTTCTCCATTGGGAACAATTCTGTTTTAGTCAAAAGATGGAGGCAATCCAGAATGAAGAAGGGTGGATGGATTTACTTTTAATCAGTACATATTTTAAAGTTTTCAGAAGCACTGGGTTCTAGTAAAGTGGATTTGGCCACTTGCTCCTTTTCTTTTTAGATAATTAAAATTTTGTTGCGTGTTTTCATGTCTTAGTATTAACATTATACGAAGACTGCCAGGATGAAGGAGCATAGCCATTCTTTTAGCATATTAGCCAAGATAGGAATACCTGAAATTTTTTGTAGTTTTCTAATATTTCAGAAGTAATCTCCATACTGAAAGTGCATCAAGTAAATGCTTGAGACACTTGTCTTCCAGGATGCTAGCTGTCCTCCTGCTACCAGATCTTCCTTGCTTTGTCACTGTTATCTGCACCCTTCTTCTGGGGTGATGGTGGCTTTGGTTACAGCAGCAGCTGGCAGGGACCATGTATATTTTTTTCCTCTAATGCTGCCCAAGGTAGATTCCCCTTTCATTCCTTGCGTTGTCCCCTTTTGAGTCAATACTGTATCAGCTGAAGTAAAACTATTGCACCATTGCTTAGTTCCTCCTTGCAGGAGAAAAAACAGAAGTACGAGGCTAGATTTGTTGATAGAATAGTAAATTGTCTTATTTTCTCAGTTTTATAAGTTATTGTCCTGGGTTGAGTGAGTGGTGGAGTTTTTTTCTGTAGCAGGGGAGGGGCTGTAGGGGCAGCCCCCTGTGAGAAGCTTCTCTGTTTGGAAACTGAGCCAATCAGCTGCGCCTCTGCGATAACGTATTTAAGAAGGGACGTGGTGAAGAGGACTCGGACTTGTGAGGAGGAGTTGAAGCAGCTGCATGAACACCAAGGTCAGTGGAGGAACAGAGGATGAAAGGAGGGAGGAGGTGTTCCAGAGCAGAGACCCCCCTGTATCCTGTGGTGAGGCAGCAGGGTGTTCCCCCCCCGCCACTCATGAAGATCTACAGTGGAGCAGACACTGATTTATGGCCTGTGGCTTCTGCCTGGTTGACCAAGGTTCTGTGCCCAAAGAAGGCTGGGGTCTTGTGGGAAAAGGTAGCCCCGCTGCTGTAATTCAGCATTGGGAGGATTGCAGCATGTGGAGGTGTCCCACGCCGGAGCAGCTCGGGAAGGGCTGCAGCCGTGGGAGAGACTCCAGTTGGAGGAAGTTGGTGACCCACGACAGAGCAGTGTGGGGAACGTTGTGGCCCATGGGAGGGACTCACGTCGGAGAAAGTTTGTGGAGGACTGTCTCCTGTGAGAGGGAGACCATGATGGAGCAGAGGGAACAAGTTCCAGAAGCTCCCCACGCTGAAGCTGGAGGAAGTGGCAGCGCTGACTGCACCCCCCTCATTCCCTGCCCCTGCGCCACTGGGGGAGGAGGTAGAGATATCAGGAGCAGAACTGAGCCTGGGAAGAAGGGAGGGGTGGGGGGAAGGTCTTCTCAAGATGTGGCAATGTTTCTCACTGTCCTACTCTGTTATGTGTTGTTAGTGTTTGTAATAAATGTATGTTCTTTTTTCCTTCCCCTAACGAGTCTGCCTTTTGCTCGTGCCCATAAAGGAGGATTTTTTTCCCCATCCCAGTCCTATCTCAAACCCCAGGCCTGGCTCTCTGTCCCTTTTTACTGCGGGAAGAGAAGGGGGAGAGAGTGACTGCGTGGTGTTTGGCTGCCGACCAGGCTCAAACCATGACAGTTACTGTTAGAACCGCACATGTTCTTTGATGTTTGGTTTAGGTTGGATATTAGGAAAAATTTCTTCCCCAAAAGGGTTGTCAAGCACTGGAACAGGCTGCTTAGGGCAGTGGTTGGGTCACCATCCTTGGAGGTATTTAAAAGACCTGTAGATGTGGTGCTTAGGGACATGGTTAGGTTAAGAGTTGGACTCCGTGATCTTAAGGGGCTTTTCCAACCTAAGTGATTCTGTGATACTGTTTCTGACCTCCTGATTAATTTAAAGGGGGGAAAAAAAAAAAATAATCTGTTTGAAAGCTTACAGGGAAGCTATTGGTTTTTCCTTGTTGGAAACCACACTGGGCTGGAACTGGGGATCATAAGGCAGGAATTACTTTATGATCTTATGGAGGACAAAGCCCTGGCAGTGTTGGGACAGTGTCCTGAATCAATGTACAGTCTCTCTAGGGAAGCATCTGTCATCGCTGCCTGGGTAAGGGAAGAGCAAAAAGGACAGAATTTAGTACTGTCTAGAAAAAAGTCTCAAATACTCACATACGGCAACGTTTCTTCTGTCCCATGGACAGACTGCCTCAGGTGAAGACTTGCCGCTGGCTGTAGCTGATAGTTTTTGAACTTCTGTCAGAAGCCCTTAGTTTTAGTACTAACAAGAAACAAGTCTTCTCTCGTGTCAATTTAGACATCTATATCAACTCACTAGTGTTTTCCCTGAGTTCTAATATATGTTTTGTCCTTAACACATCTTAAATCTGAAGCTCAGCTGAGAGTCCTAAATTCCTGCTTCTAATAGTGACATTTTTGCTACTATTTTGGCTTGCATTGTAACCTGGGATTTTGTGAAGAATTGTTTCTTTCTGCTTCTATCAGGTCATGCGATGCGCCTTGTTAAGGCCCGCCTTTTGTTGCAGAATGGTATTTTTCTGCTATTTTGTCACCTGGATTTAGGAGGAGAGCTTCTTCCATAGCTTCTGCTTCTTTACTGCATGGATCTCAGTGGAAAAATGAGGTAGAAAACAAAGAGCTCTCATCTTTTCCATTTCATAGAAGGCATACTCAGATGGAGTTTATCCAACATTTGTTCTGTGTGCTTCACATCATTTACTCAGCTTTACGGTTTAAAGCCAGGCAGCCAGCCCCTTGTTCTCAGAGTGACACTTGGGGTATGGCTGGTGTCACGGCATGGACAGTCAGACAATCACAAATGCACTTTTTGACAGTGACAGAGGACTTGAATATAATCTGGTTTATCAAACTCAGGAAAGAATCAAGATTGATGGATTTTTGTTCTTTAGATTTTAAAGAGAAAATCTCAAGAAAGCTAATCATGTGTTAGTTTAGACTTGAAGACAGTGTGCTTGAGTGAGAAATGTGGTTTGTTTTCTTTACATAATTTCAACAGGCAGTCTTTAATAATTTATAATTAAATGGTAATGAAACACAGCACTTGGGCACTTACATTATTTTGCAAAATAAAGCCTCAAAATATGAAATTGTCTTTCAGAAACATCTTGAAGGGAAAACTCATAATGTAACAAGAAGTGTCACAGATTCAAGATGTGCATAACTAGAATATACTCGTTACTCAGTGTGGTCTCTTTTTTTCCTTTGGTTTGCACTCTGACAGGTAGAATCAATAATTGAGAACTAGCTTTCATTAATTTTAAGCTCTTTTAATGCTGTCTTATTTGCTGTAATACCTAGGTAAGTATATGCATGTGTTTGCAGAAATAATTTAAAAACTCCAGCTTAGAAATAATTAAAACTAACTAACCCCAGTTTTGAATAAGAATGTGGAAAGGAAAGCTTGTTTTCTCAGTAGACTTGTAACTGTTCTCAACCTTGTCATACTTTTGCTTCTGTCTCATTCTCTCAGTGTCTCCAGGGTACAGAACAGTTCAAGAAAAGAAGCTGTTAATAACATGCCAGTTGTATACTGGAGTGGTAAAGTAAAAGAAGTGTAAATGTAGTAGTATCAAAAAGCCAAGATGTTAATAACGATAACATAGACTACTTGAAAAGGAGCAAATTTTTCTGAGTAGTTTGGAGGAATATGGAAGTTATTCAAAAGGAACGGGTATTTTTTAATGCCTGACAATAATGTTCAGATCTATTCCACAGGCACCTAAACAGAAGTAAAATTTTACCCTTTCATGGAATCATTGAGTTTATTGTGGTGACTGTGCAGGGAAGTGTATTGTATGATCAACGTTTCCAAACTCCTTGCTTAGAAATTAAATGCAGATGTTTTCAAATAATCTAAGACTTGGACATGTTTTATTCTAGTCGACAAATGCTCAAGACACTTTCCAAAAATTTTATTTTGGAATTCAGAATTAAATGCCATAAATGGGTAAGCTATATACTTTACACGTATCATGTTCTGTGGGATAGGCAGTTTGGCAACTGCAACAGGCAATATTGAAATAAATTGCTACTTTCAAATATAAACATTACATAAAACTCATATGAGGAGGGAAATAAGCTGAAGCCTTACTTTCTTTTGAATAGAGCATAATGCACACTAATTTGATTAACAGTATTTTACATAATCAAATTTTGGATAATTTGTGGCACTCTGATTTTAAAAGGTTGAAACTTAAGGTCATTGTCACTATCCCCACCCTAAATCTTTAAAAGCCAGGTTTTAAAATTAGGAGTCATGTGAATTTAAACATTGCTGATGTCTTCAATTTTAAGTAATACAGTAATAGAGTTAGCTCCTGGCAGCTGGCGTTCTTGTGGATTGACATGGCTAATTGGCTTTGGCATCTTAGCCTCGGGAAACCTCATCCATCACTTCAGAGCAGGACATTTGGCCAGAGTCAGAGAAAACATTTAATACTTTTTCTCTTGTTTTGTTTGCAAAGCTGCTTTGCATTTTTTAACTTTCCAGTGTATCTTATTAGAAGCTCAATGTATTACTTATCTTTATGCTCCTTTAACACAACCTTTTATAGTTTGACTTTCTAGAATTAGCAGAAGTGTTTCTATTGCAAGTCAGGTTTGAGACTTACCTTTCAGCCAGTAGCTTAAAAGCTTGTAACTTATGAGGAATTTTGTATCAGAAATATACTAAGTGCTAAAGAAAGCTACTTGACTTTTATAGTTAACTCTTTGCTAGTTAGTAGTTGAGATGGCAGTAATGCTTAACTTCAGGTTCTGAAGAGCTCTCAGACACCCATCTCTAGTGCACGTAGTATTTCTGATTACGAGAATTGCTGTGGGCTGTGATTTGATAGATCAGAGAGAGGAGTCAAGAACAAATTCAAGGCTTCCCAGCAGGTGGAATCCCAGTAGTGTTTCAAAGGAGTTGAGGGGTTTCCTGGTGGAAGGATGGGGTTTCAGTGGTCTTCTGGGTGAAACCTGTGAGAGCAAGAGCCTCCTGGTCTTCCTGCTTCACTACAATCTTAGCAGTCATTTTCCCTTCTCTTAGATCTGTACATTATAAAACAGTCATATTGTCCTCCTCAAACTTTCAAGAAATGCAGATATTATCCTCCTTTCTCAGCAGCAGTCACTGTTACCTGGCAGTTTCTGCTGCCCCGTTCGTGCTTCTGAGTTTGTGAGGTTTGGGAAGGAAGGGGAAATGGCTCTGTTCTGGGAGGAGAGGGGAGAAAACCCGATCCAAGAGCTGAAGAAGTTGAGGTGGCACCTTAAGCAAAAGTAATACTTTCTGTATGTGATAAGTAGGTGTAGAAATAGAAACTTCTTTGGAAAATAGAGAATTTTTCCATTTCCAGCAATATTTGCCATTTGCATCTTCACCCCTGCTTCAGAACAACGCTCAGTGTCCGGGTGCCGCTGGCAGGAGGGAAATGCCTCGAGTGTTCAGTGAAGTGGGTAAAACGCTGCTGCAGGCTTGTCAGCCCTTCCCTCACCCTGAACCCTGAGGTCCTCCACTGGAGCCCGAAAATCAGAGTGGATGTCCTACTGTTGGTGGGAGGGGGGGCTTAACAAGACAGTATATGAGGCAGTGGGCAGTTAACATAACTATGTTATCTGATGGCGATCTGAGGCATAAGGAATGAAGGTAAGGTGTTCTTAAGCTGGGTTCTCTGCAAACTTGACATTTTGGGAACAGTTGTAATGACCTATTGTCAGATACCAGGTTTACCAGGAACACGCAAAATTTAATTGACTTATTCTTGTTGGAGCACAAAGGAAATGGGCAGAGGTGTTTCTGTGTAGTCAAGGGCGTAGAGGTTGGTGGATCAGCAGAACTGCTAACTGGCTAAAATCTGTAAATACCCCTTTTAACTATGTGTCCCTACTGCCTTTTAACAAAACTGGGAAATTTTATTATACAGTGTTTTGGAATCTTTATTTTTTTGAGGTTTTGGCAGTCTTAAAATCTTCCCATTATTTTGTTGATGATAGTAGTTGTCAAGCTGTTTCTTTATGGTTTCTGGGATCAATAATGTATTATAAAAACAAGTCTTGGAGTACTGGTTTAATTTTTTAGACGGAGAAAGCTTCAATTCTATGTGCAAAATATTCAGAATGAAGGCATTTCTGTGAAAAATACAGTTTACAAAGTGTAAGTTCATCCTGCTGATTTGTGATTTTTTTTTTTTTTTTTTTTTTTTACACAGTGTTAATATAGAACTGGCTGGTGGAATGAGTGTATTGTTTCTGATTAATGATATGCTCCATTTAATTATTTTTTTCTGTGCTCCACATGTTTCACTTGAAATTAAATTCTTTGTGCTTTTAATTACCTATATCAACTCCTAGTATATTAGTGCCAGTTCTAGTCTGATATTGTTCCTGACGTCATTTATAGGATAATGATAATTAAACAGAGCAGCAGTTTCAGCCCAGAAATAATTTTGCTCCTTTTAAAACTCTAAGCTGTCAAAATAAAAGTCAGTTGTGTGTTTACAATGCTAAAATACTATTCCCACAGAAAGTTTTGGAGCAAAACAAGTTTGGTCTGAAAATTATAAACAGCTTATTCTGTACAGAAGCAATTTGTTTTGGAAAATACTACAGTCCTTTTTCAGAGTTTCTATGTTGCAAAACAAAAACTATACCTTTGCACATACAGTATGAAATACTATTTGGTTTTATATTTTCACTTCTGCATTTTGAAGAAGTATTTTCTGTGGTAAAAGTGTGTCTTATGGCTATGTGTAAAAATGATTTCAAAAGTCTTATTGTAAATAAGATATATTTTTACTTAGGTTTATAATCAGACATAATGGAGGTGCTGGTGCATAGCTGTAACCTTGTGTCAACTGGCAAATGTTAACACGTGGCTGTTTTAAGTTCTTTGCACGATGCCGTTACAGGACACGTAGGTTTTTAAGCAGTGCTGAAACTAAGTTTTTTAATTGTGTAAACAGTCACTGGTATGGCATTCAGGGGGAGGTGGTTCATTTGAAATCTTGTCTCTGTGATATGCTCCTTATGCCTCTAATAAGGTTAGAAAAGCGGAGGAGGACAACTTCTAGCACAGCTTGTAAATGTCAGTTGGGATGGAAGACAGGTCAGCTTGAAAACAATATTGGTGTTGGAAAAGTGAAAGGAAGAAAATTCCTTTCTTGAAACTAAGCCCTGACGAGGAAATATTGTCTAAGAAAGTGTTGACTTAGGATCATTTTTGGTAAAGTAGAAGGAAGTAATTCTGAAGTATCAAACTACATCTAGTAAATGTGGGGAAAGTTGAAGACAGAATAAGATTTATTTTACCCATATCTAAAGCCGACTGGTTTTCTCCTAAGGCATTTTTTTATGTTGGTTAGAGCCCTGTTCACATGTGAAATGTTTCAGTTAGTGTCCTGTCTTTAAGGCTGTTCTGTCTTTAGAAGACAAGCTGACTGTAATAGCATTTTTACAGGAAAATCCAGAGATGAGTGTGACAGTAGGATCTTTTCTGAATCTTCTCCTCTATGTGTTCCGCACAGTAGAGCAATGATCAGCAAGTCAAAACCATTACTCACTATGGAAATTTCAGTAGTGCATCAGTTATTGTATCTTACTACAGTATTCAAAGAGGGTTATTTCAGAGGAGCTGCATCGTTTGAGGTTGGTCTCATATGGTTACCTCCATGCGAATCTTTAATGTTTTTGTAACATGAGTGGTGTGATTTTTCTGAGGAGCTTCTTTATGGGTCAGTAATCTTTCTCTGTCTGCTCAGAAGCAGCGGACTCCTTCAACAGCTACTGCTCTTCTCAAGTCTTCAGGACTGCAGGAGATTTTTGCAGACTGTTAAAATAAGTCTGGAGATGGAAATTCTACATTAAGTATTTCTAGGGAGAAGAATAATATGAAGTGGGAATCAGAGAGAGGGGCTGAATGTTATCTACTTAAAAACATGTTTCTTGACTTTAATACCTGGTTTATGTTGATAGAACATGTTTTGTCAATGGCACATATGCAATGTTTCTGAATTTTATTAAGGAAATCCACCATAGCTTGGGTTACAAAAAACATGAACATTGGTTTCATTAAGATATGTTAGATTGACTTTCCATGAATTCTACATAACTTAATTAAAAATGTCCCAAATTTGTTTAAGTGTCCTCCAAAATTAAACTTAATAGATCATCACCTTTGAATATTTTAAAATGTCAATGTTTATACAGTTTTCAATTGCAGATCTCTTCATCTTGAAAAGTTGTGCTTTCATTTATATAAAATAATTTGTGTCGGTAACTTTGGGTAAAGTAACTGATGGCTTTAGTCGCTTTCATTCAAGATTGCTGGTACAATTACTGAGGCAAAGGTCTGTGTGCAGCATTTCATTTACATAATTTTATGTGTTTTTTTTTTCAGATCAATATGTTGATTAAAAGGTCTTTAAATATCTGATATGTTGAAAAAATTTTCAAAGAATGCTTGTACAGTTGAATTGGAAGTATACGCACCATGTATGTGTAACCTCATGCCTCACTGGCTGCTTACAAATACTTTATAAGCAATTGTATTTGCTTCGAATATTTGAAAATGTTAAATATCTTAGGTGTTTTCATAGGATTTTTTTTTTAAGAACAAAACCACTTCCCTGCTTCCTGACACACACACATGAGCATACACACACATACTGTCTTTGTCTCTATTTTTTTCTCTTTCTGTCTTTAGGGGTGTTTTTATTAACCAGCAGGAGTTTTACAAGTGATGGTCGTTCTCCCATATAAAAATACGCAGTTGTCTTTGTTGACAACAGTTCTTTTAACACACAGAAATTCTCTGTTGTCCAAGAAATGACTTCTTGAATAACCCTTTTGCTTTACATTTAAACGTTGATGTTCACCATGTCTCTTACTCTTAGGCTAATTAAGACTGCTGGGAGCTGAACCAGGTTTCTGAGAAAGTTAAGCTGTGCAAACTGGCCCCTTGAGTCCTGAGCCATGACTCTGGCGTTCAATATCAACCATTTTGTGTTGAAATGGATACACTGAACTTGAATATGGGCATTGTTTGCTAATGCTTGCAAATCATAGTAAGTTAGTGGCCTTAGGCTAAGCAAGAGGTAATGGGAATTCAGGGATGTAAATAACCTTGTTGGAGAACTTCGCCATGGTCATAAATAACAAAGCTCTTGGACACCTCCCCCCCTTTTCTCAAAAGAAAATCTATATAGGTTTTTTACTGAATTGCACAACTGCCTGTTTATACTCCTTTTATGAATCTGAATATACCCAAGGTTGAAGATATTTCTATTTTGATAAAGTTTG
Source organism: Tyto alba (assembly GCF_018691265.1). NCBI lineage: Eukaryota > Metazoa > Chordata > Aves > Strigiformes > Tytonidae > Tyto > Tyto alba. The sequence continues at coordinate 9,000,589 of NW_024881282.1, forward strand.
GAGTAAGGCCTCTCACTGATTTTTTAAGAAAATCTTAGTAATGGAAAAAAAATCTGTAATTTTTCTCTTTGAATTCTAGCCTGTGTGTAATGGTTGGTTGTATATTGTGCATGTGGAGACTCAAAGAATATGTGTCAGACTAGAAAGATTATTTTTGGAACTTTCCTGAATGGAGTTACAGCAATCCGTAGTTTGAGCAGCAACTTAAAGCAGGGTTGGAAGGAAGCCTCAAACACAGGTCTGGGGTATGGAAGACCTTCAACGTATGGAGTGAAAGTTTTCCAAAATAGCTGTGAACTGAAAACAGAAGGGTGTTACGAGCAGTATTAGGAAACTACAGCTGCAAGAATTTTGCCACTGGGTTAAGAAGAAAGCACAGCAGTCTGTTGTGAGCATCATGACCTTTAGCGCAAAAGTAGATGATAAATTACTTGGGATTTACTGAAATCATTAGATCAAAGAAACCGTTAGGCACTAAAATGAAGATGATGTGTCAGTGTTTTACAATACCCTAAGAAACAAAAAATGTAGTTTCTGTTATTTTTTGCATTTTTAACATAACTTTTTCAGTTTGTGGGTCATCTTGTGTGCAAAATTATCAACAAGCTGTGTATGTGGGTCCCATAGTATGGGCGTATCTAAATTAAGCCCTAGCAGTTTTTGGGGGCTGTAGTGTAGGCATGGTTCTCTTCACTCCAACCTGCCAAGTCTACTTCACTGTCTTCAATGCACTGCAGTAAATGTTTTCAAACACAGTAATTCTACATTGATCTGTGGTTACTGTTGTTTCTAACTCAGTTGCATACTATTTATCTTCTAGCAGTGTTCAAAACACTACTTTAAATTTTGACTTGTAATTTTAAATGCAGAGAATTTATTAATCTGTTACTTCACTGATATTTACCCGTTGATTAGAAAAAAATAAGAGAATTTTTTTTTTTTAAACAGCAAGTCTCCCTGATTATAAATCTCTCTGGTTAATGAGAACAAGTTTGCAGAGTGTATTTGTGTTAAACTTTAATGGGTTGACATCATCATGAACAAGAGAAGTGTTAATATTGCTTGCTTTTTAAGGAAAGTGGATGGGAACAAATGGAGTAAGATTCTACAGGTAGTTTGAACAGGTGATTCGGAGAAGAATCCTTCAGAGGATTGATAATAATGCTAATACTGAATTTTGAGGACAAAAAACTCCATAGGGAAGTCTTGGAATATTTTAAAATAATCACTTAATATCTATTAGATTGATAAAATAAGAGGAAATTCCTCTCATTAAAACACAATAATGCTGGCAGCCTATATGCCATATTTTTTGTCTCCTGAGATATTTTTAAACTGGCAATTGAGATTATATGGATGAATGTTTGGGTAAGCACACATGATTCTTGAGATCTATGTTCAAGTCTTAAAATAGCAGCTCTGTTGGGTAAACCCACAGCATTTCAGGTTGACACTGCAAAAATGAGAATACAGCAGTTACAGCAAAATAGTAGGTAATGGTGAAGAGCAATGATTGTCATTGTCATAAATACTCTGGAAAAGAAGAAACTGAGAAGACAGCTTTACTCTTTACAATTTGTCTGGAATTGTGAGAAGAAGAGCTGGTTCTAGAGACTTGCAGAAGACACTTACAATACTGCTCCGTTGATGAAGTGGCAGTGTATGTGGGGAGAAAAATCTTTTTTTCTATACGCAGTGTTGGAATTATGAGGAAAATGTCAGTTTGACACTTTGTAGCTATCAAACACCCCCCACACCCCTACCTCCTTCAATTTAGCGTTAAGGATGATTGGGAAAGGAGTAGAGGATACAACAGAAAAATCATTATCATGGTACTATATAAATCAGGGGTGTGCTGACAGGTTTACTACTGTCTGCAGTTCTGGTCCTCTTTAAAGTGTAATAGAAGTAGAGAAACTACCTTATGGCAGAATAAAGATGCAAGGGTGTTGAAGAACATGTGTAAGCGGAGGAGCTAAACTAAGCAAACTTAGCCTGGGGGAGGATGACTAAGGAGGAATAGGAGGCAAGTATGCAGAGTATTTGTATGGAGAGGGGGAATGGCGATGAACTGTTTGCTTGTAATGCAGGAACGAAGGGATGCCAAAGAAAATTGTTATCTGTTCAAAACAAACTGATGGGCACACATGCAAAGCTACGCTGAGGAGCTTATTGACGCAGGACACTGTGGATGCCAAAAGCGTTCTTGTGGGCAACAAGAGAAATCATGGGGAAAAGAATTCGTTAGGGCAATGAAATGCAAAGATCCTGTATGTTGTTCTGGCAGCTCTGTCCTGTAGTTTGCTGAAGTGTGTAGCGGGGAAGGTATTTTCTAGGCATTTGTCACTGAATTGACAAATTGGTTGTTAGACAAAGAACTGAGCTAGGTGGGCAGTGGACCTCTTCTGGTATGGCCCTTTTTGTGCTCTTGGGTTTAATACAGGTATTTCTCCTGCTTTTGGAAGCGCCAGTTCAAAGATTTTAGACATCCACGTCTGGGGAGGCGAGTCTTGTACCTAAGGCCAGTTCCACTCCAGTAGCAGGAAGGCATTTTGCAGTGTAAGTTGAGAAACGATTCCAGCAGTTAGCTGGTTGACCTAGCAGACCCCGAGCAAGCTGGTGGAGAGCTTGCTGAAGCACATCACTCCGCTTCCCACTGCGTTTCGGTGTGTAGCCTGTTACCTGTGTGTTTGTTTTTCATTATTCTAGCTATCCATGCAATAATTAAGTGAACGTACATGAGCTGGATTTTCTCTATGCTTAATTCTTTTTACCGTATGTAAAACAGCCAGGCATCTTGTAGCAAGCAGTAAGAGGAAACGCAGGGACGCCACACGGCATTTAGTACTTTTAGTGTGTTTGGTGGTATCGCCAGACACACAGTGTGTGTGTGTGTTGTTAGCACCCAGCTACGCAGAGGTGGTGCATGCCTAGGAGGGGTTGTAGCTTACCTTACCAAATCCTTTGGTAGTGTATAGAGATAGTGGAAAGCACTCTCTTCAGCTGAGGTTATTGGTCAGTATGGAAGTCTCTGTTCTGCTGTATGGTGATGGGGAAGCTTTTTAGCAACATATAAGGCCCTCCTAACACTGATACTCTACTTTGTTTTACCTTGTTGTCAGACAAAGGAGATGTCTTCCCTATCCCTCCTCGGTAGTTTAAAGGCACTTGGCCTGGTTAATTGTCAGAAAATGTAGGCAGAAATAACTTTTTATATTTCTTTTTTTTTTTTTTTTTTTTTTTTTAAAAAAAAAAAAATACTGGATGGTTTTAAAGAACCATAAATGCCATTAGCAGTTCTGCCTGTAACTGTTTATTCTGTTATCTAGTTAGAAACAAATCTGCAGGAGAGGTGTTTGTTTTTGTCAGGCTGGAAGGATGTTAAGGATGATGTGAATGAAGAGAGGAGGAGATAGCTTCTTGTTAAAGTGCTTTTGAGTCTTGGCAATTTCCTTAGCGTACTTTTAAGTGGGAAGATAAATACTCTGTATATGGAATCTTTGATGTAAATATCTGAAAGTGTAGAACATTAATCATAATAACATGTATCTCTTAAATAATTACACCAGGAAATTAAATAATTTGGGCAATTACAACTGTTACATCATTCAAAGGGTTAAATGGTATTTTTGCTAGAGACTTTTAATTAAAATAGATTACATTCTATTACTTCAGGGAAATGTTATGTGTCCTCCCATTACTTATCTGATTCTTTTGATAATAGCATTAAAAATTTCCTAATTTAAACTGAGAATGGTCAAAAAGTTAGGCTTTATAAACTTAACCGTATAAGAAGTTAGAAATAAGGGAGTTCTTTTGATTTTGATGGGTTTGAACATCTTTTCCATATGGATTCAATTCACATTTTAATCGGAATGTGGAAGTCATTACTCTGACATCTGAAACTGAGGTAGCAATAAAAAAAATTATCACAAACAAGACAGCAGACACAAATTATTTTGTGTTTATTACTGGGTGGCCCTTTGAAACTTTCGCAACGTTAATTGGTTCCAGATATTTGAGAATTGAAATTATATTATGACAAATTTATTTCTGGTCATATTTAACTTGAATCTCCTCAGTAAGACTGGCTTAAACAAACAGAAAAGTTGTCAGCCCACTCATGTCTGTCTCCAGTTTTTGTTGTAGTAGCTTTAATCCTAGTGATTTGGTTTAATAAAGACCACTGAGAAAACAAACACTGGTAGTGACTGCACTGCTCTTGTAAATTATTTATCATATCTCTAAGGTTTTACTGCGGCGTAAGTGCTGCTGTGTTAGCTTAAGTTGGTCACAAAGATGTCACGTCAGATTAAATGCCCGTGCAGAGTTTATATATGCCTGGGAGCAGCGATGCCTGCTGTCTGTGGGGGGAACGTGTGCGTGTGGGGGGCCGGGGCCGGCAGGCTGTCCCCGCTGTCGGGGCGAGTGAGTGGCCGGCGCAGGCTGCGGCACAAAACCTGGGCTTTCGTCCTCTGCCTCCGCCGCGGCGCGTGGCTGCCTAGGCCTTGAGTTGTTCTGCGGTCGTGGGCACCCGGCGAGGCCTGGGGTGGGGGTTAGTGACGGGGTGATGCGTGTTGCTCACCGCTGGCTACGTGTGCGGGGAGCCCCGGGGAGGGATGGCGGGGGAGCCCAGGGCAGGGTGTGCGGCGCCTCGGGCTGCTGTGCCTGTGAATTGGTGTGAAGTATTTTCTGTGGAAAGTACAGCAGATTTTAAAGCGTTTGCAAATAGAAGTATGGCTAAATGGCATATTAAATGCACATTACATGCACTGTCATATAGTATCTTGCTATATTGTGCAGCCTACTGCTATTGCTATATTTATTGGATATTCAATATATTTATTGAATATTCTATACCACTATTGTATAACAGTAGCTTTATTTTTCCCTTTTAAAATTAGATTTAGGCATGGAAAACATTATAAAACCAAAGTTACCTTAGTATTTACCTTACTTATCTATCAATATATATTTCAAACCTTTTTTTTTTCCTGTAAGAAACAAGCCCTTTTTTGAATTTCCTGTAATTTTAGTACGGGTGTCAAGTTTTACTCTTGAAAGACTTTTAGTATCTAGAGTGAGAAAGCTGTTTCTAACAACTAAATTAAGCAATGAAAGCCTTGCAATGGTAAAGTCAAAAGTGGAAATTGCTAAGAATTAATTAAGTTTCTCTTAATGAAAGGATCTAATTTGTACCTCAGTATGCCACGTCCTTGGACGACACTCTTTTTCCTGTCAGAGACAGTGTATTATCATCTGTGGCACACTGGTAATAAGATACACACACAAAAAATACACATTTGTATGTGTGTATATATATACATATATATATATACACACACACACTTTAAAAACACACCTGGTGAAAGAGGAGAAGGCCTTTGCCTGTCCCGCAGTAAGTAAAAACGTTAAAGGAAATGTTAGATTTGTGTAGGCATGGCTTTAATTAATACAAGTCTATGTTTTGTAAGTTTTGTGTTTGTAAAATTTATGAAAGAGCACTAAACTGCATTAGTGTAATTTATAGACCAAATAAATGTCAGTTGCTAAGGTAAACTAGTGTAGGAAACAGTGTAACTAGGATAAAAAAAAGTGAAGAACTAGGGTAAATTGTAAACATTGCAAGAACAGTGATACAATTGTTTCTTTATATCCACCCAAGCAAGTATAAGTTCGTTTACAATATATTTATTAACAGTCTCAGGCTAATAAAACAACACTTACAGAGCAATTTTGGACACTTTCCAGCTCTCTGTTTTGTGTAGTGACAAGTTAGGCCAGTCTTTTTTTTTTTTTTTTTTTTTTTTTTTTTTAATTTAATAAGAATGAAAAAAAAAAAAAGGAATCTGTATGCCTGGCTCCTTTATAAGGTTGTTAAATTTGGCATTTCAGAGCAGTGTGTTGCGTTGTGCTCAATTACTGCAGACGAAGCAATCGAAGCACCAGTTTCAGAAATGTACCTAATTACTATAAACCACTGAGGGATCCATTCATTCTGCGTTTCTGGCTCCGTGGGTGCCAGCCACAGAGACTCCAGCAACTTCTGAAGCCTAATCCTGATTCACGTCTCCAGGTTTCTGTGGCACTTGCAGTTTGGAAGCTGTAATGGGGTCTGGCTGTTTACGATCATGTGTTGCTATGCCTCCCATCTGTAGCACATTGTGGAAGTGAAAGCTTGGTGCATAGGAAGAAATTGAGAAAGACCTTCTGTGGTAGGAGTCAGAATAATTAAAAATAAAACATAAATGCCACCTCCTTTTTCTGGAGGAGGGAGGAAGGGCTGAAGTGTCTTTTTCAGTTATCAGGTCTCTGGATCAATTTTTGGAATAGGATTTACTTGCAGCTTATACTAGCCATTATCATTTAATGGCTAGTTTGATGACACACCTCTTGCAGCTTGATGACAAACCTTTCCCATTGGCCTTTTTTTTGAGATTTCTGGTTGATAACTTATTTTTTAAACGGTTTCTGGGCCTTTAAACCACATTGTTATACAGTTGAGCATCTGCTGCTTCCTTTGATAAGACCCGTGTTTGAAACAACAAAACCACACCTCATTACTCTAGTTGAAGCTGTTTTATCTGAAGGTTTTTGTAAAATGGTAATTCATCCTTCCCCCTTTCTGCTGAGTGAAAGAACTGACTACTATCAGAAAGTGTTCCCATGTAGATACTCGTGTTAGCGTAAAGCCTGTAACACAGCTACATCTGGGGAGCATCTTACTGGTGATAATTCATGTTGAATTTTTTTGATGTTTTGTTTACGCAACTCCTTTAAATGCCAGTGAAGCCCATCAGTTTTAGCAGCTTCACACTAGGGCTTTTTTTTCCCTATATATTACATGAATGAAGAGATGAGACTTCTAACATCCAATAGATGGGAGGCAAAAGCTTGTAGTGAAGATCTGGCCTGATACATGATAATGTAACCAGTTAGTTACTCTCAATGTTTGCAAAACAGATGCATCATTTCTTCAGCCATGTTTTGAAAGCTTTCTGAAGTGTGAGCCCAGGCGAGACATTAAACAGTCTGATTTATGAACCCATTTGATGTTTCTGCACTTATCAGGATTAATTTGCTCATTTGATGGAGAACACAGCATGTTTTCGGCTCAGTTGATTGTCTGACATGGTCTCTAAATTGTTTTTAGTATTGCTACATTCCTTATACAGTTCCTTTTTCTGTAAATGTGATATATGTACTTTTTTCCCCCAAGAGGTATGAGCTATTATTTGGCTGTGCTAACATACAGGCTGTTCAAATGAACATGCTTATCCATGCAATCCAGTGCAGTTTATATAACAGACGTACTACATGTATCTGGTACTTCTAAACCTTGCCAGGAATAATTGTACGTTTTGTTCCTGGTCAAAAATCTTGTTATTTTCTACTTGGTTGAAGTTTTTGTTGTGAATCTTAAAATCTGTATAGTTTTATAGCTTCCTTACTTGTTTAACATAAAGAGAAGGGGTAAATGTAGGGTGAATAAAGTCTTCTGGTGAAGGGATTCTGTGGTTTGCTCCTGAGGTGGGGCTCAAGAATTTGAGCTTAAATTTAAATTGAAGTTTAAGCCATCTCCTCATTGCCTTCCTTACTTTCCCAATATTGTGATACGGCTCTACATCACTCTGAGTCACTTAGGACCATGCTGCAGTTTGTGGATTTGGTAAATGTAGCAGGTGCTTTACTGGTGATGCTTCCTGTATTATCCTAAGAAATGTATAAATTCAACTGCAGGCTTAATCTTATGCTTTGTCTTTGCTCTGGGTGAATGCCCTATAATGTGCATTGGGACATGCAAATTTCCTATTTTTATAAATAATACAGTTTATGAACAGAGCAGACTGTTATGACAGAACAGACAAACCCACATTTAATGTACCACCCGACATTCATCTCCTAATTCTTGTAACAATTCAATTAGTTCTGGTCTTATGCTGCAAAAATGAAATGAGAATGCAAGGTTTCCCAAATAAGTGTTTTTCAAGGTTTTTTTAGATGAGAATATAATGGTGTTGTCCTTGAGTACAGGAATTGTGTAATAGACAGTGTAACAAATTTGGGTTAATCGTGCAAATTCATCATGAAAAAAATACTAATTCCTGAGAAGTATTTTGTTCTAGAATAATTTGATTAGTGTATGTATGAGTTGTTTTTTAAAAGTGCCATGTTTTGGGCTAATATTTCTTCTATGTAAGTCTGTTGTAAAATTCCTGTTAACTTTAATGTGCAAAAAGCTTGCTTCTTAAACAGGCTTTCGTTGGTTGGTGGGTTTTGTTTGTTTGTTTTTTGTCAAGTTGGTGTGTTTTGCTCTGATGGATATATTGTCTTTTACTGGAGAAAACTGAGTCTTTGATAACATTGCCACTGCAAATAAGAAGGAAATTTAATATTAAATGTTAATCCAATGACCGTATTTTAGTTACATTTAGGTTCTTATTTAAAAGGTGGCCTTGGTGTAAATCTGTGCTTAACACATTTTTTCTGTATTTTAAATAGTTTGTATTTCCTTTAACTTTTATTGTAGTTTTTTATTTTATCTAGATTCCTAAAGCTAGCTTCAGGGATAATTATTCTTAGAGATTTCATGGTTTTATGACTAATGTGATGCTTCAGCCTTAGGGTTACATATCTTTCAGTATAATAAGAATTGAGAATAATACACTTCTGAATAACAATACTGAATAATGAAGTTCTCCAAGTCATCGTGAAAGGAATAAAATTTGGAGTGCAGAATATTACATTACAATCATATGGTTCATTTATATGTGTGGGAAGGTTATTTTTGAAAACAGGCCAAAGAGAAAGATTGTTTTCACTTGGAAGTGAGAATCATATTTTTTTTCTAAATTATATTAAAGTTTAAACTCTACTTACAAAATATCCATAGGATGTCAATCCTGTGGAGGTAAATTGTTGCTCTAATGAGGTGCTTGTTTAACTTCAATCAGTATAAGTGCATAAAAATGGTCTTTAACTGTGTGATAATATAACGTCTTTTCCTTGGGAGCCTTGCTTGTTCCCAGTAAATGATTGAAGATGTCTTCTGGATTAGCAGCTGCTCAACATTTTGTTTTAACCATAACCATTGGTGTGTCTTCAAAACTGTCTTAAAATACAGGTTATCAGTTCCCCCATCGGCTTTTCTCTGATGCTCATCAGCTGTAGTCTGTATATACTTCACAGACTGTTAAAATTTATCCTGGTCAATCAAGTGAAAAGTGGCAAATCAGGTAACCATTTTAGACATGAGAAGCAGTTGCCTAGAATTATTTATTCTGAAGGTGTTTGGGAAGTATTTGATAATTTAGTGTGATTTAGTGTTAGAAAGTGGAGGCATTTGTACCTCACGTTTTCCAGATTTGTTGTTTTGTATTTTTTTTAGCATGTTGGAATTTTAGTTAGTCTGTATGTTCTCAAGACAATGGATGGAAATAACTAATTCAGAATTCTTTATGACTTTGGGAGGTAAGTGAAAAGTATTATTCTTCTTTTGGAGGATGAATTGCCATGGTTGTACCATTAGGAGTAGATTTTTAGGATCCCTTAATTTCATACCCTTGGAAAAAAAGGCCACTTTGTCTAATTACAGAAAACCCCTCTGTACTTCAGTTGTCTTGCATGATAGCGGGTAAGAAGAGCAACAGCTAGAATCCAGCTATTCTGCGTGAGTTTTACTTGTTTTACAAATAATCTCAATGTTCTTCCTGCTTTGCTTGTGGTTTGCCTTCCAAATTTTAAAGAAAGTGAAGCAGGGGTTTTACAGACCTGGCGTTGTTCACCATGTAGCTTTATTTCCTTCTTTTTTTACCATTGTCTGTAGCAACCATCCAAAATTTGAATGAAAGGCTAATATCCCATGGGACCACTGATACGTGATAGTATAAATCAAGTCTTATATTTTCTATGTTAGAGAAGGCTAAACTTTTTCCGTGTATAAAAACATGCCCAATTAATGTTAGGCTACAAAGCTAGTTGGCACTAATTACCAGGTCATTATATATCAGGCAAGGATTTTTTTATAGTGTTGAAGTTAATTCACGACAGTAATTTTGGTGATTGCAATATTGTTAAGCAGGACTGACTGAAAGCCTCTTTGGATCTAATGGGTTTGAGGACATGGAGATTGTAGCCAACTTCATCTCAGGTGGTTTGAGTCCGAGTCTGGCTGATGCCTTGATTTTTAAGGACATTTTATTAATTTAACTTGCTATAGGTACTTACTTCTGCTTTGACATTTGTTCTCCAGTCCTGCTGCTGGGCTGGCTACAGTAATTCATCAGTTGGGAGGGTCAGTCCAGTTAGCTTCCCTTCATGGAAAATGTTCAAGAGCAGGAAGGAGGAGTAACCAGCTCCTGGCATGACAGAGAGACAGAAGTGAAGTGTTTTAATCTAAGTTTCCATACATACATAAATTCTGCATTTTTCGAAATTAGTCACAAAATTAGAGGTGGTGAGTTCTCATAATTTTTGTTCGAGCAGTTTTAGCAGACTTTACTACTTTTTGCTGTTGTATGTTTGCATAACGTTGTAGAGATTGGTAGGTGTTACGTCAAAACCTTGATTATTAAAAAGCAGGACTTCTGGAGTACAATTGCACTGCGGCTTCTGTCAACAGTCTTAGTGTTCAGAATAGACGTGGCCCTTCTGATAGCGTATGTAAAGAAGTGTGGCTTCCTCCTGAGATTGGTCTTATGATAAAAGCTTCCTGCCTTTCTTGAAAAGAGAAAAGAGTATGCAAGTGTGCTTTGCCATGGGCCCTGCACTGCTTGGCAGAGAAAGCTGTTCTCAGACCCTGGAGGTACTCTTGTCATGTCAGTTTTGAAGAAAGATGCTTGGGAAGAAGAAATCTTGCTCGTTCAGTTTATCTGAAATGACTTGACTTGCAAATTCTGCTGAGCGTTATGTAGCCTGTAAGTGAAGATTTCTATTAGTTACTCTTGGGCAAAATAAGAACAGCTTTCTCAAGAACAGGAAGAGGTTGACCAGCACTTCTGCCAGCTCTCAAAATATTGTTCTAAGCCCTGAAATTTTTAGCTCTCCTTAAAAGAAAAAAAGTTCATTAAAAAAAAAAAAAAATCAGAATATTACATTATGTTGGTAGTTAATTACCATTCCCCATATAATATGTGACTTTCTGAAATTTCTTGGTGATTATTTTTGTGTTAAGTGATTTTAATTCACTTACAATCAGCATTTGATTTATTTTTTTATTTTTTTTTTTACAGACAACAGCATGAGATAAAAAAAATCACACCAATTCATCTTTTGTTATGTCATTTCCAGAATATACATATCCTTCATTAAAAGAATTTAGCTGTTGTCCAACATCAGTGAAACTTTTATAGACAGAGTGAGACATTTTTATAAGCGGTACCAAAAATGAAATTGCATTAACCTGTGTGTTCTGTTTCTAATTAGTTCAGAAAGATTGTGTGACATACACATGTTTAAACAATAAGGTTGGGAAGCAAGTTGAGTGTCTCATCCAAAGTAGATGTAGTCTATAATACTTATTGTTTACAGTGTGGTGATGATAAATCACTAGTTTGAAAATGTTTTTTAGATTAAGTTTGTATTAGTTTAACTCATAACTCTGTGGGTGAAGTACAATACATGGAAACAAAACAATTGAGACAAAGAAATTTTTGTTCCATTTGCAAATGCTGAGAGCTACTACTTAAAACTGCTACCAGTGGGAAATGTAAAAGATGAGGTAATCCCCTAAAGAAAAAGGACCATGGTTGTGCAACACATTAAATGTAAATCTTGTAAAACTTGTAGGGAATGCACTGAATTGAACCCACTCAGAGTTCATGCTAACAAGAAATTCTGGTCAATGAAGGCAGATAAAGGAATTGTAACTAACTGTACTTAAATTAGTCTGGAATTCCAGAACATATGCTTGGATAATATAAAATCAAGCTGTCTAAATATGCAGTGCTCATTAATTTAGTGGTCATAGTGAAACTTAAAAATGTCTGTTACAAGACCCAAGACTGCTGGAATAGTTTGCTGATGTCATTGTTTAAATCTCTGCCATTTTCCAGGGGTTAGAGTGGGAAATAGGGATCAGGGGTCTTTGAATTTTACTTTCAGTTGTCCCAGTAATTCGCTGAGGAACTGTGGGTGGACCATGAAAGTTCATCTCAGTCTGCTTTTACTTGTATCGCAGAAGATCTTGGCTTCTATGATAGCTTGGGAATGAATTCTACATGAACATCTTGGTGCTCAATGCTATCTCACATACCCTTCCTCCTTATCTATCTGCTTTCTTTCATGATCCTCCCCAGTGTTCTTCAGGCCAGCAGGGCCAGGTGCTACAAAATCACAGTGAAAAGCCAGAATGGATGGACAAGCAGAGGTGTAAAGTGTAGGAGCATCGATAAGGTCAAGTGCAAGGTCCTGCACCTGGGTTGGGGCAACCCCCGGTGTCAGTACAGGCTGAGGGATGAAGGGATTGAGAACAGCCCTGCCAAGAAGGACTTGGGGGTACTGGGGGATGAAAAATTGGACATGAGCCAGCAATGTGTGCTTACAGCCCAGAAAGCCAACTGCACTGGGCTGCATGAAGGGAAGTGTGGGCAGCAGGTCGAGCAAAGGGATTCTCCCCCTCCGCTCCGCTCTCGTGAGACCCCCCTGTAGTGCTGGGTCCAGCTCTGGTGCCCCAGCGCAGGAAGGACATGGATGTGTTGGAGCGGATCCAAAGCAGGCCACAAAAATTACCAGGAGGATGGGACAGCTCTCCTACGAGGTCAAGCTGAGAGAGTTACGGCTGTTCAGCCTGGAGGAGAGAAGGCTCTGGGGAGACCTTATCACATTCCTTCAATACTTAAACAGGGCTTATAAGAAAGATGGAAAGAGACTTTTTACCAAGGCTTCTAGTGACTGGACAAGGGGAAATGGTTTTAAACTGAAAGAGGATACAGTTAGATTGGACATAAGGAAGAAATTTCTTATGTTGAGGGTGTTGAGACACTGGAACAGGTTGCCCAGAGAAGTTGTAGATGCCCCATCATTGGAAGGGTTCAAGGCCAGGTTGGATGGGGCTTTGAGCAACCTGGTCTAGTGGAAGATGTTCTTGCCCATGACAGGGAGGTTGGAATTAGATGATCTTTAAAAGCCCTTTTTGACCCAAACCATTCTATGATTCTGTGTAGCGTTGGAGTTCAGTGTAGCTGTGGGCTCAGGGCAGTGTTACCCTGCTATCCTGGCACTTGGTGGCTGCATCAAGCCTGGGAAGACCTCTTGTCTTGGTGCGTAGTTGTTCAGCGGCCCCTGGCCAGGCAGCAGCACCTTCCGCCCTGGATCAGTTCAAAATGGGATGGAGGGAGGTGGGAAGTCCTCCCGCTGCAGGGATGGTGCGGGATGGGTGCATGTGCTCCTTTTCACCATTTTGGAATGAGAAAGCTGAAGAGTTTGCTGCCCCTGAGTCCCGGGGGAGTGCTGACTACGTGCAATTGTGCTCGTATATTCCTGGGCTGGCCAGAGTGGTCTTTCAGCTCATATCTTTTATTCTATCTGGCAGCATTACTAATCAAAACCATTTTTGACAGTTGTCAAGCTTTCTGCAGGCTGGCTTGCAGCTGTTTTCTGTTCTGCTGTGTGATTGGAAAGGAGGAAGGTTTTAGCTGGCTTCAGTGGATCATTTCTCAGATGCAGAAACCTCTGCTCGGTGCTGGTGGCGAGGCAGCCTTACTTGGACCTCCTTTCGCTGGCATTTCTGTCAAGGCTTAGGAGATTAAATGACCTATTTCTCCAGTTTCCCATGTTGGCTGCTGGCCTGGTTTGTGGGTAATTCAGTTCATGAGCATTATACTGCCAGATTATTTTTTTTTTCCTGGCTTCCTGATATTTAGTTAATTGCAGTGTTGAGCTGTTCAACCCTTTCTGCAAAGAAAACTGGAAAAAGGTGAAAGTCAGTTACAGGCTGGGACCAGGAATCCCAACTAAATACCATGCATTTTTGGGGAGGGGGGTAGGAGGAAGGAAAGGGAGAAGAACAGGTAGAGAAGTCAGGAGAAGAAAAAAACTATCATAGTCTTGGAAAAAGTTACAAATGCAACTGCAAATTACTGGGTTCAAATTAAGATAAATAAATACTAATGCTTTTATTTCAACCTCTTGGCAGCACACAGTACTTGATTATTTTTGTGCTTGGTTCATTTGTTGAGTGTGTTCTGCAGCTGTAAGTTTTAAAGCTGTTTTAAGGAGAGGCTGAGGTTTGTGAGCCAGTCTGTGGCAAGGGGCTGTTCTTTAGCAGAAGAAATGCTAAATGCAGAGTCCGCCACCACAGTGTATATTATCTTTTGGGTGTTAGGAAGATCAGAGTAGTTTAGTTAGGTAGTAGGGTAGAGATAAATTAATTCATAGAGGAGTTCATTAACTCTGAAAGTGCAGATTTAGTTCAATGAGCAAATGGAATTTGTTAGTGTAATAGAAATTACACTGAACTGATCAAATATCTGTGCATAAATTTGACCCTGTATTTATGCAGCAAATCTGCAGATATTCCGAGGAAGGAGCAAGTTGTAACGCAAAAAGAGCTATGCATGCTATTAGTCTTGTTACTTTTAATACTGGTTTATTTATGCTATATTAGTGATGAGTTTTACAAAACCCCAAACATCTAGTTTATAAATAATATTTGAGGAAGGAGAACCGTTCTCAGTTAGTACTTTTGCTGTGCAAGATATATGGCCAGGTGTGTTCTTCATTTGCTCTCTACCCTCTAATCTTCAAGTTTGTCTTCCCTCCTCCCCCATAAATTAGAGCAGATTTGGCCCTTCCCTTGCACGTCCAGAGCTTCCACGAGATAATTGCAAGCTGATAATTGCTGGGGTTTGTGAATATTGCAGATATGTGTCCTTCCATTCCTTATGTGCATCTTTATTTTCATTTGGGGCAGGCGGTAAAATGTGATTTATATAATAGAATTGTATTATCCTCCTAAAAAAGATACGTAAATGTTGCATAAGTAACCAGAGGAAAGGGAGATCAAATATTATGGAATCCAAAGGTGGATTTTTTTATGCAATATTTTCTCTGGGTATTCACATTTTGAAAGCTGAAAATGGAAAAAATTAGAGAAGTTTCAGAAAATGGGTGCAAGGCTATCATGAACTCTGTAAAATATACTTTATCATGGGATTTAAATTGCTTAGTCTTTATAGAGTTCACAGTTAAGTTGCTTTTATAGAAGATAAAGGTAAGAAGTGATTAGATTTGCTAATGGGTGAATGGAAATAATTTGTGTCTCACAAGAATATATTGTTCTACTTATTGTACAAGTAAGGTTCAAATAATGCAGTAGCGAAGGCAGAGACAGTCAGGCTCTTAAAAAGTAAAAGACAAAGGCACATGGAATTCCCATCTGTAAAATGGAATGAACGAAATAGTTTATGGTTTTCCAGAAAATAGGAATTTAAATATATGTCTCTTTAAAAGCATCAGTTCAGCTTCAGTGTTATACTTTAACATATTTAAAAATATTTTAAATTAATAAAATACATAGAATGGCAGTAAGTTCTGTATTGGTATTGTAGTAATTTCATCAGAAGCTGTAACAATAAATAAGCATCAACTAAGTTCAATCTGTCATCTGCAGTAAGGTTTAGACGGAAAAGGTTGTCTTACACTTGAAATTTTGTGGACACAAATAAGGAAAAAACATTGATTTCAGAAACTTCTGCTACATTTTCCTATTCATTATTTCTTCTCAATCTCACCAAACCTCTTTTTTATAGTGCTTGTTTTCAAAAGCTGTGTGATGGTTAGCTAATAACGGCTCTAACAATAGTTCATTTGCGGTATGTAGTCATGTTGAAAAATGTTAGTGATGATTTTGGGTAGACTGTCAAGAACCTTTTTTTTAATGTGATTTGCTTTTCATGAAGAAACACAAATTTTACAGGCCAGAGCTGTCAGGCAGCTATTGTAGCCAAGATCAGCAAACTTAATCGGAGTGAAAAAAAGTCTTTTGTAGTATTCCATCTATTTTTATTCTTATAACAAATTGTACCATTTTAATTTTAATTAAATATGTAAATTTTGTGAATGACTTTCAAAGATCTGTGCCTTTCGGGACATACCTGTAAGTAGATTTTTTTTTTTTTTTTTTATAATGCATGTTCAGAAGTAGATGCCAAAGTTTGTCAGGTGCTTAGAAAGCATGCATTTCTAAATTAATTAATTTGCATTAACAATCCCCTCCACCGCTTGCATTTGCAGCTTTAATTTTGGAAAGAAGTAACTATTTTGATGTATTATAAGACCATTTTATTTTTGTGAATACCTAGAAAATTCAAAACATCTGGAATCTAAAGTACTGGGTTTTTTTTTGCTGTTTTTCCTACAATTCACATCAGTAATGCACAATTATTTTCCACTTTAGTTCTGGTTCATAGAAGTGGTTTCTCTTTTTTTTTTTCACTTTTTTTAAAATGCACTTGCAAGGAATTTGAACAGAAGCGACTGCTTTCTTGGAGGGAGAGTAACAGTTGGTCATCTTTGTCTGGAGATGACATTAGAGCTTGCAGAGCGTTACAGAGTGGTAAGATACATTAGGCTGCCATTTCACCTCACATATAATGTAACACAGTATACATTCCTTACAATAAAGAACAATTTTAGGATTCAGTAACTATCAGCTTGGCAACACATTTATTTCACACTGAGATCACTAAAACCATCTGTTGATGATTTGCTTTCTTATGGGCCTTTGACTCCCATCTCTGAATAGGAGTATCTAAAAGTCATTGCCTAAGCCTGGAATGATTCTTGTTTAAGGCTTATTGACAGTGATTTGAATACAAATGCGTCTTAAATTTTTTCAGCTTCATAAAAATCTGTTTTTAATGAAAAACTTAATGCTAACAGAGGCAGAAGCAATTAAAAATGATCTAAATTTTTAGCTGGTGGTTTCTTTGGGAACACTATTATTTCTTAAATAGATAGTTTTGCCTTTTTAATTGATTATTCTGAAATGATGATAAATATTTCCAATCAGTTGTATTTCATAGTCACAGTTACACATTCTGACATAAAATACAATATTATTTTGACATTTTCAGCACTTAAAAATTGATGTATTGTAAAATTTTGTTTTTAAATTAGGAACCAGTATACCTAATTGTATGTAAAAACTTGGCATTCGGTGGACAAATGTTAAATATAAATATATGCAAGAATTTTAGAAGATACTTCAAGGATTTAAAAGGGCTGAGATTATGACCAGGCAATTAAACCTGTTCTAAATGGCATGTAATTGTGGGTGCCTTTGCTTAAGGATACAGTGAATTGTGAACTGTTCTGTGGGGCAGAAGGGCAGTTTTGACCTGATGCCTAAAAATTTGCTAAACTTTTCAATAGAAATCCATTGCTGAAGAAGTCAAAGATTATTTTATCAGATAGCCTGCACTGAAAGATAGATTAATTTGTGACAGAGTAGTACTCAGCATGTTTTTATCAGATTTAATCTAATTAACAAGCTTCTCATTTCAATATACTTAATATTTAAAAAAAAGAAAATATTTAAATTTGTGGCACTTGTATTCAGTGGATTTTAAACTTAATTAATATTCTAACAAGTTGCATGAGAATATTAGGCAGCATGAATATTAGGTATTATTGTAATAATGACTTTGGTAGATTGGAAATTAAAACCCAAGAATATATGAGGCAAGATGTGTTCAGAAAACTGGATTTTTAGTCGAAGTAGATTTGATGTCTTGTAGGGATCCTTCTACTACCAGCAAGGTATTATCACATACAGAATTTCAGAAAGTATACAAGGTGTGTGTGTACGTTGTTCTTTTTTCATTGCTGTTGTGGGATTCTTCATTCGTGCAGCTTTTTTTCCCCTATTCTTTATGGAGCATTAAGTATAATGGAGTTTGTCTTTAACATTTCAAAACCCAGAGTTTTTCGGTACATGGATATTTTATATTTCTCCATCCCCATTCTTATTCCTCCATACCCAGCCTGTAAAACTTGAACGCCAGCAGGAGACTCTGTGTTTTGGGGTTTCAGTGTGGCTTAGCTTTTCACAGCTGGAAACCACAGGAGGAAGGATGGCCTTTCCACTTGGATGGCACCGAGCATCTGGGGAATTGGGCTGTGCTTTGGGAAGCACAGGGAATTTACAGTTAATCTATAAATTCAATTTTTTTGTGGGCTTGTCACTGAAAAGATTGTTGTGAAATACAGGAACAGGTTGATCAGTGAGGCTGTGGGGCCTCCATCCTTATTGATGCTGCAAATGTGTCTGAACAAGCCCTGGGCAACCTGCCCCAAGGGGCCCTGAGTAGGACCAGATGACCCTGGTGGTCCCTACCAAATGACTGTGCCTGCATTTGCGGGGCAGAAAGGAAAAAGGTGGAATTTGAAGACAGTGAAGGAGTTTGTCCAAAACAGAAGTGTTGCACGTAAATTCAGATTTTAAGACTGGCCAAATTTTCCTAGCCTGGTCACTTTTATCATTAGTCTGTGTGATGTTATAGTTCTAGGAAGATGTTAAATTCCTGTGTGGTTTCATCTTGTTCTTTTTTCAAGTAAAAAATGACCTTATTCAAATCTCAACACATTGTTCACATTTTTCTTTGTAGAAGGGATACAAACTTGAAATGTTTTCTGTTAATTCCCACCTCCTTCACCTTAAACATTACACCAACAGTAAGCTTGGGTCTAATTACTCTTTTGAAAGATGAACTTTTTAAAGCATAGTCTTGGATTTTGCCTACCTAAAAATCCAATAGCTCTTTCTCCAGCCTTGTCATTGTCAGGGTATGAATGGCTATAGGTGGCCCACTCCCCCCACACTGTTTGGATAGGAAGCTGTGATTGTAGGGCTAATCTTCTTAATGGTTCTCAGCACATGAAGAGTGGCCCATAGGAGGACATCTATGGTGGTGGATTTTCTGTTGCTCTGATTTTTCATTGTTTCTGAATGGCATCTGTTGTTAATGATGTGAGTACAAGTGTATTAGGAGAGATCTTTTAGTAGTAGATGTGAAAAGAAAGTTACACACACCAGTGGTTTTCAAAAGAAACAAAAGCAGCTTAGCTGTAGTGACAGAATGCTCAGTTCGTTTGAAACATCCTTAAAAATTTTGGCGAAAGAAACCAATTTTGGGAAATACAAAAGGTTGTATGAGGTTCACTTCATCTCTCAAAGAAGAAGGGTTTGAGAAGAAGAATCTCACTTGGGCATTGCCCTGCGTTGTCGCAGGTGTAAATAAAGTAATACATTTTGCAGTCCAATGTTCTGGAGCTCACACACTCATTTACAGATGAGAGGGGAAAACATGAGATAATTAAAAATTCTTTTATAATTTTTTTTTCTGCAGGCATTTATTTAGAAAAGGGTAAATGCCACTTTTTCAGTATCTAGGAAGATTGAGGTATAAATCTCAAGAGATGTCTTTGATACTACTTTTGTTGAGATACAGCTATCTTAAGGTAGTGTAGCATGAACCCAGCAAGTCTTGAAGTCATGTAAGCATTGATCTGCTTATTTTTTTAAATCACTATTTAGAAAGATAATCAGCTACTGCAAACTACTTTTCTTCATAAACTTTCTAAATGTTTTTTCAAACAGCCTGCTAATTACTTTTTAACATAGGTCCTTAAATGCAAGAATATTTTTTTTATTAGAACCAGATATTAAGAACATGCTTCGTTGAAATTGAAACCATCATCACTACTTGCTGTGGAAACAAGTCTTTAAAACAAATCTGTTCTTGTGTACACTGATGTGCCAATCCACGATTTTATGTAACCAGTGAATTTTTTCATGCCTTTTTGCAGCCAGCTTGTACTTTTTTTTTTTTTTTTTCTTTTTGTATTATAGCCTGCATTAAGTCAGTAATTTATGTTTATGTCAGATTGTCCCACTGGATTAAAGAAAGGATGGGGCAACTAGCAGAGAAAGGTATGCAACCTAACTAAAGATTAACCTAATTAAAGATTTCCCCAAAGTTCTGTTCCCTGTCATTTGTACATGACAGTGCTGTGTTTTGTAATGACACCGTTATTAAGAGTTAAGAGGGGGTCAGGTGCTTTCAGGAAGAGTTGCATCATACTCTTGGTTTTTGATATGTGTTTGTTAATTTAAATGTATACTATTAAACGGCAATTTTTAAACTTAGTTTCATGATTTGTAGAATGCCATGTAGCTATTTTTCCCTTAGTATCCTACTTTTACCTGACAACCTGTGGGAGACCATTATATGGGGCTGAGCATCTCTGGCCTGAGTGAAGAGTCTTTTGTGACTGCTGCAGTGTTGCGGGAGGGACTGGGTGGTTACTTACACTGAGACCAAAATCCTCGACAGACCTCTCACCTCGCAATAAACCTTTGCCTAACCTGGGCAGACTCTTTTAAATAACTTCCTGAAGTGATACAGTTATAAAATGGGTGCTAAAGGTAGCTGACACTTTAAAAAATGTTATAAAAGTTGAGACAAATCTTCATAAACTGGGTTGTCTGTTTTTTAAATAACTAATTTATGTGTGTGTTTGTTGCTGCAGGCCACAGAAACATTGTTCCGAATGGCAGTAGCAAGAGGAGCTATTACACCTCTAAGACATGGAGAAGTAAGGCTAAACATATTTATACATTTTTTTTTTTTACATGTGGTATAATGTTTTATTAATATAATGCTTTATAAATTCCTGGGAGACATACTGTCTTCAGGTAAGTGAGGAGGGCTGGACTTTACATGATTTGCATACCTACATTATATTTTTTTTTTAAAGGAGAACAAGAATTTAAATCCTGCCCAGTTGGAGATTAAGTATTCTTCAAAACACTCTTACTTTTCTCGTTGCCTGAATCATAATTTAGCTTTATAATAGAAGTGACTCACAAGAATGTCCTTTTAGCCAGGTAATTTTTCACTGGATTTTCTTCATTAAAAATTATAGAATCTAGAGAAATTCACAGAGGTCGGTCCTTGTTATGGGGTAGCTGTCGAGAGGTTACTCAATCCTTTGTCTGTTCCTTTCAAGAAATAGTAACTTCAGGTAGTATATGAAGTATTAACACACGAATTATTCTAAAGAGGATAAATGAATATTATGTTACTCATACATGCTTCTGTTGATGGTGAGCATTTGTTTTCCTTCTTTATGTTGTTTTGTACCAGGTAAACGTTACTCTGAACATTGCTGATGAGATGTCTCCAATGTTAGGGGGTGCAATTTATGCTTAGGTTGAATTTCATTCAAAAAAAAAACTGATCTGGGCATTGCCACAGTTGGATGCTACAGTGTATAGGGTTTTAAACATAGAAACATCAGTGTTTTTTCATGGCAATCTGATTTTGACCAAATTCTTAGTTAACTGTAAAAAGTTCATAAAATTGACACAGCTTCAGTCTGGAATCTAGACATAGATTTACCCTGGAATCCCAGTTGTGCTGTAAAATGTTCTTTATGCTGATGAAGTTACGTTAATTTCTCTTTTGAAATAAAGTGATATATCTTTGCATCGGTGTCTGAAGATGTACCTGAGATTTCCCGTCTTTCTGCTGTCTGTAGTTTTTACTTTTATGAGTATATGGATCCTTTCTACTTCTTATGTACTGCTTTTCTTTGTTTTCTACAGAAGAGTGTAATGCAATTTCCAGAAGTATTAGTTATAGAATATGTGCAACCCTTCCCAGTTCTCTCTGTTTAGTATTTTTTTTTTTTCAGTGAAGGGTACTTAATTTTCTGTGTTTTAATGACTAGGTTGCCCAGAGAGTTTGTGGAATTTCCATCCTTGTAGTTACCCAGTGAATGGTATGAATTATGGAAAAATAAATTTTTATTTTTTAAAGTGTAACTAATTGTACCATGCAGTGCAAAATACTGGCATGATTACAGGCATAATGATCTCTGTTGTGAATGATACTAGTAATTTCTGTATCTGATACATCTTATGTTGAGTCAGTTCAGCTCACTGATGTGGTAGAAGTTTTATTTTTTTCTTCAAATATTCCCTCTGATCTTTTATCAATTAAACTGCCTTGGGGGCTAGAGAGAACCAGATGAGCAGCAGCAAGATAAGTGGTGAGAGGATGTAGCCATGGTTAGCAAGAAAGGAACTGGGTGAAATTGCATCTATTTGATGATGGTGAACTTTATGTTGGCGTATTATGTCCTGTGACACTATTTCCGAGGTATTCCTTGGGCTTCAGTGGAAATGCAGTTAATGCTAAGCTAGATAATTTACAAATAATACATGTAAGAATTGTCCAGAGTTGGCTTTTTGTGTAAGAAGACAGTGGGAGAAATAAAAAGACCGTTTTTTTTCTCTCCTGTATTTTTATCAGGCTGTATGCAGAGGAAAAAAAATGTTTTCACTCAAAGAAGATCTTTTCATTAAATTCCATTGTGGAATTATAATTTGTTTAGCCTGAAAATGAGGAATGACATTAACCAAATGAAATTAATTTTTCCAGAAGAAACATACAATTATCAAGAGTCATATTAAAATTTTTTTAGCTCTTCCAAGAAATCGCTGAATGTTTGCACAGTGTGTAAGTAGAAAGGGAGCCAGAAAAAAAGTTGAATATGAACTAAAGTTGACTGTATTCTGTTTGAGAAGTGTGAACTTGGCAGGGAAAATCAAAGCAGATCAACTTGTTTATTGGAAATTCCAAACTGTGGAGGCAGCAGTCCAAATGTGCAAAAGTACTGTTCAGCTTTCATAGCAGTACTTAAAAATGTAACCCCATTTAAGAGGGGGTAAAACTGTTCAATATTAAAAGGCAAAAATCATCCTTATCATTTTTTTATTTATGAATTTAAACCAATATTCTGTCTACATTGCTAAACAGATTAATGTGCAAACATTTCATCTATATGGGCAAAAGAATGCCTGAAAAACTATCCATTTTAAACAAGTTGTCATCTCCAGGTGGATTTATAATTTATAATACTGGATATCTATGGGAAATCCCTTTTCTCCTCCTTCCAACGTTTTCTCATTTATTTGTACTCATCAAGCCTTTATACATGTAGAATTTTTAAATTTTTCCTTTGTTATTCTTGAAGAAATTGAATAATTAGGTTGCAGTGTCTTTTGACTTTTCCATATGGTTTGTAAAATTCCTGTTGAGAGTTTAGAAAATCATGTTGCCAAAAGTAGTTATCAAAATTGGGTACATAGTCCTAAAATTCTTTAACTGTGTGATATAGATCCTAGAAGCTCCTGAAGAATCTTCTCAGCAGTTCCCTTGCTCCTGGTTGGATTGAAGTGTAGTAGCATCCATAGGAGGAAATCAAACCCAGAAGCATAATTAATTTTCAGGATTCAATATATTGTTTTTCATGTTAATTAGTTATTTCTGTCAGTTGCTTTGTTTTGGGGGTGGAGCATGAGGCAGAGCCTTGTAGAGTTTATTCATTTATGTTAGCACTTTTAGCTTCTTCCCAGATGATCCAAAAATTGTATGAGCAGGTGTGATCACACCAAATTTATGGCTGTGCTTGTGTATGGAAGTCTTAAAATGCATTCCATTAATGTCACAAGTTTTGGAGTCCACGATAGGCATAGCTGAGAGCCGTGCGTTCAGGGTGTCTGGAACTGACATCACCTAGAGAGCTTCTCCAGCTGTTTCTTCTGCTTCTAGTCTTCATGCAGCAGGTCAAGATCTGCTGCCGTGTGTTCCTCATGCTGTCCAGCCTCTTCCAGACAGAGCTGTTGGCTTCCTGGGTGCTGGCTGATGTGGCAGCAGTGATGGAGTTGAGAGAATGAGAGCAACCACAGCCTGCCTGCTGAAGAGCCTGAGAAGAGGAATAGGAGCAGGCTAGTGCTTCAGGGTTGACCATGCTTCCCACTTCTGCATCCCCTGGAACTTCTGCTGTTGTGTGCTCAACCCCCAAGGGAGAGCCAGGAGGAGGAGGAGGAAGGGTTGGCAGCCATGGCTATTAGAAGTCACTGGATGCATGGTAGAGAGACAGAATGCATTTGACACAGGCCAAGTTGAGGTTTGATGACTGTACACAAAGAGAAAAAACTTCCCTAATTTTAATTGGAAGTGACCAATTTTACTTACTTTGAGCAAGTGAATATACCAAAACCAGTGTGTCACATAAGGTTTGTACTTTGTGTTGAGGTACTAAACAAGAAGGAGGGGTCTGATTAGGACAATTAACTTGCAGGACTGATGCCCTCAATCCCTGTAGAGGCAAAGAAATGCACACAGCCCATCCAGAGAAGAAGCAGGAGGATAAATGGAGGGGGTGGAACCCTTAATGGAAAAAGTACTATGAAATATGTAGACAGAGATGGACAACAGAGATAGATCTAATAGCAGAGTCATGATTCCCAAAGAGTTGGAACTGATAGCCATGCATGAACTCTGTGGGTGTTAACTCATTTCTTGTAACACCTTTATGAACTTGTAAACTGTCTTGAAAAAAATCTCTTTTCATCTGAAAAATTCTGGGACTTCTGAGTGAAAGAACTCAGGCATGTTATCTTCAGAGTTCATTAAGTCTACCAAGAAAAAAACCTATTGCTGCCTCAGAACTGGAGAAAGGCCATGCCCCATGGATTGTGCTCCTCTGTCTGAAGTGTGAAGTCATATGGGGAACCTTCGGTATGGTGGAACTTTCAAAATCTTCATGTAGTGCTTTGTGATGGCAAAGACAGGAAAAAAATAATTTTGCAGAAGAGAAAGATGTGCATAGGAGAGTTAGAGCAGAAAAAACCCTTAGGCTGTATGATAGGCTCCATTTTATAATGTCTGCAACGGCTGAGATTTTGAAAAAGTTTTCAAGAAAGGAACAGAGTTTTCAGTCTGTAGCACAGCAATAGAAAGTCATTAATTTAGGATACTTGGT
Organism: Tyto alba; assembly: GCF_018691265.1. Classification (NCBI taxonomy): domain Eukaryota; kingdom Metazoa; phylum Chordata; class Aves; order Strigiformes; family Tytonidae; genus Tyto; species Tyto alba. The sequence continues at coordinate 9,025,426 of NW_024881282.1, forward strand.
GGTTTCTCCTTCCCCCCCCCCCCCCTTATATAAAAGCCTTTGTTCATGAAATGCCATGGGAAACAAAGTATAAAAAGGGATTTGCAGGCTGTGTGTGTAAGTTTGAGAGGTTCATTTCACAATAGCAGTTGGATTTGGGTGCCTGAAGAGCTATCTATCCAAAGCTGTCAGAGGCTATGGGTACCATGCTCTACAAAACAAGCAGAGGCTGAATGGTGGTTCTATCTCTCCTTGGTGCATTTAGTTCACTTCCATGTGAGTTAATGACCAACCTCCAGCTGGAGTTTATGTTGATTTGCCGTTGCAGACTCCTGGTTCCTTTCAGAATTACCAGTTATACTGTCCCTATGGAGGAATGGGTGAAGTTCAGTGAATGCCCACCCATGTACATGTGTCTTCTATCTTGGAGATACAGCAGCAGTGCAGCTTAAAGGGCATTGTCAAACCATTGCCCTCATAGATAATGAGGCTGGAGCATTCTTAGCTGCAAAAGAACCATTGTCAACCAAATTTGTAGTATAAATAGATTAAAAAAATGTAAGTAATTATTATACTTGCCAGCCTGAAATGGCTTATGGCCTTACAGTGTAATACATGTAATGATTCGCATTGCTATGGCAGTAGATACCCGTGCTTGAAAATGTACTTTGTTGTAAGGAGACATGTCTTTACTTTTGTTTAAATCTATGTTTAATAGATTTCAGAATTGCATTCTTATTCTGTGAGTTTTCTGTAAATAATACGAAGTACAAAGCTTTATGAATTTAGCCCAGATACCTGTAAAAAGTAATTTCTGTGGATTTTGTATTCATAGTAAATACCAATGATACGCTTGTGATTAATTTATAGCTAACACTTGTGATTAATTTATAGCTAAAAGTTAAACAAGGGGATTAGTAAGGGTCTTTAAACTGCAATTTCTTTTATATTTTACAAGCAAACACATAACAGTGGAAACAGAAATATGAAATACTTCTTCATGCAGCAGCACTGTTATTTCCACAGACTTTATTCTATGCTTTAGTGTTTGCAGTGGTGACAGATACAAGATGACATGGTCCAAGAGCCACCTGTGTGTCTTGGGTTCAAGCTTTAAAACAAGCACTGGAACAGCTCTCAAGATAACATCAGTGTGTTTGGGTCTGGATAGGAAGGAGCTTAATAACAGCAATGCAATTATTTCCAAATTAACAATTCTTATATTTTTTTTGTGATAAAATGCTTGTTTTGATAATTTTTTTTTCAACAGAGTATTCTTTAGAAGTCAAAACCATAGGCTACTTTGTTATATGAGGGGTTTGTTATACGAGGGGATGTATTTGTATTTTAGAATAATGCTAGTAATTTTAAAATGCTGTGAAAAGCTGAAGAAATTGTGAAAACATTAATTTCTTGCACTTGTGGGTTGCACTAAATGATAAATAGTAGATAACAAAATTTAGTAGTCACTGAAGTTACATTTCTAAGATAATTTTGTCTCTTTAAACGATATGTATTCATGCAGATATATATCTGTACTTTTTAACTGTGAAATTTTATCTTGTGTTGATTTTAAGAACGCATTTCAACCCTGGAAAGGAGGGGACAATGTTAAAAGTGACATTAGTGCTAGCTCAGGGTTCCTTGTTCTCCTTCTTCTTCCCCATCCACCATGTCATAGCAGTGTGCAGTGTACAGTCCGGGAAACTCAGCTGTGGAATTAAGTCATGTAGACAGGAACCTTTTTTATTAATAGCAGTAACGGTAATAATTTTTTTCCATGAGAAGGAACTTTCTAATTTTACTTGCCATTGGAGCAATTTGACAGACGTCTCAGGACACCTCAGTCGTTATATTTAGTTGTGTGCTGTAAAGATGACATGGAACAGAGTGTTCATTTAAATGATGATCTCTTTTCCGTATAAAGGGGTTTATTCTAGAAATTACCAAGTTCTACATTTGATTTTTAAATTTTGGGTTTTGTCACAATGGTGTTTCTGCTTGTATTTTTGGCCAGCTTCATTTGTAATACATGAAATGCAGGAAGACTTCATAAACGATAACTTTTTAGGTTCCGAAGAAGTACTGTGATTCACTTGAGATTAATTTTCATGTAAATAAAATTGCTTTGGGCACACTGTTTCCTGTGATTTCAGCTCGGGGCCATACTAGGCCTAATCACTTACAGGCACATCAGAAACCGAATGGCAGTGGCACAGTGGACATCTGATCCCCTCGCCCTTGTAGCTTCCTATCACAAAGATGTCTTTATTATCTGGGGTTCAAAAGTTCTGCTTTCACAGACTACCCCAACATCTCTGGTTTCTATGCTTTTTTCTTGAATGCTTTGTTACTGTCATGTTAATATGTGAAGAAAGATGTTTTCTCAGATTTTTATAAATCTTACAGCAGTAGAGACAGAGTTTGGTCCTGGAGGGTCTCGACTTTTTAAGCCTTCTGTCTTTAGCCAAAGAGTCATTTAAAAAGCAGTGCTGTTGGTCAAAATGAGCCTTGTTTGTTCTTACTGAAATTATAAAGCTTCCTAGCAAACTGTGTTTGACATTACAAAAGAAATCTGGTTTGGTACAATGAAACTTAAATTTTTGTAAGGTCATGTCATAACATTCATGGGCTTTTACTTCCTTCAAAGTAGGATTGTCAGTTGCTTGGTTCTTATCCTGTGGGTTTTTTCCCTCCTGGTTAAGAGTAGCTAGTACACAGAAAAATGTGTATTTTAAAAATTTAATACATTGCAAACCAGCATCAGTTAAACTTAACCAAACTGTATTTTCTGAATGTACGGTGTGAAATCCAAAGTGCCAGTAGGTTTTGATATTAATTTCTCTTACTATTACCCTCTTATTTTTGGAAATTATATGCAAAACTAAAAGGAAGGAGTTGCTTGCAGGCAGGTCTGAGTCCCTTTTCCTGTAAAGGGAGGTCTCTTCTCTCTCTGTTCCCAAGAGAATAATACATACTTTGACTTTTAGCTTTTTCAAAATAAATGTGTTTTTTTAAAAAAAGAGAAAAAAGTAGCCTAGATCAGTATTCTGAAACATCAATTTAAAAAAAAGCGCCTTTGCATTATTGATATACATAGTTACACCTTTCTCTTTAGTGAAATCTTTTCCAGAAGTAGTGCTGATCTTGTCTTTTATAACTCTTGTAAAGGAGCAGCAAATGTATAAAATGTATCCATAAGAATAGAACTGTTTTGTAGCCTATTATTCAAGGTTTTGGGTTGAGGGATATGTGTCAGAAGTATTTAAAAATGGTACTGGTATCTTGAAAATCTTTCTGGCAGGTCACAATGGGTAACAGTTCAAAGGTAATTTAATTGCTGAAGAATGGCACACCTTATCTGTATTATCTGGAAGTAAGTTAAAAGTAAGTAACTTTTCTGATTAAATGCAGCAAAAACTAAAGCTTGATATGAGAGAGAGAGAGAGAGAGAGAGAGAGACAATGCCATTGAACCCTGGGGAGGAAAACCACTGGCTTACCTTTGAGGTGTTCCAGTGTACAGTGTTCAGGTGATGTTTCTGCCATGTATTCAGTTGTTTGAAGGTGTTACTTATCTAGCTTGCCCTGGATTTATCCATTTTATGTAGTTTATAGGTTTTTGATTAATTTTTAATTGTGAAAAGTAAATTTGTTTCAAAACCTTAGTTGAATATGAAGAACTTTTCTGCTCTTTTAATAAGAGAGTTGCCTGAGGGTATTCTGTTTCTTACTAAAATCAACACAAGCCTTGAGAAAATATTGACCTGCTCCAAATAATTTTAAAGTGAAGGGATGGAATTCATTTGTTTCAGAATGGAAAATACGAATACACTGTAGGAATTGTGTCTGTTGTAAATTTAATATAGAAATATATGAAAATAGGATAGTGGCTAAATGTTCCAGAAAATGGAGAGTAATGACTGGAGAAAGGTAGCACAGAAATTTGGAAACTTAGAGAACTTACGATTTCACTTCTGTTTTGAAAGTTATCGAGGTTATTCATGCTTTGTATTTTTCTTATAAAAGTATGGATGATATATTTAACAATAGGTAGTGTGTCTGTTATTTAATATAGTGGAGCAATGGTGTTTGGTACTTATTGTTTGACATATCATGCTATGCATTATTTTTATTATGAAGTACATTTTTTTTTAAATACAGGCTGATAGTATATATTTGTCTTATGATAATCGTAACTTCCCCTTAGTGAAGTGAAACAGAGGGCTAAAATGTAAATTGCTCAGAAGTATTTGCCAGGTATCATCCACCAAAATGTGTTTGACAAGAAGTAAGGAGGGGTTTATCTATTTTAAAGATTTCTTTCTTTCTTAAAATTTTCTGATACCTTGCCTGTATATTCCAGATTTGTTATTCTTTTTCATCAGCAAAAGAGTGAGTCCATGGCAAGTGCAGACAGTATAAAGTTGGGGCAACAAAAACTGGACGTAAGGAAATATATTTACTTTCCAGTCTAGTTTTTACTTTAACATGACCTCTGATCATCAAGAAATATGGTACTGGGAAGTATATGAGACTTTTACTAAGATAATTGTTCTTAATTTCTTTCTCATTGCAAAATGTAATTAGCAATTGTAATTTCAATCACAGACATTTTCTGTAATCTGACAGCTTTTGTTTAATAACTATTCAAATTATGGTCTTATATATCATGGCCTTGGAATGAAACTGTCATCTTGCTTTATGCTGAAACTTGCCCCCAAAGACAGGATCCGGCAACTCCATTGTTCTGCCAGATCAAGAATAATCTATAGGGAGAATTTTACTGCTACACATAAGGAAAGGCACAGTAGGTATTATAGGAGGTCAGTAATTGAGTTATGCTTCTTTCTTACTTCGGTATTGTTGATTTTAATTTATCTTAATGCATTCATATAGTTGAAGAAATAAAAAACTGTAAAAAGCTATTTAAACTGATAAAGCTCTGAACATATTCACATTCCTGTGTGCATTTAAGAATGCTAAATACTTGCTAAAGATGTAACTAAAGCATACGCTCAACTGATCTTCAGTTTTTGTGCACGTTGACTCCAGTTGTTGGAATAATAATCTCACCAATGTATGAATGCATTGTCATTTTCTCTAACACTTCACGATAAAAATGTATATATGTCAACTAACTCATTGCTTATACTGTATGTAGAGTCACTTTGAAGAAGGCGTAGTTCAAACTTAATGTAAACGTAATTTACATTCCGTTATTTCCAAAAGATGAAATACAATATTCCTGTAGGAAAACAAGGCAAATGGAAGAATCATGCTAAAGGGATTGTCGGTGTTTTCTTGCTCTTTAGAATGATCATTGAATTCAATTATTTAAATAATGCCCTCTCACTTCTCTGGCAGATATAGGAGTGGCTTATGACCACTCTTGAAAGCCCAGTTGATGGGGCAATTCAATTTGGCAAGAAACAAGTACTAAGTTAAATTGCAATCACTGAAGAGTTGAAACCAATTTCAGACTTTGCACCATAGGTTTTTTAATCTGGTCAAATGACTGGGGATAAAACGAAGTCACTGTATTGCTACTTGTCCAGTCATTTTTAATGTTATTCATTCTGCTGTTCCAATTCAAGTTACTTTATGCTCATTATCCATATGTTATAGATTGTTAAAATATCTTTGATCATACACAAACAAAAAAAGGTAGTCATCTTTAATAACTTCTAATTATCCTGTATATAAACAGATTGCATAAATGCAATTTGAAATGTATTTTGGGGGGTTTCAAAAAGAGGATGAATGTGCTACAGGCAGTGAGAAAGCCCTTTCTGTTTCCTGTTCAATGTTCAGTTTGGTGAAAATCATAGAAATAATACTTTGTATTTCCTTATTAAGGAGTAGTTCTAGATTGTAGCTGATGAACTGATAAAAAGTAAAAATTATGAAAAGTAAGAAAGGGACAGATGTGAACAGAATGAATGCAGTAAGTTGTAATAACTAATATTTCTCTTTTGACACTGTCTCCCATAAGATCCTTATGGGAGAAACAGTTGAAGTATGGGCTGGATGAGCAGGCAGTGAGGTGGGTGGGAAACGAGCTGAACAGCAAGGCCCAAAAGGTGGTAATCAGTGGCACAAAGCTTAGTTGGAAGCCAGTAACTATCAGTGTACCCCAGGGGTCAATACTGGGTTTGATCCTGTCTCACATCTTCATTACCGATCTGGGTGATGGGGCAGAGTATACCCCCTGCAAGTTTGCTGGTGACACCAAACTGGGAGGAGTGGCTGATAGGCCAGGGAGCTGTGCTGACATCCAGAGGGACCTTGGGAGGCTGAAGAAATGGACTGACAGGAACCTCATGAAGTTCAACAGGAAGGTGCCGAGTCCTAAATCTGGGGAGGAACAACCCAATACACCAGTACTTGCTGGGGTCTCCCAGCTGGAAGGCAGCTTGGTAGGAAAGGTCCTGATGGACACCGGGTTGGGTATGAGCTAGCAATGTTCCCCTGCTGCAACGGTGGCTAGTGGTGTCCTGGGCTGCATCAGACAAAGCATTGCCGGCGGGCTGAGGAAGGTGATCCTTCCCCTCTATTCAGCACTGGTGAGGCTATACCTGGAGTCCTGTGTCCAGACCTGGGCTCCTCAGTACAAGAGAGACATGGACATAGCGGAGGGAGCCAATGAAGCGTCGTGAAGATAGTGAAGGGACTGTAGCAGCTCTCCTGTGAAGAGAGTTGGGACTGTTCAGCATCGAGAAGGGAAGGGTCAAGAAGGGTATTACCCACATGCAGAGAGGGTGCTAAGAGGATGGAGCCAGGCTGTCTTCGGTAGTGCCCAGTGACAGGACCAGAGGCCATGGGGACAAACCGAAACACAGGAATGTGAGGAAACACTTTTTTTCCTGTAAGGATGACCAAGCACTGGCATAGACTGCCTAGGAGATTGTGGAGTCTCCATCCTCAAAAGCCACCTGGGCATGGCTCTGGGCTACTGACTCTAGGTGGCCATGCTTGGGCAGCGGAGTTGGACGAGATGATCTCCAGAGGTCCCTTCCAACCTCAACCATTCAGTTGTGATTCTGTGTACTTCTGTTTGCATGTAAAGAACTAAATTTTCAAACTTTGCAGTGTGTTTTTCTATATGTGTAAAACTAGGATAATGACACTTATTGGGCATATATTTGATTAATACTATACAAAATTCAAAATTTAAACCTTATGTAAACTTCTCTTAAGTTGTAGAAAAATCAAGACAGTCCCTAAAGTAAGGGATTCCAGCTTATAAAGGCTAAGGGTTTTAGTGTTCTTTTCAAAAAGTAAAGGTATGAGAAAATACTGTTGTACTTTTTGAATTTATGGGCAGGTTGATTACTAGAATTCGGAACTGCTACCCAAGCCTGGGTGTAGTATCTCATATGTAATATTATTTCATGGCTGGAGGGAAGACACTCTGGAGCATCTCCATCATATGAGAGATTGTGATCCTCATTGGGTGAGAACAGCTGGCTTTTCTGGACAATGTAAGTCTGGTACCACACTGCAGAGATCAGAAATCAGTTAATACTTAAAAATCTTTGATCTTCTTCCTTCTTTTAAAGCAGTTCTATGAATTTGCTCTGGGAGGCCAGCCCTATACCTAGATAACAGCATGTTTAGGAGAACAGTCTAGCCTCAGACATTTAAGTACCTCTGCAAATTTAAAGAAAGTCTTTGTTATAGAAAAGGTCAAATGCAATTGCTCAGTGCTTAAGTGTGAGCATTGTGGGCCCTTTGAGAGAGAGTCACTAATAGTGGGCATTAATTTAACTTTAGATTGCTAAAACTCTGTAGTAACTGCCTGCATTTGTTTATTGTAATAATTTATTGTAATATTTTTACAATATTAAATTGTTATCTTCTCAGAAAGAACAACATTGTTTTCTTGACTAGGTTACAATAGGTGAAGATCTGGTCTGCCAGCAGCAGGAATGTTAGCATGCGTGAACTGCTGGAACAATTCTCCGACTCTGAACCATGAAACCAATCTGTTCCCGTGGGTTACGATTTTATGGAAATTAATTCTTTTTGTTGATGGAATTAGGTGAAAAATATGTGGTTCTGATTAGCAAATAGTATGCAGAGTTTCTTAAGGTCATGGAGAACGTTCCTCTGGACATCTCCATGTGTTCAGATGTGTGTGTATGACTGCATATATATGTATGTTATATATGCTTCTTCCTATATTAAATATGATGGGCAGTTTAGTTTTTTAATTTTTATTTATAGTTTAAAAATATTTTTACTCTGAGAAAAATTATAATATTAATTATTAAATATTTGTTTATTATAGTAGAATAAATATTCAGTTTCACTGTTTCTAAGTTTCAGACACTCATACTTTTAAACTGAACAACCCTCCTAGTATAACTATGTAACATCAACTCAAATCATGAGCCTGTTTTGAAGGAGCACAGTTTTCTGTAGGAAATACATATTGTAGAAGTGACTGCCTGGATAAAATAATGACCTTTCATTTTTAAGTATCCTGCAGAGCTGCAAAAAATAAACTGGTATCTTCAGTCTGCCTAATGGACTGCTCACCACATCACCACATGCAATTAAGCGTAAGTGATTTTTCTGCTCAAGACATGCTCAAGACTGATTTAGCAATGAAACTTAATTACTTCTAGCCCTTAGAGAAAATGGCCCAACAAAGCTGAGGTTGTTGGCAGGGCGATGTGGGAAAGCTATTGCTGAAACTCCTTTCCCCATTTCTGATTTTCTGTTAGCAGTACTTAGCATTGTCAACCTTCAATTAAGCAAATATTCTGACAAAAATTGTGCATTGTTATTTCTTTCTTTGTTACAGGCTAAAGAGAAAGATAATGAAACCTCACAGCTTCTTAGAAACAAATGTTCTAATCAAATCCAACTACTTCACTGTATGGGTGAAGTTCTGTGCTAATGGAAATTAAAACTTAAAAATTAGTTCTCAGATGCCTGTGTAAGTGCAAGGACACTGTTCTGGCCATGGAAATCTCAGGGTAAAAGCTAAAGCTAAATGCACATGTGATCCTTGACAATTTAATGTGTCATAGATAAATTGTTTCTTTATTTTCTACTCAGTTTATAGGAAAAAATGGTGAAAGATCTGAATATTGCAAAAAAAAATCATATTATCAAACTATTTCATACTCAGAATTGCTTCATTTGAGTTTTTAGGAATGTGTTATTTAAAGGAAACAGGAACTTCAATTCTGTGACTCCAAGGAATACATCTGGAATAACAATTCAGAGGGACATATGGCATCAATTGGCTTATATTTTCCTATATGGGGGTTCTGATGGCAGTAAAAGGGAAAACTGTTCATTAATTATGCAGAATTAAAAATACAAATACTGTGGTGGTGTCTATTTATATACACTGTTAAAGTATGGTGAGTTCTGAAAAAAATATGAGCGAAGAAAATTGACTTTTCTGTTCATCAGCTGTGACAATAATTTGCTTTACTTTTGTAATATATTTTTCCCCTTAAAGGTTTTGACTCCCTTACTCTTATCTCTTCATATAGATAAATCTCTCATTCACCTCTGTGGGATTTTAATTTATAAAGAGAAGTAATATTGCAGTTGTACTTCATTCAATATATTTGCCTTCTCATTAGTGCTCAAATTCTTGTTCCTGCTAACAGCTATGGACATGTTTGTCAATGGAAGTATTTATGGTAATGAAACTAAACACATGCCTAAATATTTGCAACAGTGTGCAGCATGAGACACTAATTCCCAAAGGCACGTTTAGCACATGCTCTAGTGCTTTACTCAGTAGGGAGTGAATTTAAGTATGTGTATAGGTCCCCATGATTTCAACAGTATTTAACCAAATAAGTGACTTAAACTTTTTGCTAGACAGGAAATAATAATTTAAGCATGTACTTAATATTTTTTTTTCTTTTAAACCAGAGCATTTAAAGACTCATTGGGAAGAGCACTGTCTTAGCCTTATATTTACAATTCCTGAAATAAGTATATTATTATATTATGTTTACTATCCTTGGTGTATCTGTGGTATTTCTGATTATAATGAAGAGCAGTAGGGTTTTTTGGGTAGTAAACAGCCATTTTGAAAAATGATGCTGAGACTTCTCCTTAAATGCGTAAGTTTAGCTTTCAGTAATCTATTTTGTAGATGGGCTTGTAGCACCATCAGTCATTAGAATTTATTGGTCTGTCCCTTTCCATGCCTATTTTCAATTGCATATATTTTTACTTTGAACTGCTGAGGCTGAAATTTTCTAAAGCAAATGAGGATGGTGCCTGTCATACAAGTGTTCTTCATGGTGCAGTTTTGATTCACCCCCTTTCATGAAGGAGGCCGAGGTCTCCTGCAAAACCTACCACATGACAAAGTAATGAAGAGCATATGCACTCAGAGACCTGAATTACAGTTGCACCAGCAACATGTGTCAAGAACCACATGAACTTAATAAGGGATGATTCCTGCTCTGAACAGTTAACTACCTAAATAAACTTGGAAAAAGTCTGGAAAAAAGTCTAGTGTTAACATCACCGCATGAGGCTTGAATAGATAAGTGATTGACTTGGAGTCACACAAGTAAATGTGAAAAGTAAACTTTTTATCTCTTCAAGACTAAGGGCAAAATGCCACTGGTTATTTTGCAATAAGGCATGCAATAGCTGTACTTAATTCCTATCATAAACTAATTAATGTGGTTACCTGCAGTGAAAAAGCTCTGGGCTTGATAACCAAAGTGGTCTCCTGCGGTTTTAGGTTCCAGTGGAGTTGGGTCCCAGTGGCTTGGAAATCTCTGTTCTTTGCAGCCATCCAGTGATAAGGTAATGCTCAGGCTGCCCTGTAAACTTCATGCTACAAATTTAGTGACTAATGATATTGTTGGTATGTAAGATGAATCACACTGCTTTGCCCACTTCTTGGCTTTCGCTGAAGTTTGGAAGCTAAGCTTCACTGCTCAGAAAAAAAGGCAGGTGTTTTATTGGGATAACATTAACAGCGTTGCTGCCTCCTTTTGTCTATTACTGACGTGTTCATAATATACGTAGAGATGAACTGTGTTCTTTACAGAGCTTCTCTTTGGCTTTACAATTTTCTAAGACAGGTACTTTGACTCCCACGCGTGTGTTGGATTTTAAATCTCAACTTGTTTGTCAGAAATGTTCAATAGTCATTTTTAATTTACTTCTCTGAATTTTCTTTGTTCTGAACTATGTTATTTTACAGTCTGTGCAGAATGGAACTGAACAGAGGCAGATGTGGAAATACTTCTTTTCAGTAACCGTGTTTTGTACACAATGTACTTCTCTCCTGTGGTGTTCATTACAGCTCACTGGACTTTGTCTGTTTTTCTCCTGAATTTACACAAATAAAATTTCCATGTATCATCTGTATGCCCTTAAACTCAGTTTTACTTTACAAGGACTGCGTGTGAAAGATTGAGAATGGGTACAATTTTTGAGTGATGAGACAAGTGTTTGGAATTCCAGACATTCGGAAGCATGCACATATGTTTATTAAAACTATTTTTTAAAAGAAGAAACTCTTCTAAATTGCTGAAACTCAGAACTTTTATGTAATCAAATCTGACTGGAACTGTTTATCAGACTTAGTGTCCTTCACTTTTTATTTGAATGGTAGTGATAATGTGTAAAGGAACGATCGATTGATACCTGTTTCTATGTTCTTGGTAGCCACTGAAGATCTTAAAGTTCATTCTCTTATTTCATCTCGAATAGAAAAGAGCCATTTAAAAGCAGCAGCTGATAAACAATATGGCCTGGTAGAGGCAGTGGTTATCAAGAAATAATTTCAGTGTTAGACATTAAATGTCTGTTTTACAAAGCATGTCCTTTCAACAGTTAATTGTACTTGTTAACAGTTAACTGCCTCAAATTGGTACTTTTTCATAACTTAATCTCCCAATATAAATTATTTCAAGTATATTGTTTCTAGCAATAGCTTTTAGCGTTGAGTTTCATAAAATATTTTGGTTATTTTGATGCGACATTAATATGGGAAATAATGTTATAAGTAACTGAATTGTGTACGCAAAAGATAGAAACATACCATTGTGGTAAATTGTATTCATCAGCATGGTGGAACTGTATTAACTGCAGTCTCATTTGAGATTAACTACATGATACTGTAAAATATCACTCATTAGTACTTTTCTAACAGTACACAGATGCTTTATATAGCAATTGATCAGTTAATGCAGGAAAAAAAGTAATTTATCCTAAAATATACTATAGAGAGATTTATTTTTATTGATGCTAATAAATAAATGTAAGGGATAAGTTTTGCCCTAGCATATATTAAAATATCAGTACAAGATTTTACTACAGCAGCTATTAAAGTTCTGCTCAGCAATGGACATAGTGATAAATAACTGGCTAAAAAAAGGTTCCTTCCTTGCTCACTTACCCCAAGGCATTTTTATGCAAATGAAATTATAATTTGAGGTTATATTACTGTTTACCAAAAAGAAGTGATGGCTGTTTAACATTTCAAATGCTGTGCTTCTGTCTGAAGCAGAGAGAACAGTTTGTGCATTTGAAAGTTATGAAGAATTTGAGAGAAGCTGGATGAAAGGGTTCAGAACTTATCAAATCCCACTTGATTTCTTCTCACTTTGTGGGACTTGCCCATAAGGTGTCATGACGAGGTGTGACCATACAGCAGGCAGCACAGTGGCTGGTGTTCTCCTTGCTGTCTTCTCCAGAGAGTGGTCATGGGCTGGGTTTGGAGTGAGTATTCATCTGCTAGGGCAGCCCTGTGCAAGCTGCCTAACAGTTGGTGTAATTCCTGCTTTGGTATAGTTTTAGCAAGTCTGAATATCTTCTTAGCCCAAGTGTGCACTGTGCTCATGCCATACCAGCACTTGTCACTTCAGGGATGCTGCCTTACTGCCCTTCCTTTCCTTATGGGCCATAGAATCGCAGAATACCAGGTTGGAACCTTTCTTTGCAAAAGCATGGTCTAGACAGGATGGCCCAGCACCCTGTCCATCTGAATCTTAAAAGTGTCTAATGTTGGGGAATCCACCACTTCCCTGGGGAGATTGCTCCAGGGGTTGGTTGTTCTCATTGTGAAAAATTTTCCTCTTGTGTCCAATTCGAATACCTCCAGCAGTAACTTGTATCCATTTCCTCTGGTCTTTTCCATGTGACTCCTTGTAAAAAGGGTGTCTCATCTTCTTTGTAGCCGCCCTTTCAATACTGGAACGTGGTGATGAGGTCTCCCTGAAGCCCTCTCTTCTCGAGGATGAACAAACCCAGTTCTCTCAGCCTCTCCTCACATGGCAGGCTTCCTTGTCCCTTGATCATCTTTGTGGCCTCCTCTGGGGCCTCTCCAGCCCGTCCACAGCTTTTTTTGTATAGCGGGAGCCAAAAGTGGACACAGTATTCCAGGTGAGGCCAGGAAAATGCTGAGTATAGAAGGGCCATAAAATACGACATTTCTGAGTTTCTCCTTGGGATGATTTTTGTTCTTCCAAGTGTCTGTGCAAAGACATGTGCTTGTACCCCTTTGGGTGAAGTAGTCCTGCTGTGTCTGTTAAGTGGCCAGGCAGAGACTTGTAATCATGCAGTCCCTGTCCCTGGCTCACAGATGCTCAGTGCCCATTGCCCTAGGGACCTGGCTGTCTTTGCATCTTCTTCCCTCCCATTTGTGATTTCTCCAGTATTTCAACTGTTGTTTTGTTTGAGGTACTACCAAGACAAAGTCTTTCCTTCTAATGAGTGGAAGCAGCCCACCAGATTTGTGCTTCTGCAGCTTTATCCCCAAAGTGAGAGCTGTGTGCAAAGAGAATTGGTTAGAGAGTGCAAGACTTGCTGGAGTGGTACTGGGAAGACTGGGCCAGCCCGTTGAAGGGGCACTTTGGGCTAATCTAACCATCTGATCAGGAGAAAACTATGGGAAGGGTTGTATGAAGTTACAACATAATTTCTGTGCTGTCTGCTATGAAGATGTCTCCAGTCCTACAGTGCTGAATGTGGTAGTTTCCCTAAGTAGGGATTTTAGGAGAGTTAAAACTAGACAAAGCTGCTCTTCTTGATGGAATACCTAATTCAGTCATTTTCCCCGTATAGGTGAGAGTTCAAATTTGTCTATATTAATTTCCACAGGGTATCTTAAGGAGTTTTATTCAAGATCTCTTTTTTAAAAAATGGTGTTTCTATTTATGATATTCTTATCTGGCATTATATTAAACATTTGAAAATATGTGTATTAAACATTTGAAGGTATATTAATGACCAGGGTTGTTGACTTTTTCTTTGACCTATTCCTGTATTGTGGCAGATTATAGTATCAAAATGCTGTAGTAAATCACTTCATAATTAAATTCTTTGTTGATATCTCAGTGGTTTGAAATTCCTTTGGGTTTTCCCACCACCACCTTTGAAGATAAGACCTGATTTGTTATGTTTTCCACAATTCTAAAGTAGTTTCTGCTCAGGTGACCTAACAAGCAGATTAAAATAGTACTATAGATGGGGGAGAAGAGTTTTATGTTATGTATCCATTTATCTTTTTTTTTATTTCTGTAGAATTGGCAAAGTTACAGCGTTTCAGAATATCCAGAAATTTATATCCAATTGTGTAAGGCTGTCTTTTTATTGATGAAAACCTTTCTAGTGCAAACATTTTTTTTAATTGGAAGGAAAACATCTTTGCTAGAGATTCAATACCTATTGTAGGTAAGACCTGAGAAGACTCCTAATTTTTATATGAAAAACTTTCCAATAGGAGATCCATTTTTAAAATAAACCAGAATATAACAGAATTAAATCCTGAGGTATTTCTTGTTTATTTTTCAGTTATTTAATCTTTGCTATTTTGTGTCTTGGATTTATTTCTGCTTAAAATCACAGGAACCTCAGGTCAGATTCATATAGGCTTCTTATATTAAATCTGCTAGTATTAAGCCTCATTCTGTTTTATTGTGGTATGTCTGTGTTATGAGTTTGGGTTTTGTTTTAAGAAGCCAAATGGTAATAATGGTCTGTGATTTTCCCCCCAAACAGTATTTTTATATGTGCTTCTCCCTTACTTGGTAATATGCCACAATATCAGTCAGTGTTTGAAGAAGCATTTCTTTGCCCCGGTAGTGAAGTAGGTGTTCTTCAGATAGTATGAAATGCTGCCAGAAGTTCTGGAAGCAATCTGAGAATCGCTTTGATGTTACGATATTTGTACATGGATACCAAGTTAAGGAGCTGTTACAAGGCTCATTTTAGTTTCTTATTTTTGCAATTTAAACTAAAGCTCTTTAACACAAAGGAGGCAACAGTAAACCCCTAACACATGTTATTTTTTTGACAAAAGCAAGGCAGCTTGTAATTAGGGTTGAAGAGAACTTTTAATGGTGTACTAATTTATTTCTCTTCCTTGTCCTGACAGGTTTAATCATTCCTAAATATCAGTGAGTAGACTGATGAATAGCCCAGAATTGACAAGCTCCACTGATGACGGGACAGTGGCAAAACTGTTCTTGTCATTTTGCTTCATTTTTTGTAAGTCGTACAAGTGAATTATTTTTCATCAGGTAACCTGTGCTTTACTTAATTGTAAATAAGCCATCCAGACATTTTTTTTGATCTAACGAGTCTTTTTTCAGTTCCTCTGTGATCATCCTGGCTACAATTTAGATGGTTTAAATCATTTTTACTGGGTGCAATATTTCCTCTTAAAGTTGTAGTCTAACTTTCTAACACATTTAAAAACAAACAAACAAACCTCTAAAATTGCCTTCCCATTTTAATAGTTTTTCTTTCTTGGATTCCTGGCATTCTTAGCTAACTTAATAACTCAACATGTTGAACTCTTCCACGTTGTCTCCATCAGTGTCTTTTTCCCATTTGCTTCAGGAATTGCATCCTTCATGCCACTCTCATTCTACGGAGTAGCCAATTTATATGAAGACCAAACCCTACCAAAACCACCCTCTTTTATAATTTCCAGAAGAATTGAACTCTTCTGCTTCCCTGTCAACCTTCTGCTGTTGTCTCCTTCAGTGTTTTATGTATTAGAAGGGCTATGCAGTTATTAGCCTTCTTCTGTGTGATCCATCTCATCTGATAAATAGCTTCTGGTTGTGTGCTGCTCTGTTCGGTTATTTCTGAAGGAATGCAGAAAGATGCTGATTATCAGTTTCACTTTTTCCAGGGGTTAAGCATCATAATTCTTCAATAGCGTTTGATTTATGGAAAGTGATAAGAAGATAGAGCATAGAAAAGTGAAGAGGTAATATTTCTGTCTAAAAAAATGTCCTGGGTGAGTAGATGTGGCAAAAAAAAAAACTTTTAGGAGAACAAAACTGATTACTCTGTGAATTGGAGTAGTTGATATATTTTACTGAGTCTTTATGAACTTGACTCACAGTGAACAGACTTTTGTCAAAGTTACGTTGTCACTGTAACAGAAGTAACAGAATTGCACAGGAACAAGACAGCATCGAATGCAGCAAATGCAGTAAGTTGTGCAAAGGGACGACTTCAAGTGTATTCTGAACTCACCTGGTTCTCCAGCCTCTGTGAAACAGGCTGTCTCCTACTCGAAAGCTTTGTCATTACTATAGTTGAAACAGAAAATTACAGTGGTTGGTCTTGAGATAGCGGTTTACTCAAAGAAGTGGTGTTCTGGTGTTCAGAAAAAACCTCAGCAACCTAATGTAGCATGTGGGTGCACATTAAGTATGACAGGAGAAAACACCTCAAAGACACAAGCTTATGAACTGAAATAATGGCATGTTATTTCCCCCTTGCTTTACATGTAAAATATCTTTGTAACAGTAAAGACTAGACATTTTTCTTCTAAATGTTCAAGCCTAGCCACTGCAGAAATTTGATGCTCTAGTCAGTAAAGTTGAGTACTTCCCACTGCCGGGAAGGAAGCAGTTTTCTAAACCCCTGCTGAAAGTTTATGGCTGGTGCTTTTACTTTACTTGATGCCTCCTCTCAGCATATCTACTGACAGTGTCTCTTCACCAAAGAGAATATATCAAAGTCTTATGTGCTCCTCTTAACAATATGTTGAGTTTCTTTCAATATTTCTTCTGTTCTCAAAGGGGGCTGTGATTGATGTCAAGTACGCAAAGTGTTAAAAACGTTAATTCCACTAATGAAAATTATTTTTGTTTGTTACTATGGGATAGGATCATTTTGATTGTATAAATAAAGTATCTTAAATTATTATTTGCAAGATGTTTATTAAAAAGAGACTTATTTGAGCACAATAGTTCATTTTTGTTCACCAGAACTATTACATTTATTTTCAAACTTTCAGCCAAATATCTGTAACATGACATCTATTAAAATATTGTCAAATACTTTGTCTATAATGGCATTGTATTTCTGCAAGGTTTTTTCTGTAGTTTGATAGCTGAAACTATCAGTCTGTGTTTTATACTGGTGTATACTTGCTTGTATATGTGTAACCTGATCTGTTCGTCTGAATTTTAGCTATACTGGTGCATGTGCTGCCTGTTCTGCTCCGTTCTGCTTTTGTCTCTGTTGTTTTCACTTTTGTAGTGATTCCCTGCGGTCCATGAACATTAAGGTCCATGTGAGGTCAACCGTACCTTGCAGATAGTGACAAGAGTGCAAATAATGACAAATATGGGGGGGTCACATGGTGTTTCCTGTTTCCTGTATTTAATTTAGGGGCTGGTGATTTGTGAGCAGCCTGCAAGGATGCTGCACATGGTTTGGTTTGTCTTTAGCTTCAGGTTTGAATCCCTGAATAGTCTACTGTTCCCAACCTCCTTTTGTTTTCCATTGTTTAAATACTTCCTGGGAAAGGACCATGTTTGGGGATCTTCTGTCTCAGATTTTGTCCTTTTAATGTTTTTCACATATTTTATTTCACTACTTTAATGGATGTGGGTTAATAATAAAGCTGTTTCTGTTTAACCACCACCTGAACTCGGGTAGTGTAAAAGAAAATTGGCCCATCTAAGGAATAATTTTAGTCATTAATGACTGTGAGAGCCCACGAAGGAAATACCAAATATTTTCTTCTGGGTTCCAAAAAGAAGAGGTGACTCTAAGCTAGAATTACCTTTTGCAAAGTAGAAAGTGATGTGTAGGTATGGGTGATTGTAAGCCTAAAGGATTTCTGTCTCCATCAGCTGATGATAAGAGTTAATAATACTTGTAACAGTGCTTAGAACGTAGTAAGGCAGGCAAGATACTCTGAAAACAAAATAAAAACAACAGCAACAACAGAATTCTTTCTTTTTTTTTTTTTTTTTTTTCCAGCTTTTTAGTAAGCCTATTCTAAATTGTAAGGTTATAGACTTCTGTTTATACTCAGGAACAGCTCTAGTTGGCTGGTGGACAATAAGGAGCTCTTGGCCACACTGTGATAGCCCTTTGCCTGTGCAAATGTGAGTGCAAGTGGTTGTGGTGCTGGCAGTGGTGGGTTGCTGTTGTTATTAAGGAAAAAAGTAAAGATCAAATCCTTTTGTTACTTCATTGGATTTCAGAGAAGTGACCAAAATCTCTGAAATCTCTGGAAAATGTGATATAACATATTATTCAAAGGTTTCAGTATTTGTGAAGGCATTCCCTTAAATATGGAATAACAAAATTTGATGAGATAAAGAAGACATTATAGGTTATTTCAAGTGTCTTTGTTATTATGTTAGTAGAAAAGTTTTTGTTTCAGGATACTTTCACTAAGGTTTGCTGGGATCATTTGGTTGACTGATTTATTCTTATATACACTACTGGGAAAGAAAGAAATCACACCTTCTTATGTGATGAATACCCTGGTATTATGCACTCTGTCATTTTGCAGAGTAGGATGTGCACTTAAGATGTTTTAGAGGAAAGTCTTTTTAGACCATTGAGGAAACAGGCCAGAAATATAATTATGACAAAACTGCTGACTTTTAAAAAAGATTTTCCAGTGATAACAGGATTTAAGCTAAAAGCAGTTTAAATTCAATTACATTGCTGCAATTTGCAGGAAATAAATATTACCGTGAGTTTACATTTTTCTGCACTTGAATTTGTTAACCCATTGATATAATAGCATAGTGAGCTGTGGCATTTTGTTTATCTCTTGTTTTCAGTGTTAATGATATAAAAGTGTTAATTTTAGGTTGCAAAGAGAGGATTCTAGCTTTGTCACATTGCAGTTAAATGTTCTCATAGCTTGTTTATGCTGTTGAGTACAACATCAAGATAACGTATTTGGGTGGAGGAGAGGACTGGCCCCACAATTTGTTCCTAGTACAGTTTTTGCAGAGACTGTCTAGGAGTAGCTGAGAGATGAAAAGGTGTTTTCAACTGGTCAACCCTGTACACAAGGACATTTGGTTGGTTTAATTTATATTATAATCATCTGTCGTCTTTGAAGTCTAAATAGTATTTTCTCAGTATAATCCCATTTTTAATGCCATTTTACTTCATTAGTTATCAGTTCATCTGTTCACAGGCCTTGCTTTGGGAAATTCAGAATTTCTCAGTGATGATTTGGAAAACTTGAGTCAGTTTAATGGAGCAAATACTTCATGACCAGCTACGGGGGTATTTTACCTTTTGCTGTACTGCTTTCAAAGTGCCTATGCTGTAATCAGAAGGCCTTTAACTGCTGGAACCTAACCAAATTATTTGGTCTTCTGCACTGCTTGTGCGCTGTAGATGCAGAAGATACAGGATCAAATTATGTTTACTGAAAGAGTGATGTGTGGAGCCCTGTAATCATTGTTAGCTAAAGCTCGGTGTCTTTGTGCTTCAGAGAAATACTTAATGAGACAGTTTAAAAGGACAGCAGATGTGTTCTGGAAAGCATAAAGAAATTGGTTGAGCTCTTTGGAGTTGTATTTGAAGGTGTTCATGTTAAGTCATTTTACACAGTTTAGTGTATTGAGTGATTTCATGATGTGCTTTCCTTCAGTTTTTCTCCTTATCGTGAGAAGTCTTTCTAGAGTTATTGCACTTGACTAGAGGTTGTTCGTCCTTTGCTGTGAACCAAACCAAACAGGTCTTTCAAACGTGAGTACTTGTGTTGTGGCTCACCAGGCAAGCTAAGGTGAGGTGGACTCTGGTGACATCTAGGACTAATTCAGTGCTGAGAATTACTTGAATGAAATATTAGGGGGGAAAAATATACCAGTTATGAAAGTATAACATTTTTGAAGGTTCAAATCTATAGCATTAATTTTACAGGCAAGAATATGCACAGTGAAGTCTTTTAGAGTAGTCAACTGTATTAAATGCAGATGTTTCATTAATGAAAATGTTTAAATAATCTGTGTTTTTCTCCTCTACTTAAAAATCGATCATACAAGCCTTTAAATTTTTATAAATTTACCTTATTTTTCCATAAACTAACAAAAACATGTTTTAAAAATATTTTTTTTCCAAGTTTTTAATGTAATAAGACATATTTCAGATGTAAGCTATTCTCATGGGATAACTGTGGTCGTTTGCTATATTGAAATTTATAACTAGCATGTTAGAAAATGGTTGAATTTACTCATGGCATGTTGTACTACATGCTCTGATGGCATAGACCAGGTACTTTTACTCAATTTTAGCTGTGTTCTGCAGCAAAATAAAATGTAAAATAAAGATCAAAAATTCATTATTAGCAACAGTTCAAAATTTTGTTAAAACATCTTGTTTGTTGTATAGTTTCCTTAACACTAAATCCAGTCACCAGTTTAAAATATTTGCAATCATTTGAGAAAGGAAGTAGATACAGTACTTGATGGCTGTATGGTTTAGACTGGAAAAGGCATGAGAAAGGTGCAAGAAGGAGTGGGCTTCTCACCCAGCTTTAGCTGCTTGAAGGTCTTCTCGTCTGGACTAGTTATTTTATCATCTCTGGGAGGTGCTTACTGAGTCTGTCCTTACTGAGTAGAAAGCCTAAATTAAAGAGAGCTTAAAATAAATCCTTAGCTCCTTGGATAACATTAGATTAGGTGAATTCCCCTCCCTGTGGTATTTTACATTATTTGCATAAAATAATGAAACACATTTGATAGTTCTTTGTGCTAAGACTTATGTTTCAGTTACAGTAGTAATTTTCATTACCTAGCAAGCTAGGGACAGGACCTTCTCTGTAAGATTGTAGGCAACCTAGGCTTGATGCGTTTGAAGGTGTCCAGTTTTATGTTTCTTCTGTAGCAGGCATCTCTGAAGAAGCAAGTTCTATGGTTGAGTATTTAAAGTGAAAATTGCAAATTTTGAATTGAATTTCTGACTTTACACGTGTGCAAAGTAATGATCAGAGTATATATTTTTGATGCATCTTATAATTGTGCTGGAATTTTGATATGCTGCTCCATTCAGTTGCTTGACTGCCAGGAGTTGTGCTTGGTCTCAGTTTTCATGCTTTATTCTTAGATGGTTGTAAGAGATACTGACTGACCCAGAAGGCCCAGTCTTCTGTCATTGTTTTCTCAACAATGCAAAACTCTTCTAAATTTGGTCTGATGTTTTTTAAGGTAATCCAGGATTCTTCTCTGTCTGCCACTGCATAGTCTTGTGAAAATATCTTCCCTTCATAGAAGCCAACTCAGTCACCTGTCAGGGACTCAGCTTTCTGATCCCTTCTAATAAAACCCCATTATTTATCCAACACCTTACCAGGCGCAAAGTTATTGTCTGGATGAACATACCGCTATTTCAGACCCAGTGAAAAAAGCTCAGAAGTAGTGTGAATTCAGTAGTTGTGTTCAAAGTAAAAGAGGCTGGAATCTCAAACAAGTCGAATAGCTTCAGTATGGATGTGTCAGTGTAAAGGCAATGAGATGAAGGGGTATAATCTCAGCCTGGTGAATGAGGGATGGTTTTATCCAGTTCAGGAAGGGATTGCCTCCTTCAGGAAACAACCCTTAGTGCAGATGGAGTGCGACCCTCAAATCTCATCTGTCCGTTACGGCACAATGGACATTATTGATGATGCTTCCTGACTTTTTACATCCTGTTCATTAACAGTGCCATCAAAAGGTCTGTTCTCTCCAGTTTCTTAAATTTTTAAAATTTTTGATTGTTCTGGTGAGTGCCTTTACTTTTTATTTAGTTAGACACTCTGAACTGTGTCATATAAACACAGGAAATACTGGTGTGTTAAGAATCAAATTCTAGCCCATAACAATGGCAAGGTAAGTAGAAAATGTCAAAGGTCCTATAAGGAAATCTGTTAGTTATCCACAACACCATCAATACGTACGTGCATCATCCACTTTTTAGAGTTCTAGATTCTTGGAAATCCTGCTGGTACTTTACTGATAAGAAAATAGATGTGGAAATATAATAGACTTCATTCTTAGAAGTCATGTCTTGCAGAAGCACATTTACCATGATATGTATCACTTTAAAACTCAGTTCTTCTTGTCCATGTCATGAAAAATAGATTGCTTGAAAGGTAAAAGAGATCATCAGGAGGAAAGGGGTAACATCGGTTACTACTTTCTGACAAAAACATTGAGTTTTGCTAAGATGTCAGGTGCATGGCTACATTTGTACAGTTCTGGTGGACTTAAATGATAAAATTCAGATCCATACAAAAATAATAATAAAAGAATGATACGACTTTTTGGAAGAGTTTGGGAACTGTTTGTAAGGCAGTGCTAGAAGATACTTGAAATTTTTGGGTACTTTCTTGAAATGTGTCCAGAGATTTGCAATAACTGTGTATTAACTGTTGAAACACTGCAATAATGTCAAAATCTCATTAAATTTAGACAGATGATTGATTGTATGGTCAGTTGTAAATTCAGCTAATCTCCCTGTAATAACTTTTTCATGTTCCCAGTAGATAATTTTTGGGGTGCAACACCACACTTTGAGAATTGGATGCTGTCTTCAGTTACATCAGTGGATTACAGAGCTATTTTAGAAAACCAGTTTTTAATTAATTTCCGTAATAACAATTAATTTTCCTAAATAAAAATAATCTTTGTACGTGATTTGTTTTAGATCTTGATAACCAGCTCATAGCTAGCTATATGCTTTTAAAGATTTTTTGTGAACTCTGTTTAACAAGGTCGCAGCTCTTTCTTTGAGTTGTTTTGTGTACAGTTGTAAGTGGTATTATTTGGATTGATCCTCATTTATATTTTAAAAAAGTAAAAAAGTCACAGTACCATCAAGTAGCACCATATATTTGAAGTTCTCCAGAACAGTGGTGAGATTTGGTAGACCACAGTCTCTGTCCCTGTCTCCTCTTCTGCCGTTTCCCACCGGTCTGATCCCCCTGTGTGGATGCACTTTGCCACTGGGGACTTCACCCACCATCCCAGCTGCAATGGAAGGTGTCATCTGAGGGGCTGGGACAGCTCTTGTTTCAGCATCCCCCCCCAGGGCCCCCCGGCTGCTGGCTGGAAGGCACTGGGTGCAGGTAGCCATCCCACCCTCCTGGGGAAGGGCCGAGGGAGGTGGAGGTGCAGAGCAGAATAGGGCAGTGGCATAATAATAAGGAAATTGTGATGAATTTTAGTTGGTCTGCTACATACCAGTTTTGAAAGGTCATGTTCTGTATTGGGATATTGCTGTGGTACTAGCAACAGAGCGATGCCTCTAGGCATGAACATTTGTACCAGCTTTTAAACATTGAGGAGAATATTTAAACAGTCACCAAAACGTATAATCTTATATTAACCTTGTTTCAAGTTACTTCTGTTGTTTTAATATTATTTTGTTTCTGTGTTGTGGTAGGAGTAACAGTAGCAGAAGGAAGGAAAATTAATCTATCTTCTCTGTTGTATTATCTGCTAGTGCAGAGTCTTTTTTCTGAATGTGTAACTTTTGTGTTGAGAAGTAGGTGGCAGATCTTGTAACATTTAAATGAATGTTGGTAAAATGAGCAAGATGATTTTAAAAACTGACAGGAGAAAGAGAAGTATACTATAATGTAAGCAGTTTATCCTAATCAAGTTGTAATAAAGTTCTCTAATGGAAGAAAAATGCATGTTTCCTGGTGTGCTAGCCTTTGCGATGTAATCTTTTAAAAGAAGTGTATTAATAAGTATTTCAGTAAAACACAATTATTTTTCCACCATTTTCTGTATCAGTTTTTTGCTTCTCTTTATTAGGTCTAAAAATCTTATAGCCTATTAAAAACTCAGGGAAAGGCACTGTGAATCTAGCTAGAGCGGTTTAAAGTAGTGCTTCTCTTAGCTTCTGCTTAGCATCTCCTTCCGCTGAGTCTCCATGTAGGAGATGATTAAAAGCACCAAATGAGGGGGTCTTCAAAGCAAAATAAATTGTTTTACGTTGCTCAGCTATCACCAACAGCACGACTCCCTTACCTGGCACCTACGAGCACTCGCACAAGCTGCTTCGCTGCTGCAAGGCAAAGCTGAAGAAAAGGTACCCTCCGGCAGTGGGATGGAGTAGACATCTGTGGAGGGAACTTAAGTTGCTAAGTCCTTCCTTTCCCATGACACAGAAGTATCAATGCCTTCTCAGGAAGCTTCACTGAAAAGTAATTCCATTGCAGCATGAGCTCCTTCATTCAACAGAGAGCATAATCTCTGCTTTCACCCCCTTCCAAACGATTCTGATTCTATGTCTCTCCTAGCATGCTCACATCAGAGGGTATTTGTTAAGAGCCCTTGTTACCCTGAAGAGTTAACTGTATCTTACGATGACAACTAGTGTCAGCTGTGCATTGTGGAGGCCCCTATCTTGGGAAATGTGAGAGGCACTTTAGCTTACCATGCTATTTCCCCCCCCTCATGTTCTCAAGGGGGCTCTTACTTGTAAAGAAATGTGTGTAGTTCACAGGGTTATTGAAAACTTTTCTAAAGTAATGGAAAGATACAGAAATAATGATGTAATATGACACCATATGCAAGGTGTATAAATATAAACTAATTATAATCAGTATAAAATATTTTTTCTTCAGTTAGTAAACACCAAAATACCATTATATACATGTATATATATATAAAACATTTGTAGTAGGTGTCTGCTAGTCACACATCATTTTTAAGAAAAGAAATCCACAGTTCCTGAGAACATTCTTTAATGAGTATTTCTTGTGGCTGCAGCATTGTCTTCCTCAGCTCCTTCCTGCCCCTGCCCCAGTTTCACCAGCAGAACAGAGGGCAGCTATGGTCTCAGGCATGTGGATCAGGAAATTTTTGAGGCTGAAAAATAACTGTTTGTCTGTTATAACTAAATTACAGTAAAACTGAGCATGCTAAAATTTCTAGGAATTTAAAAATTTGTTTATATAACTATAATTATCAAATACACTGCTTAAAGTGAAACTTAGGTAGTTGCAGTCATGGGAAAACCTTGCTGTTTATTTCTGAATTATGAAAATGCACAATTTCTACTTGAAACCTGTCTCTTTACTAGTTTTTAGTGCTTATCAGAATTCCGTTGTGTTCTGATGCTGTTTATAATTTTCACCACTATGAATTATTACTGGATAAAGTAGCTTTCATGATGCTGCCTTGCACAAAATATTATGCTTGGAATATTATTTTAATACATGTACTTTGCAGCAATGAAATTATTTCAACACCTGTAAACTTTTTTAAAAAAATACCACTTGCAGTTCCTTTTTGGATACTAAGGTAATATCAAACCTTGTAATTCTTCAGTGATTATGAGCTCTGGAAGAAAAAGAGGCAAGCAGAAATCCTCATGGTGGAGATGAATTCTTGGATATCTGTAACATGAGCTAAGGAGTTATGTTCAGAAGTCTAATATGAGACATCTGCACAGACTACTAAGAAAATTTATCGTTATTTTAGTATTTACTACATTTGTAATGCTCTTGTTGGATAAGTAACCAGATTTAAATCTCAGCGTACATATGGATTTAATATTTAGAGATGTTAGTGTTTTTGTAGTTTTCATTTACAACGTTGTATTTAAGTATATTTCTAAGTCTGCATTTTCAATTTATCCTAATTTGAACAATTCACAACTATTTCACATTTATTCATCAAAGTTACAAAGATGGGAGGTTCGAATCGTGCTGGTTGAATTGACTGCATTGTTAGGAGTTTGCAGTGTGTAACAGGCAATGATTTGATCTCAGTGTGGCTTAAGCTGATTTAGGCAGGCGTGAACCCCAGCTGCCTGCTTCTGCCACTGTTCAGTCCTCGGGAGGGGAAAATAGTTACTTTCAGATGGATCAGGTCTATGAATTGTTTTTCTGTGCATCTCTGTGCCAGCAGAAGACACATGGCAGTAATTGGCAAAAAAACGTGCTGGAAAGGAGGAGAGGTGGCTACATAAGTTGACATTGTCTGAAAATAATTCATGAAGCTTCAGCATGAACTGAGAGCATGGCTCAGTGATGTGCAAACCTGCACAGCAAGATGTGTACCCATCATGAAGAAATCATCAGCTTGTAGTAGTATTGCAGTGACCCAATCTTAGACTTCAAATGTAGATTTGAAGTGTAGATTTTTAAATTTGGTTCAGTAAGGTCCAGTGGCATAATATAAAACTCTTGCGTGTGTTGCCGATGAATATCCTGAACCTTGTAGCATATGTTGTTGATTAATATAATTTTATATATATAAGTATCTGAAAAATTTAAATAGTACTAATTTCACAGATTGTTTGTAGCTCTGAAGTGAATGAATATTTTAAACATCAAGAACAAAGCCCTGTATAGCACATTAGCATTTTGGGGACCCAAATTAATTCAAACAGGCATGTTTTGGGTATTTCAGAAGTCTTTTACTCTGACGTAACGTGGTGATTTTAAAGAAACATGGAAAAGTTTACTTCTTGTAGAGCATGTATTTTAAAGCTGTTACTGACATAATTTAGGATAAACTTGGAGTTACATGCAGAACAAATGCTGAAGTGTATTTTCCTTATAATGTTAAGTTTCTTCAGGGTGTGTGCATACGTTTGGTGTTGTATTCAGAAGCATTGCATGTTATTTAGGGTGTTATTTGACATAAAGTAATTTTATTTTGTCTGTTTTTTCCTCAAGTCTAAACCGCATGCATAAAATGCATACGTTAACTGAGACTTTTCAGCAATTTTACTGAAAAATGACAGACCAAATAGATGAGATGACTTCCCTGTGCAGTCAGAAAGTTCTTCTGGTGGTGGTGGCACTAATTTTGGCCTCTGTGCACCACCCAGCTGCCAATTTCAATGGATCTTGCGGGAACATAATTCTTTGAGATGTATAGCTTTGGTTGAAACCAGGCTATGAGTTCTAGAGGTGTAGGTGAGGACTGATTGACAAAGAGCTCTCATTTCTTTAGGAAATGAAACTCGAAAACATAGGAATATTTTATTCTGTGTAAGCTTGGTAATTGTCCGGAGTTAACAGTTATAAATGTAGTGTCCTTGCCTGGTCAGAAAGAGACTAATTGTAGGGCTGCTTTGGTTTCTGGGATTAAGAAGTGAGGATCACTTCAGCTAATGGGAGAAAGTTGTCAGGAACAGATTTTGTATGAAGCAAAATTTCAGCTTCAGGTGTTTGAGAGAATATTATCCCCTGACAAAAATCTACACTGGTTGAAGTTGGATTAGGAACACCTTTGTATAATTTGTGGGTGATGAAAACAACACCAGATAAAAGTTGCATTTGTCCAGAACTGGGCATTTTAAGTACAGGAAATTTATAGCTGAAATCATACTGATAAGAAAACCATGAATGCTAAGGGAAGGGAAGAATGGGGGAAGGCAACTAAATAACTCATGCAAAAGATATGATAAAATCAGGAATAAAAATTAACGTTGGTGCTTAAAAGTTAGATTTGGGAATTAATAAGAATTGTGTAATTTTGATGATTTGATAGCATTGTGCTTTTAATTACATTCACGTATATTCATTCTGTGGTTGTCAATACCTTGAAAAATTATATTACGTTCAAAGAGTTGCAATCTGGGAAAGCTGAAATAGCTGTTAAATCCCTGTAGAAATACCAAAATACCCCAAACAGAAACAACCCAACACCAAATCAACCTTACTTACAGATACATCAACAACCTTCTGCGTTATTTTTGTCAAAGTCATTTGACCAGAAGCAGATGGGCACTGACCACACAGTCTATGAGGGATAATCACCGAGTTATTTTACTCATGGGAAGTTACTGGGAATATTTGCATCTGTAAAAACGGTGATGAATGCAAGTGGTCGCAAGATCAAGTTATTGTTAAGGAATGAAAATCAGTTTTGAAATCTGATTGCATTCTAAATTTTATTTCAACATCTACTTGTTTGAATTGCAATTTTATTACTTTGGCACTATTCTAGGCTACTAATTATTGCATTAAGGGCATAATGTATATCTAGATTTTTTTACATTATGTGGTGGTCTTTTTTCCAAGCAACTGGACGCTTTTATCTCTAATTTGTGTTAATTTGTTATTGATTTAGAATAACCAGTAGGCAGATACGTCTTTTTAAGAATCATGGGGGAAAATGGTTATTTTCATAATGTAGTTCAGTACAGTGTAGTTCTGTATAGAGTCTTGCTCTTGCTAGCTTGCTAGGGTATTCTAGTATCTAGTACTTCACCAGCTCACAGAAGAGTTGAGGTTGGAAGGCACCTCTGGAGATCAGCAAAGCCAACCTCCCTTCGCAAAGTGGAGCAGGTCCAGTGGAGCAGGTCCAGTGGAGCAGGTTGCTTAGGGCTTTGTCTGGTTGAGTTTTGAGGGTCTTCAAGCATGGACCACGATTCACTGGGAACCCATTCCAGTGCCTGATCTCTCTCACAATCATAAAGTTATTTCTTATATTTAAACAGAATTTTGTGTATTTCTGCTTGTGCCCATTGCCTCTTTTCCTGTTACTGGATGACACTGAGAAGAGTCCAGCTCAGTCTTAATTCCCCCCACCAGGAATTTGTTTATACACATCGCTAAAATCCCCCCGTGGGTCTTCTCTTTTCCAGACTAAGCAACCCCAGTTATCTCAGCCTCTCCTCCAGGCCCTTGATCATCTTTGTGGTCCTTTGCTGGACTCTCTCTAGCATGTCCTTTTATATATATGAATTTTCAGTCTCATGAAGCCTGTGCTTCTCAAGGATATTACCTATTAAAACATTAACTGTATTAATTCTTTTTGGACACAGTATTTTTGGTGAGGTATTGGTCAAGAATCTAACTCTAAATTTCTCCTTCATTCTGTAGTTTTAGAACACCCTTTGTCGGAAAGGGGAGGGGGTTTTATTTTGTTTTGTTAGGAGATCTCTGAAGAATTTTGGTCAAATGCCATATGTTCCTGCACCAGTCTTTACCTCAATTAGCTTTGTACAAGTTAGAGACTGTTTATATCTGAAAAGCAGAAAAACTATAGCTATTTCAGTTTCTGAGTGCCTGAGCACTGTGAAGGATTACATGTGACTGAGGGACTCCACTTCATGTCTAATCACTCTCACAGCAGTAAGGTGTTGAGTTGATCTGGTATCCTGCCTTACTGTGTGCCTGTCTTACTCCTGGTTCTTGGACAGAGACAACCTGGTTATTTAAACAGAGATGGATGTATGCTTTTACTGAATGATAAATGTTTTGCATTTATTTTATGGTGAATTTTCTGAATTCCCTGTTTTTAAAAGCTCCATCTACAAAGGCTTTCTAGTTCACAAGAAACAGGAAGCCTTTTAAGATAGGTGATTTCTCTTTGATCTATATTTCATTATTTTTCATTAGTCAGAGTTTTGACTTTCAAAAACTTGTAGAGAAATTTTCTTTATGACAGCTTTCTTTGTGACTATTGGAAAAATGCCATCAACGTAACTGCAAATATCTCCTAGTAATTGGAAATTAACTATAAAATCTGCTGAATGGCTGTTAGTTATTCTCTTAAAACACAGTAATGAAAATCAAGGTTTCGACAGCCATCAAAATTCACCTCCATACAGGCAGGCCTAATGTAGCAAGACTTGCCCTGCTGAGGGCATGCTGATTTTCTCAAGAGGCCTCCAAAAACAAAGTGAATCTAGAAAACAAAAAAGCCCCCAAACCTCCAACTGTTTGAGTATTAAAGTCATGGTTGGGGGACTTAAAGTTCAGTTATGTCAGGAAATGGGAAATGAACTGAAAATGTGGCAGCATCACATTTAATACATTTCTTGTGGTGTGTAAACTGAGAATTTACCATGTCTCATGGCAAAAACATCTTGTAGGGACTAATCACTGAAGCTGTTCATTTTTCCATTGTTGGTCAGAATCCAAGTGTAACCTTTCAACAGCAATCCTTTTGACAGTGTTTTTGTTAATGTTTGATGTACCGATGCCATGTATCAAAGTATAGTTTTAGGAGAAGGGTGTTTGATTGCGCGAGCAGGGGAGACACCTGGCATATACACCTTGCAGAAGCATTGAGCGTGATCCTTGTAATGAACAACACCAAGGCTCTAGTTTTTATGCTTTTTTTTTTTTTTCCCCCACTCTGGTAAATGCAAAATAAGGAAAAAACAGCTGCTACAAAAGCCTTACATTGAAGAAGATACATCTGAGAGTTATCTTCAGAACATAGTTACGATGCTTACACTTTCCTCCCCCTTGATTTTCGTTCACTGTCTCGGTGGTCACTGGAGACATGCTCATTGACTTCAGTTAATTTTGGAGCATTTCATTTTAGTCCTACCACTGAGTGGTAACTACTTTAAAATGATTTGTCTTTAAGGAAGCAACACATCTTTCAATTATGTTTATCCCCTTTAAATTGTAGGTTACACATATGATGTTCTACGTGTCTCTCTATTGAGCAGTTGAGTCCATAGTGTTATCCGAGCAGATGCATGGGGGGAAAAAAAAAAAGCTTAATTTAAGTGCACCTTACAGTACAAAAAAAGAAGAGACTTGATTTTTTAGAAGTTATTATCTTTAGAATTTTTGTTATGATTCTTTATGAGTATTTTGTTTCAGGAAGGTAGTTTCTTGTTTGAGTGATACTTTGCTTTGAGTTTCTTGCTGCTCTTTTCTTCCTCTTGTAATTATTGCTAAGCCAGATTAATACTCTTTTTTAATTCAGGAAAGAGCAACCCTCCCAAACAATTTGATGTCTCTCTAGCCTGTAATTGTATTTACTACCTATGTATATATATTTGTGTGTGTGTGCATGTGCTATTTTTCCCTAGTTAGATACTATCTGAAATGAGAAGGCAGATGTGTGCCAGCCTAACGAGGTAATGTTTATACAGCTGATAATTGAGGGTTTATGTTTTATAGACTGGGATATGACTTGGAGACCTGGGAGTGCCAGAAGATACAAAATAGGATTGGAGATGTGTCCCCATTGCTTGGTGTTAGAGCTGCCTGCAAGTTGTGTGTCAAAGGGCTGATTAGTTTCATAAATGACCCTGGACCAGCTCTTCCAATATGATAAGCTGTAAAATAGCTCTTCTTTGCTCTTTTAGGAAGATGTAATTGTGAGGTACTGCTGTTTCATTTGACAATCACATTTTTTTACTTCAATCTCTCAAGCACTGTGCATCCTTGAAAGAAGTGGACTCTCATCAAGAGCTTTAGGAAAGGTTGTTTTGTGGCTCTGTTACAGTATGTTGTAGATTTGTTTGCTGTAAGGCAATACAAAAACAGAGGAAGAGACTTGACAAGTGTTTTTTGAGAAAACAAATTAAGGATGCTAAAGTGCTTAACTATATATGTATATATGCAATTGTGAACTAGAAAATCAATGGTTTAATTTTCCGTTTTATTCTTTCTTGCTTTTCTGAGACTGACAGGTGCTCACCGTCTTGGCTCAGTTGCCTTCTACATTTGCCAATTGTAATCATTGAATTGTGATCAAACAACAGTGCTTTAACACAAATCTACATAATCTCTTGTTTAATAACACATACTACTGTTTCTTTTGATTTTATCTGACTAGAGATTGCTTGAGGCTTGCTGGCAGAAAAAATGAGGAGCCTCTAAAAGGTGAAGTATAGGTGTAGCTAAATTGGCCAAGTGCCCACTAAGGATCTGACAAATTGTTTTGTACATTTTCATAAAGCCTGTCAATTTTGAAGCAGCAGCAGCAATATTGCAATCCTTCAGAAATTACCAAATTTCAACAAGAAAAGAAATCATTATGTGGATGACCAAGGTTATGACAATAATTTTCACCAGTACTTTTGGTAGCTCACAAAATTCTTGCCAGATACAGTGGATTTCAAGTAGAGAAGGATACGGGGTTTTCTGAAGGTTTTGATTTAACAAGATTTACTGTAGAAAGAAGGTAAAACATTGCATCACTTGAAAAGTCCAGAGAGAAGTGGTTCCATTTTTAGGATTTTCCGTTGGCATATATCTATAAGGATCACTAGAAATTTGAGCTTGGTGAAGGGCAACCACCATTTTCCATAAGTTGTTATGCTTTTGTACAAAACCAAAATACCTGTTTTTAACATAAAATACCTGTGTTTTATAAGCTTTAATAATGACATTTCTGTGTAGGAACTGTGTGACTCCTTCAATAAGCAATGCCAGCACTGGGAATTGAATGGCTCATTTTTACTTCTTGCCACAGTTCTTGTGAATTGAAGAGTGATGTTAATAGAGAAATAAAGGATATTATAAAGATTACTATTTGACAGGTAATTAAAAAAAAAAAAAATAGCTCACCATTTTTCAAGTAATGTGTAAAAGAGAGGTAGTTTGTGACTTCAGAGTAACCAGACGGTGCCAAACCTTGTATCATCATACCCAGCAGGTATTGAGAGTAATACTTGATTATGGTGTATGTGTTTTGTTAAATCTGTGTCAGAACTTGGACTCAGAATATCAGTCATTCCAGATCTGTATGTGCTTGAGAACACTCAGAGTGCTTTGCATTCCCTGTTGGCTCCTTCTGTCTCCACAGGGGATTGAACTTTAAGGAGTTTGTGGCTAAATACAGAGGCTAGACACTCAGAACTCCCTGGCCCTGTCTAAAGGAACTGCTTGGTCCCCTGAGGTGCTGTCTGTGAGACAGGTGTGGCCCTGGAGAGAGAAATGAGGGACTCCGAGGCACAGAAAGCTGGAAGGTTGCAGTAGTGACAGGACTGCTGCAGGATTTGGGAGTATATTTTTCCTTCAGCTGTCGCTGTGTTTTCACTATAGCCTTAATAGTCATCTGACAGATCTGAAGTATGTATTTTATTCAATACTGAAATTTAAATAAAAGCAATGAATTCAGAGACTTTTGCTGAGGTATGTACAAATGCATGTTTTAGTATATGTAGTGCATTCATTTTAAAGGCACACATCAGTAATATTTTCATGAATACTGACACAGCAGGAGACCATGTAATCATCCAGTTGGATACTGGCTAACCCTGGCCAGTGAATCTCACTACATTGTGCATCAAGTATACACAAAACAGTCTAATCACATTTCATTAATTAATCTAACTGGAGAAAAAGTTGCCATTTTAGTAGTCTGAGTTTGACAGACTTCAGGTTCCTAGCCATCATATGAAGTTTTTTCCACCAAATTAAAGAATCGTCTTTATTCATCCAGGCTCCTGTAGTGATACTCCAGCCACCTCCATATCTTCTCTCTAATAAGCCAGAAGTGTTGAGATAGTGGCATCTTTAGCTTTATTGCAAGTCATGTATTCTGGGCATTGAATTGCTCTTTGTAGCTGCCTCTTCTGGTTGTTTTTTTTAGCTCTCTAGCTGTTGAAAATAAAGTTATGCTAGCATTGCTCTCGGGAGAATACGGTGTGCTAGCCCAAAAAAGCCTGCAGTCTAAGATCTGGGAAAAAGGTGGTGGAGGATGAAATAAAAACCTCCCCAACTGATTTTTACTCACTTGAGACAATAAATAGAGAGCTGAGGTAGAGAGCAGGAGAACAGATAGAAACTAGTGCAGTGCTCAGGAAAACCACTTGCCAAACCCACTGCTGATATAATCTAGTGGTAAGTGGCTGTTACAGCCTTCCTCTGCATCACGTCGGAGTGTGAGCGCTGTTTATAGCAGAGAGCTCTGGCTGTATAGCTGATATTATTAGCAGCCTATGCGTATAGGGCTGAAGTCCTGCCCTTTAGGCCCACATAGGTGAAGTTGTAGCTGTCATATGTAAGAACTGGCCTGTCAGCTAGTGGTCACTAATTCCATCAGGTAATTATTTATTATGTTATTTTCTTGCCTGGGGCATTAAATAATAATAGAAAATAACTACTTACATTAGTAAGAGTGATCATGAGATCAGATTTTAAGGGGCTGAACATAATGAAAAGTGGCACCTATTTTCATGTAACTTCGTTTATCTTTGATAACTTTTCTATCACTTTTTGTATCTTTGATCACTTGGAAAGCTTTTTTTTACTAGAAAATTTTATGCTTTTTAAGCAGTTATTTTATTATTGGGAAAGAATAGCATATCAATTTTCTAAAGACAGTTCATTGATTAGGATGCTAAAGGTTACATTATGTAATGTGCGGATACAGCTGACAAATTTCTATGATTGCACCAGTATATAATTATAGTGCTGTTTGTGTAGCTCTGTGGATTTATGGTTAAAGGTAGTTTGTCTTTTTTTTTTTTTTTTTACTAGACCAATTAATATGTTTCGGGGGAAAAAACAAAAAAACAAACAAAAAAACCCCCAAACCAAATAGAAGGGCTTTTGGGCACAAAAAAATCCTTCCTCATGTGTGAAGTAGGGATAAATCTGAAGAATGGATTGTGTACTCAAAAGTTCAGTGGAGCATCTTCCTTCATCCCTGGTAGTGTTAGCTGATACAATAAAAGATATTACAACTACCATACTACTGTTCAACTAGGTGTATAAAGATGAAAGGATGCTCATCAGGGAGAGCAGTAAGCCCTTCCGTGGACAAATGGGTTGTTTTAAGGATTAAAAAAATAGGTGAAATTGTTCTTATTTTCTGGATCGTGTATTTTAAGAGTAAAAATCTGTGACCACTATACAAAGCTCGCAGTTATATGTGTATAGATCACAGAGCGCTTGTAAAACAGAAAATCTGTATTAAAAAGTACTAATTTTAGAAAGCAAGCACATACTGTTATTAAATCCTTACAGTATACTATGGCCATATATGTAGAAATATTAATTGGTGCTTGATTTAAAAATGTATAACAGTATGTCCACTTTCTCTTTTTTGTAACTTTTGGAAGAAATGGGCTCAAGTAATAATTATTGGAGGGACTGCTTTGTTCTTTTAATTAGGTTTTTAATTTTTGACTGATTTTTACCAATAAAAGTTTCCTAGGGCAGACTTTAGCTGACAATAGGCTTCAGGAACTAGGAGTCTTAATTTTTTTATCAAGAAGTATAGATACAGCTCTCACATACATTGAGAAGTGATTGATCAAGAAGGTGATGGTTTTCAGGCGTCATGAATGTGCTTGAAGTCAAGTGTTGATGTGCCAGTGGTTGAAACAGCCCGAGGTCTTCTGTGAGCCAGGTTTAACACTATTCAGTGTTGAACTGTAACTCTGACACTCTAAATGCTTCTACCAGCTGATATCACTGATCTGTCCATTTTCCCTCCTCCTGTCTTCATTTACAGAGATTATGTGTATCTTCAGTGCTTTTCATTTTAATTACAAGGTCTATGTTACTTTATCACAGACTTCAGCTCTACTCTTTAATCTTGGGTGTATGGGAGAACCCACAGCCTCAAATCAGAGATCTTTTTTACTCCAGAAAATCTGAGTATAATGGAAATTCTTAAGGAAAATACGTGTAACTTTAGGATTAGGCAATACAGGTAATATGCATGAAAAGTCTGAATACACGAGGCCCAGGAGTAGTATTAATAGTTTTGTCAGTGTTACTTTTCCTTTCTCTGGTCCAACATTTCTATCTCACTGCAAGAACAAGTCATTTGTGAGCTGCTACTGCTGCTGGTGTTACTGGGGCTGCTGGTAACTGTTTTCAGCCAGAGCTTTTTGTTTTGTGCTCAGAACTGGGAACTGCTGAATGTCACTTCATGATGCTGTTTATATGAGGGCTCAGCTTTCATGGGAGAAAAAAAAAAAACAAAACCCAAAACTTGACTTCGTCAGCCAACAGAGATCTGGAAAAAAGTACCTTTTAAGTTTTGTCAGCAACTTTCCTCTTTTTTGATTAAGGTTTAGTACAGTACAATAAAGTATAAGGTAATCAATTAAATTACAGTGCTCACACACCAAATATGCTAACCTGTCTTGGAGCATAGGAATTTTTCCTTGTAATCTGTGTGCATCTATAAAAATGTTAAAATATTTAGGGCGTATCATTCTCATTAGAAACATTTAGGTTGTCTGCTTGTTATATCTGTTTCTGCAGCTGGAAAGTTTCAGGGTCTCTGTGTTGCCAAGCACAATTTACTGACCTTGTGTCATAAATCAGTGATGAACTCTGCAGGAAAAATCCCAAATGAGACTTCCTGCTCACTGGACTTTGATGATTATACTCACTCAATATTTAGAATTATATTTCTGTAGGCCTTAGTACTTTTTCTATTTTTTAGTATAGTTGTTTTTAAATCTAAAATAGGTTTTGCCTCATGTACTGAGAGTGCTACAAGAAAATTCCATATAATGGGGAAAAGTTTAAAAAAGGCTTATTTTGAAATTAGCTTAGTTTTGGAGCACGGTGACCATTTGCCTTTTGTTTCTTGGTGCTATAATAAGAAGACAGTCACTGGGCTTTCCACATTGGGCTGTGTATTTCATGCAGAACAGCCTGGTTTAGCTGCATGTCTTGCTGTGTGTATGTTGGGAGACTCGGTGTCAAACACGCCCAGAGCATTTCTGTGTGATGTTTGCCTCTATTGATCTTAAAAGCCTCTGATAAAGGAAATTCCACAATCTCATGGGCAACTTGTTCTGGTGTATCGCTACCCTGTAGAGAGAGCTCTTCCTAATACCTAATGTGTATCTATGTTGTCTTCACTGTAGATTTAGCTGTCTTCCTCCTTCCATACTTCATGAGACAGAATTGTCAGTATATGATAATTATATGAAAATAATTGTCATATTTGTCACTAGCTACTTATTTCTTAGTTTAAGCAGTTTCCTGACAATTGTACACTACATGCTTGTTATTCTCATTGTGCTCTTCTGGGCTGTTTTGTTTTGTCTGTGCTTTTCTTTAACAGTAGTGCTCAACACTATATTTTGGGGTGTTAACACCAGGTCTCTAGTGTAATACAGTGCAGTGTCTTACCTCCTCTGCTTCTAGAAGAGTCTGCAGTATTTTGCAGTTCTTTCCTCAGCATTGCATTGCTGGTGTATATTTATTTGTGATCTGTGGAATTTGTTATGCTCTTGTACTGCCTACACAGTTGTTTCTTGACGTGGTTTTTGTGTATGTGATTTCTCCTGTCAACTCTTTTGTATTTGTTTTTATTGAATTTAATCTCGTTGACTTTGGGCAATTATATCACTTTGCATGAAAACCTGGCCTCTAAAGGATTTTGTGAATTTGTGACATAATCTCTTTGATTATTCAAATCATTACTGCAGAGGGAAGCAAAACATTTTTGGTGACCTCAGTTAAAATGCCTTGTAGTTGATAATGAACTGCTAACTATTAGAGTTTTCTCCTGTGTTGTTCTTGAGTAGCTCTGTGCTCACTTAATGCAACTGCCACAAAGGTGCATTAAAATTCAGATAAATTACACCTGCTCCTTTCCTTAAAACATCTGTCAAAGAAGAAAGTAGCAGTATTTTTAATTTACTTGTTTGTTGTGTTGGTTGTTTCTTATTGTCTCATTATCTAGATATTTATAAAGTGGCTGTTTCAAATAAATTATTCTAGTATAGTTGTGGATATTAGAAGTGGCCTGGTTGACTGTCTAATATTCCCTGAACTTCTCATTTACAAAAATTGTTATCAGTTTCTGTTTTCCAACTGGCCAAAGTCTTCCACGTTTTTTGTTTTTTTTTTTTTTTTTTTAAAGAACATTTTTAAGTTCTGGAAGATATGTGGTAATTATAGAGCTTGATTAAGCAAGGTCTTCAGGTATTTTAAGTTGCCCAGATTTTGCCAAATGGAATACAGATTATAGACAAATTGATGATAGGTGGGTGGTGAGGTGGATTGAAAACTGGCTGAACTGAACTAACAGGCTTAGTTGTGATCAGCGGCACAAAGTCCAGTGGGAGGCCAGTCACGGGTGGTGTACCCCAGGAGTCTATACTGGGATCAGTGGAATCTTCATTATTGACCTGGATGAGCGGACAAGAGGCTGCACCCTCAGCAGGTTTGCAGATGATACAGAACTGGGAGGAGTTGTTGCCGCACCAGGTGGTTGTGCTGCCATCCAGAGGAACCTCAGCAAGCTGGAGAAATGGGCAGACTGGAACCTCATGATGTTCAACAAAGGGAAGTGCTGAGCCCTGCCCCTGGGGAGGAATAACCCCAGGCACCAGTGTATGCCTGGGGGCATCTGGAAAGCAGCTTTGCAGAAAAGAGTTTCGGGGGTCCTGGTGACTGGGTGGTCAAGCTGCACATGAGCCGTCGAAGGAGGTGACCAGCTTCTTGGGCTGCATTAAAAGCAGCATTGCCAGCATGTTGAGTGAGGTGATCCTTCCTCTCTACTCAGCACTAGTGAGATACATCTGTAGTGTTGTGTCCACTGCTGGATTTCCCAGTATGAGACAGATGTGGACGTGGACATGGAATGAAGGGTCATGAAGGTAATTAAGGGCTTGGAGCATGTCTCATACAAGGAGAAGCTGAGAGAGCTGGGGTGCTTTAGTCTGGAGGAGAGCTCAGTGGGAGTCTTAATGATGTGTATAAATTCTTGTTAGGTTGCTATCAAACTTATTTAAAAAAAAAAAAAAAAGCTGAAAAAGGAATGAAAGAAAAAAGGGCAAGTAAAATAGACTATTTAGAGAAGTGAATGCTTTTAATATGCAAAGGCACACTCCCCCCCCAAAAAACCCCACAACTGGTTCTTTGCCATTTCTCACTTATTTTTCAATATCATTGCTTGGGCTGTGAAGGCTTCTTGTCCCTTCTGTCTCCCAGAAAAGGTATCCAGAGAATTGATGATTGTTGCTTGAATGATTAAATATGGTTTGAACTTTGGAGGATTAGGACAGATCTTTCTAAGTAAAACTCAGGTTTATATATAAATCTGCTTTTGCTGCTAGTTTAAACTGAAACAGATCACTGTCCTCCCTTTGCCCTAATGATTTCATATAAAATGATTTCAAATGTTCACATTTTTGATGCAGAACACTAAAATACGATAGCACTAGTGAAGAAAAGGGGGAAAAGAACAAAAAAGGATAGTTTACACAGTAAATGTTATAATGTCTTGTGTGACCTAATTTTAAGTCACATGCCAGAGGACTTAGAAAAGGGAAATGGCTTCATTGTGAGATTTTTTT
Organism: Tyto alba; assembly: GCF_018691265.1. Lineage (NCBI taxonomy): Eukaryota > Metazoa > Chordata > Aves > Strigiformes > Tytonidae > Tyto > Tyto alba. The sequence continues at coordinate 9,064,620 of NW_024881282.1, forward strand.
TTTCTCTGAAAGTCATTGTCAACTTTTCCTATTCAAATTTTTATCGCACTTTCTGATCTGTATCAATGCACAGCAGCCTACTGTTCTGCATTTTTCTAACCTTCAAATATGCGCTGCTGCCAGCATTTCCATTTCTTTTCACTTAAGCTATCTGTATCCTACCATGATCAAGACTTCTTCAACCCCTCGGTATGAATATGGGCCAGTGTATCTATAACAAAACAGTATTTTCTGACTCTTAAGCTGTTTCTGGCAAAGATGGAGTGGATTAAGGCAGGCTGTTAATTTAAAGCATGGTGTAGTTGTTCCTGAAACAGCTGTATGTACAAGCAGTTCTACAGTCAAGGTACAACAGTTTACTGGTGTCTCAAGGAGGATGGCTTTATCCTTTCTCCCCTCCTCTGCCCCTGGCATGAAAGTCCCCATCCTTCCCTTTTGCCTGTGCTTCCTCTGGTGCTTTTATGCCCTTCCAGTAATCTCTTTATCTCACCAAATCAGCAGAAAACTCTCAGAAGTTTTGATTTAGTTTTTTTTCCTCCTCAAGTTTGTTTTCTTCAGCATTTGTGAGTCACTGTGCAGGTGGTAAGGAGGAGGTGAGAGCACTGAGCCCCAGCAGAGAGGTTGGGAGGAAGAACTAGGAGGTTCCCCTCTCACTACTGGAGAGCCACTAAGTTTTCTCACCAACACTTGTAAGATCACATTGATAATCTAGAGCAAAATGGGATTATTCCAAGGGAGTTTAACACTAAGGCAAACTACTAGAAAGGACACTCTCATTTGGGAATGTAGAAGCAGCTGTCTGTACAGCCATCTTACGTGTCTTGCCTTTTAAACTGAAACTAGCAAAATGATATTTGCATAAATCACAAAAGCAAAGACAGACAAAATATAGTATTTAAGTTTCTGCTCTATTGCTTTGTTGTTTTCATTCTATTGTTTTATTACTATTTTATTATTTACTATTTTATTCGAGACTATTTTAAGTGTCTGTTGTCCCACTACCCTGGTTTGGATTTCATATTTTTTTTAACTGCTACAGGAGCAGCTCGAAGTCCACTAGAAACAAGAGAATCCTTTTTGGTGAATTCAGAGAAGCTTTCATTCTGGCCATTCAAACATATAAATAAAGTGTCACTTTTATAGTAAAATTTGTATAATCTTCATGATCCAGAATGTGCAGTAGTAGTGTGATGTTTGATGTAATAACACTCTCTCTCTCCTTCTTGTAGGTCCTTTTGTTCTGCATCACAGCTGCTCTGTTCATGTTCTTTTTCAGGTATGTTGCTTGTATATCTATTTATGTTTGTAAAGATTATTTTAAACAGTATTTCTAAGAGCTTGCTTGATTTTTGGTATTCATCTGAAAATTTAGATATTCTTGACTCAAACTTTCTGAATTGAGTGTTTCCATAGCATTAAAAACCTAGTGCTGTGAACATAGTTGGGCTAAAAAGGGAAATGCTGGGTTAAATGATTTAAATCTTCTGGAGATTATACTGATTACTTAAGGAGCCTCCTCTCATCTCATAATTAAGACCCTGGAGCATGGTATCAAAATGGCTGAAATACTGCTTTTCATATATGTTCTTAAATATGTTATGGTAGGGAAGGTAACATTTTGTCTTCTGGTGAAAATATAGGAGAATGGGAAAAAGAGATTTTACGGTCTTAAATAATATCAAACATTTGACATGCATGCAGGTATAACTACCTTCTTTGAATTTTAGAGTAAACTAGTTTCACACACCTTTTCACAAGTTATCAGTTGTATTCCTTTTTAAAGCATACAGTAGTGGTGTTGGATGAGACTCGTTTTAATAGCTTTTTTCTCAGTTTGTAAGATATATGTAATAAGTCATTTACCTAGTTATTGTTTCCCTTTTAAGTACCAGACCTCTCAAATTTTCTTTATTATCAAGCTGGAAAGTTGCTTGTTAAAGTAACCTTTGACTACAGCCCTTTCACTTAGAATTTTTTGTGGCATGTAGCCATCTGTGGTTCTTCAAGCCCTACGATCCCCTGATAATTGCAAAACTCTGGAAGCTGGAGCTTCTTTTTTCGTAATTTCATTACTTATGAATTACTTACAGATATTGGCCAAAAACAATATATAGGGAAGAAGTGTTAATTTAAAGGATTTGAAGAGGCATTCCTCTTTTTATCTACCACCCATTGAGACCCTTGCATCAGCAGTCTTCTTGATTTATTCTACTTCCCAGAGTCATGGTATAACAGCATTGGAGAATTTGACATGTAAAGTTGAAGTTAGATACCTGCCTGTATGAATGTTGATTAAACCAACTCAAAACACTAAAGGGCCGGTGAAAACTATAAACATGTGACTTTGGAGGAAGCTAGTTGTCTCCTGTCTTTGTCTTTGGTAATGAACTGGTGTTTTAAAGACAACCTGGAGGTTAAATGAGAACTGACCAGAGCCCAGAGTTATTTGGTGAATCCCTCATTGACTTGGCACAGCAACACTGACGGTTGAATGGGCTCCAAACCACTTTATCTGCTCAAACTACTTCATCAACTGACCAGAGCCCAGAGTTATTTGGTGAATCCCTCATTGACTTGGCACAGCAACACTGACGATTGAATGGGCTCCAAACCACTTTATCTGCTCAAACTACTTCATCCATGACAGGGTTGATTGGTTTCCTCTTGAACAATCGTCAGCAACAACATTTAATTCCTTTGTCACTGGTATTGTAACAGGCGAATTATAATACAGGTTATAGGTCCATTAGCTTAATTCTCAGAAAAAAAGAAAAAAAATTGTTTGTAAATGCAAATAAAACCAGTAAATAAAGTAGATTTATAAAAAAAATAATTAGCACAGGCCAATTTTCTTTTCTTTTTTCTTTCTGGGTGTAATCGGTATTGTGATTAGAACTTCTTCACAGTGATTTGTGTGGTACTTTCCTAAAACAACCAGGTATAGATGTTCTATGTGAAAATACCTTTGGGTAAGCACAGGACCCCCAGGATAATACGTAGATGGATTTGTTGTAAGAGATTGACTGTCAGACAGAGGATGTATTGACTGTGTTGACAAGCACCTACTCAGGTCCTCCATTGTTTAATATTTTTATATTTAAATAATGACAAAGGTAACAGTGGAAATTATTATTACACAGTTAGGTAAAACTGCTGTCTGGGAACCGCAGTTACTTTGCAGAACAGACTTGGAATTCGCATAGATGCAAACTGGAGATACAATCTGAAAAACTGTAAAGCTGCTTAGTAATGACAAGTTTGAGGTAATATATTTACACGCAAGGAGCTGTGGAGAATTAAATAGTTTGGGAGCAGTTCACTGAAAAAGGACCCAACAGTAGTTGACACAGTCTGCCAGCTGAGTGTAAGTCAACAATGTCTCATTCCTGTAACAAGGGAAAACTGTGATGGGATGTATAGAGCTTGTGAGGTACATAAAGTTGCTTCGTTTTACTTAAATGCACTGAGAAATGCTTAAGCTTTTTGTGTCTTTTTTGATTATTACACACCAAGAAGAATACGGAATAAGCAGAGAAACCTCAGAGTTTCTCCTGCAGTGATCTGGAGTTTGGAAAACATGGTTTATTTATAAGAAGAGATTATGATTGCTTAATTTTTGAAAAATAAATAAGGGATGGAACAACTGTCTTCATGTATGTACAAGACTACTGAAAAGAGGAAGAGAATAGACTGTTCTCACTGGATGTGGTGGAAAGGATGAGATAACAGAGCAAGGCATTTATTCTTACAATAATAAATTGCAGCACAGATGAATTCACTTAGATAGTGAGGAAGGAAAATTTAAGAAAGAAGCAGTGAAAAGATTCCCTGGTGAGGCTACAGTTTGTCTGTTCTTTTAGATCTGTAGGAACAGATTCTGGATAATATAGGTATTACCACTTTGGGAAAGGAATATTTGACTTCCTCAGTCTCTTCCACTTTTTGATGCTGGTGTGGTTTGAACTCATAGGAAAACAAAGCATCAGGCAGCTGCTCACTCCCCCCTTCCCTCCCAGTGCTGAGAAGGAGAGAATAAAGCAAAAAGCTTGGGAATGGAGGGAAGGACAGGGACGGGTGACTCACCCATTACAGTCACGGGCAAAAGAGACTCATTAGGGGAAGGAAAAAAGGCAAGACTAAATTTAACCCAGACACTAACAACAACAACTAACAGACAGAGTAGGACAGTGAGAAGCATTACCACATCTTGAGAACACCTTCCCTGTACCCCTCCCTTCTTCCTGGGCTCAGCTTTGGTCCCGATATCTCTATCTTCTCTCCCAGCAACAAGGGGGCAGGGAATGGGGGGTGCAGTCCATCCCACTGCTTCTTCGGGAGAGAGGACTCCTCACATTCTTCCCTGCTTCAGCATGGCTCCCCTCTCACAGGAGACAGTCCTCCATGAACTTTATCTAACATGAGTCCTTTCCATGGGATGCATCTGTTCCCATGCTGCTCCAGTGTGGGTCACCCTCCCATGTTGCAGTCCTCCCAGCACCAAACTACAACAGTGGGGGCTGCTTCTCCCCTCAGAGTCCTGGCCTTCTTTGGGGGTAGTCACCTGCTCTGATACCGGTTTCTCCACAGGCTTCAGGTTGCCCTCTGCTCCACCGTGGACCTCCATGAGTGGCGGGGGGGTAGGTGGAGGGTGTTGGGAGGGGGTGCGACCCTACTGTTTCATCATGGGGTACAGGGGGGCTCTGCACCAGCACACCTCCCTCCTTTCCTCCTCCTTTCTTCCTCTGACCTTGGTGTTCGCTTAGATGTCACAACATCTCCTCACAGCTCCAACTCCTCATCCCAGGTCCCTTAAATATATTATCACAGAGGTACAGCCACCATTACTAATTGGTTTGGCCGTGGCCAGAGGTGGGTCCAACTTGGAGCTGGGGGAGCTTCGAGAAGCTTCTCACAGAGGCCACCGCTGTAGCCCCCATCCCCCGCTACCAAAAACCCCACCACACACAAACCCAGCACAGATGCACATCAGTGGCTGTCATATTGTGAAATATTTGATGTAATAAGCTGTCGAAGACAGTGGCCAGTAAAGTCTTTTGAGGAGGATAACCTTGCTGTGCTTTGTTGAATGCAACTTGAAAGGTGTACCTGGAAAAAAATTCCAAATTAAAGCTCTGTGCTGTAGAAAGGTCACTCGACCAGTCCTCAAAGCTTTTGTTCAGTTTGTCTGGACTGGGATTGTGAATTGGTCGTTGTCTTATCCCATATGTGAATTCATCATTGATTCCCATGAGTAAGATTTTGGACAGCCCTTGGAGAAGTCCTCTGTGGATCTAACCAGAGCCCTGGGGGAGGCAATCTTCCTGTCTCCATTGTTATCTAAAATAGAAAAGAATTGGGAGAGTTGTTAAACTGCATTTCCTTTGTTTAGTGACTCAAAATCACTTCAGCCTTTTCCTAATCATAAGTGGATCAAAAATCACGTTAGAATTACAGTACTTTTAAAAAAGTCTCAGAAAAATACCTCATTCCGAGTCAGATCTGCTTGGCTTGTAAAATATTTCCCATTGACTATTAAATGCTGTTCACTGCCAACAAGCATTTATTGACACTCTTTCAAAGGTGGCTTTTTGTCCTACCCACCTCACCCAAATGTCCTAAAAGGTGCTGAGAGCAGTAGTGCTTTTTGTCACCAAGATCATATGTAACCCCTTTTGTCATTAAAGATAAAATACTAATATCTAAATGATGTAATCTGAAGCTTAAAACCTTTTTAAAAAGAGATTTAATGTCAGTATACCTCTGTGCTATCAAAATATGACTGATGCTCAAGAGTCAAATGACACAAGGAATTAAAAACAAAATAGTATTTTCTGAGCTCATATAAATTGCCTTATCTGAGGCTATTGTGAAGTTTTCTGAACTTAAAAGTGATGACTGTCCCCAGTCAGTAGTTCTGGCTGGCACTAGCATTGCTGGCAGCTGCAGGGTTAACTGAATTTAGCCACTTTTTGCTCTCTGTGATTTTGAGCTGGATCATTTTCCTGGCACACCTCAGACCATGATGCACAGGAGCTGGCATTGGTGCTGTGAGCCAGCGGTGGTGACTGGGATAAGTGTGGAAAGCAGAGGCGCTCTTCAGCATTCACCGGGACTTTTGTGATTTTAAAGTGACTGCATACCAGCATGGCTTAAGGTATTTTTGCTGAACCTAGGAGATGAAAAGTTATGTGAGTTGGAAAGTTGAGAACTGTTTTCTTCATGGAGGAATTAAGATACGTTTTATACTTCACACAACTTTTAGAATATCTTTCAGGTTGCCATGTTAATGATAGCTTGTTAAGTTTAACTTGCTTAGTGCTGTTTCTGGAAGGCAAATGTTCTGGTTGATAGTTATCCACTAAAAGAGAACAAAATCAATATGGTACATAATTGTAACATGATCATATCTGTTCCCTGATGTGGATATTTTCCTACCCACACAGTTAGGAAATACCGCTATAACAGATATATGAATCTTGGTCTATGGAAATATAGGCAAGTTCTTCTCAATTTATTGGGATATTTCCTTTTCTAGTATAATGAAGTATCTCATTATAAAGTCTATCTTGAATTGTTCAAAAAAAAAAATTCTGTAATGGTCCTTTGGCCAGGCAGTTACAATTTGCTGATGCTTTTCTCTGGCTGACAACATCTACATCTCTGATTTCTGCCTCCAAAGCAGCAGAAATGCTCAAAAGCCTGTGTAATGGATGTAGAGAGTTTATTATTTACAAAAAAAAAAAAAAAAAAAAAAAAAAGGAAATATTCAGATAATGTTCCTATCATTTAGTATAGAAACTGTGTTTCCAATTGCAAAATGAATGCCCTTTACTGTCTGTGGGAAGGCTTTGTCCTACATCGTGTTGGCTGGCTACCCCTGATCCTCCCAGCCCATCCTATGGCAGAAGTTTCACACTAGTTGAAAGCTTCACCAAGCAGCCTTGATATTTATCACTGGAGTTTCCCCAAAATTCTCTTGGACTGTTTAAACATTATTGCAGCCACTACAGGACAACAAGAAAAAGAATGTGCTAAATCTCAAGAGTTAAGAAGTGAAGTTACAGAACTGAAATGGTAGAAATAAAACCATGAATAATTACTCCAGAATAGATAAAATGAGAAGGGAGTCAGAATGAAAAGTAAGTTCAGAAGACCAATATAGAAAGGAAGACAGGAGGAAGAGGGAAGGACAGAGTGACTGAAGAGGGAAAAAATAAGATCATGTCAGTAGACAGGACAAAAAATGGAAGAATATACCAGGAAAAAAGTAGCTGAGGTGCAGATGGTAGGTTTACAAGCAACAAAGCTACATTTACAGACAGAGGAAGCATATTTTAGTCTGATACTTTTTTCTTTCTTCTCTTCCATCTTCCTTTTCAGGTACTTTTCTCCTAACTTTTAACTCCATTTTTAATCAAAATTATTCTGCTCAACTCCACTGGAAGTGATGAAATTATACATCACTTATTTGTGGATAGTTGTAGTATACAGTGCAATCTGTCATACACGTATTTAATGGACACATATAGATAATCAGAGTTGAAACAGTATTCTTTACCTTTCCACCCATTTTTTCCTAAAAAACTAACATACAGAAGTGTATCTGGGGAGAGGAACATTACCATATCTTTAGGAATTAATTTTCAGGTGACATTGAACTCCAGTGGGACCTAATACCACTTACTCAAAAAAGTAATTTGTAATGTCATATGATGTCATGTATGATTTCTTTTAAAATGCACCAGTTTTAAAGTGTCTTGTAACAAAAGCACAGTTCTTTAATCCTTCTATTAAAAAAAAAAATACTGTTTGCATAGAATTAAGGTTATGGGTAAAAATGTTTTGATTATACCATGGGTTCATGTAATCTTATTTCAGTTCAAACAATTTGTGGTACTGGTTGAACAGAATACCGTTCTAGTATAATTAAATAGAATGCAGTGAACAAGCAGGAATCCTATAATGTGTAAAATAATTATTTGTAAAATACAATTGAATTCATGTTATTTTAGTAGCAGGTTTTTTTTGGATATTACATTGGATTTTTTTGGAAGGGTGATGCAATGGCTGCGCTTTTATACATATTTCAGGAAATCCACGTAATAGAAAACTTGCAATCTCTGCACAATAAATGAACACCTACATATAAATCCTATCCACATAAACTTAGAAAATCCAGCAATTTGGGTGAATATGTGTTGGCAGACTGCAGTACTGGTTGCTATAGTAGTTAATCCTTAGAGTATATACTACCAGTTTATAATAGGCATATGTTAATTCATCTGCTCTGAACCCTAGAAAAGAAAGCTCCATGTATGAGCTGAAACCAGCTATTATGGGAAGTTGGATGTTTCTGATGATTGATCATAAGTTGAGGATGAAGTCTGCCTTCTATAGAGATAAATGTTAAAATGTTATTTTCTGAAACAATAATTTCAGACAATCAGAAGTTATTGCTGTGATTTCACAAAGCAGAACATGGTGTTTTTCATAACTCAGGGTTTGTATAGCTCACAACAGAAAGCTTTTGATCTTTTAGTTGTTTATATATTACGTATTTATTGAAAATGGATAATGAAAAATAAAGTTAAAAGAACATCTAAGAAATGCAGATGCACTGTCATATACCACCATTAAGATGGAATATTGAAACTTGTGCAAAGCCACTGAAAACCTTTGAGAAAGGTCCTTTTGTTTGCAGTGCCCTTTATTCTATCACATCAATGAAATTCTAGCTGCCCAAATTACAGCTATTTACTGTTCTTTCCCCATGAAACACATATCCTGTAATTTATTCAGTATTTTCTACATGATATTTCAAAGTGCCTTTATTTTCTTTTAAAAATGTGTGGTATCAGTGCCATATTAGTCTCTCATTTAATCACCTGAGCTTTTCGTACAGAAGCAACTACTTGAAAGATATTTTTGCCTTTTAGTTCTCTTTTTTACTGTAGAATGAGCAAGCTAAACAGTCAGAGTTGCTATTATATGGATTTAATATCAAATAATCTTCCCCTTTCTTATAAAGATTATTTTGAAGTCTTTTACATGTGCTGTAGAATTACAGGAGTACATTAAAAGTTATCTGCTATTGAATTATTAGGTAATAAATCAGAAGAAAAAAGCAGATGAGAACTTTTTTTCCATGTTTATATGTTTTTTACTGTCCTTATATAAACATCTCAAAGTTAGTGGTTCAAAGCACTGTTTTGGTAACTGTCATGAAACTTGATTTCTGAGGTATTTTGGATGACCTGGTAAGTAGATAAAAACATTCAGTCTCCTAAGAAATGCTATAAATATCAGTTCGTTTTACTTCATGTGAGCAAAAGTAAAACCTGGTATCACAGGAGGGGTTTGTGGATGACAGGATAGCCTTATAGATTAACTCTGACACTTCTCTGGCAGAGCCCTGGGTTTGGAGTTGTGTAGTCTTAGTTCAAATGCAAATATGGGTAGAAAGGCGAGATATTCTATTTTCTGTTTATATACCAATAGAATAAAAGGTGAAAAAGTATCCCTGGAGAAAACTTTTGACATTATGGTGATTGTTAATTGCTCAATGCCTGTCATATTTACAGTTTCCGAGGAAATGCATTCCAACTCGGTCTTTATTCCTTGCATTCATTATTTTACTGTCCACCATGGTATGGCCGTCATGCCAAGCCAAGCAACGTCAAGAAGGCAATGCCAATCTCCAGATAGAGGTTACAGCGTATACGTCCATATGCATCACAGGGAACAAAGCCGAACCTGAGAGTCGCTATAGTAAGGTTTAGATGTTCAGATGGATAAGCATGAATATCTTTACAATATCTGAAACGCTTCTTTTGATAGTAAATTTTAGGAGGAGAGAAGTGTCTCTTAGAAAGCAGAGCAGCTGTTACCTGGTGCCATCCTGGTGCCGCGCTGAGCTGGTGCCCAGTGCCGGTCTCTGCCTCCCCCCGTCCCGGCCAGCAGCTCCACAGTCTCCCCCGAGAAGCAGGCGAGAGGATGGGCAAGGTGAGATAGAGCCTACACCAGCAGCAGCGTTGTTATCAGTGGAGACATGATTTGTGCTGCTTTCCTCGCGTTGTGATCAGTTGTTGGCAGTGGCGGTGGGACCGAGGGGAGGGAAGGGGCTGGGAGGGAGCTCTGGCTGGGGCTGCGTGCGGCAGGGGAAGGGATGCTCCTCTCGAGTGCCTTTCAAAATGTTTTCTTCTTTGAATCCCTCTCGCTCCTTTGGCTCTGTATACACTTGAGGATGACTGATGGGCTACACTGAGTGCCAAAACTGGCTGCTTCCCTTTTACCTGCTCTTGTTATCAGATGTGCTGCTTGACCAGAGAAGAAATGGGAAACATGAGGAGAGGAGACAGGGCAGTATCTGCAGTGAGGGAGGAAGAGGCCAAGCGGGACAGGGTTTCCACCAGCGAGGAAACAGCTGTAACTAAAGGAGTGGGAGAACATGGGAGGTTGCATTATTAGGGCTGTAGTGCAGCTTTGTGTCTTCGGGTTTACTAAAGCTCTTCAGAGAGAGTACTTATTTAAAAGCATATTGGACCATCCAGGTACCTAATCTACAAGTCACCAGGTCATTTTTTCCCTTTTTTTTTTAATGCCTCTTGATCTGATAGAGATGCACTATATGCTATGAAGCACTCTGTGTCTTCAATTCTATTTTTATATACCTAAGCATTACCTAAACCATTATTATGCTCAAATGATAGCCCAGAATAAATATGATCATTGTCCTTTTGTCATTTTTTGAAAAGATGGACACTGCCTTGAATCCCTTGAATGACCTTGCTTGTTAGAGGTGGTTTTCCAGTCCCAGTTCATACTATTTTTCACTTTGTCTTTCAAGTTGAAAAGGTGACAGTGGATTGAAATAAGTAGGCAGGTATTTTACTGTTGTATTGTACTCTTGTCTTCAAACTAGCTCTGTTCTTGAAATACAAGCTATGGTTAGATTAGGTCCAAATGAGGAATATTAACTGTGTGTGCTGAAGTCAGTCTGTTTTTGGATTTTCCCCTGGTTAGATAACGCTGCTCCTGATCCTCCAGTATGCAGGAAGGCTGCAGAGTAGGCTTTCTTGGCTGTCAGTGAGTGAAGAAAATGCTGTTCTAATTCCTGTCTCTCCTAGCTCTTTTTTGTGGTTGCAACTTTTCATACTGAGATATGCTGATACATCTGTTCCTTAGTAATACACATGTCAAAAGTCAAGAAGATACTCTTGAAGTGGGTAACTTCTCTTTTGTTGGGCTTCAGTGCTTTAAACAGAAACAAAAACACTTTTACACTAAACCCAGGTGGCTTGCTTCATTGTTTGCTGTGGATTAAGTAGTGCAAATGATCTTATGGCTATATGGGAAGAAAGGAATACATTTTAATGAAAGTATCATATGTTTTCCATTGCCACTTTGCATGGTATACATGCCAATTTGCATGCTATAAAATAACTGAAACAGGGATTTTAGTACTGTGTATGCACTATTTAAAATGTAACTAAATGCTCTATAGAAATAATAATTTTCTTTAGGAGTTAAAATAGAACGCTAGTTATTGCAAATAGTTCATTGCATTCGCTGAATCAATAAGTTTAGTCTTTTATAGAAAATGCTAACTTCTGAATACAATATGAAGAGATTAATTTTCCATGTTTGGTCACTTTTAGACATGTGGTACATAGGCTGCTGGAATTTATTTAAACCTCTTCTTTCCAACAGAAAATCTTGTCCTTGTTTGAACAGATTGCTTTACATGTAGTTGGATCCAGTTGCACAGCCTCTGTAAAAGAGGAAATGCATTGCCTACAGACAAGTGGTACAAGAATTATGGCTGTACAATAGGGAGTATTTTTCCACCATTATCACTTTTCAGTGGCGATTCTTTTTCAGATACGTAACAGTGACTCAATGAACCAGGAAGGTGTTTACCTGCAAGGTGATCTGGTGGTAACGGGAGAAGCTTTTGAGGGCTAGAATATCAGGTGTCTTCTGTCCAGAGCCATCCCCAAAGGAAGAAAAAGAGGGTCTGCTCCCCTTCTTCAGGTTTCGTCTGTCAATCACAAAGGGCTTTTGTCCTTTTAGCATGTTGATGTGTCTGGGCTTTGGCTGTTTATCATCCTCCTGTCATCCTTAAATGCAAAATAAAAGAGGGGAAATGGCTTCTGGTTCTCAGGCTTTGAGAATTAAACTACTTGTGGCTGCCAGGGACCTCGGTGTCCCAGCTGCCCTGGACTGCCTTCTGCAGGGATGCAATCGCTGGCAGTGCCACTCATCGCCCGTGTGGCTCCCAGCTCTTGAGGCACTGGTCAGAACAAGGCTGATATTACAGGTCAGATGATGAGAAAGCAATTGAGCTTCACAGATTCCATTTCTCTCTTTGATCCTGGTATTAAAGTGTCAAGGTCTGTGAGTGGAAGTATAGTGCAGACAAAATTTCCGGCTGTTTTAATCCTTGTGCTAAAAAGATCTATTCGCAAGGTCTAGGGTTTGGATTTTATTTTTGCAGGATTTCAGAACTGTTAGATATATTTTGCTTATGTTTATCGCCTAACATTATAGAAAGTTAGTTTTTTCTTTCCTTATTTAAAATTATTTTTTCTGTAAGATCTTTCGTGTTTGTATACTATAAAGATCTGGCATCTAATTGACTTACCCTTTCACATACATTTGAGGCACTTTACATATTACAGATGGAGTGCTAAGGGAGAAGATTTAAGTAGCCTGCAGAAGGTCAGAGCACAATTTGTGGTAGCAGTGCCTTTGAGCCACAGAGTTCCAGTCCAGTTATTAAATCACAAGACAATCTCTCCTGCATTCCTGTTACAGGACATAATTTAACTTTAAAAAAGCAGGACGTGGTACAGAATTGGTCAGAGAACTAAGGTACAAAGGAGTATATAAGCAGCTGTATAACAAGATAGATTTTTAAGCCAAATAAACACTTACACAATAGATGTATTCTTCATTTCCTTTTTCAGAAGAATTGGATACTTTTGTTATATTTTGGCTTTCTGAGAAAGTGGGAACATGAATTTCAGTTTCCTAATACTCTCTTTCCTTTTTAACCAGTTTTCAAAAGAGAACGAGGAAAGATGCTGACCAACAAACAGACTGTGCAACTGTAAAAGTTTCTATTTACTTTTTGTCATTATCTTATGCAATGTTTTCCTGGGGAGCTTTACATGTCAGTTACGATTTGAGAGATGTACATTTGTAATATGGTGAAAGTGAAGTTGATTTAATGCTCTTGTACTCATATTTCTTTTGTTTTCTTTACTCTCCCAGCTCCTTGGCTTAATTTCTTTTTCCAAACTGTTTCCTGTCAGTTCTTCCTGTTTTTGCCACTGCTCTATTAAAAATAGTTATCTAGTTTTGCTGAGCTGAGGAATATGTCTGTGTAGTTGCTTATTTAATTTAGAAAAACAAAATCCTCCTGACCTTAAAGAAGAGATCACTTTGAGCAGCAGTTATAAAACTTTTAAGAACAACATATTTATTTACAAAATGCATCTAGGAAATTAGAGTCACAACAAGAAATAAATCATAATTCTTAGAGAATGGATTAGATTTCAGAGATCCCTGGTTGCCATTTGAATGTTATATGTGTTTATTTGATTGCTACAATCCTTTGTGCAGAAACCAAGCTGTGGTTCTTGCAGACACCATCAAGGTCAAATTCAAGTCTTAAACTGGTAACTCACACTCATCACATGTTTCTGATTTGATAGCAGTCAGGGCAGAAAATCTCCATTTCATGAAAAGCAGAAGGCAATTACTTTAAATTAGAATCTACATGTTTTGGTATGTATTTTTAAAATAAATAGTCTTTCTGTTTATGTAAGGGTTGCACACAATTAAATATTTTACATGTAACTACTGTGCAACTTGAATATATATTTGTAGTCTAAAGACTAGAGTCCCAAATATGGCTTTTAACATATGACACTTATAATTCATTTTAGAAACAGTCATATTTTTAACTACAGGCATTGGAAATACTTGGAATTCTGTTCCTGTGAGCTAATTGCTGACTAGAATAGGAAAATAAGAGCTACTTTGTGGTCAGATGTTTGTGGTCTTTCTTTGGCTTTTGGCCCTAAGATAAAATGTCAGGGAAAATACACTAACGGATAATGGTATCAGTCAGTGTATCCTGGACATAATTTGAAGCCTGTCAAATGTCTGCTACTTTATAAACATTGAATTACATCATTCTTCTTCATCCTACCTTCTGCTTATACATTATTTGGTTAGAAGAGTATAAATTATGTCATAGATGATTTTCACAGACATGCTTCAGTTCATAAAGTCTCAATTTCACAGAAAAAGAAACTGCTGTGAAAAAAACAGCTCGTTCTGTGAAACTGAGTCTTTATGGGCCATTTCAAATATCCTGAAGAATGAGACATTCTTTACTCTCTTTCGTACGTTTGGTATATTGACTAGAAACCATACTGAGGAAAGGTTTCTAGTCTTATATTTTTAGCCTAAATAATCTTTGCCGCAGACTAACCAGATCTGATTAATTCAATAGCAAACTGTAATTCAGAATCTGACTTTGCTTTTAATGACATTAGTATCAAGCCATGGGTTTCATCATCAGGTGAAACTGTGGTTCAAAAATTTGATGGCATATTTTCAATATATTTTTAAGAAAGTTGAATTTCACTTATGGTGTGAATAAGAGAATTGTAGAAGGAAACAGTGAGAAAAAACTTGACAAAACATTAAGTTTAAAAAGTCATATTCATAGTTGAGATCTTGCTCTAAAGAGTAAGAATTAATGTGTTTTAGGTTTAAATTTATGTTTTATAGAGGAAGAAAAATACATATTTTAAATAGTATTTTTCTGCTATGTCAGGATACTGTGAGAGAATTTTTTTCTATATAAACTTGAGTGAAAGCATATTTAAATTTTTTCAATGAAACATTAAAGTAGTGTTTAGCCCAGGATCATGCTAATGCTAAAAATTCTGGGATGATTCCTCAAATGCAGTCTTTGAAGACACTTAGAAGAAACAAGGAGTTGAATAACAGTGTATATAGTTATTGGTCAAGAATGAATTGTGTCAAGTCAATCTGACTTCCTTCTGTGAAGATAAGAGGCTCCGTCAGTTCAGAAGTAATAGAGGGTATCATATATCTTCAGTAAGTCTAAAGACGGGCTCTCATGTGACATTCTTATACACTGTACACTGTAGAAAAAAATCCTTCTATTTAAAACTGGCTGAAGAACCTGAGTACTGAATTTACTGTCAAAGTATTTTCCAGGGATAATTGGTTCCATCCACAGATTTAATATCAACTCTAAGTCATCATCCTGGTCATTAATAAAGTTGTTGAACAATAAGACCCAGCCAGTCTTCCGAGATGCCTGTTTTTATCCGCAAATTTAATTAACTGTGTCATTCAAAACAGTTTGGCAAATTGGAGAAATATTTCCAAAATATAAGATGGAATTTGATGGAAGGTTCTGCACTTAAAAGAAAGAACTAACTGTACAGATGGAGAATTTGGAACCTCTTCCTAGGTCACAGCTCTTCATGGCAGGACCTAGAAGATTACAACCTGAACATGAGTCAAAGTGTTGGAATGTGGAAAAACGCAATTGTAATTTTGTATATAAATAAGAGTATAGCATGCAAAGCCCATGAAGTTACCACTGACCCCTCCTTAGTGTTGATGTCAGCTGGACTAACAAAATTCAGTCTGTACATGGACAAATTGTGCCAGAGCCCAGAGCAGAATGAGAATGATTAGACATTTATAGACCATATTCTTTGAGGAACTTGAAATTACTTGAAATGTTTTCTTCAGCCTAGAAAAAGTCTAGACTGATAATAGTGTTATGTATACAGTACTTTTTTAAATAAGGAAAATAATACTGAATTTTCTCTTGGGTGAAAAGTAAAAGAAATAAAGACTAGGCTTGAAGCAAGTTGGATGTGAGTTGGAAATAATTATGTTGGAGAAACTTTCTAATATTAAGACTCACTAAACAGTGGGGTAGTTTGTTCACAGAAAGGGAAATTCCATCATTTCATCCTCTGTTATGGAAAATCAGTTTAGACATGAATGCTAGAACTGCAGTCTGTTTGTTTGATGGAAAGTGGACGATGTGAAATTTATTCTGTTCCTGCCTTCTGTAATTTTATGTGATTATTCTATATAACGTGATATAAGTGGAAATGTAATTATGACTCTCTCTGAAGCTGCATGTTGATTATGAGCTCAGGAGGATTACTCAAGTGAATAAGCATTTATAAGAGGGGACTAAATGGGTGGTGTTCTGGGTCTGTGTGTGTGGTGGGGGTTTTTGGTGGCGGGGCAGGGGGCTACAGTCCCTGTGAGAAGCTTCTCGCAGCTCCCCCGACTCCAAGTCGGACCCACCTCTGCACCAAGACTAAACCAGTTAAAGATGCTGGCTGCAAATTTATGATAAGGTATTTAAGAAGGGGAACCTGAAAGGAGACTGTGACTTGTGAGGAGGGGTTACGAGAAGGACTAGCACTGAGGTCAGTGGAAGGAAGGAGGAGGGAAGGGGGGCAGGTGCGCCAGTGCACTCCCCTCTGCAACCCATGTTGAGGCAGCAGGTCCACAACCCTCTCCCCCCGGAGGTCACTGGTGGAGCAGGTGCTGACCTGCAGCCCATGGAGGCACCCACATTGGAGCAGATAGCTTTACCTGAAGGATGCTGGGACTCCGAGGGAAGAAGCAGCCCCCGCTGCTACAGTTTGGTACCGGGAGGATTGCAGCACGTCGGGGTGACCCACACTGGAGCATCTTGGGAAGAATGCATCCTGTGGGAAGTACTTACACCAGAGCAAGTTAGTGGAGGGCTGTCTCCTGTAAGAGGGGAACCACACTGGAGCAGGGAAGAATGCAATGAGTCCTCTTCCCTGAGGAGGAATAAGCAGTGGGATGGACTGCACCCGCATTCCCTGCCCCCTTGCTGCTGGGAGAGGAGGTAAAGAGATTGGGAGCAAAGCTGAGTCCAGGAAGGAGGGAGGGATGGCAGGAAGGTGTTTTCAAGATGTGGTAATGCTTCTCACTGTCCTACTCTGTCTGTTAAGTGTTGTTGTTAGTGTCTGAATTAAATTTATGCTGTTTTTCTTCCCCTAACGAGTCTGTCTTCTGCCCATGATCTTAATGGGTGAGCCATCCCACTCTGTCCTTATCTGTATTCCTGAGCCTTTTGCTTTATTCTCTCCTCAGTGCTGGCAGGGAAGGGGTGAATGAGCAGCTGCCTGGTGCTCAGTTGCCCTCTGAGCTCAAACCACAACAGGTGGCATCAAACTAACATACAAATTTTGATGCTTGTATTAGATTTTTTAAAATAATCGAATTTGTTGCCTGCAGCAGTTGTTCCTGCATAAGGAGTGAACCATCACTCCTTAAAGAGAATCCATTAAATATACTGTGCTTTGTATGTGTCACCTAGGTGCCAGAGAACAGTAAATTGTATTTAGTGGTAGAATTTATGAGGAAGGACTGCTAGAAGAATAAATAATACGTCACTGAGGCAACAAAGATCAGTTATAAGAGGGAGGTGATATGCTAAAGAGTAACTGGAACACATGATTTAATGCAACATAAGCATGCATGGTAGTCGTTGTATACTGGTCTCTAGTACATGCTTGCGTACATTTATTCTAAGAGTGCAAGGTCTCCTGTAGAAAAAAAAAAGAAAAACCATATGACTGTAGCCCAGACCTTTATTTAACAGCTGCAGGAGAAAGCTGTTTGAAATCTTGTCAATATTGAAAACTCATCACTTGTACATTGAAAATACCAAGTAGCTTAAGATTTTTCCAATTATTAATTTCCTGGTTTGGAATTTCTTTTCTGTCTGTGTTGCTGCTCAAAGAACTAATTAAATAGATAACTGCCTATAGCACTTGAGGAAAAACTAAATTAATAAAATGCTTGAAAGCAGTATGTAGAAATAAATGGAAATGCTTCTTTCTGGCGTTCTGTTTCAAGTTTATTCTTTTAATTTTGTAAAGAATAGTTGATAAGACAGAAAAGTGATTTGATTTGACCTTGTCCTTTTGAGAAGTTAAATTTTAGACCCAGCTAAAAGGAATAGCTATTAGTTTTTCTGCATTTGTCACCTTCCAAAGCTGACTTAATGAAATTGGAATTTAACTCATCCTCTGTTGTCACTCTGTAATACAAACTGACGGGTCACAGATAATTTCTTGCTGATACATCTCTTCTGATGGGTACAAACAAAGGGTAAGCTTTATGTTGAAAGCTAAACTTTCAAATCTTTTAAGATGTTTGGTGCATTATTTGTGGCTTCTGATAGGAGTGTGAAAGTTTTCACTATACGGTATGTGCTGTGAGTTGGTGACAAGGCAGTGTCAGTTTGAGTTAAATCAGCAAAACCCCCCAGGCAGTACTAGTCCAGTGAGTAATATTATTTCAAATAACACAGGCTAACATCCTACTGTAAATCCATTGACTTCTCTAGACCATTATCAAAATTATTAGTGTGTGTTTCTTAGTGCTTGAATTTGAGTTATTAAAAATAACTGATGAATATAAAGAGTGCAGGAATAAATTAGTTTTTTACCATATCCATGCTTTTGTATTTGGGTGTATAAGAAACATTTACTCACATGACATGCTTGATAAGCTGAAGATGTGATCATTTACAGTGGGTTTGCTGTCTGTATATATGCTATTGATTGTCTCTGGGAAGCACATAATGAGTTATCCAGAAGTTGTTACTAATGTGACTTGTCAAAGCAATCTGGTGATTTTTTGCTGCACTTTCAGTCTCTCAGCATGTCCTTAGTTCAGACACATTTGATTCATAAACAACTAATATTAATTTAAAAATACAAAATAAGAATTTTAAAAACCACATTAAAATCATACTATGCATAATACCATGCATTTCCCTCTTCTTAAAGTGCCCTTACAATCAAATAGCATAGCAGCAATTAATAAAAGTGTGCTGAGCATGCCACATGGTGCTCAGAATTATAGATAACGCTGTGACTGATATGCACATTTTCACACACATACACCTGTTGAAAAGCAGTTTTCTAGGTTTCAATGAAAGGCATTACAGAAAAATGCAGCATTTCTCAGGAAGTGAGAAGGAAAAGGAAGGAAAAAATTTATATATAAAGTTGATTTTCTGTTGAGGATTCTTAAATGCATTCTCGTTAAGTAATATACTTGAAGGTGAAGAGGTCTGATCTTTGATTCAAATTTTGAAAAAGTCATCATTTGATCTACAAATGCATTTTAAGGATTTCATTTATACTACTGTATTAATTTAATATAAAGTAAGCTAGACTTTGGAAAACAGCCAAAGCTATGATTGTATGTTTTCGGTTCCAGGAACAATTTGGTTGTCCATCTTCTCCTTAATTGTATTTTAAAAGTGCATTTCTATTATTTGTCCTGTAATTGGTACTTCTTTTCCTCCTCCTGAAGAACAACTTCAGCACGAACTGTTCTTTGAGTTTGAGCAAAAATATTTTGTATATAAACACCATGTTGTCTGTGTGCATATATATACAGAAGCCCTCTCTGACTTGAAATGGCTCAAGATTCCATATGAGAAAAGATATGGTGCTTTAAATAGCATCAAGATGAGATTTGCAGATACGTAAGTTCAGGATCTTTTTCACTTGTGCAAGTACACTTTTCTCATACTAAGTACCATTAGGCTGCTAGTAAAGCTCAGCATGGTATTTGGACATACCTCTTACGCTAGCACCATGCAGAGTGGAGTTTTGGAGAATGACTCTTTTGGTAGTCATCGGCTTGATAATACCTTTTGTTTTTTTCACTTAACTGGTAAAGATTACCTGGCATAATTGTCATTCATCTCAGGAACCCAACACCTTCCCTGTTTTGCTTGGCATCCCTTCTCCTGGGCTTTGCTTTCTTCATCTTATGTCAGATCTAATTTAGTGTAGATATCTTGTTTTGCTTCTTATCACAGCAGGTAGAAGATAGATAGAGCTTATCTGCATTTTTATGTTGAGAAAAGTTTTCCAGAAATCTTCTCTTCACCCAAGAGTTGTCAAGTACTGTTATTTTAAAATGTGCACTCAAATGTCCTTTTTTAAATAGCAATTTCCATGTGTTTTATTTAATGTTGTATAAGGATTGCAGCTTAAAAGATAAAAACAGATGAAAAGGAAGAAAGTTTAATCAATTGCATTGGTGGTACTTCAGAAGGCATTGACACTTAATGTTCGTTTAGGTTTTTCTAAGAATTAATAGTAAGTACTTTTTTTTTTTTTTTGTTTTGAATACCAGGTGCTATAGTTCTACAGTGACATTTCCTGACTTTTTAAGAACTTTTTACTTTTCATACTGATTATATTAACAATAAAAAGAGGGCAAGGGACTATTTTAATTTTCTTTTCAGTTAAAGTATTCTTAACTGCAGTTTCTTGGAATAATACTTTTTTAGATTTATTGTTTCTAAGAATGATTTGAACTGGAATATTACCTGAGTTATTTTACCCGCTATATTGAAAGTAATACTTGAGAATTGGTTTTTTAATCTAATATATTCTCAAATGTTTTCTGATATGTAGATCTAACAAATATACAGAAATTGCTTACCTTTCACTATCAAGTAACCTGATAGCTGATGGTGAATGTCTTGGTGTCCACCAGCTTGAGCAAGACTCAGTAATGCAAAGTACTCATTGTTTCCTTTACATAATTGTACAATGAATATTTCTTAAATAACATCCTATAAAATCTCAGGCATTCTTGGATATATACTGGAAAAGAAATGTATTTGCATTGTGTAAATTGTTTTCTATAGCCAGATAATTGTCTCCTATTTATACAAATGGCCAGAATTGCTCTAAGTGGTATGTTAGATGTGAAATGGAGCTGTAAGGATCAAATTGAGCCTAAAATTTCATTTGAGGAAAAGCAAAGGGAAGGCAGGGCTGTAAACTCAGTCTGTGGGAGTTGGCGAGGGGGCAGGGGGAAGCAGAGCTCCTCCCATCCTCAGCCTTGCAGCACCCACCTGCGGCGACCGACGAGGTCAGGGGCTGGTGGGAGCCTGGAGCTCCTGGTGCTCTGGAGGCTTTGCAAGTTACCGCTTCAGAAAACTGTCCGTGGAGCTCGCTAAGGAGTTGCTCTGTTAGTCCTGAGCCTGCAAAATGCTGACAGTCTCTGCCATACATGAAGGAGATGGGATAGGGGTTTTCTCTTTGCAGAATAACGAAATTTCTGTAGCTCATTATTATTTTTAAAAAAATTTTTTCTTTGTTTTAAAAAGTGATGTCACTGAGCTCCTGACTGTGCAACAGTAGAGTCATTTGAGTTCTCTGAGCATTGGCAGTTGTAGTTACTGTCCTTTGTATATGAATTCTCTTTCTGTTTGCATCTGTCCTGCATGAGTTTCTTTGAGGCAGAATTCAGAAAAAATGCTCAAGGGCTGTCGGGCTCTCTTGATACATTTATTTTATTCAGCAGTTAAATCAAGCTTTTCTGAGGTCAGGGATTTTTAAGAATAACATTATCTGATACAGTTAACTTATGAACTATTTATCTCACAAAAAAATTAAATTAAGACCTAAGTGAAGACCTAAGAGATATATTTTTTTTTTTAAAAACTCATTTTATACAGGCAAACAAAAATACACAGCACCAATGTGACTGCATAACTTGAATAAAATTCAGCATTTAAAGACTGAAAATCATCCAGCTGAGCATTGTGTAAACTAAATGCATGTTCAGATTTTATATGAATTTTTCCAAGGTTATGAACATACATAGAAATTATTGTACTGGAACAGATCAGTGATTCATCTAGTCCTGCTGAGAAGTGCTGGTGAAACATGCCAAGACGTAAATCAAGGACTTGATCAGGATATCAGTTCTGTCACGCAATGCTTAACCCAGCTGGAGACCTGGCAACTGAGTACAAATCATGGGTGACTAACTTGCCCCCACCTACATCTTCCTCCCCCAGAGGAGGTGTCGTTCCTTCATTGACTTTAAAAGTCTCGGTGCTAGAAGGCACTTTCAGAAAAATCTGCTAAGAAGCAGTGGTCTTCCAGGTTTGCTCGGCACCAGGAGGCCACTGCTCATGGGCACTTGCTCTGTGCTTGCAAAATTGGATGTGGAGCCAGGAGTGCCCATTAGAGCCAGGTCTGCACTGCAGGTCTTCCATACCCAGCCTGCCCTCACCAGAAGCCCAGAAGGTAGCTTCTCATTCTCAGACCTGTGCAAAGTCTTGGAAAGGTTGGCAATCTGATGCACGATGGAAAATTGTAGATTGTGTAGTTGTGGGGAGGGACAAAATGTGTCAAACTACTGTTTCATTAAAGAAGGTCCTATGTATTTCAGTTCTGCTAATTAACAAGCAGTTGCTCCATGCCTTGGAGGAAGATGCTTACCTAGTGACCTAAAAACGGCCGAAGACTGCACTCGCAGGGTGCAGCATGTCTTGTGAAGGTGCAAACCAAATCCCATAGATGTGCTGTAGCTACAAAAAATAGGAACAGTCTTCAGATGTGTAGCCAAGTCTGCCTGTATTGAGGCCCCATGGTATGTAAACAGGTCTACATATGGTTGGAAGTATGGTTGATTGTGAATTTGGAACATGTGTGAGTGACCTTCTCCTCTTGAAAAACAGTAAGAGAACTTCAGTTTGATGTAGCAGCTATTAAAATGTGACAGGGAGCAGGTTGCTGAGTAGAGTCCGTGGTGTGTTTGTGAATCCTATATTGGGGGATGGAAGAGAAGGAATTTCCCTTTCATGGAAGGAATTGGAAGAAACATTAATAACGTACTTGAAAGCCTGGCTGTTGGAGGTTGGGAAATAAAGGAGGCGGTGTTGAAGTCCTCCTGCTGGGCGTGTGCTGGGCTACCCTAGCTCCTTCAGGGTTGGGAAATTCTTCAATATTGAAGAAATGAGTGTTGTCGGTGGATGATGATCTGAGTTCAGGTCATGGTGTCTGGAGAGAGTCATCTGTTAGGCTCAACTGGAGTCCTGCTTGCAACAGCACACCTGCTCTGGTCCCTGGCAGTGGCATGTTTTGGTGGATATCTGGCGGTACTACTGCTAGATGTATGTTGTTAGAGATAAGCATATTAGCAAGTGATGTTCTGATTTATTTGAATTGAAGTTGTTCTGGCTTCAAAGCTGCTTGAAAACTTTTGGGTGTGGTAACCTGTTAATGAATGTTTGATGGTAGAAAGATGCAGCACAAGTAATGTATGTGTTGATGCCAGACTTGCAGAAGAAATCAGGTTCCTGATTATTTCTCTCCCTATTTGTATGAAAAATGTTCTTTATTTTTTTCAAACCAGGTGACTGTGACAGTGTTTGTTTAAATACAGTGTTTGGCCAGTGTGTGTCAGGTGGCATGGTGTTTGAATGGATTAATACGGATTTTTACTACAGAGTTAAACTGACATAGTGTGGATTTTGGTCTCAGAAAATTAAATACTGTATTTACCGCATTTCCTATTGAAATATCTCATATTCACATCGGTAATAAAGGAAAATAAAATGATCTCTTAATACTTAATAGTACTTAACAATTGTTTCCTGTGTAAAAATCTGATGTAATTGGGAACTAGGAAATATAAAATAAAAATTCAAACTATATATCTATGAGATACATAATCAGAGGTGTTGTATGACTTGCCAAGATCGGATTTAATTAAATGTTGATCTCATGTTATAGTTAAGAATTCATGAAGTTTTGACTAAGCTTAAGATGCTGTGAAGATGCACTATCCAGTTGTTCATTTTGTCACAGGTAAAATCTTGCAGAAGATTGTAGTTTGATACATTGATTTCTTAGCAATTTATGGCAGGAGTCAGTTTTACAGCTGTTTTCTGCCTTGTCAGCAGTTGTCTGGTTTCAGCAGAGTTCTGGCTAAAAAATGTGATCTACACCTCACAGCTAATTTTACAGATGGAGAACTGACTTTTTTTTTTTCTTAGGCATGATTAAAATTATGTTTGTGATCTGTTTAGAAGTTGTATAAAAACAGCACCCTCCAACTTTTTATCTGCACTTCCAGTTGCAATAGTAGTTCTAATAAAGTGATGCCACTATTTTGAATTGGAGACGTGGATATTGGTGATATACCCAGCAGTATATGTAGAGGAACAGTAATGTCAGACACTATCCTGTGATTTTATTGTAAAAGGGATATAATTTATTAGTTGAGGAAAATAAATCAGAAAAATATTATTTTGAATATAAGCCAATTCATATATTCCTGGACATTACACAGACCACACGGATCTAAAGTCATGTTTTATGTCCCTTAAGTTTAAATAGATTCAACCAAGTCTTGCACTGCCTGCCTGAGTCCAACTCAATACCATATGCTTAGAAAAGTACAGTTTACCTTTTAGTTTCCCTTGTATTTTGTATCTTCCTTAGTCAAAAGGCTTCACAGCAAGTAAGCCTGATGAGTTTCTGGAAAAATGTCACAGCAGAAGATTTGCATATCAGAAATATAGTATTCTTTGCCAAGAGTTAGATTTACTTACTCCTGGGATAATTACATTTAATCACTCAAGAAATAAAATGGGCATGGTCCTGCAATACAGTCACTTTCCAACCATGTCTCTGTGTTTTCACAGTCTGGACATGGTATCTAACAGAAATTTTACCCCTCCACTAGGGGACAAGACAAAAAAAGGTACGTGTGTGTGTACATATATATGTATCTATGTATCATGGGTGATTTGTGAAGGAATTTTACAAAGTTCAGTAAAACTCTACACCTTTCTGGCATGCAATGCCAGATGGTAGAATGGACCATCATGTATTCAACATTTTAAAAAATATCAAGAGTAAAAATGGATAGGTTTCTCTCATACTAGGAACCTCATTTAAAAATGAGAAAAATGTGTATATCCCAGATCTTTATGCTTTACTGTTTCACCTAGATTCACATTTTATTCTTCAATTACCTGCAAATGGAAAATGTTCTTTATAAGGTTTGCTTTCATGTTGTGCTTGCGTGGTTAGTGCTGCAGTAACTAATGTGCTTTTTCTCAGCTAATTTAACCTTGAGCAAAAGTGTTTCTGAACAACATAAGCAAGGAACAGCATCAAACAGCAAATTTTCCCTTCTCATAGTTTCTGAAATTTCATCAGGACCCACCTGGGAGAAATAAGTAACTTTTTTTGCCAGTGAAGTGAATGATTCTGTCTAGATACAGATATATATGAATTTGTATCTATAGACATTGATGTGCAAGCTGGTGTAAAGTTTGCGGTTTTGAACTAGTACTGGGAACTGAAAAGGTTAAGAACTAAAGAGTAATTTATAATGTAGATTATATTTGGATTATAGAGTTTATATATGCTTATATACACATTCACAGTTAGTGTTTTGTATAGAAACATTACAACGTGTGCATTTTTTCATAGGTTACAGCTCAAATTACCATAATCATTAAAGCAGTGATGTAGGAAATTCGTAACAAACAAACTATGGCAGTTCCATGTCACTTAGTATCGCTCTATAGTGTTTCCTTGAATGTCTTTCAAAGAGGAAGCACATTGTGATGACAGATCATTGTAGTTGTGGTGTATCTGCTGAGAAAAATGTCTCATGTAAGTTTTAAAACTGCTCATTTAATCAGTTTTTAAGCAACAAATAGTGTGATTTTCAAATTCAGTGTGGATTTGAAATTAAGATCCTTTGTGCCTATGGAGTGAGGCCGTCTAAGGAAAAAAGGGGTTAAGAAAATGATTTATGAGAGTCTCCACTTCAAAATATAATTGATTGAATTTAATATATAACTTCTGAAAATCATATTGTGAACATATGTTAACAGAAACTTCCCACAAAAACAGATGACGAGATGTGAAAATGATAAGATTCAGGGAGAGTTTGTCTTTCTTAAGTGTATCTTTTTCATGTTACCATTTTAACAGACATAATTTCTGTCTGGGGAGTTTACTGCAAAACCTCATGTATATTTGTCAAGTGAAATCCTGACCCCACAGCCGTGCTTCGCCTGGTTTCCAAAGGAGGAGGGATGTTTGCAACAGCACTGTCTTGTGTTTCTGCCAGTCTCCTACCTAGGAACCTTTGAACTCAAGAGCCAGTTTTGGTCATATTTGCAAAAACATAAAGGTCCCAAAGATACAGAAAATCCTGCTTTTTTCATGACAATAAGCAGCTGTGTAGACAAGACAGCTGTACTGGTGATCACAGGCTCCCAGATGAACCTGGTCCTTTGTAGACCCCAGAGACGCATGAGGCTGTTACACTTGTGGAATATGCTTGCTGTGCAAATTGCTAGGAAATGAGGCTCAGTGGTTTGTTTTTTGTTTTTTTTTTTTTGCTTCTGGAAGAACTTGTTGGTTTAACTATTAATGAAAAAAACCCCAAAACTTATTTAACCTAACTGTTTTTAAACAACTTTGCTGCTCTGCTGTTGTCAATCCATAGCTAGAGAAGTTGAATGTGGATGATCAAAGTGTCTTAAAACTTACATGGTCAATAATAAATGACAATCAAAAGACTTGATACTTTTCCTCTCTAAAAAGATGTAAATGTTTATGTGCACCCTTCTTAATATAGCTTACTTTTTTTTTAAAAAAAAAAAAAACCCTGTTAATAGAAAAAGAAAAAAAAATCCTTCATTAAAAAAACAATTTGAAGGGAGAGAAATTAACCATCATGTGCTATGATGTGCTGTCAAGTTAGGTAAATAGCAATAAACCACTGTCTGTAGAGAGATACTCAAAACCTAAGTTTTACAGGGCATGAAAACATACAGCTGACTCAGGATGCTAAATTAATTCGAGAATTGACCCACCCTCTATTAAAAATAATTCTACTCAATTAAAAACATACAGAAAATGCTATACTATTTTTTATTTAATTGATGAAAAAAAAAATTCTTTCTCCAGTTCAAATTCAACCCAATGCTGAAACCATACTTACAGTCATCTTTATCTCTTAAACTCTGACTCTAATCGGGGGGCTATAAAAGAAGGAGTTTACAGAAGCAGAGTACAGTCTTCCCTGTGTTGACCCAAGGGAGGGAAAACCTGGAGCAGTCTCGTTTGCTGTCTTCTGTGATCGAGTGTGATCTTCTTTAAAAGAATATCATTCACTTGTATTTAAATGTAAGAAAAAAATTCTGTGGGTATGTTTAGTCATTTATTGAAGTCAAAAATTTTTAGCTCAGGTTTTGATCATTGAATGAATAAATAATAGTATTATTATTACTCAGTCTTCTTATTTGACACTGAGGCTACAGACCCGCTTGCATCTTGATGTTCCTTCCATGTGAGGAAAGGTATTCTGCAATCAATGTTACTCATTTGCAATATGTAGGAAGATCTGATAGGTATTGTAGATAAAAGGAAATGATACAATTTGTTCAAGAGAGTGATAAAATGTTTATGACCAAATCAAAATGCATAGGAGGGCTCTGTGGAGCCTCTGTAACTTGACCACACAAATATTATTCTGGAGCTTCAAGGTATGTGCTACTTTGTCAAGGTTATACCTACAAGGTTCATGAGTCTCCTAGGCATCAGTATTGCTCACCTGTATCAGGAAGCCTTTTAAGTCTGGAATATTTGCACTGAAAATAGGAATAGACAACATTTTGGAGGATGGCCTTCCAGAGAATATCTTTTAAATAATGTCATTGTGTCCACATTATAAACAAAGAAACCCTCCATGGGAACTTTTTCTAAAACAACTCAGAAAGCACTGAAGCTATTCATGGTGCAAATTGCTTGTAATGAACTTTCCTCTGCTCCTTATATGCTAAACTTTCTTGCACTTATTTTCTTCTGGCCCATAGAGATGGATCATGAATCTGAAAATGAGGAAAGAATAAATGAAATACTCTTGTAGGATTTGGCATGAGTCACACATTGGTTATTTTGTCCTTTCAAACTGTCAATTTAGATACTTCTGCCTGTATTGCAGGATATGGCCCTTGAAGAGGACATGGCTCTAGGGGGTTTAGACCCCCCTGTTAGTAGTCGAATTAGAAATACAGCTAAAACATACTCCCTAATGAAGTCCAGAACTCTGATATTCTGGACTGGAGGTAGGACTTTTTCCCCCCAAAACTCAACTGAATTCCACAGGTCAGTTTTTTGCAAGGACGTCATGAAACACATTCATCACTGATTGTCATATATTGTTCTTTTGCAAGAAAAATTGCACTTAGTTTTATGTATTTTAAAATGTATTTATAAAAGAAATAGTTATACTTAAATTTCTGAACAAGTAAATGAATATGAAATAGAAAACATCCCAAATCCCCAGACTCCACCCTTCGCTCTATCACAGATAACTCAACAATGCAAAATTGTTGTTTTTCTTTAGGACAAAAGTTTCACAGCTGTATTTAAAAGTATGTTGATGAAAAGTGATTCATAAGGTGAAGTAATCATTTTTATACAGTGCATTTGGCAGATTTCACCCAAATTACACCATAAAAGAAATATTATATTTGACAGCAAACTGTTAGTGATGGGAAATTTGAGAATGAAAACTGATTGCCCAAAGACTTATTTATGACTATGCTGCTCTCTGATGGTACCCTGGTTTTCATACCCAGTTGTGATCAGTGTGTGTTTTTCCCATCTTTGTTGTAGATTTAAGCTTTAGATAAATTTATACTGTCCTTCCATTGTGAAATAATTCACATTTTTTTTTAGGCATAATTTCAGGCTATTACATCTAATTTGTCTACTACAATTTGTCTACTACACAGAATTCTTACCAGCTAACTATAAAAGTAATTAAACTTACAAAGTTTTGGGCTACCTTAAAGGTTTTCAAATTGTATCCATTTTGTCTATTGTATTTTCATTTGAAAAGGGTATGCCCGATTCACCAAATTGCTGTGTATATAATGCTAGATGACTTAAAACTGTAACAAATAATTACAAGGATTTAATGGAATGGGCTAAACCTCTTTATCCCCCTTTGCATGAGTGACTTGGGAGTAAAAGGTTATGACCTACAAGGTCAAGAATACTATGTGGAGTGTTTGAGAGTAGTAGATTTGTCAGACAATCCTATTCAGTCTCTGCTTTCCCATTGAAGCTGTCCTGATGCTCTGCAATTAGTAGACACCAGTTACCAGGGATGTTAATGTTCCTTCTGGATTTTGTTTGTTTTGTTGCTTGTATAGAGTACTGATTAGGGCTTTTGAGTGTGGAATGCACTTGCAAGTGATTTATTTTATATCTCTAGGATGGTTTCCAGCTGTTTGAGAATAATTTTTTTTCCTGGGAAATCTTGGTTTCAGATAGCAGCCAGTGGCAAACTTTGAGAAGTTACAACCATTTCTTCTTGATAATCTTTTATTTGTAGAATAAGAGAATTTGATTCCTATCATGTACTTTATTTGATTCCATGTGCTTTATTTTTTTTATTATTTTCCTCAAAAATCAATTTAATTTTTTACTGTTTTAAGCATTAGATGAAATGTTGGTAGCAGATTTATAAAAACCTATTAAGTAAAGTTAGAACCGAGGATGTTACCAAGTCTGTGTATTCTAGGAAACCCGTGGGATATTTTACAAAAGAATGTGCCCTTGCTTAAGCTTCTCATTCAGAAATTAAACCCCTATTGATACATGGAAACAGACTCCTATTCATATGTTCCATATGATTTGTAGCATCCTAATCCTTGCCATGAATCCTTTCCTTATTCTCAGTATTGTAGGCTGAAACATGGCTTCTTCACATATTTTTTGGAAAACGTCAGCTCTTGGTTGATTACAGTTCTAATTGCCTCTTTTCACAAGTGCCATGGTTTTCCTAAATCCTATCAAAGAGAATTTATTTTTAGTTAGTTAAAAACTTGTCTTCAGTGAGTATATATTTAATTTACTATGAGCCTGTGCATTCATACAATTACCTAATTTCATAACTTTTTAATCTCTTCCACTTTTACCAATACTTACATTTTTTACTTTCAACTATTGGTATATTTTGGGTGAAACATGTATAATACTACTGTTCTTAAACAATGTTGTATACCAGTAGCCAATGGAAAATAATTAATAAAATTAAAATTTAGGAAGTAATTGGTAGGCTGAATGACCATGTAGCTGCTGTGTACTGCCTGGTTTGCATACTTAATAACTTGCCTGACTTAAGTGCAATTTTGTTGACTTGTAATCCAGCAAGCAACTACAGCAACAACTTTACATTAGTATGACAACCACAAGTGAAATTTTGAAACCATAAAGGTTTTTTCCACAGTTGGCTTCTGCATGAATTACATTTTATAACTTTATTATAAACACTTGAAATGGTATAGGTCCAAGAGTTACCATCTGCTACGTGAAGCCTGTAAAATTGTTTACATAACATTGAAGACTATATTAAAAGTGGTAAAAAACGCCAAGAACATGCCAGTAGAACTTGGATTCATCTCCACCTAATTACTGCAAATTAAAAATTAAGCAGCCTTCCCTAATATGCCTTTCATGGCTTTGCAGCATCAAGAGCAGTTTGTGAGTCAGCATCATATTATGTGCAATTGGAAAAAAGACATGTAAAAGGGGAGAAAGGGTGGCCTGCTTAACCTGAGTGCGTGCAAGCACAGCCCACATCTTCATGCTCAGAGCCCTTGGTCTATCAGTCATGGCTGACATCATTTCTTAAGAAATGTTGACTTTGGAAAAAGTGCCTGGCACAAGCAAGTAGAACAGTTAATTCCTGTTAGTTGTACATTTTTGTCAATCACAGAAATAGTGTCAGAAGTGCTTTCTGGCCATTCTGTGGACATCCTTTGGTTGTGTTTCACAACTAAGGCAGTTGTATCCCTTCTCCAGGGGTGTATTGTAGCCATATGGATTTATTTACTTGGTTCTCCCTCTTCTGTTGGCCCATAACTGAGAGGCGTTGGGCAGCACCTATACTTTTTCTTCGTGATGTTAAGCTCCAAAACCGACCTTTACTTTTGGATAAGAAACGCACTCCAACACCTTCTGTTCCCAGACCTGCTGAGACTGCAGCCACATGAATGTTTGTTAGCCACACCATTTTTATTTGACTTCATGTTTTCAGGGACAACAAAGTACGATGAGCTTGCTATCTAAATTTAAAATGAGGACAACACAAATTTTATTCTAGAACAAATCGTTACATTTGTGACTTCAACATGACAAGTAAAAGAAATGTCTAACAAGAAACAGGTGAATTCAAAGTTAAAATCTTCTTTTCTTGCTCTTATTTAGCATTTCTTTGAGGCTTTTCTCAGCTGAAGGAATCAAGGGCTGACCTGGGTAGAACAGTGTCTTCAGAGTGAGAGTCCCTTCTGGATCCTCATTCACTGCAGTGCTACTTCTGTGTTATTAGGATAAAGAAACCTTTAGAACAGCACTGGAGGATCTCTCCTTTTCCTTCCCACTTGAAAAAGGTTCTGTAGTTGGTTTAAGTTTTGGATATGTGAGAACATTTAAGTGTTATCTGAATTTTTCAATCTCTTTAATATAGAATAAACTTAAAGAAATCATGAGAGATTGTATAGTTTTCCCTCCATTCATGTAAATTATCTGACTAAATCTCCAGTAACGGAGAGTCCATGATATCCTTAAGCAATCTATTCCTAGTCTTAGCCATTTTTATCACAAGATTTTTTTTTTAGTGTCTAATCTGAATTTATCTTCATGCAACTTTGGTCTGTTACATTTTCTTCTGTCTGCCACAAACACTGAAGAAAACTGATTATTTCCATCACTTTGTAGCAAACTTAAGTAGTTAAGACTTATCACATCCTCCTAGATTCTCTCCCCTCTTCTTTAGACTGAACAACCCCAGTTATTTCAAACTTTCCATGCCAGTAATTCTCACTGCTCTAGTCTGGTTTCCCTGGAATGAGTCCACCCTGAAGTGTGATGCATAAGACAATTTGTTTCAGCTAATAAACCTGATAAAGCAAGAGGATGAATTCAGTGTTTTGCAGGTTGTAGCCTGTCTTCTACAAGATCCTAGAGTGGATCTTGCTTTTTGACTCTCCACAGTTCTCATCCTGTATTTGCATAACTGATTCTACGTACATATAATGCCTATGCAATAGATGAATAGCATCCTATTATTTCTGAGCCTGTCTCTTCCACTTTTAGCCCTTTCCTGTGTGGTATTATCAGCAAATGTAATAGGCATACACTTTTTGCTCTGTCATCTCTTTCGCTACTGAAATTATTGAGTAGCAGGCATCCATGAGAGGTCTTTATGGAGTACCACTTAATACATCCTTCCAGTTTGTCAGGAGGCTGTTGATAACTGCTCTCTCACTACTCTTGTCTAACCAGTTTTGTATTTATTCTAGATATCTGCCATTAGATTATGATTCTCTGTTTTTAAGAGAAAATGTCATGTGTGTCAGGAGCCAAAGCCTGAATCAAGTCAATAGTGTATGACACAGTGTTTCATCTCCAGTCACAAAACGCTACCCAGTGTGAAAAGGATTTTGGTTTTGTTGGAGATTTTTTTTAGTAAGTGTGTGTTGATTGTTAGACATGTCCTTATGATTATCTTCCAGGTGCTTACAATGTCTGTTTATGTATGATGGTTTCTCACAGTAGGCACCTTCCTCTTTAGGAAGCCAGTTGAATTACAGTTTTGTCTAATTCCTCCTTTTCCAGACAGTACGATATTTATTGTTTACCTTTGTCTTTACTAAAAATAACTTGTATAAAGCATCCCAAAGTTATGTTAGCTTTTTCACTACTGCAGTCACATTGGTGGCTCGTAATCAGTCTGTAACTGTCCTTCTCTAGAAATGAGATGACTTTCTGCCAGGAAGATGAAGATTGTGCTACATATTTAGTAGTTGACAAAAGCAGATGTGAACACATCACAAGTATGCTATTAGTTATGCTGGTTTCCCATGATTATCCTGAATTTAAGGCTGAATAAGATCTTTTTTTTCCCAAAATAGCAACAGTTAAGCCTTATCTGTTATAAAAGACCAACTTTCTGCAATTTTCCAATGGCATGTTAATTTTGTGTGATGTAAATCTTTGATGGAGGCACAAGAGATCATTGCCATTGACTCGTTACGTTTTTGTGGCACAGTAGTGCCATGCAGTGCTAACCCAGTTTCCAGGATCAGTTTAATCACTGCTTTTCACGGTAGGACCAACTTGCCTGGGTGTAGTGTGACAGTGACATGGACAGGAGTGCTTCAGCTTGTGTTCCAAGCTAATTCAGTAAGTAGCTCCATGTGAGACTGCTTTGATCATGTGAATGTACCCTCCAACAGTTGCCTTCAGGGGAATTGGTTCAAGGGGAGTGGAGTAAGGATGTGTTCAGTTAGCGAGACACCCCAGTACCATACTCTTGTAGGACACCTGACAGGCTTCCTCAGTAACAATAAAGAGAAGATGCCCTTCTTTACCAGCAATAACTTCTCCTGGAAACTGACCCCCTACTTCATACGTTGCAAGAAAACAAGAAAAAGTATGGAAGGAAAAGAAAATATTCTCATATTTGTGCTTTTTATTCTATGTATTACTTGGGAACTTGCACGTATTTTTTGTTCGCTGTTAATGGAGCAGTGACAACTACAAAGATGCTGAGTTTGACAATGGCTGTGCTTGTAGGGTGTAGAAGCTGTTGAAAATTAGAGATTTTCTGACTAAAAGTGAGTCAAGTTGTCAAGGATTTTGCTGACATTATTTCTCTCCATTTCTCTTCTTTTATTATTTATTTGCATATGCAAATGACCCGGATTCAAACTTTGACTTGTAGACTTAAAACAAGCTTTGGCTCTACCTTAGGAGTTCTGGCATGTCTTACTTTAGACAATGTTAGCCAGTATGTCTGAATGGCTTGTTTCTGTTTTGTCGGTGTCACTTATTCACCTTGCCAAGTAAGTGTACATTTTTAATGTATAAGTTCTGGCTTCTGAGTGTAGTGTCGTAAGTTTTCTATTTCAGCTAGTTAAAGGTAATAGAAGTTTAAAATAGTTGAGAAATGGTGAGAGGAGCTAATGGTACTTTAAAATCTCACAAACTGAGCTGGGGTTAATAATACTCATCTTCATCTACTTTGTGAGCTATTTTAAATGTTTATCATTCCCACATTCTTTCACTTGCTTAGATTAGTTAATTGCGGAGAGTATTCCATGTTACATAATTAAAATATTTTTTTTTCCTTCATATTTTTGGGGAGATTTTGTGCTTTACCTAGGTGATTGCACAGATTCTTGATATGGAATTCATACTGTTTTTTAAAGTTGTTTGTTATCAAAATCTGAAGTATTACAGATGTTCAGAAGCCACATTTGTATGATTATTAGAATAAGGACCAGAAGTCTGTCACAGAGGTGACACTTCCCCCCTCTGGATGTGACCTATTGAATAGGGCTTTGTGTTATATTGCTTCAGGTTTCATAAGTTTCATGACCATTCTCTCAACTCTTTTTTTTTTTTTTTTTGGTGATGCAACTTTCTATTTCAAATACTGCACATGGATGTGCAACACTAAAAATAAGCTCCATTTGAGGAGCACTGTAGTAATTTAAAATAAAACTATGTAGAATAAAGTTTGGTCCCTTACTACAGTATAAGCCAGCAAGGGAGTTACTCAGGAGTAAATTTCTGTGGTAGCGCTGAAATTTGGTTCTCAAAATAATGTTTTCCGAGGCTCTCCACAAATGCTTTATTTACCCTGTGGTTATTCGAGCACAGTTTTAGGATTTTAATGTATTTTCAAGACTTCCTGTGATACTTATGAGCCTCAGAGGCATGCCTACACACCACAGCATCATTATCTCTGTGTAAACTCCAGGTAAGGAGGTAAATCTGCATGGGGCAGTCATCACAAAAAAATATTATGTAGCCAGAAATAAAGGTTTAAATTTCAACAAACTTTGGTACATGGTCATTTAGCTTGACTGTAGCAACAGCTGATGCTGTTCTAACACTTTTGGCTCAATACCTAGTTGTAACAGTCTTGGTGATCTGAGCAACCTTCTGCATTATAGACGTTTAAGAATATTTTTGAATATCAGAGTAAAAAATCTCACTTGAGGTCATTACAAATAATAACTCGCCAATCTAAATGACTCTGCAATGTAACTCAGCAATGGCCTGGGTATATTCAAAATGATTGTTAATTTCTTTATAATCTTTTTATAGGTATTCATTTCATTTTAAGTTTATTCTGATTATACATGTCAATTTTACTAAACATCAGAGGAATGGGTAATATCATATAAAAATATAAACGGATCATCTCATCGTAATCACATTTTCCCCAAATTGAAACAAAGCTAACAGCCAAACATTTCCTTCAAATCCAATTATGGGATCATTTGGGGAAAGCAAATGTTGTATCCATTTCTCTGGAATGCCTGAATTAATCAATCAATCCCTGTGAGAGAGGTTTAGCTCACTGAAATTTTGAATCACCTGGAACTAGCATGAACTATGTTTACAGAAAACAGTTCCAACAAGCTTAGCCTCTTCCCTCCCCACCCCTTTTTTTTTTTTTTTTTCTAATTGTAGAGAGCCAGTAGAAAAAGCTAGAGCAGAATTTGGCAGTAGATAAATTTAGCACAGGTCTTTGTGTAAGATAGAATTGCTGCAGATGCCACCATTATTTAACGTGAGCCAAACCTTTTATGAATTTAAGATCATTTGCTTCTTAATCTCATAACAGCGTGTCCCTTTGGTGACTGACTGTCTGTTCTCATTGTTCTAAGAACAATGAAACAGCATCAACGCAACCTCGGCCATGGCGGTGGACGTGGGTTTGTGCTCATGTCAAGGTACATTTCTCTGTATCCTCGTGCCCCTAGAGGCAATCTGACTTCCCATCTTCATGCCTTCAGGGTTTTTTTTGCCATTTCCTATTTTTGTTCTGTGCCTGATTTGGGGAGAGTGTTGTGTTTTTGCTGTAGCAGAAGGTTATCGTTTTTGATAAAAAACTTGTAAAAAAAAGGTTAAAATTGGATAGTGGAAAAATTACATCACTTTCCAAAATTCAACAAACCAATTGAAATAATCAGATAAGTCCTTTACTTCATTGTTTGGTTAGCTCTTTTAATTGATGTTAGCTTCTCCTACTACCTGTGCAAGGCAAGGGCTTTGATGAAGGGTTTTGAGAAGGGAACATGGCCATCTGAGTGACGCAGTTGCTGCTCCTGAGCCTGCAGCACAGTGTTGTTGCTACACGAAGACATGGAAGGGCTGTATCCAGCTAAAATAATCATAAATAAATTTTTCTTTGTTTTTAAGATCTTTTAAGATAAATTCCATTTACTCAGAAATTAACATTTCAGGAAGCACTAATCTGATGAAAGGAGAGTGTTGTAAGTAGCAGGGTAATTAACATCACTAGAAATCTGATTTCATATTTGGCAGTAACACACAAAACT
Organism: Tyto alba; assembly: GCF_018691265.1. Classification (NCBI taxonomy): domain Eukaryota; kingdom Metazoa; phylum Chordata; class Aves; order Strigiformes; family Tytonidae; genus Tyto; species Tyto alba. The sequence goes on from NW_024881282.1 coordinate 9,100,969, forward strand.
TGATTAGCATTCAGATGTGTTTATTGATAACAGCTTTGGTTTACAACACTGAATCCAGTATTGTAATTTAGCTTTGGTATAAACAGCTTTCTTTTCAACTGCAGTGTCACATTCTTGCCAGAACTGCAGAATTATTCTACAAAAATGTAATTCCCTGGATGAAAGCTTAATGCGACCGTAGTTCAATGTTGACTACACTGTTTGTCATCTCCATTCACCCTCTAATTCCAAGTATCATAAATGATGCATTCAATATAGATCTGGAAGAAAATAATGTACATCCTCTACTATGCTTCTTTCACCTTCTCCTTAAATGTTGTCCCTACTTGCTCTTTTTTTGTTCATTTACTGTTTTTAAAATAGTTTTATGTTCACTGCATATAATAGTTACAAAAATGTTGCCTTTTTAAAAGATCATTTTATACTTCAAGCACAGCTAAAAGAAATGTCATGGATACATTTTTTCACTTTTTATTTAAACACGCAAAAGTTAAACTATCGAACTGATTTGGAAACACAAGCAATGAGACTTTTCATTGCATTTTGATCCCAGCTGCATTGCACATTTAATAGTTTGAAGTATAATTTTTATAAGAGTTTCTGCTACAACTCTTCTGACTTCAGTTATTTTTAATCTGATTTCTGACGTCTTCTAAAAGCTACATGTTGTCCATGGGGTACAAGATTAGATTATTTGGTTATAATTGCTCCTTATAATATTTTTTCATAGTTCTGAGTTGAATAGGTAAGACTCGTGAGTAAAGATAAAAAGAAAATAAATGTTTAATTCAGAAGAGGTAAAATTCAGAGGAGAGAATCTGAGTAGAAATCCTTTTTTCTCTTATATTTGTTTCTGGATTTCCTCCACACAATTAACAAATTGTGCCTTGTGATCCTATTCAGTCTTGGAGGAGGCAACTCCGAGTGCACTGGTGACGTGTTCTCTGCCTCCAGCTGTCACTGGTTTTCCTGGGGTTTTGTGGTCCAAAGGGATGGGGCCTCCTTCCTCACCCCTGCTGAGAGGAGCAGGAGGATAGGTTTTCCATCACTTTTTCCATCTCAGTCCTGGCAAAGTGGAGGAATAGAGGAAAGCAGGTGGTTATTCCTGCTTCTGCATCATGTGAGAAAGGTTGGGACATGGAGAGATAGCATGAAGAAGGAAGGGTTTATGTTTGATATTGGGGGAATTGTTAATGTCAGCAACAGCTGGTGCATGGAACAGATTATGTTTGCTCTCTGCATTTCCAGGTGCCTTGATATGATGATTGTTCAGTGTCTCTAAGAGATATTTTTCAGTCTGGGTGGATGGACAAAAATGTTTGCACGTCTATACAGGGTACCATAACTTAGTTCAAAATACGGATATTCTTTTTGGGTTGAGTTATCTTTGTGAGAGCAAGTTTTAATATCTTTAATAAGATACAAATAAAGTTGATTAGTCAAAACGGCCATAATTACAAAAGAAAAAGCAAAAAATCTCATTGAATCTTCTATATTAGAGCAACCTAGCCATCTGTGAAGGAAACTTCCTGTATTTTGATCTCTTGTGCCTCGTGTAGCTGTAGATCTAGAAAGGAAGCTGCTTTGTCTTTAGATTCTACTCAGCTCCAAGTAGTGGTATTGATGCAAAGGAATTGCATCTAAATGCTTCTCTGCTTCCAAGTAGGGTGCTTCAATTTCAGATTTAATGCCCTTTATTTCTGATAGGAGAATACATAAGCAGAGGGGTTTTTAAAATTGATGCGAAAGCCATGAGTAGTTCCTGAAGTCAGAAAACTATTGTATAACCAAATCTACAAAGATTTTTAGGATCCAGTTTCCCATGTGTGTTCTTCCATTGGGAAAAATACTAGCGGTACACATTTCTAAACAAACTTTGGCTTCAGTTTCCTTTGTTTTATCAGATTTGACTGGATTAGCTCTTATTTTATATCCAGAGATACAAAATACTTAATTTTAAAGTAACTTTTTCTACAGAGTTACATCAGTGAGAAAGGTCTTACTAGTTTGGGATTTTTCTTGGATCACAGAGCTTTTTGGAAAACTGATATTTCCAAAATGTGATTTTACATTATAGTCACCACATCAACTAATTAGTCTCAAAAGAACTTAGAACTGAGCTTGAACTAATTCTTCTGTCAGAATCAGAATGATTAAGCATGTGTCCCTGAGTCTTGAATTTCTTTATAATCCTGTTTTTCAGTGGTGCTTATTCTGCACTTTTCATCTTGTAGTCACAACCCACTTGATTAACATGTTGGAAAGTGTCAGACTATGAGGAGGTAAGGAGGAGGTACTGATGGCACTTTTTTTTTTTTTTTTTTTTTGTTAAGAAAAATAAATGAGCTTTTGAGAATGTCATTTAGAGGACAGATAAGGGGAAATACAGAGTAGGAGTTTGACTTGCAGGAAGAAAGAGCAAAAGTGGAGATGGAAAAGGAAGAAGAGAAATGGATACAGAAGACATCTCAGGAAAACGTCACCTGTTTCTGTTGACTGTTAACACTGGGGAGAAGACAAGGAACGAAGGATAGACAAACAGAAAGAGGAAGGTATAGTAACCACTCTAAGTAGCTTAAAACAGAAAATGAATTATCCTCTAGTGTTCAGCACAGCTCACAAAGGAGCATAGATAGACTTTAGACTTTGATTCCTAATAGCAAGGGATGTAGCTAGCGTGTTCAGACAGTCACGTTTCATCACTCTGATCCTCCCTTCTCCATAAAACAAGACACCTTAAGGTGGAAACGTGGTCCCCCCTGGCCAACCTTTATGGGCAGATGTGCTGCAGTAATATGCCAACACATGTCCTGTGCTTGCAGTGTTTCCTTCCCACATGGCTGTAATGAGAGCTCTGCATATAGGAGTTTCTAATTTACTCTTACCCTGAAGGATAACATAAGCAGTATGGGGATGTTGTTAAACTTGGCATATGTTGTTGCTGTGAGCTGCTTTCTCCTTACTGTGGGTAAAAAGTGACCTGTTTCCTCAGAAGGCTTCTTGTGCAGGGAATATCAATTGGTCGCAGAGAAAATCTTTAGAAGAGTTATGACAAAACATACTAATAAAAAACCCCAAAACATAATTGCTGGCATACAGCCTTACAGTTCAGTGTGGGAACTTCTTCCCATAGGATGGAGGGAGGGTAATGTAAACTCATGTACAGCACCTCTTTACATGCACAAACATAAATAATTAGAGTTAGTTCAAGTCTTGTTGGAAGTATAGTTAGTATCAAGCCTTGGCTATATTCCACTTTTTGTGTTTTCTTTATGAAAAAAATAAATGTGTGTGGCTGTAAGTTAAATTTATGTTATAAATATGCATGATTAAAATTGACCCTATTTGCTCATGTGCCAAAATTGTCCCAGCAGGGGAGTTTGGAGAACCCAAATTTATTGCTATGGCTTCTTGATTGTTCTGCTCCTCCGGCTCCAACTGTGTCTCTGGCCAAACCCAAGCTTTAACAGAGCAGAGCATTTCTGCTGCGTGATCAGGTGCGCGGTGCCCAAGGGGGACAGCTGGCAGAGCCGCTGGTGCTGCTGGCTTTGTCCCAGGGACAAATTTCCCTCTGATGGGAAAATGTAACTGAATTATGTGCCCTTTGAATTATTGCTCGCTGGGCAAAAAAAAAAATCATGCTGCCCACCTGCATCTGGGGATTTGGTCCCTGGGACATTAAGGGTGGTAGGAGTGGTAGCAGAGGTGAGCTACGCCGAGTACCTCTGATGGCATACAGCTCACCCTTTATCTCAGACCTTCCAGGTTGAATAATACCTTACAAACAAGCTTATAATACACTATTTAGATTTTTCCTGTCTCAGGGGTATGTGCAACGCTGGGCACACGTAATGCATTTTACTGTGCTCATTTGCAGCTTGAATGACTCACAGGGGTCAGCAGCAGAGTGCAGACTTTTTCACCCCTTGAGCAATGAAGCATTGAGTAAAAGTTATTATTACCAATTAGCGGTGGCATTATTATTACCAATTAGTGACTGTATGAGCAAATCATTAGTCTTAGTTCAGTTATTAGCAACCAGGTGTTCATTAAATGAGCTATGTGCAGCTAGCATCGTACCTCAGCAGTCACCGTTGAGGTCAGTCACTGAATTTGTGACATCTCCACGCTGTCCCTGCATGGGGTTTTTTTGTCCCCCCACAAAAAAAGAAGCATGTTTGGAGTCAGTGTGGAGGGGTTTTTTGTTGCTTTCAGTGTACCTGTGAGTGTACCTGATGAGTGAATAATTGAGGCAATTTCAATCTGTAGACCAGTATTCTGAAACCTTTAATATGCTGAATACATTATGTACAGCCAAAAAATAGATTTCCAGATTTGTTGCTGCTTCATTTGTAAGAACAAAATTGCCATGTCAGAGAAGGGAAATTAAAGTGCAAGTTACTTTTGATTGAAAGTATTATTTCTCTAGAACTCCTGGTTTTGGAACCCTCCAAAATATTTCCACATACCCGCTAGTTTTGCATAATGACTTTACACAAGATATTTTAGACAGCAGGAAGCATGAATTGAGTTCTTTTTAAGAAGTGAAATTGGAATTCTATACTGTGTTATTACTAAAAAAATTAGGAAGCTGATGGGAAAAATATGGAATTGTATCTTTAGCATTGCTTCCATATTGAACTACGTATTTAACTTCGGTGCATTTTGCAGGGGGATTCATAGCTGTAGCTCTATAACTAATAGAATAACTAAAAAAATTCGTATACATCAAATACTGCATAGAATTGACTTTAATTGTGTAATCAGAATAGTCATTAGAAATATTTTTCATTTTGTGGGGCGTGATAAGGAGGGGACTGGGGTGTTGTTTTCTCTTTCAGTGATTCAGATGTCTTCTGATTTTCAATATTAGTGAAGAAAGGATTGGACTGACAACTTCCTTGAGAGTTTAAAGCAAATGAATTGTAGGATAGCATCGGTCAGGTCAGTTTGAGCAATAGTTGGGTAGGGACATCTGGTGGTGCAATAAAGGAATAATTGAACACTTGCAACCCAAAGTGCAGTTGCATTGGAGTGATTAAGGCAAAAAGATCATGCTCACACTGTAATTACTTTTCTGTTTCGATATTATTCTAGAAACACTTATATGCATGTTTACAATTCAATTTGTGTGTGTTTTTAATTTACTTGGAAAAAAAAAAGTAGAAACTAAGGCCCTATTCTTGAGCTGGCAACTTGCAGACATAATGTGTTAAACACCCTTAACAAAAAGGGCATTTAATTTACAGTCAATTGTAGGTTTAAAATCAGACTTGTGATGCCAGACTGTGGTTCTGTAGATGGAGCAGATATATGTAAACCCTGTGCATTTGAGCTCTGTTTGCAGTTCTGCCAGTGGTTCTCTCTGATCTCTGGGCAAAGCTGATTTCCTTTGTTTCAGTCCGTCACTCACCAATTGTTTCAATCTATCTTTCAGTCCATCTTTCTGTGAAAGTCCTATTATAATTTTCAGCTTCTGAATACCACAGGTAAAAAAATCATAAAGTGTTCACACATCTTTGATTATTAATTTCCATATTAATTAAAGATACAGTGGGCAATTTTATTTGTAATTTGAACCCCTATAAATCATATATACGTGACCAATATTTTAGGTGCAGTCATTTTAGAAGATAAACTCTTTAGGATGAATTTTCAGGTGCTGTGGTGTGTCTGATACTTATTTAGCACTGTGTACATGGTGACAAAACCAAGTCCTTGGAAACGTATGTGTTGAAGGATTTCCCAGGAGTGTTTAATGCTGTGATATCTTACCAGCACTGCACCAGGCCCTTGTCTGCCAGGACAGAGCCAGACTTTCTTGATCTGTGAACATCTTTCATCTTGTTATGTTCTTCCCGCTGCTCACGTGTATCCAGCCATTGGCAGGACGTGTGGACCACACGTGGTGGCTTCTGGGAGATGCTGTCATGTGCTCACAGGCGTGTGTGGGCACAGGCTTTCCACCGACAGCTTGGCAGAAAGCAAAGGGTTGTGTTCATTTGCTCCCGCTTACGAAGCTTTTGCGACTGCCGTCCCATCTTAGACTAGGTGTGTTCTTGAAATGATGGTGCTGATAAGTTACTAATTTGTGCTTTACATATTGTGTCAGGAATGCATTTTTACCGTGGTCTATTCCCCATGCAACTCTATAAAATGAAAAGGGGAAAAACCCCCAAATACCTTATCTTTGCTTTGCTACCAATGTGACATTGAGAAGTCTTCTGCAAAGAATCTGTAGCAGCTGCAAGCTTCAGCTCCTTTCATGGTATCCTGGGCAGAAAAAAGTCAATCTTGCACAGCCAATTATGGACTCTCTACCATGGTCATTATTCACACAAAGAACCCTGTAGTCTGTAAAGGAAGAATGTCTATAATCAAGCTCAGATTCAGAGCCACTATACAGTTGAAAAACAGGGACTTTCAGGTTGAGAGTCTTCTTAAAGTAACAAGCTGCAGAGATCAACAGTGTGCGAAGTAGAACAGTTTATCTCAAAGTCGGAATAATTATTCCCTGCAGCTGTTCACAAGAGGGTGGGTATTTTATCGAGGTTCAACTGTCCTTTCTCTCCTTGCAGTAACATTTATGTTTCATAAAACTCATTGTGACTTCTTTTCCATAAACCAACAATTTGTTGTCATATGAAATCTTCCATTGTCACCCCAGTGGTTCTGTCACCATCCTTTAAAAATTTCTCCACTCTCGGTTTGGATAAAAGAGAGAAGCGCTGGCATTTGTATGCTGTACCCTTTGTTTCTGAGATGTCCCAAGGCCATGGTGACAACTGTGAAGTCGGGGATAGCCACAGAGTTGCTACAAATGTGCTGTTTTCTGTTAATGGGAAGCTGATACTCATCTGCAACCCTTCTACGCAATATTAAATCTATAACACTTTCTATTGCAAGCAGTCCATTATAGAAGAAACTGTTGCTTTTATGTTTCAGGTGCAAAGATGGCTTGAAAGGATTCACGTACTCTGCACTAAAGTAAGTAAAGTTTCTGTGAGTACATAGCTTAAAGTGAAGATTTTGAGGAATCATGCACAGTGGCAGCTGCATTGTGTGAAAAAGGGTATTCCTAAGAAAAATCATGCTGTTGTAAAACTTTTCCAACTTTGGGGGTATACAGCATAGCTTGAAGAAGGAATAGTATCTTTTCATATTTTGGACTGTTATTAAAGGAAATGCAGACATATGGTTGCAATGTTTTTGAAGGAGTGTTAATGTTTTCTCTTTCTAAAACCCAATTCACGGTTCCCAATATTCTCCTGGAAGCAAATGGCTGCTGTGTTTTGACCTGAAGTTTATTTGATGCGTTTACAAAATGTTTATTGAATGCAACAGTAGTTCTGTAACCAGCACCCAAATAAAGCATGGATTTGTAGCACATTTGTTTGAAATACCCTCAACGTGCCACTAAATCTTGTGTTTGCCATTGTGGTCCATGATCTCCTAGAATTTATTTTATGATGGGACTCTCTGGTGTTACTCACTCATTTGTTGTAGTTATTGAAAGTTATGTTGTCTTCATGTCTTGTGTCAGAAGTACAAAGACATGTTATTATTATCTCTCTCTTACATACTCTGCTACCTGTCAACCACTCAGACAGCCCAGTGCATGGATGGTATCATCTCACAGGTGAAGGAAAGAGCTGAAGTCAAGCAAGACTGACATGCTGTTGTTGGTAGTGGGAAATATTTTATAGTTTACAGATATGAAACAGCCATGGAATTTGATACAAGGTGCCAATAGTTATATAATTTTGCCTATAGTCCAGAAATAGGGACATGAAACACTCCTATGGCAATGTGCAGAAACAGCGCTTTTTGAAATCACCAGTTCACAATCACATACCGAATGACAAAGTTTTTATGCCTTCATCACCCTCAGCAAGACTGCCACAGTACAGTGTAACTCAGATTACAGTGCAAAGTGTTAGGAAACATCTTGCCATTGTGTCCTCCATTGTCCTTGATACACTGTAACTCTACACCTACGATGAACCGGTATATTGACAATATCAACTTCTGGATAAAGAAAGAGGGCTGAAGATGAAGCCAAGCAAAACAAAGTTGATACTCTTGGTGGGAGTGAAAACATTTTGAAGATTGTACAAAACAGATATTTTATAAAAATATTATAGTAATTATCAACCTTTATGTAACCCCATTTTGCTAAAGATAATTTGAGATATTTCATGTGCCTTTTTATTTTCTTACTCATTGTTCTTCCTTTGTATGAGAGATGGACTTCCCTAGTACTGTTTTTAGTTTTAAAAAATTCCTGGCAGCAATTGTGACCATTATCTGAAGTTTCAATATATGTTGGTGGAGTGATTTTTTTAAAGAGATACAAGGTTTGGCAGCTGTATAGGATGCATTTTCTTTTGCAGACTCATAGGTTACTTCAAGCTTGTCTTAAAGGCTTAGAGACTTACATTGGACTTCATATATTTCCTTGAATTATTTATATAATTGTTGTTTTGCTCTGTTTTGTTTTTTTTTCTTTCAGGTTCATTGTAGGGAAAGAAGAAATCCCCACTCATTCATTTTCACCTGAAGCAGCATTTTCAAAAACAGATAGAAAGATAAAGCACTGTGAAAAAATATCACAGCCAATGAACATCCTGGCTCTAACAAAAAAGCTCATGGACAAAGTGTGAGTCAAAGAAAATGGAAGAAAAATCAGACAAAATTAATCATTCTTATGTAGCTCATTTTAATATTTTGTTACATTGTATTTGACAATGTTTTATAATTCTTTTGCTTTGCATTTAAGTATTTTGCATTTCATTTTTACTGGGTAGTTAGCAGTGACAAATTATGAACTCTAATGAAAGCACAATTTAAGATCTGTATGTCATAGCAGTGACTTGCAACATGCAGTTGGCTTAACAAGGGAGAGCAAATTCAATTAATTTTGAGTGGCAGTGGTGACTGCTTTTTCTGCAGTTTTCAGCAAAACCGGCTCATGGCATGGTTCTGCTGGTGCTAGTAGTAATATTAAGGAGGGGAAATTGCACTGCAGCAGACCTTACTTGGGTCACTGTAAGTGACTGTAACATCATCTTTTTGGGGACCTACACACCTGTATTGCATAAAGGAGAACTCCTAAGAACAGGATTGGTAGCACATGGCCTGCCTCCACTGTTGGGAAATAGGAAATTGCAAAGCAAAGAGTGAGTCTAAAACTATTCTGCACAAGGTTGGATCTGCATCTGAAGTTAGGTAAGATAGGTTCTCCCTGGTCTACTGGATCCAAATTATTCTTTAGTATAAGCTTAAAGAAAATGATATCAGCTAGCTCTTCAGTCTAATATGTTCAGATGATGTACTTGTACTGTGCTTGATTTTTTTGCTTCAGGCATGTTGGGCACCACAAGGAGTCATTCATGTACAGGGAAGATGGAATAAAAAATGGACTAGGGATCTGTTCATACCACACCTATGAATCTTCACTTCCATTGACCTCTCCAGGAGCAATTTTATGACCAGATCTTTACCTGCTGACATGCAGGAGAGAAACAAGTCTTCCAAATACATTGTGTTCTCAAAGTAGTGGCTTATCTTGGTCAGATAATAAACAAACATGAAGTGGCCTACATCACATGGTGACTTCCTATCATTTGCTGTGGGGTTTAATTGAAAAACATGATGGAAGTCAGCAGTGGCTTTTCAGGCATGACCATATTAGACAACAAAAGACCTACAAGAAGAAGACAACTCCAGCCATATGCAGATTGTTTTAGCTGAGTTGCTTAGACCTACTTTATCTTAAATACCTCTTATTCAGTTTGCTCGAGATAGGTAGTTCATAGCTCTTCCACTGTTCATTAAATACAAGGATCAAGGGACTGTGGCTGGAGAACAGCATATTTTTCTTCAAGGTTTTGAAACTCCTGACTCAGATATTCAGAAAACTTTACATTTTCAGTCCTAATACTCTTACAGGTTTCTCTTCCATATGGTTCTTTTCAATATAATTGAGTCTAAATGCCTGTAACCTGATCACATTCTCATTACAATTTTTGCTGCATAAACTGACCTCACAGATGATTTATGGCCGTTAGACTTTATAGTACATGATTCAAAACTTACAAGATATTTGACACAGTATATAAATTCTGTAATTTATTTTGCATTAAAACTTAAATACTTGGCTATAGCAAAATAAAATGTTCAGACCTGGTATGACATTACTTCTTTTAATTCTACATATGCAATCCGTGTATCCTACCATCCCAAGCCAGTCTCTTTTAAATGTTCAAGGTCAAATTCTCTGTCCAAAGTAAGAGCTACATAAAAATCTACACAGTAGATGAAATAGCTCAGAAGTGAAGACTTGTAATGGAGAGAAGTTTCACAGGGTATCTCTGTGCATTTGTGTGTTCTGCATTGTCCTCCAATGAGCATTGCAATGGTATGAAAGATGTAAGGACACAGTTAATGGATGCTTGGTCAAATATCCTCCAGAACCACAGAACAGAGACAAACCGGCAAGGGTCACATCACTTCTCTCTGTTGACCACAACAGAAAAATTGTTCTTTAAGTTTGTATTTAATGTGCAGTATGGCTAGAAGTTGGATCCAAGTAAGTGTGCAGACACTTCTTGCTGTACAACTAAAGTATTGTTAGTTTTTATTATCCTTTTATGGCATCATAAAAGTTCACGGTGCCCTTCAATGGGTAATGTGAAGAACGAGTGGTGGGAAAATAGCACTTTATGTATTTTTAGGCAAGAAAAATTTATGAAGTCTCCTGTCGATGACGTTGAAAACAGCTACAAGTTAATATGTGTTTCATTGTGCTTTTTGCAGGTGCAAACATGGCCCAAGGCATAGATGCTGTAAACACTATGGAGATAATTGCATCTCATATTGTATTAAAGTAAGTGCAGAAAAAGTTAGATTGACAAACTCTCACAAAGAAAGGGTAAAAGTGTTTAGTCAGAAAAAGCACATACTTGGAAGTGAGAAAGGAGCCTGTCACTCGCCCTTATGTTGAAAATGTGACAAGCCTGAAAACATATTTTCTCAATTTAGGATGGGGTAGGGAGGGGGGTTAATGTTCTCTGGTCTTTCAGATTATCTGTAGTGAATGAATAACATAAAATGTGTGGGAAAAAATGGACTAGCAAGCAAGGAACTTGTTTAACTATGTGATGCACTTCACGACTGAGCCCACTTGTGACGGCACCCTAAATAAAGCACCTGGAATGTGCTGCTTCGGCAGGCGGCGTGGCCCTGGCGCACGTGCAGCTGCGCGGGTCTGGCACGCTGCTGCCGGGCGCTGGGCTCGCTCCACCGCTCATTTATTTTAAGGGATCAGGGTAATGAGAGATTGGCCACAGTTGCTGCGCCCAGGAAGAGCTGTTTATGTCCGGTGGCATAATTCATTCTCCATTATTAATGGGATCAGAGCATTTTTTTTTTTTTTTCAGAGGCGTACTGCGTAGGGTTGTTTTGGCTGGCGTTGGGTTGGCACAGGTGGTACCACCTGCTGTGCCTGTTTTAGGAGTTGGTAAGACTCCAGGAGATCTCAATCACTTAATAATTTACCCATTTTTATATATGGAGCAGCAAAAGTGAGTTTGAGTATCCTCAGATGCTTTTGATATGTGTTACTTTCAAAATAACTTTACAATTAAAATTTTATATACAGTTAATGTTATCTTAGAAGAGCTGTGCTTAATTTTGGCATCAGAAGAGATCTGGCATGACATTTATTCATGTATGTTTATTAACAGCATCATTTTGTGTCATATTAACACTCCTTTTACATTGCAGTATATTAGTGTACCACTATGTAACATGTGTCTAACTTGCGCTGGTGTTGATAGGATTTGAGATGGTGCTTAAGTGTTCTGCTGAATTACGATGAGAATATGCAGTAGAGCATTCACGAATAGTTCAGTATAGCTATATCACTTTTCTGTTTTAGGGTATGACATATATTTTAACAGAACCCAGATTAAAATTACAATTTTACAAGCTCTTACCACTATCTCATTCCACTTAATGTTTCATTCATGGGCTCTTTTCTTCAAGGCATAGTGTCTTTGGGGGCACAGACACATTTGCTTTGTGCTTGTTTAGTGCCTTGCCCAGTAAGTTTGCTGTTCGGTGCCTCCTGGCCCGCTTTGTCTCCCATCTCCTGAGTGCTCTGTTTGGTTAGCATCCTCCGGGGAACAGACATTCCCCGTGCCTTCATTTGCAGAGTACTCTGTGTTGTCCCCATAGCTATCAGTGTCTGGCCTTCAGAATCAATGTCCAAAACTGCAGTGAATATTATATTCAAAACAAAGATTAAAATTAAGAAGAAGTGATTTGATGGGTTGATACACTGCATTTCCAGATCACTGCTGATGGCAGTATCTCCTAGCGTGCGTCTTTTTCATGGGTGCCTTGCTATAACTTCAGTCTGCTGCACTTCACATAAAGTGCTGTCTTTCATTACTTAAGCATATTTTACAGTAATTAGCTCTTAACTGTGGTTAGTCCAGGCTTGCTTTCTAAGCTTTTTATTAATCTCACACAAAATTCTTATGCATTCTGTACTGCGTGCTCAGCAGTCAAATCTATAAGTACCCTCATAACATGGTATTATTTACAAGCACAGTTAGAACAAGCAAGTAAGGATTTCTGGTAAAGTACTCATAATGGAACTGATGCCTCTTCTCCATAGAAAACTGTCATAATCTGCTAGAAGAATGACTGTGTGTATGAGACTTCATGGGTAAAGAGAAAGGTGATCTGACTGTTATGGAATATAATGAGCTTGAAATGCCTTTAAAACAAAAAGGTGACCAAGAAATAGGAGTTAGTCTTGTTGAATTGCTCTAGTTAAGATACCCAAAACTAATTTAAGGTCTTGAGTTCCTCAAATTACAATAGACTGGCCCCACATTGCTCTCTATGTCCTTTCTTAGGTGAGTGGGGAAACATGTCGATGATGAAAAGAACTGGGAGAAGGGGAAAAAAAAAAAAAAAAAAAAGGAATATTCAGGAGTCTCTATCCTCTTCAGTTATTTATTCAGCATCATTTTGTTCCTGTTTCACATACCCTTGAAAGGGGGTGAGGGGAGTAGAAAACCCAGCTGATAATGGAGCTGAACTAAGTCCTGAACTGACTAAAAATAAATTTTAAAAGGACATTTATATAAGGCTGTTCACTCCTTACAGAAACCAGTTGTGCGTTTGGACTCTACTTCATTCTTGTACCAGTCTTGTGTAATATTTTAGTATAAATTATTCTCAACTACACTAATATAATCAGGGAAATTTCACTGTTGTGGCAGCCAGATCTTTCAATTTTCTGTGACTTTTTTTTAATTAAAACATGAGCAGAAAATTTTATTTTGATGTATTTGGATTTTTAAAGATCCAAAATTCTTAAAGCCTTTTCAGTTCTCTCTATGGCTGTTCCTGGAGGCGATCAGTAGTAATTGTCAGCTGACATGATTTTTACATGTTTTTATAATTCCATATCTGTAAGGGAGCTTTCAGATCTGATAATGATCCAGTGAGCTGCTTATTGCCAAAGTTTCCCCTCCTGCTATATTTTTCCTTACCCTTGAACATCTTATCTTCTCATTATCTTGTCTGTGCTTTAATTGTCATTGCACGATCTTTTTCTCCTGCTTCACATTTAAATGCACTTTAACTAGTTGATGTAACCCATGATAGCTTTTATGTAACATTTAGTAATGATGTACCACCTGATTTCATAGACTTCCCTTCAATTTGTAAACACTTAAAATGCTTTGAATTTGTAAATGGCTGAAAAGAGCTATCAGAAACAGTAAAACAGTATTTTTCCTCATTTGGATTCCACTTGATTACAATGAGGAGACATTAGCCAGCAGTAATAGTCCAGTTGTCCATTTGTTCTGCTGATGCTGCAGATGACACCAGATAACACTCACAATTTACCTAGTGACTAGGATGATCAAGAAGAATATGAGATTTTTTTCTGATGATCGTAGTCTCTGTGTTCTGTGCCTTGAAGGAAAGTGGGCTACTGTATACCCTGAACAAATTTCAAATATCTTAACTAATTTATTTTAAGTATCTTAACTGATTTCTAATATATTGCAACAGGTTGACTGAGTTTTGGTATGTTACTGAACTCTGTTTACGTGCACATATGTACTTTTCTGAATTTGAGTTATAGCAAATATCTTGACTGTATTATTAACCTTTTAAGAAATCTGTTTCTCAAAAGGAAAAAAAAAAAAAAGGTTTATTCAGTGAGTTCTGCACATATGTAGTTTCACTGTGCTGCTACTTCTGGCTGATCTGAGTCCCAACTTAATCTCTGTGGAGAAATGGCTCTTGGTAGATTTTTCTTTGCTCTTTTATGCTTATTATAGTGTTCTGTATATACTCTGTTTTCTACCTCTGTTATCATTGGAGGACTTCTTATGGAAAAGTTACAATATTGTGCATTGATTATAAGATGTAATACTTCCTCTGACTCTGAAAAACATCTGAGTGTGATATGGATTCACCTGGTTGATTTAATCAGCTAAATAGAAATATTTTATTCACTACTTATTGCTGTTTGGTGCACATCAAAACTAAGTTTCAGTCCTTCAGCTCAGCGCTTCCAAGCAGGCTACAAATAAAAATAAAATCACAGATATATGTGGGTGTTTCCAATTGGAATGTGTTTCCCAATGCAGTGTTCCTCGCCCCATCAGAGTAACCTTTCCTACAGCTTGGTGAAAATGTCAAACATCCCATACTGTTCTTCATTTTCTTGTTTAGGGCTTTGTCCATAACTGCTGGTTTTAAAACTTTCTTTTTATATGATGGTATCTGGTATCACAATCATCTAATTTTTTTGTAAGTTGAGGACTGTGTACTACTTCACACTAGGGTACCTCTAGTTGTAGGTGTGAATATATGCTTATCTTAATTTTGACATTTTAACTACACAAAATTCACAGTGCATTAAATCTCTGCCCAGCTCACGTACTTTTCAGCAGGAATTTTCATTACACGATCAGAAAACACTGGGTCGTTAGCTGTTCAGTATGTACGATTTACATACTTTTAAGAGTAGCAGTGGAAATTTTTCATTCATAGCTACTGGATCATTTGGTGACACTATATTTTTTTTTCACTAGATTTTCATAAACCACTTTTTGAGTAGCAGGGAGAGTAATTGCTTCAGGAAGAGTTTATTACTGGATGTTTAACCACAATAAAATTTTATGAGCTTTATGATGCATTATAAAGTTCTGTAGAAGGCAAAAATGTTTTGAGTTTTTGAGTTTGAAAGTTTGCTTAATCAATCCGTCTGCCAGTTAACCCTGTAACTGGAATTGTCTCTGTGTCCCTGAGTATCTTCTGAAAAATTAACTGCAGAAATGATAAAAACTGGGTGCCTGCCTTATTTGCCAATGTTAAGTGCACAGATAGTTTCCAGATAAGGCATCTTCCAACCAAAAAATTGATAGATTTTATTCAGAATTATTAGAGAAGTTCAGCCATAGGTAACAATAATAGGAAGCTTAGGATGAAGTTATAAGAAACTGGGGAGAAGAATTTAGAAAGAAAAAGTCAGTGTGGTTTTGTGATGTGGTATAAAAAAGCAGATCGGTATCTGAGGTGGAGTAGTAATAAAAAATCACTGGAACCCATGTTATCCTTTCTCAGTAGCTTTGTACATAGTCTCCCATCCAGTTTTGCTGTTTGCTGCAGGCATCACTCAGCCTCCTGTTTGGCTCCTATGTGAGCATGTGCCAAGCCATCAGGGTCAATTTTGAATTCTCACACTTTCTGAAATTTATCTCTTGTGGACTTTTTCCTCTGTTAGTGTTTTCTCCAGACATTTGAATGTAGAAGTGCTCTTTTTTCCACTGCTGTACTTCCCTTTATATACCCATTTGTGGTTAAAAGCTGGTCAGTAACCTGGAAATGAAGTCATCAGAATTATTTCAGAGGACAGAATTTTGAAGCAGAAGAGAAGTAGGGTTTGTCCCTTGAGGCCTTTCAGATATTCATAGAAATTAAAGGAGAGTCAGTTGTCTATGATTTTACTGTCTTTGCTATATTACAGGGGAATCAGGAAAAAAAAAAACTGGGCTTGAGTTTCAGGATGGGGATGCGTTTTACATAGTATCGGCAGAGTGGGTTTTAAACTGCTCGATGTCAAAGATAAGTACTTCTGTAGATGTTTTTGTTTTTCCTTTTTCTGAATTCGTGGTTTCTTACCACAAAAATCTTTCTTTCTTTTCTCTAGGGCTTCATTAGGATGTTTAGCATCGGTTACCTGATCCAGTGTTGCCTGCGGATTCCATCCACCTTCCGGCACCTCTTTACAGAACCATCTCGGCTACTTTCCCTCTTCTACAACAAGGAAAATTTCCAGCTTGGAGCTTTTCTGGGATCTTTCGTCAGTATATACAAAGTATGCTTATAACTTACAGAAGTGACAAATGCCACTGGTTTTATTTCACTTTTCAGAATATCATGAAGAACTAAAAAGTTTAGCTGCTTAATATTACCAATACTGTTTGCTACCACATGTCACTAACAAATTCTGTAGTATTTCAATCAAATTGTAAATACACAACTAGTCTTCCATTCTGTGTGGTTTTTCTGTTATTTCTGAATAAACCAGATGGATTTTGCAGCATGGTATCAAGATCAGGAGATAAGGAGTACTTCAGAGAAAATTAATTCAGATTGCAAAGAGACTTGCTGTTACACAAAAACATTTTAGTGCAGCCATAAGTAGTGACTGCAGTAGCAGCAGTGTTGCCAGAAAGAAGCCATTTGCAGATTTTTTTGGCTCAAATATCTGGAATTCTTACTTGACACTAAATAGCAGCAGATTGTAGAACATATATCATGTGCAGCTGAGGAGACATTGTGCTTACCATTTGGAAATCTATCCTTCTGCACCATTATAGGATGACAGATTGTGAACTGATATGCGTTCATACAGCATTGTTGGAATTAATCAAATTATGTTCATTTATGCCAAGAGAGAATGTGACGAAGCACACGCCCTAAGGCAGAATATATTGCATAGTGCAGTGCTGAAGTGGCTTTTGCACTTTTATACTCTTAACCACACATGTCGGTTTTCACCTGCCACTTTACTTGCTCTGCAAAGTTAAGATAATTCTTTATTATTCAGGGTAAATATTACTCACTGAAAATTTTAAAACCCAAATGTTAATTTGTAAGCAAATCAGCATTTCACTTCACTTGTAGTCAGACTGAGAGACAAGAATTTGCAAGGTTACAGAGTTTAAAATTTTTGATGGCAAAGTGCAAATTGGCTGGTCAGAGTTTATTTCAAAACTGTTTTCAAAGTAAAGAGCCTTTAGAGAAAAAAAGTATTTAAATTGCAAAAGGTAAAATAATTTTTATGTCTTTTTAAAGCTCCAATTGCAAAGTGTAATTTAGTTCTAGAGATACTCATTTTACAAGGGTGACCTACTCAGACCTTTGTAGTTTATTAAAAATATACTCAGCACTGGTGAGGCCACACTTTGAATACCATGTTCAGTTTTGGGCCACTCCAAGAAAGACATTGAGGAGCTGAAGCATGTTCAAAGGAGGGAAACAAAGCTGGTGAAGGGTCCAGAGCACAAGTGCTGTGAGAAGCAGCTGAGGGAACTGGGGATGTTTAGCCTGGAGAAAATGAGGAGACCTTATCACTCACTACAACTACCTGAAAGGAGGTTGTAGCGAGGTGGGTGTTGATCTCCCAAGTAACAAGTGATGGGACAAGAGGAACTGGCCTGAAGTTGTGCCAGGGGAGGTTTAAATTGGATATTAGGGAAAATTACTTCACCAAAAGGGTTGTCAGGCATTGGAACAGGCTGCCCAGGGAGGTGGCTGAGTTACCACCCCTGGAGGTATTTAGAAGATGTGTAAATGTGGCACTTAGGGACATGGTTTAGTGGTGAGCTTGGCAGTGTTACTGCCAAGAGAGGTTAGCAGTTGGACTCAGGGATCTTTAAGGTCTTTTCCAACCTAAACAGTTTTGTGATTCTATGATTCTGTGATTCTACTTTCTGTTCCTGTTTGTGTTCCATAACTTACACAGATTTGGGATGCATTATATTTTTCTTCCAGTTTGAAATAAGCATGTAGGGCAGCAGAGTTTCTAATCACTCCAAAAGATTGGGCCACGGCCATAAAAAAATGAAATGATTGATGTGTTTTGAACCCAAAAGAATTGCATTATGGACAGCTTTTAAAAAAAGTCCATCTGGTCCCTAAAAGCAGTCCAAAATGCCACTGTAGGATTGTACTATTAATATTCTGTGTTCCCCTTACTGTTAATGTCAGCAAACATGGTTTTGCAGAAAATAAATTGGCCATAGTAGCCTGGTTTCCTTTTTTAAATTAGTTTATAAGTAGGAAAGTTGACTGACATAATTGCAATGTGGTAATGGCTTTGCAAGGAATTTATTTATTAAAAATGTGCACTGTAAAATAGCTAGTGAGATCACAACCATGGTACTGAGTACATTTTTGGACACAGATACTGCTTCATTTCTTCTTTTAATGACTTTTTCAAAATTGGGTTCACCTGAGGGCCACCAAGATGATTGGAGTACTGGGTCATACAAGATGAAAGGAGAACCTGGGAGAACTGGATTTTAGGCTGGAGAAAGAGGGGAGATTTTATTGCAGCCTATACCTCTTTGACACGTGCAATGATAGGATGAAAGGCAACAGGTACAAGCTGAAATGCAGGAGATTTGAAGAAATAAAAGGAAATACCTTTTCATGTGAGGGTGGCCCAGTACTGGAACAGGCTGCCCAGTGCGGCTGTGTAGTGTCCATCCTTGGAGATGCTCAGAACTCAACTAGACAAGTTCCTGAGCTGCCTGCTCTAATTAAACCTGTTTCAGGGTGGACCAGATGATCTCCAGAGGTCTCTTCCAGCATAAGTCATTCTTTGATTCCATGAAAAGCACATATTAGATGGATTAAGAGGCTGGCACACATATCTCTAAGTAGACATTATTAGGCTGTCGTACTGAATTATATAATGTTCTCTCTGTGCCATCAGCACTGGATTGGGCCTTACTAAGCAGATCTTGAACGATTTAGAAGCAAACAAAAATTTACCAGGGATAAAATTTGGAGGCAAAGTACAGATTTCCAGAAGAGTTGAAAAAACAAGGCAGAGGATGTGGCAGATGTGGAACAATCTGCATCATTTGGTAACCTGAAGTCATCCAAATGAAATAGATTTTAATGTAGCCTAAACCTCAATTACTTACATCCATTCTGGCCTGAACAGCTGTGTATTGTCTGTATCAATAAACAGGTTATTATGTGTTTCACAGTGTCTTTTAGTCATATGCAGTTCTAGCTTTTTAGATTAATGTGTTTTCCTGATTCCAGAATTTATTGGATGTATGGAAAAATCTCAGGGTGTTTGGTATGTAGCTGAAAACAGACTTTATCACAGGAAGGAATCTAGACAACTACAGCAAATGAAGATGATGTGAATTCAAGATTAGCTTTGGAATTAGATTAGTATTCTAATTGGGCTGATCAGCTTTCTGATTTTGAAAGAGATGATAGTGGTAAAGTGTTAATTAAAACACTGAAATGTTTCAGGTACTGTGGATTATGGGTATTATCACACTACACTCTTAATTCATACTGTGTGCTATATTACTAGCTTATAGAGGAATATCTCCAGTCTGTGCATTATGAAAGAGAATAACTAGGACTAATCCTGCTTTCCGTTCACCTACAGGGTACTAGTTGCTTCCTGCGTTGGGTACGAAACCTAGATGATGAGCTTCATGCACTTGTAGCTGGTGAGTCCATGACAAGAAGTTTATATGGCCTCTGTTGGGACTCGGTAATTATTTCTCTTGTCTGTCCTCCCATTCTCTTTCCAGACTTTGTGATGAAAATAGGACTGTGTACATCAAGGTTCTGTCAAAGTAACAGTGGTGTTTAAAGTAGCTTCAAAGAAAGAGTTGAAATTAAAATTATGAGGCAAATTCAATCAAATGGTGTGGTTTTTATGGTCAGCTTCAAGGACAATATATTATTGTATGCACAAATGCAAACTTGTCCTTTATTTTCCAGCTGTAGGGACGTGAGGTTCAAATAATGACTCTTCCATACATGACAGAATACACATCTGAAAAGATGGGCTCCACTGGATCCAAAGGAGGACCCTTTTGCCATGAAATTTGTATGGTGGTACAGGCCCTTCCCTACTGTTTGTGTGTCTCTCATGTATTGGAACCTCAGGGGTCTCTCCTCCTTGTGGGATGAGAGAGGAAATTAGGTGCCGTGCTTCTGAGCACTGAACTACAGATTTATTTGAGAGTTTCAAACCTCTTATTTTAATGACATAAACGTTATCTTGATAGGCTGCATGGGAACATCACTGAAATTTGTTGTAGCAACAGAAAGCATAATCTTTTGCAATGTATGTTGAGCTGACAAACTTCAACAGCAGCAATAAATCAGAATCTCAACAATACTTTTGTTTTCTAATTGTTACAGGGTGTCTAGCGGGAATTTCTATGATGTTTTACAAAAGTACTACTATCTCTATGTATCTGGTGTCCAAATTAGTAGAGGTAAGATAATAGCTTCGTAACAGAATTCTTCATTTCATCTATTTTTTCAAGGCAGAAAAAGAAAATTAACTTCACAGTCTTTGTCAGACGATTCCAATATAGTACAAAGTTGTGTGGCAGTGGTGTGTTTCAGTACACGTGTGCCAAGAAGCAGTGCCGTTCAGTGGTCTCATTTCTTTTGTCTTTTCTGTAACTCATTTTAAAAGTCCTTTATACACTGGTCCCCATATATATTCTCCATGATTTTTTAAAATTTCCTCATAGCGCTTTGCTTTGTAGCTTTTGCAGATTTTTTAAATCTGAAAGTTCCAAGAATGTCTATTCTGCCAGAAACATAAATCAAAACTAGTCCTTAATTGCAGATTTATTGCCAAAAGCTACAGCCTAACTTCCTGCCTTTGTTCCCTAATTTTGGCATTCGACAATGTAAGGTAACTCAAAATAGCTTAGGTTTTAGTCTATAGCTGGAGTTGTTTGTCAGTATACTTCAACTGATTAAGTTCCCAGCTTTGCAATGAACTTTGTTCTAATTACCATTTTTGCAGGCTTTAATTATTTCTATGAACTTGTTAAAATCAGGAGACAAGGAGAAAAAAAGTTTGTAGAGTTTGGGTTTGTTGATTATGCTTTGCTAACCAGCTTTTGATTTCTTACTGTGATTTTTCCATAAAATTGGGACTTAGTCATTGTTATTTCCCCAACAGCACCACTGGAATAAGTTGAGAGTGTTCTCTTATTATGTATCATCCCTGAATCACAAAGCTTTCTCCTGCAGACTTCGAGGGCCTCATTCCCTAGTGATATTTATCCACCTCCATTACCAGAGCAGAATTCATTTCAAGAATATAAAAAGAAGGAACTTCTTTTATTTAAGCTTAAAATTAAACATACAAAGGGAAGATATACTCTTTATTCTTGCTCCTCGTGATCCTAGATTAAGCTCTGAAACTAGTTATCATACTGGTGATATAAAAGCAAATCTGAATTATCTGTATTGTCTTTTAGACCACCAGTTGTAAAAAAACAATATTATCTTGTATTGCTGATGGTTTTCTCTGGACTTTGAGACATTGTGGCTGCAGTCAGAGAAGAAAAGTGCTGTGTGTTCTTTCTTTTCTTTTTTTCCTTTTTTTTTTTTTTTTTTTTTTTTTTTTTTACTACTTTTATCATCTTACACAAGCCAAGGGTAACTGACCAAAGAGGCGTGTGCTGCTTTGGAAGGTCAAGCTGTGCTCAGGAAAATAAACTTTACATGTTTTCTCAGAAGGAAAAGTATGTGATTTCAAGCTGTTTAAGAACAGTGAATATTCACTTTGTTGGAATAGTTATTGCATTGTTCTTTTGCTTTTTTAAAATGAAGAATTTAACATAGTAAACTTTCCCTTTTTTCTCTTTAAGATCTATACTACCCTTTTAACACCCAAGTTGTTGCTAGGTCCTGTTCTATACATTAACAGCCTCTTATTCTATTAATCTTCGATAACTTCTATAAGCTATCTCAATCAATGTCACATTTGGGGACATACACAAAAATATATGAGTGTAGTTTAGTAATGTTGACATGTTACTTTGAAAAGGTAAAATAAAGTAAAAAGCTACTTTTACTGTGTTTATTTTGTTTTGTTCAGCTTTTCTTGTTTATTTTATAGACTATATATTTCAAAGGCATTGAAGCAGGGAAGGTTCCCTATTTTCCTCATGCAGACAGCATCATCTATGCCATTTCTACATCAATATGCTTTCAGGCAGTAAGTATGTTGTCTTGTAACAGAACATTAAGTTCTTCTAGTTTAAGTCAAATGTTGAATGAAATAAGGAGCACAGAGATACAGTGATAAAGATGGTGTGATATAGTGATTCTGGCAAAATGCTGTGAATTAGGGCTTCTGCATCCTGCTTTTGAGTGTCACTGTGGGAAGATCATTTCTATAAATCAAGTTTCTCATATGTTTATAACTGAATATATTACACAAAGCATTGAATTCTTTGGAAAGGATCACCAAATGTCTTGACACAGAAGATGAATATAAATATATGGACTTTCATAAGCATATGAAAGGAACATTTCTCAAGCAGACAAACAATACATTGTACTATCTTACGTTTTTTAAATCAGCTGAAATTTTTCACTTTCAGCTAACTTGAATTCAATCTGCCGATTTGAAAGAATCTGAAAAAAATAGCAAGAAATCTGAAGTTTTATATTTGAAAGAAGGTGTGGTTATCATCCTTTGCTCTTTCCAAGTCAGTTACATGCTTTCAACACCAGTCCCTTTATCAGCTGCATCATCTATAAAAACTCCTTTTCAGTGGTACCCAAATTACTCTACATTATTCCACTACCTCTCCCCCTTTCTAGATCTGCTGAAATCTCCCTTAATCTTTTTTTAATTTTTCCATAATGAAATATATTTTTGTACCCATCGATAGTGAAGATGTAAAATTATCCTAAAGCAGTCTCCCACTGTCTCATGCTTAACAGAACAGTTCCACTTCTCCTCCTCATTGCTTCCATGTATTTGGGAAGATCTGTCGTTCTAGTATCAAAGCGAACTGATATTTCGGTGTTTGGGATATGCCTGAAGGTCTGCAGCACTGAGATCTCCAAAACACTATTGGCAAGGACCATTGTATGAGGCTGATAGAAATAAAGTTGCAAGAAAAGAGGAAAGGGTTTTTCACTGCTTTATAACTAGTTGGAAAAGGAGCCCAAGACTGGAAATAAATTACTAGGTTTAGGAGAGAAGAAGAAGGGGGAAACTAGAAAAGGGATCTATACTGAGTTGTTTGTTACTCACTATATTCACAAGTGACCTAGAAAAGTAATGGAATAGACAGAAGACAAGGATTTTGGTATATAACATAATTTAAGATATGTAACATGAAATATAAAGATGACTACAAGAAATTGGAAATCACAAAATGCAGAGTGAGTGAGGGATAAAATATCAGGTAAATTGGGCATCCGTAAGTGCAAAGTGATGTATGTAGGAATAATAAGGATTATTGTTGCTTTGTCTTCAAAGTTAATTATCACCACTTTCAAAAGATAGCCTTCTGGGAATGTCAGTCGGTGCTGGTGGTGTTCACATGGAGCATTGAATTCAACTGTGAGCCATTTGTCTACTGGTAGTGCTGGACATTGGCAGGTGATCACAGCTGCTTTCTGTCCATGAATCATGAGGTGATTTTTTAAAAATGGGGGAAAAAAAAACAACAACAACAACAACAACAACAAAAACAAAATAACAAAACAAAACAAAACAAAAAAAAAACAACAAAACCAAAAACGCAAACCAAAAAACCGAACTATATATTTCTGTAACTATCCTTTCACTGGTCTTGGCAACGTAATGTAGCAGATGAAGCTTTTGCGTGGCACTGTCAACTGGCTCTGACAGAATACTCTCCTTGCAGGCTGTCATGGAAGTTCAGAACCTGAGACCTTCATACTGGAAATTCCTCTTACGACTAACAAAGGGCAGGTATGTAATCAGGGGTGTGTTATGGCTTTTCTAAACACGTCATTGATCACATTCAACGTTCTATGGCATTTGCTGTCAGCAGCAGAGCCATAGGAGTACGTATGGGCTCATTTCCTGTTTACGTTGCTTTTCAAATGGTTTCCAGTCCACTTAAAGTTCTTTGCTGCTGAAGCAACATTGCTAGGTTTAGTCTAATGACAGGAGGAAAGGCTTAAATCTAGTTAAGACTCTTTGGCAGATGAGTGTTTTACTTGAAATTTTTTTTATCTTTAGTTCATTTGGAGGGTGGAATGCTTTCAGATTTCAGTGGAATCCAGTAGATGGCTATACAGGTTGAAGAAATCACTTAGTACGTATAATGGTTGACAACATGGTATTAGTACGTGTTTAAAAGCTTTAGTAGAAAAGTCAGAGTATTTCCTAAGAATACTTTAAAGATTCATTATTTATAGGACATCTGTTTTGGTTGGGAAAGGAATTTCTTTTCTTGGAAAACTAATGAAAAATTTTCACTGATTATAAACATAAGTTTACACTGTAATATCTTCCTGGATATTTTTTCTCTTATTTGTCGCAGGGATCTAATCTGCTTACCTTTTAAAATAGATTTTGCTATAATTTATTTATAAAAATACAATTTTGTGAAGTGTACACTATTATACTGATGTATTTTGTGGCAGAAACAAGGCATCCAAATCTTCATGTAGATCAGTTTGAGTGGGATTATGAAAAGTAATGCATGTCGTGACAGTGAGCTCTCCAGACTATAAAAATAGAAGTGAAATCAGAGGCCAGTCCCTGGAGCATGTTGAACCTACACCCCCCCATGGCACAGTACACTGAGCTGGACGTGAGGCGACTGAATACTTTGCTAGACATAGAGGGAAGCTTTCCCTGGGCTGTCTGGAGGCGGTCTGCAGGCAACCTCTGAGGCTGTACAAGCATGATACAGGGGATGATGTCAATGCAGATGTCCAGTTTTGGCTGCATTTTTCCCTCTTGTGCTAATCCTCGGGTTGTTTTACTTGAAAGAGAGGAGGGAAAATAAATTCTATTCTGCTCATTTATTTTATCTGAGGTAAATCTCTGTAACAGCAATTTTGACACTCTCTCCATAGAGGCAGATTCTTTTGACATTTACTAGGTCTTTCACTCAACAATTTTGAAGACTAAAGAGATGGAAAGAGATTGTAACACCCATAAAATTGTTATCCCCACTCAAGCAGGAATGGCCAGAGTTTGTGGGATTGGGGTGAGGAAGAAAAGTAGTATATTTTGGTTTGACTTTTTTTGTGAAGTTAAAAGTAGAAGGGAACTCTATCATTTCACCTTTTCCACAAGTTGTGTTACGTAAAGTATATCTACACAGTGCACTATTAATCAGATTTGTCAATTTTTTTTTTTTTTTAAATCTATTGCTCAAGATTAAAAACTTGTAGTCTCTAAACAGTGCAAGCTGAAGCCTGTATTTCAGAGTTTTGGATAGTCTTTCATGAAGTGAAATAATTTTAATAATCTTATAAATAAATTAATTTTTTAAAATAAAATATTTTTTACAAATTTTATTTTTTCAAAAGTAAATGAATAATCTGTTCACTCTCTCATGTCCCTTGTTTTTCAGGTTTGCTCTCATGAACAGGAAAGTTTTAGATGTATTTGGTACTGAAGCATCTAAGAACTTCAAGGATTTCACACCTAAGCTTGACCCAAGATACACAGTTGTACCGCCAGAGCTACCGCTGGAGCTGTCTTGAAAACGATAGTATATCTTGTCATTGAATGTGATCAACGTTTTGTCTTGAAAAGTTAATTAACTTAACAGTCGTATATATGGAGGAGGGCTTGGGCTCCACTTCAGTATTATTTCAAAGAGAAATGCTTTTTACCAATCAGAAATACTGAAGCTTTGCAGGAAAGTGTGGCTTAGTGATTAAGCCCCTTCCATACACAGAAAATATTTCTGGATTACTGTAGTTGGTTGACAGTATGATAGATTCCTGAATGAATTAAACAAATGAGTAATATATTTAGAGAAGTAAAACATAAATATGCATAATAATTTCCAAAATTCTGTAGTTCATACCAGTAGAATATTTCTTGGTAAAACTAAAAGTAATTCTTAATTTGCAAAGGAAGGCAAATGACGTAGTTTAAGTCCAAAATTTTACCTGATCTTAAAACTGTTGCAGTTGGGTGAAAATACCTCCTTGGCTTTCTAAATTGTATCACCGATTTATCTCAGAAGAGCCACTGCCCACTTATTTTTTAAAATGACAGTGTTTTTACACAGCTATGGTTGCAAAATAAGGCATTCCTTAGGGAAAGAAAATGCATATTAATTCAGAAATCACATTCCAGGGCTGTAAATCCCACTGACGATATGGATAACAGACAAGGAAATAAGAAGGCAGTATTGGTGACTGCTGTGCCGTGAGGAGCAGCGGGGTGTGGTGGTCAGTATCTGCCAAGTGGAAAATGACAAAACCAGCAGAGGAAGGAATGAAACGTTCCAGCCTCTGAGATGGTGCTGGAAACAGCAGACAGTTACAAAAATAAAAAAGCCAAGAACGAAACAAAAACAAAACAAAAAGTCCCCCAAAATATACTTAAATTAAATGTTTATTTTTAAAGGGCTTGACATTGTCACTTTAGATGGCATCGGGTGGTTTGTCAAGCTGCAACACCAGCCAGCATTTCCAGTGTCCTTTAAAATAGAACTGATCCCTGAGATTAGACTATTACAAGAGAACAGTTTTGACGATCGTATTAATAGTGTTTTTTTCTTGTACTCAATGAAGAGTGGTTTTCTGTTGGTCCATCATACATCCCCTGCTGGGACACATACATTAAATTTAATATGGTACTCAGTGCAAATAAGTACCTACACTAATTCCACCTCATTTTTACCCTGAGTATTTCTGCAGATAATAGTTTGTGTTCTAAAGTGAGACCTCGATATGCTAATTACTTTTTTTGCTTTTTGGGTTTTTTTTTTTTGTTTTTTTTTTTTTTTTTTTTTTTTGATTAGAATCCATTCGGGTGATGCTGAATGGTGTTTGTTACCCTAGAACTTAATGAAAAGATGAGCTATATTCACATTCAACTGAAAAGAGACAAGGTAAGCCAGGGAATGGAAATTGCAATAGGTTGCATGTATTTTGAAAAGAAAGAAGAAAAATAAATCAGTGTATTATTGGAAGTCTTTGTCAGATAATACGAATTGGATTAATTAACAGAATCTTTGTCTTGTAGGTCTTGTAGCACTGTAACACCTACCCCAGCCTTAAGCATATTTTAATTCCCATTAGTTTAATTTCTTATTGCTGAATATGCAGTAATTTTTATCAGATTTACAGAGATGTCATGAAAATTACCAGTCTGTGCACAAAATCTGCTTCTTCATCAGCTACTGTAACAGGGATGTTTTATCACTGTTACTAAAGGTGCTTTGTCCTTTAAAACAGTGGTTGTCCAAATTAGTGTGAATAAAAGTTCTGCAAGCTAGTTTGTATGCAATATTTTATTGCTTGAAATATATTAAAATTCCTCAAAAGGAAATAAAAGTTAATTCAACAAGAACTTTAAAAGGATCATAATAGGTTTGTAGTGTTTTTCCACTGGAATATGGTCTAAAATATTTGACCTCATAAAGTCTGAGAAGTTATATATTTTAGGTAATATGTTAGAACTCACATACTATATTATGAATACTTTCTAGTGTAACTATATACCATTCTGAAACTTCAAGATATTTTATAGATGGATTAATTTTCTTCACTGGAATGACAGTTGTGATTGTTTCTCTACTTGAGTTAAAAAAATATCCAAGTACTACATCTCAGCAGCTAAACAACAGTTTTGTCTATGTTTTCTTGTTTCCAAAATTCACAGCCGTTTTGAATTATTTTCATGTAATATAAAAAAAAATAAAAATTTTTAAATTATTTTTATTCAAATCAAGAATATGTAAGAGAAAAAAAAAATAAAGACCTAATGTTTTTCCCAATAATAAACAGTTGCTGCTTGAAAAAATTACTTTTTTTCTTTGTTGTTAATAAGCCATCTGGAGTCATAAGTGAAGTAATACTTGGTGGTGAAGGAATGCCAGGAATGCGACTGGGCATTTAAACTGTACGTATTTGTTACAAAATAAAGTCCTAATTCAGTGTAAGTGAAGAGATACTGCCAGAGCAGTTCAGCTGACAACTTCATCTCTGCCCTTCCACAGGTAATTACGCAATATAGGTTGACGTTATTTAATTCTTCTTTAGAACAGAGAAAGCCACATAACCAGTGATGAAGTTAGTGAAAAGCTGCATGCCCCCAGCTCTGCCCACCACATGGCCAGGCGGTTGGGTCTCATGTGACTGAAATGGAAGCGTTTCCTACCACCTGATGAGGCATGGCTATTTAGTCTTCTGATCATATGACAGATATCTGTTTGATCACATTGAACTTCTTGCAAAAGAAGTTGATTTTGCAAAGAGGAATACAGGGGGGGACTTGCTCAGGAGATGGTGGGAAGTGGTGGGTCAACCTGGAACACTGCAGTTCCTTGATAAAGGTTTGGGTGTCCTTAGGGAGGCTGCGCAGGAAAACGGTGCTTGGCTCCCTGCAGGCATCTCAGGAGGGTATACTGAGAGCTGCTACCTCGTCCATGGCTCCCAGGAGTCAGGAGCAAATATGCTTGTAGTAGGCAATTTTTTCACTTTTCCTTGAGGTTGTTTGCGTGCACGGCTCTTCTGGAGAGTTCACCGCCATCCCTACCACTCTTACCGCACCGACTTACTGCGCATCATCCTCGTTCTGTGGCTGTAGTCCCCATCTTGCACCCAGAGCCCCACGCTCCCTGTGTCTCATCACAGCCTTTTGCCCCACTTCTGAGTTCTTCATCCCTCCCTCACCTCTACCCAGCCCAGTGTCAGCTGTCCCCTGTCCTCCCTTTTATCTAACAAGCTCCATTTACAGCCCTTGGGTGCCTCCTTTTGCTTCTCCTCCACAACCGCTCCTTCACTGGGCATGCAGGAGAGTGCTGCTCCTGCCCAAGGGAGCAGCTGGGCAAGGACCTTCCCCCGTGCACCCCAGCTGTTGCTGCCACCCTGGGGTTTTGGTTGACAGAGATGCTTTAGGAGCAGCAAAATTCAGCGGTCCAGATGGAGTGTTTTCCCCTTCCAATCCAAGACATTCTGTCTGTGACTAAGATACATGTGCAAAATCCCAACATGAAGGTTGCAGTTGTTCTTTTATGATGGATATTCATTAGTATCCTTTGCCTGCCATATTTCAGCTGATTTTCAGGGTATATGAGATTTCTCCCATTGCAGACCTTTAACACTTATTCACAGTCCTTTTTGGACATGACGATAAAGGTGTTGACATCTGCTGCTGAGATCACTATAGGAGAGGATTTTTTACAGAACCATTTTAAATGTGGCACAAGTCTGAGGTTAGTGTAGATTTGCTGGGTTCATGTGTGGTGGATACTTCCACCAGGGAGCACATGAAGGCGTATAGAAATTTTGATCTTTTAGAGAGCTAATAGTAAAAGAAAAGAGTGCTTACAATAACACATTTTTAGTTTTTATAGATAATGCCGTCTTAGTTCATGAGTAGGATGAGTAAAACATCAGAACTACTTCAGTGTAAATGGAGTGATTTCACTGCTGAAAGTAAAAGCTTGAGCTTCCTTATATTGCTTCACACCTGGGTCTCCAGGACAATCTTGGAAGCTTTGCCTTCTTTGGGTGGCATCTCTCCAAACAAGGCTGCTCTGAGAAAATACGGGTTTCCACTCTAGTCCAGAAGCTCCATGTTCCTCATCATTTCTCAACAACAATGAGAACGAAGATGCCTTCCATAATATGGACAACCTGTTCTCCTAGTAGCTTCCCACACCTCTCATGGCAGACCTGGGACCCTTTCACCCCAGCTGTCTTAGAGGAGACATTTCTGAGAACTGTCAGTAAGGCTCAAAAATAATTTTAAGAAAATTTGCTGTGTTGCTCCCCTTCTCCTTTGAGAGTTTCCCTTCCTTTTGCCCAGGCCACTGTGCTTTTGCATTTGTTTGAGGATGTGGGAAGGGGTTTGTTCCAGATGCTTGGTGACATCCGAGGCAGAGGTCTGCTGTGGTCTGAGCTCAGCCCTATGCTTGGCGAGTTAAAAATTCAGGACAGCCTGTGTGAAAATGCTTCAATTTTCAACTTGGACAGAAGGAAATATTTCTGGACAAGTGGTCCTGGGGTGGGTGTGTGCTGACAAGGCACAAAAAGACAGC
The DNA here is from genome assembly GCF_018691265.1 of Tyto alba. Classification (NCBI taxonomy): domain Eukaryota; kingdom Metazoa; phylum Chordata; class Aves; order Strigiformes; family Tytonidae; genus Tyto; species Tyto alba. Next base: position 9,131,316 of record NW_024881282.1, read on the forward strand.
AAGAAAATCAGCGATGCTTAAACTGAGCTTTTACTTTGTTTACAATTTTTTTTTCCACAACTGCTTTTAACATGGAGCAGGGGCAGGGCCCAGGCACTCTACATCCTTGCCATGCTGCAGAGGAAACATAGGATCAGGGAGAGGGCATTGTGTAGCAAAGTGCCCTTGGGGCTGGCAAAGTCGTTTTGGTGGCCACAGCTTCATGCCTAACACTGGTCTGGAGGTTTCCATTCCCAGATTCACATTTCTAAGCAGTGAGGCCTTCACTGAGGAGGCTGGTGTTTCCCTTGCTTCAACCCCTGTTGTGCGCCCAGATGAATCCAGCACTGGGGGTAGTTGCAGGTGACTCAATTTGGGGATGGGGGTGTGTGTCTCACTTTCTCAAGTCTCCTCCTTTCCCAAAGATGTTTTCTCCCACTTCTTTGAGGATACAGTGGAAGAATTTGACACTTTCCCTTGAGCTACACAGTTTCATGGGTTTTCTTATTTAGTAGAAGATCCTGAATGTTTAATTTATCTTCTAGATACATTTACAGTAAGATTTGAGGCAAGGATATTTTTTCCCCCATAGATGCCTACAATTGCCATTGTGGATGTACTGGCAAAATCACTCAGTGCTCCCCCTTGCCTTTGGCCACACTGAGATGGGATTGCTTCACTCAGGACACAGCACCCACCTTTGGCAGCTGATGGATTACGTCCTTCCATCTCCACTAAATAGGACACTCATTTTACCAACAGGCTCCTCTGAACGTGACAAGCAGAAATGGGAATTAGAGCCCACTTTGATCTTAAGGACTTCTTATTTTTTTCCTGGCACAGGCCAGACAGTTTTCCACTTGCTAATTAAAACAGAGAGAGGTCCGAAGAATTTTAAATATTAATGCCAAGGCTTTACCCAGAGTGGAAGAGGCTGGTTGGAAATCCAGGCAGACAATTAATCTTCTCACGCCAGTGGAATCCAATCAATGTTTTTTTCCCCTCAGCTGCCACAACGGAGACATAAAAAACGCCGTCATGGCTGTCGGAGCAGAAGCTGATGGGACTGTTCCCAAGACTGCTTGAAGGTTACAGAAGACCTGATCACACAGGGCCAGGGACAAAAGCAAGGCTTTTTTCTGTGTTTTCCCATTATTTTAAAGAGTGGAGACCTGCTTTCCCATTGCAGGCAGTAAAAGCTTGCAAGAAGGGACAGATAAGGCTGGGATGAACAGACTTGGTGTGAGAGAGTCCCACATTAAAAAGCTGCTTCTTGCACTGTTTTGATACAAATGTAAAAAGAGTCCTGAACAATCCAGAAATGTTTTGCTAGTATCTATTGGCTGTAAAAAAAAAAAAAAAAAAAAAAATCAGGCATTTCCAGCCCAGGTCACTTGTGATTATACTCACAAGTGGATGTAATGTCTCAAACCATCTTGCACTGACATGCTCTTATGTCTCCTTGGACACAAAATAATATCCTGTAAACACTCGAAACCAAGGCAGATAGTGATCCCCTGATTCACCCGTGACATCTCCTGGGTGGTGCCCGTAGCCGGGTGGGAGAGGACAGCTCTGCTGACTGCGGGATGTACCAAGGCGAGATCTGACCTCTTCTACAGCAATGTGGGGCAGGTGCTCACTGCCTCCTCCACTGTCAGACCTGGCAGCACCAAATGAAGCTTAAGCTTAAGTTTAAGCAGATTTCAAGCAAATTAAAAAAAGAAACTTCCTGCCCCACCCCCTCCCCCACCCCCCATGAATGTGTAACTTGACTGGGAAACTCCTTGTCTGTGATCACTTACAGGAGTTGAAAAAGTGACCGAATGATCACCTCTAACTACACCCAAAGGCTTAAAAAAGATGGTGGCTCACATGGTGTAATTCTCAACCTGTTGCTATCGCTGCCGCATGGGTTAGAAACTGCATTTCCAGTGCATAGTGTTCATCTAGAGGAGCCTTGGGTACTGTGTAATGAGAAACGGGCACTTGGACAAAAGTCACCTCCCAGGACATCCTGGCCACAGACCCCCACCTAGCAGGACTAGTGGGACAACATCAGCCCGTCATAACTGCTCAGGCACCAGAGGCACCAGCCCTTGTCTCTGGGAGGGTATGGCCTGCAAATAGTAAAATTTACAAATTCTCACCAGCTTGGTGAGGTATCCCCCCAGGTGGGTACGTTTCCCCGCTCCTAGAATGTGCGCTGGCTGATGCCCACAGTGCTCCCAGCTTATGGAATCACGGGGGGAAACCGGCTGCATTTCCACCAGCACCATCTCCACTAGTGCCTCCCCAAAAGGTGGTCCTGTCCCTGCACCTTTACATGTTCCCTACATATGTTTGTTACCCGGTGCTTTGTGCCAGACCCATCATGTTGGGAACGTTATTTCCCCAGGACTAGAGGAAAGTCCAGGTGTTCTGGCCAGGGATCTTCTATGGGAGTGCACAGGTCCTCTGCATGGAGCTGATGTAGGCCTTTTGGCTGCAGCCCCAAATTTATTATTATTAATGCATTTTTTTCCCCTCTATGAGCCAAGGTGAGTCTGTTGTCAGGGTAGCTTGGAATGGGACTTTGCTTGGTCACATTTGGAAGGAGACTATGGAGCTCTGTCACAGCTGTTGTTGGGTCTGCCAACCCAAATGTTCTTCTGCGACGGATTATCAAATTCTGGCTTGATTGCATCTTTGAAGGCACATATCCTTGATTTCCCAGCCAACATACCAGGCGTGATGCAGAAATCCAGTTTGGTTTTTTACAGCCGTTCGGCTGAATCCTCTGCAGAGTTACACTGATAGCAAGGGGGTGTCCTGGAGATCAACACTCTGTAGTCAGGTGGGTCAGTCCCACAGCCACAACTTTCAGTGAAGTGTGAGCTCTGCCTGTGCTGTTGGTCCCAAAAGCAAAGCAGTGTTGCTTATGTGGGGAATATCAGGGAAGTGAAAAAGCTGGTATATGACTTCATAACTCTACTTCATGTTTGCAGACTTATGAGGAGCAAAAGCCATCAATTTTCATACGTGCTTTTCTGCATGAGACCAGCAGCAGAATACCTTCATCTGACCACTGATGCACTGTGATATCAGGGTAGGAAACCAGTGTCCCACAAGAACAAATTCCAGATCATTAAGCTCAAGGTCACTCACCAGCGCAGGCTTCCTCTGATGTTTGAGAGTTTGTTTCTCAAGGAGCTACTGGAATCAACCAGGGACTGGGCTGATTAGATCAGTCCTAGCAAACTGGACTGAGCCAGACTCGCCACTGCCGTCTGAGACATGCCCCACAGCCTCCCACAATTTGTAATTTACAGCATATAGAACAAAGCTGCCCTGACGAAAAACCTCCCCCTTTGATAGTGTTCTTCACATGTTGGCCTGCCTGGAAACTTGGCTCCGTGCAGTCTCCATTGATCAGCTGCTTTCTGAGCACAACCTCAGGCATCACGTTCATTGCTTTGCAGCTCTGGGAAATAGAGGGAGCCTGGAAAACAGCATTTTCAGAGCTCCTGTGGGAAGTTATATGCTGAAATCTTGCTCACCCCAGCTGGAGTTTCTGCTCACCTGTTTGTCCCCCTTCAACCTCATGGTTATTGTTCAACCCCACAGTAACCTACAGCCGCTGAAGATTATCTGCATCCCCGCTCCAGGGCATGTAAAATCCAAAGATGATCCAACAGGGCGAGCTCAACCTTTTTGCTCAGCTGGGAACAGCAGCGGTGGGACTGCCTTTCTCAGCCGAGGGTGTGTTTGACTGTAATGCTGGCTTTGATCTGTATGTAGACAGGGATGCTGGACAGGAATTACTGCTTGCTCCAGCAATCATAATACCACTCAGCATGGGATTAATTTTCGATTCCATGAAATACTTTGAAATTATTTTGCTTTAGTAAGTTGGGGCGGGAGGAGAATATTCTCACAGAGATGGGAATGAGTCCAAATAAAACAGAATGTGTAGCAATGCAAAGTGATTTTCCTGGGAGCCTAGGGGAGTTGCAATGAGATTTTCAGTCCTTACCTCAGGTCAGATCCTTAGACCAAATCTTTCTTTGAGCTCTTCATCCTTAAGATTTTTCTGAGCTATAAGGAAAGAGTGACCTTTTGCTTGTTGTATTGGAAAATGTTGCCCAAAACTTGGCGATTTAAGCACTTTATGGCATTGCATAGAAGAAGGATCTTCCTCCACTCCTGTCCGCTCTCTCCTGCAGTAGGTGAGAGCACGGACTAGACTCCCAAAGGACTCAGGAATCTCATTCTCTTTCTGGTGCTTCAGCCTCAAATCATGATTCTCAATATCCACCCCAGCTGCAGTTTAACTTGCCATTTGTGTACTGTTTTCAGATGTGAAGATCTCTAAGAACCTTCTGTGCCACTGCTTCTCCAGCACATATGTCTTCAGCTGTGAAGTCTCCCATCTCCCACATGCCCACAGGAATGTGGGTGTCCCTCTGCCGAGGCCAGAACTCCAGGGCACCCAGAAAGCTGTCCAGAGGGAATGAGGTCTGGGCTGTACAAACTCCTGGACATGTCCGAGGACCTTCTGGCCATGTGTTTGTTGGCCCTGGCCAATGCATGCCAAGGAGCTTGCTAATGAATTAGCACTGAGAGCCTGCCCATTCCTGGCCCAGCAACGTCCCCTGGCATGCTTCAATTTAGGGGTATGGACACAGCATCCATGCATGGGGAGGAACAGGGCTTCCCACACCTCCCAGCACGGCTGTGGGGCTGCTGTTGTGCTTGCTGCAGAGCAGAAAGCAGTGAGAGGGGCTCAGGGGAAAGGCACAACAGCCTTAGCTGGCGGATCTGCAAAAATTTTGTTGTGATTTAGAAGTTTAAGTCCTGATGGAACTTGTCAAGGCAAGGCTTTGTCCCTTTGTTTTCACAGGAAGTTTCTGATTCCCAGCCATCGCTTATTGCTGTTGCAAGGGAGGAAAGTGAGTCATGGGGTTTCCTATTGGCCTGAGGAGATATGCAGAGAAATTACTTGTGAGAGACTGCCCAGACAGCCGAGCGCCTGGCAGCAAGGGAGAAACCAGGCAAAGAGCTCTCGGATTCATTAGCATTGCTGCAAATTAATTGCTTGAACCGGTAATGGACATAAACATGTTTCCCCTGTGGGCAATCATTCTAGGAGGGAGCAGCGCTGCTTTGTCAAGGGCCAGGATTAGACAGGGTGATATGCATTTTATAGCTTTAACCTCCATAATTTACTACACAGACAAAGCAGGGGAGGAAAACAGATGTGTGGATAGCAAAGATGGATGTGCCAGTTTCCTCTTGCTCACTCCTCAGTCTGCTCTCTGGAAATCCTTGTGAATTTGCTGTGAAGTTCACAGTTTTACATTTATTTTGCTGACAGAGCCATGCTAACCACGGTCCCCAACAGCACATGGGCTGCAAGGAACAGCAGCCAGTGTGTCCCAGGCAGGGCTGCTGCGGGGGCTGCTGTGGTGGGTGTCCTAGGGCATGAGATGCATCTCCATCCTCCCTCCTCAGCCAGAGAAACCCTTCCTAGAAGTGCTACTGAGGGCAGAGGTGCCTCCTGCAGTACAGAAAGAGCATTTTCATTTTCCAGAGGGGTATCTTCACCCTGCTGAGTGCATGTATTAGAATGGCTGACCACTTGGATCTGGTGGTGTTTTGACTTCGCAAGCAACCTTCTCCATTCTCAGCATCCTTTCACTGCTTCTTTAAACAAAAATACCTTTATGTTTTTAAGCTGAAGAAATGGAGGAAAACAAATCACGATTGTGTAAGGGAAAACAACCCCTCCCAGCATATATAAGATTCCCCAAAAGCTAATGATAGGCTGGGTGGGCCTACATTGAACTCCACAGGGAAGATAGATAGTACATTTTGTGCTAGCAAAACCAGGAGGCAGTAAAAATTGCACAGCCTGGTTAGAGACAGGAACTCAAGAGGAGAGGAAGGGTTGCCCCTGACTGCAAGTTGCTCATAGATTTTTGTCATTTCTAATGTCTCTTGTGAACTGGCTGGGGTTCCTCCTTGTGCAGCAACATGTGAAACAGAAGAAATATTACTCCATAGGCTTAAATTTAGTGTGTGCATCAGGCTCTGAGATAATGCATGAAAAACTGGATCAGCTATAAGGGGTAAGCAGCAAGCATGGACCTGAGCAGCTCTGCTCCCATAGGAGAGATAGAGGTGTCAGCACATGAATGTGGCAGTCTTTCAAATAGGTCAGGGGATCTCTGTTCCTATCTTCTGCCATCCCTGTGTCTGAGGGATTGTCCCTTTCCTGGAGAAATCACCCATCTTCCATCCAGATATTCCGGGAGAAGCTCATGTTTCAAACCTACAACGTGCCTGCAATGTGCCATGGGGTTTGGCCTTTGCTCTTGCCTCCTTTTAAAGGTTTGATCCAGTTGAAAGAATTGAAAAAAAATGAAGTTTCTTATTGCAGACTCAGTTGCTCATACCCTCCAGTCACACAGCCCCTTGCCTACGTGATTGTCATGAACACTCAGATCCAGCCCTGCTTTCTGCTTGGGTTTCCCCTGTGGAAGGTGAGGGCTCTGTACTGCATGCAGTGCTCAGATGCAAAGGTGAGAAATACCTCCCTATCAATAAATATGTTTCCAAAACTGTTCACCCAGGAATCTTTCACGTCCCTAATTGCCCTGATGCTGTAAGATGGCTTAAGAGTATATAAAAATACACCACAGTCACGTACACACATCCAGATGACCATGGTATGGGTTACAAGAGGTTTTGGGACTTTGCTGACTTTGGTTTTGCTTCGTGTCATTTAGTGTGATGCTACAGTGAGAAGGTATTTTATTTTCTTTTTTAATCAAAGGAGAATAAGAAAGAAGTGAATTTTTAATAGAGATAAAGTATATATGTATTCCTCTCCCAACAATGCTTTATAAAAGTCTGTACTGCTGAGTGTTGATACTGCTGAGTGCTGATACTAATCTTCATCTGGTAAAGATACAAACATTTATTTAAAATGACCAGTAAGAAAGAAAACTATCCAGCTAAATTGTCTCTGTCAAATAAATAGTGGTCAAGAACCATTTCTTACACTGATACATACTTCCTTGTCCCTCAGCAGTCTATCTTCAGTAGGGTTTTTTGCCTGAAGTCTTCCCCTATTGAGGTCTTTGAATTCACTGGGGCCAAAACTTAACCTTCTGATTTTTGGTTATCTCTAGCTCAGTAAAGGAGTATGAGGTAGGTTTTGCTCTGGATGCAGCTTCCCCTGCTGAAGCTGCAAAAGACTTCACTCCAATGGGACCTGGATCCCATTCAGTGCGTAAACATGACCCAAAGCCTACCCATCTCATTAGAAACCTTCATGCTCACTCTGTGATGACCATAAAACCATCATGATTTGCAGCTGTTGATATCACATCCAAAAAATCAGAGTTCTAATTTGATGTCTGTGTTAATTAATTTTCAAGTTACTTGCCTGGTTGCAGTTTGTTGATGAACGTTGTTGGAGGGCAGAACAGGGGCACCCACCAACATAGTTTACCCACATGGTAGGTACTGGGGTTCTGGCAGGTGCTGGCCTCCCTGAACTCCCTAGATAGAGGTGAGGCCTCATCACCTGGATCTGAGAGCCCTGAGCTGCCCATGGCAGGGATGCACTGAGCCATAATGTCATCATGGGAGGAGAGAGAGCAGTTGTCTTTTATTTTTTCAGGATGAACCCCAGCTGGAGTTCACACAACAACAAAAGTAACCAAGAAATTTTTGTCAAGTCTGGTTCTGCTATGCTGCAAATCATTTGTGAGGTTTTGGTACAAGATCTTGCTTCATCATAACAGAGTGCTAAGCCACATCCACGTCCTGCTCCAGCAAAAGGTGTAAGCACAGGTTTGGACCCACCATCATGGACTGGCTGATGCTCTTGCAGGGTGCCTGAGGTTCCTACTGCTGCTTCTCCACACTCTGCATAAGCTGGGCCCTTTGCAGGACACAGCTGTGGTCTGGTCCATCCCTCAGGTACCAGCCACAGATGGCCCAAATGACCTGATTTGCTGAGCAGCTGTGGGTGTATGGCCCTCAGTGCATGGAGCCCAACGGGGACACAGCTGGGTGCATGGAATGTCACAGATTTGAGTACCACCAAGAACTTCATCCTAGTCCTACACTGCATTTGCTGAGTGTGCTTACTCCTACTTTCCAATCCAGATACACTTTGTGCCCAGTCTCCTGTATTAGAGAACTTATAAAATCCCTTTGGGTTTTAAGGTACCAAATGAGATTTAGATAACATTTGGAGGTTAATTTAGAGGGTAGAGGTTGTTTTGCAATTTTTTCCAGGAGCATCAAAGATTTTACCCATCCTAGGGAATTATCTGCACCCTCAGAGTCAGAACATATCTAGACATAAGGTGAGAGAAGTAATTTGAGAGTCTGTGACAATCCATGCTGCCTCTACTTCCTTCATAATTATGCAGCTGATAAGCAAAAGGCTTTCATAGACCTGAACTTATATTAGGGAAAAAAACGAAGAGCAAAATGCAAGACCTGTCTCCCCAAAATTCTGGTAGTTTTCTTTTATGGATTCCCACACAATCCGAAGGTGACATTTTATAAATCTGATGGAGCAATTAGTGCTGATTTCTCACATGCTGGAGATCAGACTTCCTGAAGGGGTATCAAGCCAAACAGTTGACCAGCAAAATACCCTGAACCATTACAGACAATTGGAAATGCTTGTAAGATTCTTCATAATAGCATAAAAGTGGAAGGAAAATAAGAAAGAAGTGAAAAAAGCTGACAGAAATGAAAAAGAGCAATCCTTTGCTCTCTGCATTGGGAGGGCAAGACCAGATAGGCCAGAAGTGAGCAAGCTTGCTGGTGACAGAGGGGGGAGAAACAGGAGAGGTAAACTGCATTTATATAGGTGCCAATCAATTTGGACAAATGTTCAGAAGCCCTAAAACTGAGAAAAATCAAACTCTGTAGAGGAAATTTTTTTTTCTTTTTTTAATCACTGAATAGCCAGATTAAAAGCCAATATGGTCTGGAAATAATTGGAGAGATATTATATCCTGGTTCCCGTGGGAATGTGAGCTGCCAGTTGCTGTCAGCAGCATCTATTCTGAGAAGACCCTGAGTACCAGGTTACAGCAACCCAGGGTGGGAACACGTTGGCTCAAAGAGCAGCTGAGCCCACTTGTCCAAATTAGCCCATTATAGGCATCCTCACTCTCTTCCTTAGGATGCAGGTGAAAAAGGAGAAGCCTGTTACACCCTGCAGCATCTGTGATATGCTGTGCACTGCCAGAAAACAGAACAGCTTCAACTTGCAGAATTGACATACCCTTTTTTTTTTTTTTTTTTTTTTTTTCCTCCATGGGCATTGCTGTTTGTTGCATTGGCTTTGTTTTGAAGTGTTTGATGTATTTCTCTCTGTACAGGTTTATGCAATAAATGTTCTTCTTCTGCAGTAGGTGGGAGGCTAATGGAGGACAGTGGAGGAGAGCATCGGCCGGCTCATGGGGAGAGCAGTCCTGCAGAGTCACAGGGCCATGGGAGGCTGCATGAGGCTCTCTGACTTGTCCTGTCTCCTGTTCCTCATTGAAAGGGCTCTGGCTCCAGCTATCCTTTCATTTTTTCTGCTGAAACAATTTTTTTTTTTAAGCCATATTTGAGCACTTTTTTTTTTTTTTTCCCCCCCCCGAAGATGTTAGGTTTTCATCAGAAAACTGGAAATTGAAAAGCTTTTAGCCAATGACTTTTTAAAAACAAATCAGGTTAAATGAGACATTTACTATAGGTACCTGGGTAAGCAGCAGCACCAGAAATGTTCACATCATGAAAAAGAAGTGGCTGAAGTCGACAGCTCTCAGTGTGAGGTCTTTACTCTTCATTGTCCCTGCCCTCCTTGGCTCCTGCTGCATTTCGGAGCTTACAGGGCTGCATCCTGGGTGGTGGCGGGACTCGGGAGAGGCTGTTGGGGAGACGAGAAGGCAGGGAGGTCAGCATATGGAAGAGGCTGTGAAATCAGCTCAGATGAGCTGTGGGAGTGAGAAAAATGGGCTGGCAGGCACTCTGTTGCCCTGCTGGTGGGCTTCTCCCAGGCAATGCTCCTGCCAAGCTTTGTCCACCCTCATCTGCAGCTTATCCCACAGGCAGGGACCTGGAGTCCCCCAGGGAACGACCATTCACAACAGTGAATGGGTTTGCATGACAAGGCTTTGGTAGTGGGTGAAGCTACAGGGGTGGCTTCTGTGAGTTGCTACTTGAAGTTTCCCCGGTGTCTGACAGAGCCAACGCCAGCCGGCTACAAGATGGACCCACAACTGGCCAAGGCTGAGCCCATCAACAACGGTGATAGCACCTCTGGGATAAAGTATATAAGAAGGTGGAACAAAAACCTGCACAACTGCAGATGGATTGAGGATTGAGCATATGTGAGAGCAACAACTCTGCAGTCACCAAGGTCAGTGAAGAAGGAGGGGCAGGAGGTGCTCCAGGTGCCAGAGCAGGGATTCCCCTGCAGCCCGTGGTGAAGACCATGGTGAGGCAGGCTGTGCCCCTGAAGACCATGGAGGTGCAGGCCTGCTAGTGTCTTGAGTATCTTTGAAACGTTCATATTGCTTGTTGTCTTAAAATTCAGCCTGTGCCATATTGCTGGTCAGTGCTGAGAGGCATGGGTCTTCCCCAGGGCAGTGGTGGGGACGAGCATCTTTGAGCAGGCTGCTAGGGCTCTTAGATATTATGGAAATGTAGCTCTACATGGGCAGAAAGGTGGTGGCCCTGCTGCTGTGTGTCCTTCCTGGGCATGTTTGTGCTGCTGGAAGAGGAGTCCCAGGGACCAGACACAGATCCTCCTCTGTTTGCCAATGTGGATGTGGTCCCCAGGTCACCTCTCCTGAGTATCCTGGTTTAAAGAAAGAAAAATTCCTGAACAGAGATCTTCAAATGAGCAAAATGTGGGCCCCTTTCTCCCCTTATGGCTTGGCAAGCAGTCAGGCAGGTTTTCCCCACAGTCAAACCTGTTTGTGAGTTTCTGCATATGGCCAGGTCTTGAGCCACCATTAGTCATGATGACCCAGCTCTTGTTTCAGGGGAGATGGGGATTTTGAGGGGATTTTGGACACATGTCTAGAAGGCAGCATTAGGGAATAATTGTCACATGCAGAGTGATACTTCTGGAAACCTTCCCTTCTCAGCAGTCATGTTCCTCAATCTTCCTTGACTTAGTGATTAAAAACTCCCATTTCCTTCTTTATTGTGACTTATGCATGGCATTTTATTTCCATTTGTTTTCAGTCTCTTCTATGACATTGGGCAAAGCTGTTCAATGTCATTCTTTTGTTTCTTCTTTCATTCAGTGTCCATCATGTCCTGCCTGGCCCTGTTCACTCAGAAGGATACTTCATTTTAATTGTAAGCATGTGGGTTTTGGATCAGACAATGAGAGTTGGTTTTGATTAAAGATGATCTTTTATTATGCAGTTGTACAACAGAAGGAGGTTCTGCTGTCAGGGAATCACAGAGTAATGTAGTTTGGAAGGGACCATGGGAGGTCATCTGGCCCAGTTCCCTGCCCAGATATGGTCATTCAAGGACCATGAGATTTTGCCAATGTTAATAAATATTCTGCTTTGTTTCTGGATAGATTTTTCCATGCTTTATTCTCCTTTCCTTTATGCGACTCGTAACTGCAGGTAGAAATAGATATTTCTGATTTCTGAGAGCTGAAGAGTTGTAGTGCAAGTAATGGTTTAGTCAAAGCCAAACACAGTTAATAAGAGTTTAACTGTTTTTAATATGGGTTATAAAGAATTCATCCACTGCTTGGCCTGAAAGAGAAGAGTGCTTCTGTTTTCTGCTCATTTCAGACCACTGGTGACTGGTGCATTGAAACTGCATCATCCAGGATGTCAGAAGACCAAGATGTGCCTAAAATGGAAATTTCTTCTAATGTTGGTAGAGGATTACCAGAAACAGCTCAAAGGTTAGTACTGCATAATTACACCCACACGGGAAATGGCAGTACTTTACCAGCCAGGAAAAAGCCCCAAAGGAAGTCATATTGCCAAAGTCCCGCCACCCCCACCACCATTCCAGTCCCATAGCTGAATTTACAGCTAAAACAACCAGCAATGAAACAGCCTAATGGACCTGAGGTTCCATCTGTCATTCCAGGACATTAGTGCCTCCTGACCCAGCTCTCAGCAGGTCCAAACTGGGAGGGCTCTGCCTGCCTAGCTGTGCTAGTTCATGTCAGCTGAAGACTTGTTACACTGAACTCTCTGTGCCTGAGCACAGGAGACAACTTCACAAGAAGGCTTAGAAATCTGCAGCCTGATTTCCCTCCAGTTTTAAGTAGATTGGGGCTACTGAAATCAGATTCTCACCTCATTTAAATGCAATTTACCCCACTAGATGCAGGCTTTAGCAGTATTTCACCAGGTCTGTACCTGATGCAAGAGCATGATTCAGACTAGTGAAGCTACACAACTGTATTATAGAGTCTGGGGGAGAGAAGAGACCATTTTCAAAAGAAGAAAACCCCAATCTATATCAATCAATAAATCCTCAGAAAAAAAGCTGGTTTGAGACTAAGGTTCTCTAAGGCACTAGCTTATTCTTGGCACTACTGTTTTAAACATATGATTTTTAAATCATACATATTTAGACTAAGACCATAAAATTTTAAGTAGGTATATAGCAAATATTATAACTGTGAAGACAAATTAATCTCCTAGTAAATAAGAAAGGATTTATAAGATCGTGTTCACAACTATACATACATTCTGAGAACATAATTCTTCTTGTATTTGGAATAATACTTCATCATGTGGGAACTGGAAAAATTTGTTCAGCTTCACAGAGCTGCAATATTTTTATATAAACAACCCATTCAGTTCAGCAAGCTTCTTAAACTTCTTCTTAAATCCTGTTTACTTCAAGCTTTGATTTCCATTAGTGCTCTTTCAAGTTAAGCATAGGCTTAAAAACTTTTCTAGATCAATGCCCAGGATATCAGGTGACAATTCCAGCTATCAATGAGACTTAAGTGAAAAGACAACTTATTTGGTCTTCTTATTACCCCTAAACCTGTTTTGCTCAGCTCCAGGTGTGCGTTTCTTTAACAGACCACTAGTGAGTTGTTTATGGCCTTGGGGGTCTCCAGTGCTGACATCTGTCCCTTCTCCAACCACTCTCTGTCTGTTCACACCACATCCCGTGTCCCTGTTCTCAAGGCCTCTGCTATCATACCAGCATCCTGTACAATGTATCATTATCCTGGGGCCATAAATATTTCATTTAGTACAGAATAAGTATTGTCTACATAAAAAATTATGGTTTTACCACATTATTATTACAAAGAAAACAAACTAGGCAATAGCTACTATGGTCACTAGAAAAAATGCTATTACAACTGAACAAGCTAAAGCAAAACTTTAGCAAGCCAAAATACATTTGAACAAAGCCTGGCAAGTCCGGAGGCCTTGCAGAGATAGAATGAAGCCTGTGGCCTTTTGCTAGCAATGGCAATCCTGAATGTAGTGGGATACAGGGCAACAGCAAAATGAAAGCATTAAACAGGCTTAGTGCCCAGGCTGACAATTGAGAAACAGCACTAATAACCTCTTGTGAGTCTAAGAATTTATTTTTCAGGAGACCCTATTTTAGGACGTGAAGCACTATGTCAAATATTTGCTTAAAAAGAGACAGAATAGTTACTCTGCATTATACTTATGTAAGAAGTCCATTATCTCCTGAAAAACGTTCAATTCATTGAACATTATGTACCTTAGATAAGACACAGTTTTAGCTCTTGACCTTGATTATCCTTTCCTTCCAAGTCTGTTCCAAGATCTTAAGTACAAAGGCCTGAACAGTGAGCTGGTTGGCAGCAGGATGTTTTATCCCCTCTTTCAAAATATCATACTTCTTTTGCCAACACTTTTCTTTCATATACAGAAATGAGATTCAGTTTATGTAACTGGAGGTCTTCAGCGTGGAATTCCGACCGAGGCACTGCAGGCTCCCTCTACAGAATCACAGAGCAGTTGAGATTGGAAGAGACCCCTGGAGGTCATCTTGTCCAACCCCCCTACTCAAGTAGGGCCACCTAGACCCAGTTGCCCAGGACCATGACCAGATGGATTTCGAATATGTCCAGGGATGGAGACTCCACAATGTCTCTAGGCAACCTGTGACAGTGCTTGGCCACCCTCATAGGAAAATAGTGTTTCCTGATGTTCAGGCAGCACCTTCTGTGTTTCAGTTTCTGCCCATGGTCTCTGGTCCTGGTACTAAGCACCACTGAAAAGACTCTGGCTCCATTCTCTTTGCACTCTCCCTTCAGATATTTATATACATTGATGAGATCCCCCCTGAGCTTTCTCCAGGCTGAACAGTCCCAACTTTCTTAGCCTATCTTCATAGGAGAGATGTTCCAGTCCCTTTATCATCCTTGTGGAATTTCACTGGACTCTCTCTAGTATGTCCATGTCTCCCTTGTACTGGGGATCTCAGAACTCCAGGTATAGCTTCAACAATGCTGAATTAAGGGGAAGGATCAGTTGTCTTGACCTGCTGGCAATACTTTGTCTAATGCAGCCCAGGATACCGTTAGATACCTTTTCAGCAAGGGAACATTTCTGGCTCGTTCAACCTGGTGTCCACCAGAACATCCCATTCCCTTTTTGCCAAGCTGATTTCCAACTGAATGGCCCCAGCATGTACTGGTGTCCACCCAGCACGGGGTTGTTCCTCTCCAGATGCAAGACTCTGCACTTCCCCTTGTTGAGCTGGTTTCTTGACTGCATCTTCTTGAGACAAGATAACACTTGTTCTTCAAGACATATTGTTCAATGCATGAGACACTGAGGGAAATTCTGTAATTGCAGTCATTTTTTGGTGTTTTTTTTTTCTTGTGGGCCTGGATGTTTAACCAGTTTTCAATCCACCTCACTGGCTGTTCATCTAGGCCATACTTCATCAACATCTGTATGAGGATCTTACATGACTCAGTGTCAAAGGCATTCCTGAAGTCCAGGTACACAATATCAACTTCTCTTCCCTCCTCTGACAGGACAGTCACTTTATCATAGAAGTTTATCTGGTTGGTCTAGCATGACTTCCCCCTGGTGAATCCATTCTGACTACTCCTGACAATATTCTTTTCCTTAATGTGCCTGGAAACAAGTTCCAGGATTGTCTGCTCTACCACCTTCCCAGGGATTGAGGTGAGACTGACCAGCCTGTAGTTCCCTGGCTCCTTCCTCTTGCCCTTCCTGAAAATAGGATTGATATTTGCTTTTCTCCCAATCACCGTAATTGATCAAAGGTTATCGAATGGCCTTGCAATGACATCTGCCATCTCCCTCAGCACTTGTGGGTGCACCCCATCAGGGCCCATGGATTTACATAAATCCAGATTGACTAAGTATTCCCTGACCTGATTCTTTTCCATGAGGGATGCATCTTCCTTGCTGCAGACTTTCCCATTGGTCTCTGAGACCTGTGTTTCCTGAAGGCTGATCTTCCTAGTAAAGACTGAGACAAAGAAGACATCCAGCACTTCAGACTTTTCTATATCCTGCATAACCAAATCCTCCATCCTGGTGAATAATGAGCCCAAACTCGCCCTAATCTTCTTTTTGTCTGCTATGTTCTTTTAGAAGCCCTTCTTATTGTTTTTGATATCCCTGGCCAGATTCAATTCCAGCTGAGCTTTGGCTTTCCTAGCTTCATCCCTGGTGCTCAAATAATATGTCTGTATTACTCCCAGGTTACCTGTCATTGCTTCCACACGCTGTATGCTTCCCTTTTTTGTTTGAGTTTGGTCAGGACCTCTTCCTTCAACCATGCAGACCTCCTGGCATTTTTGCCCGAGTTCTTATTTCTTGGGATTGAACAATCTTGACATTGGAGGATGTGATCCTTGCATGATAATCAGATTTTTTAGGTACTCTTTCTCTCCAGGGCCTTATCCCACAGGACTCTTCCAACCAGATCTTTGAAGAGGCCAAAGTATACTTTCCTGAAGTCTAGGCCTGTAAGTTTATTTTTCACCCTTCCCTCTGTCTCAGGATCCTGAACTCCAGCATCTCATGATCACTGCAGTCAAGGCTGACTATGATCTTCACACTCCCAATGAGCCCTCCTTGTTGGTGAGTATAAGGTGAAGCAGAGGACCTTTCCTCCTTGGATCCTCTGTCACTTGGAGGAGGAAGTTATCATCAATGCACTACAGGAGCCTCCTGGATTACTTATGTCCAGCTGCATTGTCCCTCCAACAGGTTTCAGGATGGCTGAAGTCTCCCATGAGGATCAGGGCTTGCAGATACGAGGCTGCTCCTGTCTGTCTGTAGAGGGGCTCATCCACTTGTTCTTCCTGGTTGGGTGGCCTATAGCAAACACACTATAATGTCATCTTTACCTGTCCGCTCTTTAATGCTAACACATAAGTTCTCCATCAACTCCTCATCCATCCCTAGGCAGACCTCCATGCAATCCAGCTGCTCTCTGACATTAAGGGCAGCTCACCCTCCTTGTATTCCCATCCTGTCCTTCTTATAGGTCCCGTATCCTTCCATTGCAATACTCCAGTCATAGGAACCATCCTACTACATCTCTGTGAGCCCTAAAAAATTGTAGCCCTGCAACTCTAACTCATGATATTTATTCCACATACTATGTCATTAGTATATAGGCACTTTAGAGAGGCTTTCCAGCATGTTGAGTTCCTGGAGAGGGTCTGGAGGATTTCTCCATAATGGTGCCTTATAGGCATTTCCTTGTTTACATCCTGGAGGTGATCTCACTTAAACCTAATTTTGTTGACTTTGTGATCCCTTCCATTACATCACTCCATGCCCTTTGATCAATGATTCTGTCCATCACTCCTTCATAGCACTGCTGGTTACTCTCTCTCTCCTCCATTACCCTTAGTTTAAAGCCTTTGTTATGAGGCCAGCCATCCTATTGGTGAAAATAGCTTCACCCTGCTTAGTGAGGTGGATCCCACCTCTTCCAGGAAGATGCCATTCTGCAGCCAGGTTCCCATGGTTATAGAACCCAAAGCCCTGTCACCAGCACCAGTTCGGCAGCCAATTATTGACTTGTCCTATTATCACCCTTCTCCTGACATCCTTTCACCTCACTGGCAGGATTGAGGACAACACCACCTGAGTCCCCATGCCATTGACTACTGCCCCCAGAGCACTTTTTCATGTTCCCCAAGCAGTATTGTTTGTCCCCACATGGAATAACCGCAGGGTGCAGTAGTCAGAGGGTCAGGTGAGCTTTGGCAGTTCCTCCACAACATCCCAGATCCTGGCCCGTGGCAAGAAGTGAGCCTCCCTAGATGTTTGGTCAGGTTGACAGACAGGTGCCTCTGTTCTCCACAGCAGGAGTCACCCATTATAACGGTTTGCTGTTTCTTCCTGGTACTCTTGCATGATTTAAGGCTAAGTGGACCAAGTCATTTGCTGGTAGTTGCATCTGACTCTCCTTCAACTTTGACGACAGTGAATCCATTTTGTAACTGTAAGCCCTTATGCAGGGAAGGAGCCTTCATCCTGGTGCCAGAAGTCACTGGCTTCCACTCTGCCCTTTCTCCAGAGGTTTTGCTTACCTTGGTGTTGGGGGTAGACACTACCTGTTTCTCACCTGCAGAATAGGGGAGAGAGTCAGCAGAGAGAAAGAGTCCCTTTGGGGCTGTGATTCGTTTGTCCCATATTGTGTATCTGTTTTAGGGTAAGAAAACATAGTCCCAAGAAATGCCTGTTCTACCAAGGACTGCAAAGGTGGTCTAGATACAGGGGTGCCGTACCAATCATGTTTCTTGGTATGTGACATCAGAAAGTATCTTATAAAATAGCTGTAAATTAAGAACAATAAGAATTAAATGCCTTTTATACATTCACATGCACATTCCTACATGCACTCTAACAAACAAGATGGGGAAAATTAAGACAATGAATTAACTCTGATTGTATAATCTTACTGTTAGTTTTCAATAGCTGAAAAGCATTTTGGTGACAACATGCCAGCAGACACTGATTTTTTTTTTAAATATTGGGCGATCTTTGGATTAAAAAATATTGATCAATATGACACTAGGTGGCATTGTATAAATACATATAAAGCCTCATGCCTTTATCTTCCTGTTTCAAAGGAATGATCAGGTATGAAAATCTCATTGAAATGTGTGGGTTTTGTTCACTGATTTTTTGTTCTCTTTTCATTGTAGCCGGGGTTTTAACATCACTAAAATGCATGGAGTAGTCCAGTGATAATCTACATTTCATGGTTTCATCTACTGCTGAGAATCAACAGCACACAGTCTTTCTTTTATTTACATATGATATTTACTCTCAAACAACAGTATTTTCTAGAATATAAATAAGAATAGATTCAGGCCTCATGGCTTTTTATCTTTTGTGAGCAGCTTAGAGTCTGACTGATTCAGTCCCTACATGGCCAATGAGCTGCTGTGAATCATCACAACCCATTGAGCAACTCTCTTCTGAAATAAATGTCACCTCCTTGCTTTTAAGAACACTTTTCAGGTAGGTTGTGTCCCTGAAGGATCACATCAGGATTGTATGATGGTCCCAGTTCTTGTAAATGGGATTGAAATATTGATAAAACCAAACAAGAGGGTGTTAATAGGTCATGAACATCACAGGGGGGAAATTAATCTGCATTTTTTCAATGGTGGGAGATTTTAGGGTGTCTGAAGTGTGAAATTACTCAGTAGGATTATGTCTATATTGGCAAAAGAGGAGCATGCAGAAAGATGCAATGCTTTAAAGGCACCAGATGAAACTGTTTCTTGGAAGTGGCAACATTTCACAGGCCTACTCTGAACATCCATGTGGACAAGGGCTTAATAAAGGGGGACAGTGCAGGAGAGCAAATCCACTTCATTGCTCAGCCCCTCTAGGTGGGTTCAGGTCTTGGGGAACACCTTCCTATGCACACCCTGTCATCACCCTGATTGCTATGGGCAAATGGTCTCTGATGCAAAACTGACTGCAGTCAACATACTGGAGCATTCAGCAACCTGGTGAAGAGACCCTTAAGGTAGAAAAGCTCTCATGTCTTTTCTGGGAAATCGGTATGGCTGGGTGACTCTGTGAAGTGCTGACACTCTAACAAGTGTAGCACGGGGAAGAAAGGGGAGGAATTAGAGGGCTGCATGCAGTTGCAGGGCTAAGATCTCCTTGGGCTCACAGTGACATGGTGGGATAGCTCACACAGCTGGAGTGCTGTAGAGATTGGATGCAGGCTCTTGAGGAAGGGCAGGCTGGGAAGGTGAGGAGAGGGAATTGCCTTTTATGTGAGAGAGCATTGGGAATGCATGGAGCTCTGCCTTGGGATGTGTGATGAGACATAGACTAAGAGTTTATGGGTCTGGATTAGAAGGTCCTGTTGTTGCAGATATCTGCTACAGACCAGATCAGGAAAAAGTAGTTTAATCTTCCTCAGACAGCTGGAAGAAGTCTCACATTCACAGGTCCCGATCCTCAGGGGGGACTTTAAACATCCTGATGTCTCCTGGGGGGACAATCAACAGATAGGATAAGTTGTGGGTTTCCTAAGCAGACATCAATGCACAGCTGTGTATAGATGTGTCCAGTACAGGGCAAAAATGAGGAATAAATTTACCTTGCTTCTCTGGGACAGCTCCAATTTTTACAGTAATGAGACACCTCAGCAGCAAACCTCAGCGATGAGGAAAACAGGATGTATGCCTTGGCTAGTTATGCTCTTGTTCATTTTTTATATTTCTCTCACCCAGTGTCACTGCTGTATCCAGATGGTCAAGAAATTGGATCTATGGAACTACAGGCTGGTCAGCCTCACTCTGAGAAATCAGTGAAGGCAGTAGTCCTGGAAACCATTTCCAAACATACTAAGTTCAAGAAGGTGATTAAGAGTAGTCAGAATGGATTAAAGAAGGGGGAGTCATGTCAACCTGAGAGCCTTCTACAATGAAATGATGAGCTCGGTTGATGAGGGGAGACCAGTGGATGTTCTTTATCTTGACCTTAGTATGGCTTTTGACACTGTCTCCTGTAACATTCGTGTAGGCAGGGTAGGAAAATAAACAGGGAGGTGAACTGAAAACTGGCTGAACTGCTGGGGTGAAAGAGTTGTGAGCACCAGCATGAAATCCATGGAGATATTAAAAACCAAGCTGTACATGACCCTTGCCTATCCTGCTTTGGGCAGGAGCTTGGACTAGACAATCTCCAGAGATCTCTTCCCACCTCAATTATTCTGTGATTTTTTGAACAGCAGGTTCTCTGCTGGCTTCACTTAGGGTTGAGCCTGTAGCTCAAGCCTCCAATTTCATAAGCATCTGGAACTATTTTAGGCAGGGCAGAGTGAGCTGTGCCCTGCAGGACTGATTCCAAACTAGTGTCCTGTTGCTCAGGGAGAGAAGTGGCAGATGTGTGCAGTCTCATTTTTGGGAAAAGGTTGGATATGGCCAGAGCTGTGTTTATTGCTGTAGGCTAGCATATAAATACTTGGTCATGCTGGAGTGTGTAAGAAGAGAAATTGGCTTTAGGTCTTTAATACGATTCTGATACTTGGACTGAAACTTCTCATGCTGGGGTGATTTCACACAAGAAATATTTTAAGGTTTGATGGCTAACCAAACAATATGTCTGATAATTGAACTGTCGTGCCATGTTAGTAGTACTGCTGTTAAACATGAGAAGTTTATTTGTCTTTAGATACTTGAAGCAGCAGGCTGTCTGGGATTCATCCTCATGTACTGTAAATCCATGCAACCTAAACAAACAAGCATGTGGATTGCAGCTAGAAACTTTCACATGTGTGTTAGGGGAAAGCCATCATTGCTCACAGTAAGGGATGTACAGAGGTAGACCAAGATACCTTGGTGGCATTGTTCAGATGGGAGGAGGTTTACATGGACAGTGAAAAAAAAAAAAAAAAAGAGATTTGGAAATTTTTAGAGAGTATAACTGGTCAAATATTTTAAAAAAAATAGGGATTATTTTTCTCTTGCTAAATTCTATTATCTTTTAAATACATGTTTCAAAATTTCCAAATAAATTTTAATTTAAAAAAAGAATGATGATCTGTGTCAAGCTTGTAACTCATAGTAGTGTGAGATTATTTGGTTTAAAACAAAGCAAACTCTTTAAAGTAATTCAACAGTTGTAGAAAAATGGCTTCGATAGATGTTGTTTTACAGTATGTTTTTCACAAGATGAAAATATACCAACCAAAATATTTTTAAAAATAAATTTCCAGTCAAGCTGAACCCTGTAAAACACAGTCTACTTTTTTTGTTGTTTTATTTTAAAAGTCTAATTCAGTCTTGAGCTCTCTGGAGGAGAACTGATTGCTGCAAGGATTAACAGACCTTAGTAATTGAACTGGCCAAGGAAAAGTTTCCTGTGTTTGCCTGCCCTTTCCTAATGCATATTTAGACAATACAGCCTGTTTTACTGTGTTAATGGGTTATTGTTGCTATTTCATAGGAGATGGTAGGGATATGAAAGAGTGTTGAGATCATGGGGCAATAGAAATCAGTATATTAGCACAAGACTGATTATTTCTATCTTTAATAGCCAGAGGGAATGGTGCAACATCTGTTCTTTGCGACTGGAAAGTATTTGGTCAACCTGCCAGTTAGTGATTATTGCATTGTACCGACAAGAATGAGCATCACACGATTTCAGACATATGGGAGGTGACTGTTGGGGTGAATTTCAATCTGAGTTGAAGAGCTGAGCCAAAAAATTCACAGTAAATCATTTATATGACAAATTTGGATTCCCTTCTGCCTATGGGATATTCTGTCTGACTTTTTGAGGGTCTTATGCTGCTGCCCTTAACTGCAATAAGTGATTCCTTTTTTACAAAAGGATAAGGAAACCCCTGGGGTTCCTTGAGCAGAAATGAGGAGTCCTGGGATCTACTCTGGCCATGCCTTTGGGATTCACATCTAAGATCACCTGCACATCAGGTAAAATAATAATTCATGGATGTCCATGGCTACATTTTCCTTTTCTTCAGTTTACTTTGAGATAGGGCTGTTAAATGGTAGGCATCTTGGTGGTTTTATAATTTTCAGAAATAGTAGCTGAGTTAGCTTGTCATTAACATTTTAAGAGGCTGCTTTCTTCTGAAATTCCTTGTCACACTGCTGCATGGCCACAGAAACAGCTTATCTGGCCCTTGGTACAACTGAAGAGCAGAGAAGGAAAGGTGCAAGGCAAAAATCTCCTAAACCACAGTTGCTACTGGAGGAACAGGGCCCTTGTACAAACCTGCAGACCTCTTGGCCTTCTCCCCTTGCTTCCTATCACCAGTCATTTATTCCATCCCTGATCCCCAGGAAATATTTTACCCCTTGAGTCAAGTCAAATACCAAAGCCATGACTGCTCCAAGGGGTAGAAACTCTGTCAAGGGAAGTAGAGAGTGCCACTACTACATTTTTAAAACATTTATTTCAAATGAATTGCCTTTGGCACATAGAAGACAAATTTAGCAGTCTTTTTTTCAAGATTGATGTTGGAATTTTTCATACCATTTCTAAAGAGGGATTCTGTGCCTTTTGTGTAGTGCTCATGATCCCAGATCTCTCAGTGCCATGTTTCCTCCTGGCTTTAAAATGTGTACAATGACACTTCCCATGAATGGTTCACAAACCACCTTCTGAAGAGATTTTTATAGAAATGCTATAAATCTTACTTGGGCTTTGTAATGACCTGCTAGGTAATCACATGGTATCTGTACAGTCCCTGCAATGCACAGCAGTATAACTATATCCAGCTTGGTTGATTACTGAATGCTATTGCATCTTGCTTTCATGCATACGGCACTCAAATCTGCTTTATGTGAACATCAGTTAAGAAAACATGAGTGTGTGAATTTTCAGAGAGAATGATGCAAGACAAGGAATGGGAGTTGCCCATGGCAGAGCACTAGTCTGGCCAGCTCTACTGGGTATCATAAAGCACTGCAAAGCCATACATACATCTTTAATCTTCACTGCAGCAAGTTTCTAGTTCATCAGATAATGCCAAAGCTGCTGATGATCTGGGCTGTATTTTCATTTTGTTATTTTGTGTTTTCAACCAAATCACCAACTGCCAGCAGGGCCAGCATTTGTGTGTGATTAAATAAAGAGCAGTAGTATTTTAGTCACTGAAGGTAGCATTCTTCAAATCAAATAGCAAGCCCTCTTTTACTTGAAGTGCAAAATATAATGGAGAACACTCCTGCCACGCAAAATAGAGACTTTGAAGGATCCTCTGTAGGTTGTATGTTATGAAAGTACTCACAGAAATCTGTGTGTGGTTCTGAGCTCCCCACTGCTGATGAGCAGCAGTGCCTGCTGGGTGGTGCATTGCAGCAGGTTCAGGTTCTGCTTGGGTTCTGCCAGCCTGTTTGTCCTGATTTCTGTGTGATACTATTCCTCCCAGCAGGCTGGCGCAGAAAGTTTCCCCTCCCACAGGATCAGCATGGTAATCTCAAACAGTCATTTCTGATGTTGTATGCATTCTGCTCTTAGCTAGTTTTGTTTCTGGGTTTATTTTTCATATGCTAGAATGAAGTGGAATACAAGAGAGTGCCTGAATGACATTCAGCTGTAGCTCAAGGGCTGCTCCATCTTGTATAGCAGCAGCAGCTTTGTTAGTGCTGTCATGCTGTCCTGACTTTGGCATGGTGCTTTCCAGCTAGGATCTTTTATGGGTAATTTTGGTCAGTAAAGGACATTCATGGCTATAGAGGACATGTCCTGTACTGCACAATCTCCATGTCACAAGTACAACTCAGGAATCTACAGTATTCCGCATTTTATATTAAACTTGTCTCTTCACATGGGTTTCTAAGGCTGATATCTCATTGCTTGTAGATCCACTCAAAAGAGTGTGCCTGGCCATGCCATTGCATTGTGTGAGTGAGAGGACCCAGACATTGAGGACCTCAGGGAGAAGCATCTTAATTCTGCTCTCTAGATCCAGACTTTCCTTGAAGGGCAGATGCCCATTGCATCTGACCTGCCTATCTTGTCTCTATTAGTGTGCTGGTGTTTGATTGATTCATCATTGTTTTATGCCTTTATGCAATTAATTTCATTTTTCTTGTCATTTGAATGACCTTTTATTCCAGCCCCTCAGTTAATATTCATCTTCCCACAGACACATTAGTAGTGTGTTCTAATAGCAGATAAGTGGTGTGATAAGTACCCTCGGGTCTTGTTATTGTTCAGGAACTTACTGTTTAAGAAATATGGTCCCTAATGTGCCGGTGAATGAAAATAATTAGTCATAGCCCGTTATGAACAACTGCTCTGCTGTGCCCTCTGTGTGCACTTAATAACATGTGTGTGAGAGATACTACCCACGGGTGGGTGTACTTTTTCACCCAGGCAGGGTCCGACTTGAGGTGGTGGTGTCTTACCAAGCCCTTTCCTCATCTTTTGTGCTCTTGTTGTAGGTGGTGTACAGACATGTCCCATCCTTGGGAAATGGGCTGATCCTTTAACTCATGCTATAGCATATCATGCTATGGTGTAAAAACTAAGGAGGAACCACCATGTGTGCTGGGAGATGCTTCCCTTCAGTCTTCCCATACTGCCTGTGAAATCTGAGCACTGCCATGGCACAAGGGTACCTCCTGGTTGCCTTGGCAAGGTGTTTGCTGTTTGCATGGAAACTGGATTAATTAATATCATAAGAAATTCAAATTATTTTCAGGGACTGTGCTCCTTTCTGATGTCAGGAACATCTTTTTCTTCCTTTAGGCTTAGGGGACTTGGACTTGTATTGACCCCAACTTCTCCCTTCCACCCACAAAGGCTCTAGTTTTCCTATGCAGATACATCCTTGCCTCACACTATGAGTTCTCCAGTTTTACTCTGGTCCTTTCTTTTCCCCAGTCACTACATGGAGGACTCAGCATGGCCCTTGGCTTCTCTTCTAACCCATGTACTCACCCTCCAGGATGGCTCACCTCATGTACAACCATCTCTGCTCTGTTGTCTTGGTGATCTTCATCTCACCTTGTGGACCCTCACTATGGTTTACTGATGGGGAGCTGTTTCTGCCAGGTGCCAGCTTTTCTTGGTGTTCATGAGCACTGAACTCTGTGGGGTTTTCTTCTGTAGGAATTTTTGCAGACAACACTATGGATAGAACATGAACCAGAGAAAAAAAAAAAGTTCTTCTTTCTGTTGATACCACAGACCTATTGCACTGACCTTTGAGGTTATATGACTCTTCTGTAGGAACTTAGATCTCAAGGAATTTTTTTGGGAAAAAAAACTATACAGGAAAAATGTCTTAATTTTCCAAACAAATAATTTTATGGGGAGCATGTATACACAAATGCCATTTCCACAGCTATTGCTGCCCAGGAAGATTACAGTAGTTCTCTCCATCATTAATTCCTCAAGCATTTAATAAACTCTGTACAAAGATGCCTCTGAATGCTCCACCACTCTTCATCTGTTGAATCTGTGGTGTGGCAACCTGGATTATTAAATAGCTGTGGCTGTATGGAGAGCAAATCAAATCATTGCTCTGCAAGCCTTTTTATTACAATAAGCAGAATGGACTGCTCTCTTCTGCTGTGTTTTTTGTTTTTTTTTTTTTTTTTTTTTTTTTTTTTTTTTTTTTTTTTCCCAACAGTGATCTTTTCCCTGTCTCACCGCTTATGAGTGACTGAGATGCAGTGGGATAACTTGGAACATCCTTCCCCAGTTACTTCATTTGGGTAACTCCTTTGAACTTTGCACCTGGAGGCTAATTTACAGCTATTTCTTGTAAAGAAAAAAAAATGTTAGCTGTAGGGCTGGGTTGTACCAGTTCCAAGAAGATGTTCTCTGGCTTAGGTCTGTATATATTCTCCATAAATGCTCATTTCTCTCCTTCACACTGATACCTTTCTCAGACAGCCTAGTATCAAGGGATATCAAAGCCTGATGTCCCATGAGAAGTTAGCAGGAAAATCCTTGCTCTAGGAATCATTGTGAGATCTGGAAACATCCATCTGGCCTTTTGGCTGGTTCCCTTTCCATAGGAGATATTTTTCCCACTTTGCTTGTCACTCAAAGAGAGCAATGGTTGAGCGCAAAGCTAATGCAGTGCTGAAGTCCCCACCTCAAACTGATCTCTGTGTAGTAGATGGTTGTGTTATTCAACCTGACTGTAGTGTAGTTTCTTGGTTTCTAGGACAGCTTGTTAAGCATCTTGCTATTTTGCTTCTCTTATTATCTTGCTATTTTTGGCTAAAAAGCTTTATCCCACTGTTCCCTCATTTCCTCTATTTACAATTACAGTTTGAAGGTACATAATAAATACTTTGAAAAAACTTTGTCATTGTTAATAATACTATAACAGTCAGAGGATATAGTACAATATTTTTTAAGACTTAAGGGAAAAACATACTTGTGTATAGGATTAATTTGATAGTAGAAAGAATAGTTTAGTATTTTCTGAATAATGATGCCAAGACTGGCTTAAAAAATTATGTGTTATTTGTGAATATTGGGAAAACTACTTTGTATATTTGAAAAAATTTACAAGTCCTGAAAGTTTTGTGGATTTTTACAATAACAGTTCCTCCAAAAAGTCATCCCAGAAAATTGTTTATAGTTTAATATTCTTTAACTTCTGGTGTTTCAGTTACCATTCATGGGGTGGAGATAATACTTTATGATTTTGTACTTACTGACACCTTAAAAAAAAAGATTAATTACATTGGCCATTTGGAAAGAGTCCTGACTTTTACTGTACAAACGTTCAAATGAGATTTTGGCAAAAAACTTTCAAAGAGTCAATTTTAATGGAAATAATTATTAATTGGTGGAAAATTACAGAAGGACCACTTTTGTGATGGATATTACTCTACAACTAATTTGACTAGTTCTATTTATAAAACAGACACAGTTGTGGAAAAGCTTTGTAAGGAAGCCCATAAACACACAGCTTTCACTCACTTTTAAACCTGGATGGGGGGATATGTTCTTCTTCCTGTTGCCAAACATAAGTATAATTTATGTTTTTGTGTGGAAACCACATAAAGCTGAGTGGTGGCTTCATCTAGTTGTAACACAAAATCATGAACATTTTGTAATTTTGGCTGGGGATTTCTTTTATAATTTGATTTTAATACAAGTAAAAACAATCTTCTTGGCTGGGAGATGGGGTCTGAATTGCCTTTTCCCAAAATAAAAAATATATGCTCTGCAAAGCTGGCTTAGGTTGGCTGTCTGTGGGTGAGCCTTAGCCTCCACCTGCAGATCCATGTGCAACCTGCCCTTGCCTTCAGCAGATACAAAACCCTCCCTCCCCTCACTGTATCATCACTGAATAAGTATTTAAAATTTTTCATTTCTATTCCCTTGGGCTGGACCAATTTCATAATTATTTTAATGATATTCTCCTTGCTCAGAAAATGGAAACCAAGCAGTTTGTCACCTTTTTTTTCCAGGCAAATTTGCTTTCAGATGGCTGTGCTTTTGGGTTAAAAACACTGAAGAAGGATGTTTCTTCACAATGTTTCTCAGGGAGATTTAATTGCAGGAATGCATGCTAACTTATGTTAATATTACCTTTGGCAGAAACACTGTTCTCTTTTGATAAATACAGTCTAAAATGACAGAAGAAGTTGGATGAACAGACCAAACTCTATTTTTCTGTTTCTGTCAGGCTGCTGTGTGTGAAGGGAGATTTCACAGATAAGAAGTCCCCTAGTGATCTGCCACAGTGTCTGATAAGGTATAGTTTAAAAGGAGTTTTATCATAATGGAGACCAATCTATTACTGTAACTCTCCTGTGGCTCCAGGCAGTTGATGGTTACTTGACAATTTTGTCTCAGAAAGTCAAAATCTAAATGACGTGCTGTTTACATATATATATATATATATATATATATATATATATATATATATACACACCTCAAAGTATAAAATCTTTTTAGTGTCCCTGGTAGTTACTTAGATATATTTAATGCACCCACCAAAGGAAGTTGTTCCAGCATCATGCTAGTGGAAGTGTCAACAGGGATTGCCACTGATAAAAAAATTCCCCTTCTCTGCCCTTGCAACACAGGCAGAGTTTGTATTTCAGACCCAAATGATTGCATGGGCAAGTAAAGGAGCCTTTTGGTATTCTGTGCCCACACAAAAACATTTGATGAAAACAGATATGGGCTCCTGGCTGCTAATGTTCTTCGCTATCTGTTTGCAATCAGGGCAAGGCTGAGTAAGAACTTAATTCTTTGGGAACTTGGCAGACTTTAGAAAGAAGATGAAAAATGCTATTTGAAGGGAGCTGCAATTTCACTGCTGCTGGCCTGAGCAGAATAGGTGGCTGTTGAGCCCTTTTTCTGTCTTCTAAGGACAATTAGGATAAATCAGCTGGATTTTAAGAGTATCAGGTAGTGTCAGTTAAGCAGATCACTTAAGTGTGCTTGTTTCTTGTTCTGCCCTTTGCAAAAGTTTCAGGTATTTAAGCCTAAAATTTACTTGTGCAAAACTAGCCTTATCTGGTAAAATTTTGCAGCCAGTGTGTTAAGTGTGATTGACAAGACACATGTATGTGTTAGAAGATGGGAGCTCAGAGGCATAACTACTGGAGTTCTCCAAGATCCTGTAGATATTTTCTTTTGTTTCTGTCCAACTGTTTTCACTTACCTTCTTATAGCTGAGCCAGAAAGAGCTTTAGCCTTACAAAAATAATGGATATATGTTTTCTCAGGAGAAATTAGTAGCTGTTCTGATAAAGTAAGGTCTATGCACTCTTAATTTAATTTAAACTGAGAATATTAAGACCATTTCCATGCTGGCTGCCCCTCAGTATGCATTTAATCAGCTTGAATTCTGATTACAGACAGCTTGTGACCTGCACTTAGCAAGTTTCATTAGAAGAGATTTGGACGTAACTCAGATAAAGCTAGATACACAACTAACTAAAAATAGGGAAGAAATGGAAAATTAAAACCCCCCTCCCAAACAAATGTAATTGCTGTGTTTTAAGCTCATGTTCTTTTTTGCTCACCAAATTATTCCAGACAGAGCAATGAATGACCAATAAATTCTTAAATTAGCCCAGTCTGTGCTGAGTTGCATTGTTTGGGAACTCTTGCAGTGTCTACATGAGGCGTAGGGTATTTATCCTCAAAGTCATCAACATTTCACTTTGTTTCTCTGTTGGATTTACTGTGTGTCATGCTGGGGGCAGCCAGAGGACACACAGAGACCAGAGCAGTAGATTCTCTGAGGGCTCGATTTATGCCAAGTTTTGAGCATGCTTTTCCCACGTAGATCGCAAAAGACAGTTCCCGTATCAGCCTCTATGAATATTAGTGTTATCAGTGGTGCATTATTCCCCAGGCATCTAAGTCTCATCTCTTGGAGTGTTTGACTGCCTCTCAACATCATTACAGACCCTGATGATGTCCTTACAGACATTCTTAATCCTGACATCTTTTCCAGCTTGCCAAAAACTATCCTCTGTGAAAACCCTGCTCTTCACCCAATGTGTCTTAGAATCCAAAATATGTGTAGATAATGTATGGGGCTGCCAAAAAGTGGGTGTCTCTTCCTCTAGCCTAGTCCACCATGCCATGGTAGTCTACTTCAGGATCTTCTGTAAACCTCCTTCTAGGATATGATCTTTCCAGACAGAGCAGCACCTGAAGTGTGATATTGCAACTGCTTGTCACTGTCGCTGTGATGGATGTGCTGCTTCTGTTTCCCTGCCTGCTTGATGCCCATCGGTGTGTTGCTGACCAGAGAACTGAAATGCACATTTTTAACAAGGACACTCATCTTGGTAATAATAACTGGTTTTTTTATAACTAGGCAGTCTGTACTTCAAGGCCGGTTTTCACTCAGGAAACTCAAGGTATGAATGCCTCGCTCAGCCTAAGGGCTGAGAAACAAAAATAATCTCAAGGCGAACTTCTTTACCATGGCACTTGTTCCTCCCTCTCAGTGTGTAGCCGCTTTTTCAACCTTCTGCTGAGAGCATTTAACATAATTCAAATGAATTATGTCCTTGGCTCCATTACTTAGTTCCTCCCCCTCCATGTGAAACATTAGGTCAAAAAGACTCCTCCTAAGGCTTTCTGTTGTCCCTTGTGGCTTCCTGCAGATCTCTGGGATATAATTTATCTCATCCAATGCTTGTCAGTCTTCCTTAGTTTGCAATGCCCAGCTGTGCGCTATGGGACAACACTTCATCCTTTTAATGTTTACCTTATCCCCTCTCCACCCACCTCCACAGGAAATCTCACCAGAGCATTTGTGACAGGAGTGTCAGTTCTCTCTTCCTGGGATGAGAAAAGCCAGAAAACAGTGTGGTTTTTTTTTAAAAGTCAGGTCTTCAGTAACATGAAGCTCTTCCATCATGCACTAATTTCTACTGAAACAGAATCATTCTCTTCTTACCTGGTGATTTGTTTCTTGGTCAAAATTTTGCCTTTGCTTTATTCATCCTGGTGTTAGTTGGGATTTTTAAAATATTTTTTTTTTTTTAATTCCCAAAAGGCCTTTTATTTATTATCTATTACTGATGGCATAGCTTGGAGTTTTCTTTTTCATTTTTTTTTTTTTTTTTCTGGAGATAATTTTATATTCTTATAACTTTCAAAATTTTGCAGTTTAAAAGCATGTACATATGAGTGCAAGAAAATGAATTAATGTGGCCCCATGGTTTACGACTGAGGAACTGAGTTACTTAACTTCCCTGAAATAAAATAGCTTATTTTATTTTATATTTGCAACCTGCTAGGAAGGTATAACTGACTGCCTAACAGTGATCACCTCCAACTTGTGCAGCAGTAAAATTGCAACAATTCAGACTCTGTCATCTGTTTATTCACACCTTAAACCAGCTTTCCCAATATACTTTCTTGATTTGTTTAATATAGTATG
The DNA here is from genome assembly GCF_018691265.1 of Tyto alba. Taxonomy (NCBI): domain Eukaryota; kingdom Metazoa; phylum Chordata; class Aves; order Strigiformes; family Tytonidae; genus Tyto; species Tyto alba. The sequence goes on from NW_024881282.1 coordinate 9,162,180, forward strand.
GATGGGTCTTACAGAGTTGAATTACCTAGGGAACAAAACATTCATGGCTCACTGGTAGCTTTGCTGAAGTACAGTTAATAAGTAGCTGTACTACAGTTTGTAATTTTAAAGTTGAATATGCATATAATTTTGTTGCTGGATCCAAGTCAATTCTGGGGGAGATTTTGCCTTAATTTTAAAACCTGTTCCTTCTACCAGGGGTACACACAACGCGTAAGGACTGTGTAATTGATTTTCCAGGGCATCTTGCTCAGCAGTGGGCTGGAGTGGTTAATGGATAAGTGCAGCAATTCAGACAAGTGGGATTACTTCCAACACAGGACAGTATACTTTTCTTTTTAATAGTCAAGCTTTAATAGTTATTTCTGCATGTCTGAGTGAGGTATGCCAGAATTACACATTCTCCTCCATTTCAAGAACAAATGCATCTTCAAATGGGCTATTTTTTAATTGCTGAAGCTCACAGTGAAGGGCATAATGCATAAGGGTGGATTCTGAGTAATATAACTTATTATTAACGAGAATGTTCTCTGATCAGAAGCACAGTGTTCAGAGATAACCTGGCACAACACAGAGAAGTACACACTGCAGTATGGTTGAACTATTACAGAGCCATCTGAGCAGAAAATTCATTGTCTACATGCCTGCCTCAGGGCTAAGGGTTAAAAGCATTGCTGGGATAGCTGAGTAGTGAGGTTGCCATCTCAGTGCTACAGCAGGAGGAACTGAGTAAAGTATTTGTCTTTAGTTATTAAATAAATGAGCTATCCAGGGATCCGCTTTGTTACTCAGTGTATGTTAGATGTTCCTAACAGATGCCAGATACTGAAATTCCCCATGCACAGTGATCTGTAAGCTGTAGGAAAATGCTTTGTGTTGAAAATGGTGGTGGTGGGGAAAATGCTTTTTAACATATCCTTTCCAAGTCCATTTTAGATGCCTTACATGCAACAAATTATATGTAAGTACACATGTAAATCTTCTGGATAGCTTGCACACACTCAAATTCATTGTCTCCCCATTAATGTCAGAGGTTAGTGTTGCCATTGTCTGATGTTTGCCTCAGCTTCTCACAAACCTGAAGCATCAGAGTTATGGTGCTTACTCCTGGATTCACATAACTACATGGACATCTCATCTCTGCTCTTGATTATTGTTAGTACTTTTTAAAGTTTCAAAAATGTAGAACAAAAGTTAAAATTAAAGAATAAAAGAAATCCACACAAGCTCTTCTATTAAAACATAAACTGAGTCAGTACTGGACTCCGGGGCACTGCTCGTGTGTTGTTTTAGCCACATGGGTAATAACTGAGCTGCAGCACATGATGGAGCAGAGCAGGGTTGGTGGGAGGGAGTAGAGCAAGGCTGCTGTTGGTGCCAAACATGTCTCTGCTGTCTTGTGTCAGGCAAAGCTTTGCCTCAGCTTCACAGCCTTCAGGACAGGTACAGTCACCCTGTTATCTGTTGCTGGGATAAATGACAGAATGAAGAGGAGCCACAAATAGTAATATGAATAAGGGAACAGCATTCTTTGGTTTCGAAAGGCAAAAGCGCAGGGCTACTGAATTTTGTATTTCTGTTATTCCTTTGACTAGACGGAATAGCAACACATACATTCACACATAACCAGACATTTCATGAAGATCATGCAGTGTTTCAATAGCAAAATGATACCGGGCTGACAGCAAGTTGGATAAATAATGCCGCTGCTGAGAGGCAGCTGTGCTGCCAGCGGGAGGGATGGAGCTGGTGGCCGGCCCGCAGTGGGGCTGTGCAGGGGCAGCTCTGCCCGGGATGGAGCATCATCCCCCTGCCCGGCACCCCGGCACTGCCAGGCACTCACCTGCACACTGCTGGGATGGAGTTAGACAGAGAATGATCTGAAACATCTCTGCAGTGTCTGCAGCCGAGGTTTCTGTGGCTGTCAAATAGAGAGGGAAAACAAAAGCTGTCCCTAGTCCTCAGATGCAGACTTATATTTCCTATGCCCAGGTTAAACAAAATAAATATTTTTTTTAAATTTTAGAGGCCACTAAACTTCAGACTTAACTAATAAAAAATAAGTCATATACTGGCAGGAAAAAACATGTAACACTGTTCAGCTCTTACCATCTGCAAAATCTCTAATTCAGTTTCATCTTCTTTTCCTGCATAATTTCAACTGCAGTGAAATTTGAAAGAAAATCTCAGATATATTGAAGAGGTTAAGTTCTACTCCAGCACTGTATAAGGGTGTCTTAGGTTACTCATGAAATCTCCGGGGATATCTCCAAAAGACATGACTTTGAAGCTTCAGTGGCAAATGGTGTGAAAGACAAAGTGGAATTGTCTGAAACCTGAAGAACTTGAGATAACTTTTGGTGTGGTACCAAAATACAGGAGCAGAGGATTTGACTTTGTCAGACATCGGAAGGTTGACAGTCAGATAATGGACAGTGTGACTAAGCCATATATCACAAATAGATGTAATTTGAGTGGGAAATGTGTTTTTTGTTTGTTTGTTTGTTTGTTTGTTTGTCTGTTTTTTCCCAGGATTTGAGAACTTTCACTTGATTTGGCAAAACTTGCAAGCATGCCTGCAGCATCCAGGTCAGCCAAACCCCAGAGGCTCTGTCTAAGCTCAGCCCAAAGAATTTGACCGTATTTCACCTTAGAGCAAGCTGTCTCATCCCCTTCACTGTCAGTTCTGGTCCTACTCAGAAGCATGGTATAGTGTTGTAGGCCAAAAAGATTTCTCTGACTAGATTGGGGTGACTGAAAGGGCTTCTCTGATGTATGAGCTCATCTTTTTGGCTGTCCTTATTCAATCTACCTGCACCAATAGGTAATATTAGCAAAATATTATATAATATATTATGTTCAATGTCTATTTAGACATCTAGTTTTGAATTATGGGTATGTCCTTAGGAGTAACAGTTGTTTGGGTAACTTGGAAAGTCACCTGGCTATTATTCAGTCTGGAATCTTGAATCCTGCATTCAACAGCGCCAGTATAACATGGCAGTGGTACTTCATGCAACAAGACCTAAGCAAGAAGATGAAATTCAATATTTTTGACTTTTCTTAGATGGGTTGGTAATGTTCAGCATTTGCTGTGGTATTTTAAGGGATGTTCAGAAAGTGTCTGCCACACTCACATGGTGAAAAAAACCCTCTTTCTTCTCAGTGTTTACTTAGCACCTCTTTGTGCCACCACACATGAGTATTTCCAGTCCAAGTACTGCAAAGAGACAGACACTTGCCTCATACAGCCCTCCTCTAGCAAAGCATGACTGAAGTAGATGCAATTTGAGCTCTTAGTTTGGTAATCCCTGTTTATAGTGATCCATGCAGTTGTTTTCCTCATATCTTTCCCTTGATCATCACCAAATTCCCTCTAGCTGGTCCTGTGCTTCAGTTTGTTCATCTCCTACCTCTGCATCGTCAACATGCTGTATATTTAAATACATTAAATACAGGACAGATTATGTGATTAGGACCTGTTGTGTTGGCTTCAGTTTTATGGTCTGGTCCCTCTGTGCAGTTCAGATAGTCAAGGCCAAATTCGGCTCCAGAGGACCAATAGGGAATTACCCTTGAGGAGAGAAGGGGAGAAAAAAACATGCATTCCCAGCAGAATTAGTTTCTGTGCCAGTTTTACATCACTGACAAGTTGTGAAAACAAAATTTTGCAACATGGACATGAGATCTATTTGAAATCTCCCCCATGGTCTTCACTTAGACGTCTAGTCTGACTGGTGCCAGAGTTGGCCATTGCAACCACTCTGGAGAATGTTTAACAACATAATTTGTTTTCTTTCAATTTATGCACAAGGGATTATATTAGACCACATTACAAAGAAAGAACTTTGTTTTATCACTCGTTTTCTGAACTGAGTTAGCAGGTGAGTTTGTGTACAGTGTTGCTTGTCTTTCATAGGAAATTTTGTTGTAAGTGCATATGAAATTCTTAGAAACCATGTTACCAGACTGTTAATCTTTATGTCCTGACATTAAAGACTCTGGCTAGAAATGTTTATTTTGAGGGGATTCTTGTATGTTTCTGAATCATATTCGTGTTTTCTGAGGCCCTGTTTGCTACAGGAAGTCATCTGTTCTTATTTGGGGACTGTCAAAACTAAATTTGGAAATTAAAAGTGCACTTGTAATGGTGTAATTCTTGAATGGAGTATTAATATTATTCATCTGTTTTTATTACAGTAATTCTGTATTGAATACAAATGACTTCAAATCAATTATGTTTGTATTAAGGAGATCTTCCTTGGGGTTGCTACCTCTGTGAAGTACTAATTCTTTGCTTGTTGCATGTGCTTACAAAGCTTGTCATCCATTCTTCTCAGCAGCAGAGGGAGAACCTGGCAGGTTTTTTTTTTTACTTCCTGGCAATAGTTTGGGGGGGTTATGAGGATACATGAAAGAATGGATTAACCTGAAATGTAAGCCACAGAACAAAAAACCTTCATATGTTCAAGACCATAAGACATATAGTAGGTACCTCCAAGGTCTGGGCACAAAGGAAAGAGGCAGGTCCCAAAGAAAGTTACAGACAGGAGATGATGTACCTTCTCAAAGGAGTCCATGGTTGTTGGGTCTAGGCTGGGCTTGTTCTCGGTAGTGTCAGGTCCAGGAGCTCCTTCCTCCTCATGGCATGACATACCTGGAAATTTAGAGGATTTGGCAACTCCCTGCCTTTGATCATGTGCTGGCTCAGCTACTGCACTTGAATTGCTTGTGTAAAGGAGAGTCTGTAGGACTGTGGCTACTGGACATTGCCTGAGGGGATGGATGGGACTTGGATAGAGATGGTTAGGTGGAGGGGAGAAGTCAACAGAAGAAAAGATACAACGTGGACTTCCAGGTGCTTCAACACAGCCCTGCAACTGCAGGTAACAACCCTCTAAAGACAGGCTCTGACTACATTGCCCACAAATCATACTGGGGCCAAGAATAGCAAAATAGGGTGAAATGGAAGCATTTAATCAATTTTATTCTCAAAATCTATATTGTAGTTTTTATAGTATTCTTACAGAATTCTAGTTCTGTTATCAGAATGAATTCACCAATTCTTGTTGACCTGAAGTTTTACTCCATGCACTAAGTAATTTGTGTTGGAAAGTTTTGTTGCTTGAAAGGTGATTAAAATATATATTTATTTTTAAAAAAATAAGAAAGTCACATTTTACTGGTATTTATGAGATTTTTTTCTGACACTTTGGTGTGAGGTCTGTGGTTTCTAGTCTAGACCATCCAAGTGTGAAAGCTCTCTTTATTTATTTGTCTCCTAGGTGATTATGGCTAGCTTAGATGAACACATAAATCAAACAGTGGTTTGTCATATTTCTTTATTTTCTTTAAAAAACAAATACTCATATGACTATAGTGGACTAAAAAAAATGTTCTAATACTGTACCTTTGGATCTTAATGATATTGTATTATAATGCCTTAGGATGTGATAGACTGGTTGTGTAAACTTTAATCATTCTTCACTGGACCAGTTTTCTGGAAGCAGAGGTAGCAACAATGAAGGCTAACCATGGATGGGGCTGCAGCAGCAAGAGCTGAGCCAGCAGATCCAGGGAACTGGTCTTCCTCCCTACCCAGCACTTGTGAGATACATCTTCAGGACTGTGTCCACTCTGGGTCCCTAGTATAAGAAATATATAAAATAAACTGGACTAAGTTAAGAAGAGGGACCTCAAGATGATCAGGGCTGGTGTACTTGCCATCTGAGGATAGACTTCAGGACTGGGACTTGTTCAGCCTGAAAAAGAGAAGGGGACAGGGACCTTACTCCTATCTACAGCTGCCTACTGGGAGGTGATGGAGAAGACGTAGTTGAACTCAGCGGTGAACAGGGCAAGGACAGCAAGCAACAGGGAGACATCAGAGTAGGGGAAATTCCAGCTGGACACAAGAAAAAAAAATGTTGACGAAAAGAGTAGTGGAGCTTTCAACAAGGACCTAGTGAGCTTTGGGTATGTTCTTAACCATTTTCAAAACCTGACAGGAGCAACATGACCCCACCTCGATGCTGCACTTGCTTTGAGTTAGGGGGAGACAGAATAGATCTCTGCAGAACCCTTCCAACCAATATTATTTTACCATTCCAACCTCTAACAGGAATGCTGAACATAGACCCATGCAACTTCAGAAATTCTGTTAATTAATTAATATTATATTTTAGGCATTTTAGAAGGAATAAAAAAAAATAAATTTGGGACCATTTTTTGTGCTTATGCAAAATCAAATCCTGTCAGTTGGCAACTTCCCCACTCCTTAATTTGCCTTTAATAAAGTAAATTATTTTGTTCACGGAACATGAATTCCACATAGTAAGGCACAGTGTTTACTTTATACAGGGAGGTACAATGTTGGATTTATTATACCTCTGTGGCAGCAGATGCTCATTTCCCTGGAGAATCACAGATCTGTGCTCAAATATAATGGGAAAAAAAGCTATTTGAGACAGCAAGATGGAAAATGCTGCTTTTATGCATTTAAAATTAAATTATAATTCTGTCTTTTTCAAGTTAGCATATATCATCATCAAGAGCAACAAAAGAGGAATAGTCCCATATTAATGTGAAAAAAAATATTTTCTAATGCAATAACAAGTTGTTCCAGGAGCAGCAGAATTGATTAGGTTCTGTGTTTTTTGTAAAGATATGAATATAAATTAACCATTGCTCTGTGCTCAGAACATTTGTGGTATTTTTATCCTATGCAGAGTTCCAGTGTCTTTATAGAGGTTTGAATTCTTGCTGCAACCAGTCATTTAATGAGGGCAGTGATAGGAGCTTTATCTCATATGGGTGTGGTGACTTGAATCTCTGTAGGATTTGGTTGAAATTAGAAGCTTCAAAAATTGTTAGTGAGTGTCACAGCAGGGAAGATGAATTTTAACCATTTAGGATTTATTTCCATAGAAAATGTGGTTAAAAATGTAAAATATTAAGATTCCTAACTAGGTTTACTTACATAATTGTTTATATGAACATGTCTAACTACACTCTTCCTAGTTTGAAAAAAAGTGCCAAAGTTGAGATGTTCTATTAATGAACAGAATTTAATGCCCAGCTCTTGATAAAATCATAGTTGTTAAAGAAAATATGAAGAAGCAAAACATTCAGAAGGCAACTAAAATTACTGATTTAAAGCCAGGCTCCCAATTTAGTAATTCATCTTCTTATAAACAAATTTTTGCCAAATGGAATTGAAATTAAGATGATGGAAAAACAGACTGCTGCTCAACAGACTTCTTTTTCCTATGACACAAGTGGCTGAGCCCTAGAAACCTCTTCAAAAAGAAACATGTCACTTGATCTTAAGATACATCTTCCCCTGACTTGAATCACGAAAGGGTCATGATTTTTCTACCCTCATTTTTGATCTGTGCCAAGCATAGTGGCATGGGCATTTCACGGCATAACAGCGTAGTCATTTTACAGATTTGTAATCTGAGTGTGTAATTAATCTCTCTTATTATAACCTGTGTGTAAATTAGCATTCAATATAAAACTAGTCATTTTACTGTTTTTAGTCAACAAAATGAAAAGCAGGAACCTGCAGAGCCTCCAGTGAGAGTAGAGGTAGACTAAATGGCCACCTATGACTAGAAATCTAACTCTGAAAGTTAGGTGAGGTGAATCCTGCCTTTACTGACCTACAACTCCCTTTTGTCTCATAGAGGGATTTTTTTTTTTCTTCCCTCTTCTGAACATCAGAAATCTGCTGTTCGTGTTTTATCCTTCAAAGTCATAGCCAGGGCAGATGCAATTTCATTTTGACATTTTTCCTCTTAAAATAGAAATATACATACCCAATGCTTGTATATGTATCCTTCTCAGTGCTCTCAGAATTGGCTGATAGAATATTTCAGTTTTTTTAATCAAATAATTTTTACTAGTCAAGACAGAAAATATGTGGCTGTCCTCTCTTATGCAAGGAAAATCTCTGGCTTTTCATTGTCAGGTTATGCGTTTCAGTGCTGTAATTACCACATGGTGTGTTGATGATACTGATTTTTTTATGCTCTATTTTCTTTTTATCAGAATAACACTAACAAAACCAACCCTCTCATAACTGATTGTCCTCTCTAGTGGAACATGAGTGGTTACTCTGTAGAGCTATTCAATGTTTCTGAAGAAAAAAAAAAGCCTGTGCAAACTATTTATTTATTATTTATTTACATTATTATTTGACATTTATTCAAAACCTGATTAGACAGAGTCCTGAGCAGCCTTCTCTAGGTAACCCTGCTCTGAGCTGGGGGTTGAACTAGATGGTCTCCAGAGATGCCTTCCCACCTCAGCTAGTCTGTGATTCTGTGAAATGACATGTAAACTGAGGGAACTACCACAGGCTGAGTGGATTATACAGCTTATTCTGCTTTAGAGGAAAGGCTGAAAGGTGGCTTCATTAGAGTGTACAAGTCCCTTCATGGGAAGGAGACAACAGACACTAAAAGGGCTCTTCAGGGGGAAAAGAATATAAGGACCAGAAATGGAAGTAAGATAATTCAAGTGACAAAACAAAGATACAGAGGGAGAAAACTGCTCCCAGTGGTGGTAGAGTAACCAGCACTTGCTATATCTTCCACTCCTTCCCAGGAAGCCTGGTATAGCCAAACATTACTAACCTTGTTGTTAAATACAAGTTATTCATCCCAAGAGCAGATACAACCAGGTAAACTAAATAGATCAGGGATTTGCTTGGATGATCTTACACTTCGTTTACAACTAAATGTTGAAGGACCTATGTTTGATAGCTGAAGAGAATAAAATGAAAAACAGGAAATAGGTTTTGTTCAGGCTGTTGCAGATTTGTGCAGTTTAATTAAAGCTTCAACAACAAGCTTTATTCCTCCTGGGTGTTCTTAATGGTTGCCAAAACTGTCTGTTGACATTATATCACTTTTCATCGAGGTCTGACTTACAAGCAAACTGAAGGGTATTTGAAATAATGAAGAGTGTTTTAGCATCAGCTCATGGGTGGATACTGGAGTGTAACTCTGTGATGCAAAGGACAGTATACAGTGCCTGGGAATAGCATCTGTACTTTGCAAGAATCTTCACTGATGGGGGTCTTTCCTTTTACAATAAAAGGTCTGCCTCATACCTGATAAAATAAAAAAAAAAAAAGTCAAATACACTGATGAAATAAGATAAAAAAGTTTTTAAATGATTGTAGTGACACAAAGATAATTTGTAGCTTGGAATCACCTCTGGAGCTTTTACTCCAATACAGGAGAGGGAATTTCCCCATGAGGATTCTATATACCATTCCCAAGTGGGTGTCATATAATCTGCCAGAAAAAAAAATGCTTTGTGGAGTAAATCTATCTGTCTACATAAATATTAACGTGTTGTTGCTTGGCTTGAGATAAGCACTACTTATTGGCCAGACACCGAAGCTATTATCTGAAATCTTGAGATCGACTGAGACCCCAGTGGAACAAATGAATGTCAATAAGGCTGAAGCCAGCGCTGTTGACTCCTTGTATAAACAGTGGTTTGGGGACTGAATAAATCAGGCCACCTTAGAGACAGACTGTGTGTCCTTTCCTGGCACAATAAGAATACAAAACAGACATGCTTTGTTTTTTAAGTAGTGCTCCTTGGCCTTACTGACACAGAAAAGAGGGAAATAAGTTTCCTACCATATTGTTTTCTCTCTGAGACAGGATGATCATGACAAGAGAAGTGTGAGGAACCATATTCCTTGCAACCCATAGCATGGAGGGAAGCAATCTTTGCCACTCCAGAGGTTGTGGTTGTTTCCTGAACCCAGGGGTGGTGGTAAGGCTTTCCCTCCCATACACACAGTATTGGACCCTCTACAAATGAGCCAACTGCTGAATTCCTTCAACTCATTCTGCTGCATTCAGCACTGAACCACAAAGTTGGAGACATTCTCCAGAGCACAGTCAGCCAACCCTCACTTCCTTTTCTGTGTAGAGCAATGAAAACACGGAGGGAAGACTCCCTGCTGTTAGGATCCGAGTGTCTGCCAGTTGTTAGCTATTTCAGAAGGTGACTGAATGAAGCCAGTGCTCTTCTCTAGAAATAATCACCTGGCTCAGTAATCACTCCTCATAGCCAAGTGTAGTAGCCAAGAGTCCCTGTTTGCTCAACTAGTCCCAAAACAGCAGGAGTTATTCCCTTCCTCTTCATACTTTTTCCATCACTACCGGTTCAGTCTTTTGGAAGGTTAGTGCAGAGAAACTGCCTCTGGTTCCTCTATCTGCGTGTCTATATCTGTACAAGGCTACTTCAGGGCCGGGAAAGGGACAATCTAGAGCATGAAGACTGGACTGGACAGAATTTAAAAGGCTCTTGACTTCTTTCGTTTAGTAGGTTTATGTTTTATATTAGAGAAGGAACTAAATTTTGTGTCTTTTCAGTATAACTGAAGTTTTTAGAATTAAATTTTATAGACTGAAAAATAATAGCACATACCTTTTCCAGCTGTACTATAAGAAACTTCTCTTTAGTTAAAATTAAATCACTTCTGTGCCTGAACCATCCAGATTACTTGCTTTTGATAAAGTAATATATTTGAATCCCTAGGGCTTCACTTTCTGTAGTATTATTACATATCTTTATGGGAGTAAGAAGAGGTGACTTGAACTAAGCTATAGGAACCTTGCAAGCAGACCACAGAGTGCGTATGGAGGACATGGACCGGACTGTGGGATGGCTGTTACAAAGCATGGAGCATCCAGCACCTACCACTTCCAGGAATCCAGGAATGTGCACTTCCCAGGCTTATTTTAAGCAGCCACTTTGTAAACTTTTGTTCTAATTCAGATGAATATTATCAAGTTGTGAACATTGAGAAGAATAACAAAGACCTTCTAAAAGAGAAAACAAAGAAAAGCTCTAAGACCTTGAAAGACTGCAGAAATGTCTAATTAAAGGGAAACTGAGCCTGGGTGAATGGCTGTTTGCTGAAGGGAAAGAATAATTTTTACATTACAGAATAAAAACACACTGCAGGGACCAAATGCATTTTTCATTTGGCTGGCATCAACTTGCAGTCATTCAATATCCACATACGTTGATCAGGAGAGTCCTTCTCACAGAAGCACTGCAGAGCTGACAGCAATGTCCATTTCATCAAATTAAATAGAGAAAAAAGACACTGTATGGAGGGACTCAGTTTTCTTGTCAGTGTGTCAGTACAGTGTATTCAGTTCTCCTCACTTGCCTTCTTTGCCTTCAGCCATTCTTTGATAATGCTCAACTCTGTGAAGTAAAACGGAAAAAACCACAATGGTTAATTTGCCGCTGTGGAGCAGCATAACTCTAATACATCAGTGAACAGCAAAGGAAAGAAATTCCTATTGCAAGATGTTTCAAAAAGGCAAAGATTTGCACAGGGCTTTATAACACAATATAATAGTATTTAGTTAAATGGAATCATTCTTGCAGGTTACTGTACAAGCAAGATCAAGCCCATAAACCAAGTATGCCCAATAATAAACAGAGAATTAGTATAAGTTTTAAGACATCATTAGCATTTAGGTTGACCATTAACTAACAAAATATGGCTCATTTCACAGTCTCTGGCTACTGTTTAATGCCCCTGATACTAAATTATGATGCTGATATTATCACAGATAAAATTCAGTTTAGTATAGAATTTTACACTGAAGCAGGAAGGAAAAAATAAATCAAGAAATGTAGTTAAAAGTGATTCTATTATGGAGATTTTATAATTGCAGCTGCAATAGAAACGTTCACAGAATTAAATCTTTTGCTCAAAAAAAATAAACATTCACATGAAATTTAAACACTTTTAAAAATCCTTACTGGGTTTAACTTCGAAAAACACCTACATAGGAAACCTCTCCCAGTTTTCTTTATGTCTTCTAATTCTCCTTGAAATATATTTGTTGAGCCTGGATTCTCATTTTAATAGATATGAGAGAAGGACAACGTCTTTTGCTAAACAATTTATTAAAATGCTCTTTGCATTTCAGATGAGAACTGACACTAAGCTTCTTGCATTAAGCATCTTCCTCTTCACAATTCTAATGAAAGCTCTGCTCTTCCACTACACCCACAAGGGTCCCTTACATATGTTGAATAAAATTTGACCTTCTCTCACGAAATCTTAGAATCAGTGATGCTGTTGGAAGAAAAAGGTACTAGACTGTGTGAATAAGAATAAAAGAATCTCTTGGAGAATATTAAATAATGGGATCATAGAATTATTTATGTTGGAAAAGATCTCTAAGATCATCAGGTTCAACCATTAACCTAGCACTGCCAAGTCCAACACTAAACCGTGTTCCTAAGAAGCACATGCACATGTCTTTTAAATACCATCAGGGATGGTGACTCAACCACTTCCCTGGTTAACCAGCTCATCTTTCAGCACATGGGGACAGCCTACTCCTGCACCTTTAAGTGTTCCTTCTTGAAGAACCTCCAGCCTTCCTGGACTCCTTTGCCCTTCAGGATGGCCTCCCAAGGCACTCTGTCAACCAGACTCCTAAACCAGCCAAAGTCTGCCCTCTGGAAGTCCAAGGTAGCAGTTCTGCTGACCCTCCTCCTTCCTTCTCTAAGAATCGAATACTCTATCATTTTGTGTTCACTGTCCCCAAGGTGGCCTCCTGCTGTCACATCACCCACAAGTCCTTCTCTGTTCACAACTGACAGGGCAAGCAGGGCCCCTTCCCTAGTTGGCTCCCTCATCAGCTGTGTCGGAAAGTTATCTTCCACACACTCCAGGAACCTCTTAGACTGTTCCCTCTCTACTGTATTGTATTTCCAGCAGACAGCCGGTAGGTTGAAGTCCCCTACCAGAACAAGGTCTAGTGATTGTGAGATTCTCCAAGCTGTTTATGGAATATTTCATCTGCCTCTTCATCCTGGTTGGATGGCCTGTAACAGATTCCCACCATGACATCTGCCTTGTTGGTTTTCCGCCTGATTTTTACCCATAAACACTCAACCCTATTGTCACTATCATTAAGCTCTGGAAAATCAAAACCCTCCCTAACACACGGAGCTACCCCACTGTCTCTCACCTTGCCTGTCCCTTCTGAAGATTTTATAGCCATCCATTGTAGCACTCCAGTTGTGCGAGTCATCTCACCATGTTTCTATGATGGCAACTATAGCACAGTTTTCCTGCTACACAGTGGCTTCCAGCTCCTCCTGTTTGTTGCCCATGCTGTGTGCATTGGTGTAGATGTACTTGACTTGAGCTGTTGATCCTGCTACCTTTCTGTGGTGAGAAGCCCTAATTCCTATGTGGCGATTCTCAAGTGCTTCCATGGTTTCTAAAACATCAGCAACTCTTGCGTCTTTGCTGTCACATGGATCTCCATCCCCTACCTCCATTGAGATGGCAGTCTGAAGGACCTTGCTAGCACACCATCCCTCAAACATTGGCATGATACTTATCTCAAGTGAGCCTGGTTTTATCCCTTTCACCCCTTCAAATCTAGTTTAAAGCTCTTGCTATGAGCCCTGTTAAGACCTTTGCAAAGATCCTTTCCCCTCTTTGAGACCAGTGTACCTTGTCTGCTGTCAGCAAGCTTGGTGTCATGTAAACTGACCCATGCTCAGAAAACCCAAAATTCTGCTGGTGACACCAGGCTTGGAGCCACGTATTGATCTGACAGTTCTTCCTGATTTTTTGCTCCTTATTCCCTGCAACTGGAAGGATAGAGGAGAAGAATACATGTGCTCTTGATCCCTTAACCAGTCATCCCAAGGCCCTGAAGTATCTCTTGATTGCCCTCAGACTTGTTGTTGCAACTTCATCACTGCCTACCTAAAAAATCAGTAATGGATAATAATCTGAGAGCTGTACCAGGGTAGGAAGCTTTCTCTTCACATCTTTAACCCAGGCCCCAGGGAGGCATCAGACTTCCCTAAGAAGTGGCTCGAGTCAGCATGTTGGGTCTTCTGTTCCCTTCAGAAGGGAGTCTCCTATGACAATGACCCACCTTTTTTTCTTTGTTGAAGTGGTTTTGATGCAGGGCATAGGCCAACTTAACCTCATCCTTGTTATTGCTCTGTTCCTATTGCAGAGCCTAGGCCAACTTAACCTCATCCTTGTTATTGCTTAGTTTCTCTTGCAGAGCCTCATACCTATTATGGTTTACCTGTGTGATTATTTGTATATTGAGGTATTTTCAACTGCCCTGGAATGTACACCACTGTACAGTCTTTGAACAATTTCTGCTCTGCTTTTCCATTCATTATTGCGTGACTCTTCTAGCATCATGAAAGCCTTGTTTTCTTTGAATGCTGAGCTTTCTTTCTGATCCATTTTATTTCTTTGCAGGCATGTTCATTTTGAAGTTTTCAAGCTTATTTAGGAACATTTCTGTTGGATCTGTGATGATATGATGAGCTTACTTAATCAGTGTTGGATGGTATCACAAAGTCATACAAGCAGATCACTTCAAGCAATTTCAGATTAGTTCAAAACCATGAGGAAGAGTCAATTATACATAAGGTTTATTTGTTTTCACTGTTCATTATTCTTTCAGTAATGAGAATGAAATATTTCTTCTTTGTATTTCCATAAAAAAGCTACTAAATCTTAGTGGACGAGCATCCATTTTTAATACAAAGCAGTTAGGTTTGCCTTCAAATAACATCCCTGCTTAGAAGAGTTTCCTTCATTCTGACTCTCAGAAAATCAAAGTGACTTAGTCTCTTCTGTTTCCAAAGCAATTTTTCAGGAGCTGACTAAAATGGTCTGGTTTTCAGAAGTGGCGAGCTCTCTCAAACTCCAGTGTGTGAGAGCTACAGGTGGTTAACAGCAATGAAAGATTGAACCACATCTGCTAAAGAGACTAAATATGGATTTTGAAACCTCACTGTAAGCAAGAAAGCTTTGACATTTCAAGCTAATAATACTGGGCAGATTTTTTATGCATTATTGATCTTTCTGGAAGTAGAGTCTTACCCTTTGGAAGAGGGAATGAGATCTCTGGGAACTGTGTTATATAAGCACAATTAATTAGACTGCATATTGCCATTTAATTCTCTAGGTTTTTTTTTTTTTTTTTTTTTTTTTTTTCAACCAGCAGCAGTGAGACTGGCTGTTACAGAACCGTCCAAAAATGTGTTATTGAACTCCCTGATCCTTTAAATCAGAGACAGCCTGTGAGCGGCCTTCTGGGACTGTCCCTAGCCCCTGCTAATGCCCAAACTCTCCCAGAGAGTATTCTGGAAAGTGCCAAACCCATCTGACGTGGCCCAAACTACACAGGGATAATTTAATAGTGCGAATTTACAGTGCAGACAATTCATTTCCACTGCTTCAGAGTCTTCCTTGGAACTGTTTAACTTACAAATATAGACATAGCTGTAATGTCCAGACATGCCATCAGTGACTTACTTTATTGACGCAATTTGTACCATAATTGCATGTAAACCTCTGAAAGAGGCTGTCCACCTACGTGGTGAGACACCGAGTCCACACCACAGGGTGCTTTACAGCTGAGGAACTAAGATACAGGGGAAATAAAGTACAGACTCCCCACATGCTACTTTAAGCATTAACTGAAGAAGCAATTTTCAGATTGCCTTTATATTAAATATGGCTATAGAAGAAGCCAGTAAGCATACTGGGAGAATTTATACATTCAGAAATAAGGGTGTTTATGGAGAGAGACTGCAGCCCACCCAGGCCATGGCTGTGCTGCACTACAAGTTTCTGCATTGATGGGAATGGACATAATGCACAGGCTCCCAGTTTAGCCACTACAGCTATGTCACTGCTGCTGGGAGACTGTACCTAGGCTGAAATAACTTGTGAAAATTTACATGCTAAGTCAGTGCCAAGCCTAGAACTGAAAGCCATTTTTCCTGCCCTAGGCAAGAGAAAACATTGGTCATACAGTGTTGTTGCACAAAGGATGCTGAGACATATTTACATCCTTAAAATTTTATTCATGGAGTCTGTAGCCGATGGCACACTTCTACTCTAAAATTACCTTTGGGGAAAATACAAAGGAGAGAAAGACAGGGGATAGAGAAAGCAAAAACTCTCACCTATGGCTAACCATGAAGAGGTGCAACAGTCTCCAATGCAAGCATTTTCCTCTGGAGATCCTCTCCAGGTGATGTTAATGATGATGATCATTTCCCACCTTGTTGTTCCATAGTAACCATATAGCTTTCATCTTGACCTGCCCAAACTCCCTTCTGGATACTCCACCTTAAAACTATTTGCTCTGAATGTAGGACACTGATCTTGGATATATATTATTGGATAATTCTAACTGGAGATTTAGATCACTATTATCTACTATGTTATTGACTAACTTCTGTTTTTTCCTCTGGTGTAAGATAAAAGTTATAAAAGAAAGGATGGAAAGGTCAGGGGGAACGAAGGAGTTATTATTACTCTGGTGGCAACTGCTTCCCATGAGAAATTAGAGATAAGAATAATATCAAGGTTTGCCTGTGCGACACCATGAGAATAACATCATGAGTACAACAGAGTGAAAAAGGGAAAAACACTGAATCTGCAGCTTTGGTGAAAGGTAACAGACCTGCAAGTGGAAGGCAGACTACAGAACTGCAAAGGACCTTAATGCTACCCAAGGGAAAGCACGCTGCAACCGCTTCATGTCTGCCCTTCTCTCTCCACTCCAATTATCTTCTTACCTCTGCAAGAAGCAGGTAAGTGCTACAAAAGTTTATTTGAGCTGGCTCAGGTGATCCTAACCATAGGCACAATACTTCTATGGGCTGAAGATATGCATTGGCAAGGAATAATTGTATTCTATGTTATTAAGAAATTTTCTTAGACTGCTTTATTAGATTTCATACATCCGTCTTCAAGATTTTACACCTCCATCTTCCTCTAAATTTATTAGATGTTATACATTTCTTGTGTTCACAATCACACAAAATCACTGAGTCCATTTTTGTAAGAGAATGTTGCAATGGTAGGCTTATTCTCAGGCTAGTTTTTCCACATTTAAAAGTCTGTTCCTGATAAGTCTGTGATTTCCTCCCCATTCACTATTTTACACCATCTGAGGATATAGCCCTCTGGCTATGAGCACTAGCTAACTCCAGTACCAAGCCATAAAATCCATTACAATATTAACTTGGCATGTGTTTTGTACAGTAACAATTTTCCAGGACAGTAAACTTTTCGAGGATAATAAACTCGGAATATTTCCCTGGTTGCAGTTATATATTTCAGTCTGCTGCCATATGCTGCAGATTTTCCTGAGTCTGGCAAAGTTCCACACGATTTAACAGAATTGTTGTTGGTATGTATCATTTCTTTAGTAAGAATCCCCTTTGAGATATTTATTATTATAGGTCAAAGATGCCAAGTTAAATGGAAAGAAAGTTGCAAATAGAGCCTTGAGGGTGCCCCTTTTTTTCATTTTGCAAGTGAGACCAGCAGGTACTGTCACCCTTTTATGAGGCTCAGTATAAACCTAGAGGCAAGAGGCTGGGGGGAGAGCAAAGCAGGAGTGAGATGGTACCAGTGATTCGGACAAAAACAGAATCCCAAAATGTCTAACCATAGCTGAGTTTGGATGCATTCAGCCTGAGAAGTGGGGTTTTGGTGTTTATGAGGAGCTTCTCTCGTAGATAAAAGGTGATGTGGGAATCAGGGGAAGGGCATTTGCTTGCAAACATAGCAAATGATGGCTGAAAGCTGATGCCTTTGGCAGAGTGAGATGAGTTGTTTGCATTCTGTATGAGATGATATGCCTTGAAAATACAGGTAATGAGGTAGGCCTGGGACTGATTCAGCAAATGTGTAAGTGACAACTAGTGAAAGAAGCTGTTGACTGTTATAATAGATCTATGCTGGGGTGGGGACTATTAAATAATGCTGGATATATCAACTGCTAAGAAGCCTGTAATTCATCTGAACCAAGGTGGACTTGGTCATAGCTACAAGTACACTAGTTAATCCCCAACATCAAGAACGTGCTTGTCAGGCACCTGGTCTGGATGACATTTGGTGTACATGTGGAAAGGGAAGAGGAAGGAAAAAATGTATGTGTATATACACATGTACATCCACCTATCTACACATAAATTGTTTGTAACCACATAAAAAATCTATAACATGAAGTATGAGAACATGAAGTATGAGAAAGAAAGGGGGAAGGGTTTTGTAAATTTGGCTGAGGGGCTTGTGCCCCAGGGGCTATTGTTGAACAATGTTGTGCTGCTTCACTGATTGCCAGCCTACCTGAACCACGGAAATGTGAGTGATCATTCAGGTGCCAAACTAAGTTCTTAACAAAACAGATCAATGATCATGTCTGGAGAAGCTGGACTCTGAAGAAAAGCCACTAAATCACAATGGGTCACACAAATTCTTCCTGTATTCAGTTATTATTCTCTGACAGTGATCAAATGGGGAAAATATAATCAGAGGAGTACAGAGTAAAACTTATTTTTCTAACTTCTGGGAATCTTTAGTAGTGCAATAAGTTCATCTTTCTGTCTTTCTTTTTTTCTCCTTAAAATTTGAGTGAACTTCTGTAAGTCACTTGTAACAACTGTCATGGTCTTCTACATCTTGTAATGTAAAGTTGGGGCGGCACAGACATGTCTCCTATTCTGTGGCTGTATAAAGGATGGATAAAAAAAGACAATATCAACAACAAGCATTGTTCTGGTTGTAGGCAGATATACATATGTGTATTGAGAAAAGCTGTATCTCATTCTGTGCTCAGGTTCTGCATCTCACTTTTGAGGATATTTATTATTAATATCATTGTTGTTTATAATTTCTTCTGTTATTAAGATGATAAAACCAGGTAATATTTAACTTTGAAAAGTCTATTTCAAGTTGTACCACCAATTCAAAAGTTTCATTTACTACAAAAAAAAATAATATGTAGCCGAATAGATCAACCAGGGTCACATATTGATAGATGTGTTGTTTGTGATTTGTTTTTTTATCTGACACCCAGACTCCTGCAGAAAGCATTAACTGTCAACATTTATTTGTGAATGTTGAAAAAAAGATTTCATCCTTTTACATTTCACATTGTACAACCTTGCAAACCATGTTAAGGATAGAGTATAAACAAATTGTGAATGCAATACTATGAAAAGTAGTTGATTAGGAAACAAAATTTGTTAGCAGACAACTCCAGACTAACAGATTATGCTAGCCTGAGATAGAGAAACTGAATTTTAATTTTGACTCTTGAGAAACTGCATTAAAAATTAAGAGTAAGGCTATATTAACCACTAGAACAGTTAGGCATGGACGAGCTGCTTTTCACTGCTCAGTTGTTTTTCAGGGACTTTGGCAGCTTTTTCCAGATAGAAATCATGATCTACTTTGAGTTGGAATTGACTCTAGGAAGTCTTAGAAGAGGCCTCAAAGAAAGGAAAGGATACAAACAGAAACTGGTCAACCTCAAGTGAAGCCAGTCAACACACACTGATTTATATCACAAAGGGATCTGACCTGCTGCTCTTTAGACTCAGATTTACATTCAAATCACTGTTACATAAGAAGTTGCTATGTATCACGTAAACTGCAGTAGCGGTTTATACGTGAATGCTTTATGTGAGAAAATGCCAGGTAGCGCACTGTAGTCCAATTTCATGCAGATTAGATTAAATGATAATTGCAACAACACAGAAAGGATTTATGGATAGCTGCTGTGCTTCAGCTTCTTACATTAGTCTAACTTCTTAACTACTGTAGCAGTAATCAAGAAGAATCTTTAATTCAAACAATCTGAGGGCAAGAGAAGTGTCTTACTGTGGGTCAGATTCTCCAATTTGATAAAGCTGTAGCTAGCAGATCATCAGAAAAAAATACCCAAAGACACCTTTATGCACCTGAAGTTGGTTTTGATCCCCAGTACAGTTTAGGGAAGTTTACCTGATCTCCCACAGCTCCAAGGCACTATTTTGTAGCTAGACATCGCAGAAGCATGTTGTAATTTAAGTATGTCCCTGTCTATTCCTGATATACTGGACCTGTGGGCTTGGAAAGGAGAGTATCTCCTACTGTGCTGTCTCTACACTATTTTGACATCCTCTCTTAACAGACAATCCCAGCTCTGACTGCTGCATATCAAGTAGCATCTATATTTCCTGTGTAGCAAATATCTTCATAAACAGCAAAAATCCACTCCCACTACAGTGTTCTAACTCTTCAATTATTCTGGCTCCTATACCCTGAGGCTAAGAATAGGTATTTCTCTCAGAAGGAGCTGTGTCAAGAGAGAGGTGGATATTTTCTGCTCAGTATTTTAATTGGAGGGCCAAGCATGTCTTCACAAGGACAAGTCACTGATGCCCTTGGGGCAGCCCTGATGGGTATAGTGCTTTTTCTCATAACTGGAGGCTAAGTAGGCATTTTCATATATATCATCTGCTAGTATAATTAATAGATGCCTATATTTATATATCAGAGATGAGTGATGATCATAAAAAAAATCGCTTAGTGTTCAACATGTCAACATATTAAATAAGACTGGGATACCTTGAGTCCCAAATGGCTGTAATAAATATTCCCAACTTTTCCCTAGTTCCCCTTCTAGCTGTCACACTTGCCTTTGTTCTGATTAATAGAATCAACCTTCTAAAGCTAAAGATAAGAAATAATTTGAAATGCCAAAGTAGGATAGCTGTAGCGAATGCATATTCTGTTCAATACACAGGAAGAGAATGATGTAGGAGATTCTGGAGTGGATTTCAGCAGGGGATATAAGAGTGCAAACAGAAAACTTTGTGGAAGATAGTCTCTCCCATCTCAAGTCTGCTCCCACTCTCTGATGGATAAACACTCATACCTTGTTCACAAAATTTATGCCTTTTGTCTTTTACACTATTTTTGCGCAGATAACAGCTTCCATAGATACTATGCTGGCAAAACCCATACCGCATAGGTGTTTTATTTTGTCTTCTTTCCTATCTTTCCTCAGCTTCTCAGGCATCTTTGATCACACTGCCAATATGCTGCAAAAGAAGTGAATTCATTCACAAGTAGATTCCCTTGGGGGTATGGAAGAGTTCTTCATAGAAGACCAAATTCTGTTAGCAGATCTTTAGGCATCACACAGCTCTCTGAAACTAATGACCACAGCTGGCAGTAGCTGCTCTTTTCATCTTGGACAAAAAATGTTTTGTTCCGTAAGCCTGTCTGTACAGGCTAACAGTATACTCAGTAGTTCCATGAAAACTGTATATTGTCTCCCCAGTTCATATCATGTCCCAGTGTTGCCCTCTGCACCTATGCCATGGGGTTTATAAGAAAATCCCTCTGCCCTGTCATTGTACCTGTGGTCTCAATTACTCATAAAATGTGTTGCCACTAGCTTAATGCATAATCTAGGACATATTAACTGGACTAAAAACCATGTAAGTCTCTGTATCCAGTAAATGAAGAAAGTGTGACTTCTCAGAACACTTCTGAGGAGTTATGCAGTGGATCAAAAAAAGACCTTGAGTATGAAGCCAGCTACACCCAACCAACAGGAGAATGTCAGGACATTAATTGTGCAGAATGTGGACAATGTTAACATCCCCAGAAATTTCTAATCCCAGATAGCATGAAGGTCTTTAGACAGTGATCATTAACTTACAACTTCTACCTTGGTGGAGGTGAGATTCAGTATGTTCAAAAGTGATGTTTTCTACAATTTTAGTGAGGAATCTGCCATTACTTCACTATTTTTTTGGGGTGGGATTAAGGCAATCTTCATCTCTTCTAGTGCTAGATGTTGTAGTGTAAGCATGAGTAGTTTAAATTGCAGAGTTTTAATCCTTAGGTAAATATCAAGGTTTGGAAGAACCTGTTTTTCAGAATACAGAGAAGGTGTATATGACCTTCTCAGCTACACCCATTTACTTTGCAAACACAACTGGATGAGAAGAGACTTATTTTCTTAGAGACATGCTGAATATGAAGAGAAGATGTTTTAATAGAGGAAAGACTGATCTGAAAGGAAGTGTTTCCTATTGTTAAATCATGCAAAGGAAGAGGACTGAGGGTAGTACCACTTTCATGGGTTGGTTAAAGTGTTGATAACGTTGGCCCGGAGGGATATGCTGGTGAGCACTCAGGGAGCATTGGTACATGCTGTTTCTCAGACTACCTGTTCTTTAAAGCCAACCAAAAGGAAAGGTGCTGGTGGTTGAAAGAGCTGAATCATAGAACATGAGAGTAATGATAGCATTACTCAGAAAATCTGTCGGAATAATTGTGTGTAGGCTCTCATTCTTAATATGTAAATACCTAAAAGTTTGTTTGCACAGTATCTTGACATGTTTTAAGAAAACAAAATCCTTAACAGTAAGGGGAATGGAGGACTTTCTGTAGTTGTAGCCACTAGGGTTTTAACAGGGATGTGGGAAATCTCACACAGTAGCTAGTGTCAGGCTGGATTCAGGGATGAGGATAGCAGCCAGGTATTGTAAGAAGGAAAAGCCAGGGCTATAGACCAGAAAAATCAATGCCATTTTTAAGCTGGTGGTGTGGGAAAGACCTAGTGGTCAAACTTTGGTCAGTCAGGACACCATGGAAGACAGTAGGGGACAGTGGGTCCAGGCCAAAGCCAGGTGTTCTCTGTTAAACAAAAAATCTTGGATATTGAACGGTAAAACTGGAATGAGGACCTAGGATTCCAACATCCCAATTCAGAGTAAGCAGTCGGGGCTAGGTGGATAGAAAACAACTACAAGGGTGAGACACATGCCATGTGCCATGTTGAGCAGTAGAAAGTAACAGGCTCACATAACTCTCTCTTGGTTGGGCTAAGAGCTTAAGTGAGGCCTTGATCCCTGCTGCAAAGCTCAGTTTCCCAGGGCCTGACAGTGACACTTCTAAAAAGCAACAAGAAAAACTCTCACTGAAGTTACAAAGATTGTTCATAAAAATGCACGAACACTAATGTCTGAAAACCAGATCCCCTGATTTGTGTTTCCAAGTGCCTCTGAGAGAAAGGCACTCAGACACCCCCTTAGAGAGTGAAAGCAGCCTGCAGCTTTTAAAAATTATATCCTTGTAACAGCATTCATTATGTATGTACTGTCTTTTATTCCACCATTTGAAGTGATCCTTGTGGATCTCAGAACAAAGCAATGTGTGACCTTCATGGTGGAGTCAGACCAGCCACAAATACCTTGTAAAACAAGAGAGGTACAACAATGCTGAATGATTTTGTACTTGTAAGGAACTGGTCCTAAATCCTTGGGAAAATCATAAAGAACAATCTGCTTGTTTCAACCAGTTTTTCTCCTTTGGGAATATACTAGAGCAGGTTATGAAGTCTTGGAATGGATTCATTCTTGGAGCTCATGATTCTTTGAACATTGATCCTATTGATGCAAATGAAGATTAAGACTGTGTGAACATGTTACCAGAAGACAAATCTTGCGGAGTTATTCCTTTTTTTCTTACACTGTGCTCATTTCCAAGCAGCAGAGATTGATACTTTGTTATTAGTGATCCACAAGTGCAGTAACTGACCATGTGGGAGCCTTGTCCTAATGCAAGTCTTATCAGCAGTCTTTAAAAGGACATAATTACAGGAAATGAGGAATTTGTGAGGCAAATGTGTAACCTGTGTGTAAAAGGAGTGTGTGGTACCACTCTTCCTGGCCTTCATCATATCCATGTTTGTGTGCTCGTCTCCAGTTTCTGCAAAGCCTCTCCTTCCTGTGTTCCTCCAACCATAACTCATAGATCTACATCTATCAGTAAGGAGTTGTCTTCAAGAATGGTAAGCATGGTCTGAAGCAATGGTTTTAGTTGTCATTTCAATAGATTTGGAACAAATGGGTTACTAATCAGCTAGGCTGATGTTTTGTACTATGAGGAGATAAGGAGACTTTTTTTTTTAAAGACCTAAATCTCCAACTACTTTCCTTTAAGGTACCCCACACTACTCCGGCAGGATGAAGGTAACATTGCTCACAATCACGTATGCCAGTTATGCACATTGTTTAATTGGCCTGAGCCAATTCACTAATTTTAAGAATAGTCTGAAAAACTGTGTCTATTATCTTGCCATCTTGGAACAAGAATCTCTTAAAAACCCCAATGTACAGCCTACTTCTCTAGTCCTTGTTCAAATAACATTTCCACTGATTTCAATACAACCCTACCTTCACTGTAACATCTTGGGAGAGACTGACTGGAAATCAAATCCAACAGCTTTACTATCTAAAAACAAACTAAGCAAAATTCATTATGCTTGTTTTTCTAAGGAAGCATGATAATTTTTTACAAAATTGAAATAGAAAGTTGAAATCCACCTTGAAATAAACTCACAGGTGTTTTCCATCTCACATTAAGTATTAAATTACAGCTTGATGTTTTCATATGATAGTATAGGTGGATACAAATTTACAGACTTTATCTTGTAAGTTGCTAAATATCCTCAGTACCAGCTAAAGGCAGAGATAGTGGGTGTAAAAGCTCATCAGTACTGGAAGGGATGGAACCCCTGCTTGTTAATATTTTCAAGTTACACTGTTTTCAAGTTTGCATCATGACCAAGAATTGTCCTTGAAGAGATACACCTGAAATATCTCCTGTGCTATCTCTCTCATTTCTACAGCAATATTATTTACCCATGACTCGTTTTTCAAAGCTGTATCCCTCAAGTATAGCTAAAGGACAAACTGTCTGAAGAACCACATAAATAATAAAGCCTATGTTTAAATGTCAACCCTAAGCAAACATCTTTAAATAAATACCATTTAACTTGTTTTTAAATTATAAGGAATAATAGAAATTTACAGAAAACCAGCCTATTATGACATTTGTTTATACTTCATATTTATGCCAAGCAAGCAGAGCTCCAGGAGTGATGCTGAACTTTCTGTTTTCCCGGTTGGTTACAGTGGGTATTTGAAACAGCTGCTGATTCTCATGAAAACCAGTGGCCTCTATGAGTCTTAAAAGCTTGCCCCCCATCACTTCTGATGCTAAATGAGTTATTGGTTTTTAAACTTCATAATCACAATTACAATATATATTTAAAATTCCTGACATAATTCTCCTAATTTCTCTTGTTCCTTGACACTCTTGCTGCACACTGCATTCTGCATTATACCATCCACTGATTGATTTATGGATGTTTCTCTCAAGAGTAAAAACCCAGTTTGCCTTTTTTATGGACAAAATATTTATACCCTGGTGTTAGATTTGAAAACTCTCTCATCCATTCTGATCTAATAAGTATTTCTGGCTTGTGAAAAATAAGGATGTTTGCAGTAAATTCTGTTCTGACAGGGGCATCCCCTAGAGGATCCATAAACTTTCACTGGCTGCATTTCCTTCTTATTTAAAGTTGGACAAAATAGGAGGCAATAAAACCAAAAAAGAGGAATGTCTATGCCCTATCAGAAGGTATCTCTTGATGAAACCCAAAGTCAGGGAATGGAGCTCTATTTTAAAGTGTAACAATCTTGGTCAAACTTTTGGTGTATCACAGACATTTCTCTGCTGTACATCTATTCTGCACATCTTCATTTTGACCCTGAAAATGTTGTAGTTTGAGTTCCTTCTCCCCTTACTGCATGACCAGGAAAGGTCTCGCATTGTTGTTGCTCTCTCAGTCCCAAAGAGCTGTCCTAGCTGCTTAGTTTGGGTTGCAGATGTCCGCAGAGACTTTGAGTCCCGGCCCTCACACCAAACATCTTGTGTGCTTTTCTCTGGACTCTTGGTACCCCACCCACATCCTGGATGTTTGTAGAACATCTTTCCCACACTGACCACATTGCTTTCTGTTAGTCTCATTTTTTTCTCTTCCTCAACAACATTATTATTTTTTTTCTTTTCCAAAAAAATCTAATTAGAAATAACCCATTAGTCCACTCCTGCATGTCTTTATTCCCTGCTCATCCTCTGCCCATGAAGCCCATTCTTACCCAACCAGCATCCCTACTTCATCTTCAGGCTCAGCCTTCTGAGTTCTAGATTCAATCTTGTAGGAGCTGACCCACTAGTAGAAACCAGGTGCGCCTGGGGCTTCCTTCTTATTTGATGCAGAAAATCATGAATACCATTTTCTGACAGCTTAATAGTACCCAGGCTGAATAAGGACTGGTTGGAGAAGAGTGGTGAGCATCTGTGTTGCTCTGGAGTAGGATACAGCTGCCATTTTAATCTCACTAGCAGTTCCTTCAGGGATGGGAAGGTGGGAGACAGCATCAGTCAGCATACTCCAATCCCCTGGGTGGCTGATGTCTGGGGAATGGGTTATTTTGCTTCTTAAGTAACTTCACTGAATGTGGTAGCAGAACATCAGTTATTCTGCTGGCAGGTTGTGTTTGTTGGGTCCTGTGAGGTGTAAAAATGCTTAGAGCAGCTTTCCAGGACAAACGCAGACATGAGATGGCACAGAGGAGAGCCTGCAGGGAATCAAAGCTCCCTGCATGGGGCAGAAATACAGGTCTAAGTAAAGATATCTCTCACTCCACTTATGCATGGAGAAGGTAGCTGGGCCTTTTTTCTTCCTGTTTTAGTGCTAATTATTTGGCTTCAGTTGTCTAACATGGCCATTTCAAATGTTCTGTACGGTTCCTGGTGACTGAGACCATCCTTGGAGACATGAAGTTAATGGAGGCAGATCCCTGTGCCATATAAATCCACATAGCTTTCCTAGCTTCACCAGAAGAACGCTGGCCAAGTGCATCAAGTCACTGGGAGCTTCAAATCTGTTACCATAAGCTCCCTGCAAATTGCCTTTCCTACCTAACTCAAAGTGGTTGTAAAATTTGAGGACTGGATTAGAGAGTACAAGAGTGTTTTCGCTCTACTAACTCCCTTAGGGAATGAAAGAATTGAAATGGGTAATGAAGTATTCACTGAATTTGCTGTTTGCTCCCCCCCGCTAGTTATTTATTCCACTGAGACCCTGTGTGCATACTTGACTACCCCGGTATCTTTATATGCTTTTTTGGGGGGGGATCACAGATCTGGGATGAGGATGGCAGTCTCTTTAACCTGTTCTGTTGCTGGGAAACTTGTAGTAATGAATGTCTATACCTGTATGTGGGACACAGGAGGATATAAAGGCCATGTTATGTAACACTCAATTATCCATTTTTTTTCTGTCATATCTAAAATTACTTTTTTTTTTTTTTTTTTTTTTTTAGGATTTTAGCATGTATTCTTGTCTCTGTGACTCACTTGTTCTACTTAGATCAAGAAAATGAGGAAAAAGAAATACGTGCCTTTTCATTCACAATTGTACAGCTCTAGTCACTGAAAAACATACCTCAGTCATTGTAAGGTCTTTGTGGAATTTTATTGCAAAGGTGGGAAAAAAAAAGAAGATGAAAACAAGCCACCTTTGTATTAAAAACTTCTGTAACTGAGCAGAAACACGTGTATATTTTCTGTTTTCAGTAGCTGAGAATCATCATTTTTGCTGACAACATAATGCTCACCACCATTATAAGCTAACCTATGAAGAATTCAGTATGCAGGGAAATTCTTTCAGGCTTTGTACTTGACTGGGAGCTGCCAGAGCTTTTTCTCTCTGACTTCCACTCCTGTCAAGTGGGAATTAGTTTTAAGAGCTGAACCTACTCCTTTTCCCCTAGGTGCTGCCAGTCTGGGACACAGAAGGCTTTGAGCACTGCCGCACTGGGCAGCGAATTGATTAAACAAACGAACTATGCATTTTTAGAAGCATCTGAAGCCTTTTCGCAGAACTGAGAATAAGAAGGGTGTTTGATCTGACTGAGAGGTGATGATTTTCATTTGGGTATAGGAGGACTCAATTTCCTCCATTTCCTAAAGAGATTTTAATGTTCATCTCCAAGTTCAATACTTGACTGTGTTGGGAACATTTAGTAGCTCTCTGTCCCTTCAGTCTCTGTAATGGCTCTCCCCAATGACCTTGGGACAATGTGGCTTCTTGTACAGAAACATACAAATAATTTGTTGTGGTTGTATACGCAGCTCCAGAAATTATCCTGCTAATCTGTAGCAGAGACAAAGCCACTGTCTGTACTATTTTCTTTATCAGTGGAAGGGCAGATATGTGTTATTCAAGCCTCAAATGGAAAATGTATTAAAATTTGTCAATTAAATAAAAATCCACTTTTGGCGATGGATGTACTTGATGGCTGACTAAGGCTTCCCTCTGTCTCCATGTTCTAACTTTTATCACAGGCAACAAAATGTAGTGACATCTCTTATCTTTTGAAAACCTAGAAAGTTGTATACGCTTAGCAATCTTACTAATTACATCACTGAACTTCAAGTGTCTAAATGCAGCTTTTGAGTCAGCAGGCTGACCTCCCTAAACTCCTCATACAGTCAATGGAGAGAGAAAAGACCCTCCAATGGGCAATTTGAGCATGTAAGTCATGTTGCTTCTGCAAATTGTCCTCAGGAGGAATTTCTTCCCTTCTGCTATTTAGCAGAGTCCTGGGGCTTTCTGTCACCACAGCACATAGTTTTGTGGGCAGCTTGAAGACAGACTGGAAACAAGCCTTTTTCAAGGGCTGGGCTTGGCATCAAACGGCAGCTTTGAAGATGTGTCAGGAGTGCAG
The DNA here is from genome assembly GCF_018691265.1 of Tyto alba. Classification (NCBI taxonomy): domain Eukaryota; kingdom Metazoa; phylum Chordata; class Aves; order Strigiformes; family Tytonidae; genus Tyto; species Tyto alba. The sequence continues at coordinate 9,190,683 of NW_024881282.1, forward strand.
TACAGCTCTTCTTTTCTTAGGAAATTAGTCAGATGTGGAACTCAGAATTTCAGCGTGATGAAGAAATATTTTTGACTGTGGGGCAAACATATTCTTTGCTGAAATCCCAGTACAAACCATCACCTTAGATGACTTCTGGGTTGGTTGCAGGAACTTATTTGTAGTGTCAGTGTGGATGCAGATGAAACAGTGCAGGAACAACTGCTTGCTGTTCAGGAAAGGTAAAACATATAACAGGTTGCTCTTACTTCTTTCCTCCCAACAACGTATATTTTCCTTTAGGTGTCTGGACCAAGTGGAGCCTTTTGGTGGGCTGATTGTGTCATTCCTTAGAGAGCTACTGAGCTTAAACAGGTTTCAGGGGGCGTGGAATGAGCCTGGGAAGAGGGTAACAAGGTGGAACTCATGTAGATGTTGCAAGATTGCAGTCAAAAATGAAGAGTAAGAAACCAGAACATGGAACTGATTGCAGGAAATTTCTTGGTACCAAAAGGGGCTGTGCAGAGTTTTCTGCCAAAGTCACTTAGTTGGCCGCAACCAAGTGTAGGAGGGGGCCACCCACCTTTGAGGGTGCAGACAGTAGAGAGGAAATGTTATATACAGTTTGTATTCTATTATTTTCCCCAGATATTTTGATTTTTTTTTTCATATTGAAAATCTATTTTTTTTTCATGTTTGAAAATCTATTTTTTTTCATGATTTGAGCATTCTGGAGTTGCATGCTGTAACAAAAAATCTCAGTTACTCAAATCTCCATCTGATGTGGCTATTGATTGACAAATGTGCGAACCAGCTGGGGGAGGGAGCGAATATCAGAGGTGTGTTCATCCAGACACCATGCTGCTATTTGAAAGACCAATCTACCAAGTATATCTTTAAAAAAAATTGTTAATACTTTACAATATTACTGATTATTTAAAATTTGATTATATTTTAATATAAGGATGGTTTTAATTTGCAAGTTTTCATTCTATAGTTTAACTACAGCCTATTTGGACAGGTGGTCAGTATCTGCAAATGAAAACTGGAGCTAACACAAGGATGAGTGTCACCTCCTATCTGTATTTCATATTGGAACTGGCTTTTTCTTCACCTCTCTAAAGCAGCACCTACAAATTGTCCTTTGGCTTCTGAAATGTCATAAATGAGCTTTAAATGAAAAAATAAGGTCCTTATAAATAGGAATTGAAAGAAGTAGTATAAGAAGCAAAAAGAAACAAATATACTACAGATTTATTTGCTCTTATCTGTAAATTATTCTTATCCTCATAAAAGTACCAGTAGAAAATCCCTCACTGAAGTGTTCATGACTTATCTAGAAACAGCATTTGGAGAGCAGAAAAAATAAATTCACTCTTTTTTTTTTTTTTTTTTTTTTTTTTTTTTCCCTAAAAAGAAGGCCATCTTATATCTTAAAGGTTTTCTACTTTTTTCCCCCTCAAACACTAGAGTTGTAGTTACCATTTTATAGTTAGGGAATTGAGATGTGGAGAGTTCATCCCTACTAAAGTCATAGGTTGCTATGAATTTTGATGGAACAGAGTCAGATTTAAAGCAATTTCCCCCTGAGTTTGCAGGAATATGAAGCAGAGCCAGGAACAGAACTGATTCATTAGACTGCATCTGTAAAAACATGGTTAAAGCACTGGGAGGCAGTGGTTTAGTTGTAAGCATGGTTCTTGGCATGGTTTGGACCCATGAGAAAGTGAGGGATAGTGAGGGCCAGACTGTCCTCCAGAAAGCAGCATGGACACAGGCAGTATGTTTTGGAGTGGAATAAAGTTTTTCTACGTGGACTAAGTAGAGCCATTTGCCCTCAGCCCTAACTTATAATGAGCCTTTGAATGCGAAACTCTTCTTTCCATTCAGATCAGGTGGTGATATGCCTTATATGAAATTCTTGAGTGAGATCAGTATGTGCAAGAAAAAGTTTAGAAAATATATCATTAGGATTGTTCCATTTTCAATGCTGTGGTTCACCAGTTATCCAAGTTTTACTCATGTTTACCTTTTATTGGCTTCTCTATTTTTCTTTTGTGTGATTTTTCCCCTCTGTGCAGGTATTCTGCAAGCAATCAGTTTGCCTTGACAGACCCACAACACTGAATACATGGAGTAAACTCAATAATCCCATATATAGGCAAATGGACAGAAATTAAAATATCATGGGTCATAAAACTACCAATTTCGTATAGTGAAAGCAATGATCTGTTTTACAACTTCACAGTGTAAGAATTTGGGGCACATTTTTACCAGTCTCCATTTTCCAAAAAGGAAAAGTGTTATCTGATGCCATGATTTGTCTGGTTGAGAGTTCTTAATAGAAGAAACTGTACACATGAATAACTGTATTTATGACTAAATTTTTTTCTTGGAACGTGTAAAGGCTTATTTTACATTGATAATTAGGTATTTTAGTTTATGTGAAATATCTGAGAATTATAATTAGATAGACTGTCAAATGTGATGTGAATTAATTTATTACATAACTATGTTAGGAAAGTGCTAGCTGTACATCCTTCTATACAGGGCTAGGAACAACAGAAAAAAAAAGCACAAAAAAAAAAAAAAATGAATACTAAGCAGTATGTGTCCTTTTTATCATCATCAAATGTGACATGATTCTGCACCCATTTACAGAGATACACCTAGGGTATGAAGTCAGTGCAAATTCAGAATAGAATTCAGTAGCAAATCTGGCACAAAGCTGTTGGAAGTATATGGAAATTTGACTGTTGCACAGGAGGAAATGTATGAAGATCAAGGTTAGAATAGGAGACCTGTGTTGGGTTTACACAATAATTACACACACAAAATGGGAACTTATCAGCTGAAAGAAATAGTGGAAAGGAAAGTTTTATATATAATAATTGGTAACAGGATGATTGTAGCATGAGTGGGAATAAATTGTGAAAAAGGCAAATGTGAGTTTGGGACATAACAGCTCTGGGACTTCAAGTAGAATGTGTGCAAGAAGCTGATCAGGTCACATGGGGAATAGATTTTGCAATAATTACCATCAAGAAAAAAAGAGCTTTAAAGCCAGAAGACTTGAAAAAATAATTACTGTAAGTATCACAAAAATGGAGGAGCTGTTCGTCTCCTCACACAATAGATTTTGATTTACTCACTTGAGCACAGCCAAGATTAAGAGAAGATACATTTCTCTCAATAAGTACTTCAGGAGTAAAAACATCTCTTAATGAGTTCAGATATTTTAGCTAAAGGCCAATCTTGGCACAAGAACAAACAGGTATAATCTAATTTTCTATAAATTTGGTTTTTGGTTCAGTTAGTACAAGGTTTAAGGTTTACAACTTTCTTGTGGTAAAGAGACAGAGAACAAGATACTCTGGTAAGGACGTACTTTGGTTAATTCATTAAAGTTATATGACTATATGTGAAAGATTATATGATGTGGCTGCCTGTGACATGAAAGAACAGGGATAGACGATCCAGGAAATCCACTTTAATATTCCACTGAACATTTACAAAGACGCTTTGTGCACAGTGCTTACAAGAGACTACACTCAGCTACTGAACACAGTAGAATATGCTAACGGATCAGTCTGGGACTCTGAATCCTGCTTTAAGGCCTCTCTTCCTGGGAAAGTATCCTACCGCTAAACTATTGCAAAGGAGGTGAACGTGGTGTGAGGCTCTAAATACCTATATTGCAGATGTGTCTAGACCTAGTTTTGAAGGTGTGTGTCTATCTGATGGGCTTACGTTTCTCTGATATTTCCTCTCGAGTGTAAGGGCACCCCAGGGGTGGGATGTCGGAGCCTCTTTTTCATATGCACAATGTGTGGGGTCTCTAACTTGGCTGTACAGCCTCTAGCCCTTGAACTGGACACCTGACTTCTGACTTCAGTACTTGACTTCTAAGTATATTGTGCAATATCACATCACCTGTGGGACCTTATTTCACATTTATGTTTTTGCAAAAGTTCATTCACTGTGCCATTTGCAGATTAAAATGCTGTTCTGTATGAATAAGAAAACTACCTGGATAGGTAGGTTCACATTTCAGTAACATGAAATCTAATTCTGGCCTTTGAAGCACAGTTCACTTTGACAGGAATGCAGATTTATGTGTGTGATTATGTAAAAATGCTGTTAGAAACTTAGTGTACGGCTGAGAGTGAACTCCACATTTGATAGACAAGTTACTAGTAGCGAGGATAAATGCTTGTGATAGACCATTGTCCCTGTGGCCATGAGAAGTTTTTGTACCAATTTTTCAGCATATGAATCTCTAATCTCAGCTGGTATAAGATGATGCTGAGCCACGGGCTTTGTAAGTGGCTAATTCATATCCATTGAGAAGACGGCCCTTAGCAACTTTTTTTCTCAGTTTAACTTCCAAACCGTTTACTGGATTTTTCTTGTTACCAGTTCCCCTCCTAAATAATAGATTCTGTGACATAGATTTATTGTCCTGGAAGAGTTACATTCATTGATTGTCAGGAAATGGCTTCTCCACTCAGTTACTGCTTAAACAACAAAATAGTAGTTATAGACACAGTATTTTACAGCTGTGTTTTTTAAATGGTTTACATATATCTAAATGTCTATCTACTCCAGCCTTTCTGGAAAATTTGCTACTAGGTTGATAATGGCATGGGGAAAGATTGGTTTGAGCAGAGAGGATGACAGTAATTTTTTAAAGTATTGCTTGTTCTGCCTGTTTTTTCTCTTGTGTCAGTTAATAAAAACATTTGTGTCGTCATATTTAGCTAGAAAGAAGATAGAACTCTGCATTAGTATTGACTATAAGTTCAGCAAAGCCAAAGTGATTGTAGTAAAATGCAATACAAAATATGGTGCTTTTTCTTATTCCTCTGTGTTTTAATATATTTATTTCAGTAAGCTTCTGTTTTATGATAATTACAATATTAATCTAGCAGACTTTTTCAGGTGAAATTTTTAAGGTGATATCTGTGATATTTAGTAGGTTGGACACCAGCATCAGAGTATGATTTGCTGTAACCTTTTTTTTTACGGTAACCTGAGGCAGTCTGACATTCATATAAAAGCTATACACTATGTCTTTTTTTCCAAAAGAACCTAAGGCTGCCCTTAGGTTCTTGAAAAAAAAAAAAACAAAACAACATTCAAGGGCTGCTTTTGAATAGACCCTCAGAATACAGAGAGTAGGGGAGCCAAGAGGGCCTCTCATGGAATACATTACTCATGATGTCATGAGGATGGTGACCTAGCAATACCTTGGCCCTGAATGCTAAACAGCATGATGATGGCTGGTTCCATAAATCAGTACGTATGACATAACCATTCATTACAGGTTTTTCATGTCAATAATTGTTCATCATGTGTCACTGGAATAGGGGCACCCAGAAGCAAAAAACTCATGTGAACAATTATGATGTCCTGCATGTGTTTAGAGACATATTAGAAGGGTATGCTCACCGTGATCAGGGCCTGAAAGCTCCTTTGCATAGCACAGACCCACCTGACTCATCATGTAGGATTCAGGGACTGTCTTGGACAGTGAGGGTTGCCTTAGCAAAAAACAGATGAACAGAAACAGCTTCTCTTTACAGATCGAGGTGCCAGACAGCTGTTGAGGAGAACAGGAGAAGCTCTTGTAAGAAAGAGCTACCCAAGTGCTATTTGCTTTTCTGCATGAGGTTGTGAGACTTATGAACCCTCAGCAGAGGGACGAAAGTTGTGCTTGCAACTCCTGCTCGGGATAGGCAGGAGCGGGAGTCTGCTCCAGTGACCACCCAATGTGTCACCAGCAGCCCACAGCCTGGGGATGGGACATGTCACACTGGCCAGACCAAGGCTGGAGGTGGCCAGCAATGGTCCTTAGGGAGGAGGAAAAAAGAAACAGCAACAAAATCGCTGTTCGTTGTGGAGACAAGGACAATCAGTTTTTCTGCATTATGGTTAAACTGAATCATTAAATATCCCCCAGTTTTACAAGCTTCTCCACGCTGCATATGTAAATCCTATAATTTCTGCTAAATCCTTTTTTTCCCTATACTTTACCTTACCATACCATTTCTCCACTTTGTCTTCCTTCAGTGCTCCATAAAAAGTGAGCTCTGGATAGTAGGAGCTGTTGTTTTTGTTACAAATTCTGTACTACTCCAGGCAAAATGGAGCTTAGATTTGAGTGGGGGTTCCAGGCACAATTTTAAGTATTCTGTAAATGAAAATAATAGCACCAGATAATGATTAATTTTTAGTGGCTAAAGTGAGTGTTAGAACCCAGGTGCTGGACAAGGGAGGGCACTGACTAACAAGAAAAACAGTCCTGCTCAAGAGGTTATGGACCTGTCTGTAATTTTAACAATTTTTTCCCCAGAGATTAGGACACTGAAAATTGATTGGGTTGTTTCATTGCTGGATAATTTAGGTATTCTATTATCTTCTACTTCAGGTGCTGAGAGACAAACAATTCCCACCTTTCTCTTGAACTTAATGAAGTATTAACCTTGAAGCTGACTTTGGCACTGCACCTCTCTAGGCTCTCTTTGTCCTGCATGCTGGGTGCTTAGGAGCGGCTTTGCTGCATCTTAGCAGACACTGTGCTCTCTGTATTTCCCTGGCTTCATTGCATCCTTGAGTGGCACCTACTTCGTGACTCAAGAAGGTGGCTGAGGAGTGGGGAGAAATGGCCATTAGATCAGAGCATGCTGCAGGTATGCGAATTAGGAAGAAAATAGAGGCTAATATCCCATACTGATGTTAAAGATTTTTCTTTGGGTATTGTCACTGAGATATGAATGGGAAGGAGTCAGAAGTTTGGAAGAGACAGGTGGAAGAAGTTCAGAGCTTAAATGTAAAGTGAAAGGCATACATATAGGATAAAGTTGTGGTCTTGTTCCTGGTGGCAGAAAATTTTGAGGCTGCTTTTCTGGGTCACAGTAGAATTTTAAAAATAAATTAAATGTCTGTTCTTAATTACACAGGTGGGTTAGGTGTCCCATCAGTAAATATACTTACTTTAATTGGCTTACATTTTCTTTATCTGGTCAAGATGTTCTTCACAAAGAATGTGAAATAAAGAAACAGATAAGGAATGACTGTTTAATAGAAGTTTCCCTTCGAAAGGGCAAAGATGTAGCAAAACAAAGGTTAGTAAGGCAAGTCTTTTTTTTCTCCAAAATTAGAATTATGTTTCCTTAAAGCTTTTCATATAGAAGCAAATTAAAAGGTCAATTAAAAGGCAGTAGATAATAATAATTGCCACTTCTTAGTTTAATACCATGTCAACTATGTCTGTATGATGGTAGGATAATAAGAGAGGGCTAATTAAACAGTACTGATCTGTTTCCAAGTTCTGAATGATCAAAAAAGAGTAATACTCTGAGGTAATAAGAGATGGTATTTAATATTTAGCTTGGCCAATATCTGACCACAAAACAATAAGTTTTAAGAAATTTTGTTATAGAAATAATCACTAATATTTATCTTCATATAAGACAAATTGCATAAGATAACAAAAAACTAGGTAAATTTTCATGTAGAAATATCAGGTGTAAGTTGTTGGGGTTGTGTTGGAGTTGGGAATTGACTGCTGCTGTGGAAGACGCTATTCTGCATATGCAGGTGCCAGACTGGTCTTCCAAGCCTTGGTAGTCAACATGTAGATAGTGAGGCTGTTATGCTGTCTTTGACTGTCTAGCTCCCCCAGGGAAAGTATATTTTGCTTATGCCTTGACATTGCCTGGTTATATAAGAATATATTGAAAGAAGTGAGAGAATACAAAACCAAGTGTATATTTTACACATTCCCCTAGGTCTGGGCTGAGTTTGATATGTCTGTAATTTCACAAGGCAAAAAATGCAACGTTATGAAGTCAGCATAGGTGGCTTTTGTCACTTAGTTTGGCTTGCCATGCACAGCCGATACAGCTGTCATAAGTTCTCTCCTTTTGAAGTTTCAAAAGATTATATGCCAAAAAATTATAATAACAGGGCATCTATAGCAGTTCAGGGTAAGCTGTTCTAACAAATTAAATATTATCATATTAGGCAAATTTATCTTAATTCTAACCTGAAATAGTTTATCTTCCCTTTTAGCCTCTGAAACACGTTTTGGTTTTTTTTGTTGTTGTTTTTTTTTTTGTTTGTTTGTTTTGTGTTTTTTTTTTTGTTTGTTTTTTTTTGTTTTTTTTTTTTTTTTTTTCTTATATTGAACAGTCAACTACTTGTTCCCATATGTACATAAGAAAAAGAAAGTAGAAGATGTGAAATGATTCCTGGTTCAGCACATCCGGAACTCCAAGATCCTTGGAAGTTGTATAACAGATGGAGAGTCCACAGAGTGCATAAGGTATGCCTCAACTTACTGTAGATCAGAACCTATGACCAGAGGAAGGCAACGAGAAAGATCAATATCAGTGATCCTCCTGCAGTGGCAAAGGATTTATGTAAAACTAATAAATAGAGCTTTGGAAATGGGCTAGATCCTGTGCTTTAAAAGAAAACCTAGAAAAACAACCTGCCAGACTCATTCAAATAGAAATTCAACCCTGACATATCTGATAGAAGGTTTACCTTGGATCAAGGCATTCTAATGAGACACAGTCCCTTGTCTCTAGCTGTGATCTATCTCAGTGTAATTAATTATGCTCCTTCTGTTGCCTCAGAGGAAGGCAACGTCTCTCTTCCATTCCTTAAAATAAGCTGTGCATTGAAACAAAAATAAATCCATCATGTAAATATGGTAAAAACAAATGCAATCAGTAGACAATAATAAGTCTTTTTCAAACAGATTTAGAAATTCCAGTAATTTAAAAATCCAAACTTTTACACTCTGTGATTAAAGAAGTCGTGTCTGTGGTTTGTTGTTGTTAAGCTAACCAGAGTTACCCTCTGTAAGGTCTGTCCTCAAACGCTGTGATCACTCCTGCTATTCTTTAAGACCTTTCCAGTGTATCATATCTGGTGTGGATCCAGAAGTGGGCACTGCCTTGTTATAGTGGTCAGAGTTTCTTCAAACACATATATAATAGCATATACCCCAAAACAACATGTTCAGATAGCTGAAGATCTCAAGAGCACCTTTGGTGACAATGTCATCTGGAGGATTGCACTTAGTCCAACACATGCCATGATATCAGCTCCATTTCAAGATGTTTCCCAAGATAGACTCTTACAGCCAGTATCTGTGGACAACACTCTGTTCCTAGATATCCTTTCATATAGTTCTGAAACATGCATTGATTCCTGGCTTCCCAGCTTTCCAAGTGATCCAGATACTTCTCTCTCACAACCTTCCTCTGCAATTTATCATTTGACTATTTTTCATCTCAGTTTCAAACTGTGGATTTTTTTGTCTTTGAACCAAAAAATAATCTGTGCAGTGTCATATGAAAATATCTTTCATAAAAGCTGAAGGTCATTCTTTACATGCAGACACTGCTTTAAAAGGAATGTTAATTTAAATGTCATGTTTTTGTTTAAAACTCTTTCTCTGTTGTTACAAGTAAGCCTTTCCAGGGAAAACAGAAAAAAAATATCTCTAGGGTTTTCCAGTTTTATCATTCTGCATGCTTTGGAAGTGCTCTGAATACAGTTGATTTCCCCATATTGCTATGTAGTCCATTAAGTCCTTCTATAAATGCTTCAGCACATGCCTAATTTCACTCATGGGAAGTGGCCACATGGCAGTTAAGGGAACAATTTACATAAACAGAATTCTGCACAGGATTTTAGCAGGTTGTTTTCCATGGCACATATAGTGATGGACCTGGGAGTCTTTAAAATAAAGAAACACAATTACACATCACAAAACTTATCAGATCTAAGATGACATTTAAAATAAAGAGTTGGTTTTGAGGAAAAATTCCAAAGATGTAGTGTCACCTCTTCCAATAGTGATTTATTTACTTATTATTTATTCTTTGATTTTTCTGGTTTCTATGGCTACACCTATAGCTGCAAATAAAACAAGCTAGGGACTGTTGTTGGCCTTGAAGCCAACCAGCGTGACAAAGATTGTGTCTTGCATGTCCTAAAAGAGGGTGGCTGCATCTGAGTTATCTACTAGAATTGCTGTCTGGTCATGGTACCCCCTGAACCATGTCTGGCCTTTCCCTAGTTGACCTAGTTGAAAACCATACTATGGACCCTGCGAATTCAACATACTCAGATCTGTGTCCTGTTTGGTGCTTTAATATAGATGTTGCTTGTGATTCTCTACCTATACTTTAGCAGACATACCGCCTTCTATCTCATTATATTAATCAGAAATTAGTTTTTAAATTCTTAGACTGGTAATTGAAAACAACAGGGATTTGTTCCAAAGGAAACATTCTTGAGTCTATGACAAGACATCACTGCCAGGGGGTAAAAAAGTGATTACAAATATATACTTGTTTCTTAGCAACCACTGAGAGCTCCCCTTTCTAATTAATACTGTACAGTTCTTTGAAAGCCTTATTAGTTCCCAAGACTGAAAGATCAATTAATCTCAGTTAAAAATTGATGGTATAAATAATTTTTGTGAAGTTCTGGTTGTGCCTTGTTTAACGTTAAGATGAGCAAGCAAGGCTTTTTGGTTTGTTTTATCACTTATTTTTATAAAAAGATTGAAAATACTCAAACACTGAATACATGTAAACAATAGAGATGAGTTTTCCTTTACTTGATAGCTCAGTTCTTACTTTATGCTCTTCAAAATTCACGTAGCGTAAATGGGAAATAACTTACCCATGAAAGGTGGGATGAAGGAGTTCCTCTTGCTTTACCTGCATCAACCAACAACAAAAGCAGAAGCAAGGGAGAGAATAGAGGTCTTCAAATCCTCCCTGTTTACAGAAGTGTAATGACATTTCACTGTCATTACTAAACCGACCTTATATATAGAGAGTGTCTTAGACGACACCAAAGCTATGGAAATAGGCTTTAAGTCAGTGGATGCTGAATATGTGAACTCTATTTTCAGTAAGAAACCAAAGACATGGTTTTATAACCAGAAAATCTTTGGGATTACATATGAACATAGAGCTTCCACCTCTTACATGCCTTCTTTTTAAGTCTGAGTTTTGTTAGGAGCACTTTCTTCACCCATGCAGACCTACTGCCATCTTTACTTTATTTGGTTTCCTGCAGATTGGGATGAGCCATTCCTGAGCTTGGAGGAAATTATCCCTGAATGTCAGCCAGCTCTCCTGGACCCGTATTCTCTCTAGGATGGTCTCCCATGGGATTCTTCCAAGCAGATCTCTGAATAAGCCAAAGTCTTCTCTCCTAAAGTCCAGGGTTATGATCCTGCTTTCAGCCCAGTTCTCTCATCTCAGGATCCTGAACTTCACCGTCTCATGATCCCAAAGTTGCCCCCAGCTTTCACATTGTGGCCCGTTTCTTGTTTGTGAGCATCTCCTTTCATTGGTTTCTCAATTACCTGTGTCAGAAAGTTATTATCAGCACACTCCAGAAACCTTCTGAATTGCTTGTGCCTTGGTTTTTCCTTCCAGGAGGTACCAGGGTGGTTGAAGTCCCCCACATAGACCAGGAGCTGTGAATATGAGACTTTTTCCAGTTGCATGAGGAAGATCTCATCTACCTTTTCCTCCTGATCAGTAGGTCTATAGAAGACACCTACAACATCATCCACTCTGGTCTGCCCCTTAATCTTGACTCATAATCTCTCAGCTGTCTCATGACGCAACCCTCCTCAGCAGTCCATGCATCCACCCTGCTCTCCCACATAAAGGGCAAAGAGCCTTCTTCAAGGCATCAAAAAAAAAGTCAGTAGAGTAATTAAACCCTGATGTAATGGCTGAAGTCCTTGCTGTGTATTCAGAGCTGCCCAAGGCACACAGCCACCCAGCTGTGCTACACTGACAGTGCTGAACAGAGGTAAATACACACATTGCCAACACGTTAGTTTACTCTCAGCAGCACAGAGCTGCCCTGTGTCCCTAAAAACAAACGCTAACAGACAAAAGCAAATGATCTGTTGTAGCTAGGAGACCGATCGGTAGTGAAATGCATAGGAGAAATATGCCCATTTCCAAAAAAAATAAAGGGACTTGCATATGTATATTTATAGAAAGAAAAAGCTGTTTATGCCTGAACTTACGTGCAAAACATTCCCTAAATAAGGGAAAGTTGCAGTGTAGGAACAATAATGTAATATTAAGCACAGCATATATAGTGACAAAACTTGCTCTACAGATCTCTGTTGTCCTAAGTAACACTCTCCAAGCTGTGTCCATGATAAACCAAATCCGCGTTGGTGTGAAGGGAGAAACACTACTAGGAGAATACATACTCACAGGCTGCCCAAAGTCTTTTGCAGTTTCAATTAGAAATATCTATTATAGAGATAAATGTCTTTTTGTGTAGGACACTGTTTATCAGACATTACCTGGGGGACCTGGAGGAGCTCTGCTTGTACAAAGGCGGAAGTATTGGATCCACGTCTAATAAAATCCACTGGGGTGACAGAGGTGGTAAATTATTGTCAGCTATGAGAAGTTGAAAATAGGAAAGTCAGTGGCTGTCTGGCTCAGAGCAAGGTGATAGACTATTCTACCCGAGCATTGCAGATAATCTGATTTTCATCTCTGGTAAAGAGAAAGAAGAACCTTACAAAAATACTAAAATTACAAGTAACTTCTTATGTGATGTTTTATCTAAATCATCCTGAAATGTCTTATAGAATTGAAACCTAAATTGTGCCAATAAGGTCCTGAGTAACTGATTAATTTTTGCATTAAGGGTAGGTTTCTTCATTTCTTACTCGTCTTAAATAACATCAGTTTGTGCTATAGGAGAAACAGGCTGTTAAAATTCAATTTTCACAGTCTCCTTCTATTACATATATATTTATATTTCTGTCAGTTAATACATAAAATCTCTACACTCATGAGTAATCCTAATGTTTGATTACAATCATGACATATCTATATATACCTTCTTATTAATGTTGCTAAATAAGACTTCATAATATCTAAAATTATAATAAGCATAAGGTGCTAATACTTCTTGGTCCTACAGAACCATAAAGGTAGAAAAATTCCTAATTCTAGATATTCTAAGCTCAAAAATTGTAATCCTGCAAAGATGTAGGAGCAGAAGGGAACCCAGAGTAACTGAATATGGTGGTGTCTATCAAGGGCAAGAATATCCTATGATCTCTTGAACAATCATGGAATTAATGGAATATGCATACACATACAGACTCTGTTGCAGTCTGTTCTCCTTGGTTTTTCTCCTTTTCACACATTTCCCATAATGAAAAAAAATTTTTGAACTTAACAGAGCTATTTTCAGCTGAAGTAACTATTGTACTGCTACAGCCAGCAGAGCAGCAGGAATAACAAGCAAAACCAGAGTACTGAGTCCTGGGAAGTCTGTGGAGGAATGGGATTCAAAGGAACTAAACAAGATCCAAAAGAATCTATGCATTAAAAACAGCATTGAAAAGGAACATAAATACACCTCTCATTCTCTCTTACATGAATTACCTTTCCATTGTAAGGGGGTATGGTACTATTTGTATCCTAATGTACAGCCCAAATTATATTAAAAAACCTCAAACCCCTCTTTTCTCTGTAGTGTTATATGAGAACTCTAAAAAAGTTATTCGTTTTTCTGAGTATCTCTTTTCTTTCTCTCACTGTTTCATTTAAGTCCAGAGAACATAACTAAGCTAGTGATTTAGTTAGTCAAAGTTCCTGTTTTAAGTTATTTGCAACTAAAAGTGTTAATCCTACATTGGTTAAATATGATCTTAACTTAATCTGTAAATTGGAAAAGTCCATGCAATATGATATATAAACCCTGTTAAACAGCAGCAATTAACTAACACTTCAAGATGCCAGACAGGAAGGCATGTTCTGCCATACCCACAAGAAATATCACAGGCAGGAATAACAGCAAACAGACTGTTATCAATTAGTAAGGGAAGAACAGAAAGTATAGTAGTGTATGTTGTTATGCCTCCACTTAGGCCACAGTGAGCTGAAATTTTAGCAATTCTATTTCCCTCATCTTACAAGGCTATAGGAGAACTGAAAAATGTTTAGAAGAAGGTTGCAGGATGTATAAAGTTAAAAATTGTCTGCCATATTTTGAACAAATATAGACAAGAGCTCTTCAAGCACCGCTGGATAAGAGTGGGAGCTGGCTGAGGTCTATAAAATCATGAATGACACTGAAATGACTTTCATTATCACCAAATATACCAAACAATTTGTCCTCTAAGAACTTATCCTGAACTATCCGTTAGTATACATGTGGATCTGATGGTGTTTTAGTTAGCAATGATCGCTGAGGTCCCTGATGGTCCTAAGTCGCTGAGGTTGATTTGAACAATCCTCAAAGCTCTGTGATGTGGGAAGCTAGAATTGAAGTGGTCTGTGTTCTCTATTTTTTCTCATCCATCCTTGAAGTTTTAAGCTTTTCTGCCCCATCCCCCCCCCAAAAAAAGGGGGTGATATCATCTGTCCTTGATACTTTGTTTTTGGGATCAGGCCTTGTACTGGTTTTGCTTATTTTGCAGGAATTCCGGTTCCATTAGACACCCTTCCTGCCTGTTCTACATCCTTAGTTCTCATCTTGCAGATTTTACTACTTGCACATGCTTTTCCGTGCCTCCCATTTCTGAAGCCATATCTCAAGTCACCATTTGTGTTTTATAGTCATGGCTGTAATTTATATTTTAACTCACCTGGGTGACAAAATACTATTTGTGGCCTTATAATGTTACAATAAACTTTTATGATGATGCTGATCATGGTATTTTAGTGTGCTTATGTATGGGCTTAAGGCAAGCAATTATTGATTATATCTTGCTCTGTGTCTAAAGGCTGCAAGAGGCCTCTGCTTGGGCTACAGGTTAACTACTGGATAGCAGATTCATAACAAACAAAACCAGGCAATTTTTCATAAAATTTGTGAACCTCCTTGTCACAACATTGTCTTAGTGCTAAAATCATATAATTAAAAAGAATAAGCAAGTTCATAGATCAGAAATTTATCAAAGGCTATTGAACATAAAGACTTGACATTTGGGATATATTGCCAAAAATAGATACCGCAAAATACATGACACATCTGCACAGAGTTGGCAGATATGTCACAGGACCTGTAGGGAGACCTGTTTCTTCCTGGAGCAGAAGTTGGGTGCTAAGCAAGATACATACAGGGATTTGAAATAGCAGCAGGCACTTATGTTTAGGTATCTGAATCCCATCCCAGTCTATATCAAAAAACTCTGAGAGACTGTTGGAAGTTGCATATATGTCATAGTGTCTGACAGACGGACCTTCAGTCTAACTCAGTCCTACTATTTTTATGTAATGTGAACCTAGACAGAGAATGAAGAGGGAAGATCTCTGGGACATGGGCTGATGTTAGTCTGAAGTGACATTAGTACTACAGCTATGTGTAGTCTAAACTCCAGCAAAATCAAAGGTAGGGGAAATGTGGCAAAGCTGTCAGCTGAGGGAAAGATATGTATCATTAGAATGAAATATATATGACTGTCAGGTTACAGACCTAGGGGATACACTGTAAATTGCAAATGGAAAACCCGAGGCAGAGTCAGCCACAGCTCAGTCTATGGTTTTGAGCAGCGGGATGGCTGAGTCCTGCTGTGCCCGATGAACACCACGTCACTCCTTCACGGCATGCTCCTTGTCACTGCATCTCAAAAAAAGGACCTGGGCAGTGTAGCTGGTGTTAAGCCTGTGGAGAATGGAACAGCCCAGGGACATCCCAGGAAAAGGAACAGCCTGTTATTTAGTCATCAGTTTATAGAAGAGGCACAAATGAAGACAATTGCTCTTTGAGTGAAGCAACCCAAAAGAGAGGTAGGGCTGATATCAAGCTGTGACTGAAGTGATTTGCTTAAGGATTTTTAACTGGGTAGTGAATGACTGCAATGTCTCTGAAAGAAGAAAGTCATTCAAGGCCCTTTTTCTGGTTGTGTGTGTGTTTTCTCATTTCACCTTTAATATCTTCAGAAAAAATCAACTTCCCCAGTAATCTGTGAGAGGGAAGAGTCTGCAGTTTTGACTGATCCTGTCAGTGGTCTGAATAAAAGACTAAATTCCTGGTGAGTACTGAGACCTTATATACCTATGGAAAGAGTTCAGAGCATCAGTCCTACAACAGCAGAATACAATATAATGTGCAGACCAGATTCCTAATGATGGTCAAAGATTTTTATGGTCAAAAAAATTGTGGGCAATCTGCATAAGTGGAAGTTGATCTTGTTGATGCCAATGCAAATACAGAACAGCGCAGCTGTGGTTAGTGGACTCCCCCTGTTTTACAAAGCAAAATAAAGGCAAAAAAAAATCAGGTCCAAGTGAATTGCAATGGATTCTCTAACACTAAAGTAAAAGACTCATTCAGTCCTTCTATAATGTGTTACAAACTGTAACTGAACTGATTATTACTTTATCTTCTTTCTCTAGCTGAAGTTTGAGTTCAAACCCCTTCATTTCAGTGCTGATATTTTTATTGTACAGGTCTACTTGGCACTGTTTCAGTGTACGAAATGGAAATAACAAGCCTGAAAGTATCTGAATCTGTCAAGAATTAACTTCTGTTAAATAGAGTACTTAGCAGCATATATTCTGGTAATGGATTTGTTGTGATACTGACATTGCCAGTTGAAAGACGGATTGTGAGTACAAGAAGAATATAGACTGAGGGAGCTTTTGAAATGTAATGAGAAAAACCTTAATGTGTGATCTGAAAGGAAGAAAATGTTATAGGCTCTGGGTTCAATACAGTTGGCTGGATTCACCAGTTTAAATGCAGTCTATTCACCTTAAAACAATGCCAATAAAGGGGATCAGGATCTTTTCCATTTTGTCTGTGTACTTAGTGTTTAACTGACTACAGGAAATGAACCCTAGACATGAGTATGAAAATCTCTCTTGGTAGAAGTTATGGCCAGGTGAACAATGGCTCTGCCATTCCCTTCGGACCTCATGTAGCTTTTGTTGGTGTCAACAGTAGAACTACTGTAGCCACTGAGGGGAGTAGGACTGAGATCTAAATTGATGTGATTCAAAATAATATTGAACAAGCATCATCACATAAATTTTACTGTAACTGGCACAACTGTTCTTAAAATTAAATGCTTGTATGTGTGAGAACTAAGCAGATAAATATATGATGCTGATATGATAACAGGGACTTATGTCCACAGGATTAACATTGATACATAAATCACAATACTCTTTCAGGTCCAAGAAAAATCAGCCTTGCTTTGTCACTCTGAATGCTTCATTCTAATACAAGTTACAGTTACATAATACTTTTTATGGGCTCTCATTAGCAAAGTAGCTAAGAGATTTTATACAATGAGGTGGTTTATACAATGAGGTGGTGGGATATCTAGACAAGTAGCTGTAAAGGTTAACACCTCTAGCTGCTACTCATGTCTGGTGGTGGAGACTGTTGTACAAAAGACTGATTCACAAATTAACTTCTCTAATGCTTCAGAGCTATAAAAAAGAAAGTTGCCTTTTGACCTTTAATGAAACCAGTCAGTAATGTAAAACATGAGGTTACTCAGAGGGCACAAACTGCTTATTTAATTTAGATAAAATATGAAAACCAGTTTTGTTTACAGAGCAGTACATCTTGACTCTTCTAGCATTACTTTTTTTTCAGAGGGATTCAGCCAAAATTCAGCTTCCTCTTTGGGATGCATGAAATCATCCAAATCTAAATAGCTATTCAAATTCTGAATCAGCTGATATCAGAATGACTGAATATTAGGAGAAAAAATAGACTGAAATTGCAGTAATGAAAACCCAGTTTAACAAAGATGAGAATCAGATTCATTGTTCATTGTTGCCATATCTGAATTTCTTACTTTGGAGACAGATCATTGCCAGATGCTAAGCGTAAAATTGTGACATAATGTAATTATGCATGCTTCATCTCTATCTAGACAATAGCTTTATCCATAGATTTACAGAAATTAAAGCTGAGAAAAATAGGTATGCCAAACTGTCCACTCGGCAATGTGAGATTTTCCCTTGCAGACTATTAATAACTGCTTTATCCATTGGACTTTATATTACTTCTTCTAATTTCATAGGTGTGAAAAGGTGTACCTGTTCTTCTCCAACCACTCTGTAGATGTTCTACTCTGATCAGTCTTGGGAACTACCAGCATAAATGTATTTAATGGTCTAATTAGAAAATTTCTTCCCAGTAGGGCCCTACATACGAATTTTGTAATTTATTACAAAACACATGAGTGCTTCTCTAATTATATCCTTTGTTAGTGACTCAGTCACATAGACATCTATATGCAAAATTGTGTTGTAAAGTGTACTCATCTCCACATCTCAGTATGGGAGATGGTCCAAGCAGATTGCATCCTGCTACTGAAACCCCTCCTGACCATCTGTAGCAGCTGTAACCACTCCATTTTACAGTTTCAGTGGGTCAAGACAAAATATAAATGTGTTTGGAACTGAAATTTTTATTGAATATTCTTTCCACTGAATCAGAGAATGCAGACAATTTTCATGGAAGCATTCAGATTTCAAGACAGGTCTCAACAATTCCATTGACAATGATACAGTATGGCACTGGAAAGAAGGAGCCGACATGATCTTCAGCCTTGTAAACACTCCTTCCAAAGACCAGAGTTTTCTGCTCTGGAAAAAAAAAAAAAAAGTTTGCTGTCTCTTACTATGTTATTTTCCTTTAATACCAGATGTTGGATGATTCCTGTACCAGTGGCTAATTTCATTCGAATGAATACAAAGGAGAAAATGAGGCGTGTTTGGGGATAAGAATTTGTTTGCTGTGACAAGGAGTCTTTTCTTGAAAAATCCCTGAGTATAATAGCGAGAGGGAAGGGAAAGCCTTTGGCTTGAAGAGAAGGATTTCTGGGTTCTTCCTGAAAACAAGTAAAAAACCATTGTTGATACAACAGAAATGGTTCTTCTCTGCCAACAGCTACAAGTTTTGTTACAAGTTCTCACCTTGGGTTAAGTCAGTGTTGGTTGAATTCACACCACAAAAGAAACAGATACTGTAATATGGTCTTGTTCAAGGGAGAAGCAAGCTGATGTCCAACAGCAACAGCTGGTGCTCATCTGGAGAATATTTTAATGAATAGCTCAAAAGCTGCAGTGACCTGAGATTGGATTGAGTATGAAAGAAAATAATTTGAAGAACCATAAGCACAGAAAGGAGAGTCTGTTTTTTTTTCAGGCTATATGCTTTTGTATGAGTGAAAGATGGAGGCCCAGGGACAACAAAGTCCTGGATGGGGTGTAAGCTGGCAAGACAAGAAGTTGAGAGCGGGTCTAGAGATCAGACTTCTGAGGAGGAACTGTGCGCAGGTAACTGGCTTCTCCTTTGCCATTCCTTGTGCACACATATGGGGACATCTATGAGGGAGGTTTCTAATAGCTGAAGTTGTTACTAAGGCTTTTTACTAATTTTTACTAATGTTACTAATTTTTTTAAACCTCATGTTTAGGTCATTCTTACTCTCTCCCAATTTGAAGATTACTGGTCCAATGGAATCTTCTGATCCAAACTGTTTCTGAAAACATTACCTGGTCCAAGGTAAGCTTCAAGTATATTTGATCTCCAGTAAAAATATAGTATGTCTGGATTAAAACAACTAAAATTATTTTCTGTTTTATGAAAAGGGGGAAATAAATTCCTCATGGATTATGAAGCACTTTGAGAGAGGGGAGTTAGTATACTGCATTCTGCTAGGAAGATGACATTGAATGTTAAACTTCTGTTACATTTAAAATTTAGCAGTAGGAAAATAAACTCCTTCATTAATCTTCTAGAATTAGTGTTGTGGTTTGAGCCTGGTCAGCAGCCAACCACCACACAGCCACTCTCTCCGCCTTCTCTTCCGGCAATAAGAAGGGACAGAGAGCCAGGCTTGGGGTTCGAAATAGGACTGGGATGGGGAAAAAATCACCCTTTATGGTCACAAGCAAAAGGAAGACTTGTTAGGGGAATAAAAAGGAACATACATTTATTACAGACACTAAAAACACTTAACAGAGTGGGAGAGTGAGAAGCATTGCCATATATTGAGAACACCTTCCCCCCACCCCTCCTTTCTTCCTGGGCTCAGCTCTGCTCCCGATATCTCTACCTCCTCCCCCAGTGGCGCAGGGGCAGGGAATGGGGGGTGCAGTCAGTGCTGTCGCTTCTTCTGTCTTCAGTGGGGGGAGCTTCTGGAACTTCTTCCCCCTGCTCCATCATGGTCCCCCTATCACAGGAGACAGTCCTCCACAAACTTTCTCCCATGCGAGTCCCTCCCACGGGCTGCAGCATTCCCCACACTGCTCTGTCGTGGGTCACCAACATTCTCTGACTGGATTCCCTCCCATGGCTGCAGCCCTTCCCGAGCTGCTCCGGCGTGGGACACCCCCGCATGCTGCAATCTCCCCAGAGCTGAATTACAACAGCAGGGGCTGCTTCTTCCCACAAGACCCCAGCCTTCTTCAGGCACAGTACCTTGATCAACCAGACGAAAAACACAGGCCATAAATCAATGTCTGATCCACCATAGGTCTTCATGAGGGGGGATGCCCTGCCACCTCACCACATGATACAGGGGGGGTCTCTGCTCCGGCACACCTCCCCCCTCCTTTCTTCCTCCGTTCCTCCACTGACCTTGGTGTTCATGCAGCTGCTGCAACTCCTCCTCACAAGTCCCCCTGCTCGTCACCACGTCCCTTCTTAAATATGTTATCGCAGAGGCGCAGCTGATCGTCTCAGTTTTCGAGCAGAAGTGGAGCTGACTTGGAGCTGGGGGAGCTTCGAGAAGCTTCTTACAGGGGGCAGCCCCTACAGCCCCCTCCCCTGCTACCAAAAAAACCCCACCACTCACTCAAACCCAGGACAATTAGTCATTTTATTCTGAGTTTTAGGAGTACATCATCTCTGACAGAAGCCTCAATTTTCTTCAATGTAAAATATAAAAGTTAGGTCTTTTCCTTTGCTTATTATTATAAACCAAAAATGTTGCAAGCTGACTTTGTAGAAAGGCTAAGGAAAATCAAATTAAAGCTGTATTAGTACTTTGCTTTAGGAATGAACAGCGTGTGATTGTTCTCAGCAGCTTTATTTAGCACACAAATGTAACTGAATTGCAAGAGACTAATTGAACTTTATTTCTATAGAGAAGGAAAGGTTCCATTTGCCAAACTGTATCCTGTGTGTGTTTTTGCATATTTTAAGCAAAAGTTCTCAAGAAGCATCACAACACCCCCAAAGTGAATCTGTTATTATTAAACTGTTATTTGATTTCATTCTGTTCTAGATGACTTACTTTTCTTTTTTGTCAGCAGAGCATGAAAAAAGCTTTATGATGGGTATTTGCCAAAATTATTGATATTGGTGCCTCAACAGGGATTCTACAGTGTCTTCTAGTTTTCATTATGTGGGTAAGGGAGCAGTAAAAATGCATCTGGAAACTATTTAACTTCAAATTTAGACTGAGGGACTTAGGAAACAGAGTAGACACCAGTAAAGGAAGAAACCTAAAAGTAGTGAAAAGGAAAACCAGAACTCACTGCAATAATGTATCTTTTGCTTTCAAATCAACTTTTATTTAAAAAGGTAAGATGTTGGAATCCATGTTAGATTTTGACAAAATCAGTGGATTGATTCCCTCTGAATTATATGTCCCCAAAGGTCATAATAAAAATGCACAGAGGGCAAAGACTGTTCTTCTTCACAGGATAGTAGACTTTTCCAGCTGAATCTAAAGTCTAGATAGAACCTCATCCATTTTCAAAATTCACACAAAGACCACAGTGAAAAACTAGTCACATGTACAACTTCTCCTTATGTTATTAACTGGGGTGAAAAACTAGGAGTGAGGAGTGAGAGAGATGACAGATGAAGCTAAGACTGGACGAGAGAAGTCTTTTTGTTACTGTGCCTCCAGTGTAGGAATAGCTGAGTGTCACTGCCTTTGAAAATGGACTAGGCTTCTCTTTGCATCTGCTTGTTTATTTATTCCCACAATGAAAATGCTGTTAGGAAATCTCAAGCTGTTTTCAAACTGCACAGCTGGAAAGGGCAACATCTGCTGACATGGATTTGTACTCACACACTTGACTAGTTCATGGGGAAATCTGCAATAAATATGCAGTTTTGCAGGTGTAAGTTTTGTGCAGTTGACCCATTGTATGAATCTTTTCAGCTGCTTCATCAGTAAGGATGATTAAAAACTTACACCCAGTATTTTAGCTAGGTACTTGGAATTAGATATACAACTGAAAGGATGTCAAATACCAAATATGCAATGGAAAAGATTATGAAGTGATAAGACATTAATTACATGTCACATTAGTCACAATAATTAATCACATGTTTAAATTCAGTTAGCATTAAGGTAGGGCACTCTGTGTTTTGTTGAACGAAGGTTAAAAATATGGATCTTTGCTTCTATGGTTCATATGGGTATATGAGTTGAACTGGAAATTCTAGAGAAGAGCTGGAACAAACTATGATGAGATGATGAAAAGAATAGGTCTTATCCCTATGAAATAACTTTGTATCATTGATGACTTGGGAGCTCTGTTTGTATTCACATCTGCTATAGTTATATTCTGTATCATATCTTGTACTTCACAAATCTTTCAGGGGAAAGAATGACAAAATCAAATGCCCCTTTCCCTTTCCCTTTCCCTTTCCCTTTCCCTTTCCCTTTCCCTTTCCCTTTCCCTTTCCCTTTCCCTTTCCCTTCCCTTCCCTTCCCTTCCCTTCCCTTCCCTTCCCTTCCCTTCCCTTCCCTTCCCTTCCCTTCCCTTCCCTTCCCTTCCCTTCCCTTCCCTTCCCTTCCCTTCCCTTCCCTTCCCTTTCCTTTCCTTTCCTTTCCTTTCCTTTCCTTTCCTTTCCTTTCCTTTCCTTTCCTTTCCTTTCCTTTCCTTTCCTTTCCTTTCCTTTCCTTTCCTTTCCTTTCCTTTCCTTTCCTTTCCTTTCCTTTCCTTTCCTTTCCTTTCCTTTCCTTTCCTTTCCTTTCCTTTCCTTTCCTTTCCTTTCCTTTCCTTTCCTTTCCTTTCCTTTCCTTTCCTTTCCTTTCCTTTCCTTTCCTTTCCTTTCCTTTCCTTTCCTTTCCTTTCCTTTCCTTTCCTTTCCTTTCCTTTCCTTTCCTTTCCTTTCCTTTCCTTTCCTTTCCTTTCCTTTCCTTTCCTTTCCTTTCCTTTCCTTTCCTTTCCTTTCCTTTCCTTTCCTTTCCTTTCCTTTCCTTTCCTTTCCTTTCCTTTCCTTTCCTTTCCTTTCCTTTCCTTTCCTTTCCTTTCCTTTCCTTTCCTTTCCTTTCCTTTCCTTTCCTTTCCTTTCCTTTCCTTCTATTTTCTTTTTCTTCTTTACTTAAGGTTCAACTTCATAAAAGATGGTGAATGAAGCCTATGTATTATCTTGTTTCATTGTTTTGAACCTATTTTTGGCTGTTCTCATAAATGCAGATGGTTATCCCAAACTTACAAACCTTGATTTACTGTTTGATGTTCAACCCTTATTGCACTATATGATTAAATTACTTGTTTGATCAGTTACGGCCCAATTTCCAAAGCTTAATGGCTTTTCAATATTTTTGCTCTCAGTACCAATACAAATGTACATATATAAGAAGATATTATTTAGTTGTTTATCAAAAATATACATCATGCATTTTAAAATGAATGCTAGAACAGTGTTGTATGTCCAACCTCTCATTATAATTTGCCATATATGTATAGCTATCAGTTGCATTACTAGAGTGTTTAACAAATACTGGATTCCCAATACGTAGTCCCTGTACAAATACACAGGGTAAAACACGGCGAGTACATTTACATACTAACTCACCATACCAGAGACAGAGGAAGGAGCTGAGACTGGATCCAATAGATGTGTTTACTGTAAAATGAAAGGTCACAGCTCAAATTCATATATTGCTTAACTGCTAATATTCTTCATGAACCGTTAACTGTCTACTCCTGTTTTGGGCCATTTTGTCTACATACTTGAATACAAAGACTTTGGGGAATGTTCTGACTTGTCACAAAAAAAGTTGATATGGATGAGAATGCATTACTTCTGGTTCCTTTGCTCCTCAGCATTGGCCTTCATCTTTAGCTCAACAAGCTTTGCACCTTGAAGCAAGCCTGCATACTTGAAACAATCCTCATGTCATTCCCTTCAAGGGAGGCAGTGCATTCCCTCACTTTACTACTAAAAATCACCATATTGGGCTGCAGCACAGCCTTCACGTTTGTCAGGTGCTATGAACTGAAAAACCATTCAAAATAAAGGAACAGTTTCTTTGGGTTGTGTCCTGGGTTTGAGTGAGTTGTGGGGTTTTTTTTTGGTAGCAGGGGAGAGGGCTACAAGGGTAGCTCCCTGTGAGAATTCACAAAGCCTCTCTAGCTCCAAGTCAGTTCCACCTCTGATTGAAAACTGAGCCAATCAGCTGCACCTCTGTAATAATGTATTTAAAAAGGGACGTGGTGACGAGCAGGGGGACTTGTGAGGAGGAGTTGCAGCAGCTGCGTGAACACCAAGGTCAGTGGAGGAACGGAGGAAGAAAGGAGGGGGGAGGTGTGCCGGAGCAGAGACCCCCCCTGTATCCTGTGGTGAGACGGCAGGGCCATCCATGAAGAGCTACAGTGGAGCAGACACTGATATATGGCATGTGAGGGTTTTGCATGGTCATCCAAGGTGGCTGTGTCCAAAGGCGGCCAGGATCTTGTGGGAAAAAGTAGCCCCTGCTGTTGTAGTTCAGCTCTGGGAGGACTGCAGCATGCAGGGGTGTCTCACGCTGGAGCAGCTCGGGAAGGGATGCAGACCGTGAGAGGGACTCCAGTTGGAAAAAGTTGTTGTCCCACACTGGAACAGCAAGGGGAACACTGTGGCCCATGGGAGGAACTCACATGGGAGAAAGTTTGTGGAGGTCTGTCTTATGTGAGAGGGGGACCACGATGGAGCAGCGGGAAGAAGTTCCACCCCTACCTTGAAGATGGAAGAAGCTGCAGCACTGACTGCACCCCTCATTCCCTGTCCCTGGGTTGCTGGGGTGGAGGAGGTAGAGATATATAACTGAGCCCGGGAAGAAGGGAGGGGTGGGGGAAAGGTGTTCTCAACATGTGGTAATGTTTCTCACTGTCCTACTCTGTTAAGTGTTGTTGTTAGTGTCTGTAATAAATCTGTGTTCTTTTTTTCTTCCTCTAACAGGTCTGCCTTTTGCTTGTGACCATAATGGGTGATTTGCCCCTCCCTATCCTATCTCAAATTCCAAGCTTGTCTTAATTTTCCCTTCTCATTGCTGGGAGGGAAGGGAGGAGTGAGTGGTTGTGTGGTGCTCAGTTGCCCTCTGAGCTCAAACCACAACAGTTTGCAAGAGTTTGGGACTCATTTCTGACACTGAGGCCAAGTGACACAGAAGAGCCTATGTCTATACTTTTAAAATCTGTTACAGTCAAAATCAGAGTGTTTGCACCTGAACTGTCTGTTGAGAGTAGTCCTTGGTCCATGCTACAGCCCAAACTTTTGAGAACTGTTTAGAGTGGTACGGGAGTCTCATGCCAGGGACTGTCCTAGCAACTGAACAGTACAGACAGTTTAATTCTGGGGCTGAAGTTATTTATTTGATGTTGTTTAATCTACCAGTATAGGAATAGCCAGGGAATGGCCTGGACCCAGCTCGGTGCTCTGCTCACAAAGGCTCAGGGTCCTGTTCCTGTTCTGAGGTAGCTTTCCAGCCCTGCTACAGGGTGATTCTGGGAACCTTTCAACTGACTTCAAATTAGAAGGCATATGCTTACCCGCCTTACTGACTCTGTATCCTAGGTCTGAATTTCCCATTTTCAGGTCCTTCTACTATCACACGATGTTCTGAATCACCCATGATTGACCTGGCTTTCTGCTTCAGATTTGTAGAACTCTTTCTTATGTTATCAAAAGTATTTCAATCCATCATGATGTTATATCCTTTTCTTGCTATCCTTTGCATCCACGCATGTTAACTGTCACATATCAGAAGTTTGCCTGGGGAGAAAGTGAATTCATACCAGTATCTTCCAGGTGGATCTAAACCTACATATTAGGTAAGTGTAAGTTTTAGAGCAGCTTTTCTATATTTATAAGTTGTTTATATTTTATAGGGTGTAATTAGTATCACAGTCCAGTGTTTGTAGCAACTTGGCTTCATGAAACTGTATGCTCATTAATGCAATTGCTATACTGGGAGATATTCTACACAGCCCATTTCATACTGATGCGTATCTTTTGATCTCATTTTGTATTAACCACCATTACTTTCTCTCCTCATCAGCTTTTCTCAATCTTTAAATTATCTGATGCCCCAAATGTGTCAGTTATACTCACTACTTTAGTGCTGGTCTGGAGATGTAAACTCCACCAGAAAAATTAGTTTTGGGTGACATGGGTATTACGCTAGCCAGCTAAAACAATTTGGTAAATATTTGTGCTATTCTGATGTTCAGTTATTCATGTTCTTAACTTTATTGGTCCATCCTAGGGGGTCTGAGAGGAATTTGCTATCTGTCTTTGTTTCTGCGTGTGCTGTGAAGTAAGCTACAGATTGTTTTAATAAGAATATAGTATTATCAGGCTATTTAGGATGAAGCATGAAGTTACGAAACAACCAGTTAGAAACTGATTGCACTTAAATACATAATAGCTTTTATCAGCAAGTGTTAAATTTTCAAGCAAATTCTTCTGAGCTGTCTCTCAGACATGTCAGGTTTGAGAAGAAAATCTTCATGAATTGGTCAGAGGTCTCACTTATCAAGTCATTTCAACCTCTTGCTGGCATGCTTGGAAACAGCTTGGCAAAATTTAAACTGTTAGGAAGCTACAGTGACTACCTAGGTCTCCCATCTTTACCCAGTTGTTGCTTGTGTGGTAATCAGATTGTAAGCAGACTATAAATATGTAATTCTAATAGATTTTTCACTTTGATATTCAAACCATCAAGCTTTCCACTCAAGGATAATATTACCTATAGTAATAAAAATAGAATTTAAAAAAATAAGTTTAAAATTAAAAATCACATCTGTTCATCTAAAACCGAATAAATAAACCATTTTGTTTTCTTCCAGTATCTTTTTACATCTGAAATCAGTCATCAATTGTGAACAATGGTTATTGGTCTTTGGAAAATGTATTTTTAACCAAATCATCTATTTCTGTGTTTTTATTTCAATCGTATGACCCAGCTCCGGTTGTGAGCATCTGACAGGAGACCTGTTTCTGCTTTTTGTTGTATCAGCCACACCAGTATCCTTCATCGTGACTTGGGCTCCAAGGCATTATGGTGACACAACAACTGCTAACACAGTGTTTGAATTCTTTGTCTTGTTTGAGGGTAAAGCTGGGCATCAGGGTAAAGGAGCCTATATATATCAAGGTACAATGCATATCAGCAGGAATGCATCTTCTGCTGGAAAACAAGGTCACCAATGTCTCATCTCTGTCACTGGCAGTAGGGGCTGACAAGCATTGCCATCAGTCCTTGTGCTATCTGCAAACTGACTTTCTTCCATTCATCACCTTTTGTAAATGTAAATTATGTGCAATTGTTTCTGATTTGGGATTGAATTCCTGAAATGTGTTAACTGGGAGAGTGGCACACAGCAAATAATAAGTAGGTGATGAGCTTTTGGGTATAAACTTTATGAAATATGAATATTCATGATAGTGTTTATGAAACACTCAGGAGCTGAAAGCATTTCCTCTGCTATCTAGATGTGTAAATACTTCATGTGCTTGTGAATGCATTTTCTTATTGACTTTACTTTTTCCTTGAGATCAGCTCCATGTTCTGTATGCTGAAGATAAATTCTCAAATACATTTTGATAGTGAAAATATTTGTTTCAGATAATGAAAATCACTCATGTGGGCTGCTATTTCATGTTAAAAGTGGGATGCCTTTTATAACTTGAAGGTGATATTAGATTTTTAATTATATGTTGCTGTGTAATACTATTTAAATGGAACTCGAGAAAGAATTCTTGTGTAGAGAATAAGTAAAATTTAATGCACGGATTCCATTTAATTAGATGTTTTCTGCTTTAATAGTTGAATTCCCTATCCAAATTTCATTTCCATAACCAAGCCATGTTTAGACTGTTGACATACTGTTACTTCATCAAACATTCTCTACAACCTTTGCTTTCCAAAATTCTCATTACTCTGAGATTAAATGAGAATATTTGCATAATGCCAAAAAACAATGAAGTTTCTTATGCAGTGGATTTTCCCCCTCTCGGGTTTAATAGTGTAATAACTGGAGTCATTGAGTAAAATTCAACAGCTGAAACAGCATTATTACTGTGGGTTTTACAAATGACAACAGAAAATATTGAAAGTGTGGTAAAGGCAGTGAAAAATATGCATTATTGTTTGTTCTTTAAAAGCCTCATTTCTCCCTTTGTTATTTAAAAATATTATGTGAAAGATCCTCCTGCAAAAGCTCGTCAAATATATCAGCTAAAAATTACTTAAAGTTTTCAATTCACCACCAGTGAAGATGAAGCCTTTTAAACATCATGTTTATGAATTCTCTCACAAGATTATTTTTTTTTTTTTTTTTGTAGACCAGTTCTGAATAAGGGGCAGTCTGGGTTAAGAGTAAGGAGTTCTGCTGCTGTATTTTACTGGTGGAGCTAAGGTCCTGTCTACTGCTGTGTGAAGGGTAACTATATGAGGAGTTTTCTCTTTCTGGATACTTGGGCTGTAACTGGAGATGTGAGTTTGTACAAAAGCCATGTCAAATATGAAGAAAGAATCTCTCATATATACAAAGGAGGAAAGGGAAAAGGCAGGAACGAGATACATGAAGTGCTTTCCCTCCCCTTAAATTTTCATGAAAGAACATGGAAATAAGTTTTGACTTGAAACAGACAGACTGTTTTTCTGCACAACTGCCCTAAACTGCATTCAGATGTGTAAAAGATGGAGGGGGAGAATTGTACTCACCCCTGTAAAACGTTCTAAGATCATCAGAGAAGAAAGGAATATAGAAATTAAAGCTTTTTCAGAATTAAGAACCATCTGCATCCTGGATTATGGTCTTAATTCTCTTAGTTCCTTGAGCAGGCACTTGGCTGCTTCAGAAATGTCTTTCACTGTTATGTGCAGTGCTGGGGTTATGGGCTAACAGTGCTCATGAACCTACTTTTTGCATTGAAAAATGCCCATAGAGCTTTTTTAACACAAGTAACAGGCTGAGGCCAATTCATGTCTATAAGGAACTGAAAGTGTTCTTTAAGATGTCACTAATATGTTGGTGGCACTTAAAGTTTGCTGTTTTGGTATCACTGGAGATTTTCACTATGATCAGTTTTTAGTCATGCAGTAAGAAACAATTTTTGTTCATATTAGGATAACAGAGGGAGAACAGGTATGTTTCTGAGTGGAGATATAATTGGGGGAGATTGCAGAAAACATTACTGCCTGAAATATAAACCATCCATCTTGTGAACTGCTCCGGTAGGCTTTAAAGAAAAGAAGACACCATATTTAGCCCCCCAAAATCTAACTTTCCATCCCTTTATTCCTATTTTATTTTTAATCCTGTTTCTAATCTTCAGAATAATCTACTCCATCATTTCATTCTACGTGAGGAAATTCTTTGACCATGCTCAGGAAGGATACTCAGCAAGTACGTAGTCAGTACCAATATCTATATATAAAAATATATATGCATACACACACACACACACACACACACACGTATATACCAAGTAGCAGCCATAAACAAGTTAAATATTGTGTGTTTTGTTTGTTTGTTTGTTTTACCAGAAAGGACATAAACAGCCTGCGGAACTCATTGCCACGGGATGTTGTCACAGTAGCTATAAGTGTATTTCAAAATGGTATAGGAAAATAAACTATAGAGATTGAGATTGTCTGGGACAATTAAGTGTTTTGTTGAATGCAACTTTTATCTCAAGGCTCCCTAATGGATTTTAGACAGAGACCACATCTTAGGCTTCAGTTGCAGAGCATCTCATGTGTTGTCAGTGCTCTGTGAGCATTATTTCTGGAAAAAAAACATGGATAACTAATTGCATTGGAAGCTCTGACTGCTTCTACAGAGTGACCCCCCTGAGGGTGGGAGGGTTGGCTGTGTAGCTAGTTTTCCTAGGATGTAACATTTACAGAAGTTATTCTTTGAGATGGTGCTGCCTTTGAGAATGTGACATTGTCACATGCCCACTGAGAAATTTATAGACATGAATGGTAGGGAACAAAAGTGTTTCTCTTAAGCCTGAAAATAAACTGCACTGTTATGTATGTGGGAAGGTTATATAACGTTTCTTTACAAAGTCCATACTAAGCCATATTTTTCCCTCTACCTGAAAGTATCTCACACAAAACAAATACCTGGTGAAACACCCATGACATTCTTAATATTTTTGCTCATCATATTTATCTAATGGAAGCCAAATGTTTGCTGTCAGGGGCAAAGGGGTGTCCAGGGCTCCCAGAGAAGACACGGTGTGCCAGCCCCAAAGAAAAGGACTGCATCTGCTGTCTTGGTTGGACATACTGACAACCACATGGCTGGTGGGATGTGAAGCTTAAGGCCGTCTACACTAATAACAGGTCAATTCCTTGTCTATAAAATTCCTTTTGATATAATGGCTTTCAATCTTGCTGCTTTCTGTGCCTTTTCAGAAGCTGAGACTGATGATGCAACATATAATGTAAATCAGTGGGTTGCCAGGAGAGAGCTTCATGCATTTATATGTAATAAAGCACTGTATTTCTCCTTCAGCAGCTATTCAAAGAGAGTCTGATTTCTCTTGCACTGGCAGAAGTCCTAGGCATCACGGCACAATTGCAGCCCTTTGATGCACTTTGGAATTTGAAAATCTTTGGTTCTTGTAGCAGATAGAAACGGTTGAAGAATAAGTACTAGAGTAGGGCAATGAGAACAGAAAAGAAGTGAAGAACAGTAGCCCCAGTGAGACATTTTAAACAGCAGTTAGCACAGGTAGGAGACTGGCTGATGCATGTCTTCCAAATTGTCCTGGGTTTGAGTGAGTGGTGGGTTTTTTTGGTAGCAGGGAAGGGGGCTGTAGGGGCGGCCCCCTGTAAGAAGCTTCTCGAAGCTCCCCCAGCTCCAAGTCAGCTCCACCTCTGCTCAAAAACTGAGCCGATCAGCTGCGCCTCTGTGATAACGTATTTAAGAAGGGACGTGGTGACGAGCAGGAGGACTTGTGAGGAGGAGTTGCAGCAGCTGCGTGAACACCAAGGTCAGTGGAGGAACAGAGGAAGAAATGAGGGGGGAGGTGTGCCGGAGCAGAGACCCCCCCTGTATCATGTGGTGAGGTGGCAGGGCATCCCCCCTCATGAAGATCTATGGTGGATCAGACATTGATTTATGGCCTGTGTTTTTCATCTGGATGATCAAGGTTCTGTGCCCGAAGAAGGCCGGGGTCTTGTGGGAAAAGGTAGCCCCGCTGCTGTAATTCAGTGCTGGGAGGATTGCAGCATGCGGGGGAGTCCCACGCCGGAGCAGCTCGGGAAGGGCTGCAGCCGTGGGAGGGAATCCAGTCAGAGAATGTTGGTGACCCACGACAGAGCAGTGTGGGGAATGCTGCAGCCCGTGGGAGGGACTCACATGGGAGAAAGTTTGTGGAGGACTGTCTCCTGTGAGAGGGGGACCATGATGGAGCAGAGGGAAGAATTTACAGAAGCTTCCCCCACTGAAGACAGAAGAAGTGACAGAACTGACTGCACACCCCCCCACCCCCCTCCCCATTCCCTGCCCTTGTGCCACTGGGGGAGGAGGTAGAGATATTGGGAGCAGGGCTGAGCCTGGGAAGAAGGAAGAGTTGGGGGGAAGGTGTTCTCAATATATGGCAATGCTTCTCACTCTCCCACTCTGTTAAGTGTTTTTAGTGTCTGTAATAAATGTATGTTCCTTTTTATTCCCCTAACAAGTCTTCCTTTTTCTTGTGACCATAAAGGGTGATTTTTTCCCCATCCCAGTCCTATCTTGAACCCCAAGCCTGGCTCTCTGTCCCTTCTTATTGCCGGAAGAGAAGGCGGAGAGAGTGGCTGTGTGGTGGTTGGCTGCTGACCAGGCTCAAACCACGGCACCGATTTTGACATGAGATGTCTACATGACTTTGTCTAGTACTTTCACCTGTGTAAGAAACAGCTTACAGAGATGTCATTCAATGAGCTGAAACCTGACTGCATCTTGTTGCTTCATTGCAAGGCTCCAACATCCTTCACTTTGTGCCTTGGACCTTAAACTTGTCAGTAGGTAGAAAGATACCTGGCTAATTCTTCACTACAAAATGAGTTTGTAGGTTAATAGCTGAGATAACATGCCTTAAGAGTTAAGCTTTTTAAAGATATTTATATAAATTGTTGACTTTATAAATTGTATTGGTTTTACTAATGGCATCTAAACAGTTTTATTTTACATTTCAGATTAATTTAGGCTGAATCTATCTTATCTTTCAGCTCACACAGGCATGTTGAGGAGAAATGTTTGTATTTATTCCTGTCGTAGCATTACCTAGTGCAAAATGTTGTATTTTGCTTTACTGAGCCCCCAAAGAGTTGGCTAATGCTGTTGAGAGCACTTCTGTACTCTAAAAGCAGATGGAAAACCCTCCTTAGTGACAACTTGTAGGAAAGGGTAATTGCACACCATTCCTTCATTTTGCATTAACAGTAAATGGACATTGTAGAATGTGCCACCTCAAGGCTACTTCAACACCATTAGACTGATCATACAGTCACAGAACCAAAGAATCATGGAATGGTTTGGGTTGGAAAAGACCTTTAAAGGTCATCTAGTCCAGCCCCCTGCAATGAGCAGGGACATTTTCAACCAGATAACCAGTGCCGTTTTATAAACGACACCTTTTTTTTCCTTACCTGCCCATACTACATCAGCATTTCTCTGCCATAAACTTTTGGGTTTTCAGTTCTGTCCCCACAGAACTGTCTTCTTTCTGCTTCCCTATTTCCTGATTGTCCCTAAAACAAACTGCAGAAACTATGCAAATAAAAAAAAAATAACATGTATTTGATAACTTTTTCATATAAAAAAGAAATTATAATTTTCCACAAGGCTGGTGTTAGTATCATTTGATGCCGAAATGTTGGAAATGAGCCAGAGTTAATAGCACCACAATAACACTTAGAATAACTTGATAAATGACAGTTTTTTCCCTACCTAACTTCTCTGAGAACTTCTCTCTTCAATAAGCATATGCCTTCTAATGCCCTCCCATCTTGGGTATGCAATAAAGTTTGCAACTCCCAATGCACTACAACTTCTCCCACCAGCCCTTCCTCCACCTACTTTCCTCCACCTTTCCACATAGCTCAATTATTTAAGCTCAAGACTCCTTTGCATGATTCCTGCCAAAGGTAGCTCTTTGCTAAATTGAAAAGCTAGAGGAAAAGTTTCGAGATTAAAATAATTCCTGTGTTCCTGTGGCAGTGACTCGGGAGTGGTGTGGAGCTACCTTGTCTGACCTCTCCCATGATGGATTCATTAATCTCACTGAAGGTGCCAGAAGATCAGCTAACTGCTTTTTCTATTTGGCTGCACCCAGATAGCATTTCTGAGGAAACAGTGAAGATTAGATGGAAGATATGACTTGAATTTCAACAGCCCATTGCTGCTCTAGAGTATTTAGTTTAAGAAAAAGACAGAGGTTACCTCAGTCCATTTTGAAATTGTGAATGAAAAGAAACTGAAAGAACATACAGACTCTTCCTTAATTGAGATGTGACCTTCAGCCATGGGAGAAACCATACTATACATTGTATTGTACAGCACTTTCATTAGCACTAAAGTGCTTTTTAAAATAACCTACTTAGTTCTTCTGTACTCTTAGGTGAGAAAAAGGTGCACAAAAAATAGTATTAAAGTCCATCAATGTTTAAGAATCTGGAGTATTTCTGTGACAACCTGATACAACTGCCTAAAGCCAGTCTGCTGGAGAGCCAGTCTGCTGCCCAGCCTTCAGGGCAGTATGATCCCTACTATTTCCCACAATACACATCTGCCTCAAAATATTACTTTATGGACCTGAACACTTCACTGGTTAATGTGCAATGCTCCTACGTATTGCACTTAGAAGTGTCTTTGGCATCTGATCTCTACTGTGTCAAAGATATGTATTCATAGTTAAAATAGGGAAATGGCCTGGGTCCAGCATGTGGAGAGCTCCTGTACAGTTCACAGGATTTTCTCCCATTAAATTATTTTAAGATAGGACCTTAAATCTGTGTATTGGACTATAGGGAATTTGACTGCTTTCAATCTCATGGGTTTGGTTACTCTGTTGTCTGAACCCACAGTTTAGAAACAGGTAATATTGCGAGGATTATGTCATAATTAACTTTGGATCTTCAGAGTGGTAGAGGGATTATACTTGACACAAACACATATGGACAAGCATGGGGCTCTGCAAGGAAGGAGGAGCTCTGCAGAGCTTCCTCCATGGAGAAGCATCATTAAATATTTGTTTGGGAAGAAGTTATGAAGCAATCTATACTATCATAGTAAGGATTTTGTGGACACCATACTGATGCCTATACTGCTACCAAAAAAAGACTAAGAATCAGGGAATAAATAGTAAGTGATGTGGATGATTATAGGTCTAGGATTTGAGTTTGCCCCATTACATTCATTTATTGAGCAATGTGGACATGACTTGTGAGAGCCAGTCCATGCCCAAAGGCCAACAGACTGAATAGGTAAGACAAACACATGGTGGGGTGCAGGGAGCATGAATGAAAAGCTGAATGAAAAGGGTGGCTGGAAATAGTCTTGTGTTACAGGCTTGATTCATTCTGTCTTTCCTTCTGAGTGTTTTTAATGAACAGCACAAACAGAGATAATAGAGATGGAATCTGGTGAGAGGGTGCAAGTGGATGGTGAAAGGATGCTGGAAGAGAAGCAGCAATGGTGTGTGTAAATCAACCATCTCTCTGGTCTGATAAAAAGAAACTTCAGAGGCAAGGGTGGAGGAGTAAAACTGAGGATTCTACTCATTATAGAGTTGTTTTGCGGATTTTTTTTTGGCTTTGGACCTTCTGTTTTTTTCCTATTTTCTTCCAAAATGTAGAAAAAGGAGAAGCTGTTCTGTTCTCCTGGATGGCTGCCTTTAGACAAGGCAGTTTCCCAAGGGCTTCCTGGTCTAGAGAAGTGCCAAATAGCTAAGCTGAGTTTTGCAGGACAGCTGGGCAAGAACAGACATAGGACTTTAAACTGCAGCTTCTATTTCCTGAGTAAATAACAATCAAGACAACCTCCTATAGGGATTTAAGGTGTCTACCTTTCTTCTCCTAAGACTGTTCTCTATATTAACTGAGGTGATGAGAGGAAGGCAACCCAAGAATATCCAAGAAAGTTTGTTTTGCCATCTAAACACATAATTATGACACTTAATTACTGACTATAGTAACAGAGCCAATGTGGGAATTCTTTGCCTTAAATGTTATTATTCATTCCAGTCTCCCCATATCAAGGGCTGTCTGTTTTATTTTATAATCTACATTAGGATAAATCATCTATAAAAGTGCTCATTTTTCTTCATTCGGCTGTAACAGGGGCTTTAGTGACTGGTTCAGAAAGATGAAGACATCTACATGAATCTGAAATTAATACTTCCTCTCAAACATTGCTTAATCCTCTAAGTCTATAGTCCAAAAAAAAAATGGACTAAATGCTAAGCAAACCCAACTTCTTTCACCAACTCCAGCTTGCCTGGCACTTTGTTACCTTGATCAACCCCTGGGTATTGAATAAATTCCAGTACTTCTTGACTTCCTCTGAACCAACAAATGTGAGCTGAAACCCTTAGAGAGTGTGTTAAAAAGTAAATGTTTCATCTGATTTCAGCTTTAAAGAAAACATACCATGTCATCAGATGTGACTTGTTTTGTGAAGCTATTGCTTCTTTAATATGAATCTATCAACCCTTTTAAACAGAGTGTGCTTTGTCAAGAGAGGTGATAACTTTCATTAGATGAAAAGCTATATCTAGAAGAAGTGGACTGGCTTCTAATAAGTAAGTTTTTCCTTTTTTTACATTCATGATATAAAAATACCCTGTCTCTGCAAATATAGAGACTTTTATATCCACCATAGCTGTCACCACTCTTGCTTTGTAAGTTTCTTTTCAAAGTAAGTGGGTCCTAATTACTTTTAAGTTATCAAACTGTATTTTAGTAAGTCTTTGTCTCTGAGATAAAATCTCCAGGAGGATTTGAATTATCTATGCCCATATTGACGTAAAACTGTTTTGTTTTGTTTGTTTTTTTTTTGTTTTTTGTTTTTTTTTTTCCCCACTTGATTGACTACAGAGCTTTTCAAATCAACATAATTCTTCTTGATATAGGAAGTTAAGCCACTTTAAGGTAGTCTATATCACTGTAGTCATACTGACACAATTCATCATATGCCTAGTTTTACACTGAAATGCATGACTCAACTGCTATTCTGGAATTAGAAAAGTCACTTTTACTTTAGTTCCAGTATCGACATTACAGTTTATGTCTTAAAACTGTTAGTGGTATAATTTCACTTGTACTTCTGCTTAATTTCTCTGTATTGACAAAATTCTAGACTGACCTGTACAAGATATAATGTGGAGACAGTTAGCAGTATAAAAGAACATGAATAATGCTGATTTCCAAGGCGAGACTTCTTGACATTGTCACTAAGATATGCGATTTGATTTTAATTTCACTTAAAAAAATCTGTAATATATTAATGATGTAGTTTTTTCTATTTGATAGCAATAAAAACAAAGTCTAATTAAGCCAGTATACTCTGAATTAACATAGTGTGCATGTGAATGTGCACGTGTGTGCATATGTGTATAATTTAATATAATAAGCAGATATAATTTCAAATATTTCAGGTAGTACAACATCTTGACAAGATCTGATGGATTTACTATTCCTCCTTAAAGGAGGTTATTCAACTTAAGCACCGTCTTTTCAATATGTTTTTAAGGTTCATCTTAATGGAAATAATAATACTGAATAGCTGGATAGCAATTCACATACTCAAAGCACTGTGCAAACATTAACTAATACAGTTACACAACATCTAAATAACTATAATACTGGCTGTCAAGGTAATGAAGCAGCAGACAAATGCAGAGCACTGCACGTGGTTCTGCAGCGAGGAGGGAGGAAGCAAGATCCTTCCCAACAGGGTGAGGTTCGGTATGTCAGTATGCTCCAGGTTTGTATTGTTCTGTTTCAGCCACCTGCGATGCTATGTTTAAAGTGTTAATTAGCAGGTAGCAGATGCTGGTCCTTTGCCAATTCTGCCTTGGAAGTGTTCTTTGTACTGTACATCAAAATATAATGATGCCAATTCCAGGTTTCCAGTGGCTGGTTTCCTACTGAACATCTGGGTATAGTTCTGGGTACTGACATTTTCAGAAGCTTTTTCTTTAATCTTCCTTATTTTTTTCTCCTCTTGTTGGGATTTTTTAAAACAAGCTGCTGACAAGAATGCAGAAAAAACCCAATTTGGTGTCTTGGGTGATGGCATTCTGTCATTGTCATCTTAATGTTTTAACTGGTCTGTGACAATAACAGCAGAATATGCTGATGAATTTATTGGAGTGCTTGAAAGATACAGTTGGAGACATTTAATTCTTTTCAGCCTTCTGTTAATTTCCTGGTTTAGAAATCAGAGCAGCTGAGGTGTATTAAACAGTAGCAGAGTTTGCAACGAAGCCCTCTGTTCCTCAATGACAACAGCTGTAAGCACGGCACTGCCAGTTACAAACATGTTTTTTTATTCACTATACCATGAATGAATGAGAAAAGAATCCATTTGTCTGCATCCATGACTGTACCTGACTCATTGTGGCCTTGTCTGATATATTATACTGCAATAATAAACCAACCTGGAGGTGATAAAAGCATTGAATCTTATTTCAGTTTTATTTTAAGCGGAGAAAAATGGGTCCAGACCTTTGACCTTCAAGTACAAGGGAAAGCTTTTCTTTTCAGTGTTAATGTTCATACCTAACAATACAACTTCCTCCATTTATGTGTCATCTTTCATTGTAAATGTTCAAAAGTGGTGTATAAGCATGATTGTACACACAGTTTATGAATGGATCACTTCACACATGGTTGAAATAAAGCAGCAGTTGCTGGGAGATTTGCAAACATTTAGTCGTGAATATCATTCTGCAGAGCAATTTGGGGCATGACGAATTGATACTCCTTTGCCTGTGAAAAGTAACATGTCTTTAAAGATCATATATATGATAGTTGCAGTTTTATCATTTATTTAAACCAGGTACCTGAGAACAAGCCGATATTCCTAGTATGTTGTGATGTTGGTTTGCCTAATTAGTAAATATGATTAGTAAATATCTATTAGTAAAAATTGCTAGTAACTGGCTGATTTCTATCTTCTCCGTGCAATATTTTTGCTTCCCATTGCAGAACTGAGGAGTTTATGCTTTTGAATGCAGTGTTGGAGTATCTATATGTATGTGCTAATAGGAGAACAATAGGAAACACAGAAAATCATGTTTAAATTTTGTTTCCAAATATTGAATTCCTACATCTTGAGAGCAATTCCTCCAGACTCCAGTGATCTGTGATGTTTTGTGAAGCCCTTACGTGAAGCTGACCTTCAAATTCTTTTTACCCCTTGATGACTTCACTTGTTTTGCAAAAATTCAGCTTGTCTTGATGTATTGCAACACTGTCACCATCATTTGTATCTCCAAAGTCACATTTGTGCCCTCACAGAATACGCCTCTCTTGAAATCTGTAATAATGAAGTATTTCTAGGTTTTTTGTTAAAAACCAGCAGATGTCGTAGTTTCCCAAAAAAGAACAGGTTTCTTCCCAATGCCTTGAAACTGCAGCAACTCCATAGATACTTGCATACAGTATATCACACAGCAATAATTCTGTACTAGGTAAGTTATTGCTGAGCAACATGCTCCAACCATGGGATCTTTTAGCGACTCTCACTTTTAGGTAAAATACATTAATATGAAAATATCTTCATTTTACTTGCTGAAACAAGAAGATATTGCTGTGATGCTAAACACCCAAGGACTGTGTGGCACTGTTTCAGGCTGATTACTGTATAGAGGTATTTTCTGAATTTCATTGCCATTGTCCCTCCATTCAGTCACACGTTTGATGTCTGAGCTCTCTTCTGTTGCTGCTCTGATGTTTGTCCAAAATGATTAAATGAATTGAAGTTAATGAGATGCTGCATTAAGGGAATTAAGTAAATACATTTGTAATGAAAGCATAACTGATGGAATGTGCCTACTAGTTAAATCGACTAAAATTGGTCTTACCTAACTTTAGCTACTTAAAAATTGAATAGTTTTTCTGAAGAAGTTGTTATGTCTTCCTCTGCAGTTAAGGGACAAAAGTAAACACGTCCAAGGGCCATTTCATCTCTTCCTAAGATTAGTGTTGGAAAACTGTCCTCTGGAGATATCTGTACCTCTCTATTAAGTGCAGAAGGAACCTAAATGGCTGTTTCAACCTTGCTGATTGGTTTGAAGATGGTTGGAATTAGGTGATCTTAACAGGTACAATGAATCAAGCCCATTTTGCTCACTTTTTCTGTTGCACCCTGTGTTTAAAAACAACAGGACAATTGTATTCTTGATCTCTATCAGCAGAATTCATCCTATTGCATCTGTGCACATATTTATGGCTCTTGTTGGAATAGTACCTATGCTCCTGCAAATCATCACTGGTGTATTCTTTGCACTCTCTCTAGGTAGGGGAAGGTGATTAGGATTCCTGTTTTTCAGATACAGAATTGAAGTGTAGCAGCTATTTGTGCAATCAGCTGCATCATAACTGGTGCAGCAAGAATTAGTCCTGAGGTCTAAAGCACAAAATCCTGCAGCCTGAGGTAAAAGTATTCTCCTCCTCTGTGGGGGTTGAAGAAGGGAGGGAAATCAAAAGGAAAGGTGAAGAAAAATGTGAATGGGTGCAGAGAGCTACCTTCCTTCAGTCTGCTGGGGGGTTTCCTGCACAGAAAGGTGGTGGCACATCTGGGATCAGAGTGCAGTCCTGCTGAGCTTTCATGGTGAAGAGCTCATCCACAGTGAATCCTTATCCATATGCATCCCTAGATTTGCACTGAAGAAAACAAAAAAGTGAAGTGGAGATATAATATACCTTTATTTTTTTAAAAAAAGAATAAATTAATAAGTGTTGATTTTTAGCTTTTGTGATTAGTTTTACCAGGAAGAAAGAATGAGGTACATTTAACATTAGCTGCCTAAGATTCAGTCACGCAGACTGAGCTGGCTGTCTCAGCTGTCCCTATCCTCAGTGGAGAAAGAATGAGGGCTAAACAGGAGTCTGTATTTGGATGGAATAAATTGCCATCTCCCTCCCTTACCTATAAAGAAAACCTATATAAGTAGCTTGACAGCTAATGTTAGATAAGATGAATTCCATGCAAGAAAAAAGTGGGAACTCATTGAAAAGAAAAATCAATATTTAAAGTCTAAATGTTGAAACACACATATGCATACAGCATATTTTTATATACAGGATCAGAAAGATCTTGGCAATTTGAACCTGTAGGAGGCTAATGCAGATGAATGGTCAAAATAATAATGAAGAGGCATGATCTATAATTGGCTAGAATAATGAAGATACAATGCTCTACAATAGGCTGGAATAATGTAAGAGGCTTCCAGTCTGTGAGATGCCAGAAGTTAAGGAGTCTAAAGCAGAGCTAAGCTGGGATGTCTTGTTTCTCAGAAAGTACCATATGACACGCTGGGATTTCTTCCCATTCACACTTCAGGCAGTCATAAAAAAAGGGAGGTTGGAGTGGGGGGCCAAACTGTGCTCACTCAAAAAACTCCTGGCACCTTTTCCAATCAATGTTCAAAATGCAGATGTCGACTTTGAAAAAAAAAAAAAAAAACAAAAATCAAAAACAAAAATCATTTCAGAACAAAAATTAGGAGAATTTTTTGTGAAAAGGAGTCAGGGAAACAGCATGACCTCAGTCAGGAAAAGTATCTGTGCACTGTGTGGACATATCAAACATGTGCAGTATTAAATATAGCTCCTCCTGACACTGAAAATTGCCTACTACTGATCTGCTTCTAGCAGAGAAATGATGGTACTGCTGGTGTAGCTGAGTCAAATGGTTACTGTTAGCTTGTTTCTTCTTGACAGATTCAGCCCATATGAAGTTCACAACACTTTCTGTAGGACTGAGGTCATTTTATTTTTTAAATTAGATTTCTGAGCTTGATTATTTTGAATCTGTTAACAGTGTCTCTTGCTTCAGCAGTAGAGGAAGGCAGGCTTCTTAGATTCCTGTGTTTTAAAATTTTAACCACTGAGTGAATGCCACTGGCTCAGTTTGCAGATGTGGGAATCAGAGCTGGGTAAAGCTCACCAGTTCATCCAGTCAGCCTTGGGCTTGATGGACTGTGCATGGGCCTAACACCGAGGTGTCTTTTCCAGATGTGGTTTTGGTGCTTGTCTGCTTCATCCTGTTGGTTGTGCCAGTCAATAAAGTGTATTTCTTCATCTGGAAGCGGGTGGTAAAAGCAGGATTTCTTTGTAGCCT
Organism: Tyto alba; assembly: GCF_018691265.1. NCBI lineage: Eukaryota > Metazoa > Chordata > Aves > Strigiformes > Tytonidae > Tyto > Tyto alba. The sequence continues at coordinate 9,232,253 of NW_024881282.1, forward strand.
GACTGGGACAGGGAAGAGGATGGAACGGGATGGGATGTGGTGGGATCTGCTCCCCCTTCTCTATCTCAGCAGCTGTGATTGTACATGATGGGAGGACAGAGCTATGAGGTACAAGTGGTGGTGTGTGACAGAGAATTGTCATTGCGAAGGAAAAGGGGAGTGACTGGAAAGAGAAGACATGGAGCAGTGATGCCACCCTTATCCACAGCAGCTTTGAACCTCTGTAGCTACCACCTCGCACCCCACACAGCAGGAGCATGGCATGAGGGGAAGCAGAGGGAAACACTGCACCTGGCTTGCTGCCCCAGCCAGCTGCAGCTCCACTTGCCTGAAGTCAGTCCTGGAGTCAAGGGTAAGTGTCCTGGGCTTGATGCCAGCCTCCAAGGTCATATATTACAGTTTGAGATGAAAGACAGTTCTCAGTATTGCTAAATAAAAGAATTTTAGCTGTGTGAACCTCACCCAGGAGACTTAGGGTCTGGAGTCAGTAACTGAGAGATGCAGGGGAAGCCCCATAGTGACTTTGTAATTCAGGCAAATTGTCCTGGTTCAAAGTCAAGGGCAAGATGTTTGTATTTTTTATCCCTCTGCTCCACAGAGAACCATGCTGCATAAACTATCTCAGTACTCAAACCTAAGGAAAAAGCCATGTTTCCGGCATGGCTGTGCTCTAGGAGCGCAGTCTTTGGAGTGCCAGAGCATCTCCTTTCTCACAGCTAAGGGAGATTCTTCTCATCCCTCCTTTTCTACTCCTCAGAGATGTTGTGGGTCAGTGCCACATCCCTTCCCCTTCTACAGACTTCCCCAGAATGCCTGACTTTCTCATCTCTCTTCTTCCATTGAAACAGCTGGTTGTGATTAGCAAAGATGGTTAGCAGGAAATACCAGGACAAGATGTGAAAAACCCTTACTGAGAAAAAATTTATCCCTGCTGCTAACAGAAGGTATATAAAATTTGACCACATTACAACAGACGGTCTTTTAAATGTCACTGATGGAACCAAATCTGTACGGGTGATATTTTCATAGGGTGCTGAAAAAGGAGGCTCATGTGCTATGGTTTGATATTAGCAGGTTTGGTTTGCACATCACCTCCTACATTCCTTCTGAAATATTGTTAAAAATCTTATTTGGAGAGTGAGGTCTATTTTGTATAGATTCTTATTTAAAATACCACAGTCTGCAGAGAAATCCTTCTCTTTTTAGCATTTCTATACTGGTTGGACAGTGTTTATTGTTTCATTCCTTAATCTCATTTGAATGCTGGGATTTTCAAAATAGATTGTCTGGAGTTAGAAGTTTAGTTGCATCAATTAACTGACTCCTAACGTACTACCCACCCAGTTGGAGGTACAGACAGCAGTCCTACCTTTGTGGCACCTGGCAGTGGCTATAAGAAGAGATACAACTTATTGCCACTATCAGAGAGGCGAAAAGTTCAATAAAAAAATCAGATGGATTTATGAAGGCCACTCATCAGGGAAAGCTTGGCAGCAGTTGGAAGCAACCTTTACAAGCATCTGAATAATGTGTGATGCATTTCAGAGTTGTTTTTAAACTATACTTCTTTAAAAGGAAATGCAGTCATACTTCAGAGCCACAAGGAGAAGGCAATTCCTAGAATTAACTTAAAGTCTCATTAAAAAGTCTGTTGAAGGACTGGAACCCATTGTTTCTGTTAGGCTATTCGGTGACTTTTGCTCTATTTTTAAAACACCAATATCCCCTCGCTCATCACTTTAGAACAGCCTTGTACCCTAGATCCTTTAAGATAGATTTCTACTGTCATGATCTGTTTTAAATACTTTTTTTCCCCTCTTTAATTCAAACCAAGGTATTGCATTGGGTTTGTGTGTCAAGGTTTTGGTAGCAGGGCACTACATGTGTGGCTTCTGTGAGAAGCTGCCAGAATCTTCCCCCAAGTCTTGCAGGGCCAATTCCAGCTGGCTCCAAGATGGACCCACTGCTGGCTGAGGCTGAGCTCATCAGTGACAGTGTGAGCACTTCTGGGATAATGTAATTAAGAAGGGGAAAAAAACCTGTGTCAGATCTATTGCATCTGGAGAGAGAAGTGAGAATACGTGAGAGCAACAACTTTGCAGCCACCAATGTCATGAAGGAGGAGGGGGAGGAATAGTTTATTTCCCTGAGTTCAGTCTGTTTTGCCCATGACAGTAATTGCTGAGTGATCTCTCCCTGTCTTTATCTCGACCCACGAGCCTTTTGTTACATTTTCTCTCCCCTGTCCAGCTGAGAGGTGATAGAGTGGCTTTTGGTAGACACCTGGCATCCAGCCAGGGTCAAGCCTCCACAGGTATCTTCCAGAGTACTTCATTCTGGAAATTGTCTACTCACTAATGAAATTTGGTTTTGTACTTTTTATTAAATTTGTCTTTCTTCCCACCAAGCCTAGGCTGACAGAAACTGTTTGTGAACAAGGATATATCAATAATATTTTGGTTTTAGTATTTTTTTTTTTTTTAATTACTGATTATTTCTGCCTGTCTCAGTAATGCCTGATAAAGATTTGGATGAAAATTTTTTGGAGATAATACTTTTGGTTAGAAAAATGTGGATTTCATAAATTCAGATGTTTTTAAGAAAGTAGCTTTTGTAGAAAAGCTTTTACCAAGAGATCACTCCAGCCTCAGATAGATTTGAGTTTCAGATCATAGAGAGAGCAAGCACTCTGCTGCAATTATCAACCAGCCAAGTGAAGAGCTAGAATGTGTGGGACCTGAATTCAAGTTAGTTCTCTGAATCAAGAAAATGCATTAACTTTTTCCCTATAAATCAAATCACCTTATTGCCGAGAGGCCTATTGGTTATTCTATTACACACAGATTTGCAATATCAAATAAATATTGTTGTTTGAGCCTCTTCAGCAGCTAAACGCCATACAGCCACTCACCCACCCTCCTCCCACTTGGGAATGGGGAGGGAATCGGCGGGTCAAAGGGAAACTTGCAGGTTGAGATAAAAACAGTTTAGTAACAGAACAATACACTGACAGCAGTATCAGCAGGTAATGTACAGTACAGCTGCTCACCACCCACCGACCGACCGCCACCCACCTGCTCCCAGCTGGTGATCCCAAATACAAAGTTGGAGCAGCAGCACTCCCAGAAGTAAGAGCCCCTCCCACCCCACTCCTGCCTTTATATAGTGAACGCAATGTCACATGACATGGGATATCGGCCAATCCGGGCCCAGCCCTCCAGCTGTGCTCCCCCCGCCCCCGCACACAGGTGAGGGCTCCAGCACTCCTCCAGCTTCCAAACGAACATTGAACTCTATTCCAGCCCCAACCAGAACAAATATAAATTTCTGTTATACTTATGATGCTCCAAGTTTATAAACAAGAGAAGGGTTGTAAAGAGAAGAAATACTTTGTATTGGAGCAGATGGTAAGTTTTTAGGCACATAAAACTTTCTTCAGTTCTTTAAACTCCTAAAATGTGATTTTTTTTTTCCAGCCGTAGCATTTGGTTTAATAAAAGTTATTATTACACTTGATAAAACTTCCCTTTTGGAAAAGTTTCTCTCCCTAGTTTGCTACAGAAAAAAAAAAAAAAAAAAACAACAAAACAACAAACCCAAACCAAAACCAGTATCTCAAACAAACACTGCTTTTCAAGCAGCTTGTCTTGCCTTTTGAAGTTTGTGAAGACCACTGAGGTTTTCCTGTTATCAGCATGAGAAAAGTTCAGAAACATTCCAGTTCTTACTGTGCTTTGGACTGATGGTGTTTCATGTAGGTTTGAAAAGAGACAAAAGGAGTTCAGTCCTCAGTTTAACATCAAAGTTTGCTGTTTCTGACTTTAAGTAGCCATAATTGTGTATACATGTAGCTTTGTAGCTCCATAGTTTCTGTAATGAATGTCATGATCTGGAGTTGCATGATTCCCAGCTGGTTTGTCTACCAGTAATGTCCTTGCTCTTGACTTTTGCTGGTCGAAGCAGTGGTTGTAGCAGAAACAGGTAGAAGGGAGGCTAAAAAGGTAACCTACCTCATCTTTCTTTGTGGGCAGGCAGACACACTTATTGGAATACATTATTCTGCTCTGATCGCATTCTGGTATTTATTTACACTGTCCCCAAGGAAAGCTGCCACTGTCTCCACCTCTTCAATCTGCAAGCTGCTCAAAGTCAGCTCAGAAGAAGATGTTTGATTTAGTTTGAATTGCTTTGCCATCTAAGCAGATCTGAAGGCAAAGCATTCTTGGGACTGCTTTCTCTGCAGAATGTTGGTTAAATGTTGGTTCAAGGAGTGTTGTACATCTTGTACAACAAACAAGATGTAGGTCTGAAAAAAAAACCCAGAACAACAGTGTAAATTTTGTGTTAGAGACTAAACAAAGTGTGTGCATGAAAGATATGAATTACAATTTCACAGGCAATTGTAATCCTGGTGTTTCCAAACGTGAGCATTGGATTTTGAAACATTGATTTCAAAATCAAGGTTTCATGTCATTTTTGTGAATATGGTTATAGACCTTCCAGCATTAGCAGACAGACTAAGCATTAGGATGAAAGAGTAGAATTATGGAAATTGCAGTTGATAAAATGTGACAAATCCAAAGTTTGCTGATAACTAGTAATGCTCACAACAGAACTACTCTCCATAGCTGATTAGTATAGATTATACCACCTGGCAAGTCCAGATGGTTTTAAGCAATCATCTGTATCCTCAAAGAACTTTATGGACCTGAAAGTGTTTAGAGCAGCATCCTGATTAGAGGAAAAGGAATGATCCAGGTGCACTAGATATCAGGAACAAACAAGTGATTAGGTCCAGTAAAACCTGCAGTGTTTTTAGAACAGATCGCAGGTTTCATTGTAAGACCAACAGGAAGAAGGGATCCTCACAGAACTTACAGTTAGGTCTGCAAAGGGAATTATATTGCAACACATTAAGCAATACAGTGCAATTTCATCAGTCTTTCAATATAGTGGAAATGGCATGAGAGGGTATGGTACCTCAAAAGGGGATCCACCAGAGTCAGCCTGGGGAAGAGGGAGATGTCTGAGCCTATCAAGAACTGGAGGAAAATATGTATTAAATCCATTTCTCATAAGGATTTAGATTCTTACTGTGGAGACTGTGTCAGACACTGTTCCTGCTTGCAGCTTCAAGAGGAGGTAGTTGTGGCACCCAGTGGCTCCTAGTGCCTAGTCATAAGAATATGTAATTTTGATCTTTTTTTGCCTCAGTATACTAGAACCAGTATCACTAGCAACCTGGACTACAGCCTGGTGCACCAAAGAGGGAATTTTTCTATCCTGTCTATCCTGTCTACTAAAACAGTTTCACTTTTAATAGAGTAGTGTGATACTTAATGAGCTAGAGAAAGAAACCCAGTTTTTATTTACTGATGCAGCAAAGATGTAATTTATATCATACAAATAGATAGTTTCTCTCGTCAATGTGTATTTATGGTACCATCAAAGTGAAACCATCTCCTAAGGGGTTTCAGCAAGGTAGGGTTTGTCTCAGGGATACGAACAGTTTCCTAGAAGGTGGAAAGTTTCAAATCCCTGAACAGACTGAGATATTAAACACAGTCCTTCCTTATCTAGGCAGGTTCTCTTTCTGCTGAGCTACTAAAGGAGAGGAAAGATGACCTCCTCTTTCTGCAGTTTGATTTATTTATTTTTTTTCTTTTTTCCAAGATCTGACTTCAAAGAAAAGGGGTGCTTTGAGATGGTACTGAAGTGGGCTGGACTGGTCTCTGAAGACAAGGTAAGTGTCTGTGCCCAAACTGATGATAAATAAACAGACAGACTTGTCAAATGTTGCTTTCACTTCTGAGTTCTCTAAAATCACTGCACACCTTCCAGTCTTACATGAAAATTTTCTGCAAGCTTGTGTCCTCACCTAAGCACAAGCAGAGTTTCTGGCTTCAGAGTGGTTAGATGCTTACCTAAGCCCTTTTGGAAAGTGAAGAGGCACATCGTTCCCTTACAGCTGGATCCGTTCAGCTTGCTCAAAAGTGTCAAACACCAATCAGCAAAAGAAAGACCCTCCAGAATTGAAGTCAGTTTAAAAAAATGTAGCTACAAGAGGAGGAAAGGATAGCTTCTTCTTCCCGAATCTTTTACAAATGATCTATTAACTTAAACAGTTGCCTACGAGGTGAAAGACTTGGAGTTTATACATCCCACCTCAGCTATAGTCTACAAGGTCAGCCTAATGTATAAGTGATATTTAGGGAGATGATGTAGTGCTTTGTGCTAACTTGCATCCTCAGGTAGGATAGAACTCATGTTTTCAATGTGTTCTTTTTAATATATAAGATACATAGCAGTACTGGAATATCAGCAACTTGCACAACATTTCAAAAAGCAGGTAGCAAATCTTGCAATGAAACTGCCTAAAATGAATTTATATGGGAAAAAAATACAAATAATGACAACATTTTTGAAATGGCACATTCTGCATTTTAACTAGCATTTAATTTGACAAAGGAGTTATTGTGAGTTTTTTGCTTTTCAGTGCAAATTGGAAGAACAGGTTTTTATTTTTATCTCTGCTTTAGATTCACAGAAATTAAGATTGAGAAGTCAATGTGACATTTTTATAGTTCTCATTAGATTTTGAGCAAGCCAAGTAATGTCTGAAAACAGGATTTCTTTAGTTGTCACTTTTTGTATTCTCTCTCCTGAAAGAAAATCCAATTTGTGTAATAATGTGTGTGTGTACAAAACACACAGAGCTAATGACAAGTCTCTGCATGGTACAGCTAGAAGGAGACTGCAATGGTATATGTAACTCCACACTGCGTCTTCTTAGAAAGTGATTCCTGGATGGATTAATTATTTCTCAGTTTGCAGATTAGAGCTCATTTTTAGTAACTAAAATAAGAAAAAGTGCTTAAGGAAGAGTTTAAGGTAGGGGAGTTGGGGTTAGATATCTACTTATAATGGTAATAAGTAAATAGGAAATCTTTATACTGTTGCTGAAGTCTCTGAGTACCTAAAAAATGCTCTTTGACTAAGGCAAGCCACAAGAGGAGAGAAAAAATCTGAAAATCTACTTATGTGAAAAGACCTTGAGAAGGCAAACCTGTAGAGAAATTTTGTGGTTTTCAGGAGAGGTGCTCACCATGGATCCTGCTGTTGGGCTGTACACTTATTCCATTCCTGCTGTTGTTAGAGACAAATATGTGATTAAATTCATTAAATTAAGTCAGGCATCATTCCCATTTCTACTTAACTGCATACTTATGGAAACAGAGTGAAGTTAGAAAGAGATCATAAAATTAAATGAACCAGTCTTTTTCTTCAACATGCACCAGGTCTGCACCTAGAGATCCCTGAGGAAACTCATGTAGGTATCTCATCACTGTACCCTCATATTATCAAATGTAGTGTTTTACTTGTCCCACAGCCCTTGTAAAAACCCATCTTTCAGAGTCTACTATTTACCCATTAGACATAATCCTTTATTTATAGGTAAACAAATGCATTTAAAAATAAATGATTAAAAAAGAAAAAGGAATAGTTGGCTAGGTATATACAAAGCTGTTTTAAAAAGCACATTATAGAGAGTGTATGACCAGGAAAAATATTTGCTAGTAATATAAGTATGTAATAATAAGTATGTGATATGTAATAAATACATTTGATTATTTATCTTTACATATAGCAAGCCCTATACATACAGCTTTTGAGGTTCTGTTTACTTGCATTTGGGAAATCTATATATGTGGATGTTTTTTACTGAGGTACTTGGCTGTCATTCTTATACTTAATACCTATGCAAAAAGGGCTGTTCTTCAAGCTTTGAATGACAGTAGGCAACCCTTTCAGAAACTCTAGGGCCAGATTTAATGGATAAATGAATATATATCACTGTGCATATATTAAATTATTGCTTGCTTGTTTGTGAAGATTGGAAATAAAGGTAGCAATATCTGATGAAGCTAACTTGAGAAGCAGTAAATCCTGTTGTCTAATATCTTGTTTCAAAGATGAAAATATGCAATCTTCTTGAAGTATAAAATGGTTTCAAGAGGTTTCTTTCAAATGTATGGCTTCTTGAAAATAAGAACTTTGGCTCCAGAAGAAATCAAAGCTTCCACAGACTTTAATATGGCAGAACAGAGACAGGCAGGCACATTGTCCCTGTTAAGTTGAGTCAAACCCCTTAAGTCTTGTACTTTCAAGGATCTGTCTTCTTCTGTTATCAGTTTTAGTTGGGGTGGGCAGGAACCAGTGAGGGGATTGTGATTGTTTGGGGTTTCCCTTTGTTTTATTTTGTTCTTTAGCAATATAAGCTGGTTTTATTTTATTTTTGTTTTATTTTGGTTTTGTTTTCCCTCTCAATGGTCCTGGACTGATGGTAGAGTCCTTGTGTTCTTGCCCCAACAGCTTTTAGTCTAAAGGCAGAATGAACACAACAGCAACAATCATAAAAAAAAAAAAAAAAAAAAGTCTGAGAAAAACAGATTATTCATTATGATTTGACTGAATGTTAGCGACTTCCTAAGAGGCTCAGGTCCAGGTCATCATCTGGTAGCAGTTGTTTAGAATTAACCTCATTGTACTTGCACCAATTAATAACAGATAGAAGTCCAAGCTATTTATACCTTTGCAGAGAGTACGTTACCTCCAGACAAGAGCTATTTCGGTTCTGTGCTGGTAGAGGGTCTTGAGCAGTAGGGTCAGTCTGCAGCTGCATTTCTGTATAGTAGATAGTATTTGTTTTCAAGTGAGTGCTCAGAACCTCTGGCCTCAGCAGAGTTCAGGTGATGTAGCTTCTTGTCCACAGAGGTCAGATCCAGATTAATATCACATTGCTAGAGTCAATCTAGAATGATTTCTGTCTTCTATTCAGTAGTCTTGCTTGGATGGAAACTAACCCTTATAATAATGAATAAAAAACTTTATCACTTCAGATTTCTGTTGTATTTATATGTCTATTCCGTTCAGATATTCCTCTGAATAATAAATCTGTTATCATTTGCCATTTTGTCCACTTCAGATCCTAAGGGAGAAAAGGAATACATATTGCTGTTAGGCTGATGACCAACACCTTAATAGCTTTTCAATAGTATTTAAATGAAAATTAATAAACTTTGTGTCATATTAGCTTAATTTTGAAGAATCACATAAGAATAATATTATCCTAAACAACAATTACTGTAGAGACATAATTGTGATAAAGATAAAACATATTAGCTGAGTGCTTACAGACTAGATAATTCACAGAAGGCTTATGGGCTTTCCAGCTAATATTGACCACAATCATCACCTAAAGGAACTGTGTTGACTTTTAAAACAGGAAACTATAGATTGATGGGCAAATGACTAATTAATTTTATATTAGAGTGTTGTAAATATTTTGCTGCTGTTCTTTTTCTGGCGATTGTGTGTAAGAAGTCATTTAGGCAGAATTTATGCTGCTGCTGAGAGACAGCAAAGTGAAGGTGGTAATTTTGTGTTTCCATGGTTCTGGGCTACTGCGGTGACAAAACCAGCTCCAGAGCTAGGCTATGAGGACTTGGCTCACTATAGCCTGAAATTGCAGTGCAGTTCTCTGGTAGATTGTGCACTGAAGGCTGCTCACAACAGATTTCTAGTGATTTTCTGTGGGAGAACCTCCCCTAAGTTGCTTTATGGCATGTAGACTACTTTTAAGGATGTGAGGAAAGATTCTGATCATTTAGCATGACCTACTTATCTCATGTAGGGATGTTAAAGGGCACTTCTAAGGAAGCTTTTGTTAAATGAACTTTCAAATAAAAGGGACTGATCTGTGGCTGATAAAATTTCAGTTTTACATCCAAAAGAGAATGCCTGAGAGAAAAGGCCCCTTCATCCATTTAGGTATGTCAATTAACACAGTAAATCTAGTCTTGGATAGCTTTTACGTACTGAGAGGGAGAAAGGGGAGCATACCCAACTTCGTAGACAACTCTTGTGGAACAAAGACGGTGAAGGGACAATAGCACATGGCCAGTTACAAGTGACAAAATGCTTGATGTTCTAATTTTTTAAATGGAATTCATAAAAAAAAAAGGTCAGTCTCAGCTGACATGAACAGACGTGTGTGAATGGGGTAAATGGTGGCCAGGTGTATTTTCTACTCTTGGAAAAATAATATCCTTTTCTACCTTATGACATGACCTTCTCTTGCTGAGCCTGTAGGAGAAGCACTGAGGTTGGACTGTGTAGCTGTTTCATTACTGAATCAACATGATATACCTGCTTTTGGCTTGGCCCATGTATATGTGGTCTCCCTCTTAAATAAAATGGACAAGGATCTGGTTTCAGGCCCTGAAGTGGCACAGCATGCCTTGGATCTACATGTTTAACTCCTTGTTCTGCTCCCCGGAACAGGATAAATACCTCTCTGCTCCCTACTGGAAACAGACCCTGCCCGGTGCTATCCCCCAAACTATGTCCTGCAGAACTCTGCGAGAGCATTGGCTGGCACAGGCCAAAACAACACCAAAGATAAGCTAACAGTTGAGGAATGTGGACAGTCACAGAACATGCTCTGACCTGATTCCGTTTACTCACACAGGCACAATTTTGCTATTAACATGACACCAATAATAAATGAGTGACCCGTGGTGAAGCATGAACTTTAGTAACCTCTGACACACAGGTATTGCTCAGAAGAGGCACAGCAGGAACCTTGCTGATGCAGTTATGTTGGAAATTGTCATGTAGCTCAGTAAACAGAGCCTGTTTCCCTCGTATGTAATGCTATCAAATTGTGTGTTAACAACCCAGTTGTGCCAATGACCCAGAGTCCGTTAGCGCCTATGATTTCCCAAATGCCTGGGAATGTATAGGGAGGCTTGACATTATCTTTCAGCCCTGTGTTTCACAGGGTGGTTATACAGTGAAGTAGATGAGTTTTCTCAGCATATCATTGGAGCTCTGGTCAATTGATCCCATGGATGCCACAGTCCTGCTGCAGGGAGCCTTATGTTACCGCATGTTAAGTTTTCCTTTGAGGATAGAGAAAAAAACCCTTAAATGCTGTTCATCTGATTGTAGTGGGATTTCAGGGCAAGAAGATTTATATCCATGTCTAAAAAGTGATTGATAACACTCTTATTCAAAATTTCTAGGAAGCCACTTAGTGACAAACTGATATTCTACATATTTCCAGACCATAAGTCTAGAAGATTATCTTTGTATGTTCTACTTCAAATAATTAATTTTTACTTGAGTGAAAAAATGGTTGTCTTAGTGTTCTGTGCCTGGAAGAGGCAATGGTAACAGCAAGTGACAGAAGGACCAGCAAGATGGGACTGGCAGAGTTGTGACTGCTCTAGCAGCCAATGTCAAAACCATGACTCAGGCAGTAACACCGACACAATGTACTACAGACCCACCCATGGGACATTAATGGGATGTTCTAAAGTGATTTGAAGTTGCAGGTTCATCTGAATGTATTAAGACCGACTTGAACCCCTCTGAATAAAAACAGGCATCTAAAACCTCTGTAAGGAAGAGAAATAGATCATATTTTATATACGTATCTAAGACATATAGACCAAAAGGTATCCAGGTAACCTGTTCTGTCATCAACCTAAGACCAACTTCTGTGTCTGAAAAAAAGTGAGCTACAAGAGCCAACCCAAAATCCCAAACAAAGCATAGTAAACATTCTACTTGCACAACCCCTCATGTACAGGCGTGGAATATACAGAGAAACTTGTACATCCCAAACTAGCAGCCCAGTGAGTCATGGGAAGTCATTTACCCTGATTCTGAGGGGAGACAGTGACAAAACTTGGAAGACTGTCTGAACCAGTGCCATGTACTGATGACTGTTGTACAATCTTAAATTGACTTGAAGTTATTCTTTCTGAAACTGTTAATTTCCTTTTACTTAAACCATGTTCTCCAACTATGACCCAGAATGTCTCTGCAAGTATGAGCTGAGGTAAGATCTAATCCTCCATGTGTTACTTTAAAATAACCTGAAGTGACATGGGTAAGGCTAAAAAAACCCCAAATATTGAGTAGCATTTTCTCATGGCATTTAGCAGACCAGGGCTTAGTCTTGTAAAGAGACTAGAATTCAGACATGCTAACAACTCTTTTGCATTTATAATTTGTTGGGAACTGTACAATTCCAGTGTGTCTTGGCATGAGAAATTTTGTTCTCTTTGCATTTGTAAGCAGATTTAAAGGATAAATTCCATTCTAAGAGGTGATCTCCAAAGATGTATTCATATTAGAGATGCAGAAGCATTGTCTGGCTTCTGTTAATGTCTTATGTTCTTCTGGCTTTTCTCTGAGTTTACCTAACTGTTACGAAGTGTATGTACATTTTAGCGTGTTCCTATGCCTTTTGGGGCACTCAAGAAGATCTGGATAATATGCATGTGGCAAAATTTAAGGAAAAAGTGTTATTTGGTGTGTTGATTTTGGCTGGGATAGAGTTAATTTTCTTCACAGTAGCTAGTATGAGGTTGTTTGGGATTTCTGCTGGAAACAGCATTGATAACACAGGGATGTTTTAGCTACTGCTGAGCAGGGCTCACACAGAGCCAAGGCCTTTGCTGCTCCTCACCCCACCCCACCAGCGAGGGGCTGGGGGGGCACAAGGAGTTGGAAGTGACACGGCTGGGACAGCTGACCCCAACTGACCCAAGAGATATCCCAGACCATATGATGTTATGCTCAGTGTATAAAGCTGGAGGAAGAAGAAGGAAGGGGGGGGATGTTCAGAGAGATGTTATTTATCTTCCCAAATCACTGTTACACATGATGGAGCCTGGCTTTCCTGTAAATGGCTGAGCACCTGCCTGCTGATAGGGAATGGTGAATGAATTCCTTGTTTTGCTTTGCTTGCATGTGCAGCTTTTGCTTCACCTATTAAACTGTCTTTATCACAACCTATGAGTTTTCTCACTTTTACTCTTCTGATTCTCTCCCTCATCCCACCCAGGGGGGAGTAAGCAAGTGGTTGTGTGGGACTTAGTTGCCAGCTGGGGTTAAACCATGACATTTGGCTCTCTAGTAAGCCTCAATGGTGTGCTTAAAGGTCTGTAACACTGGCGTAAAAAATAGGACCAGAAATAGCTTTAGGGCTGACTTTAAGGCATTTACCAAAACACTGACTGAAGCCACTATTTTTTTTTTTTTTTTGAGGTAGAAACTAATTTAGGAAACTAAGTTAGGTAAAACTTCTCTTCAAAGGACACAAAAAAAGAAAGCAGAGTTGCAGGCTTTCCTTAGTGAAGCTTGCAATAGATTTCAGCTGAGATTTGGAGATTTTTTGTAGAGTTAATTTTCTGGGCACTGGTGTCAACAAGTCTTAATTCAGATCTGGATTGTGCTGTATGAGCTTAGGTCCTCAGAAAAAAAACATGTTGCATTAAAAAAAAAAAGGAAAATAATTAGCAAAACCAACTAGTCCTTTGACTTCATAGTCAAGCCCTTCGTATAAGTGCTCATTGAAAAACAAAAGCAGGCAGCTAACTCTTGTCTAAGAGCATTGTCAAGGTTGCGGGCCTGGATGTCAGTCCAGATCTAATATGTACCAGGCCTGAAAATTCTAATGTGGGACTCACCTGTGGTTACCATTGCTCTGTTATATGGAAAAATCTTGTTTAAAATTACTGTCTGAAACTGTGATGATACTCAAGTGCTGTAAAATATGGGTAAGGTATGGTCTTGACACTTTTAAATGTGACTTCTACTGTGTTCATGCACCATCTGTGGTCTGGTTGCAAAATTGTTAAGACATCCGTAGGATCTGTTTTTTCAAAGTTACAAAATATTGTAGCAGCTGGCCAGTCCAGACAATGGATTATATTAGCAACTTGGGTATATGAGAGATGTTTACTATTGGATTTAACTGGGAAGGGAGAATAAAACAAGCCTCCGTAAGCTTTTATCAATGAACCTACCATAGCTCCCATTATTCCAGGGATATAGCTGATTAAAAGAGACCAGGATCCATTAAAAAAGACATACATAAAGGACAAAGAATCTGTGAATTAGGTGGGTAGCCATGTCTGTGCTCACAGCCTCCCTGGTCCCTTCTAGGGAGCTGCAAAAAGAAAGGCTGCTGGTGAGCAGGAGACCTTCCTCCATCCAGCTATCTGAAGAAGACCTTGACAAGGGGCAGGTACCTCTTAAGGCTTCTTGGTTTACCTTTGTTTCCTTGTCTATCTGTTTTTTTGCTTTTATACTTTCTCTTGTCCTTGCTGGAATAGACTAGCTTTTTATTTTGTGTGTATGAAGCAGTGCCTGTGTGAAGCAGACACGTCTTCCACCTCATGAGGAACAATAGAGAACTGAGAGCCCTCCAGATCATTTGGAGAGTGTGTCTCACCCACAGCATGACATTTCAGGGGCTGAGAACATCCCTTTCATTCTGCTACAAGACTCCTTGCAGTCTGGGGACTGACACTGCAACCACAGCATGTAATAATCAGACCCTCTTTCTGGCACAAAAGGACATGGCAACAGCTCTTGATTTGAGAAAATTCATTCTGTCACTCCTTTTTTTGCAGCAGTGATCTAAAAAGTGAGAAAGGCCTTAATAGAATGCACCCTATAACACTGGAAATTCTGTACCATGACTGAGGATCAGAAGGAATGTGAATGAATCTCTAGTGCTCTAGATGCCACAGAAGAGAACCAGGTCTTTTTGAAAATGGTACTATCAGGAAACATCAGAGAAAGAAAAATGGAAGTATCTTCCTGGTTTGGTCTTATTGAAAGATCTCTTCAGGCTATAAAGCTATACACAATTGCTTACAGATCTGGATAATCCTCAAGCCATCTAGTAGCTCTAAAAAAATCCACTTTCTTTCCAAATATGTAGCACTATTTGTCTTTTTATTTCCCCTTGCGTGTCAGAAATAACTGCAAATAGTTGAAGCGATGACCAACTGTAAGAGCAAACTCTTCCTACAAACAGGAATGGAGAGCACTGTCACTCTCATATTGATGCGATGAAAGGAAGAAGGCCTATTTAACCTTCTTTCTAATAAAATCTTGACATAAGTCCTACTAAGTTACATGAAAGATGTCTTTAAATGCTGTTAGCCCAACTGCCTTTTGAAATATTATCTATCAGCTCACTTACTGACCTGCTGCAGTAAAATTCTGTAAGGAATTTCTCTGAGCTATAGGGTCCCCTTCTTCCTTCATTCAAGAAAGGAGAGATCTTCTTGAGGTCTATTCCTTCTTGAAGGGGTCTTCTTATCAGGTCTTGCTCCACTGGACAATTGAGAATGAATTTCCTTTTCAATTTGAAGGAATAACAAAAGGGTATTCCACAGGTGAAATGTAGCAGACAGTAAAAGGGCTCCTGGATCTCTAGGAGGAAGTTTGGGTGATCTGTGAAAGCATCCTTTACCACCGGATGATAGTGTCAATTCATGCCAAAAACCTACCTGTTACACAATAAATAGTTTGGGGTTACACTGGAACCCAGGTTCACCTTGTCAGCATATGCATGTTTAAGAAAGTTGTATCAGGACTGGGTTGGTATTGTGTGTCCTCCCCAGTCACCACTAACCATCCTGGACAGAGAATGCACTATCCCACTTCGTTCTTTCATGCCTTTGCCTGGGTAAAGTAGTCTGCAGAGGAAACAGGTTGTTGGGGTGGGATGGAGACTGTGGGTTTATACACGCACAAGCCACAGTACGGACTCTAGCTCTCGTTAGGTAAACTACAGAGAGTCTTCCTGGGTGAAGACTCTATCAAAGCTGTAGTTGCCCAAAATGTTGTGTCAAATTCAAGCATTTTTTTAAAGATGATCCTAAAGAAAACCTACCCTTTCAGGCTAGCTTATGAGTATAGTACATGGTGGACACAAATTCTTCTGATCAAATAAACCAACATCTCCCAACTGATCACATATCTTGCCTGAAACAACTATCCTCTAATGTTGCTTTTGGAGGCTGTATTTTAAAGTGAAGAACTTTACACTGAAAGGAAAGATCATGAATTCTAGTTTGTTTATTTTTCAGAAACATTGTCAAGGGAATGTTAAAGTTTGAGACATATTTTCCAGTCAACATTTTAGCCAAAATGATGCACAAAGACACAATGCACAAACCCTATGAGAGTTGATTCAATCTCTGGACTGTTTGTTTTTATGAGTGCCTGTGGTGCAGTGACCAAAGAACATGTTTCAGTCCTGTAGCAGTTTAACATGTTGGTTGTGCCTTGACATGAAGCAGGTGAATACAGAGTTCAACCAGGTGGATTGTAGAAGTTGCTGTTTCATTAGGCACCGTACAAAAGCACAGTAAGAGACATCCCTTCCTATTAAGAGTGTACAGTCCAAATAATCCAGACAAGAAAGAGAGATGTAGAAGGAGGTAAAAGAGGTTTGCTAAAGACACACAGCTGTTGGCAGTTAGGTATGTAAAGGGCATTTCTGGTGAAGGTAAATGGCATTTCTGGTGAGAAGACAATTTTCTAAGGTTTCAGGTATTCAATAATCCCCACCATGCAAATTTATAATTATGTTTGTGTTATTTTTGTGTTATAATAATTGCATCATTATTATTTTCAACAACATTTGTAATAAAAAAAAAGTTGCTTCACATTGTCTTAGTGTGAATATCTGTGAAAGGTTGGGAGGCACTCAGGGTGCTAATTTAAGAAACCCAATATGCTTGGTGGGGGGCTGAACCTGAAGCACTGGGGCAGGGTTTGGCTGAGAAACGAGGATGAACTGTCCGTCATAGGCAATGAAGGGTTTTTAAGAAGGTGAAGAGGAATTAATACAAAATAAATCATCTACTTGGAAAAAGTGAACAAAGAGCAGTTTTATTCCTGAAAATGCAGAGACTTTCCACTTTGTGCTGTAAAGCCAACCTAAATCTTAAACAGGGAAAATGATGCCATGGTAAATTTTTCATGCAGTGAAGGTAAAACCAATTATACTGTAACAATTTCTTACAAGTTACTTCTTTGCAACTTTTCGAATTATTTATTTAATATGACATTTTGGAATGAAAACTGCCAACTACAGAGAGGAAAAAAACCCTAAACATGAGCCTGTTTACAAAAATTACACATATGCACATGGAGAGAGAGAGTACAACGTTAAAGCCAAAAATTTCCACCAGTGATACTTGTACCTTGTTGTGTTAATGTCACCCGTATGTTTCAGCAAAACCTTCTCCTACCCAGCAATTTAAAGTGCATTCATCAGGAAAACAAACACAAAAACCTGAGCTGTATAATTCATCATCCTGCTACATTTTTGCTCATGGAACATAACCTTGCCTTAAAGCTTCTCCAGCTTAATGAGCAATTTGTCTTGTGGGTCTAGTAAAAGCTAAAATCTCTTTGTAGTGATATAAATCTTGCAGCATCCAGATGCAGTAAAAAAGATCAAATATGGTGCCAGAGAACTGGAGAAAACAATCAGAACAACTTTTGTAACATAATTTAAAATATAAAAATATTTCCTGTATTTATTATCTGAGTTCACTGGATTTGGTAGCATCAACCTGATTCTGTTTGTATCACTTGCTAGGTTTAGGAGTGGTGAACAGCAGACTGGCTTTCAGGTTTACATACAGATAATATGTAGAACAAGATTTTACAAGGAAATTAAGGTCTGTTTTACAGAAAAACATTTTGAAGCTTTCTCCCCAGAAGTGAACTAAATGCTACTTTCAACAATTGTAGCAGGTGAAAACTCATGGAGGGGAAAAATGAATTGCTTTGTTACATTCATAGGGGACATGAAGAAGTCTTAAATGATTTTAAGAAGACTTAATCTGAAAGAGGGTAAATTTAGATTAGATATAAGGAAGAAGTTCTGTACTGTGGTGAGACGCTGGAACAGGTTGCCCAGAGAAGTTGTGGATGTCCCCTCCCTAGAAGTGTTCAAGGCCAGGTTGGATGAGTCTTTGAGCAATCTGATCTAGTGGAAGGTGTCCCTGCACATGGCAGGGGGGTTGGAACTGGGTGATCTTTAAGGTCTTTTCCAACTCAACCCATTCTGATTCATTCGATAATTCTATGATTAATCTGATTTGTAGGTCCTTCTCGTACATTTGAGGACAACTGACCCATCCAACTCATCATTCTCATTGAACTCCTCTACACTCTCTTTATTTTATCCATATTTTTTTGAAAAACAATTCTCAGAAGTGCATGTCAACCTTAGGTAAAGTGTTACTAGGACTGAGGAAAGTGAAGGTGTTACTTAACTCATAGGCAACTATGAAATTCAGCAGAAACCTCAGGAGTAACCTTACTCCACCTGTCCTATTTACTACCTTTGTAGTACTGCCAGTGCATGAAGAGGTTTCTCAATGGCACACATTTAACAGAAAAACAAACAAACAAAAAAAAAAACAAAAGCAAACTTCTAAATTAGTTCTTTGTTTCCATTTGGATCTTAATCATATTTCCAGGTCTTTTTAATGACCTTGTAAAATCATTGACTACTCATTTCTTATTTTTGGTACAAGCTGCTTTTAAAATCTGAGTCAGGGCTCTATATTAGAACATCCAATTAAGTAATAGCAGGGTAAATAATTTAATTTTACATTGGAATAATATAATCTTCATGCTACATTTCTGTTTTTATTTATAACCAAAAAATTCATCTATTTTTGCCCTTCCTTTTCCTCCTAAGGCCTGAGAAGAGAAAAAGGCCTGAAATTTCTAGAGGTTATAGAAATCTCTACCAACTTTCTTTACATAGTCACAAATATCATTATAGTCCTATGCTGCAGACCTTCCTCCCTCTTTTCCTCACTCCAGTTCTCTTACTGCCTCTGCTGTACAGTCAGTCTGTCATCCATCAGTTCAACTGCACCCAAAAGCCCTCCAGACCTGTTTGCACAACACACACTGGAACAAACACATCAGGCTGACTCTCCCATGCAGTCCACAAGATTCGCACCTCTGCTGTAAAAGGTCAGGGTGCTAGTTATCTTTGGCTGTTTGTGCCCATTAAGGTGATGTGAGTCTGCAGGAAGAAAGCTATTTGCTTATAGTCCTATTTAAGATTTTCAAGTGGCAGTGCTTTTTATTTCTTAATTTTCAAAGCATTGTAAATGCCAGGATATGCAAATGTAGGACACGGAGCTTGGCAGAAACAATAGCTCTTGGAAAACCTCATTACAGTAGCTCATGTACTGCTGGGGCCAGAGCAGAATTATTCTTAACAATATGCTCTTGTTCAGAGGGCAGTTCAGAGCAGCAGCCTGTTTTTCATTGCTCTCCATCACCCTCCAGAGTCCAGATCTCTCCACTGAGAAGGAAACAAGCTCTTAATGTAAGCACCCAAAAGTAGGCTTGGGAATAAAGTCCTTCACATTCCATTTCCTACATTGACACTAACCTTCTGGCCAATTTGTTAGGAAACTACATAGTATATGGAAATGTTGGGTTCAGTTCCCTCCTCTGTCTGGGGGAATGTGAGTCTGATTCTCTCTCAGAGCACAGCAGGTTTTGTATTGTGCAGACAATTGTGAAATCTGCCTGGCCTTGAGTTTGTTAGAGATATCTGCAGTCTTGCTAAAGTTTCTTGAAAGACTGGTGACGTGAACATACCTGCATACAGAATCATGGAGTCACAGAATACTTCATATAGGAAGGGACTTCTGCAGATAGTCTAGCCCAACTCCTGCTCACAGTAAAGTCAATCACAACAGATTGTCCAGAGCCATGTACAGTCAGAATCTGAGTATCTCTAGGCAACCTGTTCTAGTGTTTGACCACCATCACAGTAAAAAAGAAAAGCAAAAAATCCTAACTTTTTTTCTTATACTTAAGAATCTTCTTTATTTTGATTTGTACTCATTGTCTCTTGTCTTGTCACTAGACACCACTGAGAAGAATCTAACTGCATCTTAGTTATTCTACCACATCAGATATTTGTAGACACCGACGAGATCCCTCAGAGCCTTCTGTTTTCTGGACTGGACAGTCCCAGTCTTGACCTTTCCTCGTATGATAAATCCAAAAGAAACCACAGGTCAGCCAGTCACTTACCATAAAATGTGCCAACCTTCTGGCATACCTGGAATAAACAGGAGGGAAACTGCTGAAGTTACATCAACATGAGACCCACTTCATAAATGTCTTTAAATGATCTGGAATAGGATAGAATATTCTTTGTACATGTGTTTAGGAAAACGTGCCAGTTACTTGCTGAAACTGCTGATTTGTTTTTGAAAATTTCTACTTTAATAAAGCTTCTTATCCCTTTTCTCTGCTAGAATGCAAGATATTTTGGGTTGAAGTCCTGAATTGTTTGTGTGTATTTCTGCAAATTTCTCTTTCTGATAGATGCTGTTTCTTGTTGGTTGTGGTCTGACATTAACAAGGGGCAGTCACAGATTGAGCATTACATAACACAGAGGTATATGGTTCTGTCTGTCCAAATCTACATTTCACTCTGTCATCCCTGTGTGTCACAGGTTTGATTTCTGCCTACCCTGTCATCATTACCTGTTCACATCTCTATTTTCCTATGCTAGTCCCAATGTGTTTGCTTTTGTCAATGAGGCTGACCCTCCTTTCTCTTTCCTTGTCAGTCTTCAAATCTTTTCTAAACAGGTCTGCTTTCTTTTTTGATCACTCCTCAAGAATCACCTCTGTTGTGCCATTATAAGGTTAGACATATATATGTATGTATATATATATGGATTTTCAGGCTAAATAAAAATAACTGGTAGATCTGTTTATATAAAATTCTGGGATAGGCTGTATTTTGGGAAAATGTGCCTACTTCCATTTTTAACTCTCCAAAATTAATTTTTCTGGCTTATGAGTGCTTCAGGTCAATACCTTTTTACAGATTTTTACTTCAAGTGGTCCCAGATTAATCATACTCTTTACTGATAGTCATTTGATTAGCCCTATAACTTACATCTGTCTTTCTTCACTGAGCATCTGTCCAAACAGACTCAATTATTAAGACTCAGTTCTCCATTCCTTGGCCTGTATCTGGTAGAATGGGGGGAGACATCTGCCTTTTTCCTCTCCACATCTTGACCAATTATGACGTCTTACATTTATTATGGGCAAAATAGATGATATTTTTCATTTAGACAGTTGACTATAAATTCTTTAGTGAACACGTGCAGAATCATGAAACATAATCAATATCTGAACACACTCTGGGCTGAACAGATATTGTTGACTCATCAATAATTGCAAGTAAGAGTGTGGCTCAATCGATACTCTGACTCAAAATTGCATGTTAGTGATTTTGGAGCAAATACTAGCAGAACATTCAACAAAGTTAATCAGAGAGACCATAAAGTCCCTGGAAAAGACTAATGATGATAAATGAGCTGTCAAACTCCCATTTAAGCCTTCCTCAAGATAACAGGACTCATCCATGTGCACCTCATTCCAGCTGCCTAAGCTGCTTCCCAGATATAACAGTGCCTTTCTGAACTGGGAAAATGTTATACTCAGATATCCAAACTGAGGCACAAAAAGGTCTATGAGCTTAGATTGGGCTTGTTGACCCAAGAGTAGCCTGCTTCTTCCCTATGTTTTCCTTTTCATATGGATTTTTTTATTCATACCCAAACCCTGACTGTAAGACATTATGTAGCTCCTATGCAGATATAACATATAGTGGAAAAAAGATTTCTCAGTTGTGTTTTCTGTGATTGTTAATGGCTGGGTGATAGCTGGCTCTGTATGAATTGTCAGAAGTCTTTCAGAAAATCTTGATCTTGCAAAAGTAGGAGCTACCCAGAGCACTGAGCATGGCACTTTTTATCTCTTAGATGAATATCAGTGCCGTTAGAAAGGCATGATACTGAGTTGGCTGTTAATGCAAGAAAATTTCCATGATATACCGAAGAAGCAAAGGTAACTGAAGGAATTTTTACTCTGTCCCTGAGCTACAGTTCATTATTTTATACGTTTTAAAGGGTCTTTTCTACAGACTTATATATTGAAGCCCTCTGTCTGTGGAAGGGAAAAAATTCTGCTGTTTTGATCTACATTGTAACTATCAGGAGAGTAGAAAATATCCAGTCTCTGAGAGCTCTGTTAAGATGTCTTTATTGTGCCATTTGGATGGCAAAGGTAATTCATATTAACTAGTCAGAGTCTTCTGTTTCATGATGCTTACTTTATCAAAGCAAGTTACTCAAAATTCAGCCTCTCTTCTCTTCTGCACTGGGCATATAGATCAAACCTCAGAGTGTTACACAGTGAAATGGATTGGTATTCAGCTGCAGATCCTCTGCACAGTGGCAGAGACTTGTTGGCTGCCTTCCATGTTAGGTTTTAAAAGGGCTCTTGAACACCTTGAAAAGAGAGCAGACGCTTAGAGGAACTATCACTTGGCTAAGTAGAAGAGAAACATGAATCTTAAACTGACTTGAGGGTCTTTTGCAGACCAGTCTTGAGACAGTTTATCTTACAGAGTATATATTCCCTTTCCCTTCCCCACAAGTTATAGTTTGTTTTTTTCCCCATTCTTTGCTCTTAACTCTATCTTAACAGTGAGTACATCTCCCTGTGTTCACCTTGTGCTTGTTCAGTCAGTGTGGACCAGTTCATTCAGTACCTTTTTAAGGGTGCAAATACATAGATATTAATGTCACTTATTGCGGTTGGGGATCTGGATCTTGATGACACATCATTTTTATTTCAATTAAAGGATGATTTCCCTAACTGAAACTGCAAGAAATGCACAGAGTCTCTCTGAGGAGAGATTAGAGAGGAAAGAGCATTCCTGAAAAAGAATTGATCTAATGCCCCCCAAAATATTAAATAATGGTCAGGTGACTCATGTCCAAAAATAACTGCTTTTCTTTTTTTTTTTTTTTTTTAAATCCAGCACATACCACAACAAGATCTCTGCAAAACATGTATGTGAGACAGTTATATGAGATCCAACCCTATGAAATAGTTTGAAAAGTGTTCCCTGGAAGAATGTTGAACACTCCTAATCATTGCATATGCTCATTTACAGAAGTCTTATTTTAAACCTGTCTGAAAAACTGCAGAAGGGCCTGTCAGAGTGAATTAGGAAGGTCAGTGTTGCCAGCTGAAGTCTAAATACATTTTTTTCTTAATTTCAACAGTAAGACCCCTCTTGGAATCACCTGGTGCTAATCTGTCTGAACCCTCTGTCTTTTGAGCACCTGAATCTGTGTTTTCTGAAATGCAGGGTAATGCTCCAGTTTTTAGACCATCTTTCTTCTCGATGGTAAACTCAGAAAACATGTGGATGCCAAATACAACTTCTGTCAGAAACAGGTATATGAGCTTCCAGTTTAATTAGGAAGACTGTATGAAATATGTCATTGCAGTCATCAGTCCTAGCGATTTCTCATGGCAGCAAGTAAACCTTGGTTTGACTGTGTGGTTCTTGCTTTGGAAGATCAGACTGCTGAGACATTGACTTTGTTTCCTTTTTCTCAGCATTCTTAAATATGGTGGTCTTTCCTCCTTAGGAGACTAGAGAGTGAATCAGCTGCTGTCTCCCCTTGTAATGAAATAAAGCTCCAAGAACTCTGCTGACTTCTCTAAAGTTACACCCAAATTTACCTCAGTGTGAATGAAAGCAGGATTGAACCTTTATCTTAACTTTTATTTTTATTCCCCTCAATGGATTGCTTCCCACAGCAGCTCCAAAATCAACCAGCAGTTTCCATAGTTGCAGTTTTGTTTTATTTTTTATTTGCTTTTCAGATTTGAAGGCTGTCTATAGTATTGCCAATTCTTTGTATTCACAGTAGTGTGCATAAGACCTCTAAAATATCAGGACTAAGTTATTTTTTTTAGAAAATTAACAATATTTGAGTGAATTATATACCTTTTTAAATTCTAAGGAGAGATATTTTCTAAAATATATAAATAAATATGATTAGGAGACAATGAAAGTTAAGATTCTTGGGAAATCAAGAATTTGAGAAATTTTGTAAATTGGATTATTCCTGAGATGCCCAATGAAATTTTGAGAAGCTGGCAACATTGATTATAAACCTGTTTTTCTAGCAGTACTTTGTTTGCTCCTTAAATCTACGAAATGCACTGGTGTGCATTTTGTTGCTGTTGGCTTTTATGTCCTTGTTGTTCTGGCATTGCCTGGCTGGCAGGAGCAGGTAGCAAAGCTGTCTGGCATTTATTCCTGTTTGATAAGGATGAACGGGTTCAAATTGCACTAACTTTAATCTGGATCCCTATGACTGACATTTAGGAAATGGATTTTTTTTCTTATGGCCTTTTTTACAAAACCTGTTATGGTATGAACAGTATTTTTTACAACAGTAGAAAGGATCTTGGGCAAAGGAAACTTGAAACATTTTGTAGGAGAAAGTGGGTGAGGGCTGGTTCACAGTCTGCTGTGGGGAGAGGAAAAGTGGGAAGGGACACTATCAGTTTAAATCAGATTGGTACATTTTGACATTCTTTGTTAAGACTGTGAATCTAAACCCAACTACTCTGACAAAATTGGTCTCCTAAGTGGTAACACAGTCTGGCTTGTATTACCTAGGTGCTTAAATCAGCTCTTGTGACTTAATTCAAAACCTGTTAGGCATTGGCAGAAATGGCTGCAGGGTGAAGGGTAGAAGTGTCCAAATGAAACTATCCCACGGTCCATATGTTTTGAGCATGTGTAGCTTGACTAGAGTGAAATTTGTGAGTGCACCAGAGCACTTAAATTAGTGACTAAATATAATTTCCAGGGCCTAAAAGGATGGAAAACCTTGGTTTAATTTTACTGAGTCAGGATTCCATGGTAATAAAGAAACTGCAAACACATGTTCTAATAAATTAAACTATTGTTTTTCACTGTTTGCAACTAGGGCCCAAGAGTCAGGCAAACTCACTGCAATGTCAGAAAGCCACTCTGCCAAGTGTTAGATCGTGCCCTATCTATTTGAGAGTCAGTGCAGTCCATGTGAATTATTTAGAAACATTTAGAACACTTGATGGAGGATCAGGAGGGGATGATCCTGACCAATATATCTTGATGAGTGGTTAGGACTGTACCATAGCTGCTGCTGAAAACAATACAAAAACTCCATGTCTGAATGCTCTGGAATTTGGTCCTCAAGCTTCACAATTTTATTTCTTCACAAACTGGGCCAGCTGAATGTAGCACCAAAAAAGGTTCTGAATTGTTTGGGTTCTTTTGGTGCTTGTTTTACTAGTGAGGGCAGGGGAGAGGGAAAGTCAAAGTGCTTGTTGGCTTTCTGTTCCTTCGTGTCTGTGCTAGTTACTTGTGAATGTAGTATTCGTGGTCTTGATGGAGACATGACATAATTGTCACAGGGCTTTAGCTTCTGAAGTAGCAACAAGTTCAAGACAGCCATTAGCTGGGTTTCTCTGCCAGTAGCAGGCAGCTTCTCAGTGGCGCTTAGTGCTGGGAACCCTTGTGAACGGGTGCTGTGGGCATCTCTTGGCTGTAGGATGCAGCACTACAAGTTCACTTTTGAGAGGAATCTGCTTGCTGCACCCTGAATTGTGTTGCTTTATCGGGTTGGTTAGCCCTGAGTTCCCTTCACCTTGTGTACTGCTACATGATAGAGAAACAGCATTTTAGTACTTTATGAATTTTATTTTAGAGATCCCGTTTCATCTCTTCCTATTATTATTATTAACAGAAATGAGTCCATTTATGAATAGAAGAGGCTTAGTATTTGAGAAAAAGTCCCATGCCTGAATGAAAGTCACTCTTTTCCTATTACAGTAACCTGCATTTCAGCACCCTGATTTAATATCTTCAGTGACCGCAATGCTCAGGGGCAGTGGTAAAAGCAGTCCTCCCAGCTCAATTTCTCCCCATGCATAGGAGGAGGCACTCAGATGCCCAAGAGCAGTTTCTAGTATCATTCCAGAGCATCTCACACAGCACGTAGTAGTGTCCAGGCTGGGAAACCCACAGTGGTTTCCCACTGTAGGAAAACTCAAAGCATTCCTACAAACTGGTAGACTGTAAAGTCAGGGAGAGCAAACTATTTGCATGCAGGGGCATGGATAGAGAAAAATGAAGAGGGAGTGTTAGTTGGATACCGCTTCCAGCTCCTTGGGTATGCTGTCACTCTAAATCAACCTTAGTGTCTGTGACCAAGATAATCTGCAGGCAGTAAAAAGCCACAAAAACTTCTTTTAAGAGGGAGAGATGGAGACATCAGGGAATGGTTGCTGTAACCATGTCTGACCCAAACATTATGTTTCAGTTGTGCTTACATGTTACCTAAAGTGTTCTTACATGTGCATGACGTGCTCATCTATGTTTACAAATCCAGCTCAATGCCCTGTACATGCTTACACCATTATCTTCCTTGATAGTTACAGCCTTGACTTTTCTTGACCATTTACAGGCATTGATTTGGGGTGACAACCGAAACCTGATGTTGCAGTCAATTGATTTTAAAGCTGCAGTTTTGCTTTGCCTTTGCCATAGGTGAATGGGCTCAGCCTAAAGGCATCAATACCCTTCCAGATATATTTTAGAAATGGAAGAAACAGGCCTTTGAAACTTTAGTGAAACCTGTTGGGAAGAACTATCTATAGATGAAGAAAAATCTAAATATGCTTTTCCTGAATGATTCAGTACAGTTCATTTTTGACACTTTGTAAAAGAATTAAATGGACGTCTTTGACATGCTGAGAGTCTACAGGTCAGATAAACACTGATCCCTTGCAATCCCAATCAGTTGCTGTTGTTCTAAACGTAAGAACTTTCTAGCAGAGTTGATGCAAGAAAAATGCTATTTTGGAGCTAATTAAAATATGTCAAATCATCAAAATACTTTCAGAGAATAGTATCATGAGACATTAAATTCACTGCTTTTGTAAATAGTAAAACAGTGACTATTTCATGATGCGGAGATTTAATTACAGAGAGGATGACATCTTTATAACAGTATAAAACTAATTATACATCACAGGAGCTGAACTGGACTATACTCAGCCCTGCATTCTCAGTGCGCAGCTGTGCGGAGCAGGTTGTCAAACACCCACAAGTCTGTGACAGTCTGCTTTTGTTTTGCAGTCGGCTGAGCGTCTGTGAGTAATGGTATGCCTCCCATGGCACAGCGATGTTTAATTGACCGCAGCTAAAAAATTGGCAGGGTGGATTTTAAGCAGGCATGGTCTGAGAGAAGAGATTTTGTATGCTTGTATAGGCAATAGAAGGTGTGTACTGATGAACTATGTATCTCTTACTTATTGTAAATAATGGTTGTTTGTCAATGCTGAAAAGTTAAACCAAGAATAAACTATATTTTTACCCCCTTTGTAATTAATAGAAGTTTTATTTTTTTGAAACATACCCAATGCCAAGTAAGCATCTTCCTTAGTGAGATTATTCAGACGTTCTGTGTGACACATTTTCAAGTCAAGTGGAATATGAGGAACACTTCAAAACCACACAAAGTAGTTAGGGAAAGATTTTAAGGGGAAGTAAAAGATGATAAATTTATTCTTGCAGTTCTCGTTGTTGTTATTTTTGTTTCAATCTTTTTTTTTTTTTTTTTTTTTTTTTTTTTTTGTTCTATCTCAGTTGTCATTATGCCAAGAGAAAATGTCTAACTACATGCACATTTTTGGTACTTGAATAAGTAGTCTCTGTATGTGCATAGCCCAGCTGAAATGAATGAAAAAAAAAAAAAAGAAGTATTAAAAGAGGGCAGGGAGACAAGGATTCAAGGGGAAAAAATATATTTATGCAAACTTGGCACAATGCTAACAGTTTGACACTGGAGACTGGGGTTCAGGTCCTGGCTCAGCAGTTTTCTGTATGCAGCCTTATCTGGCCATGCCCATCAACTCCTTGGATCCCACCCAGAAATTTGGTTTTGGTGCAGTGATGAGATATTAAGTGTAGAATAACAGTACCAAATGGTGAGAGAAAGTGAGACAGAATAAGAGTTTGATAACCAACACTAGTTTATTTTACAAACAAGCACCTCTGGTCTAGGTGGTTCCTTTTTACAGATAAGTATCTTGTGGTCTTTCCCCTCTGTAGGCAGGATGATCTGGCCAGTCCTTGCTCCAGAAGGGAAGATGAAGGTGTGTTTGTGCTGGAGTTCATCCTTCTTTTCTGACACATCTTCTCCCACTCTACTTATAGTGATGTGTACGTGACCATTGCTGCAGGTCACAGTACCTCCACTTTACTTTAAACTAGCTTCAGCCAGGTTCACAAGGTACATTCAAGATATTATTATGTAAAAGTCTATATGTAGGAATTGTCTTGTCTCATTAGAGAGCCATAGAGGTACTGAATAATTTAAGTTTCCAGATGAGCTCTCTTGATGTTCTGGCCCACCTTCCCCCACTCAAAGCAAGGCCAAATTCCACGTAACTTTAGTTTGCTCAAGGTCTTCTTTGTATGCTTATGATAGTGTGTAAAGGTGAGATTATATTTAAAAAATGTCAAATTTTATAATTCAAAGATATACAGCATGAATCAAATGAATGAGTCAGTGAAGGAACCAGTCTATCTATTACATTACAGAGGACAAGATAAGAACCTGAGAGAAATTATGTCCCTTCCTCTTTCTGTCACTGTCTCTGTGATTGACTTTGGGCAAGTCTCATGATTTTAGTATCTTGCTTATGAAAACACTGATGTTTCCTTTGTCAAGGGATCCATGATGTATAAATTAAGGGAGCTGTATGAAAACCAGTTTTGTTGTCCCGATTTTCTCAGACTAGCACAGCTGTAGCCCACACTACAAATACTGTTCTAAAACCTACAGTGCACTGAGTGAAGTGTTTGCCCTTGGTGGAGTCAAATGATACATGAGGACAACAGGAGTTTGGTTTCCTAGAATCATAGAAAATATGGCAGGAAAGCACCACAAATGTGTCTTTTATTTGCCTTCAGCCCAAATAATTATTATGTAGACCATTTTGACTGAAGCTTGTCTAACACATCTTTCAGAAACCTTCAATTCCAAAGGTTGTTTAAGCCATCTTTTCCCAATGCTTTACTGTCTTATCTATCAGAAAACTTTTATTGTTGCTTGAATAAAATTTTCCTTTCTGTAGGTTTTAGATCTTGACAATTTTCCCAGTCTCAGTGAACTTGAAAAATTTGTTTCCTTCCTCTTTGCAGATACCATTTATAATTTTTGAAACTACTACTGTGGTATTCTTTTGCTTTTTATTCTTTGGATCAAAAAATCTCAGTCTCTTCACCTTTTCCTCTTGAGCCATGCTTTACAGTACTCTAGTTATTACTTCTGTTGCTTTCTTCTGGACTTTGAGTGGTTCATTGTGATGTCTAAAACTGCACACACAACTCCTGCTGAGAACTTAAATAAGCTACAGAGAGAAGAAAGATTACTTCATGTGCCCTGAACACTATGTTGTTGACTTTTGTGTTGTGGTTCTTTCAGATTCCCACAGTCTTAAAAAACTGTTTCCTAAGCAATTTTTCCCCATTTGGTGTTTATAAAGCTAATCACTTGTATTAAAGTGCAATATTTTCCTGAATTTTTTCTATGTTGTCAGGCCATTTTCTCAGTTTATCAGGGTCATAGAATTTCAATCCCAGTTCCTTCCATTTTTACCAGCTGAAAATTCAATCAAGGATGATATTACAAAAATATGTTTAGTATTGCATGGTCGACAGACTCCTGGAAGAACTTGCACTTGATAAATCTGTCAAATTTAACTACTGGTGTAACTTACTGGTAGTTACTCTCTGACTTAGGTTCTCACTGAACTTTCTTTCTGACAAGAAATTCACCCAGGTCATTTTACCTTAGTTTGCTTTTGAGAATGTTGTAGAAGATAGCATGAAAATCTTTATTACTGCTGTTCTATTGTCTACAAGGTACTCTATTCCAGGTTAGATCCACTTGATGTGCTTTTTCTGATGAGTCATATATATCTTTCATATACTTAAAGCCTGTTGCCTGGTGCTCCAGGGGTGATATTGTTTCACTCCAGGACAAAAAAGGGTGTTTCTTCTTCCATTAGAAGATAATTTAATTGTAAGGCCATTTTCATTGTCACTGTAATAGGTTTTCTTGTGTTCATTCCTCAGAGCATAACCTGGACATTCCTTCATTATCCTAATACCTATGAACACTACGAACTAATTTTCCTTCTTTACTACTTTATGTAATGGTGTTTGTTGTGTTAGCTTATATAAAATAAAACCACATTTTATCTTGGTCTTGAAGAGGCATAGACAAATAGATATTCAGGTGGAATCTGGTTGGCAGCTGTTTATCTTCTTTGCAGAGCAAGATAAAACAGCAAGTCAAATTCATCCTTGTTTTAAATTCTGTGGGTTTGGACACATTTGAAAATACTTTTTTTTCCTGGGTCTGCTGACTTTTAATAAAATGTTAGACTGTGTCGTTGTAATCAGGAAAAAAAGATATTTTAAGAAAGTCAATTCTGTAAGTGGAACAAATAATGAGTTCAGACTTACTACAGCTGGAAATATTGTTTAGCTGGAGATTAGTTTTCCTTTTAGTTTTGCATTTGGAGAAATAAAGTGGTCAAACTCTGGCTTTTTTGCAGTTGCCCTAGAGATTTCATGTTCTACCATGTCATCTACTCAGACCTCAGGAAAATAATCTTACTCTTTACCTAATATATGAGATCCCTGTTAACAACTGAAATGGGGCAGAATGCCCATGTAGTTTGGAACAAATTAATATACAGCCTAAGATGGATTTTCAGTTGCAACACCTTACCGCTGCAGCACAGGTAGACTTTGGTAAATCTTATCCTACGTAGATGTACTCTGTGCCTGTACCATCAAACACATAAATTTTGTCTCCTGTGATATAAATACATTCAGAGAGTCCATTCACTTTTGGAAAGCACTTGACCCAACAGCTTACTCTGCAAGGACTTAGTGTTTTTCATCTAATCAGTCTTGAAAACTGCTTTTGGAGGTGGCTGAGAGCATGTCTGAGTCATCATTGATTGATAAATAGTATTTGAGCAATAATAATTGATTTATTTATGAGATTCTTGTGTATAAGATTATGAAGCTAAAGGTGTCCTCTGATCTTTCTTCAGTCATTTCACTGATCTTTGGAAAGGTGTTTTTTTCTGGTATTATCTTGGAGAATGCTGGAAAATTTGCTTAACTTTTAAAATGCACTGAGAAAATAATAAACATTTATTTTTAAACCAAGAAGGGCTGTTCTTCTTGTTTACTATGACAGTGGTTGTAACACAAGCCACAGAATATCACCAAGGGACATGAATGAAATGTTTGTTTTATGCTATACTGTTGAAGCCAGTTGATTACACTATTTTGAGTCTGAATTCAAAAAAAGAAACAAACTTAATATTTCTGTGGGAAATGATTAGGGGATCAAAGTATGAATAATAAATATTTGTAAATAATTGCATTTTTGGTTTGTCTAATGATCCAAAAAACGAAGGCAAAACGCTTGTCTCATGGTAAACTGTTTTTAACAAAAAACAAAGCATTGAATGAATTAAGTCTTTTAAGTAAAAAATGACATGTTTCAATTCATTTCCAGTTCATTTAATCCTCCTTCTTTTTTTTTTTTTTTTTTTTTTTTCTGAAATAGAAATCCACACTAGAATGAAAACATTGTTTTAAAGATGTAAAGATGATCTCGCATTTAAAACAACATTGGTAAGAAATAGATAGAATCTTTAAAGGACTATTTCTCCCCCTTTTTTTGTCTGAATCTTTCTGAATCTTGATCCATATTTCAAAATTATTTCAGAAGCCAAAAACTTGCTGTTTTTAAAAGAATTTATTTTAATCATGATATATTTCTCAGTTCTGTCACCTGTTTTCCTCATCTGCTATTATTGAAAATATTGTTTCTTGCACTTCCATAATATTCTTATTTCTTCAGCCCCCTCTAGCATGCATACCTGTAATCTATATTAAAACTCCAATCTTGAATCAGTGAATTTATGCTCCTTTGTTTTCCAGAGACTATCTGTGCCAGTGATTGTGTTTCCATGAAGGAATGTTGTAGAAATTATCAAGAAGCTCAGTTAGCATTTTCATAAGAATGATTGATTTGAAAGCATCTCTCTGTCTTGAAGTTTAATTTCCCATAATCTTCTTAGATAATTTTCAACTATCACTCCAGGAAAAAGAAGCAATATGACACATATTTGATGATAAACCTTGTGAGAGTGCAAATCATTGTTCCTACAGTTTTCATACTATGCTGCATTTATATGCAATGCACTACTAGTAAGCAGGATATTTGTGGGATCAATAACAGGTTATCTAACTGTTGGTTGTAAAAAGACTTATGTTAAATAGTATCAAAACTTAAAAGAAACCGCACAAATGATTTCTTGTGATGTTGTGGGGTTTTTTCCACTGCACTTTCTAATCTCTGTCATGTAAAAAATGGATATGAAGATTTCATCCTAAAGCAATTTTATATTCCTTTGTATTTAATAACTGAAATCTCACAATAAACAAATCCTACCAAAGGATAAAAATCATAGGCAAAGAAAAGCATTTACATGTTTTGAGAATAATAAAAATGGAAGTTTCTCCTCTTGAAATTTAAATAAAGAGCAAAAAAGAAACAGATATGCTGAAAAAATTCTTCTAGAAAGCTTTAAATGATCTGTAGTCTAGATTTTGAAATCTTCTGTAGCTGGCACTTCATAATTACTCATAACTGAAGTTCTGAGTTTCCTTCAGCTGTGCTTAAGTCTGAGTTTCAAAAAACAGTTTTTCAGCTCTTTGTTCCATCATTTGAAAGCACAGTTCAGATCAGTTCAGGATAAACAATAGTCTTGAATGTAACAGGAGAATAGAATCATAGAATAGTTGAAGCTGGAAGAGACCTCTGGAGACTGTCAGTCCACCACCACTACCTAAAACAGAATCCTCTAGAGCAGGTTGCTCAGGGTCACATCTGGGTGGATTTTCAGTAACTCCATGTATGGAAACTCCACAGTCCCTCTGAGCAGCTTTTATTGACTTTCTCAATTGTTTAAGATTTCTTAGGAAATTTGCTTTACCTCTTCCTCCTTTCAGAAGTAACCAAAATTGTTTGTGCAGTGTTTTTTAAAGTCAGAAAATATATTCCTTGTGGTCAAACTCATGATGCTGTTCTAAGAAATGATCCAAGAAATAACAGGATGGTTGCTTCCATGCCAGAATGTACTAGAGAGCTATATACATTTAAAATTGGGATTTTTGGCCTCACATATTAGTTCTGTAGCTCAGATTAAAAAACTGTCATCATTTAGACAGCTTAAAATGAAACTTTTTCTACTTTGGGTCTACAGCTGTAGGTTGTTCAGACAGCTTTGCTCACAGACTGAATATTCTTGGTAGTATCTGTGATTGGCGCTCATTTTCTTGGGTACAGCTCCTTCTAAGCACTTATATGGAAATACAAGTCCTCAATCATGGAGCAGATAAGCACTGTTTTACCTCCCATACCTATTAGGGATATACTTAAATCAGTTGATGCCAGTGGCTTAACTTAAATATGTGCTCATTTGCCGGAGTAACAGATGTCTTCTTCAATCACAGCCTCTGAAAGATCATTTTACATAAAAAAAGAATTCTTTTATATGTTTGAGAAGACAAATTCCTCTGTATTTATCTGAGAAATTTCTTAGCATATATTTTTCTGAATTGCAAATATTAACATAATTTGATTTAATTTATTTAGTTTGTATCACACCTAATTGTGAATATCAGTTATAGCACAAAAATGGGGTATAAACTCACATAATGTGTTGCTCTTGAATAGAATATGTAATACCATAGAAGTAGACCAGTGATGATTCATGAATGCAAGAAAAAGTCTAGTTTTGGAAATATTCAATGTCTGCAATTTCTGTGGGTTAAATATTTCTTGAAGGAAGCAAACTATTTAAGTGGATAAACACATTCTGCATGCTTGGATGAGATCATGCTAATTATCTCCTGCAAGCTGGTACAGTCATAATCCTGATAGTATTGGGACTGACAGAGGTTACAGGAATAGCAAGCATAAATTCACCTCTCTACTGCTGCCTTTGTCATTTTATCACAGTGGTGGGATGCTAGATACATATATTGTCCCACAAGCTGGACGTATTTCAACTATTAGCAATTTGAGGACAGTTTGAGGCGAGTCAGATGTCTGTAAATCAGAATGCTTCATCCTAGAAACATCAGTGCTTGAGGAGAGTTGATAAGATAAAAGTCCAGGTTGGGTGGGAGATCATGCATTTAAGAGTTATCTAGGATGGAACTGAGTTCTCCAGCGAGCTGAGTGTAAAGTTCTAGAAGAGCCTTTCATTCAGAGGAGATCTATTTGCACAAGAGATGCTCAGAATGACATGTGACGTTTTCAGGCAGGAGAAACGTACCATCCCCTCCTGCCCTGTACAGATAGCAGGAGATACAGCTTGTGAGAGAGGTAGGGAAACTAGTTTGGAAAATTTGCTCTCTTTTTCACTACAGAGATGGCAGTTTTCCACAGCCTGAAATCTCTTGAAACCTATATTGGTTCCAATTCCCCATTAAAAATATAAGCTTTAAAAGAATTTAGAAATTTTTGTTGTGATGAATCTTTACTCTAATCTGAAACTTTACTTCTACATACAAAGTGGGTCTCAAAATACTAACCAGGATATCACTGGCCATCCACACCAGCTCTAATAGAAGAACTGCTGCAAGCAACGCCAGTTCATGAAGTGTACTGTTCAGAGTCCAGCACAAGCTGGAATGTGCAAACAAGAGGAACTTGCAGGCTCAGAAGGTTCTTGGTTAAATATGTTCACGGGCTTTGGCATCAGGCAAGGATAAATAGGACAATTCTCCACTAATTTATCAGGACATGGTCCTCAGTGAGACACAGTAGGCAGGGAGGTTTGCCTACACCCCTATTTTTCCAGCACCAAACCTTTTGTCTGTAACATAGTAAAGAGCTGTGGGTGGTCACGCTGCATTCCTGCAAGAGGGATTTTATATGACTGGCTATTCAAATTCCTGAGTATATACCTGGGTACAATCCAGTGTTACATCCCCAAATATAGGGAATACCTATATGGTGCTTTTTTAAACTGTGTCTTGGCAACAGAGTTAGCATCTCTAGAGTGGGACACTGTTAAATCTAGCTACTATCTATGTGTATTTTTGTATATCTTCATGTTGCTATGTTAAGGGCATACCCAAAGTATCTCTTGGATGCTGAAACCTGGGTATGTGTATTAATATTTTCTTCTCTGTTCTGGGAAGGTGGAGTAAGTATCAGATGACACCGGAGGGACTTTGTCTTTATCTCCACTGCAAATCAGGCACGTGCCAGTTGGAATAAACAGTGGGAACTTTATCCTATATCCTTCTTATATGCCAGCTGACATTAAACCTGATTTATAACATCACTAGACTCCAGTGAGATGTCTTAGCATAGGGATGAAAAGAGGATCAGAAGTTAGATCCAATTTAAAGCCTTAGGTAATTCTGCAGGGCGACATACATTGTGTGTAGATTCAGATAATTTTATTTTTCATAAAAATTCAGCAAGATAAACATCTTCATGCCAGAATTTGTCTTGCTGTGTTTAAAGCATTTAGCTCCTATAAAGAGGTTGTTTTGTATGGCTGTAGAATCCTACAATGACTCTAAACCTTCCAGGCCTGAAATTGCAAGGCAACTATTGCTTACTGGAGGAATAAAATTGATATTCTATGCATGTGGGCTTCTAATATGGGACAACAAAATGTTTAGCAGTCTTCTGATTAATTTTAATTAAGGAATTGATGAAAAAACTAACCTAGAAATAAGAACTTCACAGCTGGCTGCATAAGAGAAATTGCAAAATGCTCTCCTTTAATTCTATTCAGGCTTGAACATTGCCAGAAACATTCCCAGAGACCAGTCCTTGTTCTGCTCTTTTGCTCAAAAAGGCCCTGGAAATTGTCAATAAATAGGATTCCTCTTTGCTGACATATAAATCTCTACTTCTTAGTATTTTATTTTTCTGTAGTTTAGCTAAAAGAAAGATTGTATTTGAGTGCCAGAAATTGGTTATTGCCCATTTCTTTGTAGGACCATTGTGACAAACAGGCTTAGTCTGTTGAGATATAATGTCAGGTAGGAATTGGAAAAACAGTCGGATTGGAATTATTTTAAAAAAAATAAATTGTTTTCCCTCCTAAACTCTAATTGAAAAGGCTACTTGGCTTTTAGAAGAAAGAAATGTCTCAGAATAAAGATTTACCATAACATTTCTGGAAGAAATGAGAACCTCTGCCTTGGACAAACATATGTAATTATTTCTGGGAAGAATCAGAGTAACATTTTTCATCAGCTGACTTCACTGGTTAGTAAGTATGAATCAACACTTATTCCACACAGAGGGACTAAGGCATATAATTCTAGTTGTCCACAACAATAGATCCACTAACCAGATCCAACATTGCTGTTAAGCTCATCAGGTTGTGAGCAGGTGAACTGTCCTGCTGACATAAGGGGGGCTGCTATAATTCTTTCACAAGGGTGGTTCACATCATGACTTAAGAGGAGTTGATAACAGGGATGAAGAGACTCAGTTCTTAATCAGGAAGTTGGAATGGATATAGATGGTGGGATTCATCTTACCTTAGTGTAGATGCCCATATCTGAATCACAAGTTCTGGGCTCCTCTTTCTCTAGAATAAACAGGCACTTCTAGGGCACAATTCATCTAACTGTTTGTGGTAAGTTAACCTTGGTTTGCCACCAGGTGCCCACCAAGTCACTCTCTCACTCCCTCTCCACAACAAGACAGAGGAGAAAATGAGAAGAAAAACTCATGGGTTGAGATAAAGGCAGTTTAATAAAGAAAAGCAAAAGCACATGTAGAAACAAAGAAAAGCAAAATCAATTTATTCTTTACTTCCCATCAACAGGTGATGTCCAGCCACTTCCTCGGAAGTAGGGCCTTGGTACGCATAGTGGTTGCTTTGGGTCTTAATAATGAATGACACCCTCCCCCCCCCACCACCACCACCCCCGCCTTTCTTCTCCTTTCTCCTAGTTTTTATTGCTGAGCATGACATCATATGATATGAAATGTCATTTTGGGTCACCTGTCCTGGCTATGTCCCCTCCTAACCTCCTACCCACTCCCAGCCTACTGGCCTTTGAGAGTCAGGAGGGGTTAGACAGACAGCCCGGATGCTGTGCAAGCACTGCTCAGAAGTAGCCAAAACATTGGTGTGTTATCAACACTGTTCTAGATACAAATACAAAGCACAGTGCTATGAGATCTGCTATGCGGCAAGACAACTTCACTGATCTAGACTTTTTCTTCAGGATGAGATGAATCTTGGTCTGAGAGTGCCTTTCTCACTGCGGACTGCAGAGTAGATGGCTAGTTTGGATGCAGACATTACTGGCTATGAGAAATTGAACCTAAAATGCTTGTTCAAAGGTCAGATATGTTCCCTCATGAGGCCTGATGATGCTTATGATACCCAAAGCAAATATCACTTTTGCAGGAGGCCTTCTTTTACCCTCTCCCAGAGTGTTCACCTCTATCATTTGGGATCTAGGAATACTCTAGCCCACCGGACCTGTGTTGGATGTAATCAGTTTCTAAAAATTACTTTTGTCAAGAGCTAGGAAGCAAGAAAAAGAAAAGTTTTATGGTTCTTCATAATCTGAAATGTGTCACAGGTTTTCAACCTGATTGAAAACACAAAAATACTCTTTGCAGCTGCAAGTGCCTAAAACAAGAGTGCAAGGACTTTTCCACCTGCTGAACTTGGTGAAGGTTGATGCAATCACCACATTCTGCAATTATCACTTGACAACAGCAGATTAATACTTACAGTGGATGCTATTAATGCATCCTTAACAAGATGAATACTCTCGCTAACAAATCCCAGTAGTCTCAGACATCATAAAATGAAGGATTCTATGTGTGCAAGCATGTGTATGAAAGCAAAAGCAAAGCACCAGGGGTTATTATAGAGCTATTATAAACCCTCTGAAAGCTGTAAATCAAAGACAGATAAAACAGCTTCCAGTTGTTAGTTTTTACTTCCTGATCTTGCAAGTCTGGAAGTTCTTCTACTAGTGAGTATTTAATACTTGCATAAAGTTTAATTTCTGCACCGACACTATATTGGAGAGCACAGTAGCCTACGACATGTTGGTTTGTCATTACTAATAGGAGGCCACAGACCACAAGGATTTACCTTTGCCTAAACACTTACCTTAACCTGTTTTGCATGTTGCTTCAGCAAGCAATTGGACATCTAACAATAAAAATGTTCAGTTGGCTACAGCTTAACAAGACACCTCATGTACTACCGTTAACCCTTCATCTCAATGGGGATTTTCCTCCATATTGTTTAACTGAATTATATCATGGTTTACCATATATATGGTCAAATCTGGCCTTATCATATACAGAAAACTCTAGCCAATGAACATGAGTAAGTAAAAATAACCATGAATAATCATAATATTATATTGTGGAGTAGTAGCAGTGTAAAAATAACCTCATGTGAGCCCCAAAACAGAAGGATCAGAAGAAGAAGAAACCATCACTGTCAACATCAGCCTGCTTGTTATAGGAACTTGGGATACTGGGGCAACTCCCCTCTTGCTTAAAAAAACAGGTCTGCACTTGCATAAACCCAGATGTTACCAGAGAGGTACAAAAAGTCTGGGTGAGAGAGGCAGCTCTAGGATGGAATGACCCACACATTACTATTTTAGCTGCATTATTAATTCCTCCTTTTATTTTAATTGAATGGTGTGAAG
Source organism: Tyto alba (assembly GCF_018691265.1). Classification (NCBI taxonomy): domain Eukaryota; kingdom Metazoa; phylum Chordata; class Aves; order Strigiformes; family Tytonidae; genus Tyto; species Tyto alba. The sequence continues at coordinate 9,270,897 of NW_024881282.1, forward strand.
GTATTTTTTAACTGGACTGATAACTTACTTTATCTTAGTTGGACTAATTCTTTACCCCCCTAATTGTCTTCCCTTTTTGTGCGCAGCAAAGTATTAAGTTTGACAGTAAGAAGACATGTGAAAAACAAAAATAGATTAAAAAGGAGAGGAAAGCGGAGAGCTGCTTCCAGCACATTCTTACTCAGAGTTGTTGCCTGAGTCAATGAAAACATGTGATCACTGCTCATGGAAAGGGTGTTCATTACCACCATGATCTGGTGAACAAGGAGCAAGCAAAAGTTTCATAAAGACTGGGGCTTTCTGTCACCAGCTGTCTGTGAAATTAGGAAAATATCCCCATGGGAAGATTTCTTTTATCTTCTACATACAAGCCTTGTGGGGTTTCTATATAAGTCTCCAAGGGTCAAGTGAAAGAAAAATGATCTAGAAATGAGTTGATACCTCTTTTTTTAAAAAGTGCATCTGTTAAAGGGGAACTTTTGTTCCTTAGTCATGCCATCAGCAAAGGCTTTGTGACAAGCGATGGTAGGGAGGCGATTTCACAATACTGATGCAGGGCAGCTCTGATGAGAGAAGCAGAGAAGTTGAGAGTATACTCACATCGGTTTTCTCTCTTTCTGGGATTATGGGTTTGGATGCAACTTCATTAGTTTCAAATTGTGCTTTTGAAGGGAATCTTCTGATTTTCCCCATGCTTAAAGACACATGGTGAAGTAGTCTCTCAGTGAGTGTACTAGGTATTTTTTCCAGATTTAACTGAGCCAATACGTTACACACAATGGATGCACTCTTAATGCAGTCCAGTCACTAATGGGTGTCTTCTGGGAATATTTCTGGGAATATACTACAATTATGAAATAAAACTCCCCTAAGCTTGCAGAGTGCAGGTATCAGTTCCTCAGCATCAGCTACTTTGCTTTATGGGTATGCTCATTATGCTGCAGGAACTGTTAATGTAGACATTACCTTAAAAGGTCAGCTCTCGATAATGGATGAGCCTGAATTCTCTATGGGCTAGAGATGGACAAAATAGGGATGTCTACTGTATCTGAGGCCTAAAAAAGAAGCATGCTCCTGCCTCCTGGACAGCTCCAGAGGGATGCAAATATTTTTCTAACATCTTGTAGAGGAAAAGGGGGTGGAATGAAAGGAACCAATAGGCAGGCCTGAAGGAAGCTTAATGTGAATTATAAGTTTTAGCATCTTTGGGAGTTTTTCTGCAAGAAAAGGAAGAGGAAAGGGTAAAGGAGAAGAAAAAAGGAAAAAGAAAAAATGCAAAAATATTGCATGCTTAAAGACAGAGGAAATACTATCGAACTAACAATGTTTAAATAACTGAGTCAGCTAACAAAGCCTAAATGTGTTTGGGGTAATCATTCACTCCAAGCAAATGTAGCAAATAAAGTCAGAGACCACAAAGGGATGATGGCAGAGCCTGCTGTGACAGGCTTGATGAGCAATGAGCACTGGACTGCAGCTGGCTTGGACATGGGGCACTCCTGGGGCAGCTTTATCTGGGCACTTGATATCTGTCAGGACAGGGTGAAGTTTCACCCTAAGTATCACAAACTCTGTCTACGGTGTTACTGCTGAAGGCAGAGGAATAACTAGCTTGGAGTTATGCTTAGCCATCCTGTTCATCTTTCTGTTGTATTTTTCTTTTCTCCCACTGGCAAGCGTTGCTTTTTAATTCAGTAGATATGCCTTTTGTGAATGTTTGCATCTGTCGTATTTTAGACAGACAGTTCATACAGGTGCAGAAGCTCTTGCTTCCCACCTACTTACGCAAGACATTACTTAGATCTGACCCTTGATCAATATAGAAATGGATTTGTCTTCCAACACAGATGAAGAAACTCCCCTGCTTCCCACCAGTCATTATTATTTGCGGTTGGACTTGTCTCTGGCATTTCATTGTTTGCCAGTGTTACATCTCTGGTGCCCTGAATGGCTGCCTTTCCAATCAAATGGTGCCTTTGGCTCCTTGCTTTGGTAGCAGTTGCATCAAGCTGAAAGAAGCTGAAATAAAACTTCTGGCAGTTTTCCTCTCCTCTTGGCAGTAGAATGAGATTTTTGCAGGAAATATAAGCCCTGGCAGCCTTCATCTTGACTGCCCTTTCAGTCTGCCACCCAACCTCCTGCTACCCCTATAGGAAGACACCAGAAGATATCCATGGGCTTCTTAGGGCAGGAGCAACTCTCGGTTCCTACAGAACTGCAAACCTTCAAACACAGACCAGACTACAGAAGAAAGAGCTTGCAACCATCCAACAGGCTTAGACACCTCCTTCTTCTGATGACTGTTAAGGTAAAAAAATTAGTTGATTAGAAGAAACTCCTACCTATTTATATTTACAGTTGAATGCTGATGGTGGTCCTTATGGTATGCAAGTGCTGAAGCATCTATACCAGCTTGCCTCAGACACCACATTCAATCATCTTCAGAGGCAGCATTTTTCCTTGTTTTGGGACTAAGACTCTAAGCATTGCATATGGATTTCTTTTTAAATATCGTTATGTCTCAATCTGTCAGTAAAGTCAAGATAAAAATACCTACAACAAGCTTCATTCAAGGATACCATTTCTTTGCTAAAATAGATGTCATTCATCATAACAATAGACTCTAGAAATAGGAATCCCATTGTGACATTGTGGTGCATTAGTACATTAAATTATTGCCTTTTGCATAAAATGATCACTGAGCCAAAGCAGTAAATATCTGATATTAAAGTACAAAATTTCTTCTTGTATTTCATTTACTAAATATTTCTATTCTGTTGCACTTCTCTTGTTGCCTTCTCACTGTACTAAAGAAACCAATTTATTTCTTTACATTCTAACTGAAATATATTTTCCCTCTGATATTAGTGTAGATGCTGGTGGCACTGCCTTCTATATGGGGCTAAAAACCAGGCTACAGTTCAATTCTGTTTTCACCAAAAATGGCCATTCAACTTCCCAGTAACTGCATTAATATGTATATAAATTCTGTAACTTTCCTTTAAGCAAAAACTTGCTGCCTTACACAGACAAGATTGACTCTTTAAGCACTTGTCTTTATACACATTATAACAAAAATGTTGCATTTCCTTTTAAGTGTAGCAGTTTGAGGGAAAGCACTACACTGGGATTCTACCAGTCCTGCTGAAGGAAGGATCACCCTTTGGGTACAACAGTGATTCACTTTCCTTTCAGAGCACAGATATACCTATGCCTACCACCCATGAAACTGAAATCCCAGATTCAACTATTTCCTCAACTAACTTTGATATCTATACAAAGTAAGATTTCTAAAGAGCATGTAACTGGTAAAAGGTGTCAGACTGATCTCATACCCTGCTTTTCGTTAGCCTTTTCTTGACCCATAGGGCAGCTGCAACTACAGGTGTTCCTCACAGGCAGTGCCCACAACTCCAGCCAAAATTACAGACACACTCAAAAAAAAGTAAAAGTAAAATTTGTGGTTCAGCCCATTGCTGCTGCAGTGATTGCTCTAAGGCTGAAGAGTTCTCTCTGTTAATTGCTTTCTTTTGGAGGTAAACACTAGGCTATCACTAGGATTTCAATAGTCTTATTTGGAAATATGAGGCACATAAATGCCCATTCTCCACAAAGGTCCACTCATTGTCAGGCTAACATTTAGCCAAAAGCCTCCTGCCTATGAAAATTAATCTGCTGAAAGGTTATCAGCTTCCTCTGACTTTTAATTCTCTTGAATAACAGCTTGTTGGCTGATTATTTCTATCTAGAGGAATTCTGAAAAGATAGTGGCCGTTACATGGGTGGAGAAGGACCAAGAAACAGCATAGAAAAGAGTCTCCACCACCCTGATATCTCTGAAGCAGCAACCAGAGGTAACCGAAAGCCAAGAAAGAGAGAACTGAAAGTTCTTTCTTACTAACCTTCCGGAGTAAACCTGCAAGTGCCTTTAGTACAATGACAGAGACGCAGGAGGGCTTTTACCTGTGTCTCCATGTCCAAATCCCTCCCAATCTGCAGCCAGATCTCCTGGATGCAGAAGTAACACTGCAACTTGAGAAAAGCAATTTGATTCTTGCATTTCATCTCCCTTTTGCTACACAACAGGTCTAATAATAACCTCCTCATCTCTGTGCTGAGTATAGTGCATTAATAGCTGTCAAACATCTATCGAAGTGAAAGGGGCTATTTAAGGGTACATGTCCCTGGCACAGTACAGCACAGTGTAAAAATACGTATTCAGGAGAGTGTAATTAAGCCTGTGCTCTACCCTGATAATGAGCTAATGAGGAACATAGGGAATGCCAAACAGAAGAGAGCTCTGCAGTAGCGGCACCCAAGGTTTCCAAACTGTGGTGGGTAAGGGAGTAATCCAAGTTCAACCACCTGCTCTGGAGCTCAGCCACCATCTCCTTCCCTTTTCTACATTTCTTTCTAACACCTCTCATGGGTCACTTTTGGCTTGTATGTGATCTCTCATCCATCCATCCATCCATGCAGTCTTGAACCAACTCTGGACACGCCATGCCTTGCAGTATCCCCCTGTCTTCTCAGATGGCTTCTTTCACAGCTGTCCTCAGTCTGTGACCTTAAGAGTATGACAAAGCAAAGCCAGAGGCACTGTTAGTGATCTGGGGAAAAGAATGACAGCAAGACTTAAAACTTACATATAGAAATAATTCTGTTCCAAAATGGTAACTGTGGAACAAGAGTTTTAATTTGGACTCAGCAGTCTCCCACTTCCCCATGCTGAGCATGCATGTCTCATGTCCAGGGAAGTCACTGCAATCTCTACTGCAGCCTTAGCCCCATCGTTTCCAGCTGTTGACTCTGCATCTTCCTTTTAATTAGGGGAACTAGCCAAACGAAAGTCATTACCATTTGACAGCATAAAAATGCCATTTTCAAAGCTTTTAAAATCCATTCATTTGCTGCAGGAACCAGGATTACTCTACTGAACTGAAGCAGACAAGGCTGCAGCATAGGAATTAATTCATAGCAGAGATTTCAGTAGTTAGACAAATTGCTGGGAGGTTCACACACCTAATATCAACCTTGTGTCCATTTTGTTTTACAGCTAGATCTGTTCTGTTTGGGTGTTTCTCTGTGTATTACTGAGGATCAGAAAAACATATGAATAGGTCCAGTTCTTGCAGAGAACTTTAAATGGTAAAAAAGGCCAACATAGCACACGCAGCAGCGAAATTTCATTAGTTCACTTGTACACTGAATTTCCCTGATTATTGCAGCATTTTTCTATATGCAGTTCTGACAGCAAAATGAAATACCAGCAAAAGAGTAGAAAAGAAGAAGTAGATAAAGTACTGTACATTAGGGAAAAGTTTAAATATAGGTCTTAATTTGGTATTTGGAACCAGATAATACAGTAGGAAGCAATTACAAAGACAGGGAAAAAAGAAGATTTAGTTCATGTCTTGATCTGCTTAATATTAATCCCATCCACTGTTTTCTGTTCATATTAATCAGCACATTGTAATTACTGTGTTGTCTCTGTCCTGGTGCTCTGGATACTGTCCCTTACTGTGGCAGCACTGCATACCTTGCATTTGTTTTTCTGGACAGGGTGACTGCTTTCCAAAGGCTGTGTCTTTTGCTGCAGACAGAGGATTCAGAAGTGTCTGATTTTAAATGAAACATTCAAGTTAAAATGCTGAAACCCATTATAATGCAAACTAAATTAAATTAGGATAAAATTCCTAACAAATTTCCTTAAACACATGTGTTCATGGTGATAGCCAAACAAAAGTATGTCACTGATGTGTTTCTGTCCTCAGAAACTGATCTGTCAGAGGAAGCTTTAGCACAAGGGCATGGCATAGTACAAAAAGGGAGATGAAAGGACATGCATCAGAGTTAGCATTAACATTATGAAGTATTTATGACATTAGATCACCTTTAATTAACACCATCTGCCAGGAAGGTGGGAGCAATAGATCATCTGGAGGTTCAGGAACGGAAGTGCCTCACCACTGGATCTTCATCAGATCTGAGCATGCTAAATGTGGACCTCAGGTGTTATGTGTGGGTTTAAGAGAGGAATGAATCAGTCAGTCAGGCCATGTTTTCTTAGCTTGCTTTAAAACACTGTTGTAAAGTGGGCAATGGTTTGTTAAAGAGAAACATTATATGGTTAAACATATGGCTGTAACCTGCAGCTGCAGCAAAGGGTTTAATAGCCATATGTGTGCCTTTTCCACATGAGGAGCTAAGGGATCCGGAGTATTTCATCCTACCCCTTCCAGCTAATCCAGGCCAGGGGTATCTGCTTTAGATGGTACAAAGCACCTGATTAAAATGATCCTGGAATTTAGTGCACATCAAGAGCATTCCCATAAGTGCTCTATTCCCAAAGCAGCTAATTACACACTGAAAGTATGAATACTCCATGTGAAGTCAGCCCGTGGCATGAGATAATTTGGTTTCCAAGTGGGGCGTCTGTCTTGCACCCATATAATTGTGGTGAACCTTCATTCATGAAAACAACTAGATGAGAAAGAAAGCATCAATGTTATAGCATAGGTTACAAGAGGGAAACGCCGTGTGGTCAACTGCCAGGGTGCAATAAAGGACCATGAAACCATCCTGGGATGGTGATGGTGAAATCATTCCACTTACATTATGGATGTAAATTTTCATCTTTTTGATTTCCGCTGTGTATTTGTGCCATTTCCCGTTTTTATTCTTTTCTGGCTCTGCAGTCCATTACGCTTCAGTCCTGCTGCTCCCCCCTACAGGGTTGAGTGGGTATGTTGTAATCAGCACTTCAGACAGATGTTCATAGGAAAATGCCAATGGATTTTAAAAAATTATATCAGTGACTGCAAAAGAGTCACTGTAAAGTGCTTGTAATCAGCATGACAATTATCTACAATATAATTAAAGACAGTCTTAAAGTACATGTTTTGATGAATATAAACAGAAAAGTGTAATCCATAATAATTTCTCTGTTCTAAGATAAACCTTTGAATAGTGCTTAGCCCATACAGTAGTTTCAATGCTTCCATCAACATCACAGTCCATACTTGGAAGTGATATACAGGCAGTGGGCTTTCATACACCACAGGAGGCACAGGGACCACTGTTACTGTTTGTGACATGGTAGTGTCCAGAAGATCAGCATCCCACTGCGCTGTCACAGTAAAAATATATGTTAAGAGAGTCTAGACAGCTGAGAAGGCGGCAGGTTAAAGGAAAAAACAAGGTAGAGAGCTGACTGACCTAGAGATCACACAGAAAATTTACAGCAGTCAGGGAAAGAATTATGTTTTTTTAGCACACAGGTCAGCTTACCAGGCTGCACCACCACCTGGGAGGCCTGGAGTTACACAGCCTAGTCATCTTCCACACTAATAATGGCCAGTGCTGAGCTGAGTATTGTTATGTGGCCTCCCAGAAGTATAAATTGCCCATTTTTATGTGAAGAAATTAAAGGTTCTCTTCCTCTGCCTTAAGAATTCTCCTGTATGCAAAAGCAACTTGTCATTTCCCACAGACACTTGAAAGCCTTCCTTTCACACTCTGAAGCACTCATAAAGCAAGAGGCAGCAAATCACATGGACCAAAGCCACTCTTAACTAATCTTCTACCCCACTAACAGTAAGTTGTTACTAGGTCATTAATAATTGCACCACAGTTTTGAATGATCATGTTAACTAGATATTCTGATAGTTACTATTATTTATAGCACATGGGTTCAAATATATCAAATTTCCTCTTAAAAACAAGTACTTTTCCTAGCTGTTCTTAGCTGTGAACATTCCCTCATTCTCAAGGTTGACACATCTTTGACTTGAGAAGATGAAGTATGACAACTTGAAAAATAAAAAAGTGATCTCTCTGAGCCCCACTGCAACTTCAGCAATAAATGAGTCCCCTCACTACTCAGTATGTGTAACCAAACAAAAAGAAAATGTGTCTTCAGTAGATAGCTTTCCCTTCCCATGCTGCTGCATTTTTTGCTTATAACATGATGACAGTTTAGAATTGGTTTAGTTTATAAACCTCCAGTAATATCCATTTCACCTAACTTGAGTCAAGTACATACAAGCTTGCACCAAATTTTCTTTATAGCAAATGAAAAGAAATTAAACATTTTGGGTGAAATTCTTCTGAGTTGTTCTATACCTCTGTGAAGAGCCATGACTTAAATGCCCGTACAGTGTCATCCTTTCCCCAGGTGTTGGTATCAACAAGGACTTTGTTCGGCTCTGAAAACTGTTAATTACATTGGTTGAAAGACCTGGGAAAATTCAGCTAAACAGTTTAGTGGGCAGATATATAGGAATGAAACCACTGAATGTGGTATAAAGGGATGCTATTTGTTAGACTGTAGGTTATTGATAACACATCTTTTTAATATGAGGCTCGGTTTTCCACTCTCCTGCTCAATGGTCTGTGCTAGAGCAATAACCATGAACAAAGCCAAATTCAGCACAGCTTGGCTCACTACTATGGCTTATTTATTTTGCCCTTAACAAGATAAAAAGGACATTTGTTTTTATCCCAAGGTCACTATAGATGCTGGAGACATGAAGCTTTAATCCAGTGTAGTGTTGTAGAAACTGCTACAGTACTGTGAAATGTTGGCTTGTTTTCCTGTTTCAGATCTGTAGGAGCAGAATTTTTCAGTACCGTGGTAAGGACTATGCTTGCAGACCTACACGAAATTGATGTGGTCTAGTGCAAGATGAAGTTCACCAGAGAGGGCCATATGTAGACTGCCTACTATATGGGCTAACCTTGAGGGGAGTATGTACATCTCTTTAATAGTTGATATTTGGTGCAGTGGAGTGATTCAGAAGTAAGATGTTAGCACTCCAGGCAGACCAAAAAGCAAGCTGTTGCCTCTAAGGAATGACCCACAGAGCTAAAGGGAAACAACACCCTTGCTCATGGCCTGGGTAGGGAAGCTGGGTACCTATTTCGCAGGCGGTGGAACTTTCTGTAGAGTGAGGAACAGATGCACTGTAGGACATGCTCCACTGTGTCAAGACCCACAGGGTCAGACTGGTCACCTGCCTTAGTAGGACTATCACTGCTATGGAAGCCTGGTGCTCTCCTGTGGCTGCAGGTGGCTTAATTCCCTAGGATGGCCCCTTGGTTTCCCATACTTACAGGTTAGTTTTGCAGGAGATTTGTTGCTTTCCATTCCTCTGCTTCAGCTCCTTAAAAACATAACTGGAGCATTTCTAACTCTTAGATTTCCCTCTGCTTACCTTTAAGATTGCCTTCAGTAATCCTGTCCCCTCTGAGTTCCTTCAACTAAGAAATGTAAAATCTTCTTATTTCTTCATGCAAATATTTCCATCTCAACAGCCCTATAGTCTCTTTTCATGTCATTGATAGATGGTACGAGGCAATTATCCCCATCTCCTGCATCTTTCTAGTTAACAGATTTACTTCATTTCACCCAACTTGTCATAGTTGCAACGGTTTTATAATGAAAGAATTCTGGGTATTCAAATTATAACTTAATTTTCAAATAAATACTAAATGGGAGTTGATTCATTATATGATAATTTTACATGTTAAACATGATATGGATGTATAATATAACAAGAGAGAGATAATGAAGTCATAATCGGCTTTGAAAATTAGGTTAGAAGAATAATGGCTTTAAATGATTCCTGCAATGAAACAGGAAAAAAGGTTGGCAAGATCATTTACACAACAAAATAGTTATTGCAGGAAAGGACAGTTCAAGAAGAAATGAAAGCAAGAACAAACGTTAACAGATGTAATAGCTAACAACAATATTAGGGCATAGGCTACCAAAAAATAATAAGGCAGCCCAGCAGTACCATCACTGAAGATGACTGACCTGTAGAATAAGATATGAATGAGAATCAGGATGTCCTGGTTTTAATTATTTTTCTACTTTTTTCTTGCAACTTATTTCACCTTCATTTCTACTTCCATTTTATGACTATTCTATTTCTTCAGCTTGCAAAAGACAATACTTTTTAGGGCTTTGCACAGATTTTAGTTCAATACTTCTGTTTTGGTTTGGTTTGTGGTTTTTTTTTTGTTTGTTTGTTTTTTTGATCTACTGGTTACAATAATCACCAGTTTTATTTTGAAATCTCTTTTCAGCACCATTTTAGATTTCTGTTTAAAAATCTTTATCTCTTAGTTTAGATTTTGTTGATATTCTAACATTTTTGTGGACCTTTTTGTGCTCTGCTATAAGAGAAAGCCTTATGATATTGTATAACATTTCCTGGAGTAAGTTAATTTGGATAATCATCAAAATAAAAAAAAAAATACTCTAAAGCTATTTTTATTTCATATGTTTGGAGAAGGAGCATAGTTTAGCAGTTAGTGGAGAGAGACAGACATCTCTACATGACAATTTATCCTACTGATTCAGCACCAACTTTGGAATTGATTGACTCTGGAAAGGATTTAAAACACTGAATTGGAGTGGATGATCAAATTTTAAAATGGTGAGCACAAGGTGTGATGAATCCTGACTTTTCAGGAGGTGGGAACTCATGTGTTCAAACACATAGTGAGAATGAATAATGCACAGATTTGAAATGTCTGAAAACAATATTAATTAAGGATTGAAAAGAGCTCCTGAGATAAAATGATAAAAATCTATCTGTTAAATTTTTGAATTTAGATTGTTAAGTCTGTGATGGCTTTATAGTTTAGAGTGCTAGATTAGGAAACAGGCACAGATAATGCAATTATACTATGAGGTAAAAAACTATGATACATCTAAATATATACATATGAAACTTGATTGAATGTCATGACTTCTGTGAGACCTTCATGTTGTCACCAGTTTGGAAATAATTTGAATCCAAGTGAATTATTTTGGCAGATGGCACCAGATCCTGACAGATGGCAGCATAACTGAGCTAAACTCCAAATTTCAAAACCTAATCACACGTATGACAAGCTAATAGTTCAATATACAAATGCACCCTAGAAGAAGAAGAATCAGGGAGGGAGATAGCAATGGATTCTGCAATTTTAGGTAAATTAGAGCAGATGTTGTTATTCTTTGAAAGGAGAAATTTTTACTGATTTTCACCAGCAACATAGTGGGCTTCACTTGGGCCTTTATCCAGCTGCCAGTTCTCACCTTTGCCTTGCCATCACTTTGCAGAGGGTCCCTGCAGTCCTGTGCCCTGATACTGTCTAAGCGCTTGTTAGAAATGCTGCTGATCATCGTTGTACATGGCACATGATATTTCACACCCCTACATCTGTCTTTTTCTGAAGAGTGTTATGATGGTGAGTGGGTGTAAACTGAGAATATATGTTATCTGGCTAGTTTATATCATTGTTGTAAGCCTCCCCTGGTAAAAACATTATATGATATCTTGTTCTAGTGATCCCAAGCTTTGCAAGCAGTGTAAGTATTACCACTTTTCCCCCTCTGTCTCTTAAAGGTGACCACAATTTCTGTAAAATTATATACAGAGAACTTATTATATATTGAGGGGTTGTTGCATTTAACATTTTTTGTAAATTTTTACTTGCAGTTTGAAATATCCATAGCATTTTTAATAGTATTTTTCAGGAATATTTAAAGAAAGAATCCTAGGCATTTAAGTTGAATTGAATGTGCCTTTAAAATTTTTCCAAATAGCTCCATTATGGAACTGTCTTGCTTGAATTCTCTCAGTTCTAGGTTTGAGATAAATCCTAATAAAGAGCCCTGGAAAATTAAACTTTCAATCCCTGGAAAAAATGTTTTGATAGTTCTAATTTCCTGAAAATTTCCAATTATACATCTGATCTTCATCTACTACCTGGGAAAATCTCAGATGCCAATGGGTCTGGAAAGTAGGTATGAAGAGATGTGATGGAGTTTTTAGTTATGTTAGATGCTATTTCTTTATTCTCTTTATTACCAGTAAAGCCTCTTTTGTCCAGGTCCAGTACAGTTATTTTAAGTGACCATTCCTGAGTTGATTCTCTGCAGTGCTAGGCTTTGCCCCATCTCTTATCATCCCATGCCTGCACCACTGTATGCTCCATCCTGTGCTTTCACACCTGAAGGTCTCTGCTATTGTGCCAGGTCTACATTTCTGTACACTACATCATTGTGTTAGAGTCATGAATATCCCATTCTGCACAGAATAACTGCTTGTTACTGCTATCTATATAAAACTGCAGTTGTACAGCACAAAAATAACAAAAGTAAAACAAATTAGATACCTAATCAAATAGAGAAATTACTGTTACAGCTAAATCAAGTAGTACAAATTGAAAGCAGGTCAAGAAAAGTTTGGAGAGAGCAAGTCTGGCAAGCCTCAGTCTTGAGGCCCTTCAGACTCAGTACAAGGCACCTGGGCTGCTATTTGCAATAGCCATACAGTGTTACAGGGTTACACAGTCACACTATATTCCAAGTGGACATTATATGAAAATATAACTAGGTGACTCTGAATTTTCAAAAGAAAGCATAATTTCAATTTCTTTTGGCCAAAATTCAAGCTTGCTTATGGATGGATACATTTTCTGTATAAAACAGGTGAAAATGACAACCGATGCTATAAGAGGGATATGTTTTATGATGCAAATCTCTTCATATGACAAATTGCTTCAGATAGCGCACTGAGTTACTTTACTGGAAAGATGAAAATCTCTCCTAAACCTTTATTGCTGAGTTTTTGCAAGAATGAAGTGCTGGTGGGAATTAATCATAAAAAACTGTCCTTAAAAAGGAAGGAGGCAAATATTTGTATTGAAGAGCTGATTGGCTATGAAATAGACTAATTTAGCCATACTGTTCCTCATACTGCTGAGATGTGGCTGGTTTGTGAACCCTATAGAGGTACAAGGATAATTTTTGTGATGGAAGTACCCACGTATAACTTAGTGTTAAAGGTAAAATAACTATGGAGAAAGATTTTGTGGTAGTCTGCCATATACCTCATATTTGAGATATACAGAGCACACCATTCGTGTGCTGCTCGAAGCATCTGGCAGTTCTGCTCATTTTACTCTGCTGTATTTAACTGTATAGACTTCTCATTGATGGAGAACACTGTTAATCTTGCCCTGGGCCTGGTACATTTTTTTCCCAATACTTGGTCTGACCAAGAACAGAGCTCCCTGAAGACAGATCTTCATCAAATAAATAATACCTAAAATGCTTTTTTTTTTTATTATTATTTTTTTTATTTTGTCCCCAGTCTAGCCAGCTTTCATCTATTTGATCTGTGGACTCATTCGAGTGGATCATTTTTCACTCAGTGATGCACTAGGTAACTTTGAGGCAAGTGACAGGCATGGCAGCCAATTAAGCCTAGGTTATCTTTATGTATATCATACTAAATGTGCATAACTGAACTTCAGGAAAGTAACATTTATTTTGTCCTTATTTCTTTAACTTTTATATTATTTCACTGTAATTTTATATTGAGAATGGGATTTTTCCCTCTCCAGGCTGCTTCTATTTATGGGCATAGTTTTTCTTAATAACATCTCCCATTGTTGCAAAGATAGGCAGGATGTGAAATACATCACTTGTCAATTAATGGATGCTTTGACTGAAAAATATTTAATAATAATAAATATATGAAGTCTGAGCAAATGTCACAGAGTTTGTACTGTTTTTCTAATGGCTTGTGTATGCCATAACTAGCTATTAGCTAACTTTCACAAAAATGGGGAATAGATTCTATAAAATATATATATTTTAAAATATTATCCAATTATAATGGGTGGCTGATTGCCTGACCTGAGGTAGCCACATGGCCTGAGTAAGGGCTAGGCTAATTTTGATGGAAGAAAGCATTCTGTCCAAGATACTGTTTTGTAAGCAAGTGGATGGAACAGCATAGTCTAGGAGGCTGTTCAGCTTTCAGCATGGTCATTTGTGAGGTTAGCTGCCAATGGTGGGTGGGTGGGTGGGTGGATGGATGGATGGATGGATGGATGGATGGATGGATGGATGGATGGATGGATGGATGGATGGACGGACAGACGGACGGATGGACAGACGGACAGACGGATGTCTAATGTTCATTCATTGAAGGTAGCTGAATATTATTTTCTTGACACTTCCCAATGCTCTTGATAACCAGGGAAGGCAGGCTGCTTCATTTGAACTATAGACTCTCAAACTGTAGCTGAGCACTAACACAAATGACTGAGAATCTTTTCAAATAATGTACCTATTCCTGTCATTAAAAAAAGTCCCGATCTGCTGAGGTGCTCAGCACTCACAGCTTTCCACTGACTTCAACAGCTTGTCCTGGGAGACAGTCAGCACCTTGCAGGAATCCACCTCCTGGCTCTTTGACTACTTTGTGACTACATCCTGAATCACCCAAGATAATAGCAGTTCTGTTAGGCAGAATCTTGGAATCTCAGTGTTATTGGGCTGCTCTCCCCAGATAAATCACATTTTCCAGTTCTAGCATTCTTAATGCAGATCTGTATTGCTCCTGCTTACTGATGAACATCAATTCCTCTGCTGAGAGTCTAGGACAGACTATATAATAGTTTTGTCTGAAGGATCTGGCTTAGGGCTGTGATACAGTTACTTCACATTCTGTCTTGCTTTGATCTACCCATGAAAATGTATTAGCATATTAGCATCGCTCATCTGCAGACCATAAATATTGATGGAGTAAAACTTGACTATATTTCTGCTGTGCATACATTTAGAGAAATACTGTAGTAATTAAGAAGTTAATGGAAAAAATCAAATGTTCACTTGTGTATTTTATCCTTTTTCTATCAAAACTAGGTATCTTTCAGACCACTTCCCCTCTCATCTATCTGCCTAGTACACCAACACCTTTTCCAAAAGATGTTACACAGCATGTTAGAAATATTTTTCTTTTTATTATTGTGATAACATTGGAGTCATCTACCCATGCAGAAAAGGTAAAAGAAAGATGCCTAAAGCTGTAATTCTCAAGTGTCCTGTTTTACTTTCTGTTGATGCTATTGCTTTACCAGCCCCAGATTTGCAGTCAGATAAGGTGGTTTTCAAATAAATAAAACTATCTGTTCTCAGTCAGATGCACTTATTCATTCATACTATTCAAAACACATTAGGTATGCCTTTGAGCTCAAGGAATTTGGGGAATAAATGCTATATGATCCCTCAGGTTCACTTAACTCATTCTCTGCACCATCTTCCTGATGGAGATTCCCATGAGTTCTTAATGGAAATTCCTAGAACTCAACTGAACCAGACTGTCACACTAAATAACAACCACCACCTGCCCTGAGTCACCATTGTGTCTGTTGCATCATCACGGTACTCTGTACAATAGAAAAAACTAAGGATACTGTTTATTGTAATGAGAAATCTAAGTGTATTTGTACAGAAAAAGGATGTTAGTAGAACTATATTTTTTCACAAAAAATAAAGAAAGAAGATGGGAAAAAGACAATTTAACAGTTAAAATTTTGAAGGTAGATGAAGGTGTATTCTATGTTTTAAAAAGGGGAAAAATGTATTTGCTAATGCTTAGTAAATATGCAATAATAACTGAAAATGGAATCAATTTTTTCCAAGAAGTAGGGCTATCAGAAATGGCATCAACATTAGTATTCTCCACATTGGCTTCTCTAAGTCCATTTCTCAGACATCCAACATTTATAGATGAAGGATTTATTTTTTATCATCACTCAGTTTCATTGGGGTTTGTGTGCTTACCAGTTTGTCTTGAAATAGTAGGAGTGAAATAGTTTTCCAAAAAAACAGATATTGGAAGGAATTGCTGTATGTCAAAAATATGACATTCTATTTTTATTTATTGTATTCATAGATTTGTTCATTGAATAAATCAAATTATCTGATTGCCTCTTAACCAGTAATGGATTTAGCCTCCAAATATCCTTCAAGGTTAGGTAAATGATAAATATCTCCAGTTTCAAAAAGTGAAACAGAGATGGGGAGAGATTAGTAGCTTAAGTTTCCATGGTATTAAGCAGCTGCTTTTTAAGGATGAAGTCAATAGAAAAAACAGCCTTCAGCACTTCTGAAAATCAAGCAATAATGGACTTAATTAAGTCGCCAAGTAAGTCAGTATCAGAACTGAGAATACAACTGTGGTTTTGTAACTGCCTGTTAGATTTTAAACATAAAACTAACTTTCTTTTTTTAGTCAGTAATAAGAAATGAACACTGATTACAATCATTTTAATACATCTGACTATGAGATTAAATACAGTATAAGACTGCATTTTTTTCACAGGACTTTTAAGTCAATTGGCTGATTTATAGAGTACCAAAAGACAGAGAGTAGAACACTGGTGAGACAAGTGCAGCTGTATGCTCATGTCCTACCCTAGGGTACTAACTGATCTTAGAAATGTCTAGGGAAATTACATGAGGGCATACATCTCTGATGTAAATAGTCAATACTTTATCTCCTATGAAACATTCATGTTGCAATACCTCAATAAATACTGCATGGCAGGATCATACATTTCCTGATGTTATAACAAGTTATTTTTTCCCATGTCCTGAAAGTCAGGACATACATTTCCAGTACTCTAGGTATTTTTAGTGCTGGGACAAGCCAAGAATCAGAATTAATCTGCTCTCTTGGTCCCCAAAGTCAAGCTCCTATTTTATTTTAATGGGAGTTTTGTCTGTGTAAGAATTGTCACTTCATTATTCTTAATTATTTTACTGTAGTAATGCTAAACATCCCCAGTTGTGTCCCCTCAACTCTGTGTTGTTAGGCAGTCCAAAAATACATATAGTTCTCAACTGCAGAGAACTCAAAGTTTAAAGGCAAGATTTAGCTCACCTATGCTGAGCAACTGAACACAGTCTATAGTACAAAAAGTCTTCTAGTCAAGAGATGGCAATACACAACTCCTGGGTGTAACTATGGTCTGAAGAACCTTAGACTGGCTGAGCTCTTTGCTTTTGCTCCCCAGTTGTGAACCTAAAGTTAGGACAGATGAATCTGGAGCTAAATCCTCAAATATGGTAGATGACTTGCAAGCACAGTCTTACTTGGAATTGAAAATGAGCTCAGTAACCCCAAAGTTATTAGCATTCTGGAGAAGTTGATTGTCATTGTGTCAAATTGCAATCAAGAACTAATACTAAGCTTTGTGCATTATTCCCTTGTGAATTATACATGATTATATAAAATGTATTCACCTAATGATGCATTTTTATGATATATGTATTTCTGAATATGACAAAGGGCTTCATGCTGAGATCTGAGTGTTGGTGTGCCAAATGAAAAAGAATTTAATGACCTGATTACAGTACAGTTAAGAACTGGAACAATTCTTCACAGAATCTATTCATCATCAGGACCTGAGGGAGGGAGGTTTTAGCCCTTCCTAATGTCCATCAAGAGGACTGTGATTGGAGTCCTGATAAGGGAACCTAAATGGAAATGTCTGTATGCATGCTATGTGATTAGGGGTTTTAGCGTCAAAGAAGAAATCTAATCCAGAGGTAAATTCAGTTACCTAAAAATAAGAAACTAGTGTTATTTGAGATACACTAACGGATGTGAGATAACTGTACCCATATGAAGATATAGGACTTGCTACACACCTCTGCCCTTCGGGAGCAGGAGAGGCTGGATAGGTTGCAGTATCTTGAACAACAATGTTTGTGTGCAGGCAAAGTGAGTTGAGCCATAGGTTTTCAGGTCCTGTGGTGGGAGCCTAGACACCTATGTCAGCACATGGAATCCTACATATATACATTTAAATGTAGTTTTTCAACAGAATCTTACCCTACAGCCTTAATTCAGCTCCTAAATTTCTATATCTGAGCTAGATGTCTCTACTTGGAGTAGCAACAATGTATAGTTAAAGGAAAATAAAGGTATCTTTGGATCTTATTTGTGTAACAAGTTTTTTCCACAGAAGTTTTTGTGAAATTACTTATACTCTGACATACCAATTTCTCCCCACTGCCTATAAAGGGACTCTAATTTGACAACACAAAGACATCTCCATTTATAAGCAGACACATTTGATCAGAATACCAGCATAGATGATAGCAAAAGATGATACTGAATGAATAATACATTTTCAAAATATGAACAGACATTAACTTGGTGGGAGGAGGATTAAAACTACTTTGACAATTACTTGTTTATTCAAGATGGAATCCTTTCTGAGCAGGAGAATCAGATCTGAAGGATCTAAATATGAACGGAAATGCAAGACCTGTTAGAATACACAAAGTTGTATGAGTCCTGAAATCACAGTGTCATCTGGGAAGACTAAGATAAGGACAGAGGTCATCCCCAGTTATCAGATCCCCAGCTGTGAAGAACAAACTGAGAGTTGGGACCATACATATATAATCATATATGCTGATATAAATAAGATGCAGCCTAAAATAGCAGTTTTATTAGGTACTTTAAATAGTGTAACAATAATAAATATCCTGAACCATCTTCTTAACTGTAAATGAAAAAAACTGAGATGTTTTCCAGAATATTTAAATGAAAACACCAACCTGTATCAAGATTGGCGATGTAAATAGAACAAACCATGAACACCCCTTCTGAAAATGCACTTTCATTCTCTGAAAGACAGGCTTTTAAAGTGTGAGGCTGCTTTTGGAAGTATATGGCTTCAAAATAGCTCTTTATTGTTATCAAGATTGTATTATTTTACTTTACTCTCCAGCACTGACAATGAAAGTTAAACATCATTTTTTATTCCCACTGTTCTAGTGAATTAGTTTCGGCGTCTCCTATTCCTTTTTTTTTTTTTTTTTTTTTTTTTTTTTTTGTCTATCTGTAGAGGACCAGATTTGAAGAACTTCCATAACAATATGGTACTTTTTGCTCTTTTAAAAAGTAGACATGAAAGACACTACTATCTCAGTCTTTTTCTCAGAGGAGTAGACTTAGCATTTGGGAATTCCAGACTCCCAGTTCAAACACATCCACTGGGAAGCACATGCACAGGCACTTGCCCACACACATTTGTATATGATCCATAACTGTGTGACTATATCTTGCTTTTATGGGTGAACAAATAAGAAATACATCTGTTCAGTGAAAACTTAATTGACCCTTCAGTTTGTGAAATAAGGGGTAAAAATTGTGTTGTTATCACTAAAAATTTTTCTTTGTCTCTGTTCCTACCAGATTGCACACCCAAGAGAAAATAAAGAAACTGCAGTCTGTTTAGAAAGAAGACTGAAACACTTTTTTCCTACATGTCTTAGCACTAACTTTCATGTAATATTCCAATCTGCCAGACTCACCAGCAGCAGCAATCCTACTGTAATCCAGCACACACCAAAACAAATGTTATACTTGCCAATGCATCTTCACAGCCATCGCAATTAGTACTCCTACAATACAACCAGCAAAACACATGGTTCATACACTTTTACCTCAGAACTTGATATACGTCATGCAGTGCACAAAATGTCCTGGAAATTGTGTGGGTGACACTTAACAACCACTATACATCTGAAAGAACTCACACAGAGAACTGGTAAAGGATAGAAACATGCAGTTATCAAAGGAAGAGCATTTTCCACAAAATAACCACTTCACTTCCTAATGCAATGGAAAACCTAAAAAATAACTTCTAACTTCTAAAGACAAGCTTAGAAAAGGGATTCATAGCCACTGGATTATAAGAATTATGGTCTCAGCAGAAACACGAGTTATGGAGTTCATTATAGTCTTTTTTCTGCCTCCTTTCTGTTTTACAGTCACTAATGATACTTTTTTTTTTTCTCATTGTTCCTGTTCTCTCTTCCCCTGACAATACCCCAGAGCTACTAACCATCCTTTTTTTTTGTGTAACTCATTAACATAATGAGACTGGACTAACAGCAATTGTGTTCTGTCTATCTTGGATTTTGTTGCTTCTTATCACACTGGATGGAAGCCATTTACTTTTTCCAGCCAACTCACCCGGGGTTCAAAAAAGATGAACCTTCTAAAAATCTCATTTCTGCAAAATCTTTTTCACATTGTGACAACGTACTCTTCTTCTTGCTGTTTAAATAAGGAGAGTTACTTTCTCTCAAACCAGTATTCAGGGTAGTCAACATTGAAGGCAAAAATCTAACTGTACTTCCAGCTATGTCTACAAGGTGACTTGAGGGAATATGACCTTAGGGAGAGAGCTTGTTTCCTGGGAACTAATGAATCATGTCCTACAAAAGCTGGTTGTCCCTGGAGAGAGAACAGGCTATAGAGTGAAGTGTGATTGGTCGGGTTATTCTGAAGATATGTTTGACTGGTTTGGTTTGTAGGTCTCCTAGGCTCATCTTTACAGAGTCCCAGTTAGTTTTAATGGGACTAGCAAGGCAAAGTGCACCCAAAATTGTCTGGCCATCCAGGCCTACATGGCTAGCTGAGGCTAGCAGGGGATGGCAAGCAGTCGTTAATTCATTACGCTGGCACTCAGA
Source organism: Tyto alba (assembly GCF_018691265.1). Lineage (NCBI taxonomy): Eukaryota > Metazoa > Chordata > Aves > Strigiformes > Tytonidae > Tyto > Tyto alba. The sequence continues at coordinate 9,291,247 of NW_024881282.1, forward strand.
GCACCTGAGTTCAAGTAATTATTCTGCCATGTCTCTATGACACGTTTAGGATGGTATTCAACAAACCATTTAGCACCGAGGATCCCAAGAAGAAACACTGATCTTGCCACTTTCACTGACCTTTCAGTTATCTAGTGTAGCAGTCTCTCAAAAGCAAGTGATCCCTGGCTGACAGTATGATGGTACTGCATGGCTTATGTCTATGTTTTTCAAGACTTGGCTCTGCAGAGCATATTGACTTTGACTGCATTGCATAGGGATTGTCTGGCATCTCTTTGGAGCCTTTAATTCTTAAAAGACTTTTGTTTGCCTGTTTATTTGTTTGCTTGTTTATTTGTTTAAATTGAGTGTTGCATGGGCTGAGGTCACACACTGTCAGGGAATGTGGAGATGTTGAGGCAGCAAAGCCTGCTGGAGCTCTTGGAATTGAGGACTTCAGGGGAATGCAGGAGTCAAATCTGGTGTAACCTCATCCATTTTGCCTGGAATAAGTTTCTTCAATGAGAAATCACTTGAGCAAAGTTTTCTGGACTGCACATTGGGATCAGCTGAGAACATTCAATCCAAAAGGGATTTTAGGAGTGAATGAATATGGAGGATCAATGGAGAGATCCAGACATCTAAACAGAAAGCAAAAGGTGAAGAGTCATCTCCTTCCACCAAGTTTAGGTGCTTAAAATTAGGCAAAGTGACCTATCTCTCATCATTGACTACCTAGAACACAGACATATATTAAAGAAAGCTTAATCTGTATGAGCTGTGCAAATGATACAGCTAAATCATAGAGTTCAGTATACTAGTAAATTAAATTTTCTTGGGAATATTTCCTGGCTCTCAGGCCAACTGGAAATTCATTGAAATGGCCTGTATCCATCTTGCTAAACTCTTATACTCTCCAAAACAGGCATCCAAACCAACTACTCTTCCTGGCTCATGTTCATGTCAAGACCGGGTCTGAGCCTCTGGGAAAATTCTGAGTACATGGGAAAGAACATAAGTGTTTAGTAATATAAATAATTGAATTCCAGTGTCTGGAAAAATTCCTTTTCACTGTTTAATTTACCAGTGCAAGTGTAGTCTAGGTATCTAAAATGTAGAAGCAGGTAAAACACCTACAGAATCTCACAGAAATGTCATTGAAATGAGTAAATCTGGGAGAGGGATTCAAAAAGGATCTTGATTTTCTGCCTGAACTGAGTCTGCACCTGACACTAACCACAGTCTGACTGGGCATATTGATCCCCCATGGATCCAGCCTGCAGACTTGACCAGATCACTCTGTGGATCCGCTGTGACCTCTCTATTGGGTTCCCTTCCTGTGGAAGTCAGCGTGTGGAGTAGGTGACAGCAGATGCCTGGGTCTCTGTCTGACCTGGAGCCAGGTTGTAGCTGATCATGAATGTAGGCCTAGAAGTAGAGAAATGTTTCCATTCACACAGTTTATTTATAACAAGTGATATAAAGCTCAAGCAGTAAAATTCCTGCGTTTTGGCAAAAATTAGGAGCACTGAAAATAGCAGAGTTTAAACATGTTATCATCCTTTATTTGTTCATCTGTACAATGGCATTAAGAGTACTTTTCCATTTTTAGGTATACATGGAGGTCCTGTAGTGATACAACTACTTTAGCACTATGGTTTCTTTCTAGGAAGAAAAAGTCAGGATCTTCAACATTCAGTATTAGATATTATCAATAAGGTCCCAATAATTCAATCTTATTTTCTGGCCACTGTTGAGATGGGAAAAACAATATTAAAAATTCAGGTTATTCTGTAACCAAAACAATTCTAACAGCATTAAACTCCAGATGCCTCTGAACTCTTTAATGATACAGCCTTTAAGCCTTTGATCGTTGCTTTGATTCAAAGGACATTAGGTGGCTGCTTTTCCATGCAAATACTCTGTACCTATAAGCTTCCAAATTGAAAAAAATCTGAGTGGGAGGAAGAAATTTTCAGAAAAAAAGTTCCTATGGCTCTTGTTGCTTGGCAACTACTGCCTTTGCCTCTGTGTGTTAAGAAAAATATCATTCTTTGGAGTTCACATCCCAAGTCTGGCTTGAAGAAAAAACAAGGGAGAAATAAGAGACATGTATGTTATAGGCCAAGTTTCATGCCAAATGTGAGACTGCAAGGAGTTAGGACTATTTGCAGAGCCATTGGTCACCCATGCCATCCAGCCAAAGGAAACAGGGAAGGTGGGCGACAAGGTGTGAGGATTCATGACCCTTCTGGTTGGTCATGGGAAGGGATATTTACAGAGTCCTTAAAATGATGCAAAGGCATAGAAGATGTCTTGTGATGAGAAACTAAAGGAGCCCAACCTTTTTCATGTGTCAAAAAAAAGATGGAAGAGCGACTGTGCTATAGTAGGTAATTAAATAAATGGAGAAAATACCTTGTATAAAAGGACTTTTCTGTATAGTAAAGAAATGTTAATGAGAGCCAGTTGCAACACCAGATGAAGGCAGAATTATTTATGTTCAAATTAAGAAAAACATTTTTAATGATGACAGCAATTAAACACCAAAGAAAACTGACTAGGGAGTCTTGTACTCTTTATGACTTGAATTCTTTGGGTTGAGTTGGATGCTATTTGGAAAACACACTTTATTCAAATAGATTACATAGAAGAGAAGCAAACTGAAAGGAAATACATGATACACAAGGGATCGATATAACTTTACTGTACATTTATCTTGAGACTGACAGAAATGGTTGGAATTTTTCCCTCAGTTAAAGTGTGCATGGAGTGACTTTCCTATATAGCACCTTGTGCAACCTGACACAATGACTTCACTTCTCAAACATGAGGAATGACACACTGAGTTTATTGGCTTACGTCATATAAGAGAATAGTAAATTTACACAGGTAATAGAGCGACTGCTGGCACAGCCCTACTACATTTCTAGGATAATGTAATTTCCATTATAAAATGCAATAGAGATCTGTAAATTTTGTCCCCATTCTGTTTTACTTATACCAACTCACAGTTCTTGTGTGTGAACTTGTTTAATTTTCAGCCCTATGAAAAGAGCTGTTGCAACAATTTATACTTGGACAGCCAAAGGTACAGTACAGACAGAAGAGGAAGAAACTTAGTCTAAAATTACTTCCTCAGATTCCCCCACTGAATGTTGTCTCTATATTTAGGAGTGTAATTGTCCTCAGTTTTCATGGTTGGTGAGGGAGAGAATTTTTGTCTTAAAATAGGTGTCCAAGCTGTGGTGCCTTGCTGTTCTGGAAGAGCATTTGAAAGCTCTTATAGAGAAGCACTTGAGCTTGACTAAGACACAGAACATAGGGGAACTAATTCAAAGGAAGAAAAAATTCCATATCTGTAAGAACTCAAAGCTTCAGAAGATGTTCAGTTTATTGGCTTTTGTGGCCAGTGGCCATTGTGTCATTTTCACCACAATTAGCAAAAGCTGCAGCTCATATTAAACCAGGATAGTACTGTTTTACACTAAAAGCCTGTGAAGAAACTCATATAAATAAAACTCGACCCTCTTGTAACATCTACGAATACCATATTGTCATGATTTAACCCCAATAGGTGATGAAGCATGACAAGGGTACTCTCTTACCTCACCACCCAGTGGGATGAGGTAGAGAATTGGAAAGGTAAAAGTATGAAAACTCATGGGTTGACATAAAGAACTATGTGTTGAGTTAGAGCAAAAGCTGCACATGCAAGCAAAGCAAAATAAGGAATTCGTTCTCTACTTCCCATCATCAGGCAGATGTTTAGTGGTTTGCAAGAAAGCAGGGCTTTATCATACATAACAGCTACTTGGGAAGACAACTGCCATAACCCTGAACATTCCCCTTTCCTCCCTCTTCTCAACAGCTTTTATTACTGAGCACAATGTCGTATGATCTGGGATATTCCTTGGGTGAGTTGGGGTCAGCTGTCCCAGTTGTGTCCCAAATTCTTGTGCATCTCCAGCCTACTTGCTGGTGGGGTGGTGTGTGGAGCAGAAAGTGTTCAGTAATAACTAAAGAGTCCTTGTGTTATCAACACTGTTTTCATCACAAATCCAAAACAGGTCACTAAACAAGCTATGAAGAAAATTAACTGTATCTCAGACAAAACCAGTACACATATATAGACTTCTCAGGATGAACACATAAACTATAGCTTTAATTTTCAAAATGAGATATTAATAAGAGTAAAAATATTAACTCATACTGGTGAGCTATATTTGACAAAGTATGATGAAGTCTTAATAAAATTCTATCTTAAAAAGGAGGAAAAAAGTTGATTCTACTGATGCATGATGACCTGGGAGTAGCATTTTTGACAGATGAGCTAGGGACTTTAGGTCAGCAGTTTGCCTAATATTCTCATTGCAATTATTTCCATCCATTCCCTCCATCATAGGAGCGAGGGTCAGTCAGGCTGGAAATTAGTTCTAAGTCACAAATAATCCTTCTGAACTCAAACATGAAATATTGTTGTCAATCTGGACACCTAAATTAAGCGGTGTTACATATTATTTAGAGAAAATAGGAAAATGTACTTGGAAAATACACCAATTATACACTTATAAAAATTTACAACAATGAAAACATCCTGTCTATAATAGATTGTTTCCTAGTGTCAAGGTTATTGCTCAAGGATATTGTTCATTGTTTTAGCTAAATCATGTATCTTTCATTTGGCACGTTACAAATCTGAATTAGATTTAACAAGAATTGCAACTGACATTCACAGAAAGTTACTCACAAAATACTGCAAAGTATCAAAGCAGTTCACAAACATTGAATATTTAAATGCCTTGCAAGTTTGTTTTTGTCAGTAAAGTGTCATATCATGAAAGTTTGTTTCAAATCAAAGTTTGTTGAATGTGTTGTGGCTGGTTGCATGCAAGCAGGGCATCTGGCCAAAGTCAGTGACATGCAGATGAGAGGGTAACAGCAGCAATAGATGGAAATGATGGTAGCCCATCTGTCTGCTGATTACTATTTTGCATCCCCAGGTATGACCAACAAATACATCAGTCCTACTACAATAGGGATGAATCAATGTAGGGACTGAAATTATTATGAGAGAGCAAACTAAGATGACATCCAGCCCAAATATGTACTCAAGCCTGAATCAATGACAATGAAGAAACAGGATTTATGTTCTAATTGGAGGGGGAGTAGAATACAGGTATTGCCCTGGTCATAGGAGCAGCCTAAACACTTTACTATAGAGAGGTACTCACTTTCTTACCTGCTTTGTGTCTCAGTAATATTTAATTACATTATATAAATCAGGACAGCTTCCATATGATAGCAGAAGAGAGGTTTACCCTAGTTTGCACTGAAGCTGGTGATGAGACCATCTGTCTCAGTGGAGAAAAGAGGTAGATCTGTAGCTTCTGAGGTGACTTTTCTAATCACGAGTTGTTTAAGAAAAGGTGAACACCTCTTGTTCCTCTGGTATGGGTTTGGTTGGTTGGCACTCCTTGAGACAGTCTGTAGTACCCGACATGGTGGACAGCTGGGGTGATGGTCACTGCCTTGTTCATGGCTCTCAGCAGGGTTGACTCTCTGGCATCCTCAGACCTTGGTAATCCTGGGCTAGAGCAGATCTGTAGGAAACTGTATTTCTGGTCCATTGGTGCTGTAGCATGACCTAACAACTGAGTTATTGGAGTCTGAGAAAATCAGTTTTGGACTTTGTTACACACATAGACTCTTACTTAGGACACGGGCATTTGACTCCTTTATGGGTTTAGCTCTAGGTGAATTTTTCATTATAATAATGCTTGTGATAGACCTGAACTGCTCTCATTTTTCCTGTTATATTATTTGAGTAGTGGGGGGGAAAGGGAGGTGATTGTAAATTATGCTAATGGTAGTACCATCAGTCATTTCCAATTCTGAATTATTTTCAGAACGTGAGAAAAAAAGACAATAAGTGAATTTAGAAATGAAATATAAGAATTGCAATACATTTTGAAAGGAGATGTGGTTTAGAAGATGTGTTAAGCCTATAAAATTATTATCATTAATAGTCCTTCTTTTGGTCTTCAGGAACAAAGTGAAAGCAAAAAGGAAGTTAAAGGACTAGATATCACTACAAACATGTATGAGATTTATACACAATCTTTTAGTGTAATCTGTGGGTGGAAAAAACATTATCAGATCCATGTGTCTAACCGGTCTCAGTTCCCAGTTCAGCAAGACATGTAAAATCACCAACTCATTCAGCAACCTAGTTCAGAAGGGGCATGTGGGGGTCCTGTAGTTCAATCCCTGACCAAAGAGGAGCCAGTTAGATCAGATTACTCAGGGTCTTGTCTGGTCAAGCTTTAAATATCTCCAAGAATGTAAATTCAACCACCTCTCTGGGCAACATGCTCTAATATTTGACCACCTTCATGGTAAAACAAACAAACAAACAGACACCCCCCTCCCCCTACAATTTCACAAGTTCCCACTTGCATCTGTTGTCCCACAGGCTTTCCATGTTTTGTTCCATTTTCTCTTTGTCTTCCCATCAGGGAATTTAAATTGCATCAGGGAGTTTATTTTGGACATTAGGAAAGATTTCTTCACTGAACAGGTTATCAGACAGTCCAGGGAAGTGGTTAAGTCACCATCCCTGGAGGTATTTAAAAACAGTGTAGACATGGTGCTTAGGTACATGGATTAGTGGTGAACTTGGTAGCATCAGGTTAATGGTTGGACTTGATGATCTTAAGGGTCTTGTCAAGCCTAAATGGTTCTATGATTCTATTATTCTAGGAAATGCATGTCCTGAATTTAAAATAATTTTCAGAGCTATAGTAGCATGAGTTTGTCAATGCACTTGGTTAACTTCACTGGGATATGGCACGTGTGTAATGTTTAGTCAAACTACCCTTTTACCTGATTAGTATTGGTGAAGCTGTCAGTGGTGAGGGATCGAGGCAGCCTCTTCCCAGCAGAAGAAACAGAACAGAGAAATTCAGCTTGTACTCTCTGCCTCAAACTACTTGTCATTGATGGAACGGAAGGACATTCCTCACCTTGGTTGTTCCCTAGTGAACATAAACATCTGGCTACAAGTTGTCTTAGCTGTCAGAGAAGAAGAGCTATGCTGCCAAAGAGTTTGAACTATTTGAAAAAAGAGAGGGAGCACAATGAATATAGCACAGGCCGGTCTCAGAAGTGGGGGAATAGTTTAAGAAGACACATGATTGGCGAGATGTTTCCCAAGAGAGACATTCAGATCCAGCACAGCTTTGATAAACTTACTGATGCAAAGCAAATCTTCTGGGAAGAGCCTGACATTAAACTTTGTGTGAGAAACACCAAGAGAAACCTGTATCAAGCTTTGAGACCAAGGGGGATTCAGACTTGTTGTTTAAGAGGCCCCCTGTCAGGGCTCTGGTATTAGTTCAGTAAGTGATAACATCATTAATATATAGTGTCATACAACATATATTTTCTGAATAATCTGGTAACTTCACAAAATTTGTGGAAGGGGGCAGAGTAGTTTGGACTCTGTGGAAAACCAAAGGCTCCTCACCTGCCACTACTGAGGGAATGTAAGGATGGCTTAATGGACTGTGGTGCTTTAAGGACATTGTGTATGAAACACAACCAAAATCTGCAAGCATTCAGTGACTGAAGTTTGCAACCTCTATAGTCACATCGCATTTGGTCTTAATCTACAAGTAAAATTGCTTCAGCTTTATTTACATTTTAACAAATCCATTTATGGGGCTTAAGTGGTTTTTATGAACCTAGAGAGTAGTCTCAGAAGTTCACAAATCCAGAAGATTTGCCCAACTCTAGTATAGCTTTGAATAATTGGAGAAAATTAGATTTGCTTTGTTTTGCAGAAGAAGAAACCACGCTGGCTGTTCTTAGGATTGCTTTTCAAGTATTTTCTTTTGATCTAAATGTTCTCCAATTGATGTCAATTAATGTCAAAATGACTGCTTTCTATTTTCCCACCATGTCTTAAGGCCTTTTGGAATAATGGTCAGTGGACTGTAATGTCTTGCCTGAACATATCTGCCCAGCCTTACACACTTTTTTGGGTTTAGACAGAATTGAAACTTTAAAGATACTTATCTGCTTCTTGAGATAATGGAAAAGTAAATGAATTTCCAATATTTTTGTAATACTTTTGTAAGAAATCTGTTATAAAACATAAATTCCTTTTTCTTGGAAAATCAAACAATAGCTTGAAACTCTGAAATCAATGAAATTATGCCTTGGCAAACCCCCTTTTCTGTGTTACAACAGCACACAACAGTACATGTACACAAAAAAAGATTGAAAAAGATATTTTTAGACAACATCTTGAAGACAAAGAGGACAGAAATACTTACCTGACTTTTAGTGGTAGTCTGTACCTTTAACAGAGAAGAAACATTTTCCTCTTTATTTGCTTGTCTTTGCTAATAAACCAAAGTGATGAGTCTAGATAGAGCTGAGTGAGGAATGGGGAATGACTTTCTGTCAGAGGCCACAGACAGTCATCTATTTCTGTGCCCCTTTTATTATTATTTTGATAATTGCTTCATATTCCCAGAAAAGGAACACCTTTGGGCTGGAACTAGAAATTCTTAGAAGCTGCAGAGGAGGATTTTTTTAAACTTCATTTCCTGTTGCAGGAAGTTTTGGGTTTATTCCTGCCTGAAGAAAAAAATTATTAGGTGCTCAACAATACAAGGAGAGGAAACCAAACCTTACTTTTTGTACACTCAGAAATATGACTTCGGTATAGATGGCTGAAGCCAGTCCAAGCATTACGCTATTAAAAAAGCTGATGAAAAACTGAAAAGCATACCTACTTTCTCACACAGCTTGCAACTAATTTGTAGAACTCATTATCATATGAAGCTAAAAAACAGGGGAGAGTAAGGTGCTTTAAAAAAACCTCACCCTTTTTCAGGATTACAAGGATATTCAGAATTATATTAATGGACATTAACAACAAGATCATGCAGGGGTTTTTTAAAGGAAGGTATGAAAAGGGCAGCCTTACTCATTGGGGGTTTTATGCAGGGAAGAGGCAACATGGGAATAAGCACAGGGTGCTAACAGAGTCACGGCTCGATCTTTAAAACTTCAGAGGTTGTTGTCCCTGGTGCATGGTCTCCACTGCTGGTTGTCTGCACAGTTTCTTGCCACAGCTGGCCACAACCTCTGTCAAGCATAAGGTATTGGACCAGCTGCATAACTACTCTGATGATAACTCTTGAATTCCTGTGGTATGTACTGGAAGGTGTAGAAGAACTGATGTGCAAAACTCACACCATCTTCTAGCTGAAGGGGCAGGAGTTTGCTGGGATTCTTTATTCCCAACCTGAAAACAATTGTGTCAAGAAAAAAAATCTCCTTCCATTGCCTCCCCCACCTCTTCGAAATGGCATTTTAAACCAGGTGGAGATTAGACTCCCAAAATGGGAAGGACTGTGAGTAGCACATTCAGCCCTGTGGACAGAAAAGGGACAGAACATTTGCGTTGTTAATTCTGTAGCCAGTTTTTGCTGTGACAGCTGTATAAAGCTTTTCAGAGTCAGACTTCAGTCAAATGTGAATACTTTTTGAGGAAAAAGAATTACAAGTATCCCCTTGCCTATTATAAATAACCTGGACCTAGTTTCTTAAAATGATACCTCAAAATCCCTCTTCTTGTTCTGATACTGCTTAAATTACAATAATTTTCAAGGTTGTAAGAAGTTGATAGATCGAATATAGTGATTTCCTGAACTCTCAATTCTAATTAAAATTCTACAGTCTGACAACATAAAATATGAGTCAAAGTAATAATCCAAGGTCATTTTAGTGCTGCATAAAGTAATTTATTTGAAGTGTCATGCTGATTAGGAATATCTAACAGAGAACACATGCTACTTCCCTGTGCTTATGGTTGTGTGACTTATTAGCTTGAAGGACAACTTTCTGCCTTTGTCAAACAGACCTTGTCAAATGAAAGAAAAGACATTTTGAAGTCTGAGCAGGAGCCTGAACAACACAAATATTTCCTCGTCATGGGGAATTCATAAAAAATTAATCTATTCTTTATTTATGAATAATGTGATGTGTTTGTAACATTAATAAAATATATTGCTTACTGTAAGGCAGATGTTTAATGAACACAGAGCCTTGAACTCTCCTGAGAAGGGGGGCAAAAAGAGGGATGTACAGAAATATCTGTTCTGTCAATTCCCATTTTCTGCCTGTTCCCCTTCCAGGGAATGGCATGCAGTATTGTCTGTGGCTTGACTTTAATGAGATGTAATGTGGTTGTACATGTGAAACTCCAGTGGGTTATTTATAAATAAAACATATGTTAGAACAACAGCAGAACTCTTGTAATGAAGGGTGAGCACTGAAAAATGATGGCCATTTCTGCTGAAGACATGTAATGTTGGGTTTTTGTTGTTGTTTTGGTTTGGTTTGGTTTGGTTTGTGTTTTTTTGACAAAATGCTACATCAAGCACAATGCATTTATCCCTGAATCAGTATTAATCCTGGCAGGTTGTTTCAAAATGTAAATCCAGCATGATGAAAAATGTACAGCTACTTTAGTGTAGCAACAGCATAGTCATAATGAAGCTTTCTCAAGTGTAAGTTACTTTTCCATTCCTCAGAGACTCTGAGAACAGTGGACTTCAAATTAAATTTTCTAAGCCTATTCTCACTGCATTCGTCATGCTTGTGGACAGACAAATTTCAGAATATCTGCCTTGAAGAATTACGGTTTTATCCTCATCTAACAATTTTCTAAGACTAAATTACTAGGCTTTTTTTAAATCTTCAGTTTGAAATTTGTGATTGTTTTAGCATTAGAGTTTCCTATCAGTGCTGGTACTTGCCCTCAAGATCATAATCAAGGCAATGGGAGATGCTATGCTAGAAAAAAAGAGAAGAGTGTTCTCTTGGGTTGTCAGTAACAACTTCTTGTAAATCGATGGCGGAAACAAGACAGGTTGAAGTTTCCAAATGAGGTAACAGTTTGAGAAAGCTCCGGGCTTGTTTATAATAAAGAGACTTTATGTTTCACTGTTTCTTGATCAGGGCAACCTTGACAGGTCCTGTTATCTTTTTTGGGAATCTTATGTTTTTCAACTCACAAGGGAGATAATTATCGGGCATTTTTACTTCTGCATTGCTTCTGTTTTACTGCTATGTGCTCTCTTAGTTCAAGAAGGTTGTTGGATGTTAAGATAAAGGTATCTGTCTTGTGTCAAGAATGATCTGGCTTGGTAATCTTATTTAAAGAAATAAGCTTCACTCTTCTGTAGTAGAGAATACAATTGTGTTTGATGCTGCTCCACTCAGCCTCTTGCATTTTGTTCCAGCTTTGAGAGAATGTACCTGACTTGATATGTAAAAAAAATGCCCTTATGGGCCACTCTGGACATTATTTGTCATTTCCAGTGGGTTTTATATGGTTAATTCCCTGAATCTATTACAAGTCTCAAACTTTTCTCCTCTCTCTTGTGCAGGCAGTGTTTGCACCAAGTTAGAAGTGAAGGTATTGGGCTCTGTGGGTTGCAGCAAATGACATATTTCATCTCTTATGTTTGGTAGTGTAAGCAAGACAATGCTTTTTTATAGGGATTTCACAGCTCTCTGCAGTCCTGGTAAACTGTTATGCCCAGAGCTACCTGTACTTTCCCACCAGCTCTGCCCACAGAATTACACAGTCCATCTGGAATTTGATTTTCCTGTGAGTGCTTCTCAAGGTGACATTTCAGACAGCACCGTGTTTGAGAACTGGTTCTTCTTTCTATAAGAAGTGGAGCCCACAAACTCCTTTTACTTTGCTATCCCAGTTTTCCCCTCTGGGCCAGCAGTCAACGTGTTTCATTTTGCACTTAAAAAATAACGTTCATTTTTTGATGATAACGCTGCTCATCAGAGTGCTGCAAGCAAAAGATCAAGAAAATACAGAGCCACATTGTAAAACACATCTTCTGGCAACATGAAGATTTTACAGCTCCATTTCTGACTCTATCAATATCTTCCCATGGGAAATATCACAGGAGGTTTGCAGAGCTGTTGAATTTCCATACCAGCTACTGGCCTGGTGAGGAGGAAATGTGGATGGTGTGCCACCTCCATGTCTTGTGAGTTCCTTGTGCCAAGTCACTCCCCTGCCTTTGTGCAGCTGGTAAGAGAGACCAGGTATTCAGTCCTCATGGTAATGTGTGCAAGAGTGAAAATGAGTAAAAAGGCAGAAAGTGTTATTTATTTTTATTTGTTCCAGTATCTGGAAAGTAGAAGGTCCCTGTGAATTAATTGCTAGAAAGATGGATTTCTTCAAACATCAATAATTTTTGTGTTTGCACACACACTTGGAAGACATTTTTGCTTAGCTCTAAGCACATGTTGTATTTCTTAAATTCCCAGAGCATTTACATGCCCTTTATAAATAGTCTGAAGAGGAAAAACAGATTGAAAGATTTTAGGTAAATTATTCAGATGATGATGATTAAAAATAATTGGAGCTCCATTAATATGGTTCTGTAAAAATAACAAATGGAAAAGTACAGGGATGAAGTATGAAAAGAGATTTGAAACGTTCAAATAAACTAATTACATTTCATTCATTTTGTATTTCAAAACTCAATCATTTCTTAATACTCTATTTTGTTAAGGAAAAAAAAAAATTACTGTCATTTTGCAATATCTACCTTTTCCACAGTTTCTTAATCCAGAAATTTCCAGATGTAATTATTTATAGATTTTATATGTAATTATTAAATATCTTAAGTTACAAAATGTTTATGTTGAAACAAATGGTTACAGGACTGATGCCACAGCCAGGGGTTTGGGCACTTAGACCATGGGCCTTGATTTGAGAAACCTTGTCTATTTGGGCGCTGAGGAAGGCCATCTGTCAGAGAAGGGGAAGAGCATCTTTGGTCATAGGCTTGCCAAGCTGGTGAAGAGGGCTTTAAACTAAAGTTGCTATGATATTGCTATGTTTGTTGCGTGTTATCTCCAACTAAGGTGTTTCTTTCAGGCTTGAAGTGGCTGATGCAGTGCCACACTGGGTACCAATGTACCCATCAAGTCTTTCACCAGTTTAAGTTCTGGTCTTATTGTATGCTGGTGTAAAGTGATGAGAGTACAAACAGGTAATTTGGAAAAAAATTCCTGGGTCTGCACTAGTTGGCAGTTCTCTGTCTCTCTAAAGTATTTTGAGACACTTAAGTGTTCAGGTATTCAAGAAGTTCTCCCACAATCAGGAATATTTTTTAGTTGTTGTATTTTTAATAGTATTTTGAGAATAAATATTTACTGTATTGATATCTTCAGACTGACATAGACACACAGTAAATATACAACTATAAAATGTCGTCACACTCTTCTAATCATTCATTTGCTTAGTCACATCCATCAGGAATAACAGAAGCACAGAACAGACTTATATGTTCCCACCTGAGTCTTCTAGATCTAGCAAATGGTCTGCAGTGCTCCCTGCTGTCAGCAGGTGAAGGATGACCTCCAAAAAGGAAAAGCTGTTACAAAATATCAGGTGTCTATCTCATGGGTTGGAAGTACATGTCCAGTTTATGAGACATTTGGACAACAAAGGGGTTGCACAGAGAGGAGACAGTTTTCTGGGTGAGGAGTAGGTGATTCAGAGCACTTCAGGTTAAAGGTGATGTTAACAAACCTACTTGTAAACCAATAAATAGCCACTCTTCTACAAGAGTATCTTATAATATTTTAGTAACAAGAGGAGATCAGGGCAAGAGATGGCTGAGGATCAGGAAAAGATGGTAATAAAACCTTTGTTCGACTATCACTTTTCCGCAGCCTGTCACAAAGATGAATCATGTTACTAGTATGGAGGCCAGTTTGACAGATTGTGCCTCAAAGGTGACACCTGAAGGCAATTTTTAGCTTCTTTTTTGTTAGGTTTTTTTTTTGTTTTTTTTTTTTTTTTTTTTTTTTTTTTTTGTTGTTGTTGTTGTTGTTGTTTTATTTCAGCTAGTTTTGTGTTCATCACATTTCTCTTTTCTCATTTTTTTTTTTTTTTCCTTTTCATATTTCCTCTCAGATTTCCCTTATCTTATGTAAGTCCTCATTTCTTCTCTTCATATCCACAGGATGAAACTAGTGTCTTTTTTCTTCTTTCAGCATCTCACTAGTTGTTTAGTTTGGCAGCATTCATGGGCAGCTATATTTCCCTTTGAAGTTGAACACTAACTTTCAAAGTCAGATTTGGAAGCAATTTTAATGCTCCTTTACTGAACTTCTTAATTCAAAGCTAAAATTTAAGCAGGCCAACTCTCTTAGAAGCAAATGCCACAGGCAGGAGGAAGGGCAAATGTGATCTAAGTTGCTTTCCAAGAGACTGAACATCAAAGAACAATCACTACCGATTCCTCAAGCTATGCAGAAGGCTGGACTTCTTGGGCAGATTTATCCTTATTTGAAAATCTTACTCTAAGGACAAAGGTTTTCAAGTGAGATTAAATTTTTCAATACCCCAAGTAGCAATGCACTGTGGTGATGAGTGAAAGGGCAGTCAATGGGAGTAAAGGCTTTTGTTATTATCTTCAGGTTTTTGTTTCTATGGTTTAACTAGAAGTTTTCAAACCAAATGGGGGTTCCCTTCACCCCAATTATTTCTTCCTGCTCCACTTCTCCAGCCTGGGGCTCAAAGCATTTCTAACAGCTTTTCTTAAAGCCTAGTTTCTAGCAAAACTAAGCCGATGCTGCTTAACCTGTTCCAAATTTCACTTTTATTAGGCATTCATTTATTTATTTTCAATATTCAGGTTTAGAAAGATTTCTTCTGAGCAGAGCAGAGGAGATGGAAAGGAATAAAAAGGAGAGAAATATTACAAGGGCTGGTGCTCCTGTCACCCTGCTCCTCTCTCATTTAACATGATCTGCAGCTCAATATGTCTTTGAAAACCAGTGACAGTGAAGCAGAAAAATCAAAAAAAGATTAGGCTGTTATATAAAAACTACCAATCAAAACTATATGGAAATTACAGTGAGATTAGATAGAGGTAGTAGGTCATTATGGAGATAGAAATGTGTTCTGTTTGTAACTTTTGATTCTTCCAGTGCTTGGCTCCTGGGGCCAAAGCAGAGGCCAGTTCTCTATCAGGGCTTGTCAGGAGCATCATGTGTAGTCCTGATCAAGGCTTCAATAAACCCAAGGGCTTTGGAAATTGTACTTTGTCCTTTTGCATCTAAGTTTATCCCCTGCAAAATGGAAATAGTTCCTAGTAATGTAAAAATAATGCTTTGTATCACAGCTTTTTTTTATTTATTTTGTTTTGTTCTGTATGTAAAACTATTGGCAATTTTTATTTTTATTTATTCCTAGGAAAATTTGGTCTCAAAAATTTTTTTAGTGAATAGACCTGAAAAAAATATCAGCCAATTTTATCTGTAAATCCACTTTTATGAAATTACTTCCGTTCAGGTTTTTGACAGATGCTGTGTATCTGACATATTCAAGTGATGGTTTTGAGTAATCCAGACCAAACTCAGACCCTGGCATAGGTGGGGGGTGGTAACTGAGCTGTGACTGTTCATGGGAGACTAAACAGAGCCCTGGGTTTAAAACTGCATTTGAATGATCCTTTTGGGCATGCCTTCACCTACTGATAGTCTGTGCTTAATCCTATCTGAATGGCATAATAATTTTTTCAGGTAAGATACTTTAGGTTTATTGGTGTCTGAAGACTTTGCATCATTTAACTTAATCATACATTATCACTGGGTATGGCTCTGATTCAGTGAGCTGCTTATGCATTTCACTTAGATTTATGGGGTTGGGGTCAAGGTTAGATTTTCAATAGCCAATTACCAATTGTGGAGGCACACCTAGACCCATCAGGTTTTGTGGTCAATCACATATGGGGCGCTCCTTGTGGGGTTAGGACACTCTCTGGTCATTTTTTTTCTCCTTCACTCAAATGATCAACACATAGTTATGGATAGCTCAAATAGATGCAGCCATCAGTGCAAATGTTATTAGGTCAAGCCTCCTCATATGTACAGAGGATATGCTACTTCTAACACTCCAGTTAGTCATACAATTCTTTTATAATATATGGAATCACTCACTTCTACTTTCTTCATTAGAACTTCTCCTGTCTTCATTAGAACTTAATTTTTGTTGGACACTTAAGTTCATTGATAATGCTATTTTGGTTGGAGGTGTCATTTATTTTTTGACAAAGAAGTCCTGCATAAAAAATATCAATAAATTATAACAAAGTACACCAGGATAAGTACTTTATTCCATGCTGGGATGCTGGTGCCACTTTAAATAAACCAGCATACCCACAGCACTAAAACTCTCTATTTCAAACAAATCCTAGATGAATGATAAAATGTTGTTTCTGAAAGCTTTTCATGAAATTAAAATAATATTCTGATTAGCACAGCTCATGTAGCAAAGCCTTGTTTACAATGACCTCTTCTGATTCAGGCAAGAGTCATGTTTCTCTCTAAGTAACAAGCAGAAGCTTGGAATTTTTGAATCTCTGGCAGAAGTTTGCAGTACCTGTTCAGGAAAATGTCTTCCTTTCCTTTTTTGATTTTTTAAATCATGTTACTGAAAAATCGTAAACCGTATTCATCCTCAAGAAACCAATGCCAGGAAAAATTAGAAAAGCAATGCTCCTAGACTAGACATGAGTGCACAGGAGATGAATTTTAGATGTGAATATTTGTTTTGATATTCAAATTATTTGGATGATCTGTTTTC
The DNA here is from genome assembly GCF_018691265.1 of Tyto alba. NCBI lineage: Eukaryota > Metazoa > Chordata > Aves > Strigiformes > Tytonidae > Tyto > Tyto alba. The sequence goes on from NW_024881282.1 coordinate 9,307,937, forward strand.
ACAGAAGAATTAAATACCTCCTTGTAGTTTGCTCCATAAAAGAAAAGACAAAACTTTTATCCAGTATCTGCAGTTTTAAAATACCAATAATCATCAAAGACAAAAGACGTCAAGGGTGGTTACTCTTTACAATGGCGCTCCAGTTAAAGTGGATTTTTATATTTTTCTTTTGTACAGAAAGTTTCAGTCATTATCAATATGAGGAAAATGCATTTTTTTCTCCTGATTAAAAAATTTCCCACTGTTTGGCATCTTGCAAAGTAGTCTTATTGAAGTGATAATTTACATTTTATTGCTTACTGAGCAATGATTGGAATTTTGCTAATCATTTGGAATGAAGCAAATCTTGTTAACAGTGGGTCTGCAAGCAAATCAATGCAAATAATTTTATTTTAAGGAAGTATTTTTATAAATTACATAAACTGAAAAATGCTGCTCTTTGATAAAATGTAAAGGATTGGAAAGGGCATGCCATTTTTCAAGTATGGGACATGAAACTAGTATTTTTTGCTAGCACCAGACTCCCAGTGGGTTTTTGTGCCAGAAAATACAAACTAGTAATTGGTTGTATAAGAACAGAGAATGTTTTGTTTTTTTTTTTTTTTCATTTTGTTGGAAGAACCTGAGTGGAGACAGGAGACTTCCCTGCATATTGTTATTAGATGATGAGATTTCATTTCACCATCTCAATTAACACCTCAGCCTCAAGCATTCTCAGGATCACTTGCTTGTTATTAATATTTTAGATAAGATGAGCAAAGTCCCAACACAAATAATGTCAGTGATGCAATATTGTCCTTGGAGACATTTCAGACCATGGAAAGAAGAAGTGAAAATCTGTGAAGTGACTGCAGTTTTCAAGTTTCATTGCCCGTATGGTCTTGTATTTCCCCCATCTTTGTTGAAAGCAGGCTGTAGGTCTGCGCCCCAGGTCCAACCGGGGTCATCAGGCAGCAATGCTCAATTAGTATCATAGATGTATTCTGTGGGTCTCAGTCCTCTTGCACTACAAATCACCAGTAATCACCACTTTTTTTCCTTAATTCCCTCATCTTTCAGAACTGAAACTTTCATTAGTACATTTTTGTTACAACCATACTCTCCATAATGCTCCTAATCTAGCCCCTGTGTGCAGCTGCACACTTTCCATCAGAGAATAAACTCCAGGAGTTGATGGAAATATTGTTAATGTTTACCTTGCTGAATTAGAGATCTTGAAGGTAGCTGTGTGCCTGGCACAACAGTTTATATGGATTTAATGACAGACTATGTTAATTGTGTTCATCAAAGAGAGCATAAAAAGGCATCACTAGGAAAAGGAAACTTTAAGAGGAAGAAGCATTGTGGAAGAGCCCAATCACCTTTTCTTTTTAGGCTTGAATTTAGTTGTTATGTTCTGGCTTGAAGTCTTCTTTTTTTTCATTTATTTGTAGTTGATTTTTTTTTTTTTTTTTTTTTTTTTTTTTACCTCTACAATGAAAGATTTTTTTGAAAACACCTAGCTCCTCAAACTGGGAATGGGACTGAGAGCTGTTATGGAGCTATTCCTCATGTCTGGCTTTTAGCTATTTATTTGCACAGTTGGTTGATTTCTTATATACCAGGAGGGTTTTGGCTCTTTAGCTGCCATGAGCTTAGTAGCCAAAATTTAAGCCAAAAAGGGCTGTGCTACTCAAAAAGCCACTGTTGATTTGTTGGCATGGATGATGATTAAAGCCAGATACCAGCTAAATCTTTTTGTCATATGACTATTTGAGGACTTCACAGATGGATCTCATGGTGAGTGATTTGCTCCCTGAAAAACAAAATGCAGTTGCCACTTCAGCATCAACATGAAGGAAAAAATTGATGAAGCTCAATATGTAGGGGATGAAACTAAGGAGACCACTTATTTTTATTTTCCTAAAACTTTTATTGACCTGTTTTGTAACTTGAAACTTTTTTTTTTTTTTTTTTTCTGTTTACAATGATTTTTCTATCTCATATATTTTCCCAGTGAACCTTGGAAAGTTCTTTGAAGAACTTCTTCCTATTCTCTTGAAGAGTGGCTCACAAAAAAAGGTCTGGACAGTGCTGTCATATAGTAAGCTCTGCTGAATGTCCCATTCAGAGGTAATCAGTAGATTTCAGTCCTTCTGTTTCAGGCTGAAGTTCCCACATGCACTTTTTGAGGCTATGTGGCTAAAAGATGCATCTGAGGACACATACTTCTGAGTTGTCATGAGTGAGAAACACAGGACTCGACCCTCCCCTCAGCCTCCACCTTCACTCAAAACCCCCTGCATTTCATGACCTATTAATTTCTTCTTACTTTGGTTTTACATGTCTTATTTAGAGCCCAGAAGGCGGCACTGGTACACTGGCACTGAGCTGACAGGGAGCATCCAAACCAGGGTGCTTGGGTGCTTGTTTTGTGATAGCGGCTGGTGTCTGTGGCTCCGTAGGACAGTATTGAAGCCTTCCTTTCACTGTTGCATCAAGCTTCACAGCCCAAAGTAAAACAACTGCTTTTATAGGTCTACTTTGCCTTTTCCTTAAATTGCTTTGAAGTTAATCTAATTTCATGGGCTTTTGCATTTGCCTGGTAATACTAAAAAAAAAAAAAAAAAAAAAAAAAAAAAATCACACCTGTCAAAATAGAAGATTTTCTAAAAAACTTCACTGTGAAGCAAACATTTGACATGATGACACAGCCCAGGAAATGTTTTAGGAAGTGGAATAGAACACATGAAAGGCTGGTTACATCTGTGTATTAATTGCTTAATTATGTCAGGCTGCTAAAAACAACTCCTAACAGCAGTAATAGCAGCCTTGTTGGTACAGTAATAAAATATGCTCTACTTACTGCATCTACACTTTTGTTCAGTGGGATGACAAAAACTGGAAGCAGTAATTACAATATGGAGAGAATTTGACTGAATATGTAGTATATATTTCTGTTTTGTTCCTGGTGTCACAAACTAATAGAAGTCCTAATTTCTTTCCTGTCTTTCCTTCTACCCTTCTCAGCATCCACACATGCTGGTAGTTGATTGGCTGTACAGTAGCTATCAAAAGGCAGTCAAGGGAAATAATGGTTTCTGGTGTGATGTTGGGCTGTAAAGTTTAGTGTCTTGCTTCTTCTTGGTGTGGCAGCCTGGAGACTGGTCCACTTCAGGGAATGACTCTCCTTGGGGCCATCTGCTTCAGCCCTCATCCTCCCACAGTGCCAGAGCTGTTAAACTTTTCAGTGTAGCTGAAAAATAACAGGTTTAAAATATTCACCTGGACTCCTTTGATATCCAATTGGAGATGCTTTCAGAAGGTGATTCATCTGATTTTCTCTTAGAGCTGTACCTGAAAGTGCCTATCTCTTTCCACTCACTACAAAGCAATCTTGGACAATTAGCTGTAATTACTCACATTCATTTTAGATACAGAACTTTTGTCAAACTAATAGTGAAAGTTCCTTCTTAGGAGGGAACACACTGGCCACATAGAAAGTATTATCATAATCTCCATTTTATGGATGGAAAGGTGAGGCAAAGAGGCTGCTACTTGCTTACTCAGTGTCCTGTATTCAATTTATGGTAGTAACAGGTACCCCATGTACTTCAGTACATTAACTGTTAAATAAGCTATTAAGTTGCCCAGGCATTTAAGTTTATATAATAGTCAGCATGACACAGCTGATTGTGGGTTGTTTTTAAAACATTTATAACTTCAGTGATTGAATTCATAGATCAGATTTCAGTCCCTAATACAAACAGCATCTAATATTTGTCAAATGATCTCCAGATTGATGTTATTTTTTCTACTGATGCTTAAATACTTTTGAAAGATTGATAAGTAATTTTGAAAACGGTCAAACTGCATCTGAATTCAGCATTTGGACATGATGATTTGACTGCAACAAATGTCATGTTTATGTCAGAATGATGCCTGAGTCACACTATTCTGCCATGTTAAAAGAACACTTATTATTTTTAGAATTTGGCTTATAAACCAGCCACGTTTCCATTTGCTGCCCAAGGGTGAAAGAGTAGCTGTCATTTTACTGACAGCGCATACTGCACCATATGTCCGTCCCTGAACTCCTGCAAAGCTGGGTGAAAAAGGCAAATGTAAAGTGAAACTTTCCTCCTCTCTCTCTCCCTCTGTCTTTTCAAGCATAAGATCCTTCAGGATTTTTTTTTCATGGTTAATTGTTTTCATGGTTAACAGAGCCCAAAAATCGGTCTATGAAAAGGGCTGACTTATGTGCTTGCAGTGGTTTTTAAAGCAACCAGGCTTTTCAGGGATTTCTACTGTTGACCCACAAGACAACAGCATTATTGGGAACTGAAATTCTGAAGTTAACGGACTGTATCATCACTGCTGACAAATTTACAGATTTGTTGGAACTTGTGTCTGCTACGTACAGTTTTGTGACCATAACGTCCCTCAGTATTTATCTTCTCTTTCAAAAGGAGAAAACATGTTTTTGTATGACAGTTCCCTGTGCTTTTGCTATTTTTGCTCCCTCATTGAGAAATATTTTATAAGAAGAAATAAATTTAAATTATCCAGTCATCTTAAAGAAAAGAGAGTTTTCATTATTTGGAAAGGAATCAGGATGTGAAGAATGTTGTGTTGTGCTTTGGAAAGCACAACATTTATTATGAGTCCTTTTTTTTGACTCTGCTTAACTACCTTCAGGTATTCTTCCATTTAATATAACCCCTGTAGTCATTTTTTATCTAAGACGGACATCCTGGTCTAAATTAATCCTTGATGCAACTCTGCTGGTTTACCCAAAATTGCAGCAGGGGTAACATTATCCCAGCTTTGCATTCATTTTTTGCTATAATTAAGAAGTCATTGTGACCAAAATACAACACTACAAAAAACTCAGCCGCCCAGAATATTCTTCATAGAAAATGAGACTTGATGAACCAGCTGGAATAACTCAAGCTCAATTCTAGACACCTGCATTAGAGGTCCAACACTAGCATCTAGTAAACAAGAGGGGGAATGATGTATGAAAGAAACAGCCTATACGAACAGCATAATTATGACTAAGGAATTTTAAAAAGAAGTAGGTACAAATTTAGGAAAATAAGAAGTGGATGGAAATTGGGAAAGGGGAATAAAGAAGACCTGGCTACAACAAAGACCTTGTTTCTGTTCCTTGCTTGTCCCAGTGCAGACTCAAATCTAGTTATATGCCTAATTTTAAAGCTTCTCTTTAAATATAGACATTTTTTGAATATATTTGAATGAAATATATATTTTGAATATATTTGAATGATATATATATGAAATATAAACATATGAAACATATATATTTGACATATATATATGAATTTCATATCAAACATTCATATCAAACATACATATTTGAATATATATCAAATGATATATATATATTGATATCATATCAATATATGATATATATTGAATATATTTCATATATATATGAAACATATATTTAATATATTTGAATGAAAATATATATTTTGCAGGTAAGCAGAGGCCTTACTGCTTCTTCTGAAGGAGTCTCTGTCTGGTATAAGAGAGGAACATAAAAGTGAATTTGAGCTCATGCAGGCCTTCTGTTTCTGATGTTCAGAATGCTTGTTTCAAGCTGGTTATGCTCGCAGAGCAATATCTCTGAGCTCAAATTCCCCAGATGTGTCACATATCTGTAGGTTAATGGAGGCACTGACATCAGACAGATCACTTTTACCTGTTCATGTTAAGGCTTGAGAATTTTATACTGTCCTCAAACTATGACTCAAATTAAGTTAGCCATATGTCGTCCAATAAAGGTCAGTTTTAATAGTAATTAAATGGTGTTTCTTGTCAGATACGAAACATTTGGAAAATATAACTATCCCTTAATATTAATATTGTTCTCTAATTTGAAATCTGTCACCTTTTCTTCATTAAGTAGAGATAATTCATAGCCCCTGCCTTTGGCCAGCTGTTGCTTTAAATCAGCTTCATATTACTCAGAAAAATGTGATTTGTCTGTAATTTTCTTCTACCTGCCATCATTGACAGGTCTGTCTTAGCTTTTTTTACCTACAGTAGACTTCTGGGAAGGAAAATGAAACATAGCGATGGCTTTTGTTCAGCTATTGAAAAGTATTTGATTCTACGTAATTGCAAGCAAGGAGAGTTTGACAGGGATTGAGTCCTAGTCCTGGCAGAGTATAACTGTGTGCAATGTGTTTTTATTCATCATAGTTCATGGGACTGATGCCAGGAAAGAGGCTCTGACAGCATAGAACTGACTCTTCCTAATGCTGAGAGTTCATCATGCTCCCATATACATTTCCCACTAGACAGTAGCACTTAGTTAATATAGTTAATCTCGTCACTTAGTGAAAAATAGTTAATCTTATTGGTTTAGGAAGTGCTCACTGGATAAGAGGCAACAGTTCAGAGAGGTGGTAACTCAGACTATGGGACTAGTGGTGAACCAGAGATGTTCCTTGTCCGTCCACAGGAGCTGGAATAGCTCCCCAGCTTCCATCCTCTAATGGCCAGTTTCTTGCTCCTGGAAGAGTAAAGCAAGCCTGAAAATACAAAAATGTACTTCATTCCTTATGAAAGAGAACGTAAACAATTCTCAAATGTATTATTTAAAGTATCATGAATGGAAGTATTTTTTAACACTTGGGATTGACAATACTGTAATATAATACTGCTATAGTGAGATAGCATCCTGTGCTTAAAAATTTTATTAATCACATCAGATATAATTTTTTTTTAAGAAATGTCTGGCTTTATCACTGAATTAATAGCTCACACCGAAAACTTTATTGGGTTTAATTATGGGAATACTCTGAGCAAATCAAACAACCTTTTCTTCCTTTAAGGTGCTAGAGCAGTCATTCCATCAAGGACTGATGTGCATTTAGATGATGAGGAGAAACCGTGAATCTGAATCTCTTTGTCCATTCAGGAGCTTCATCATTTTAATTTCTACACTACAGATAAGCTACAGCCATCTAGGTGTTTTGTCTGAACATCCATCCAACTGGCACAACTGTTATAGCTTGTCCTGGGAAGTGCAATTTTATGAGTACTGTTTTGCATTTGAGTATATGTTAATAGAAACTAGAAAAAAAGTATTTTTTAATTTAATAGCTTATGTATGAAAGTAATGAGTTGTTTTGAACCATTCTTTAGAAGTTTGCAGCATATTAGTATTTTTTCCAGGTTCCAAATCTGCTTTTCATTTCAGAAGGTGTAAGCAATGCCAGCAGAATTGCTCCAGCCTAAAAAGTGATAGGAAAATTACTTGAAACAAGGGAAAATTATTGTTTTGAAATTGCCTTCTCTATATGGGCAGTTAATAGACTGAAAGGAGGTCAAACTGAGTGCAGTTGCTGTGACTTATTGCACAGCCCCAATCTCAGCAAAGTCCATTGGGTGCCTTTGGAGACACAAGTAGTGAGCTAGTGCCAGTATGCTTGCTTTATTAGAAAAATCCTACCTACACAGAAAAATAAGAGGTGATAGTTTAGTCATAAGCCAAAAATAATGAAGCAGGCAGAGACAATGGAATAAAGGGAAACCAAGAATCCCTGTAGAAGAGAGAATAATGGTGTAACAGGGGATCCCTCCCTCCATCCTCCCACCAGGAGCCATGCTGGGTACCAACAGTGATCCATCAATGCTAATATTCAGATTAATTTCTTGGTTTAGTTTACAGATTATAAAAATCTGCTCTTAGGGAGCAGGAAAAGAATGGGTCCTGCCTTCATAGCTGCCATAAAGTTCACAATGCTGTGCAATCAGAAGATTTCTTTGGGGAATGACCCAGCATATACTGGAGTACTGCAGAAACACATCAGGAAAAAGTTTTTATAAGTCCCTTTTTTTATCATCATCTGAGGCTGGTATGGGCAGGGGAAGGGGTATGAAGTATCTCAGAGTCTCAATTCCCAGCTGTCTCTATTATAGAGCCCACTGGCCTTACCACACAAAGAGCCCCAGTTAAGGCAGGTCTTGGTGGCACTGTTCTGCACTAGGTACCAACAGGGCTCCCTCACAGTTGCAAATACATTTAATTTCATTCTTTATTTCCTGTACCGGCCTCAGAGTGAGCATAAGGAATGGCTTGGGCCAACCCTGTTCAGATTTCCTTATGGGACCTGATCTGAGTTCTTTACTGAGTTGCTATTTCTTAATTTCAGAAGTAATCTAAAAAGAAGACATTTGATTCACTCCACACATTAAAAAAAAAAATGCATGAAAAAATATTAATATCTAATGTTACAAGGGAGAATGTGAAAAAAGCAGTGTGAAAAAACACTAGAAAAAGACCAATAAGAGACAGATGTAGAATACTGGACAGATTTTTTTTTTTTCTTTAATTCAATTTACAGCTGACAGTCTAGAAGGCACTAAATTGATATCATGACTTCAAAAGGAAGAAAAAGTTTCGATCATGCACAGGATTTTACTTGAGGGACTTCTTGATTGTTATTAAGAGATGACTAGGACCACCTGGCCTCAGGCTGAGCATTTCTTGGGATCAGGTGCTTCTGGGCATGATTGCTTCACCTGTGAAAGAACTGTGTAAGTTTTGTGACATCCCATCATTATGAGAAGAGCTTGTCAGTATGGAGTGAGATGTGATATAATTATAAGAGAGATTTATGGGTAAGAATTTTGAAGTGACACACTTTGCTATAAAAAGATTAGACAAATGAATATATTTTTGTAACTACAATACTACAATACAGTGTTATTAAGATTTTTTTAAGCTTTTTCTAATCTGTCATTCACCTTGAAAATCCAGCTGTGTTCCACATCCAGTTATTTGACACCTGGCTTCATCATTAGTTATTTATTGACACCTATTTGCAGCTAAGCTAGACTGGTTGTATAACTAGATGCTCTTACACTAAATATTTATTCATTGTTGTTTCAACAGGTGAATAAAGAAATTAAATATTAGTTACATTTTGTTCTACATAATTGGGCCTCTCATTAATCAATCCTTATTATTTACATATTTTAATTAAGTTATTGCCACCTCTAAAATGATAACCAACATGAACAGCTGCAGTGATGGTCTCTGGTTTTAGGTAGACATGAGTTTCTTGATAGGCAAAACTTAGAACTTATCTTAACCTATTAATGTAGTGCTTATTGGATCCCAAAATACAAAAACATCTTTGTACTGGAAAAGAAACTAATAATGCAAAAATACATTGATGTGTAGCTAATGATTTTATGTTTCTAACCTTCAGATCTTACTAGCTACAAGCAAAAGATGGGAGAAGAAACAGAAGTCATGATCATCTCTGTAGATCTCCTAGACTCAGACACCTTTGATACCAGATACTCTGGTGAGCTGAAGAAAAAAGGCTCAGCTTCCACTTCACATACCAGCATTTATATAGTTATTTAAATACAGTAGACCATTCAACAATAGCAATTGTAAATGCTACTTCAAAATGACTGAGCAACCACAGCATAAGCCTCAAGCATAAAGATAGTGGAGAAGACGCATGAACTAGAGACTTCAAGTCCAGTCACCTCTCTACTTCAAGGCAATCCTAGAAAACCATTTCCCACCTAGCTGTAGATGCATCCTGTGTGGATTTTTGTTATGTCAACTTCTATTATCTCTGCAAACTTACTTTGAGAATTTCAGCTTATGGTTGTCTTCATACAAATATGTCTGCATATACTGTAATAAAATGTTATTTAACTGACAACATGAACTCATAGGCAGTGGTTGCTTCTTATATGTATGAATGTGAACTATCTTTCTCCCTGGGATATCTTTAAATATTTCTGGTTTCTCTTTTATTCTGTTATCTTGGCTGGGAAACTCAAGAACATGGAAATAAATGTAAATATTTCAAGAGTCAGGAGACTCAAAGAAAGAGTGATATGGTAGTGTCATCATTTGAGCGTGGTCAGCAGCTAAACACCCCGCAGTCGCTCACCCACCCTCCCCCCACTTGGGAATGGGGAGGGAATCAGAGGGGCAAAGGGAGACTCGCGGGTAGAGATAAAAACAGTTTAGTAACAGTAACAGAACAATATGCTGACAGCAGTATCAGCAGGTAATGTACAATACAGCTGCTCACCACCCACCAACCAACCAACACCCACCTGCTCCCAGCCGGCAATCCCAAACACAAAGGCCCCACAGCCACACTCCCAGAAGTAAGAGCCCCTCCTGGTCCTCTCCTGCCTTTATATAGTGAGCACAATGTCACATGACATGGACTATCAGCCAATCGGGGCCCAGCCCTCCAGCTGTGCTCCCCCCGCCCCCGCACACAGGTGAGGGCACTGGGACCTGGGGAGCCCCTGGGGTCTCAGGGTGCTGCAGCTCCTCCCGCTGCCCAACCAACGGGAGCTCTAGGCCAGCCCCAACCAGGACAGGTAGGCATACAACTTATTTTATGTAACTTGGGACATCTAAGTCATTTTTTCCACAGCACCATAAAAAATGCAGTTTAAAACCACAGACATATTTTCATCACAGAAATTAAAATAGTGACAAGTTCACAGCATCTGAGAACACTGCCTCATTCTGCTCTTCTGTCGTCCCATTGTATAGTAATATGTAATTTCCACCATTTTATGGAAAAGGCAAAATATTCACATTTTACTCCCTTATGAAGAGCATAAATTAGAAGAGCAAGATTCCATCTTTTGGATGGGGTTGTTCAGCCTGGAGAAGAGAGAGAATTTTTACCAAGACCTGTAGTGACAAGACATGGGGCAATAGTTCTAAGCTGAAAGAATGTAGATTTAGACTGCATATAAGGAAGAAATTTTTTACAATGAGAATGGTGAGACACTAGAACAGGTTTCCCAGCAATGTTGTGGATCCCCCCTACCTGGAAGTGTTCAAGGCCAATTTGGATGAGGCTTTGGACAACCTGGTCTAAAGGAGGGTATCCCTGCCCGTGGCAGGGGATTTGGAACTAGATGATGTTTAAGGTCTCTTGCAACCCAAACCATTCTATGATTCTGATTCTAATTGCCATGTCTAAAGAGGATCATACTCCAACAATTTCTACCAAAGAACTCCCCCACTAAAAAAGATAGTGTAAATAAAGATCATTAAAGCCTATATTTTCATGCATAAAGTTTAGGCACTGTATCATCCATAGCTCAGTGCATTGAGCTTATAAAGGAAGATGACTCAATTTGTGAAGCCTCAGAGAAAATATCCTCAACTCCCAAGAGTTTTGGGTGTTATGCTGGGAAGTGTTTATTGCTCCCTTCGTGAGACATGGGCGTTGGGGAAAAGCAATACCTTTTATTTGACTAACAGAGTTTAAGAACAGGCGAGCTTTAAAGACACAAGTTCTTCTTCAGACCTGAGCAAGAAGGAGGACATTTTATATCAAGCACAGGCTGAGAAAAATATCTCTGAATTTCATTTTGTTATGATAATCCATGAGATAGTTAGGAAGCAAAAGTTGTCTGATACTTTTGGAACAGAACATGGTGTTAGTAAATGGAGGTGTGATGAGATTGTTGCTTCCTATGAGACACAGAGAGGGGTCAACGTGAGTAGAACTATCTTTTAATTTGACAGAAAATCTGTATCTTTGTATCCATAACTTTTAGCAGCCAGACAAATTACATTATTCAGTTCCCAAGGATTTTTGGAGGAGATGGGAGAGACATTTTGTAGGTCACCCTCAGGGCTCAGGACTGGGACATTAAAGAAAGAAAAATGTTTTCCTACTGATAACAGGCTACTTCTGTCCTCAAGTGATGTTTCCATGACTTTTCACAATAAGTGTTCAGTCAGCTACTGACATGTTTATGCTAGGGAGTGCAGCACTAATGCAATAATCAAGAGCTGTTATTCTACAAGGACTGTGAAGGCTGTACATATCTGTCCTTGAGAAATTGCTATGTGATCTTAAATAACTCAAGGGGATCAGGAGTTTTCTGTGAGAAGGACCACACTTCTGATATGGTAGCACTTTGACCTATCACTCTTGAAACAATTCTACTCTCCTGATGATCTTTTATTCCCCAATCACATGTGTCAGAACTTCTGTTTTGGATTTTCCTGGAGGTCTCCCATCCATGGAAAAAAACCCAAGAATGATATGAATATACATAATGATTTTTGAAAAGTTAAGGGTGTTCCTTGTTCATCTTTTTATTACCTTCCTTCAAATCTGATATATATATATATATTCTTTGCTTCTTTGCTTCAGGTTACAATTTCTGAAGGAGGAATTTTCATTGTGTCAATAGGTTCCTGTTGCCTAGGAACATTTTTCAATTTGCCACTGTGTAGGTATTTAGGTCACCAGTGAATTAATCTTTTTAAAATTATGCCTATGTAGTCAATGACCAATTCTGAACTATCCCATTGAGAATTGGCAGTACAGTATTTAGTTGCTCATGGATTGAAAAGTTAAATTGAATGTTCTTCTTGCAAAGAAATTCTATGAGAGAGGAAAGAAAATGGTGTTTGTTGGTTCATAATAAGAAAATATCTGCATTTTGCAATAATAAAGTCTGATGTTTTCTAACCTAGACTGAATTTACCAATGTTGCTTAAATGACAGACCCTTCTTCCATTAGGGTTTCAGCAAAACTCCCTTCACTTCAGAAAAGCAGGATAAGATCTTATTAGAAGAAAGGGAATTCAGTCATCTTTCTTTTAAACCTTGAGATCAATGAAACTTTTTCATATTTCATGATCATCCTTCTGTAAAGGCTGTTAATGCTCATCATTCCTGAAACATATGAAGAGAACAGAAGAAAGAAAACTTTAATTAGCAAGAAAGTTATTTCATGTCAATACTGTATTTTGAGTATCTAGAATACAGGTCTTCCAATAAATAAGGGAAGTGTCATATCTTCTACTGATTGTTACGTCATTTTTAACACATTACTGGGAAGTGTGGTTTCTAACTGAGAGTAATCTTGCCACCTCCCTGATAAATTAATCTGCTCCTTCCTGGAATACTATAAAGAGAAATAACATGGGAAAAAAAAAATAATTCGGAACATGCATAAAGTAACTTATTTTCCCCTCCAAAGATGAGTTCTGCCTATTGCCTTCAATATCTCATCACTGGGCCTCAGAGCACTCCAAGGATGCCCAGAATTGAATGCCATAGTCCAGGCATGGTTGCGATAAAAAACATAGAAAGGGATATTAACTACCTTGCTCTGTAGTACATGATACTCAAGTTGGCAAAGGGATTTTAATTATCCACAGATTAATTCAAAATGATCAAGGAGATAATAAAATCAGTGTAATAGACACAAAACACTGTTCATTCCACTTGCGCTGAACTATTCTGTCCTCTCATTATTAAAGAAATAATGTGATACCGAATGTAGAAAAAGTTATGGACTGGATCCTCAACTGGTGCTTGCCTCATTGGTGCCATAATTGATCACATCACCAGGGATCCTTCCCCATTTCACTGTTACCATAACTCTGTGTATGGTACTAAGGGGAGAGATCCAAAAGATGGCATAGTTAAAGAGTTCAAACAAGTCAAAGCTGTCATTCAGAAACACAAATGGACCTACCTATCTCTTCAGTTTTTTTAATTTTTATATCTGAAGTAATACTACTTTAAGGGTTTAAACTCTACTGATTTCCTTTGCTCATTTCAGTTGGACAGAATCAGGACTGTTAAGCCTCCTGTTGTGTCAGGATGGCAAAATGGAGACTGAAGGAGGCACTGCCTTTCCCATGAGATGGGAACCCCCTATATCTCCTTTCATGAACTTCAGGAGTTGCACAATCCTTTGAAGGACATTTAGGAAGTTTGTTGAGTCCTATTTGAATACAGTAACAGTAACTAGATGCTGGCTTTTGAAATTTTAATTTTCATTTCCATAAGAAACAAGTATTAACAAGCTGGTATCACAGAGAGGTTATCAATTGCTCTCCAGAGACTCTTGGACTCCAGCACTTGACAAATAATCTTTGCAGATTTTGTGTCATTTTTTTAAGCTCCTTGGGAAAGTTTGGCATGAGTAGGGTTATATACACAGTGCTTGTTTATTTTTTGTTAAAATAAACATGTAAACCTTGAAAAGAGTTAGCCTTCTTAGGTGCAGAAGAACGGAGAAGATTTCTTTATAAACACAATTTTCACTTGCATTTGTTTAACATTATTCCAAACTGTCCAGAAGACACATAAAAGTGCTGCATGTTTTCAGTCCAAAGACTTTCAACACTTTTGAGTCAATGCAAAAATTATGGGGGGAGATTTCCATAATAACAAAATTGAAGAAAGAAAATTATGAAAAGTCAGTGTTGGATAAACATATGAGGATATACATATATTGGCGGTGGGAGTGGTGTGGAGACTATGGGGCGTTATAAAGCAAGCAACTGAGCATTGATTGCTCATTTTATCAAAGAGAACAAAATCACCAACAACCCCCCACCGTCCATTTAATTGGATTTGCATAAAAGATCCAGCTGATCATCCCATTCTGTATTTCTTAATTCTAGGAAAATTAAAATCTTATTTATTTAATAATTTCTTAAAGGACAAGATTTCTTTATAGTACTATAGTTTTCCTATATGATCAGTGACAGAAAGTGATATAAGGTGCTTAATTGTCAAAGACCTCAGAGAAACCATGAACATACTGTGCTCATCTTGCCAATTATTAGACACTCATTCAAGTATTGTGTTGAGATGTGTTTATTGTTTATAAAGCACCATTACATCACAGATAAATTATTTTAAATACAAGATAATTCTTATAGTTAACTACATCTTGGATATAAGATTACAGAGGATTATAATAATGGCTGTAGAGATTATTGCTAAGTACGGTTTGTAGTCAAAACAGCATGAGGGCATGTCTCTTAGTATGAAAAAGAGAGAAAGCCCAGGTTTGTCCAGCTGCATTTCCACCTTCTAAAATTTGTACTTTTCATTGACGTTTAAGTTTCAATGTGAAAAACTGATGATGGTATTCATTAATGAAAGGGTGCTGGCTATAAAGGGTGATTTTTGGCCTATCATAGGATGCTTATGACAGTCTTTGCTTTTGTGACAAAACATGAGCCCTGTTCAAATTTTCTACTTTGTACTATGATTTTAGTTTGATAATCTAAGCACACGTTCTTCAATCTGTGGATATGGAAGATGTGGAAATGTCTTTAAAATTCTAACAGCTACAGTCAGCAACAGAGGAAGTTCTCTGGGCCAGGGAATGAGTGCATACTCCTGTAATTATGCTGTCACTAATTACATCCAGATCTTACTGCCCCACCTTGAGGAACAGAGTGGTTGCTGACTCAGGTTCTCACCACTGAAAGGATTATCAAGCACCAGAACAGGTTGCCCAGGCAAGTGGTTGAGTCACCATCCCTGGAGGTACTTAAAAGACATGTAGACATGTTTAGGGACATGCCTCCAAGTGCAAGTCCTGCCTGACCAACTTAGTGGCCTTCTATGTTGGAGTGACTTCATCAGTGGACAAGGGAAGAGCTACAGATGACGTCTATCTGGACTTCTGTAAGGCCTTTGACATGTTACCCACAACACACTTCTCTCTAAACTGGAGAGATATGGATTTGATGGATGGATTGTTTGATGGATGAGGACTGGTTGGATGGTCGCTTTCACAGAGTAGTGGTCAACATCTTGATGTCCAGATGGAGATTTGTGACAACTACTGTCTCTCAGGGTCCATACTGGGACCAGTACTATTTAATATCTTCATTAATGACATAGACAATGGGATTGAATTCACCCTCAGCAAGTTTGCAGATGACACTAAAATGAGTGGTGTGGCTAACGTGCCTGAGGGATGGGATGCCATCCAGAGGGACCTGGACAAGCTCAAGAAGTGGACCCATGTGAACTTCTTGAGGTTCAACAAGGCCAAGTGCAAAGTCCTGCACTTGGGTCAGGGAAAACCCCAGTATCAGTACAGGCTGGGAGATCAAGGGACAGAGAGCAGCCTTGCCAAGAAGGACCTCGGAGTACTGGTGGACTGAAAGCTGGACATAAGATGGCGATGTGTGCTCGCAGCTCAGAAAGCACTGCTTTCTGATGCAGCCTGCACTGCATCAAGAGAAGTGTGGACAGCAGGTTGAGGGAGGAGATTCTCCCCCTCTGTTCTGTTCTCATGAGACCCCACCTGCAGTGCTGTGTCCAGCTCTGGAGTCCTCAGCACAGGAAAGACATAGACGTGTTGAGGTGGGTCAGGAAGAGGCCACAAAAATGACCAGAGGGATGAAACACCTGTCCTATGTGGACAATCTGAGAGATTTGGGGTTGTTCAGTGTGCAGAGGAGAAGGCTCTGGGGAGACCTTACTGTAGTCTTTCAGTACTTAAAGGGGGCTTATAAAATGAGGAGGGACTTTTTAGCAGGGCCTGTTGTGATAGGACAAGTGGTAATGGTTTTAAATTAAAGGAGGGTAGATTCAGACTAGAAAGGAGGAATAATTTTTTTACGATGAGGGTGGTGAGACACTGGCACAGGTTGCCCAGAGAGTTGGTAGGTGCCCCATCTCTGGAAACATTCAAGTTCTGGTTCGACAGGTCTCTGAGAAACCTATTCTAGTTGAGGATGTCCCTATTAATTGCAGGGGGGTTGGACTAGGTGACCTTTGAATATCTCTTCCAGCCCAAACTATTCTATGATTCTATGGTTTAGTGGTGGACTTGACAGTGTTAGGCTTATGGTTGGACCTGATGATCTTAAGGATCTTTTCCAACCTAATAATTCTATGATTCTATGATGCTATGAAGAGAAATGAGACATTTGCACCATAAGTGACATTTTTTGGGGGGGAAAAAAAGAAAAATAAACAAGCATGGTGGGAGGAAGAGCAAATGGATGGCCACAGAGAAAGGAGGGCTTGGAAATGCCATGGATGCCTCTAACACTTATGGATAAAGGAATAGGGAGTACAGCAAACTTGTGGCTTGCAACAAAGAAGGGCATCCTACAGACTTCCTGTCAGTTTATTAGAGATTAAGGGGACTTGTGAAGAACGCCAGAAACAGGCAGTCAGAAATAAACCTATACCTACAGGAGGATGGTGAGAAGAACCTGGAGTACAATATCTGCCCACAACCAAAAAAGCTCCTTCCTCTGAGGCATGAAAATAAACCAGTCAAAAATTCATTGTTGCTGCACAGCAGAAGTGTTTATATTTATACATGCCTCTTGCCATAGATGTAGTATTTGGAACAGATCGATTGTATTCAGCTAATACTTTCCTTGGCAATTCTCCTAATTAGTTTTCTACTACCTTGTTACTCTTGCAGAAGAGCAAACACAACTCATCTTGGCTTTAAAATCTGCATCTGATATAGATTATCTGCAAGAGACATGAGCTAGACATGTCTACAACAGTCTTGATAAATAGTTACCCCATCACCAAGTCTGCCTCTCTGTCTAACTCACAAACCTAGCCATGAATCCTTGTTTTTTTTTCAGGCAGGCTGGAAAACAACAATATGGAACAATACCAACTTACGGCTTCTCCAATAACAAGTGCTATCTGCCTTTTTCATCATCTTGAAACCCAAACAGCTACGGCCTCCTTCATATATTCTAATACACTGTGCTGGCTTCACAGAGCCTACATAAACATCTCTATGTCTCTCCTGTGCAAACTTGCAGACAGATGCACACATAGGCACACTCCAAGCAGTATGCCTGGCTGTGCATCTGATATGTTCTTGCCATGCCTGGACCTGTTCAAACTTACAAGTTACATTTTCTGACCTTACATTTTTTTGCTGTGACTGCCACATTCCTTGTCAGTTGTCATGTATAATTTTACAGCCTGTTAGGCACACTGCACATTGATTGACTCTTTCCCCCATGGAACTTATCCTTAATTTCCAAATAGCTTTATTATCTATAGGCATATGTTATAAAAGAGTAGGATGGAAGATGGCAGATTCTTTCCAGCAGCCAAATGATATTCTGCTAGTTCTGTCTCAGAAGACAAAAATCTGTAGATTTTAATGTTAGTTACAGTGTTTTTGACAGGATGCTAAATTCACATCTGAGCTTTTCTTCCACCTCTGCTTAGCTGGACTAATTTTTTTAATCTTTTGCAAACTTTCTTATTGCCTTTCCCACTTCTGGATCCAGATGTTCACAATCTCTTTCCTTCCAGTACACCTCAATGTGCGTAACATCTTCATCTCTGACTCTTCATCACTTCTCATGCCTATCTACTTGCATTGTGTACAGCTGAAGCTTCCAGGTTCCTGATGTCTATATCCTACCTTCTTTCCTGGTTTCTGACCCCAATCATTCCTTCTTCCTCTCTTTTAATCCAGCCATACTAATTTTTAATAACTTCCACATAATAGGCTTAATTCAACGGTCCATCATGTAACTCTTTTTATACCTGACCTTCATGTTGAGAGTGATTCTAATTAGTGACGGCACAGGTGACCTTTTAATTTTCCTAGATCTGACTAAAATCCCTTAACTTTTGGTTAAGAATTCAGTGAAGTTCTTATTTTATCTAAACTGATTTAACTTTCTTTTGCCTTTAGAGATCACGAATATAAACATTCAGTATGTTTCCCTGCCATTTCCCAATGAATTCTGAAAATAGGAGAAACATTATTAAAAGAATGGTGGATAACACATCAGTCATGAGGTAATTGTACAGATTGTTGACTGATTGCAGAAATTACTGAAGTCCAGGAAAAATTACAGGTTCTAATAACTTTTACCTTATTTAAAATTGTGCTAAACTTCCAATTGTCCAAGTAAAATTAAGATTATATTCTCTATCAAGAGAAAGCAATATGCTGAATTAACCTGCAAAACACAAATTGTAAGGAAAACGTAGTTAGCAAGTTCTTATTTCAACAAAGTTGCTAGGATGAATCAGTAAATCCTATCCTAAAAATGCACTTGAAGAACAAATGGAAGTGAAGTGTCTGATGAGATGTGCTTTTTAATCATTTAAACAAAATTACATTGTCTTCCTCAGAATAATTTTCTCAATGTGTGCTATAGTTAAAGACAAGAGTAGCTTATTTTAACTTCTATCTTCTGAGGAGTATATGTTTTTGTGTTGAGGCTGATTTGTCACAGTGGCTTTATGTATGTTAATAATACATTTGGGAAAAACTTAAGGAAAGGTGCACAGTGAGATTATTTAGATGCCCTGTGACATCTGTATTTATGCTCACAGCTGCGGTCTGGTATTTTCTGCTTGTTTCCAGAATTCAATCTGTAGAAGCTGTCAAAGCATATGGGGTTTTGGCATGAAGGCATATGTGACATGCAACTATCTCACCTTACAAAGCAGTAACCCAACTAGCCCTTCTTAGACAGTCTTGTGGAAATAGAAGGCTGGGATTACAGATGAACAAAATCAGAGAAAGCTGAACTGAGAGCTGTCACTTTCTTTCCCTACCTTTACATGTCAGTGTTATGTTTAGTGGGACAATGAAGATAGGAAGCCTTCACCACACCAACCAAGGAGTAACTCAACCAAAGGCATCAGTTATACTCACTAAAAACTGGTATATGTGGAGGGAGAATCCAATTGTTCTACTTACCTTGCACTTACACTGGGTTAACGTTGCTGTTCTTGGCTATACTACATAACAGCTATCTCAGTGGTTAGCCATTACAAAACTACAGCATCATGCTACTGTAAAATTTATTTTGCATTGCAGATGGAAGGATGATCTCCCATAGGATTTCTGACAAAATATGTGTTGCTGTGTGATTTGTACAATACTGTAGCCTTACAATTCCTATTTGGCTTAAGTTGTAACTAAAAGAAATTTTAATACTGCTTCTTCTACTTTAAAAAGCATTAAAATTTAAAGCAAGTGAAGAAGAAATCCAAACAATCTTAATCTACCTCTCCAGAAATGATCAGTTTCCCTTCAGAAAAAGAAGGAAAATATTTAGGAATTTTTTCTGGCTTAAGAGAATCCAGAAAACAAACCAACCCAATTAGTAACATAACAGTGCAATTCAGACTAAATTTACCTTCTAAGTCTATACATGAAAATGTCCATCAAGAAGAGATCCTCTACAGTTCTTCAGTTCTGGGTGACTCCTACTAGACAAGACTTCAAAGTATCAAGTCCTCCGTTAAATTTTCAGTGCATGTATCGTCAGTCAAAACTCCCATTGAATACACTATGGGCTTCATCCAGAGTCCTTCCAACACTGTGATAATCTCCTTGTGTGAATATCACCCCCAGATTTTGTAAGAAATTATTTACAGGAGAACTTGTACATTTAAAGGCAAACATTTTACACTCAAAAATTACTTGTGTGAGTCTCAGAGCTAACACAGATCCATCAAGGCTGACTCAACAAAATCAGAATTGCCTATTTCACAATTTTATTGTGAACTTTTTGAGGTTGTAACCCTGTTATTTCTCGAGAACTTAGATTTTCTGTTTTCATTTGTTTTGTTACAGAATCACATAATGGGAATGAGGTGGCAAGGCACCTCCTGAGATCATCTTGTCTAAACCTTGTGCTGAAATCCAGGGTCCTATGGAGCAGGTAGATCAGGGCTGTGTCTAGTCAGGTAATGAGTATCTCCAAGGATGGGAACTCCACAACCTTTCTGGGCAATCTTTTCCATTACGTGACCATCCTAATGGGAAAAAAATGTTTGTTTTGTTTTGTTTTGTTTTGTTTTGTTTTGTTTTGTTTTTAATCTTAGATAGAATTTTCTGTACTTTGATATGTGCCTATTACCTCTTGTCCTGTCACAGGGGATCACCAAGAAAAGTTCAGCTCCATCTTCTCTACTCCCTCCATCAGTTATTACTACACGTTAATAAGATCCCCCTGATCCATCTCTTCTTCAGGTTGAACAGTCTCAGCTCTTTCATTCTTTCCTTATATGACAGATCCTCCAAGTCCTGATCATCTCCATGGCACTTTGCCACTCCTATATATCTGTGTCTCTCTTGTACTGGGAAGCCCAGAACTGCACATAGAGCTCCAGATGTATCTCAACAGTGATGAGTAGAAAGGAAGCATCACCTCCTTCCCGTGGAGGAACGTAAAACTAAATATTTTCACCCAACAGGCAAATACAAAATCTCTCAGGTCTATATCTCATGAACTCTTATCTAACCTCACAGTCTTGTATTCTAGTTTATCATTTATGAACTGTATAGTCAGAGCATTTCTTATGGACAACTGTGAGGCATTCTGCAATCTCATTATATGCTTTCTGATCAGCATGCAAAAAAGTTTGACAGTATAACCAAAAGGAAGAGGGTCTTTTCCTTTTCAGGAAAAGATCCAAATTAGATAACCAAATAGATAATCCAAATTAGATTGAGACAACAAGAAGTAGAGCTATACCACCTTCCTCTGTATTCCTTTGTGTTGAATTAAAATTCTATTAATTTTAAATAGGGTTTAAGAAAGCAGATAATGTAACAAAAAAAAAAAAAAAAACAGCTATAGCAAATACTCTTACTCATCTTGACAGTATTTGTTTCTTGTATTTTTTGTTTGTTTCTCCTTTTACTGTTTTCTTTCTCTGTTTCTCCTTTTACTTTTTTTCTGTTTTACATTTGCTCTTTGTTATTTTACTTCCCGCCCACCATTTTAATTCAATGTTCTGCCTGCTGCTCCTTGTGATGAGCAATTTTGAATGCACTCCTCTGTGCTGGTTTGACAGAGTTCAAATGCATCAGGGGAACCTATTGACTTCTCAATATTGCTCTCACTAACATATTAAAAATATTCCAAAAGTCTGGGTTTTGTTTTCAGACAAGATGATGATTGTCCACAGATGCTGTAGCAATACATAAGAAGCAAGCAAGCCCATCCAGACAGAGAATTTCACTTCTTGTCAGTGCATAAGGACTGCATTGCTAGCCAAACACAGACTGCCCTCACCTCGAGGTGATACAAGGTGAAGCTATATGATCCTCTTCAGCTGCCCCCACACAAGGGGACTTCTAAGTCTTTAAGGTCCCTTCCAACCCAAACCATTCTATGATTCTGTGATTCTACAACAGTGAGAAGTCAAAGACATTTAGACTGTTATTCCTAATATTAATTCCACCCCCACAAACAGCAGTCTAGTTGGAGAATGGGGCATAGATGACCTAGTATAATCAAGTGGATTTTAATCCCAGGAACTCTCCTTCAGGCTTTACATTGTGCCACAGGATGGTATTTATTGCATAACTTCAAAGAGAGAGATGTACAGCTAATGTTTCAACCCTTTGAGCACTGCTTTTTTGGTATTACTCTCTCTAGAAGTGCTGGCTTTTGGAAATCATTCCTGAGATTGTTCACTTATTGGTGCCCTCAATAGAGTAAGACGTGGAGGAGATGGCAAAAGATAGACATTTTTGTTTCTCAGACTTTTCTAATTCCTTAGGTCTGATTGATGAACAGTTTATTGGAAAGGGGCATATTGGTCAATCACTGAGCATAGAGATCATTGCTGATTTCTGTCTTCAGTGGAAATAGACTGTACATTTGACAATATTAAAAGAAAAGGGGAAATGTCAGTGTTTTAATCAATATGGAAAGTATTGAGATATAGTTTAAGTATAAAATATTGCAACTGTTATTCATGTAGAAGGCCACAGGTGCAACAGGGTCTTGAGTGCTGTCATCTGATCCCTTTTCCAACCTAGCAGGAAATTATGTTATAAATAAAAGGTGAGGAAGATGAAGGATTTATCACAGTTTTCCAGATGAAGAAGAAATGCAGAGAAAGAGAGAGTATGGGATGTCATCTTTGTTCATCCATGATCATAGCTGGGTTCAAGTTTTCAGCTGTTCAGAGACCTTTTGAAAATGTGGCTTCTTGAGAGATGGGGTACTGTAAGAACTCCATCAGTCATCTATATGTGCTGAACTACCTGCAAAATTTGGGTACAGACAATTGTAGCTAGACAAATAGTCGTAGGTTACCAGGGCTGGTATGGCTTTTTTCATTTTTGGGTACCAGATTTTGTTTGTTTTAGGTGAAGAAGAGAGAAGGAGGTGGAACTGGAGGGGGCAAAATATTTTCTGTAGAAAACAGACTGGGATTGGTGATTGCCCACTCTTTGTGGGTCTTCCGTAACTAAAAAATAACTAAATAAGTAAGAAATAACTAAATAAGTAAAAAACCTAACTAACTGCCTCTCCTTCCTGAAATCCAGCAGCAGGTGATCCTCCAGATGATAAGTGCAAATAACTCCCCATGTTCCCTGGGTATGTCCGTGGCACCAGACGAATGAGCAGGGAGCATTGTGGCCAAAGTCCAAAGGATGATGGAGCAGGACTAGTTAATGAAAAGCATCAACCACCCGGGCTCCTGACAGGCTAGATAAACCCTACTATTTGCACGCAGAGACAAAAGCCCAGCATTGCACATTACCTCTAATCATTTTCTTTTTACATCTCTTAAACATGCAAGAAATTAACCTGCAGGGTTATATATTATAAGGTATTATAGTCCATAAATCTGAAATAATGGTTTTTACAAACATACGTCTAGTGTAATGCTTTTACATTCAGCACATAAAGAACATTCACATTAGAACCGTTTTTTGTTTTAAAATCAAGTAGTTCAAGTACCAGTTAAATAAACATTCATTGATATAGAAACACATGAAGCAACGTCTATTCTTAGACTTTGTCATGAGGGCAATATGCAATCATATTTTACTGGATAAGATATTTGAAGTGTTTGTAGTGTTTTAACATGACGTATGTCCTAACATTTGCAATTTTTTTTCCAGCACTTTATTTAGTTGTGGGGTTTTTTTTGTTTTGTTTTGTTTTTTATTTTTGTGAAAAAACAGCCAAAATAAAATAGTAGCTATTTTTATATTGCAGGATCTTTGCCACTGGTGGTTAGTTGGAGAATAAATTAATTTAAATTACAGGATTTTGGGATAAAAGCCTGGTATGGATTTTATAAAAAACCTCTCATTAGATTTTGTAGAAGTTATACAAGCAGGACAAAGGAAAAATACTTGACAGAATTAGCAATATTAAAACCATAAATGAATTTTTGGTTATTGATGCAAGGGGGAGTGGTAAATAGACTTGTCTCTCTGGAGTGACTTGTCTCAAATGGCAGGTCACCTATTATTTGCCATCTTCACAGCAAACCTCCAAACATATGAATAACACAAATTTAGTTGCTAGGAGATTTGATATTAAATTATCAGATATAAAAGGTGGCAAGAGTTATTCTTGGCAAATGAATGTGCTTGACAAGGAATAATTAATACTCTTTATTTTGCCTTTGGTAATGGCTTGAAAGTAGATGAGAAAGAAAATAAGATAAAATACTTACTAATTATCTTAATCAGGAAATATTCATGACAGAAGCAGAAGTTTCCAAGCACATTGCTGGAATGGTTAGCTCATTCACAACTTTCGATTTGCCTTTGGGAGGGTTTATTGTTGTTGTCAGGGCCCTGAGGACATTCCCCCTCCTTGGTGTTTGACTGTCCGTTTAGGGCCAACTTTGGTAGTGGGCTATAAGTTCTTGCATTGACAAGCAGTGAGGAACTTCAGTGGAGATCTGTTCCCCTTCTTTTGGGAGCGCTTTTAAATTCAATCTTCCCTGTTGGCCTCTATTGAGCTATTTTACAGGTGGCTCCTTGATTCTGACTCGTCAGACCTATTGACTTGTCATCCTGGCTTGATCTCAGACCTGCCTCACCACAGTCACTTTTTTCCCAAATTACATGTTTCTTTTTTCACTGGACTGGCTGGATTATTGCAGTCCCAGATTCTGAGCCTCTTGTCCCCTTATTTTTTAGAGTTCTGGATAGTCTGGCTTTAATCTCTCCAGAAAAAGACACACCATTAATTAAAAATTTAAAAAGGCAAGACTGTGAGACCTAGTATAAAACACAGAGGGAGGGTTCTTCTGGGAATGACAGGAATTTTGATGCAAACTGCCCTTTGTTTCAGAGAAAATCATGGCAGAGTGTTTGTTAGAGAGAAAAATCTCATTTATTCAGATCTTGGCACAGAGTAACACTCACATGGGCAATCAGATCCCTTGGAAATTCAGGACAGTTGGTAGCTGAACAAATGGGAAAGGGAGTCTGTTGTGAGTGTCCTCATGGTGGCATCGTCATCTGGATTGAGACATGTTTGTCTTTAACATCTTAATTTTACATATCTTACTATCTTTAATTTTAATTGAGAGAGATTAAAGACGTTCTACATGAAAGTTAACACCATCCCAGCCAGAGCCAGTACACCATTTCTGCAGGAACTGTTTGTAATGACTATTAACAGATGACCTATCTGTGCCCAACTTGATGTCTCCTGAAGCAGGAACCACACAAGGGTATGTCTGGAGGGAACGGTCAGACTCTCCACCCAGGAGAGCACCACCTTCAAGCATACACTGTGGGCTGGACACAGCAGGGGTTGCCTGAGGGAATCTCTAGAACTGTCTGAAATTCACACCCACAACAATTGGTCATGCACTTAGTTGTTACAGTTCAGTCAATCATCAAGCTTCAAGCTGGTCCTTTTTCTCAAACCAGTCCATTAACTCATCCATTTAGATGTCAGACTCCTGGACCACACAGGGAAATTAGGACTTAAGGGCATGGGTGCCCATGCCTGCACAGCCCTGATACCCAGCTACATCACAATTATAACTAAAGAACTGACATTATTTTTCTCCTTATGACTCATTTATAACTTGAATGCCATAGCTTGTGCCACACTTTGCCCTTAAGATGCATTTACTTTAGAGAGACATAGGAGAACTGCAGTGGGGGTACCAGCTGATTCCTGAAAATTGATTCCACACATGAAAACGCAGTTTGGGAAACAGTTCATAGGTATTTTATATTACATATATATTATGCATTGTTGAAAGCTGGTGGAGCCATGCTCCACATAAGCCTGGGATTGGTGGTAAATCCTTTGTCTTGCAGTACTTTGTACCCATCTATATGGCATCCTTGTCTGGGGAAACCCTGCAGCACGCTGGGGTTGATACCTGGTAGTTTATACTTGACATTCCTTCCTTCTCTTCTGTGCTCAATGCATGTGAAAAAAGAAGGCCTCTGCAAGTGAGACATTGTGCTGGTTTTGACTGGAGTAGAGTTAATTTTCTTCACAGGAACTAGTAGAGGCTGTTCTGTATTTCTGCTGGAAACAGCGTTGATAACACAGGGATGTTTTAACTACTGCTGAGCAGGGCTCACACAGAGCCGAGGCCTTTGCTGCTCCTCACCCCACCCCACCAGTGAGGGGCTGGGGGGACACAAAGAGTTGGGAGGGGGGACATGGCCAGGACAGCTGACCCCAACTGACCAAAGAGATATCCCAGACCATATGGTGTCATGCTCAGCGCATAAAGCTGGGGGAAGAAGGAGGACATTCGGAGTGATGGTGGTTGTCTTCCTAAGTCACCGTTATGCTTGATGTAGCCCAGCTGTCCTGGAGATGACTGAGCACCTGCCTGCCCATGGGGTTTGGTGAATGAACTCTTCTTTTGCTTTGCTTGTGAACATGGGTTTTGCTTTACCTGTTAAACTGTCTATCTCAACCCATAAGTCTTCTCACTTTTACTCCTCTGATTCTCTCCCCTATCCCACTGGGGTGGAGTGAGGGGCGCAAGCAAATGGCTGTGTAGGGCTTAGTTGCTGGCTGAGGTTAAACCATGACAGGCATATATGTTTTATTTTTTATTTCCTTCATGTAAATCCCTGTCTGGCAAGGGCAGAGTCTCGATCCCACATGTCACAATTATTTATTTGGCTTCCAGGAGTGCTGGCTGATCAGCAGACCAAGCAGGCCATTGTGTTGTTTGTGTGTGTTTCTGTCGGATGTAATACAAAGGGATATGTAACTCCTGTTAGGTGAAATTGATTTCTTAGGTTTGGTTTAGTACCATGTAAACATGATTGAATTGGCCCAGGTCCTCAGCATATGGCTGAAAGTAAGTGTGGCTGGGTATATGCCCACAAATATCCAGAAGATGCCATCATGGTCTACAGAGCTGGACCAAGCTATACAGCTACAATGAAGTAAGTGGGATGTGGGAAGGGTTTTGACTCCTTGTGCCAAAAAAATATTTCAGTACCAGTAAGAGACACATAAACATGTTCAGGTTTTTCCTTAAAAAGATCTTGAGCATTGTAAAACAAAGAAAAATTTCCTGTCCAGGAGAAACTTTTAGGTTTTTGAATGCCAAGTGAGTGGTTTCTTTTCCAGTGGTTGTTTTAAGAAATACAGGAAATACTTTACAAAGTGTCTTGGTAAATGTGAGGCTGAGTTATTTACACAAAATCAATGAACTGCAAATAGTGGTTCACTGTGTGGAAGGAGCCTCTTAATAATACTTTTGAGTCTAATGCTGACTGACAAGACTAATTTTTTTTTCTACAAAACACTATCCAATTGCCTTCAAGATAATAAAGCTTGTTTTTCTCTTGGAAACAGATCTTTTGTTCTGAGAAAAGAGTTCCAAGAACTTTTTTTTTTTCCTGTGAAGAGTTTTCCAAATTATCTAAGATGTTCACTTTCCCTAAAACCTCTGAGAAATAGATGAAATTATTGAAAATGAAACATGTCAGTATCATTTATCACAAATGACGTTTAGTAAACAGAAAATGTTGAAGACAATTTCCAAAACATTTTCAACAATATCTGTAAATTCATATTAAAAAAATAAGAATGTTAAGAATAATGTGTTTCTTAAGCCCCTGAATTCTTAATGAAGGTGATGTTTTACATTTTGAATGACTCTGTAGACTATAGACTGAATGAAATACAGATTTACTCCAGCATTTCTTTTGTAAGCTTCTTGATACAGAAAATGACTGTATAGATAATTTAACCTTACTGGTCATCTCTCTCTTCCACATCCCTCTAGATTTTTATTAGACATTTTGTAACAACAAAAAAAATATTCTTCTTCATGTATATGCCCTCTGTTTCTTTAATCTCTTGCCTTTCTACTAAACTCTCACTAACAATGGAAATTTATGTTAGTAATATAATTTCTGTGTTGCATTCTTACTTCCAACTCTGATTTGCTTTGAAAAACTGAAGCCTGTTTGGACAAGCATAGTTTAATCTATAGCTACTGTGATATTAATTAAGGAAACAGTAAAAAAAAAAAAAAATTTTTTAAAAAAAGTACATGTCAGAATTTATCCAAATCAATCTTTAGTAAATTTTCCTGTGAAGTGCATGCAAGGTTTATAACCTCCATCGAAATCTTACCTTATTACTGTGTAGAGTTTGGACTTCAGCTTTTTTTTGAATCAGGGTGGGCGAGATTTTTCCATAAGAAACATCTCCTACAAAATACAGAATTTTTACGTATGGAAAATTATGTTGAGAGAAGGAACAGTGCTCTTTATTTAACACAGTTGGGCATCTGTTAAAAAATAAATGGAAAAAGCTGGTCATGAGTCAGTGTGTAGGCTGTTTAATTTCTTTAAAAAGATTTAGTAAAACCATAAGGCAAATAAAGAACAATTTGAGATGACATTTTAGCATCTTTCAACCATGAAATAGAAAAAGATAGAGGTCATGTTTTGAGGAAAATATGTCTCTAATTCTCATAGAAATGTATATGCATGCCACTTGCTGTTGTCAGAAATCTGAAAGTCTTTATTGATGCTGTGGTTTTCATTAGGTGTAAAAACACTACTTAAGACAAGACAGTACCACCATCTACGTACTAGCTGCTTGGATAAGCTTTTTATAAGCTGTTTGTATTGAGAGAAAATTTAGCTTAAATATTCTTTATTTGAAACACACAAACATCATGCCAGGGTTAAATCCAGATCTTAAGAGGTCACTGTAGGGAATCAGGAGTTCATCTACATTATTTTACATTGGCAGACAATTGATAACAAAATATTACCCAAAATAGAACAAGGTTTCCAATACCTATTTTGTGCAAGAGACATCTTTCACTGAAGCCAGGTACCAAACTGAGTCTTTTGATGACCTGGGATTCTGTCCTGATCTTCCCTATGTTTTACATGTTGGAAAAGTCCTGTTAGGAATATTTGTCATTAAAGGATTTGTAGGGCTTGGGACATCTTGGGAAGATGAAGATTATGACTACAGAATAGCAAGTGTATGCATTTAATATGATAAATAAACTCATGCTTTAAAAGTCTTCATTTTGACAATTTCTCACTCAAATTTCAGAAATGCATAAACTGCCTGTGACATAAACTGAGCCATTTTTACTTAGGAACTGCTTATATTTGAAAGCAGAAAGTTTATTCTAACCTCAAATTTATAACCTGAGCACCTCAGTGCTGGCAATCTTACCTCCTCTACCTCATTCTCAGGAGAATATTAATTAACTTGGTAGCATCTGAAAAATGAATTGAAGATGAAAACTCTCTCAGCCTGTCCTCATAATGGAGGTGCTCCAGCTCTCTGATCATCTGTGTGGCCCTTCTCTGGACTCGCTCCAACAGGTCCATGTCCTTCTTATGCTGGAGGCCCCAGAGCTGGACCCAGCACTGCAGGGGGGTCTCATGAGAACAGAGCAGAGGTGGAGAATCCCCTCCCTTGACCTGCTGGCCACATTTCTCTTGATGCAGCCCAAGATACAGTTGGATTTCTGGGCTGTGAGTGCACATTGTTGGCTCATAGTCAGTTTTCCATCCGCTGATACCCCCAAGTCCTTCTCTGCAGGGCTGCTCTAAATCTACTCATGGTCCAGTCTGTATTTGTGCTTGGCATTGCGTCGGCCCATGTGCAGGACCTTGCACTTGGCCTTTTAGTGCAAAAAGTAGAAGAATTAATGTAATTTTTAACTACTGAAACTATCTCTTTGTGCATTCTTCATTATGATCCTGCAGGGTATATTTTTAATGTCCATCTGAGTTTACATCGCTATCACTCAAATGATTTACTACTATTATTTGTGTCATGTCAGTGCCGTGTCTTAATGCTGTAACAGGTTCCCACTATCAGGCACTCTGCAGCCAAACGGTTTTCTCTGACCCAAAGATCTCACGTATGAATAGCTGAATAGCCATAAAATGGGAGACGTCAGAGAGATGCAGATGGATTTGAAACAAAGGCAACCTTTGTATACATGCTAGGTGTAGCTTATCAAAATAGCTACTCATCTCATTTGAGTTTGGGGATTTGCTGTGTGGAGGTGTAGATATGACCTAGTCACCTTGACTCCTTTTTTTGGTCAGTGGGAGAAAGATGTCTTTTGGCAGGCAGCTAGTGTGATGTGCTTATGGAGCATCGAGAAGTTCACAAGCTTTCTCTTTAATTTTCTAGTCCCTTTTCTGATCACCTTCCTGGATATTCATCTGCTGTCAAGGTCACAAACTTACACAGAGAAGAAGCATATACTTCAGAAATCAGTGTTTCTGCATACAATGCCTATCACAGGGTGTCCCTTCCAGGTCTAGGGTGTGCAGCCAAGGGACAATGCAGTGCAGTAAACCTTAGTCTTTCCTTTCCCTCTTCCTCCTGTTTCCACAGTCTGATAAGGGTTAAGATGAATTGCATAACCTGCTTAGGAAACCAGCTTTGTTCCTAATCCCTGGTGTGGGGATAGTGCCAGAGGGGTTGTCAGGAAGACAGGGGATTTGGCAAGTGGAGAGGGAAAGGGGCAGAGCTCTGGGATCTGCTGCAGTGGATGCATTCGCTCTTTACAGCTTTCAAGGAGAGAGAGAATCATTGCTCCAGGGAAGAGCAACCATAGCACAGAGCTGTGCCTAACATGGATGGCCCCATGCCTGAATTTCCCTGAGAAGACTTACGGCTGAGCCTTTGGCATTTTGCTGCGATGACTAATGCACATATACAGCAAGAGTGGAAATATTGTCCCAGTGTGACCAAGGTAACGGCAGAGGGCACTCACTGATTCTTAATCTTTCACCTCTCTGCACACCCTGCTCACCCAGACACCACTGTGTAAGTGGAGTAGAGCTGCTCCTGGGGTAGAGAATTTATAAAAGCATAATTCCTAATTTATTGTTGAACATATTGAGGTACAGTTTTCAGGGTGGGGCTCAGTTCTTACCAGCAATTTCCATCATCAGTAGAGGAGGAGTCACATGAATGAATCCCACAGCATGTTAAAAATGCTGTTGTTTCTGCTTCTAACCACTGCATGCTTTCCTGTTTATTTTTCCTGTGTTGTATCAAAGTCTGCTGTAATGTAAATCTGGCCACTCTGTTATTTGTGTTTAGCAACAGGATCTCCAGGTTAGTTCCCTGCTTGACACTTTACGTTAATCTACTTTCTGGTTGGAAAAGATGTTAAATTTACTCAAGAATGAAATTGTATTCCACATCGTTACACTGTTCTCATTAAATCTATTATTTCCACATCATCGCCCAAGAAAATACCCAATGTGAGAATCCTCTGAGAGTTCACTTCCCTAATTCACAGGACAATTACAAAATTGTTTTTGCCACAGTGGGAAATGTTGACTGCTGGGTCACTTAAATTCTTGCAGTGCCAGCTAATAAAAAAGAGCACTATTCTTCCTTGCAGAAGTAGAATGCAGCAATGCAGCCAGAGGATATGAAAAGGCTTTAATTTGTCTTTTTTCCTTTGTTTTGTTATTTAATTTTGGTTTATTCTGGAAGAAAATAACTTTTCTGGGATGAATAAATGAGATGTATTTGTGGAGTTTTTCCCAAGGTTTCTGTCTTTGTGGTAAATGAAATAAATTTGGTTTTAAATCAAGCATCCCATTTGTGTAAGTAGATTGCAGTGTAATATAGATACAGTATGATCCCCCAAAACTATTTTATTCTAGCATCCTCCTGACAGAAAAGTAAACCTCATATAATAATTTTTAAGAGCATATTGACACATAGAAGATTTAACCACAAACTTGTGGGATTTCCTCTCCAAATTCTCCTTCATTCTGTGCTAGTCATGAAAACATGCACAGAAGCACTTTCCTGCCTGTCATAAAGATTTGATTATTACTGAGTATTTTTAGTATTGAAAATGGCTGAGTAGTCCCCCCACACAGAGCTGAAGAAACCTTGCTCTAAGCAGCTGTATGGACTACAGGCTAAACTATGTTATTCTGAACAGGGACACAGTCAGCAAAACCACTCATAGATCCAGATGAAGTAAATGGCAGAACTTAGTTTATTGTTTT
The DNA here is from genome assembly GCF_018691265.1 of Tyto alba. Taxonomy (NCBI): domain Eukaryota; kingdom Metazoa; phylum Chordata; class Aves; order Strigiformes; family Tytonidae; genus Tyto; species Tyto alba. The sequence continues at coordinate 9,339,992 of NW_024881282.1, forward strand.
GGGTGAAGAGTCAGGACAGCTTTGAGGATTTTGGACATCTCATCTTAAGTTATTCAGGTCCAGGTCTGTGCTGGAAAAGTATAATCTGCCTCCAAGGTATATTAACTTGAATACATAATTGCTATAAGGCAGCTATTTGATTTCTCAACAGAACTGATTTTAATGACAGCACAGTGGTCTTGTCTCTAGTTTCTGCAAGAAACAAAACATATTATGAGTTTTTCAAATATTCCCATGACAGAGTCTGTGTAAACTCCATGTACGGATAGAGAGCTTGCTTTACCGGGCAACTAGTTTTTGTCATTCAGATTTCCTGAAAAGATCAATTTCTCTTCCAGAGGAAAACTGTGGGATAGTAGTAGGAAAATATGGAAGGCTACAGTCCTTGCATTAGACAGTCATATGAAAGCTACTTGTCTAAGTGTTGCTTGTAGAGACAAACATAGTATTAGGACAAATTTAATCTCAGTTAGACAACATAGCTGAACCCTGCCTCTGCCCAATGTCTATAAAAGCAGCCTTTAATGACTGTTCAGGTGGTGCCTCTATATCATGGATATCTGACACTGGGGAAGAAGAACCCTGTCTGATACTTAATGAACAGAATGAGAAGGTAATTTTCTTCTTTACAATTTCCTCCTAAAAATATTATTTACTGAAGTAAATTCAAGTCAAAAAGAGAAAAATACTGCATTGTATAAGCTACAAGAACTGTTCCCTAAAAGACAAAAAAATACAAACAATTCCACCAACAGAGAGACAGTATTTTCAACTTCATTTCTTATTCTTGTTAGTAAGGAAGAAAATAGAACAAGAATTGATACCTTATGTATATTTATATAATACCTATACCTATATATGTATATGTACTTATGCATGTGTATGTCTACAATGTCTTCCATTTGTTCATGGTATTTAACCCATTAAAGTTGCCTCTAAACATGCTACAGATTTTGCATATGCATACAAAGTGCCTGCTGCCTGCATGCCTGGTTTTCATGTGCATTTGCAAGATATTCAGGCAAGGTAAAAGTTGCACACCTGTTTGAAGAAGTAAGTCTTTTCCCACTCAATATAGTTGCATTATTATTCTTTGTGGATATAAAGCTTGTGCTCTGTATGCATGCTTAAATGAATGTTCTGATCACGTATTTGCATGTTCATATTATCAGTAAATGCAGTGACTAATCTTGGGTGTTTGTAAGACTGAATGTTAATGAAGATTAAAAAGACTAAAAAGAAGTTGAAGAAAAATTAATATTCACAAGGCTGTCCAGAATTTCTTTATCAGGAGTTATATACATAGCAGGACAGAAAATGCATACATTTCATCTGTTTCTGAGTGAATGTATAAACAGTGATATTTATGAAACGTATTTATTAGCATGAAAGATCTGCTCTACCCTTGCTTTATATATATACACCAACTTTCACTAGTACCAGATGGTAATTTTTGTTTTGTATCCAATTAAATATTCTTATATAGCAAAGTTGAATAAACAGATATTTAAAAAAAAAAAAAAAAAACAAAACAAAACAAAACAAAAAAAACACACAAAAAAAAACAAACCAAAAAACAACAACAATCACTTTTGTAACCACTTCAGTTCTGGGGAACTAATAAAGGAAAAATAGTATTTAAAATTATACAGACAGCTCAGGTGTATTCAGTGAGGATTTTCAGGAGACAGAATATTGGTATAATACATACAGCCCAAGCCCTTAAAGTAATTTATTCCTTGTGAGTTCAGGCATAATACTAAATATACTTCCCACAGAATGATATACACTTAGGTACATAAAGCAGCAAGCAAACTACTATCAACACCTTTATGTGAAAAAGAATTGTGTCAAATTTTTCCTCATATGCTATGAAATTATCTGCTTTATTATTCATATGTGTCATATTTCTTTTGATGCCACTGGTATCATAGTCAATATTTACAATTAGGGGAGTGGTCTGTAGAAACCCCCCAATCATGATTTTTTTCTAGGTTCCTTTTTTTGGTATGATTGATGAAAAAAAATAACATTCCATCTATTTTTTTGTTATTTCCAAAACAGCTGTTTTGAGTTAAAAAAAAAAAAAAATCCAGATTATTTTAATTGGTAATGATATATAGTCACTATGTTGGAAGGACAGGGAATATTTGGTTCTGTGGTGGGTTGACCTTGGCCACCAGCTAGACCCCCACTCAGTTGCTCACTCCTCACTTGGCAGGGTTGGGGAGAGAATAAGAAGGACAAAAGTGAGTAAAGTTCATGAGTCACAATAAATACAGCTCAATAAGTGAAGGAAAAAAAATGGGGGGGCAGGAATGATACAAAAACAAGTGATGCAAAGGCAATCAGTCACCACTTCCCACCAGCAGATCAATGCCCAGCCAGTCTCTGACCGATGTCTATTTTGGAAAAAATCCCCTCCTAGTTTTATTGCTGAGCATGACATTGTACAACATGGAATTTCATATTCTAAATGAGAGAAGCACATAAATATTTTAGTACTGGAGGTTTTTGCAAATGGTGGTTTTTAACATGCCTAGTAAATTCCTGCTCCTGTATATTGCACTCTCTAGGGTGATACGCGGTATGTCAGAAATATTTCTGCCAGATTTTACAGGTCTTAAAATATAAGAGATCCAAAATTGTTGATAGGCTGGAGGTCTTAGTAAATCTAAATGAAAGAAGAGTAGTGAAAACTCATATTTTCTTTCAGGTTCCACACATGTATGTTCACCTTCACAGTTACGTTTTATCTAACTTTTGCTAGTGACCAGTTAACATTTGTAATGTTGACTGAAAAACACAAGAAAGTGTAAGAATCAATGAAGGTTAAACAGACTCAAATTTATCAGAAAACTTACATCAATGGAGAAAAATGTTATACCAATATTGTTAGGAAATTGATCCATCCTATAAGGTAAACTTGTCTAATCGCTTACTAAAATTATATGAGATGTCTTGAAGGGGATCTGCAGCAATTATTCAGACACAACTTTGTATGGCCAAACTGCTGCATGTATTGTAATGCTAAAGACACTCTAATCAAGATTTATATAAAGGGATGAGATTTATAAGGATATGGACTTTGATTAGAAACATGCAAAAACACCTGATTTGTTCAGTTGTAGGCAACGAGGTTTTTCCTTGTAAATTAAAACATATGAACTATGCTACAAGCAAGACAAGATGATAAAATGCTTTTCATGAAGTCAGATAATGCATTTGGAAAAAAAATTGACAAGAAATCCAAGAAAGAGATTTAAAGAAAAGTTGGTACATCTGAACAATTGCCCTTTCTTTTCCTAGCTGTAACAGTGTCATAAAGGTTATTACAACTCCTTAGAAATGCTTCCATATTTGTACCCTTAGGTCACTGTGCCGTAACATCTCTCTTACTAAGTTTTCTAGGAGCTGTATAATTTTAAGGTAGTGAGAGACTTTCCAGCTTATATCAACAAGATTTTTAAATCAATTGTATGTCTTTTATGAAACTAATGGAGAGTAATTAAACAGGCAGGAAGCTGAGGAAAAGTCAGTTTCTTACCTTTGCTGTACCCTGTGCCTCCTGGCAGTTTTCTTACTCAGAGAAAAATTTCTCTTACTTATAAGTATGTAAAAGTCTCATCCGTTCATGATACAAATGCACATTAATCTGGAAGAGAACCCTCCACTGCCACCTATTCAGAAAATTCACCTATTTGGTTAATGCATAACATGTTCAGGACAGTGAGCTAATGTATCTGAAATGCAAGCATAAGTTTTTAACTCTAAATTTGTGACATAATTATTCTGTACTACCTTAAAGACCCCTGCAAAAGTACCAGAAACATTATTTTGTATTTTGGCCCAGTTTTTAGACAGAAAATTTTGGGTCATAACTTAAGTCCTCTCCCTTCCAGGAAATCACTTTCAAAATTCTAATAAAATCATCTTATTAAAAGACAGTAATAGAATAAATTATTTCTTAGCAGATAGAACAGAAATATGTCTCTTGTTGCCTTTTTGATTGGTCTTGGCATATATTTGAAATTCAGCAGTGGCTTTGGTAGATAAATTGTAGAACTTATCAAACATGTTTGGTAAATATTTAAAGTATGGGTTTACAGCTTATCACTTAGATATCACAGCTAAGGAATTCAAACTATAATTACTAAAATGCACTTTTTATTACAAGTTTACTTATGCTGTATACAACACCCAACGTAGAGAAAAACCTTGCTTGAAACTACATTTATAATTCTTCTGAATTCTTAACAAAAACAAAACCATAACTAATCAATACTGTTTTGGTCACTTCTGTTGATGTTCCTTGGGTTTTCTGTTCCAGTCTCTCAGTTAAGCATTTCAGTAGTAGTATACATAACTGAGTTTACACTCCATGGTGAACAGTTGTACTCCTGCAGTAGTTCAAAGGAGTTTTCAGGTATGTATCCTTGAAAAACAACCTTTTGATACACATAGTGGGAAATAAATAAAAAATCACCATAATATCCCTAATATAATATCATAATCATGTCATATCCATTGAAGATTATGTAATTATAAGCAAGGACATTATCATCTTGTGCAATGTATCCCTGTCATAGCTCTGACATGGGTTCCATTTAGCTCTTTCAACTGTTTCTCTTATTAAGTCTTTGCCTGATTTGGTTCAGCAAAACTTTTTGTATTATTATGATTTTCTTGATTGCTCTACTATGAAGACCTATTTGATGTAAAAGCTGAATAGGCTCTATATTTTTAGGTGCTGCATGTACACTGCAGGCATACACGATTAGAGACTCACAGAATATGTTTCAGTCAGGTTAGTTTTCAATTAATGACCACTGGAGTATTTATTTTAGTGTGACAATTTTGATTTTAACTTTGTCCCTTTATTCAAGGAAGCAGTCTTCTGTTCTGCTTCTAGTGCTGGTTAATAGAAGAAAAAATATTTTAAACATTTGAGAGCAACATTTTTCATAGGGAAAGTCAATGTCATGAAAACAGAAAATATCTGGTAAGTATGTGCTATTTTAGGTAATGGCTTTAAAGGGGAATTTTATTAATACATAATATTTTTATTTTTTTTTGAATATTTAAACCTGATTTTTACAAATTTTTTATACTATCGTGTACAATACATAACAAACCTAAATGAAGTAAATTCAGATAATACAGTATAAATAACATATTTTATCTTATTAAAAAAAAACAGACAAACATTGTAATGACCCCAAATTCTTTGGTGCCACGAATGAAAACGTTGGACAATTTCCCTCAGCCTTCCCATTGAGTGAAATCTTCCAAAATTTTAATATGTAGGAATTTTAGTTTAAATGTCAACATTTCCATTTGAAGGGGATGCAATGATGTTGAATTATCTCAGTCATGCTCTTTCCTCAGCACGTCAATTATTAAAATTTCAGCAGCAAGCTGAAACAGAGGCTAATTTTCACTTATAACTGAAGCAGGAGGTGCTTGTTAGAGCCTCACTGGATATTTCCCTTGGTTAGAGTATGATTTGGAAATGTCAGGATAGCCGGCTCTTGGAGGCAGGGGACTACCTACAAACCAGTGACAGGAAAAGCTGAGCCAAATCAGGTCTTGTTCACATGAGAGTGGCTCAGGATGGTATTCTTTGTATTCTGTGTTTCTTCTGCTATTGACTTGGTCGTGAAGCACACAGAACAACTTAACAACACATGATGAGACTTCCCTTGACTGTTCAAAACCCTTCAATGCGTTCTGCAACAACAAGGTTTAGTGAGCTAGGCAATTTAAACACGTGTTGTGGGCAAAGGAGTTTTAACAGTTTATTTAATTTTTTTCCTGGAAAAAAAAAAGGGATAATTTCTGTCTGCAAATTGTATCTGGGATGACAGAAATTAAGTTTGAACCTGACTTTTAAAAAACTCTTTTATAAAAAAGTATAAAACCTATAAATTCAAGCTTCTATTGTTAAGTTCTCAGCAGAGCTATCACTTGAAGAAAGACTGCTTGTGCCTACATTGTTGCAGACTGGTTTGGAGTGCATTGCAAGGTGCCTTCTTGTGCAGACAGCAATACGATAATACAATCCATGAACCAAATCTCTGCTGCTCTGAGATTTCTTTACACAACACTGCCTTGTCCATCAATTTGTAAGCATTTTCAAAAGCTTTTCGTCATCTGCTAAAGTTTCAAAGGGCATCAGATACTGTTTGCAATATTTGATGACCTATGTTAGCACTAAGTGAATTTTCAGAACATTTCTAGACCAAAGAATGCCATTTTTGTGGATGGGATTCATGTCCATAAGAGTCAGTTCATTTCCCATGGGCCAGGGAGCAGCGGTGTGACTGTAATAACTCTCAGTCACTGTTGAATGGACCCGGATTTGACCCAGATGTGAAAAGGTTTTTATCTTTCATTTGAAAACTTCAGAATGTGTTTTTTAACAGCGTCTTGGTATCTACTTTCACTACCAGTTGGTTGATTCCCCTCTTATTTCTGTTAATTGAAACTGCTCACAACTGGAATATAAATGTATGTATTGTAAGAATACTGGTAATAGTAAAAACCAACAAAAAATATTACAAAGCAGGAAATATTGGGTCAAGAAAACTGATCTTTATTTGGTTTCCCACTTTCACTGGAAAAGCTTAATATATAAACCAGAACAATTCTGTAATATATTATTTTTCTGTTCTGATAGTATGTATTATTTTGAATGGATACTATGAAAAGTGCTTAAACAGAGAAAAACTGTTGAGCATGAGGTTCTAATTGTTATGTATTAAGTAAAACCAACAAAAGTAATGACTAATCCATTAGAAACGTAATGACTACCATCTTTGTCATTACAGAGAAATTGAACCCAGGACCCACAGGGTTAGAACATGAATTTATAGGGTCAAGGTTTTTTAATTAATAAAAGCTCACAGTCATATTTTCTTTTTCTTCTTTGTTTTGTTTTTGTTTTGTTTTGTTTTGTTTTGTTTTTAAAAAATATAACTTTGTATAATGCAGAAATTTCTGCTTTGCCTCAAGAAAAAAAAATAGAGAAATATTTTTAAAGTGTATTTTATAAAGGAAATAGGCAATTTCTTTCTGGCTTTGTCAACTTCACTTCTGGACCACTGTATTTATAATGGGACCAGCAGCCTGTTTGATGGATTTTTATATTACCTTGGGAATAAAGAGGGAAATAGTTCCCAGTGTTTCATTTTCCATAATTTGTAATTTGATACAATATGTAATATTTTAGAATATCATGAAAAATCCTGTTTCTGCTGTGAAAGCAGTGTGCACTGGACACTGGACCTTTGGAAACCTGCTTGCTTATAGCTTCGGTAACCTGTTCCTGTATGGGATGATGTTTTACATCTTTCTTTATTGATTTATTTCTGCACTTTTCTGTTTGAAAGACTGCTTAAAGAGAAATTGTTTCAAATTTTTGTGTAAGTCATCTTCCTCCTAAGAGTTCTGCTAGAGAAATTTTGTTCACCACAGTGAAAAAATCAGGTGATATACAAATAAAAGTGTGTGCATGCCTTTGTCATTTTTCAGAAGTGTTGTAAAAATTCTCATTGCTCTTTGTACTTATTGTGCTCTGAGAAAAGGTGATCATGTGTTTTAGATCAAAGCTTTAAAAAAGATTACAAAAGTCTCATCAGACACTTGATCCCTGATCAGTTCAATCAAGAATGAATTATATAGCAAGACATTTCCTTTCCTTTAGCCGTTTCAGTGTATACAGATCATATTTTTTTATAATAATCATATTACAATGTAAAATATTAACTATTTGTATAATAAAGGTTTAGCATACTACATATGAGACCATTTGTACTATTATTATACTAGTGGGTTTATGCTGATGTTTCATGTAGGGCTGAAGGGCTGCAATGTTGATAAGCTTTCTGAATTTTCAGCACCAATCCTGCTCTGTGAATGATTGTTCTGGTAACAGTATTACGTGAAATTAAGCAATTGTGCACAAAAGATTTTTTTTTTTTTCTCCCTGAACAAAGGCTACATAGATAAATGACCAGTACCAGACCATGTTAGTACCTGCTTTTTTTCTGGACATGTATGCTATTACAGCATTTTAATTTATGATGAGCTCTTCCCAACCATGGTAAGAAGTTCATCCAAGGAGTATTTTCGTTTTAAAAGGTTGAAATACATATTTCCTCTGTTCCAGACAGAACTCTGTATGCATTCACTAAGGCCAAGGGCAAAGACAGGCTGTATGTGCTTTGTCCCTCATTGTGTGAATCCTAATATTCCTTTTCTGCAACCACTCAGGTGATGAAAACTGGCTTCTGCTTAACTTTAGATGATGAATTTTTCATCACTAAGTTCTGCCTTCAGTCTATGTCATGACAGAATAGATGGAAATATTAGCTGAATAGTTTCATACAAAGGTAAAAATTAATTTTCTCATGCATCATTGTTATTTAAAGCCTTATTACATTTCAGGTATCTCTGATTACCAAAATGTCTGAACCTACATTTTTTTCTGTTGGCTAAAGCTGAGTTATGTTACCAGTAAGGAAGTGATTTTATAGTTAATTCCATAGAATTCTTCTCCACTTCACACTTGACACAAAATTTTTATAACAAACACCTGTAAATAGAGAAATATTTCTTCAAATTTTGACTGTAAATTTATTTTGCTTCTGAAAGCCAGAACAATCAAAAAAGCCTTTTCTGATGTTGTTATTTTCCATATCACATGTTCTATTGTTGTCAATGAAGTGCAATTCTCTAAAGAAAGGTATTTTTTTAATAGGGATGGAGAAAACAATGCTCACAGTTTTACAGTAAAATATTTAGTCAGTGATCTGCATTGTTTCAGAATTTTGTACTTGCACTATAAAGCTAAATGCCTTACGTGCAGGTTAGTACTTTTTTTTTATGTTTTCAATATGTTCAGAACAATCTTTCCCTTCCCTTGTATTTTAGGAAGTCTAACCAAGTTGTGTCTTTGATTTGTTTCTGATGCAGAATGTCATAAAAATGCTTCCACCTTCAGCCTGTCCTGTGTCTATTGTTCCAGAACAGGTGGAGATGTTTGCTCTTCAGTGAGTTCCAAGATATTAGTTTGATTCTGCATATAGATGCTAATTGCTCATAGTCTTCTTAATTCCCCAAGGGAAACTGTGGAAAAATCTAAACCTATGAGCTTTTTGGTTGGTTTTGTCGGGACGATTGCTAGCCATTATCAAGCAAAGAACTTGTCTCAAATCTGATTTTGCTTTGCTTATGTTTACCACGTACTCAACATTGGCCACACCCCTGCATATGGTTGGGATTTTCATAACTCCACTCTTGAGGCAGAGGTTGTAGGAAGGGTTGTTTAAGATATCCTGCAACATTAGTGCATTACTAAACACATGGACTCCTCTTTGGTTTTCCATTAAGGAAACACTCCTGAGAATAATTTATGGCCGTCTCTCTTGCTGCCTTAGACATGGACCTTCCTTTTCGTTCTCTATTAGTTCCTGTGACTTAAGAAATCAAGAGGTAACTCTACTTGATTTTTTAATGATTTGACTAATCGGGGCTTTATATCATCCTTCTGAAATGGATGTCACTGGAGATAGATTGCAGATGCAGTCTGTCATTAGCTCGGTAAGAGATATCAGTCATTTCTCAAAGTCCTTTTCTTTGTAGATTGTAATTATGTTATGTATGGCGTTTTTTTGGCATAGATGGTAACTCTGCAGATAAGAAACAGGTGTCAAAATGTAGATCGCAGTTTATCTGAAAATAGTAGAGCCAAACATGTTTTCAACTCTCATTTGATAGTCAAGTCTGCAGCTTCATAAATAAGCTGAATAGCCTGCTATCCTGATGAGTGTATTTTTATGAAAAAAATATATATTTTTATCACTCTTATCAGTTTGGTTTAACTTGTTTCATAGAAGGCAGTTGTATAGTTTGTGGGAAATAGGACAGAATATTTTTATCTGCATATTCTTTTTCTACAAGTTTCTTAATCTTGCTGGAATATATTCAATGACTGCAATGTCTGTGTCCATTTTCATTTCTGTTGATTGATGTGTTTTTAAACCAAATGCTGGATTATTCTTATGAGATAATAAAGAATCCATTTATCATACTTCCTTGCATGCCACTTTTCAAGGTTTACAATGGTTTATTAATAATGCTTCAAGAGCTTTCTGATTAGTTTTGCCAAAATTTGAGCTTTCACTGCGGTGTGTAATGCATTTCAGTGTCTAATGCAAAGCAGTACAGTCAAACATCTACCTTTAGAATAATTATGATTCTATTATTCAATTATCTCAAAGTCAACATGCATCAGAATTAAATTCTCAAATATATATCTGTCCTTAAAAAGACTAATTTTTCTATGTCATGAAGGGATAGCATACAAGTTTCCTTGTACATATTACACAAGTTTCAAAGGTTATTATTACTTTTTTAAAAGTCCAGTCCAAAAGGTTTAGAGAGATGGGAGAAAAACTCATCAAGACTCCTGTTTCCTATCACGTACATGTAGTGAACTCTGCACCCATGCCACTCAGGTGTATTTGTTGTTCGGATGGTGTTCCTTTTGTTTTTAATTCCTCATATTCTGTTAGGTTTAGCTGTTGTATCTTTCAGAGGTTTCACAGTCTGCAGAAACTTAAATATAATTGTTTCAGGCAAACTTTAATCAGTTGCACATTTTGTGCTCTGGAAAATATTTGTTCCTGTCTTTAGGTACTCTTTCCTCAGCTTGCTTCATCTACAATACAAAGAGTTAAGACGCCTGAAAAATGTTTGTTCTGATGTCTCACCCTAAAAGATGCCTTTTTAGCTCTACTAACCACCAAGAGAACACAAATTGGCTAGCTCAAGAGGTGGGTTCAGCTCCTCGTTTATTGTCAAAAAATACCTTTAAAAGGACAAATCTCATCCACCTGCCCTCACAATTAATTAATTGTCTTTTTCCACTAGCCTATATACTCCAGAACTTCTCCACAATATTCAAAACAACCTTTCTAGAGAGGATTGTTAGCATTCCCTTCTGAGATAGTCTAAAGAGACTTTTGACATAGACTAGTTATATGATCAATAATTTCTTGGCACATATAGCGCAACTTCAGTCCAAATACAAATGTTAGAGGTGAATATCTATTTTTATTTTCTGGGAGGTAGAAGTTAATTCAAAAACATCTGTGAAAATGTCAGTCAAAACTTATAGGCTAGTATGCTAGAGATCTTTACACTCAAGCAATAAAACCGAATGTCTTGACATGCTACTGAGTGTTGCTTTCCAATTACGCTGATATCACTGTTTTCCATCTGCTAGAGCATGTGTTGCTGACATCTTTTTCTTCTTTTTTCCACAATAAGAAGAGTGCACACCCTACATATACTTCTCTGTGGATCAAAGTCTTCCTTTATTTTTCAAAAGCAGCAGTAGTAGGACAGATGGGTAACATTTTATTTTATTCCAGAATTCTGTTTGCTAAAGCTGCTCTTTGTCCAAGGTCTGTATTTCTTCCAGTGGCATACTGAATCAACAGGTGGTTCTTTCCTTTATTTGTAACCTCTTTTGAAAACTTGGATAACCATAGTCTGATATCTCATTGCATTTTCAGGTATCTGTTGTCAGGAATAGATCTTTTGGACTTATAATGTGTCACCAATTTGACATAAGTTTGCAATGATATTTTCAAAATTCTGTCTTCTTTAAAAGCAGCATTATATGAATCTTCCTCGACATGTAAAATACAACTGAAGACAAAATAATAGTGTTAAATATTTCTCCTTCTAATGATTATCCCCGTGTGTAGTCAACACAGACTGTGAGACATGCCCCGTCTTGTCAGAGATTTTAGTTCTAGCAGTGTATATCGAGGTATAGAAGTCCTGCACTGTGATCTCGTGTCGTGCTTCTATAACATGTTCTATTGCTAATCAGGCTTGTCCCCCAAAATGTAAATTGAATAGCTACTTTGTTTCAAGTATTTTCAGTATTTCCCTTGATCCTCCATCACCATGACTATCATGACTGACTGTGGAGTCCTCTTTGCTCTCTTTCTCTGTCTCTCCCAAAGCTATCTATCTCAGGAATTTGTTTTAATGTTATTATCAGTCCCAATGTGAATGAACCACCTTTCCGTCTCTAGGAGGGACCAGTTGTTAACTCCACTTCCAAGAAATTGTATCTATTCTTCCTGTCATAGAAGTGACTTATTTCCCCAAATGCTTGCCCATGGTAGGTCAGTTATCTCAAGTCAAGACTGTATTCTCAGAAGACTTTACTAGGAGCTTACATCACAAAAGGTGCCACCTTTTCACTTTCAAAAAATCTGTGTAGTCACAAATTTATATGATCTTTCTTCCCCTTAAATGACAATTATCTGTAAAATTTGGATTATGTGAGACAAGAGTCAGTCTATATGCATGTGGAATTGCTTTTGATAATCCTGTTCTCTTTCTGAAACAGCAGCAATATTGTCAGTATCATTCTTGGCACTTGTGGCATCACTGAAGATAAAACACAGGTATCAGAAAACATTTCTGTCACTTTTTTTAGTTTGAAAGACAGATGTTTATTCTAGAGTATTTGTGGAAGTAACAGCGATGAAGACTGAACTCATGATACACCAGTGATCTGCAAATAAAGCTGAATAATGCTGAATGCTGATGAGTGAAGTGTTTATCATGTTTCTTCATCTGTTAGCCCTCTGAAAATGAGTACAAGTGGTTTCCATGCTTAATGTTAGTTAATTCCATGGTTTTAGTGTTAATCTCAGCAAAGACCTCTACAGACTTCATCCATCCCACATATCCTTTGTATGTATGATTTCTGTTACCCTCACTCCATAACAGTTGAAATCTTTAGTGCCCCATCTTTGCTGTACTGTCAGAAACTTGTATGTGATTTTCAAATCTATCATCTTCATCTTGTTTTGCGGAATTATGCTGTTATTGTTTTTTTCCTAGTCTAGCTCAAAGACTAGAGCTGTTCTCTCTTACATTCTTGTTTTCTGAAGACAATTTAAGCCTGATGCAATTTTTCCTTCTCTTTTGGTAAAATTAATAATTTATACTCTATTTTTCTTTATGAATGGCAATCTTTGCCTTCTCTGAGGCAGAAGTGGCTTCATAAGCACATATGCAACCTGTTTGTCTGTTCCTGGCTTACCAAGTATTCAGGCAGAAGTGGCCTCAAAACACATACCCAAGCCATTTGCCTTCTCCTTCTAAACCTCATTCTGTTATGACTAGTCATTGTCTTTATAATGTTGTCCATCTTACAGTCAGTAATAATTTCTTAAAGATTTGTTCTTCTGAAATTACTGTTGTTAAGATCTTTCTTACTCCATGCATTGTGGAGTAGATGACTAAAAGCACACAGTTTTGAAAGACACAAATTCATCCAAACTGGTGTTCAGATGGAATTTCCAACCAATATTTTTGACATTATGAGAGACAATTCAATGTCTCTGCAATAAAATCTTCAGCCTTATAGAACAAAAACTTCTTTAGAAAGCCGATGGGACTCCAATGTCTCTTCTATGCATCAGGAGATGAAGGCAACTGAGTGTTGTTCTAGTTCTTTCAGCAGTTTGTTGGGCCAATTCATGTCAAATACCCAACTCCTTTAGCACCTGATTCTAGATTACTTCTCTCCTGATTAGAAGGAAGTTATAGTTTTATTATTATATTTAACTTGCATGGATTTGTATAAGGTTTTTTTTAGGTATATGAATCTCTTCTGTAGGCTGCTTGTTAGTCTTGAGACTTCTAGTTCAAGAAGGGCTTGATAAACCCAAAAGTTTGATATGGTCTCTGTTTTGTCTTAGTATTTGATATAACTGAGGTGACAGCATAGATCAAAAGAACTTTCTACCATTGGTGAACAATTTTCTTCACCTCCAGGATAAAACCTGTGGCCTCTATATTCTAGTAGATTAGATTCCAGTCCATTGGTGAACATGAGCACCTGTCCTGGACATTCAATTTCTCTCTTCTAAAATGATATTTCTGTTGTTTTCATGTCCCACTTGGAGGAAAATTATGCATTGAAATGCCTCCTTTATTTTCAATAGGGATTTACTGAGAAAGGTTGTGATGCTGTATAATCAACAAACCATATGTCATGTTTTGCATTGTTTGAAGAAACGTGAAATAAATAATCAAACATTTCTGGTACAAGTCTCCAAGATTTCTTGAATGATGTGTGGGGGTCACAGGTTGACGGTGTCTGTGTTTCTAATAATTTACTGTTGCTGAATGTGGATTCAAAGATACTTTGTCACAGACTCAGCATCAGTTGGACTCATTTCTCAAAGTCCCATTCCTCTTTAGAAAAGAAAATAACTGTTGTCAAAACTCTTTTGCAGTTTAAACCATCATTATAAGTAAAATGCAGATGTCAAAGATGATTTCTCTTTTTCAGACAGCAAGATCAGCCAAGCATTTATTCTATAATTTGTAAAATTCAGAATATTTCATATCTTTCATGGACTTGCAATGTAATTCCACTTATTTCTCAAAATCTTTTATTTTGTTTGTTTTCTTTTGTCTTGCTTTTTTTTGTTGTTTTTTGGTTTTGTTTGTTTGTTTGTTTGTTTTTTTCCCCATAAATTTATTAGTATTGTCAGAAATTCTGATGGAGAAGTTCTCACACAAGGGTCTAAGATGCATCTGCTGTTGGAACATTCTCACCTATGAATGTCAACAACTGAAGATCCTATCAATTTTTATGCTTGTTTTGGACATGAACTGCATACATTTGCAAAATACTTTGTAGTATAATGATGTCCCTTTTCCCAAAATGCTCATATCTTGGAAATTTCCCTGTTAGATAAAGGGGAAGTAATAGATTATCCTAATTTTCAAATTTGTAAGGAAATTATTGCAGAGCAGATGAGAGTACTGACACTCCTCTTTTTCTGTAATCTTTCAAATATTTCCAGACTTTCTATACTTATTTCAAAATGTGTGAGGTTTTGGGGGGGATTAGATATCAACTGGAGATAATTGCATAATGTAAAGCATTCTTTTGTACTCTTCTGCTTGCTCAATTTGTTCTTCACAATTAAATATTATACCAAAGTACCAGATCATTCCTGGAAGTTTGTCATGAACTCTATGAATTTCTCTGACCCCACCATCTTTCTCTGAGGTAAAGCTATTAGAGCTGTACAATCTGATTTCCCTTTTCACCAAATTTTGGACCACCTCTAGATGATACAGTCCACCTCTGGAACTGTCATATTTTGTTATTAGTGGAAGATTCAGATCTAATATTTTTCACAATACTTAACACTCTCTTTGATTTTTTTTAAGAGTCCTATTCCTCTTTCAGATGAGCAGTTATTTTCTCTCAGTTGGCACAAAGTGCAGATGTCTGATTTGATGTTTTCCCTTTTGCTTAATGAAAGTTATGCAAAAGCCATTCCATGTTTCCTAGTCACTGACTTTCTTAATTTTCAGTAGTAACATTGTAAAGAAAGGCTTGCATTGTTCTAGGCTAAATAAAAAGCAGATCTTGTTCTTAGTTCACTTTCTTTCTCATCCACTCAAGTTTTCTCAGTACTTCCACTGATGGGAGAACATCAAACTGGCACTGTGTTTAATGAAACCCTTCCTTGGTCTGTGTCTTCCACTATTTCCTTACATCTTGCTTCATCTTGGGTCCTGAAACTTTCTTTTTAGCATTTTTTCTTCAACAAAGTAATACAAACTTTCCTCAATACTGCTTGTGCTGGATTTGTGTGGCAGGCATTTTTGGTAGTAGGGGAGGGGGCTACAGCTGTGGCCCATGTGTAAAGCTTCTCAAAGCTCCCCTAGCTCCAAGTTGGACCCTCCTCTGGCCAAGGCCAACCCAATTAACAATAGTGACTGTGCCTCTACAATAACATGTTTAAGAAGAGGAACCAGGCAGGAGGAGTTGGAGTTGTGAGGAGGAGTTACAAGAAGGACACCTATGTGAACACTGAGGTCAGTGGAAGGAAGGAGAAGGAAAGGGTGGAAATGTGCCAGAGAAGAGATACCTGTATACCATGGGGAAACAGCAGGGACCACCCATCCTGCCATCCATGGAGGTCCATGGTGGAGCAGAGGCTGACCTGCAGCCTGTGGAGGAGCCCACAGTGGGGCAGGCATCTACATTTAAAGGAAGCCATGACTCTGAGGGGAGAAGTGGCCCCTGCTGTTATAGTTCAGCACTGGGAGTGCAATACGTGGAGGTGACCCATGACAGAGCATCATGAGAATGGCTGCAGCCTGTGGAAGGGAGTCATGCCAGAGAAGGTTCATGGAGGACTGTCTGCAGTAAGAGGGGAGCCATGTGGAGTGGGGGAAGAATGTGCAGTGTTCCACCCACCCTGTCCCAAGAAGGAGGAGGAGAACTGATCATAACCCCTATCCTTTGCCCCCTGCACCTCTGGGGGAGGAGGCAGAGACATTGGGAGCAGAGCTGAGCCTGGGAAGAAGGGAGGGATGATGGGACAGTGGTTTTGGATGTGGTGACATGTCCCACTGTCCCATCTTGCCTGTTAAGTGATGGTGATTGAGGGATGGGACTCCGGATAGGTGTAAGTAAGAGGTCGAGAGTTCGGAGTTGAAATCAAAGCTGAAGTCGAAGTTGTGGTTGAAGTCATTACCAAAGTCATTGCTGAAGTCAAAGTCGTTTATTGTCAACAATTCTTCTACAATTATACATTCTCTAACAATATTTGTCAACATTTGATTGGTCATTACCCTCTGTCCTTAATGCACCAGACAACTCATTGGCTACAAGTTAGTTACTGCTATCCTAAGCCTATTGGTTAATTAAATCTTACAAGCACAAACACAATGTTCTATACACGTTTAGCTCAAGGTAGAAAACTTTCCATTGTTTAAGAAACAGCCAGATGTTTTCCTTTAACTGTCGCCTTGCATGTTTTCTTCAGACAAAGCTCAGCATCCTTATTTTGTTTTTCTACATTCCTGTTTGCTCCCCCCAAGGCTTCTGGCTGACCAGGGTCAAGATGTCCTCACCATTCACTAGCTATACAGCACTCCCAGTTTTCCTTCCCAGCTGTCCTGCTACAGTTAAGTGTTGGGTATTTAGTGTTTGAATTAAAGTGATGTTCTTCTTCTTCCCCTAATGAGTCTGTCTTTTGCCCATGACCTTAATGAGTGGATCACCCCTCCCTGTCCTTATCTTGATTCCCAAGACTTTTGCTTCATTTTCTTCTTCCCATTCATGAGAGAGGAAGGGGTGAAGTGAGTGAACAGCTGCATGGTGCTCAATTGCCCTCTGGGCTCAAACCACGACATTGGTGCTCGGGAGAAACCACATTGCCCAGAGGGAAGCATGACTGAAAAATTGATATACCCAGCTGTTGCTCCCCTAGTGATGGCTGCAGGACAGTATCAATCTGCTCATGGATCTTCTGGCTTCTTTTCTACCTCATAGAGATCAATTTTTGACACACCCTGGAGGGAGGGTATCATACTTCTCTGCGCATACTGTGAGCTTTCCAGCTGTCCTTTCCCTTTTTCCACATTATGAATAGGAGAAAGCATTTTTCTACTGTCTTGGGAAGGTAGGAAAAAGGCAAAAACTCTGTGGTTGTCACAATAGCTTTCTTGTGTCTGCAGGGAGAAAATGATTACTTTTTTCCCTCCTCCTTTAAGGTGTGTCCTTGCCTCCTTAGTGAAACTGCTCTTAGCCCTAAAGCCTTGAATTTTCCCCTGTGATCCTACTAGTACTTCTGCTTCTCTTCAGCTTCACAATGACTTCTGTTCCTACCCTTTCTTTGTTTCATTCAAATCTGTTAAAGATAATTTCCACTCAATTTCCAGTTTATAGTGACAACACAGACATAAAGTATCCCTGTTTCTTCACTATATCCACCCGTCTTTCCCTCCAACAATCATCCTGCCTTCCATGTTTTCTTTACCAAATCATTCCCATGACTGAAGCAGACTGACCATGTCTTCTCATTCAAGTCTGGAGTGAGTAGTTAACTCCATCCAGGCCTTTCAGGCATGGATAGAAGTATTCTCCAGTGTTATTTATCATTGGTAACATAGAATGTTTTGGGTTGGAAGGGACCTTCAAAGATCTTCTAGTTCCAACCCCCCTGCCATGGGCAGGGACACCTTCCACCAGACCAGGTTGCTCAAAGCCCCGTCCAACCTGGCCTTAAACAATTCCAGGGAGGGCACAGCCACAGCTTCTTTAGGCAACCTGTTCCAGTGTCTCACCACCCTCACAGTGAAGAATTTTTTCCTTATGTCTAATCTAACTCTAACCTCTTCCAGTTTAAAACTGTTATCCCCCATCCTATCACTACACTCCCTGATAAAGAGTCTCTCCCCACCTTTCCTGTAGCCCCCTTTAAGTACTGGAAGGCCCCTATAAGGTCTCCCTGGAGCCTTCTCTTCTCCAGGCTGAACATCTCCAACTCTCTCAGTCTGTCCTCATAGGGGAGGAGTTCCAGCACCCAATCATCTTCATTGCCTCCTCTGGACCTGCTTGAGCAGATCCATGACCTTCTGATGTTGGGGACCCCAGAGCAGAACACAGTGCTGCAGGTGTGGTCTCACAGGAACAGAGCAGAGGGGGAGAATCCCCTCCCTTGACCTGCTGGCCACACTTCTCTTGATGCAGTCCAGGTCATGGTTGGCTATCTGAGCTGTGAGCGCACATTGCTGGCTCACAGTAGTTTTTTCATTCACTAGTACCCCAAGTCCCTCTCCACAGGACTGCTCTCAATCCACTCATGGACCAGCCTTGGTTTGTGTTTGGGATTGCCTCAACTCACATTCAGGACCTTGCACTTGGCCTTGATGAACTTCATGATTCTCACAGGCCTACCTCTCAAGCCTGCCCAGGTCCCTCTGGATGGCACCCCTTCCCTCCAGCGTGTCATCACACCACACAGCTTAGTGTTGTCAGGAAACTTGCTGAGGGAGCACTCAGTCCAACTGTCCATGTTGTTGACAAAGATGTTGAACAGCACTGATCTCAATACCGACCCCTGAGGAACGTCACTCATCACTGATCTCCACTTGGACATGGAGCTGTTGACCACAACTCTTATCTAGAAACACGGGATGGTGAACAGACGATGATGAGGCAGATGTCAGTTTTATTAGCTTATGACTGTGTGAGGATGTTTTGTCTTTCCTGAACCAAATCAAATCTGTATGTTGCTGGGACTGAAAGAGCTCTCAGGCACAGAATATTCTCGTAAGGTATTATTAGTATCCTAAAACCATTTGAGTTAAGACTACAGAATGAGAAAAATGACACATTGCAAAATATTCCACTCCCATTTACTTCAAATATCCCAAAGTCCCGTTTAGGCTTTTACCAGGTATTTTGCTGTATGTGTTTGCATATGTATGCATACACAATAAGGGTTTTTTTCAGTCAATGAACACCAGGTTAGGTCCATCCTATCTCCTTCCTAACTTCAGTATAATGACTGTGACCTTATAAATTAACTTGGTTCCTGAAGTGTGTAATTTTAATATAGGAATATTAAGTGCCATTTTAGTCACTTGGGTCTCTGACTGTCATTCCAGAAGTGTGTGGATGTCCTCTAGGTCCGTGTCATATCTGTCTGTCCTGTATGGATATCTCAGATATCTTAGGTTGTCTTAAATAGCAATAGATGTCTATTTTTAGGCATCTAAACAAATCCAAAGAGACCAGACTTGGATATGTACTACTAAATAATTAAGGAAGTGGCAAACTCAATAAGGTCTGCAAACTCAATAAGGTTTGCAAACTCAATAACATCTGCCTCAGAATGATAGGTGTCATTACCCTTCAATTCAATATTTTATCATATTAGCAGCCTCTTTCTCTTCTGAGCTTGTGTGTTGGAGGCTATTATACTTATCACATCACTTATGATCATTCCCAGTTCCTGGTTCCTAAGTACCATGAATTTAGTAATTTTAACAAAATTTTTGCTCTTTGAAATTAGAAGTCTCTGTTTGGATGTTTCTTCTGTGTCTTCTGTATATTTTGCATAGTTTTTGATTAACTTGTTCCACTAAGAAAAAACAGTTAGTTAACACCTTGAGAACAGAAATGCTTACCCACTGCACAGAGCTGGCAGCTTCAGAGTTGATGTCCCATCTCCTCCAGAGGCCAGATTTCAACAGTTTTTCCCAGCCACAAACTTTGACTCAGTGGTATATTTGGATTAATTTTTAGGATTATTTTCTAATAGCAGGGATTATAGCATATACATTTTATACAGTTACTGAACAGTGAATAACAGGTTTACACTGACCAGTAATTTACATTTGAAGAACCCCTTGACATGGTTTCTTTTTTCAGATATTTGATCGATTCCCTGCATTTTGTTATTGATTATTATTTTCTATCATGTGACCATGTCATGGTTTAACCCCAGCCAGCAATTAAGCACAACACAGATGCTTGCTCACTCTCCCCTACCCAGTGGGATGGGGAAGAAAATCAGAATAAAACAAAGTAAAACTTATAGATTGAGATAAAGACAGTTTAATAGAACAGAAGTTGAAGGGAAAATAGTAATAATAATGGAATATACAAAACAAGTGATGCACAATACAATTGCTCACTACCCAGTGACTGATGTCCAGTCAATCCCCATGCCATGGTACACCCCAGCTAATTTTACCCAGATTTATATACTGAGCATGACATCATATGTTATGGAATACCCTTTTGGCCAATTTGGGTAAGCTATCCTTCCTATGACCACTCCCAGCTTCTTCTGCACTCCCAGCCTCCTCTGGCAGGGCAGTATGAAAAACTGAAAAGTCCTGGATTTAGTATAAACACTGCTTAGTAACAACACTGTTCAACATTATTCTCATCCTAAATCCCAAACACAGAACTATACCAGCTACTAGGAAGAAAATTAACTTTACTCCAGCTAAAACCAGGAGACTATATTACATTTAGAACTGGTTAATTACATTATATTTTAAGTATGCACTCAGACAGTGGCTAACTAGGATCTTCAAGTACATTGACACTTAGCTCCATTTCTTCAACTGGATGAATTCTATTGCAGATGTTCTGTCTCTGTAAAACATACTGTACCCATGTAGCTCTGTAGTATAGTATTGCCATTGGTCATAAACTCTGTACTGAGTTTGTAAGGCCTCAGGACTCATCTTTGCTCTGCCTGGACTTTTTCTGACCTGCCTGCAATTTTGTGTGACTTTATTTATCTTTGACAGCAATTTATCTACTTGATCAGGTGTCTGTTGCTGTTTGTTTTTTTGTGGTTTTGTTTTTTTTTTTTTTTTTTCTTTTGTTTATCTTTGTGTGGTACAACTATAGTTCTGTACAGATAGCAGTAGCAACCAGTTGTTCTAGGTGGAATGAGATATTTATGTCTAATCCAATGATGCAGTGCAGAGAAATTCTGGCAGAGGAGTGCAGGCAGGGGACGGGGTACATCCTGGCACTGTAGACTCCACACTATAAATAATTCAGTAATAGTGAATTAAAAAACCTGCAGATCTGGAGCAGGACAAAGCTGGTTCTAGGGGTAATGATGAGAACAAAGAAATAACATATGTGAAAGACACCATATATACTGCATTTGGGTGTAACCTGGTGCTACAGACCAACGAAGAAAGAAAAGTTTGAATATATATATATATATAAGAAGAATGCTTTATTTTTGCCTGTAAACAAGATTTTGAATGTAACCATACAAATATGACATGACGATCTATTTAGAACAATAACTGGGACTCTGATCCACACTGCGATCAGCTGAGGACATAGCAGTAGGCTTAGAATGGAAGAAAAGTGTGTTATTTCAATAGGAATGGGCTAACAGGTTCCACCAGCCTAAATTTTGTCTGTTGTTCAGTTCTTAACATTATTTAATGAAGACTGCTTTTTGCTTCAAGTCTTACTATAAAACACCTTCCAGTTAGTATGAATTCCTATGAATATTACATCACTGTGTATTCTCTGCCACTGTCTGTGTTTATACTGAATGATTAATTTTCTTGTGAGAGTACAGTAAAGATACATCTATTATCCTGAAATAATTTGAAAATAGGATATCTATTGCTTGCATTTATTTTGGAATATCAAGTCAGAAACATTTCTGATTGATTCTCTCAATTTTCTACACATCTAATACTGGGTTGGTTTTTGCAGTAATTTCTCCCCATTATTTGTATACATGAAATGCTGTAGTTTATTGTGCTGAGAAGATAGGAGTTTCCTATAATTTTTTCTTCCCAAGGGAAACTGCAATCCATAGCAATTTTCCACTGTTGAATTTTCATAAAAGCACTTGTCTTTAATGTTTTGTTTTTTTGGTTTTGTTTGTTTTTTTTTTTTTTTGTTTTTTTTTTTTTATAATAGTCTATTAAAGTAGATAGTTTTATTGCCAAGGAAAGCGAAGCAGTAAAGTTATTCAAAGCTCACAACTGCACACTCACTCTTTCTTCCTTCAAAAGAGCAGAGTAGGAAGTATTATTTGTTCCTTTTTATAACAATTAAGGAATTGATCAATACCCAAAGAACAAAATAAACTTTTAATAGGTGTATATTTCTCTAACTCAGAAATAGTTTGTTGTAATCCACAGCAGGGATACCTTTCCCTTGCAAATATTTTATTTCTTGAGATATATGCACTCCAGGAGTGTTTCATTAAACTTTCTGTGATTGAATGTTTTTGCTGTTGTACAATATGTAATCATGAACTGAGCCAGAGAAAACAAAACAAAACAAATCTTCATGTCAATTTTACAAGTAGTTGTATGGATATGTGTCAGTTTGCAAATTACATATATTTTTATTTCCACGTGTAAATTGCCACACTGTGGGATTTCAATTCCAAATACAATTCTTTCCAGAAATGCTTTTCTCAAAAAAAAATATTCTTCCTATTTGTTTTAGATGTAATTTAAAACATTCTTAATGAATGTGACCAGCTGCTGGGATCAGTCTTTGAATGTTCCAGTTTTTGATTATCTCTTGACTGGAATAGGCAGACAAGAATGCAGAATTTAATTTACATACAGGATAAGCATTTCAGTTTTATTCATTTTTGTAGGAGAAAATACTATCTTTCATATTCCTGAGTTTGAACAACTACAGCCAACATTTCTCTCTGCACTTTCTCTTTGAGTGCTCTTGTGAGATACAGGTAGCAAAAAGTTTCCACTTCTTGTGGATGGTGAGAACCATAGATAAAATTGTACAGTTGTTTCATGTGCTTTTGGCAAAAGTAAAAAGCATGGTGAACATTTCTTTGGCAATTGTCCTGGTCATCACAGTAGAAACTAGAAACTTTGGTTTAAGTTATGCTTAAAAGAGGTAGAATTCCATGTTAGGACTAAGTATGAGATTAAGACACCTACAGGTCTTAAATTTAGGCTACATTAATATTAGCAAGTAATTTGTCATAGCAAGAACAGATCAGCAGTATGAAACACGTCATACCCATCTACAAGAAGGGGCCAAAAGAGGACTCAGAAAACTTTAATCCCTGGGAAAATAATGGAAGAAGTCCTCTTAGAAACTATTACTAACCAAATGAAGCAAGTGATTGGGAAAAACAGCACAGATTTACCAAGAATAAATCACACCAGACTAACACGATCACCTTCTACAACAGAATAACATCTTCTCTTAACACGGGGAGAACAGTGGATGTTGTTCACCTGGTCTTTAGCAAAGTGTTTTGCACTGTTTCCCACAGCCTTTTGTAAAAATTAGCAGGATACAGATTGGATGGGTGGTCTGTGAGACAGGTAGAATTTTGGCTCACAAGGTTGCACTCAGAGGGTGGTGATCAATGGTTTTTACTCAGGCTATCTGCCTGTCACAAGTGCGGTCCCAGAGGGATCAATACTGGGTCCCGTGATCGACATCTTCATAAATTATGTGGATGCTGTGATTGAAAGCACCCTCACCAAGTTTGCTGATGGCACCAAACTGGGTGGTGAGGGAACACATCAGAAGGGAGAGCCATTTTACAGAAGGACCTCAATAGGCTGGAAGAGTTGACTATCAAGAATAGTATGAAGTTTAACAACGACAAGTGTGGAGTCCTGCACCTGGGATGGGATAGCCAAAGAGCCCAATACAGGCTAAGATCTGTGTGGCTGGGGAGCAGCTGTGCTGAAAGGACCTGGGTGGGGACCCTGGTGAGCAAACTGAACATGAGTCAGCAGTGCGCTGCTGCAGCAACAAAAGCAAATTGGATTCTGGGCTGCATCTGCAGGGGCATTACTAGCAGAGATAGAGATGTGATCATCCCTCTCTATTCAGTGCTTGTCAGGCCACACTGAGAGTACTGTCTCCATTTCTGGTCCCGACAATTCAAGAAAGATGCAGACAGACTGGAGAGGATCCAAAAGAGGGCCGCAAAGATGATCAGAGGGCTGGAGAATTTCCCCATGAGGAAAGACTGAAGAAGTTAGGTCTCTTCTCCCTGGATAAAAGAAGGCTCAGGGGGACCTCATTACAGTTTCCAGTACTTAAAGGGCAGCTAAAAGAGGATGGATGCTTTCTTTTCACAAAGAGAGACATGGAGAAGACAAGGGGCAACAGGAACAAGTTGCACCAGGAGAAGTTTCACATCAACATAAGGAAAAAATTTTTTATGGTAGGAACAATCACTCACTGAAACAAACTCCCCAGAGACCTGGTATGGTTCCCCTCACTGGAGGTTTCAATGTGCAATTGGACAGGGTGCTCATACAGGCTCCCTTTCCCATGAAAGGTTGTACCAGATGATCTTTTGAGCCCTTCCAGAATAGGCTATTTTATGATTCTATGATTCTATAATCAGGTGCTGTATATACCACTATATTGTATTTGCCACTTGATGGGAATAGAATAGAATAGAATAGAATAGAATAGAATAGAATAGAATAGAATAGAATAGAATAGAATAGAATAGAATAGAATAGAATATTTAAATTGGAAGGGGCCTACAATAATCATCCAGTCCAACTGCCTGACCAAATCATCCACTCGCTCACTCCCCATCCCAGCAGAGTGGGGGGAAGAGAATTGGAAGGGTACAAGTGAGGAAACTTGTGGGTTGAGATAAGAACAATTTAATAATTGAAAAATTTTTAAAAAATAGTACTACTACTACTAAAAAATAATTGCAATGAAAAGGAAAATTACAAATATGGAGAAATAAAACCCAAGAAAGAGAAATGATGAAAATGAAAATTACTCACCACCAACCAACTGATATCCAGATAGTCCCTGAGCAGTGATCCCTCCTGGTCCACCTCACCCTGAGTTTATTGATGAGCATGACATCCTATGGTCTGGGATATTGCTTGGGTCAGTTGGGGTCAGCTGTCCCGGCTGTGTCCCCTCCCAACTCCTTGTGCCCCCCCAGCCTCCTCACTGGTGCGGTGGGGTGAGGAGCAGCAAAGGCCTTGACTCTGTGTAAGCACTGGTCAGCAAAAAGGAAAACATCCCTGTGTTATCAACACTGTTTCCAACAGAAATCCAAAACACAACCTCATACTAGGTACTGTGAAGAAAATTAACACTACCCCAGCCAAAACCATCACAGAGATTTATTCACAAGGCCAGAGTACATGGCACAAGACTTAGAGGAGCCCACGTTTATCTGGAGCAACTGTGAGAGGACAGGAAGGATATCCTGACACAGAATTTCTTATGTTTATGAAACAAAGTTGAGATGCTGGTATAAAACCTTTGGTTTATTACAATTTCCATGATGCCATTTCATTAACATATTTAGAAAAACAAAGCTATTTATTCTGCTCATTCTAAGCACCTGTAAATTCTTGGATCTTACACGTTGTGACATAAATATCAGGCCATTCTATAAATCCACTTTACATTGGTCACACTTGTAAAAAGTTATTCATTTGCTGCACAAACTAATATTTATGTAGTCAAAATATTATACATGAATTAGACTACAGTCAGCCTGTGAGAGAAGGTAAATAAACCAATAAAGTCCATGAACATATGTAAGCAGTGAGACAGCATAGCTGTCTTTTATCCCTGCTGTCATATATCTCCAGAAAACACTCACATCCTCTCCACAGACTGTGTCTTTGGTTAATCTACACACTATAAACACAATGTGATATTCAGTCTGCAAGACATTAAAAATGGTGTGGTCAACTGATAGTTGTTCTGCCTACATAAGGCCATGAGTCTGCTGAAGTTAATTGAAACATCTGTGGAGATATTTTGAGGATAAGCTTTCTATCATTGTTATTTAACAACATTCTCTTACACAGCCTTGTGTATGCACATTGAAGAGCATTAACTCTAGTAAATGAGTTCAAGCATACCATTTCTGAAATGCATGAGACCAGCTGGGAAGAGATAAAACCATTGTCGATTGTGGAAAATTTCTTGGTACCTTTCATAACAAAGTCACAGTTATTTTGGCACAGTACAAAATTATATTTTTCATCTGTCAATGATACTTCAAATAGAGAAGAAAAAGAGTTGAGACAATTATTATCATTGAATCACTGCAGTTTTACAACTCCAGCGACAATAGTTTACTTCATAATTTATTTTACTAAAAATGAAACATTTGTGAAAAAATGTGTTCCTAGCTTGCTTCCTGGGTCTGCATTTTCCATTTACGAAATGAAAGGGAAAAAAAATATTCTGAAGACAAATTCTGTTTATAGGAACAAAGATTCTGTCTGAAAACATTATGCATCCACATCTTGAAACTTTTCCCTGAAGACCTGCATGTTACCTCTACAGTAAATTCTTGATCAATAATGAGTATTCCTTTGCAAATTTGCACCACCGTTAGAGATTTTGCCATATGGAGGTGACTCCATTCTCACCTATGAGGAATCAAATCTGTTGAGAGCTGTGTCTCAAACTCTCATAATCTTTTGCAAAGTCTGGTGAGTCATAAACAGATGTCCTCTGTCTTTTGAACTGCCATCTGTTGTAACTGGCTGGAAGATATTTGGCTATCTCTGTCAAAGTGTATAAACTTTTCTTTCTGAAAAGCCGATTCCTTAGACGGCATGTGTTAAAAGAGTAGCTCTGGAAAGACAGCAGCTGTTTTTTCAGAGCCTTGCAAGGCCCTGCTTCTGTTATTTATTTTTTTTTATTTTTTTAGTCCTTTCAGAATGGAAACTGGTGGCTGTTCTCATTCATCTTGAAAGTTTTATATCTTTACAAAATATTATTTTATTTTATTATGATTCTGACAGATCAGAATTCACAACAGCTCAGGATATTTCATATTGTATTACAGAAAATAGGTTATGAATGTCATTTTCTATCCAATATTCATATTCACATAGTCATGCAGTTTTTATGTAGGGAAGGCTTTGTAATATGTTTGAAACAACAATAGTAAATGTAAAAGTAAAGATATTAACATGTGAAGCAGAGATATGACCCAAGAATGAAAAATGAAGAAAAGAAAATGAAGGCAGAGAAGAAAAAAGGAGTTGGGAAGGAATAATTAATGAAGAATGGGAAGAACATTATTTGAAATTTTGTCATATTTCTTTCTCCTGTTCATATTCCTGTGTTAACAAGGCAAATCACTTATTCCAGGACCAAAATCAATTTGCTTTTCCATTGACAAAACAGTCAAGGATTTTCAGTTTAAATGACTTCTGAAATTTTGTTCAAAGGAAACAACAGCAAAGAAGAAAGATAAACATCTGCATTACATATTTAAATTTGTAAGCTTCTTCATGAACCCTCCTTCACATATGAGTGGCCCATGCCTAGAAAAGTAAAAGGTCACTAGAAAAGAAACCAAAATACCAACTGTAACTTCTTCACAGCAGCTAATGGAAAGAGTTGCTTCTGACTAAATAGACTCAGAACAAGGACAAAAATAAAAAGACTGTGATACATACGGCATTGACAGAACTGTACATCCTCTGAAAGGGAACCAAGTTAACACAGACAAAAGAATGTTGCTGAAGTAGTGACCAGAAGCAACAAAAAAGTAGAAATACTATTTTGGATCCTTGCCAACATAACTAAACCTTTGCTCTGGCTTTCCTTAATTGTTATAGGACAGTGGAGTTCTTCCAAAAGCTCAGATCCTTCTTTGTGTCCAGAAACTTAAGAAGGGATAAGACAATGTACTTAGCCTTTGAGCCACAGAAAGCTGTTCTTGGGCCTTAAGTACTTTTCTGCAAGCCTCAGCAAAGTATGCCAGTTTCTTGGATTTACTGGAGAGGTTGCATTAGCCTTCAGCTGTCGGTGCTGGTTTTGGCTGGGGTAGAGTTAATTTTCTTCACAGTATCTAGTACAGGGATATGTTTAGGATTTGTGCTGAAAATAGTGTTGATAACACAGGGATGTTCTAGTTACTGCTGAGCAGGGCTCACATAGACTCAAGGCCTTTGTTGCTCCTCACCCCATTCCACCAGAGAGTGGGCTGGGGGTGCACAAGGAGTTGGGAGGGGACACAGCTGGGACAGCTGACTCCAACTGACCCCAAGGATATCCCAGACCATATAATATCATGTTCAGCACATAAAGCTGGTGGAAGAAGGAAGTTTGGAGTGATGGTGTTTGTCTTCCCAGGTAATTGTTATTTGTGATAGAGTCCTGCTCTCCCAGAGACAGCTGAATGATGGGAAGTGGTGAATGAATTCCTTGTTTTCTTTTGCTTGCACACATGGCTTTTGCTTTACCTGTTAAACTGTCTTTATCTCAACCCAAGAATTTTCTCACTTTTATCCTTCTGATTCTCTCCCCCATCCCACTGGAGTGGAGTGAGGGGAGCGAGCAAGTGGCTGTGTGGAGTTGAGTTGCAGGCTGGGGTTAAACCACGATACCATCCAAATCTAATACTATTGAAGTGCAATATCATTATTAACTAATTATATTTTCACTATCAGCCTGTGGCATATGTAAGCAGATGTGAGAGCTTTTGTTTTGTTGGAGGAAAACCAGACTGTAGGGGAATAATTAGCAGTCATAAATGTAGGGCTTCACAGTAAGTATACCTACGCTTCTGTTCATTTACTGTTGTTACTAAAGAAAGAGAAAAAACAAATGTTCCCCCTTCAGGTCAAACAGCTCAAAGCTTTTCTCAGCCTCCTGGTACTTTCTTTCCTGCCTTGCAGCACAGTGTGATGACAGAATTTGTCTCTGAGGCACAAAATGTCAAGTCCAGTTGTAACTCTTCAGCCCAGTGGGTTCAGAGTTTATTGGTGGTGATGACTAGCACATGTTCAGAAAAACATCCTGTTGTTCCTTCCTACAGAGTTTCATCATTGTCTAGAGGGTTGTTTAAAACAGCAGGAGGAATAAAAAAAAGGGATTTTTTTACAGTTTGTGTTATCATGAGCACCCTGAGAGAATTGAGACAGCAAAGGACAAAGTCACTTTAGCATCTCCTACTGTGTCTAAACAGTTTGTAAAGCTTTGAGATTAATGTTTTTAAATAAGTATTCATTTCTTCCTCTTAAATGCTGTATTGATAAACTTTTTAGATTAGCAGATAATGTAAGACTTCAGAGGCTTACACAGGCATTCCCAGTTGGCTTCCTGAATACAGCTGGGAGTCAAACTAATTGGCAGTCCACAGTGAGGCAATTAGCCACAGGATGAAGTAGAATGGAGACAGAGACCTAACATTATATATGCATCATTACTTGAATACGTGCTTTGTTTTGTGTGAGTGAAACTCCTATCATAGTTTTAAGACAGTTTTAATTCACAAATAACTGAAATTCATCTGGGGGAAGTGTAAAAGAATGGACCCTTCATTTGCATTCTGTAGGAAAACTGCCCATCTGGGCAGGGTAAAACCACTGTTACTTAAAAAGATGTATTTGCACTGCAGACTTTATACTTGGTAAACTAATGCTAAAAAAGGGAACTGAGGGAGGTCCTGATCTCTGTCACACAGTAAAATACAAAATAACTCTATTGACTTCAATTATAGTTTTCTGTTTTTCTTCTGAGTTTAGAAACTAATTCATCTCCATTATAATCACATAATAGTCATACAGAAGGAGTGCTAAATGAATTTTCCTTGGGTAGATACTGGCAGTAAGACAGCAGGACTGCTTCTTTCCTTTTTTCTTCCTCTGAGATCACAGGGGCTGCAGCAACCATTCAAAGAGTAATATTCTTTTATAAAAGTAAAAATGTAGAAGTGCCATTCAGTGTGACAGGTTAAAGGATTTACAAATGTCATAAGACTGAAAACCTTTTCATGTTGTTATCAGTGGTGTTCATTCATCATAATTTTTCTCTGGTCTTTGGGGAATTGCACTTTGGTCATTTGCAATGAGAAGAAGGATAGCACTCATTGCTCAGAGACTGGACAGCAGAACAATTGGACTCATTACCCTGAATCATGCAGATTCAGCAGAACAAATCATCCCCCAGGAAACAGAATCTCAACTTGAGACCATTGCAGAGGCTCAAAGGAAAATATTTTTTGACCAGGGATTTTGTAGGAAATAACAAAACATCATTACTATTCAAGCTGATTCTGTGGCCTCCAATTGCTTTGGCTTTTCAGGAGTGACATTTGTATTTTCCAAAGAAAGAGCTTTACATTTTACTGGTATGTAAGGTGCATCTTGTGTATGGTATGTGCAGGGACTGGTATCTACAGCTTTCCATGAGGCAGTTGGGAGTCCAAAGAATTAATGAAATTTTCCTCAAAAGGAAAGAGACATGCTTAGCCATTAAGTAAAAAGGCTGAAAATCCAGAAAAATAAATCTGACAGTAGTTTACAGCTGGGAGTAAGAGGACTGAAGCTCTGCTCAGTAGAGTAAACACGTGATTAGGAGCAAAAACTCCGTCCTGTCTCATCGCTGAGTTAAAAAGTCTATTTCCCTCTTGCTTCTTGTCTTGCAACTATTCAGTGGTTCATGGCCAAAAGACGTGGTATAAGCTGTATTCTGCCTGTTTAATAAATAGAAATACATGGCTGAATCTGTGTTTCTGAGCTCTGGACTATGGTACAGAATAAGTTTGCTGTTTCTACTCTTTCCTCTCCTTCCCATCCTAAACTGAAATTAGATACTCTTTTGACCTCTATCTTAGACATCTTGATTTCTCAGTGTATGCTTCAAGAGTATATTCCATCTCTTTCTCTCTCAAAACCCTTTGGGATCTTAATATTGTAAGTTTTCTAGAAGTGTTTTTAACTATCTACAAAGTGGCTGTTGTAACTAGTAGTGAATAGATTAATATAATTTTGCCAGTTTAGGTGAGACAGAAATATTACAGTAAACACAATGAAATGTGGGTTGATGACATTCTGCACTACTTTATGTTGGCAAGTGACATTATGAACTTGTCATCACTGGGAATTTAACTAGATTTGTTAGGTATAATTTCACATCTAGTTTGAAATTGTCCTCAAGTGGCCACTGCATTCTGAAATCAGTGGTGTAATCCTGAAATAGATGTTCTTCTCATGAGGTGGATTTGTATCTTTTTGAATTAAGTACTTTTATTTCAAAGCAGAATGCCTACAGAGGTTACACAGAGAGAACCAATTTGTTTGCTTTCCACCATGTATCATTAATATCCTCATTGCATCTTTCCACCCACTTTTCCCCCTTGAATTAAATTTCATCTGTTTAACAGAGTTGCTAGGGATGATTGGGAAATCTGGTAGAGTGTTGGCACAGCCTTACTGCCAAGGATGGGAAATCACTCTTTCAAGTTGTGGCTTATCCCATGGATGGACTAAACTTATCTAGAACAGGACAATTCAGGAGGAACACTGTGTTGGGGTATCCGATGTAGATGTGGTGTTGTCCTCAAAAAATAAAATTAGTTTAAAAGTACAGAACTCTTTATGTATAAATGACTCTAAACCCACTAAATTTTCTTTGCAGAAGTTTATGACTTCAAATTAAATGATGTCTCTCTTGGTTGCTGTTTGAGTTTGGGACATGATCATGTAGACTGAAAGTTGAAATGTTTTGGCAAAAAATCCCATGATAAAATCTCAGAAAGAGCAGACAGGCAACATTTTAATTAAACTAAACTGGCACCATTGTTATAGTTCTGAGGTACCTGATGTTTAAGTCCAATTTTGGCATTAATCACACAAGGAAGACATCAACTCTGCCACCTTATTGGTTTTTCAGTAGCAACTCAAGGGCTCTGGTCCTCTAAGCTTTGACAGTTTTAGACTTGTAAAGGAAACTTAAGATTTGAAACATACCTACTTTTTCTCCAATACTAGATCTTAATTACACCAAAGGCAATTGTTACCCAGAATTTTCAACCTGATGGGATGGTGAAGAATGACATTGCTGGCAAAATTCTTTATTCAACAAGTAATCTCTAATCCCTCCAACATGACTGTGATTTTAGTAACAGTGAATTGGGCCTTTCTACGTTGATGCTCCTCCTAAACTATCAATGCAATATGTGTGCCACCAACACGTTATTATCTAAGTCAGCCCACTCTACAAGTCAGATCACTTCCCATTATGTCTAACTGCATTTATTAAAAAGGCAAATAGACTGTTTTCTTTGTGCCTTTGAAAATATTTTATTGCACCCTGAACACAGATATGCCATATGTGGAGTTGCACACATTAAAAGTTCCAGTAGTAGATTAACTTGTGCTACACTTCCCCATTTAGCTTTTTAAATATTTGTTTGGATGTTTGTTTCTGCAGCAAACAGGGTTTAAAATGATATAAAACCAATAATGAAGCAATAAAGTGCTCCCCTGTGTAGAGTTCATACCGCATTTAATTGGCACAATGGGACAGTTTATGGCAAGTATTCTTGGATGTGTGAAAGTTTACAGTTATTGTGCTGCAGATGTTTCTAGGTAACCTTTAATAAGAGTGGGAAATATAGATCTTCGAGATTGCTGCTTGTGCTTTATGAGCATATTTTATAGAAATCTATAGAGATGAGAATGACACAAAATAACGGTGACATTATTGCCTGAGAGCAGGGCATCATTAATGTGTCTCAATGGGAGTCCAATAAACCCCACAGTTATGGTGCAGCTTAGTGTGAAAATCAAGTTTGACTTTTGCAGGCATGGAGACCTGCAGAAAGTCAGCACAAGAAAAAGCTTACAAAAAAAAACCCCAAACCAATCCTTACAACCAAGATTAGAAGAAGGAATACTGAAGCTAATTCAGAGATAGAGTAAAAGAATGCATTATTTGTAATATTCTAGAGCAGCTATCTATATTTATGTATGTATACATATTTAATGTATGTGTGTTCTAAATACTTAATAAATGTGATGCCCTTGCAGATAACATCAGCTGCTTAAATCCAGCTCTGGGATCAACTAGGTGAAAATTTTGCAACATAACACTCTAGCTTTCTATTTCTATTGTAGTGTGGTCTGAACTGTTAGTAATACCAGTGTAACCTGTCTGTAGTCTAGAAGCCACTAAACCTGAAGTGATTAACAATGGCTGAGATGTCAGGAGAGGAGATCTGCAACTGAAGCTGTCTGGGTGTCTTAGAAGAGTTGTAAAACTCTTCAGGTTTTGTGGGGCTTATCTTTTCATTCTTTTTTCCTGTGGTGTTACATTTCACTGCTAGCTCTCTTTGCCATATCATTAATGAGCATCTTTACCAACACAGAGTCCAGGATGGCTCACTGACACAATGTGCAATACTCTGAAATCAGGTTCAAGAAACTTCAATATAAACTAATGTAATCTTAAAGAATATGTACACGTATGTTGTCCCGGGGGAAAAAAAAAAAAAAAAAAAAAAAAAAAAAAGAGACATTGAGACATTGCAGATGTTAACTAAAATTCAACAACTGAGAAGTCAAACATCTAAACATAGGTGTCTAGTACCCTGATACATATAACTGTAGTTGTCTTCTTGGAAGTGAGAGAATGGTTCAGTTTTCTTGATGTGAGCAGGGATTTCAACATGTTTTTCTCATGTTCTTTTGGTATTACTATGTGAGTAGAAGTGGAGGTGGGCACCAATCAATCCCTGTATTTCCTTGAATTTTATTCTAAGTGTTGCAAAAAACCCCATTGCTGCCAGAAAGTCAAGACAGTATATTATGGATTTCTAAAATATTTTTCCTATTTTATTTCAGCTGTAACTGTCCAGTAAATTTAACATTAATTTGACAAACTCTGTGATTGTCCACAGATCATGGAGTTTTATTATCTGTGGCAAATAACTGGTTTATTATGGTGAACTTGAAGAAGAAAATGACCATCTTAGTTACATACATCCTCCACTTGGGGAAGTTTTCCTGTAGAAATTAATTCCACAAGCTTGGGTTTGGATGCATTCCCATTTGAGCTAGAGAACCCCAGCAATAAAAGTACACTTATCTTTAACTACTTTAACATTTATCATCTCATGTGATATTGCCTAAACCAAAGGCCATTTTCATCAGATCTAACAGTGACAACTATCCTTAATTGTTTCCACTGCATGTTTGAAGCAAGATGAGACATACATTTTCTGCATGACTAGAGAGATCATTGCTTTTAAAATTCTGTCTCCCTGCAATGACATCTATGTTTCTGTTCCTAATTTGCTTCTGGAATGTTGAGTTAAATTTGCTACTGGAATTGGTCACAGAAGTGTGCCAGCATCTTTGCAAAATAATTCAGGAGATGATTCCTGATTGTATCATAAATGGTCTTAAGGGAAGTAATGAATATGGAGCCAGACTCTTCTCCAAGGTGCACAATGAAAGAGAAGGAGCAACAAACACAACTTCCAATAAGGAAAATTTCAAAGTGAACTGGTGGAATTGTCATCTTTGAAGATTTTCAAAATTTGACTAGAGAAGGCACTGAGCATCTTCCTTTAACTTTGAAATTAAACCTGCTTTGAGGTGGCAGGTGGACTAAATGGGATCCAGAGGTCACTTTCCACATAAATTATTCCAATTAGGAATCCGAACCATGACACCATGAATATGTTTGCTTTGTACAGCTTTGGGCCAATCATTTTCTTGTTGTTACCTTCAGAATTTCATAAGCCTCCACAGATATTGCAGTCTGAGAGACCTCTGTGCATACTTTCAGCATTATCATACAACTGACATAGAGA
The DNA here is from genome assembly GCF_018691265.1 of Tyto alba. Lineage (NCBI taxonomy): Eukaryota > Metazoa > Chordata > Aves > Strigiformes > Tytonidae > Tyto > Tyto alba. Next base: position 9,374,971 of record NW_024881282.1, read on the forward strand.
ATATTACCAAACAACCTTGTTCTGCTCATATTTCAAAGTTGCTATAAAAATAAGTAACTTTATTTATTATAATATTCTGTTCCTTTTCTACAATACTTTCAAGACTGAAAGACTGTAAAAGGTTTTATACATATAGGTTGCAATCAGAAATTTGAATGTACAGGTTGATTAGAAAAATGATTGAATAGGGTTATAGATAGTAGGAATTAAGTTTTCTTTAATAGCAACTGCAGATGTCCATTCCCTCAACATATCAGGTTCATGACTAAACCTCTTTCCTGCATTACTTTGGTTCTGCATGAACATACATAAGATCAGCTCTGTGCTAAACATCATGGTTTCACATTCCTCATTTTGTTTAAAAAGTTGAAAGATGTTTTATTTCTGTCACTTAAACTCTTGCAGTAACTACTTTTAGAGAGTGAACGATAGTGAGTTGTTATACATTGCTGACTGACTTGCACAGCTTCAGTGATTGCTGTCTGATGCCTATTTGGGTTTTATCTTGCTTTTGTCAGAGGTAAATTCACCCTCTTATGATGAAGGTTTTTTTCCCCTAAGTTCTACAATACTGACACTGATTTTTTTTTTTCCCCTAAGATCTCCAACTCTTAAATCATTTAATGTACATTTATTTCCATGGCATTTTTTCAAACAGAAATTTGTCTACCACTTTTTTTTTGTTTTGTTTTGTAAATCTGCACACACTATATTCAGTGTATTCTATGAATACCCTCCATGTATTCTACCTAGAATAGCACTTCAGTCTGTCTGGCCAAGGACTGTGACTTAGAGGTAGGATCCCTGGGTGGGATTGACATTAATTAGACGTGACAGCCACCCAAAACTCAGGTTCGACACATTACATTAGGAGCTTCTGTCCTTGACAACAGAGTGGTGAACACTAATCTAACATGCTTGAAAAGGAGTTTGCAATGTTCATTGTTTAAAATTGATGCGAGAAGTACCATCTCATTAAGAGTGGGATTCTTTAATTGTTTCTTGCATTTTTAATATGATAAGTAAGACTCTCACAGTACAGCAAAAACACAGTACAGTAATGCAGGAGGAATAAATATCTGGTTCTGAGAGTCTGTTATACATCTAGCTATTCAGTACAGCCAGATGTTAAAAATGCCTGTGCAAGAACACAGATAGAAACGCCTTAGTCAGAACTGTGAGCAGAGAGTACCTTTAAAGATGAACTTAGACCTGGCCTAGTAGACCTAATTCATTGAAGCATTAGGGAGGGCACATGATGTTTGGGGACGTCTCCAGATTAAGATTTTGCTGTAGGTATTCATAAAATCATTGAGTTTTAAGTGTAGCTTTCAAAGTAAACACATTTAAGGGCACTAAGAACTGAGTTGGAGAGAATGAGAGTAGGAAATTAATGTCAGAGAGTATAAAGCCTGGAATCTTGATTTAGGAGAAAACTCAAATTTAAACACAAGCCCAAAGCACTTTTCTACACAGGATGTGTGGGATGAATCCATGCATTGCAAAATATGTCATAATGCTTACTACAGTGTGAAATTAATAAGAGAACATGACTATTTATCACTTGAAACAAGTGTTTTAATCTTTTAATTACAACATTAATAATGGTCTAAATCTTTGTAAGTTGGAATGTTTTCTTGCGCTATAGACTCCTTTAGTTTCCTAACCTAAGCTAAGGAAAGCAAAAATATGATAAAGGGAAGACAGCAGCACAACTTCTTCTATTAAAATTGGCCAAAGCATCTAAAATTGGCCAAAGCATGTGTTAACAATCCTGGTAAGAGTAAATATACATGAATAGACACGACCAAGTGCAGGACAGCACACAGGATGCAAGTCCTTCATATTCCAGTGTGTCTTTTGAGTCATCTTTTTATAAGGCGAAGAGGGCATTTTATGCTTTTCATACGTGGCATCTGGTTTTATAATTTAGGAAAAGTTAAATTTAAGAAATTTAGGAAAATTAAGTACTGAATACTGCAATACTGCAGAGAATTTTCTAGTCTGTCACAGTGGAAAGCTGCAGTTCCTTCCAGAGGAGCTGTTATGAAGAAATTACAGATTCAGCAGAACTACAGATTTGTTTTTACATGAAGTGATGTGTTCTTAGGCAAATATAGTCATGCTGTGAAAGACTAGACATGCATCTTCCTCTGAGTCAGGGAATAGAGGATTTGGTTGATTTTGAATGGAAATGATTATGGTTAGGAGAAAAAGTAAGACTGGGCACAAACAGCCTTTCCTTCCTTATTGACTCTCATTTTCTTTTGGAGAGGTCTGATCAAGAAATTGTGATTCTTTTGGCAGCAATGCTCATGTACATTATCTCCTCTTTCCACTCCAATTTTTATCAAATTACATTTTTTTTTTTAATTTTCTGTAAGAAAATTAAGACTTTAGACTGTCTTTTGGATTCATTCATACAAGCATTCATGCATGATGTTTGGACACTATGACCTAATATGACAATATCTGACATAAGATGTAATAGAATGGGAATGGATGATGCCAAATTTCCAGTCCCATCCCCTAGTACATGAGTTCCTTCTATTAGCCTGCTTACATCTTCATTTGTTGTCTATTGTTTTCAGATGGATATTGCTTTTTATTCTGTGGTATTATTGGCTCATAACCATGTCTATATTTTCTACAAATAAGGTGTTGTGATTGATATTATTATTAAAAATTATGATAATAATAAAATGTTGACCTATTAGTACAAGACAACAACCCCTCACAAATCCATTTGCTCAGGAGTGTCCTTGACAGTTATTTTCATGGTATGATATAATTTCTCTTTTTCCTTTGTTTATTTTTCTTCCAATGATTTACTGGCATGAATGATACCTACAGAAAATATGTACAAAGAAACATTTTTAAAAAGACAGACTACACTGGAGAACATTGCAATTAATCAAATGGGAGTCCCTTAAGGCAACCCAGTTTTGTTTCTGAAGCATGATGTAAATACTTGCATGAAAATGGCTTGATCTTTAAACATTTGGTGTCATTTAGTGCTGGTTTATACTATTTCACAACTAGTAGCATCTGGCAGAGCTCATATCTATATTATTGTTCCTGTTCTAAATATTGCAGAGTTTTATAGTTGTAAGAATGGTGGAATGAAAAACATATTTTATCAGCCAAGAAAGCCAATAATCTCATTTATAGAATAATGGAGATGAATCTCCTGCAGTTTGAAGATTTTGTGCTTTATCCTCCAGACTGTTCAACAGCACAATGTATTCACGGCTAATAGTACAATAGAGTACGTACTATACAATGCCTTCACTACAACATCAAGAAAACCTTCTGAAGCTGAAATTAATATCCTCTGCAAATATTTTCTTGAAGGTTGTATCCATTATGGCAAATAAATTCTGCACCATGGAAAAATTTTCTCTCATGATCCTTTGGCAGCAGAAGGGTTCTTTAAGGAGTTTCCAGATGTTTTTACCAGTTGTTACTTCAGAAAGTAGACTGCAATAATTTTGCTGACGATGCTTCTTTATTCCCTTCATATAAGAGGAAGAGAGGAGATGTACGTTCATGTGTATTGTAGAAATAATATATAATATGTATTCTGCCTTTCCCCATCCAACTCAAATTCTTATCTTCAGATGAAGACTGTCCATTGTTTTAAACATTACTCAAACAACTGAATGCAGTTACTGCATTTCATTCGAGTGCTGTGAGAAATCTTTGAGCTCCCTTGTGGAGGAAAGTCCCTAAAATACTGAGAAATCCGAGACATGTATCTTCACTCAAATCAGAAAGCAAGGCAAGTTCACTGAGGAGTTTTAATAATTTTGGAGGGGACGTTATGTGTTATTCTTGCTCTGTGTGAATAAGAGGGAGAAGGTATAGGGGTGCTTCACATCCACATCAACCAACACCACAGAAGCACAAGAAAAGAGTCTCTAGGAAAAAGCTCAGAGCTGGTGAACTGCCCAGCTCATTTGATTATTCCTGTTTTTAAAATAACAGGAATTTGTACATAAACCAAAATATTCCTGTTATCATCATCTCCTGCTAACCAACACAACTCACAATTTCTGTATAGCCACTTGAGCTTTTCAAAGGGTCTGATGTGAAACTGTGTTGGCATTCAGCATGATGGAGCAATCACCCAGAGAGTGTGCTAGAACATTTGTGCCTGACTTCTTGTCTTTGATTGAAGTCCAACCCGAAAGAATAGACTATTTCAGTTTGAAATGACCTACAATGATCATCTAGTCCAACTGCCTGACCAGTTCAGGGCTGATCAATTTAAAGGTCCTAGGGCTGTTCACTGTGAAACTGTTCTTCTGCCAAACCAGATGCAAATGGAGTGTACTTGAAGGATGTGAGTAATATGCTGCTGCACTCGTCCTTCTCATAATGCTTGTCTCCATGGTGACTTGTTATTTCTTTTTTTTTATTAAAAATATCTCAAGACTTGTGAATTTATGGATGACTTTTTTTGGAGGGAGGAGAAGGCAACGTCTATTGGCAGATCCAGCTTTTCTGGGTTAAAGTGAGGTTGGATCTAACACATTAGGGATGAGGCCCCTTTCCAAGTCTGTTGCCTCTCCTGGTACTAATGACCATATCATTAGGAGCATCTGCTGATCTAAGCAACTATCATTTTCCTCAGGAACATTTTCCTCTCCAACATCTGTTTCTTTCCTGAAGGCTTATTGTCTCCCAAAATTCAAATATAATATGCCCACAGGAAGGCTCTTGGGGAAGTGTTGGAACCCAGATAGATCTCAAAGAAAATGTACTTCTTCCATCCCTTCCCCCTGTAGCTCAGAGGCAATGCAGTACAGGAGAAATGTATATTCAGTTCACTGTGAAAATGAAAATGTTTCCCTCACCCATGATGAACATAGGAATGAGCTGAGCTCAATGCCATTGTGTGACCTAGAAAAATAGCTCTCAGATGTCAAAATATCCTTTCCCAGAGTAAGGGGTGGGAAACCTGAAAGAGGTTCCTTTAAGACCTCACCTTAAATAGACATGCACACCTTATTCTGTCATATAAAGAGATTTCTATTTCAATTTAGTTGTCTGCTCTTCATGACCTGGTGGGAGCCAGACAAGCTGTGTGTGGGTGGATTGAGCCCCAGAGGCAGACAATGAGGCAGCAGTACCTTTTCCAGTTTAACAAGGGCAGAAAGGAAAAGCTTATGAAGAAATCAATGTGAGGAATGTCAGAAGAATGTCTTTTAAAAAATCTCACAAAGTTTCTTGCTGCTAAGGCACAATGGGAGTTAAAATCAGCATTTTTAATGTAACTGGGTAGATAATTTACAGTGTCAACATTTCTTTGTGCATGCTTTGTATCAAAATGTTTTTCTTTTTCTGCTACCATGCCTTTTCTCTTTCTTAGAAAACCACTACGTTTTGCAACAGTAAGTTAGATTGGTCACTTACCTAGGTGCACAACTATTTCCAGAAACACATTACATAATCTTCTGGTTCACTGTACACAACCTACATGTATACAAGATATTTTATTATCAGAAAATACACTGAACTAACATTTTAATGCCACAGGATTTTTGTAGGTAGAATAATAACTTCAAATAATTTCACAGAATTATCTACAATAAATGCCTGCAAAAGCATTTTTTCCCAATAAGAAGGCTCAAAAAATATTTCATCTAACGTACAGGATTATTCATTTTCATTCAAATGCCTCTGTAAGAGTAGCTCCATTATGAGAACTTTATGAGACCTGCAATATATCAATCAAGAATTGTTTATCTTAAAGACATTTATAATTAAAATAAAATCCAACAATAATGTCAATGTGTAAGCTTGCTGCTGTCAGTCATACCTCAAGTGCAGTCAGTAATTATACCACAAGTCTTTTCAGACAAGACCTGCAACTTCTGATTAACAACTTTTAAGGCTACCACCATTGTGTATAACTGAAAAATAAGAGAGATTTTACCCCACCACAGCAGGCTGTTGGTCCACCTACTAAATACTACTGTTGTGTTTGTGCAAGAGCAACTCTTGGGTCTCTGGAAGAATAGATTTGTGAGCTTCAAAGCTCTGTTGCAGAGAAATTCTTAAAGTTACCCTAAAGAAATCAGTACTTTTGCCATTTCTTTCTGATTTGCTTAACATCTGACTAGTGGAGTGTGATGGTAAAGGGTGGTTTTCACTAGTTGTAAAACAGATCTTTCCAAATATCCCCTTAATGAGTCTATTTCTAGGACTTCTTGGCAGGCAGAAATATGAGCATTGGAGAAGCCACAAAACAAGAAGATACTAAATCTGACATAAGTAATGCTGAAATTCAGGATAAACACAGTAAGATTCAGTATTGTGCTAACTTAATTATACTTCTATCAGGTGCATGAAGCATAAAGAACACATCACAGTCAGAGTGTAACTCAAACACCTGAGCTGATATTTATTCTTGTGGTTCAAGGATAGCATGTGACTTCTGAACTAATTAAGAGGTAAAGTGGTACTGAGATTTTGTGTTGTTCCTGTGGGAAAGGGTGCCTCCCAACTGGGATTTCCGTATGTACTTATCTTGGGAGGCTGTGTAAATCAGGCAGATGTAGTGCAGACTTATGCATCTGAAAAGCAATTTACCTACACAAATAAACAGTCATTACACTAAACCACAGCATCATGGCATATAAACTGTCACAAAGTTAAGGCAGGAAAATGTTAATTTTTTTTACAGGATATACTATTAACAAAAATGTCCAGCCAAATTAATTGACTCACATGTCCACACTGAAGATTATTTTCTGGTTTCTACTGTATAGAATGAGATGAAACCAAAAGATTTTCCAGGGTAAGGTGAAAACTGAGCACATTTTATTCATCTTGATAAATATTCCAGTTAATTTTCAGCACATAGGAAAAAGGAAGAACAATGAAGCTCTTCAAGCTTATGGGCCATTGTTATATACTTCATAATAGGAAAATTTACAATTCACATCATTTGACAGCTACTGTGTTCATTCCATTTGTCTGTACTAAAATAAATGTTCTTTGGTTATGAAATATGCATATAATTTGGTTTTAACCTGGTGGAAAAAAGGCTAAGTTGCTAGAAATTAAGAGACTGATTTCTAAAGAAAAGAAATTGATTTTGGTGGCTAAGGCTTTAGCTGAACTGATTGTTCAAAGGAGCTTAACATGTGGATATAATTTGTTAAAGGATTTCCCAGAGGGTTAATGTGGTAAAAGAAGTCAGATGTTTTACATGATTAATAGAGCTGCTTTATAATCATAATTCAAGTGGTCATCAATGAGATCAGTGTAATGGGGTCAACCACAAACTGTCAAAATTATACAGACCACAAAGGGGACAACCACTGAGACAAAGAGGGGGGAAAAATAGAATACAACAAATGCAAAACTTACATCAATTTGTGGGCTGATACAGTGCATTCTTATTATAGATTAACTACCTAAAACCTCATAAATGAGTTATGACAAGATTAAAGGCTTGCAGTCATTTAGAAGTGGTGGTACACCTTTTAGGAAATGACCTGGAGGGGAGCACTTGCTGCAGCATGAACATTGGATAAAGCTGGCTAAAATCTCAGTTGGAAAGGAAAAATTCATTTTCATCATCTATGACTGACTGACAAAAGGTAATATATGGGAAGATAAGATATAGACAAGAAAGAGCCAACTGACTATTAACAAAAATCAAGTACTGGTAAACTGATGTCTCACTTTGTCTTGTAAAAAGGCATCAAAGAAGACACAGGCAAGACAAACTATTCCAAATACCAAAGAGAATTAGGAACAAATGAACAAGAAAATAGAAATCTGAACTCATCTGTAGTTCCTGGGGAAAACCAAGAGATATTCTTAAAATATATAGAAAAGAAAAAAAAGAAAACAAAAAAGAAAAAATTAAATATCCTTACCTAAGATTATTAGAAGACAAAGGACTTTTCTGTACTCTTTACATTTTGCAATTAAACTTTTTTAGGTTTCAGTTTTATTTGTTGTAGGCAAGCTTATTAGAACATGTGATAATTCATCTCACCCAAATCTTTGTCTAAAGGTCAGCCAACTAGTTATGCTGGTTAGGTGTGTTTCTGCCACAGCCAGCGGCAGAAATCAAATCCAAAGACTGTTTATCACTCCCTAAGACAGATACCTAAACAAGAGATCTTCTACTGAGACGTTTTTCTTGCTCCCCAGATTCTAAAGGGAGAAAAGGAAAATCGCTTAGATTAGACGTTGACATCTTAGAAAAAGTTGGCTAACTCCAACCACTGACTGTAAGGGAAAAAGAAAACATAAACTGAACCATTTGTCTTGTCAGAGACGGGTTTATTTGGCTTATGTGGTAGGGGTTTGTAGTGGGGGGCTGCAGGGGTGGCTTCTGTGAGAAGATGCCAGGAGCTGTCCCCATGTTGGACAGAGCCAATTCCAGCCATCTCCAAGATAGACCCACCACTGGCCAAGGCCGAGCCCACCAGCAACACGGTTGGCACCACTACCATAATTTAGTTAATAAATGGTAAAAGACACTGCATAGGAGCTATGAGATAAAGGAGTGAGAAAGTGTGAGAGAGATAACCCTGAAGGTACTAGGGTCAGTGAAGAAGGGGGAGGAGGTGCTTCAAGTGCCAGAGCAGAGATTCTCCTGCAGCCAGTGGTGAAGATTATGATGAAGCAGGCTGTGGCCCTACTATACATGGGGGTCCACAGTGAAGCAGATATCCACCCTGCAGTCTGTGGAGAGTCCCACGCAGGTGGATGTGCCCTGAAGGAAGATATGACCCCAAGGAGAGCCTGTACTAGAGCAGTTTCCCAGCAGGAACCTTGGTCCATGGAGAGGAACCCATGCAAGAACAGGTTTTCCAGTAGGACCTGTGGCCCCATTGGGAAACCACACTGAAGCAGTCTGGTCCTGAAGGACTGCAGTTTGTGGGAAGGACCCATGATGGAGCAGTTATTGAAGAACCACAGCACATGGGAAGGACTCATACTGGAGAAGTTCACGAAGGACTGGGTGGGATCCTGCTGGAGCAGGATAAGGAGTGAAGAGGGGGCAATGGCAGACATGAAGGATTATGAACTGACCGCAACTCCCATTCCCTGTCCCCCCTCCACTACTTGAGAGGAGGAGATAGAAGAGTTGGAAGTGAAGTTCAGCCCAGGAAGAGGGAGTGGTAGGGGGAAAGGCTTTTAAGATTTGTTTTTATTTCTCACTATCCTACTCTGTTATTAATTGGCAAAACTGGCAGTAAATTAATTTCACCAAGTCAAGTCTGTTTTGCCTGTGATGGTAATTGCTGAGTGATCTCCCTGTCCTTTTCTTGACTCGTGACTTTTTCCATCATATTTTCTCCCCCTGTCCTGCTGAGGAAGGGAATGATAGAGCAGCTTGGTGGACACCTGGCATCCAGCTAAGGTCAACCCACCAAATGTGTTATGCAAAGGGACATTTTACATGATGCTAAGAATTAAAATATCAATACTCAGGATGTCAAATTACTTGTCTCCAAGCGATTACTGAACAACAATTTTCCTAACATGCAGTATGATTATTGAAGAATGCAGGCCAAGAAATTGTTGCCCAATTACCCTGGATTTCTACTGGATGAAGGCCTGTAGTCGCCCAAAAAGTTTTCACCTGGCTTCATTCCACTTACTGCATGGCATAAAAAGATTCATCCTGAGTCAGACCAAGGGTTTGGTGCCCTATTTCCACTAATCATCAAAAGCAATGAGGGGAGAGCAAAAAGAATGCAAGCCCTTAGTATTGTCTCAGCTACCAGCTATTCTTAGCTCAAGAATGTCTCAAGCTGTGTGTGGTTCTTCAGTAGATTCCACTTCCACTAATTTGTCTGGTATCTGAGCACACGTAGTTTTCCCTGACTCTTACACAGTCTTTCTGTCGTGAGATCCTTGCTGTGTTAGGGAAGAGATCTGAGAAAAGCTAGCAGAATGATCTAAGAAAAGCTTATTTTTGTTGTAATTGTTACAAAGAAATGAAAAGATTTCTTGTTAATGACTGCAATCTTAGACAGCTTAATGACTCAATTGATTGGAATGATTTCTGTGGCTGCCAGACCACCTCTGATTTTAGTGAAGATTTCTGTGAGGCCAGTCATTCTCTAGTGCTCTATATGGCATGGCAAAAACAGACACAAGAAAAGGTGAGAAAAAGAGATTCTTCTGCTGGGCTGAAGTGTGGCCCCAGGGAGATGGAGACTTAAATACTTTACTGGAGATCTCTTAGGGAATTGGTCCCTGTGATGAATGACGGGTACACTTCAGTGGCTCAGATGTTGAATCTTTCCCCTTGGTATTTCTGTATTCCTTACAAGAAAAGAAAGATACACTTGGGACTTAATCTAGGAGGATGGGTTTCTTTGATCTTCATCCTTTTAATGGTATTGCTTTTGTATAACAGTCACCAAAAAACAGGAAAGAAACTACACACCAAACTTTCTGTAGCATGCTGAGACTGATAAATCCCAAGAGACTACAATGAACTGTCCTTCCACACATTTTGTGAAGGTATTCTAATCAGTGAGCTATAATATTATTACCTTCCATTGACCCACCATATAACTGCTTTTCATTTCCTGAATCTGTCCTAGTTTTCTGCCTTTAGAGGTCTGACTGGCTGACTTTAATAAATGCAAGGTCTTGCTAAGATTTTTTAACATGCCACAGGAATTGTCCTACTAGGAGAAGTTGGGGAAGGGCAAAGTTTAGCTGCCATTTGTAGTCAGTCAAAGAATAGAAAGTGGTGGCCTGTTGCAAGAGTGCACAGTTGAGGGTCAGGTCCACAGTACTGGTGGTCTCTGTAAGTTTGGTGAGAGCAGCACTGGACACTGGGACAATGGGCTGCAGTAAGGGCAGCACTGAAGGAAGAGGAGATATAAGAGGAATGAGGAAACTTTGTGATGTAAGGAAAGGTGAATAGGAGGGTAAATTGATTTGGGAATGTATTGCATTTATGTGACAAGGTTTTGGTAGTGGGAGGGCTGCAGTGGTGCTTTCTGTGAGAAGACAGCACAATCTGCCCTCATGTTTCACAGAGCGAGTTCTAGTTGGCTCCTACATGGACCCACCACTGGCCAAAGCTGAGTCCATCAGTGACGGTGGTGGTGGCTCTGTGATAACGGATTTAAGGAAAGGTAAAAAATGCTGCACAGGAGGTGTGAGAGAGGAGTGAGAAAATGTGAGAGAGACAGTCCTTCAGACACACAGGTCAGGGAAAAGAGAGGCGGGGAGGAGGTGCTCCAGGCACCTAAGCAGAGATTTCCCTGCAGCCCGTGATGAAGACCATGGTGAAGCAGGCTGTGCCCCTGCAGCTCATGGATGTCCATAGTGGAGTAGATATCCACCTGCAGCTTGTGGAGGACCCCATGAAGCATCAGGTGGATTTGCCCTGAAGGAAGCTGCAGCTTGTAGAAAGACCACACCAGAGCTGGCTCCTGACAGGGACCTTGGCCCATAGAGAGGAGCCCACATGGGAGCAGGCTTTCTGGCAGGAACTTTCTTTCTCTTTGGAAATTTAGCAGACCTACATCTACAGTTGCACACATATCTCTAACATCTGCTATATGTTGTACTAAGTAAGCTGTATAGATAATACTGTACATAAATTATACATACTATATGTATGTATGGTATTATTTCTATAAACACTATATATATTGGATGTTCTATTGTACTAAAGACAATGTTTTTGGAAATGACAGCTGAATTTGGTCAGTCACTCAAAGCTGCTAATTAACACAAGTTAGTGACAATCCTGCTGATCTTTGTTAAGCTCCCAGTTTCTGGAATCACATGGGTCTGTGGGAATTTTGTCTTTCATTATCTTCTTTAGAAAAAGGATTATTCCATTTCTTGTTTGAAGAGAAAAGCTGGGAGAAAAATTTTATCAAGTCCTCAGTGTTCAGAAATCAGAAAGGAAGATTTTGTTTTTAAAAGAATCTTATGACTCTGAAACTAACATGTCATTATCTGGGGATGGTTTTTCTCATGACCTTTGAATACTGGAAAAGCATTGTTGTTGACTTTGTATTTCTTGTGTCTCCCTTGTATAACAGGAATCATACCCACTGAGATCTCAGTGGGAACTGCAGGGCTCCCATAAGTAGAGTATTCAATCTATATTTACTTGAGTTCTTTGCTGAAGATATTTCACTGTATCTATCCTGTGGATATTAAGCATATAAAATTCTGAGACCTGGTCTAAATCTCTATGATTTTTGGTGTCATTTGAAATCCTGACTTTCCTTCTTATAATTATTGTACACCTACAGTAATTTGGTATAGCTGATGTATCTTTACTCAGTGTGTCACAGGAAGAGCTAGAATACCTTCCTGTTTCCCATGTGAATTTATAATGATATATTTCTTTCCTGTTTAAATTGAAATAATTTTATCATGTTGTTTCCCATTTTCCATGTTCTTTCTTTAATCATCTCAACACATTGCTCTACCGTGTTCTTGCTGACAGCCCCATTTGTTTGACATATGCATTTACTCTGACATGGAATTGTTTACTTAATGAGTATCATTTTATGAATCTCCATTGTAAGCTTATTTATTTTATCTTCCTTAACTCTTAAAAGACATTTTGTAATTGATTTCTCCCTGTTTGCATTTTTTAATTTGCATTTCTTTTTTCTTCCTCAGTTTCTTTATTAGGTGGTAAATCACATTGCAAATGTATTTATTGTTATCAGAGCAGAACACCAACGTGCATCCTGAAGTATTTGTAGCTTTTGTATCTCTTAAATCAAACCTGGCTTTACACAACTGCAAATACAGTTATTTCATTTCTATGCACAAAGTTTACCTGTGATTCATAAACACAGAGGCAATATATGAAAATGACAAGAAACAGCTGTTATAAAAAATGCAGAGAATATTTTATAGATTTTACAGAACTTGTTCCTCTAAATCTTAGGCTTGATTCTTAAGTGAGAATCCCCAGACACCATGCCATGGGTTTCGTGAGTTGAGGTATAAAGCTCATAAAAGCTGTGATGAAGTTCATTCACCTTCTGTCAAGTTCAGGATTTGTTAAGAAAAAAAGACACCTGTGGCCGTTTGGCTTTGTACCATGTTTTCTATTGCATCCATTCAGGAATGGGACAGATACAAGTTCTGGTCTTTCTTTCTATTAAAAAAAACATGGATATCATGTTTTAACCCCAGCTGGCAGCTAAGCAGCACAGAGCTGCTTGCTTGCTCCCTCCCCCAGCAGGATGAGGGGAAGATAATTGGAAGGGTAAAAGTGAAAAAACTCATGGGCTAAGATAAGAACAATTTAATAATTGAAATAAAATAAATAATGAAATAACAGTGAAAAATTGTAATGAAAGTGAAAATAACAGAGCAAAAAATAAAACCCAAGAAAGACAAGTGATGCAAATGAAAAAATATTGCTCACCACCAACTGACCAATGTGCAGCCAGTCCCCGAGCAGTGGTCCTCCCATGGTCTATCTCACCCCTACTTTATTGATGAGCATGACACCATACGGTCTGGGATATCCCTTGGGTCAGTTGGGGTCAACTGTCCCTGCTGTGTCCCCTCCCAACTCCTTGTGCCCCCCCAGCCTCCTCACTGGTGCGGTGGGGTGAGGAGCAGCAAAGGCCTTGACTCTGTGTAAGCACTGGTCAGCAAAAAGGAAAACATCCTTGTGTTAACACCGTTTCCAACAGAAATCCAAAACACAGCCTCATACTAGGTACTGTGAAGAAAATTAACTCTACCCCAACCAAAACCATCACAGAGATTTATTCACAAGGCCAGAGTACATGGCACAAGACTTAGAGGAGCCCACGCTTATCTGGAGCAACCGTGAGAGGACAGGAAGGATATCTTGACACAGAATTTCTTATATTTAAGAAACAAAGTTGAGATGCTGATATAAAACCTTTGGCTTATTACAATTTCCATGATTCCATTCATCGTCCCCCTGCACTGCTCAGGGGGAGGAGTTAGAGAAATCAGGAGGGAAGTTGAGCCTGGGAAGAAGGGAGGGATGAGGGGAAGGTGTTTTAGGATTTGTCTTTTTTCCTTAATATCCTACTCTTATTTGATTAGTAATAAATTAAACTAATTTCCCCAAGTCAAGTCTGCTTTGTCAGTAACTGGTGAGTAACATCTCCTTGTCCTTATCTCGACCCACAAAACTTTCGTTATATTTTCTCTCCCCTGTTCACCTGAGGAGGGCTGTGATAGAGTGGCTTTGGTTGGTACCTGGTGTCCAGCCAGGGTCAACCCACCACAGCATGAAAGTGTAACAAGCAGTGAAAGTAATGCAAGTCTTTACACACTTTCCAAGTGAGTCCTTTTGCTTCCATGTTAGATAATCTTTTGTCTAATTCAGTCTAAACCCTGATCTCAAAATGGTTTATACTAGGCAGGCAACAGTTCTATTACTTGACCCACCTCAGGGCAACATGAGATGGGTCTTTGAACCTCACCAGAAAGAAAAGGTTGAACATTTTAACCAGTGAGCTATTGCATAGAAAAGAGGGTGGCAGTAACACTTTGAAGTTGTTTAAAAATTCATGATGAGGAGCTGTGCAGTGAAGGAATACTGAGAATTAATTGGGTACTAAGCTGCTCAGTCTTGTCACCACAGAGGCATCTGTGAGCATGCCAGGAGGGAAAGCTCAGGCACCTGGAGCACTGATGCTGCCAGGAACTGAGGCACTGCAGAGCTGGACATCTCGGGGCTGGCAGCTGCCTCTGTGCTTTGAGGACTGCAATTCTGGATTTTGAACTGTGTCCTCTACTGAGTGCTTAGGTCCCCTTTTAGATCTGGCTTCCTTTTCTTTAAAGTTCAAGTAGTGGTGGGCAAGACCGCATCTAAAGTGGTACGAGGCTGTGCTAACAAGGCAGATGTGGGACTTCACTTGAACTGCTGACTTGCATGACATACTGAACCCATTCCCATGTGCTGGCTTCATCAGGAGATAAGAGTAATGTCCTCTTCAACTGCCTGCTTGAGCTGAGCTTGTGCAGCATCAGTTCCCACTTGCCAGGAACCCAAAGCACTGCCTGGGACTTAGATTTCCCCTAAACAAGCAGAGGAGATGAGGTACAGCATACAGGATTTCCCACAGATCTCCCAGACACAGTGTTTCTAGGTATGCTGCTCTGCCATCCCACACTAGACTGCAGCTTCTGGTGTGACTTATGGAGAGTGACTCAGACAAACAACGCACATGAGCTTATTGAGATGGAAATCCTAAAATTATGGTCAGTTACGTATAGTTAGATGAGTAAACACTGCAGGAACAGGCATATAAAATGGGTAGATAAAAAAGTGGATCTAATATACATGGTAAATATTCATCTAGCTTTATTATGACAGTCACAGAGTCCACGATATTTCCAATCACTGTCAATATATTTTTGAATATTTAGATTATAAGCCTCTTTGGGACAGGGGATTGCACTCTGTTCTGTTAGTCTAACATCTGGACTTGGATGGAGATGGGAACAGGAGGGGGAAGTGTAGTTCTTGGCCTTGGAGAACTCAGGATATCCAAGGCATTTAACACAATGTCAGATTCTTAAAAACTATGAGACCTGTGAAAGGACAGACTTTTACCCCTACTTCTGCCAATTTGCTCTATTTGTTTACTTTTCATTAATTTCAGGCAACCCCACTCAGCAATTTCCCTGAAGGTTTTCTGATGGCTGGATTTGTTACTGTCTGAACTACCTGAAATGAAAGGTTTTTATAATCCAATTGGGGTAGCATTTTCTAGTGACTGGCCCCCTTTCTCCTCTCTGTTCAGCTCCTTCCTGAATTTCATCAGCATGGTTGCTGGGGAAATTCCTCCCATTTCCGTTCCACTGTGTCTGTGTGTTGAGGATGTCCCAATTTTGTCACCTCTCCCAGACAGTGGTTTTCCAAAGTGAATCTTTTCTGATAGATTGAAGTTGAAAAGACAAGCAGAGGCATAACCACAGATCACTGTTGTGTAGTTATCCAGAACCCTTGATTCAAAATAAAAAAATCTAATCAGACTCTAAAATTATTTAGAAGTGTGTGCACATGAAAAAAGTAACGCAATGATTTCTCCATGTGTGAATATATATCCAGCAAGCAGTCTGATGTTATCATTAAGTAAACGTTAAAAACCCATCATGTTGCATATTTTTTTCTTTTATTGCCCATTATTGCCTCTTCTTTCCTAACTAATTTCTGTCCCCAGTTCCCTTCCCCTTTCTTTCCATATACTAGTTCTCTTTCATAGAATTACAGAATAATTAAGGTCAGAAAGGACATGTGAAGGTCATCTAGTCCAGCCTATTTTAGCTCTTCTCATGATCCATCTCTGCTCCACTAGTGCCTAAACTATGTTTTCTCTCCAAAGCACAATGAGATGCCAGGAAGGGTTTACTCCACCTCAACAGGTATAAAAACCCCCAGAGCTTCCCTTTGTGTTTTCATTATGAAGGGCTCCAAAGTTTGAAGACACATTCAGGCTAAATAACTGTGTAGTTACTGTCATGTACAGAGCCTCCCGTTGCATAATAAACATACAGCCATCAGCAAACAGAAAAATAAGGTGGTCTTTAAGAATCAATCAGTGGTTTGACCTGTCTCTCTGGGCTTCACTATATATGCTATAACTGGCCTCTCAGACATTTACTTCTGTTTGGAAATAGCACCTTTTATACACATGGTTCCCAGGGAAGATACAGGGTCTTGTCAAATAGTCCACTTCTGTCAATATCTTGTTTTTGTCAGTGAAAGTTGAAGAAATTCATAAAATAATGCAGTACATTTAATACTGCTGTTTCCCCACCCATTCTGGCTATGTGCTGTGTTTTCCAACCACCACACTCAGGTGTGGAATCAAGTTTTTCCTCCCAGAGTTAAAATCCCCAGGGTAGAATAGACATGCCAACTGGGCTTAGATAAAACTTTTAATACCCATAACCTATATATTGCCCGGCATCAGACATAGAATTCCAGGGGCCGTTGCCTTGGGAGACATTTTTTTAGCTTATGTCATGTTTCTAACTTCTTCAGTTCATTCAAATGCCAGTTATGATCAGAAAAGGCACATTAGCAAGCTTTGCCTGAAGACTGGTTTATGGATGATTTAAAGTATCTTTTGTCTTTATCAGTCATGTGTAGCAGTGATATCAACTGTCACTGGTGATCAGAAATGCTAATGCAGACAAGAGGCTCTTAGAGGCATGATGTGAAAGAGCCTCTGTGCTGGTTTTAGCTGAGGTAGACTTAATTTTCTTCACAGTAGCTAGTATGGGGCTATGTTTTGGATTTGTGCTGGAAACCTTGTTGATAACACAAGGATGTTTTAATTACTGCTGAGTAGGGCTCACACAGAGTCAAAGCCTTTTCTGCTCCTCACCCCACCTGTCATCGTTTGAGCCTACTCAGCAGCTAAACGCCCCGCAGTTGCTCACCCACCCTCCCGCCACTTGGGAATGGGGAGGGAATCGGAGGGGCAAAGGGAGACTCGCGGGTTGAGATAAAAACAATTTAATAACAGTAACAGAACAATACGCTGACAGCAGTATCAGCAGGTAATGTACAACACAGCTGCTCACCACCCACCAACCAAGACCCACCTGCTCCCAGCCGGCGATCCCCAACACAAAGGCCCCACAGCAGCACTCCCAGAAGTAAGAGCCCCTCCTGGCCCACTCCTGCCTTTATATAGTGAGCACAGTGTCACATGACATGGACTATCGGCCAATCGGGTCCCAGCCCTCCAGCTGTGCTCCCCCCGCCCCCGCACACAGGTGAGGGCACTGGGGCCTGGGGAGCCCCTGGGGTCTCAGGGTGCTGCAGCTCCTCCCGCTGCCGAACCAACGGGAGCGCTAGGCCAGCCCCAACCAGGACAGCACCCCATCAGTGAGGAGTCTGGGGGGGCCACAAGAAGCTGGGAGGGGAAACGGCCGGGACAGCTAACCCCAACTGACCAAAGGGATATCCCAGACTGACGTCATACTCAGCAATAAACTAAGGGTGAGGTTGTTGGTGGGGGGGTTGCTGCTCAGGCACTGGTTGGGTATTTGTCGGTTTGTGGTGAGTAATTGTTGCCATTTGCATCACTTGTCTTTCTCTAGTTTTATTTCTCTCTCTTTGTTATTTTCCTTTTCATTATAATTTATTATTAGTAGTAATATTTTTTTTAATGTCAATTATTAACTGTTCTTAACTCATAAGTTTTCCCACTTTTAACCTTCTAATTCTCTTATCCCCACTCTGCTGGGGTGAGGAGTGAGCAAGTGGCTGTGTGACTCTTTGCTGGCTGTGGTTAAACCACAACAGCCTCAGTCCTAATGACTGGCAAAAGCTCCTCATCAAGGTGTCAAGACAAGGAGATGTGATGGCACCAAAGGCCAAGAATTCCTGCACGAAACTAGGCATTTTTGACAAGGTAGTCAGAAAAGAAGCAAATTTCAAGGCACAACAGCTAAAAACATAGCTCTCTGTGCCCTAGAAAATTCATAGACCTCTAAGTGATAAAAGTTTAACACCACATCAGATTTTCATGAAGTGATTTCTGCATATTGTGAAGGAACTTGAGCATTTTCATTGCCCTTCAGTGTTTCTCAGATTGGTCCTGAACTGGTCCCAGATGCTTTTGTCCAGCTTGTCTCTGGTTGCATTCTTTGCCTCCCCATTCATTACATTCATCTCCTTTGCAGGACTTTGGATGTGGCTGAAGCATCTCTGCTAAAAGAATATCTTGCAGTGGCCCTTTCTTTGCATTATTTGTGAAAGCCAAAGGCATGAATCCCCAAAATCAGAAGATACCTGGATAGATTAGCATAGGAGCTAGATACTCAGAATTACCTTTTATGTACCTGAGAAAATATTTAGGAACCTCTGATTTTTAAAACCTTCAGCAAAGATGCCACTTCTGAAAGAAATTGTAGCTTGTCTTTTAAAACTGCTTAAACTTTGTAGATTCCAGGTGCAAATATTACCAATTGCTGTGGAATTGAGCTACTATGGCTAAGTGAAAACTCATTTCCTGGAAGAAACCAGGCAAGTATCAGACCAGAACAACTTTCTCCTGATATTGTCATGCAGAGAAGTCTACCAGGAAATGTTCATTTGCTTAGCTTCCACTCCAGGGAGTCGCGTGCTATGGCTCTGCTCAGTTTAATAGCTTATCTTCATAAACTATTATTACTGTATTTGAAACATAAAACATGGAGATTCCAATCTTAATTAGGCAGCTGATGTACTGCAACTGTAAAGGAGATGATTTGATGATTTTCAGGAAATGAGTATTCCCAAACTATGTAATCAAAGATATTTCCTCGTTATGAGCTGATTGGTCAGTGTAGCTGTAACAGTGTCACTAAATGCTGAGGATTTGTTGTGGGTCTTGCAGCACCTCCAGCCATAGGGTGTGAAAATGTCAGGCTGTGTTATGGAAAAAGACAATGAAATCAGAATGTTATTTTTGTTGTTGTTGTTGGAAAGTTAAAAACTGTAAAATGAATGCTAGCCTCACACTGCAGGCAAGCACCTCCTTTGTTTTTCCTAATTAATAAAACAGTCTAAGGAATCATGGAAGGTCAAGTGTGTAACATTGCTGCAGATAACAGCTTGCCATGACAGCTGAAGACAAATGCAGTTACTACATCCTAGATATGCAGCTGCCCAATTTGCAAACATAGGCCATTTATTACCCAGTCAGAGTTCCAAGAATTGAGTGTGTGGTTAATAATAAGGCCCCAAAACCAATGATGCATCTATTTGTGAGCCAAAAATTCTGCCTGTAAAATCAGACTTTCAACTGAGGTTCTTTGAAGAGCTGAAGCCATAAAAGCTGCATCTAGAATTGCATATCAAATAGGATGATGAAGGGAGAAAAGGTGGAAAGTTTCTGTCTCAGATATGTAACCCTTTAATCAATGTCAAACACTAACCTGGATGGTTTAAAAGAAATGTTGTACAGAAAGTAAACAGTTTAAATGAAACTATTTTTGTATATGTATCAGAGATTGGCTACATATGAGGAAAGCAGAATTAGCTGCTTGCTACTTGTATGTGCTCCACTTTGATTAATGAATATTTACAAGACACTCATATTCCATGCTCTGTCAGAAATATCACCTTTTATTACAGTAGAACCTGTGGTCACATGCATAAATATTGGTGCAGTAAAATACGTTTTCATCGATTGTTTCCTGGCAATTGACATAAAACTGCATTTCCCACATATATTTACCAACTTCACTTCATCCAGCTAGACAAGCTGTTTTAAGAAGTAAAATAAAACAGCAATTTAAAATGCACTTTCTCCCTCCCTCCCCTTTTATATGGTCAGGTAGATTAAAATAAAAGCCAAAAAAAAAAAAAAGTCTGATAAAATACTGTTGTACAACAGTTCAAGCTGCATACACAAGGTACTGTTGGGAACAACTATTCCTGAATAGCAAGTTTCAATGAAAATATATGATCTAAAAAAATGGTGCATGAAAAGAACGAAGGCTGATATTCAGAGTCCAAATGGCTTCCTATTGAAAGCTCAACTTGGTCAAATAAATAATGATCTTTCTGGAATAAAAGAATAATATTTACCTTTCACTCCATCCATTTTCCTATCAATAATATGTATATGTTTTCCAATGTATTTAGGATCATGAGATTTGTATGGAGCTTCAAAGCTGGAAAATGAAAGACATCCTGTCATTACTGATGTTGTGCCTGAGTCGGTAAATGAAGCCTTGGAATAGAGATGCTCAACCACCATTTTCCATGAGTGTTTTGGGCTGATGCCTCGTGCTTGACACCTTACCTGTGCATCAGCTTATGGTTCTAGATGTTAGGACACCCGGGGGGGGGGGGCATTTATGGAAAACTAGAATGAAAACTAATTTTAAATCCACTTTGCAGTATCTTTGCCCATCTGGAAGTCAATAGACACTCATGTCTTTTATTACTTATTACAAACAGAAGGGGAACAGGTTTCATTTTGAAGTGGCCATGCAATTAAGATGCCTGATCCCTAATGACCAACTAAAAGGACATAGCACAGAATGTATCAATAAAAAACAAGGAAATCCAACCTGTTAGTGACTGACACAGTATAATTAAATTTTACATTTGTTCCTGAAAGGGTATTGGCACAAACTGAGCTCATTAATTCGGAATTGAAGCTTTTATTCTGGTCTGTTTATGACAACTGTTTCTAAAAAGGTTCTGTTTGCTGGATACCCAGGTGGCATTCACACATTTATTGCATTATAGAAAGAGACTTGACAGATTCTTATCACTTCAGTACAAATAAAAATGAACATTTGGAATTATACAACTTCCTAAGGAGGCCTGATTCTTCATGATACTGTTCTAATTCTTATGATGTAAATATGTATGATTTCAGAACTTATACTTCATATAGTCCTTAGTCTAGAAATTGGCCAAATTCTGACCACCATCTATCAGATGTGGAAAATCTGCCCGAGAACTGTGACTGCAGTGAAACCTGATACAACAGAAATAAGGGGAACAGATGATGAGTTCATAGTTTAAAGCAGGTTTATACAACACAGTGAATTACAAACAATAACAACAAAAACCCCAACAACAACAACAAAAAAAAAAAAAAACAAAACAAAACAAAAAAACAACAGACCAAAAAAAAACCCAAACCCAAACTATATGTCCTTTAAGTGTTTTATTTATGTCATTTTTATATTTCTGTTATACCATATTTTTAGCCACAGCTCTCAAATGTTTGTGGAAGTTACCATTGTGCTTAATGAATATTGGCTAGACGCCACCAAAGACAAGTGATCTGAAGATAATTAAAACACATTAGCAACAGCTAAGTTTGTTGCACGTTGGGCACAAAATAATTTTTGGAAGAAATTACAACTTCTTCTGATTCACCAGATGCATACAGATTTATAAGTAAAGCATGGGGTTCAGCTGATGAAAACTTATCCCTTTAGAAGCCATCTGAATATCTAGGTGCTTGTGCTTCCCACGGTATTGACTCAAGGTATGAATTAAGTGTTATTCTTAAAAAGGCATCCATACAACTTGGCTTAAACAATGCTTTAAATTTGAAATAGCTGGCCTGGCATAAGTTCTGAGCTGCAGCTTTGCTGTTGAGATTAATAAACTAGCGCCATGACATCTGTGCAGCCACAGTTTCCGTTTGCAACCCATCTGCAGCTAATCTAATCATCCCATGCAGTCACATGTTGCTTCATAACCTGAACTAGGTTAACTGAGGTGGAATAATTGAAGCTAATTGTTGCAGCACAGACAAGCACTGTATAGATTTAGAACATTAAGGCATTACAGCACCATGTATTTATGCTAGAGGGCACTCATATTTCATTCTGAACACTAATAGAGCTTGACATTTGTATAACATATATCTTCAAAGCACAGTGCCAACAGTAACTTTCAAGGAGCGCTGTGAGGTAGGTGTGTACATCAATCCCTATTTTACAGATGATGAAACTGAGGCAGAAATGTTAAGGTATTTGACCTAGATCACAGCAGGAGTTAAAGGATGTTTAAAAAGGATGTTAAAGGATAACACTGCAATCTAGACAACATGAAAATTACTCTCCTTGAAAAAAAGCCAACTCATGGTATATATGGATCCTTACATCTATGTGTGTGTGCGGATTAATTCTGGATATGAATTTTTATTTTTAAAACCACAGACCTTGCTTTCTTATTCTAAAATTCTGTGACACAAATATATCAATTTAAGGCTTTAAGAAGAGCACATAAGGAGCTATCTCTCTGTCCCCAGGTCTCCTCTGCAGTGCCTATATAGTAACAGATCATTCAGTAATAGAATCATAGAATCATAATCATTTAGGTTTGAAAAAAGCTTTAAGATCATCAAGTCTAACCATAAACCTAACACTGCCAAGTAATAAGATGTTTAGAGACACACAAACCCCATAAATCTCACAGAATAAGGTCAGCTTGAGGATTTTTTTAAAAATTTTTTCATAGACAGCACCTATTTACTAGCCTTTGAGAGTTTCAATCCTTCATTTTCAACTACGTATTCAGTGAAGTGTTGCAGTGACGTCTGCAAACACAAGACATCATGAGATTCTGCCTCCTGCCCTCCACAGTGTTACACATCTCTAAGGAGAGAAACCCATCTCAGAAGACAGCTCCTGTCACTGAGAGTTCACAGATTAGGAAGGAAAAGGCTGAGTAGTAACAGAAAATGCAAGTGATTTGTCTACAGCAAGAGACAGGCAAAGTTTGTCTTGCAGGGGCTTGAAGCCAGATGTCAAGACTTCTTGTCTAGACACACTTGTCTGAATGACTCCACAACCTGCATATTTTGTGAGACTCTGAAAGTCAACCATTTAATTTCTGCAGGACAGCTCTACAAATTC
Organism: Tyto alba; assembly: GCF_018691265.1. Lineage (NCBI taxonomy): Eukaryota > Metazoa > Chordata > Aves > Strigiformes > Tytonidae > Tyto > Tyto alba. The sequence continues at coordinate 9,398,332 of NW_024881282.1, forward strand.
TGCACCTATTCCAGGAACATTTCTTAAGACTGTTTCATTTTGCTTCCTGTTATTATTCATATAATTGTGTTCTCAGAAAGCGAATACCCTGCTATTCAACAGATGTATTCCTGGAAAGTTCAGCTGTTACATTATAGTGTGGATAGTGAATTTTCCCACAAGAATCAACATAATGAAAGGATGCATGGAGGGACTTATAGAATATACACAGTTTAAACACACAGGGACATTTGAGACATGAAGGATGGAAAGACGTGAACAAAATCAATGAGTAATTTTCAGAGGAGAGGCTGGCTTTATAACATATATAACCTTTTGGAAAACTCTCAGCTGCTTCACCTATGAGACTGTACCCCCTATTCTCTGCTTTGCCACCCTGCAACATTAACTTGTTTTATTTTACTTCATCTGAAGACAATGCTAACAACTATAAGAATGTAACTCTTCAGAAAGAATGAGCCAGTACTATATCAGGATTCAGTCTCAGGAGCTGAGATCTTCTGGAGAACTGAATGATGTGAAGGGTTGTTTCGTGTTCAGTCCTGCCAGTCACTTTATGCAGGAGACTGAACTTGGAATGGGAACATTCTTGTTGTCTCTTTCTGAACAGCTATATTTTTATTGTCATCATCACCTTCCTCATAAGAAACAAGATTGTTCAAATTTTAGGGGTGACAAAACAGTGTAATGATTATTGTTTTCTGGCCAAGGTATTGAAAAGAAAGGATGGAGGACCAATGGACAAATAGGGTATTGCTGCAGTCACATCACAAATACTAGTTTTCAGAAACCACATTGCAAAGAAACAGATTTTGATGTCACTGGTGGTGCTACCCAACCATGAAAACACAGCCATCATCATGAGTCTTATTTGACCAGTAGCCAGACAGTTTTGAATATTGCTATCAATGAAAAAGCTCATAATAAATTTTAGCTGTCAAAAATATATGGAAAAATTTAAGTATATTTTTGAGAAAATGGCAATCTGCTTATGGACAATCTGGGCAGGCTGGGTACTTTGAATAAATTGTGAATCATAGTTGTGCAGCTCTTGTAATAGTCGGGAAGTCTCTTAGGATTTAAAGCAAGCTGAACAACTGACAATCTTGGAGGAATTCAAGTGTGGTTTTATAATATCTGGTTCAATAGACTGAACTGGATCACTCTCACTAGCAATTATGTGTTTCACCAAGCATCTGGAAGCTTCATTGATGTTTATATTTTCCTGCAAGTGAAAGAGAAAAAGAGGTTGATTAGTCAATATTAATTACACTATGCTGCACATTTCCTATGCATAATTAAGCTTTTCTGTAGGCAACATCAAAAGTTTACTTTCCTTAATAAACAGCTTTCAAAAATTAACTGTAAGTAAAACTCCAGAGTCCATATTCCACTGCTTGAATAACGGTTACACTGATTTTCAAATTATTAATTACCTATCAGCAATTACAGTCATCAATAACATTTATTTTTAAAAGCCTTTTCCATAGTTTCAAGATTTCTATATACAATGCTTACAATGAAACCTGTGATGAACCAGATTAATTGAATAAATGATACAATCTCAAGTTATTCACTAAAGAGTAAAAAGAAGTTCTATGTTGTTTGGAGTCATGGAATCATCGAATAGAATCATGGAATGGTTTGGGTTGGAAGGGACCTTAAAGCCCATCTAGTTCCAACCCCCCTGCCATGGGCAGGGACACCTTCCACCAGACCAGGTTGCTCCCAGCCCCGTCCAACCTGACCTTGAACCCTTCCAGGGAGGGGGCAGCCACAGCTTCTCTGGGCACCCTGTGCCAGTGTCTCACTACCCTCACAGGAAAGAATTTCTTCCTTATATCTGATTTAAATCTACCCTCTTTCAGTTTAAAACTGTTACTCCTTGTCCTATCACTACAGTCCCTGATAAAGAGTCCCTCTCCAGCTTTCCCATAGTTCCCTTTAAGTACCAGAAGGCCACTCTAAGGTCTCCTCGGAGCCTTCTCTTCTCCAGGCTGAACACCCCCAACTCTCTCAGCCTGTCCTTAGTAGGGAGGTGCTCCAGTCCCCTGATCATCTTCGTGACCTGCTCTGGACCCATTCGAGGAGGTCCACATCTTTCTTATATTGGGGACCCCAGAGCTGGACACAGCACTGTGGGGAGGTCTCATGAGAGCCGAGTAGACAGGGAGAATCCCTTCCCTCAACCTGCTGGCCACACTTCTGTTGATACAGCCCTGGGTACAGGAGTCATCCCTTATTTTTTGTTGAGTCTGTCTTATCTCCAATGTACTGCTTCAAAAGAGATGTATTACCACTGGTTTCATTTGTAAGACAGAAATCCTTGTTCTAGGGGTTTAGAATTAAAGGCAAAGCACGTATTTTTCTACATACTCCTTACTTCAACAGCATGTTAAACTCGCACCAACCCCATAGAAAAAGCAAAGCTGAAACTGCCTGAACAGTGAGACACAGCTCAGCACAGCATATAAAATAATCAGTGCTACTGAGTAAGGATTTTTTTTTTTTAATGACAGCCACTGAAATATTTGAAGTGAAAAGTCAGGCTTTCTGGCATAAAAGGCACTCTTCTGTTCTAACTATTGGCATTGATTACTTATTTTATGTGACAGGAGATACAAACCTCACTGTAGCTTCAATCTTCTGGGAAATCGTATCACACCCCCACATGCATACATACAGAAATGCATACAAATATGTATGTATATATTTATGCATATGCACATATTCCTTTTGCCTAAAGGTTATGTTTTTATTTGCAATCTAAGATTACCCAGGTTTCCAAGGTGAATCTGGAGCCTGTTTTACTGAGACCATAAACACCCATGCAAACAATTCTATGAAGTATGTCTTCAGCAAATGCTCAGAATCAATTCAGCATCATTAATAAAATAACCTGTAAAATTTAACATGTAAAACATTTTTTTTTGTATGTGTATGTTCAAAAAAAGTCAGATGAGATGGTTAAGTATGAAGTTCATCTATAAAAGAAATCAAATTACATGCATGAGTTTCAGTAGAAATAGTACTAGATGAAGATCAAAAGCTAAAGTAATAGATCTGTGAGACTGATTTCTAATCCCCTTGGAATCAATGGCAATCCTCCACAAACTCCACTGACCATCCCTTTGCCCACAGTAGAGCGCTGCAATCTGGGGATCTAACTGAAAATATTAATTAGTGCCAAGATTTCACAGGTTTCTTCAACTACACAAGTGAACTTAAATATTTGATCTTTGACTTGTAAAGAATATCAGTTGGTTGTAAAAAAAAAAACAAATCTGTAGACAACTCATTTACATACTAACCCCTAGAAAGTAATATAGAACTGGGAATCAGCTCTGTACTGAGATGTTAAAAAGTTACTGGATCACATGGTTCTCAGACCAGACAAGCAAATTCCTCAACCATGCACCAAAAGACTTTTTCAGAACACTGTGAAATTTTATTAGAAAAAACAGACAATGACAAATATCTCTCAATACTGCTTAGAAAGCTGAAGACAAAACAGGATTGTTAATTGAACAAATCCACACACTTAAAAATCTTTTGCACTGTGTTTTCCTTTGTTAATGAACAGATAAGCATTTAATTTACCCACGTGCTGCTTCTCTCTTGGGATGGCAGCACGAATTTTTTCAATAATGTCTTAGGGACTATCTGAGATGGTGTCCAATTGATTAATGTTCAGATGTATTAACAGAAGCCCTCTTTGTCAGAGGCTTAAGATCAGCATTATATAAGAGTGGGAAAGGGGGAGGGAATCCAAGCCCACAAAAGCATAAAATGGGTATAGATGGACTTCCCACATCCCCACTCATGATGGATGGAAGTCCATGTGTCAGAACTAAGCCTAAAAAATCAGAAGGAGAAACCAATGCTGTTTTATTTCAGTCAGAGCTCAAACCAAAGGGAAACAGGGTTATTAAACTTCCTTTTAAACCTCTATAGCTTTTTGAGGGAAGAAAGCTAAATTTGAACATGCAAGTATTGTTTTGACATAAAAAGTCTAAATATTTCATTTTGGGAATATGAAAATTAAAAGCTTCTCTTTTTCTGCACTGCTTTTTATGCTTTTTAATGAAATTATTTACCAAATTTGACCCATATTCCTTAATTCCTTTCATTTTAGATTGAGTTTGCTGTTTCCCTGGTAGGTGTCTGCCCAGATCAACTGAGTATCTGTGCAGTAGGATTACAGATAGAGATCATCCCCATCAATGGCTATTCCACCTGAAAAGCTTTTCAGTCCGTGCCCACCTTCCTCTCTGCCAGGGCACCATCCCTTCAGGTGTGCCTGATGAAGTTTATGTGACTGAGCTCCTACTTCTTCAAGCAAATTGTGCTGGTTTGTGAGGATTCACTCTTTAAAGCATTTGCACCCATGAGATTAGAATTCTGCCTTTTGTTCTGCGTGGGAGGAAAGGAATAAAAGGTCCTGTCTGTAATGTGTGTTAGATCAGAGAGGAATTTTCTCATCCTGTACATTTATATGAACTGTCTAAGTTGTGTGGATGAAAATTTCTGCTGGGATACAAGGGGAGCAAGAGAGGAAGGGTGATCCTGGAAGACAGCACATCTATTTTTGAGCTTGTGTCTGGTTCCAGCCTTCTCCCATGGTTCAGATGACAACGAGTACATGATACATATGAGAAGTGACATGTTAAGTCATTCGCTGCGAGGAACCTGTGCTCATGTCCACAAAGAAACTCCTGCTGTCCCAGCTCTATGCCTTGGCCTCTTCCTTTCTGATGCTACTATTGCTTTTTTTTTCACAACCTTAATCCTACAGTGTCTACTCCATGCCCTAGGTCTGTGGATCAGATATTGTTGTATTCTGGTCTGTCTAATGAAATATTGATTTCTGCACCTCTCTTTCTACAGTGTGTTTTGCAAAAAAAAAATCAATATTCTGCTAGGCAGTGAAGCAGCCGCAGACCGTAGAAGGTGATCTGCTATCCAAACACAGACACCCAGAGACCTAGTAATTTTAGGGAGCAGAAGGTGTTGAAAAGCAATAGAGGGAAGGACAGAGAAAAAGAAGCAGGTGAAAATTCACCCCAAAAATACAAAAAAAAAACAGCAATCAGAGCGTAAGATTGGACAGAGAGGAATAATCACAGACATCTTACTAATTGTACTGAAACATGGAAACAGCCCCAATTATGCCTAAAAATAAAATTAATTATGTTTGTTTTTTGTTTTTTGTTTTTTTTTTTTTTTTTAAAAAAAAAAAGAAGAACAAATAGGTAAGTAGGTGACAAAACAGAGTGAGATGGTGTCTTTCAGTAGGTCTCTATGTTGAAAAGCCTTAACTATCATCTCCCTTATGGCTTTTGTTCTACACAAAATACCACTGGAGTTGTGATGATTGCTGCAGTTCAGACTTTCAGATTTTTTTTTTCCTTCTCTCCTCTCTTCTCTTCTCTTCTCTTCTCTTCTCTTCTCTTCTCTTCTCTTCTCTTCTCTTCTCTTCTCTTCTCTTCTCTTCTCTTCTCTTCTCTTCTCTTCTCTTCTCTTCTCTTCTCTTCTCTTCTCTTCTCTTCTCTTCTCTTCTCTTCTCTTCTCTTCTCTTCTCTTCTCTTCTCTTCTCTTCTCTTCTCTTCTCTTCTCTTCTCTTCTCTTCTCTTCTCTTCTCTTCTCTTCTCTTCTCTTCTCTTCTCTTCTCTTCTCTTCTCTTCTCTTCTCTTCTCTTCTCTTCTCTTCTCTTCTCTTCTCTTCTCTTCTCTTCTCTTCTCTTCTCTTCTCTTCTCTTCTCTTCTCTTCTCTTCTCTTCTCTTCTCTTCTCTTCTCTTCTCTTCTCTTCTCTTCTCTTCTCTTCTCTTCTCTTCTCTTCTCTTCTCTTCTCTTCTCTTCTCTTCTCTTCTCTTCTCTTCTCTTCTCTTCTCTTCTCTTCTCTTCTCTTCTCTTCTCTTCTCTTCTCTTCTCTTCTCTTCTCTTCTCTTCTCTTCTCTTCTCTTCTCTTCTCTTCTCTTCTCTTCTCTTCCTCTTCTCCTCCTCTCCTCCTCCTCTTCTCCTCCTCTTCTCTTCCTCTTCTCTCCTCTTCTCTCTTCACTTTTTTCTTTTTCTTTTTTTTTTTTTTACTAACTTCTTTTCATGTTCTGAGTAAATTCTTTAGGTCATACTGAGGGGTCTACTCTGCCTCCTTGGTGAAGCCACTTCTGAACATCAAGACATTCAGGGGCTATCTAACTCTTGACATGGTACTAGATGCACCTGTAGTGCTGTAAGTTGTTTTACAACCTCCTCTGAAGTCATTTTTACCTTCACAATTCTCTAAACACAGGGGAAGATCTGTCTACCTGTAATACTATTTGAAGTCTACTCGTGGTAAGGTAGAAATGCAACATTTTTCTTTCCCAAGGCTTGTGGGTGAGTTTTTACTGCAAGATGAAAATGGAAGGTTCTTACCCATATTATGGTGTCTTTGTTGCTGTCAGTCCCCTCTTCCTGATTTTGTTCTACTTCTCCCATTGACACTCTGATTTAGTGTGCTAGTTTTTATGAAATCCTTTCCTGGGCATCTCACCCTTTCCTGTCCCCTGAGGTCCCTAAACCATTTCTGTGACTTTTGTCCCTCAGTAAGCTACAGCACCTGAAAGACACTATCACAGTTGGTGATGCAAGAACTAAGCTGTGAATCCAGCCCTAAGTGACTTACACTGCATCAACCTGCCAGTGTCTGCCAGAGCAAGGACCTGAACCCAGCTCCTGTGATGATGTCTGACTACCCAAGTCAGTCTTTCTATTGATTCCATCAAGAAGGAATGCAAAAATTAAAATCAGCACATGCTACTCCTTATTCTATTATCAAACAAAGCAAAGCAAAGAAAATAATTGAGCAATCTTTGAAAGCCGGAAAGGAGCACTGGAATACACAAATGAAATTACAATTTGCTTTGTAGATGGACCTCCCTCAAATATATCTTTTTAAAGGGCAATTTTATTGAAAGTACAGGAACTCGGGGCAGAGCAGGATTGTTGCATGATTTAAAACCTTTGAACTTATTACTGTAGGAAATGATGTCATAGCCTTGTAACAGCAATCAAGTGAAATGAAAATAAATACTTTATTGAATGTATCTTGAAGCAGTACACAAGCCCAGCAAGCTGCTTTGCATTCTGGATTGCCTTCCCCTTTATCTGTCATCTCTAATGCAGATGCAGAACATTAACATTTAGAGCATTCCTTTTTAATATATGAAATAAATCCCTCAGAATAGATTGGCTTTTAGCTCTTTACAGAAGAAAAAAAGCCTTTGCTAGTTTATGGGCCTGTCTCACTTCCAGATGAAACTTTTTTTTCTTTGCCGTGGAGATATCTTAGATTTGTCTGTCTGTTTGTCTGTTGGTATAAAACTGCTCTCTTTCTGCATTTTGGTAGTTTCTTTCTCTGACTGAATCTGATGCTTCTGAGTCTTACCTTCAAAGTCAGGGTGAAGAACAATGTGTATGCAGGTATAGCTAAGTAACATGGGCACTTGGAGAGATCTAAGCCGTTTAGAGACATGATCTTAGACTCTGCTACTGGCATTGAAGAAAATTGACTTCCCTTAAGTAAACATTTACAAATTCAGAATTATTCAGGTATTAGATGGGGACCTAGAGAGAATTACACAACTTTCACATTTTATTTCTATAATGCACTAAAATCCAGGAGCAGGGAAATAACTTCCAAGATGTTTTAACCTGCACTCCCCTGGAACAAGCAATCTGAGGGAATGGCTCCACACGCTCCCTTAGAAGAGCTCCCTCAGAAACCCCTGGCAGCAGAGCCTTATTAAGATGTTGTGCTGTATTGTTGTTTTCCTAGAAACACAACCATACAAGTTAAAAGACATCTGGATGCATGAACATAAACTTCATGGATGTGAACTGCTCTGACTGCAACCCTAAGAACAAGATAATTTCTGTGATTGAATTTTTCTAGACAGTTGGATATTCTGCAACAAAATTGTTCAGCTGAATGATCTTCCAACCTCAACAATGTTGTGATACTGTGAATTTCCAGATTTTGGCCAGCACTAAATAACATGTTTCATGAAAGTGACCCAGAGAGCTATAGGACAGCTCTAATATCTGTAGGATATTCTGAATCAACTCCTCTTCTTTTAGTTACAGGAAACAAATTCTGCAGAGGATTCTACACCGAGATATACTGTATATTGGAACTGAAAGCTTCTGCCTTAGGTGTCAGCTTCATTTCTTAGTTTATGGCAGAAGCTGAAATATTTTCTAAGGCTCTGTGCAGTCATATTGGTTAGACTTTTTTTTTTGAGTGAATCTAAAAGGCTATGTATGGAGCCATACATCCATAGCTGGGTCTGGCAGTCTCAAATGGATTGCTTTGATTTAATTTACCAAATTAGCAGATTAGCTGTCGTGTGTCAGCCTAACTCAAAAACATGTCCAAAACTCATTTGTCTTTATGGAAATCAAGCCCACATATCCTGTTCCTCTGCAAATCTACTCTGTGGCTTGTCTTTTTCAACTTTCATAATAATTGTCCAGTCAGAAGAACTGATGAATTTGTGACTTAAATATGGGCTAGTAGAGTTTGGTTTGTTCACAGAACTCACTGGTATGAGGAACAGAACTTCTGTCCTTGTTTTGTGGAAGAAGAGGCTGGATCAGAGGAGAGAGTGACTTTCTGAGGGTCACCCAGTAGATCAGTGGTGAAGAGGACTCCTGATTCCTAGTCCAGCATTTGGGCACTATGGGACATTGTGGACTGCCTATCAGACAAAAACTGGAGAAAGAACATGTTATTGTCCACATTTCCAAGAGGAGGAGTGATTCTGTAACTTTTTACTGGTCCAAATATGATGTGTCCAAATAGGCTAGATACTAAGTGTTCATTCAGTCTCCAGGACATGATGCTCAGCAGACAAGGAGATGTGTGCTTAACCTAGTTTGGTAAGGTTCTGAAAAGCACAGCTAGCAGCCCTTCTGGTCAATCTGGACAAAACATTAATTTTTTTTTTTTCACCCAATTCTGTACTGCTGGCAGCAGAATTACAGCAGGGAAAAGAGGAACTCAGGCGTAATCACAGCACAGCTATGGTCAGTCATAAGGTATTTCAAGTTATTTCTGAAGTAGGTATTTTCAAACACATTTAGTTTGCCTGACTTGTCTGTTTTGATGCACAAGTTCCATTTTTATTATAAAGTGATAATAAGCTTGAAATTGCTGCTTTTCTAATGCAAGTCAAAAGCTAGCCTCTTTGAACTAAGAACAGTGGTGAAAACAGTGTAAAGCCTTGGAAATGTGAGTGGAGCTCTCAGTTACTCTGGACATATGCTGGATAATTTAGTGTGTGACAGGAAGGAAAAATTTCCTTTCTTTAAAAAACCCACATCTTTCACAATAGTAATGGTCATGAAATTTGTTAAAGAATTTATTAATAAGGGTTATTTTGCGATTATCTGGGGATGTGCCTTTCAGACTGCAATCAATATGAGCAAACTAAATACGCATATATAAAGGACACCAGGCTCTCCACCAGATATATGGTGATATATATAACTTGTGACTATACTGCATTCTGCTGTGGCCCAACAAGGCCCTTCTTACATGGCAAACTATCAGAACAAATTCTTCTATCTTTATAAGATGCAGAAGATTGGAACAGGCTGAGTATTTCCTTTAGATTAATGTAAGAATCAAAACTAATACATGAGAATGCATTAGGTGGCTCAGATATTTTATACTGGAGTTGTTAAGAGAAACAGCACCAGGGAATAATACAGTGATGTTTTTTGGCGTAATGTGCCAGTGCTACAGACAAAAATTTCAAACCATTGACAGCTTGAAATATGGTATGTACATATATAGCATGCTACTTTCTGCAAGGCAACCAGTTCTAAATCATGTATTTTTACAGGTAATCACCTTTGTTTTTCCAAAATGCATAAATCATATTCAGTTTGCTCTGAAGGATATAATATTTCCAAGCACGTCTTCAGAAAACCTCTGGAGATCTAATTATTCCAGGATACCACAAAAAAGAGTTATTATTTGAACTGCTAAAACTGCTAGCTGCAATATGATGACTTCTCTGTCAGTGTTACTCTGTTTCAGAAAAGATTTTATTCTCTATAGCAAACATAGCTAGGTTTCTATTTTCCCCAGACCTGAGTTCAATTATTTAATATGCCCTAGGCTGGAAGAATACCAAGTACATGTAACATCCAATATTTTAAAATAGCAGTTATAATAACTTTTGTTTAGAAAAAATGCATAGGTTTTAGTTCAGAACTTAGACCAAGTGGATAAATTATTCTGATCTAAGTTAGCCTAAACGTTGTGAGTCTGCCATCTTTAGTGGAATTACTCTGCATCATTTTAAAGTCAGGACCTGCCAATTCTGGGTGGAAATCAGGTGTGGGAATTGCAGTATAAGAGAACCCATAGTCTATAGCAACAGAGAACAGTCTGATAACAGTCATGTGTCCTCAACTCTCACTGCTCCCTCACAGTGTCTTTTGAAGACAAGTCTTGTCGTTGGTGGATTTGCTTCTGTTCCTACATGATTGTACTGGTAATCTGAGGACTGTTGGTATTTCTGAGTTAAATAAAGTAAGAAGAATCTAGATAGTTCCTTTGTTTAAAATAACTCAAGATCTTAATTATGTGTGGCTTAGAAAAACTTGGAAAACATTTTCTCTGTTGTAATGATTTTAAACTTTAGATGTCCTTTATAATTCCATAGTTCTTCCCAAAACTGGCTCCATCATCATGGTAAAACCTCTCTGTGACTTTTGAAATTTGTACATTCGTTCTCTGCCATGACCTGAAATGGCCCTTGGCTCAATAAATATAGTTGTTCTTTTTAAGAGGTGGATAGGTACTTGCTGGGGACTGATGCATGGAATTCATGGTACTGAATTCTTTCCCATAGACCAAAGAGCAGTAACCAACCACATGACTTTGCTAATCCAAACCTAACATAATGAAACTGTGGCCCTGTATCCCTTAAACAGTGGTCCATCCTGTTCCCTCTCATTCTCTTTGAAAGCCTTTTAGATGCAGGCATTTTAAAACAATTTGATAGTCATTTCTCTCCACATGATTTTTGTGGTGGTTTTGCCCTAAAGCCTCAGTTTTTCAGTGAATTAGTTGTTGTCCCCAGGAAATGTAGAGTCATGTACATGTCAGAAATGAAGAAAAAGTAATTCTGAAGAAAACAGCCGTCTACAGTGTTACACATTGCTGTTGAACTGGATCCCAAATGCTCACAACCAGGTATTTCATGATATTTGTGGCCTGATATTTAGACACCTAATGGAATATTGGAAAGGACAGAATATGTAATCCTTATACAAGTAATAATAGTTTGTCCTGTAATAATCCCCTAACTCACCACATCTTCTACTGACAGCTACCATTCTAAATGCTTCATTCTTTGGGTTTTCCTTTTTTTTTTTTTTCTTGAATAGTTAGCTTTCTGCTATAATTATCATGAAGAACCTGATGTGAGGTTATGTGAGATCTTGGCCTCTTTCTTAAGCCAGAACTAGATACTGTCCATAGTAAAATTGAGGTTATCATTGAGAGGAACACTGAATTCTGGTGGCCTCACCCAACACAAATCAGCAGAGAACCACAGACCTGAATTCAAACCAGGTCCTGCATATGCAGGAATGGAAAGTACCCTGTTTGTAGAGCAGGGTAATTTACACACTGACCTAGACTAGAATGTCTCCCTAAAAATGGCATTTTGAAGAAACAGTGACTAGATTTCAGACCCATCTGATAAGAAAGCACAGGCACTGACCACAAAGCCATAGAATTGTAAAATCATAGAATAGTTTGGGTTGGAAGGAATATTTAAAGGTCACCTAGTCCAAGGCCCCTGTAATGAGCAGGGACATCTTCAACTAGATCAGGTTGCTCAGAGCCCTGTGACTTGGAATGTTTGCAGGGATGGGGCACCTACCACTTCTCTGGGCAACCTGTGCTAGCGTTTCACTGCTATAATTGTAAAATATTCCTTTCTTATATGTAGTGTAAATCTACCCTCTTTTAGTTTGAAACCATTACTTCTTGTCCTATGGCAACAGGCCCTGCTAAAATGGTTGTCCTCACCTTTCTTATAAGCCCCCTTTAAGTACTGAAAATCTGTAATCTCAGCCTAGAGTTTGTGCAATGCTTGAGGCAGTCTAGTCACCTGCTGTTACTTCTGCTGATTACAAGTGAGACTTCTGTTAAATATTAATGCATAAGGAAGGGGTCAAGATCAGATAAGTAAAATACAAGTATACACCACAAAGGTTCTTAAGTAACTTCCATAAAGTGCTTAAAAGAAATTAAAATAATTGAATGTAACATTTTGGATTTCAGTCTACTAATAATCTAGGTCTAGGCCAAACCAGAACCAAACTGTTTACATTTGAAATGTCTGAAAATTTCCCAGAGCTGTTAATGATGACACCAGCTTTCATAATTGAAGAATACAATAAACACAATACCTATTGAATTGTTGTATTCAAGTCAATATTTCACGTCAGCTCTCTAAATCTTACATGCACTGAGGTTATCTGAGAAATCTCAAGTTTATATACAGCACCACTGTACCTTGGGCCTTTATACTCTGAAAGTCCCAGTGCCCTTTCCAATTTTTATCTCCATTTTCTTATAGGAACCCAGGAAATCTGTTCCAAGGCAAGGAAATGAACCTCAGAGCAACTCATTCAGCATTTTGACAATCTTTCCTTCCTCCACAGATATATGATTTTTTTTCAAAAGGCTTCTGAGAATGAGTGCTTATAGCAGTAACCATCATACAAGTGCTATGATAAGCTGACTTTCTTTCGGGAACCTAACACAATATAGCTATTGTCTCATATCAGCATTTCTCAGGCAAAATGGTTACATAAATATTTAGAGATAATAGTCACTGTTAAGAATTATGAAAAATATCCTCATATCATTCCAAAGAAGTAACTTTTGTGCCTTTCCAAAAGGTCATCTTCCTCCCCAGGCTATTACACAGTAAGTTTTTGACAAGTTATGTAGTTTACTGCTGGCCTATCATATTAAAGCAGCTGCATTTCGGAATGTCACATATAATTTGCTTTGAAATAAAAGGCCTAAAAGAAATAATAATGACTTAATTTACAAATTCACCTTTAATTAATTCCAGCAAGAGAGAAGCTTTCCAAGATACACATTTTGACTGAGTGAAATATTGTAGGAACCAATTACTCTGTATTTGGAGAAACATTTAAAAATAAATGGAAACATTACCTTGGCTGATGTTTCAAACCAGCCCACGAACCCATTCTCTTTGCAGAACTGATCCATCTTGATGCCGTTGTTCATAAGAACATCTATTCCCTGGTCACATTTGTTTGCTAAGAGGACTGTTGGCACAGGTTTGCCATTTGGAAGAACCAACTTAGAGTCCAAATCCTCTTTCCATTTTGTCACTGCTTCAAATGTTGCAGGTCTTGTAACATCAAAGACAATAAATGCCCCCATGGCCTCTCTGTAATATACTCTGGTCATGTTTCCAAATCTTTCCTGACCTGTGATGAAGAAAGTAAGAGGGGAAAAAAAATACTGGTTTACAGATTGTAAAAATCACTGCTTCCAATCTAGGACAATATTTCATATAGCAGGTTTTCTAAGAAAACATTACTGAAGGTAGGGCTTCATTTTGTCTCTGGAAAGCTATTCTTTGTCTAAACAATGATAAGTACAATGTTAAACTCATTTATATGAAAATGCAAGGGAGCATAGCATGAAAAAGGAGTTTTCAAACAAACATTCAAGAAAATTTAATAACCTTATGACAAGATCAAACTTCAGTATTCAGTCTTATTAAACTGCCAAATTTCTAAATCTCTGGACACTACCAGAGGTCTTGGTGTGCATTATAAGGCTTTATTTTGTGGGTAACATCTGACACAACTGATATGCTTATGCATGAAGAAGATCCTGCAAGTGAAGAAGATCCCATGCAAGTGGTAATAATAAACAGTAACATAAATAAGCTCTGGAGCCATACCAGGCATTAGAATCATTATGAATTTGCTTTTACTGGCAAACTAAAACACAGAGTTGAGAAAGGCGAACTTAAAGTGTTACAAATGTGGAAAATGTTCTAAGAAATAGCACAGCAGTAGCAATATGAAAAGCTGTATTTCTCCAGTGAAAAAGATCTGGGAGAAAACATTTCACACTAGATCTGTTTAGAAGATTTATGGTTTTATTTGTTGAATTCTAAGTGTTTGCTGGGAAGTTACTTACAGTATTTTTGTGAGCTAACAGTATATTATTATATTAAAACATGGAAATTTGTAAATATCTATAGTTTTATATGATTAACAGTGTAAAAATTAACACGATATCAAGATGTGGTATGTTGATCAGCTGTGGGTTTGTTAATATATATGCTGTTTTCATGGGAACTTTGAAAAAATGTTTCCAAGAATGGAAATAAATTACACAAAATATTTCTTGAAGTGAAAAAAATAGAATTTTCATTGATGTCTACTGCTGAGCTGTGAAAAATTATAAATTCCTGAAACATCTAATGACAACAGCAGTCCTTAAGCAAGACAACACCTATATTTAACTATATGCTTCCATATCTGAGAAAAGGTGATATGAAAACAGACAACATTCAATGGAAACCTGTTTGTAGTCTTATTTTCTCAATGTGCATAATTCTGAGTAAATTAGGAAGACAAGAAGATTGGCAGTCTGCCTCTGACCCTAGGAAGGTTACCTGTGGAGGTTTTATCTGATGGAAATTGTGCTGTCAAATGTAAGGCTGGGTTGAGAAGTGAAGACTGCTGATTACTGGGCTTCCAGACCATGCAGTTTCATTTAATGGAAACAGCACCGAACTCAACACCGTCTGTTTGTGATGTTTATCTCTGGTTTTATGCACTAGCTATTGCAGCAAGGAAGAAGTCATTCAAATGATACAGAAACCAAAATCAGATGTTTGTCTTCTCCAAATTCATGTTAGATTTTTTTTTTTTTTGCCTTAAACAAACACTGTGTCCCATTGATAAAGCAAGATAGAAATACATAATTTCTTGGAAATATGAGGTCATAATGACAATTTCTTATGGCTATACTTTATTATAATATCTTATGATTCCTATCAGTGGTCTAATCAGATGAATGGCTAAGTCATGTGCTATTCAATAATCTCCTTGTTGAGGAATTCTTTTTTCATCTGCAAGAAGGTGCCTTCAAACAAAAGTCAATGTCCAATTAGAAACTTAGCAGTGAGAAAAGCAGCAACATATAGAATTAGTTTTTGATGCACAATGTATTTCAGTTATACTTTATGTTTCCCATGTAAAGTTCTTGAGAAGTTTGCGCTCTAGATGAGATGTAGATGATGTAAGAACAGCTGAACTTGGGCCTTACATATATTTATGTGGACACAGATCTCCTAGGTGGGACATGTCACAGAACATGGACAATTATTAATTTGCAGCATAAAATCATTCATCATAAAAAATCAAAGTTATTAGAGGAATAAAAGGCTCTTATGATGTGATCTTCTGGATAATAGTGGCCCACAAAATTCTGGTAAATGCCATGACACTGATTCCTCCTCCTGCTTTCGGCTGTTTTTGCAGATACTTAGGTTTTTCACTGCACAGGAAAGCCACTGTGTTTGTAAAAGCTGTTTTATGAAGAAGGGCAAAGTTCACCAATTTCCATTATCATTCACTTCAAAGAAAGAGAAAGAATGAAGGTGCTTGCTGAATAAAGTGCCTAAACCCTTTTTGAAGTGGTCTTTTTCACCATCAGCTGCAATTAACATATGATCATACTTGGCATAAAGACATTATGCAACTTTGAATGGAAAAAGTGGTGGCTTGTAAACCAAAGACTTTTAGTTTTATGTAATTTGCATAATGGATTTGATTTTATTTAATTTTCATTGTGAAAAAACTGATCTCTAATGTTTGTGTTGTGCTTAGAGAGCTGAATATTGTCTAAGAATCCAGGAGGACTCTTTTTTCCAAAGATTCTCCTTTATGTGAACAAATACCTAACTTAATAGACAAGTTCCTAAAACTTTTACATTTAGCAGAATTACTTATGAAAATAGGCACTGTTTGATGTATTAAAGGTGTCAGAATCTGGCCGTAGGTTTTCAGCAATACAATAGCTTAGGTAGTAATTAGGCAAGAAAATGTATCAACAACTAGGTATTCAGTGCTATCTTGCAGACAGCCTTGAACATTAGAATCTGTTTTATTGCAAGAGAGACTGGGGAAAATGGGTTTTGCTTTTTATCGGAAGGGTCAGAAACTTGTGAAATGTTTGTTTGATCTGGCCCATTGTACTTTACTGCATCCCTTACAGGGCCACTGGCATCTGTCATCAAACCCCACAAGCCTGATGGCCTTTACCCACTGAGACAGTGCTTTATGTTGGGATTCATCAGCTCTAATCTAGGTTCCAAAAAATTACCTGGGTGTATCTAAGATTAGGGTCCTTTTGTAGTCAGAGACTGAGAAGACATGTTTAGAGGGCATCTTCTCAGCAAGGATAGACATTTAAGAGTGGTTACATAAACTTAATTATGAAAGTAGTTAATCTCTACCCTCAAGCCCTGGAGACCCCAGGGTGAGTAGTTTATACTCAGGTGGTTCAGTACAAGATGTCTAATTGTTAAACCAGATGAATCCTACCCCACTTTGAAGTGAACCCAGTGAGACCAAGGTGCCAAAGCAACAGGATTTCATTAAAGGGAAGGACTCCTTGTCTGAATGACAGCTGCCTACACATTTATACTAATCTCAATGTCACCTCTGAAGCAGGGAAAGTATCATTTCATGGGTTTAAATCAGTCAACAGCTGAATTTTCATAGTTTATAAAGATGTACCCCACATAAATTTGCCAGCGTGACTTTTACAGAAGCCTATAATTTTCACTAACCACTATCATCTCTGATAAAGTTATAAAAACTAATGATAAAGTGTTAAACTCAGATAATTTCCACCATCTTTCCCACAGTATCCAAAATATAGTGCAAGATAAAAATTGATTAAAACTGCCTAATGCCCAGTTTTACAGTGGGTTTTACTTCTTGCCACCATCCCTCATCCTAAGAGGCAAAAGCTTCTGGGAACTACCATTCTTTCAAGAGGGCATTTAATCAACACTGAGAAGCTGGAGATTGCAGAGATTTAAACATTTTTTATCTTTCACTTCAAAATAACTTTCAGAATTTTCACCCTTCAGTTCAAGCCATAATCTTTATGGATTGAAATTTAAGCAAGCCTTCAGGTGGTGTTCACCACCCCAGAATGTGGAAAAACAGGCTGTCAGCAGGATTAGGTCCACAGATCCCACCACAAATCTATACTGAAATAAAACCATCACAGCCAGGGAATTATTTATGTTTTCAGAACAGTAATTTCAAGGTAACTTAGCCTAGAAATCACCATGACTATCTTATTTATGCATAAGTACTGCAATGCTTAGCAGCTACTAAAAGCCTAAACCACTAAGGATGTGCTGTGCCTGGCATTAGTGAACAGTTCATTTACTCCTTCTGGACCATAGCAGTCTTAAAAACTGTACAACTGCAGAGACATTTGCCTATATCTGTGCAAAGACTGCTGTTTCGAAGGTGGAAGTTGCAGGGCAAGGAAAAAACCTGTTCTGTCACCACTGGTATTGTGTGGATATCCAGTGCATTGGTCCAACTCTTTATGAGATGAGAACCAAGCTTCTAAAAGCAAACCAGTGTATTTTTGGTAGCAATGAATAATCCAGCCCACACAAATGCAGCAGGAGGGATAACGGTGATGCTGATATGGCTGTGAAAAAGTAGCAGGGGAGGGGGAAGGCTCTGAAGTGCCGCGCTCTGCCCTCCACTACACTCACAAAGCTGCTCCCTGCAGTAAATCTGCAGCTAAAGCCTGTCTTCAGAGAAATCTCAGGGCTGTGTGGATGTGAAATGTAGACAATAGCACTGAGAACAGCCTTGCAGAGAAGTGAATAGCAAATACACCCAGATCTGCTGTCTGCAATAGTTGGTTTCTTCAAAAGCAGTCCCAGCCTGCATCTGCAGGGCCACCTCCACCACAGCAGCCTTGTTCAAAATATGAATGTTTCTTTTAAAGCTTTCCTTCTAACAATAGGTTAATGAATTTAAAGGATACCAATACAGAGACAGCAGAAAAGATAAGGAAACAAACAAACAAAAAAATCTGACTGAGGAGCTGAATTTAAAGATGTTTGACACAGTAGTAGAGGTGATCACACACTTTAACAGGGACATGAACACTAAAACTGAAACCTTGGGACATTCAATTAAATAAAATGGAACTGTTGTGAGGGAATTAAAGACAAGGATAATTTTATGATCTATATCTCCTCCCACACACAATAGTGAAAATTCAGTCACTTGAAACTTAGGCACTTTACTGAATCAGACATAAATTCATAGATTTTAATGCCAGTGTTTTGTTACAGATAACATAAACCATGAAGTTTTGTCCAATTATTCCTATCTAACACCCATAGATTCAGGAATATATTATTTTATAAAAAAATAACAGGTCTTAAATGTAACAATATGTTATGTAGAGCCTACCTTATCCCTGAATTATTTTTTCTAATGCTTAGTTATCCTTATTTCAACATTATCCTCAGCATTTATCCCTCACCTAAGTAAGTGCAGTTTCAGCATTTAGATCTTAAATCTCACTAGTTTTGTTTACCAAATTAAAGAATACAGGATACAGAAAAATAAGTTACAGAAATATAACATACATTTAACTATGAAATGATATGGCGCCAGATGAGCCAAATTTGCTTCTTCTTCTTATGACTGTGAGGGTAAACAAGGGTAAATTGCTCGGTCCTACCACAGCTGGAGTATATCACTTTTCCCATTAAGTCACCATGTATGTACATCTTACTAATATTGTAGATAAGTTTGACTCTAGTTTTACTTAAAACATTCTTGAGTATTTTAAACAATTTACTACCTACTGGTCCACACAGTGAAGTGCAAGTGAGAGTACACAATATGCTTTGTAATAAGGTCACTGGCTGTATATTGGAGGGGGAAGGAGAGGATGTAAGAGCTAAAATGATACCTGATATATACACACACACACACACACAAACACGTGAACATATATAC
Source organism: Tyto alba (assembly GCF_018691265.1). NCBI lineage: Eukaryota > Metazoa > Chordata > Aves > Strigiformes > Tytonidae > Tyto > Tyto alba. Next base: position 9,417,475 of record NW_024881282.1, read on the forward strand.
ATATATATTAATATATTAATACATTTGCAGAATTTGCTTCCACTCAAGATGTCCTAAATGCTAAGCCAACATTCTTCAGCTTGGTTAGAAACTGAAAATGTATTCCTTTATCCCCAAAGATAAACATGAGCTAATAACAGAGATTCTGCCAAAAGTGAGAGGATGTTCTGAGACCAGAGATTTTATTTTCCTCCCTCTTATTCTCACATATTTCTGTTTTACAAGTGGTGATATATGACCAGTCACAGCCAGGATAAAACACTTCCTTTCCCTCCATATTTTCAATCAGTTTTACTTTGATTTCATTTTTAAATAACTTTTTTTTTCTCATCAGCCAGATGTTTTATTTGTGATAACTTCTATGTCAGCACCACACTCATCTAAATTCACTGTGTTGCTTACAGAATTTATTTCCTATGTGTAGCCAACAACAGCTAAGGCTCCTTACACGGAAGTCATTAAAACAAGACAGCAACTCTTTTTATTACCGGCCACTGTCTTGACCTTCACAGAGATGCTTTGAATTGAGCAATTCATATGAAATTTAGTACTATGCTGTAATTCTCTCTGTCATGTGTGATAACTCAGAAAGCATGCTAGTCATTCAGTACTACAACTTGGTGTAATTGCTTCTGCAGCCTGACTGAAAGCTACATCATATGATCCACCAGCACATGATTAGTAGTGTAATAAATCTCTGAAACAAGGCATGCAAATACATTAAGTCCCTGATGCATTCAGACTACTATTAAATGTTTTTTCTCATGCAGCAAAGTTTTGCTGGATGTGTATGCACTTATGATTATAACTGGTCACTGGGAAGCAATAAAAGCAATGCTTTCCTCATTATTCCAACTTTTAATAAAGAAAACTGAGCATATATGTACCTAATATCATAAAACCACAAAACTATACTGATGTGCAAAGAAGATGAGGTTATGCATGTTTTACATAAAGCAGTGTTGTTGCGTAAGTTTTAGTATCTTGGTGCCAAATTCAGAGCTCAGACATGAGGCAGCTAAGTGTAGAAGAAAGGCACTCCCTCCGCCGATAAGAATGTCAAGAATTTTCTCATTTCACTAGTTTTACTCACTGCCGTTCCAGACTATATGAGTGAACCCACAGCTCAGGCCACAGGCTGAGAGTTGCCTAACAGCTGATACAGTGTTCACCTCTATTGCCTACTTAACAAATGTAACTTCTTAAATTAATTGAGTTTTTTAAAACGCCCTCCTTTAAGATATTGTGTTATAGCTGTACTTGGATTCCTACATAAATTAAATGAAAAATGATTACTTATAGCATGTGAAATATGCCATCCAGATAAACTTTTATGTGGACTGAATCAAAAATAATCAATTCCTACTAAGGGAGGTGGCAAAAAAGTTGTAGGTTTATTTGGAAACTAATATAAAAACTCTGAAGCGCTGTCAGTAACAGTGTCAAATTTTGTATTTTTTTAGTTATGTAAGCATGCAAGAATAGATGGACTTCTTTATTCTTTTTCTCCCCAAACTGAGTAAATTATCATTTTTTTGTTTAATGTTAGAATAAAGACAAGTAAATATGAGTAAATACATTTTTAACAACCAGGATTATTGCCAAGTAGAAACACTTCTCTTTTCAAAGTGTGTCAGAAGTTGTTTACATTTCATGGGGTGAAGGAAGGAAGGTAAGAGAGAGAGGGAGGTGAGGAAGAGGGAAGGTATTTTGATAAAGTAACTCAGTGATACTTTTTCCTTATTTTTTAATCTATAAAAATAATTTTAACCATCTTATTGAATCCCTCATCTCTTCCGCCAAATTAAATAGATGTAACAGGAAATTCTTTTTATTCTCCCTCCCATCACAGAGATGTGTTAGTCTAATGAGGGAAGCGGAACAGGGGCAGCTGCAGGGGAAGAATTGGGGCATTTGGAGAGAGAAGCCTGTGTACCCACATGCATCTAAGGGCTTGGGAGAAAAACCAGTTAGGGCAGGTTTCATTCTGACAGCCCTTGTTTGGGGGTCTGCTGGCTTTACGGAGTTTCCAAAGTGTAAACCTTAAAGTTCTCTCTCCCCAGTCTCCTCTTCTCCCTCACCACACAGGCACTCATAGCTTCCAATTTAGAGATTAGTACAAATTAATTTGAATCTATCTTTTGTATTATCTCTGGATGGATTATGGGGCAAAGGGCTCTCCTCTGTACTCACCCGCAATATCCCAGAGCTGCAGCCGTACCACAGTCTCAGCATCCCAGCTCAGCACCTTCAAGGCGAAGTCTACCCCGATGGTGGCCCGGTAGTGGGGGGAGAAGTTCTGGTGGACATAACGTTTGATGATGCTGGTTTTGCCCACTCCCAGGTCCCCGATCACCAGGAGCTTGTAGAGGTGCTCCTTCTGATTGTGCTTCTGCATCTTTCCTGTGGCTGCGGCTGCTCCCTGCGAACTGATTGCATGCTCTGCCCGAGGAATCCTGCCAGCCTGAGGGGGAAAAAGGGAGTGAGGAACCGGGGAGGGAAGGAGACCAAGGTAGGTGGAGGCTCTTTCCCTTTGTACAGAAGCAGGATCACCAGGTCCAGCAGCAGCCCTGCTGGGAGATGAAGTAAGCAAGGGACTGGGTGAAGAAAGTCTCCCAGAAAGTTTTGTGCATGTGTGTGGAAAGGTCAGCATGAGGTGTGTCTGGGATTAGTCTGGCTGCTAAAGACTTTGTAGGAAAATTTATGCAACAGTCCTGTTCCCTGTTTCACTCCTTGCTGGAAGGACAGTGTTTCTGTTGTGCAATAGTTTTACACACTTTTTTTTAATTGCTGTCTTCTTCATGATAATTTATCAATCTATGCTTGTTTCCACATATCTTTGAAATGCCAGTCACTGCAAAAAAGCAGAATTCTCCTTTCAGAGGTTTCACGCCTCCATTAAATTGCAAAAATTAAACCAGTGTGACTAACTTCAGATGTGATTTGGTTTTAATCAATGTAAGTCAGTGTGAATGCAGTTATATCACTATAAGTGGGAGTTATAGCAATATAAAGCATCTTTACATGTGTCCACACTAGGAGGGCTGTATGAATTTAGTTATAACAGATATATATTTTCAATTTTCATTAACATAACTGTGATTGTCTGTACTTATAAGCATGTTCACATCTGCTGAATGCAACACACAGCTTATGCTTTGTTTATTTATACAACTGGACTCTAAAATGCAGACAATCCAGATTTATCCCATGACTCTGATAATCAGAAGTTGTGAAAGCATAACAGCATTAGAGAATATGAATGCCAGTGTCTCAACAATCCTCTATTTTCCAAAATAAATTATATCAAACTTGCAAACAATTGAACACATTTGAGTAGATCATTCCATTGACGTTACTGATCCTGTATTTTAAACAAAGAACACAGTGACAGTTTCAACTTGACAGCTTAGCTGGAGACCCTTATCCATTGCCTAGAGGTGTTTAATTCTTTTAACAGTTTAGATAGCAAACCTCCAGAATTTTAATATTGTTTGAAACACATCCATGCATGATATCCACATTTATTGATCTTCTTAAAGTGAAAACATATTTTACACTTATTGAAATATTATTTGATGGAATTTTTATCCAAATGTGCACTGAAATGGCATTAGAAATTTGTCATCTATCCAAAAATATAGATTTTAGTAGACAAAGAATTCAGAACACTTATGTTATACAATCTTATATAATCAATCTTTAAACTCAAATGTTAAAGTTTGTGTATATATACACACACAAAGTAGAGATGGGTAATTTGAGGAGAAAAATATCTTATTTTCGTTTAAACTTTTTATTTTTAATAAAAGGTTTTTTTTTCAATAAGTTAATTTATCTTTCCAAAACCAAACCGTCATTTGTATCCTTCTGTTTGGAGAGAAAACTTTAAAGGCTTAGCCTTGTTAGCTACAGATGTCATAAAAGGCTACAATTTGAGAAGCAAATCAGTTCATTTGAATCAGTTACTATCTTTGCGTGATTCAAGCTTATTATCATTGCTACTAGTAGTGTGAAGTCTGTGAATCTTACCTTCATAGCACTGCCATTTTCAGAGAGGATCCAATACCCAAGCACTTCTAAGCACTTATAACTACCGTCTGAAGTTTAAGACTTCTCATTTTAGTGGTTAAAAAAATAACAGAATGAGAGCATTTAGAAATGATTAAACTAGTATTTTGGATGAGGTTGAAATTATATCTCACCTTTTATCCTTTTTTAATGACAACCAATGCTCAGACAACAGTCCATGGAAGATCACTGTGAGATATTAAGAAACTGGAGGTCCTAGGCTATTAGTAAGTATATTTAGAGATTGGCCTACACCCAGAAGCATGAGGCTTTACCTCTGTTCCAAAGTTTTTGTTAGCATTAGCTACAACTCTGGATAATCATGTTACTTGTTTAAGTTTGCAATTCTTCTTTGAACCTGGCTAAATTCTTGGCCCCACAAACACCCTGGCACAATGAGCTCCTCACAGGCTTAATCAAGGTCACCCTGGGATGGCGGTACAGCTATAAGTAAGGTGTTGAAGATGTTTTGATGTGGGGTGAGCTTGTAGGAAGCTTCATTGCGTTTAAAGGGATGGTCTGCTGAGCTAAAGTGAAACATGGACTGAAGTGTCTTCCTGAGTGAAATCTGTACCCAGATCTCCTAACTCCATGGTGAATTGGCTTCCCAGACACCATCTGCTGAGTGCTCTTGAGGCAGGCAAAGGCCCTCTGCCCTGCATTGCTCCATCTTTTTGGAAGACTGTTGCCACATCCTGCACTATGTATCTGTACTGGTTTGGCTTCATCGGCATCTGAAGGCACCAGGGCAAGGAGATGTGGATGTACAGCTCATCTGCTGCAGAAATAGTAAGAACTGCCATGTGAGAAGGCAGACAATTTTGGTTGGTCATGTCTTAAGCAATCATTGCAAGACTTGTTTGATGATGCCAGCTGATCCCTTCAGACACACAACCAGGTTACTGTGACTCAAAGATTTGCTGCAGGCAGAGGTGTCCAGGGAAGTACACTTACCCTGGAGCTGCTGCAGTGCAATTTGTCTTAGCTGAGACAACAGTTAAAGGCAGTTAATATAAACAATATTAACTTGCTTTTGCCACCCACAGGTAGGGAGTTAGAAAGACTCAGCTGACATGAAGTAACTTGTTAAACTGGGAGAGGCAGATGATGTCTCTGAGCCCTTATTCTGCTGCTTCAGGTCCTTCGAAAATGTACAGGCAATAAGAACATGTAAAACATGCCACCAATTTAGTTGATATTTCAGTGCTTATATTTTAGTTGTCTGTGTTTTCTCTGGTAAAGACATACATTTTAAACTTTATTAAATCAATATAAATAATAATTAAAATCCCATGTGACATTATGTATATCTATGCTGTTTTATTTTTGTATTTATTTTGTATTCGCTACTTGTCGACTATGCTACACAATAATATCATCCAACGCTCTGCTGTCTTTATTTTAATATCTATACTAATAGAGTATGTTAACACTATTTTAATTGGCAGGAATTGCTACAAAGTCTATACCTCTCCATTGTAAATAATAACATTTAAGAAAGTTCCATCAAATTATCACATTACCGACTGTGTTGGCCTCAGCATAAAAGAGAAACTCTTTTTACAGTGATAATTTTCAGGAATTTCTCACTATTTCTCTCTCTTATTAGTACACGTTTTTCTCTGAGAAAAGTGATAAAATTGAGGATGCAATTACATTGACAGGAATCAAGGACATCATGACTGCATCCTGGATTTTATCACTCCTCTTTGCAGAGAGGACATTTTCTCTACAGAAAAGGATGTCATTCCTGACTGAACATCACAATTGTTACAAAAACAGACCTTTAAAAAATGGCAATGTTGTCTGAGATGCTGAAATCATCAGGTAATAGTTTTTGCCCAAGGAAATAGATTGAAATTATTAGAAATATCTGTATTTAAAGGATTACCATCTGATTATCTAGGGGTCACATCTATCACTATTATAGTCGTAGCTTTGAATGTCTAGAAGGGATTGGCTTATGTCATATATCATATCATATCTGGCCTATATATCATATTATATAAATTACACCATAATCCAGGGAAATTGTAAATATGTGCATGTGTATGTATATATACATTCATATGATGTGATAGATGAAATTCATATGATAGAAGATTATTTTATGTTTTAGAAAAAATACAAAACATTGCAATTCTAAACAGTTTTTTGCCAGATTTCCATATCACATTTAATCCTGGGGTATGGATTAAATATTAAATTGTTAGCTACACAGAAGACTGTTCATCTTTTATTAATATATTGTCTTCCTCATTTCAGTCAGAGCATATCCACTGACTTCATTATGGGAATAGTCAATCATGGCAAGAATAATTTCTTACAAAGAAATATATTGTTTTAACAAAATGGTACATTTCCCCCAATTTTATTTTTACACTAGAAAGATTTAATTAGTTTGGATTTTCTCTTCTTCCATTCCAACTGTTCTTGTGATTAAGACATTCAGTTAAAAACTACTGTTGACTCATCAAACATACCCATAGTGGAATGTTTATTGACTTGTCAAACATAGCAAGAACTCTGCTTTGATTAAATTATTATCTTTTTAATTGATAATTAATTTAGCCAAAATTACACTTTATCAGGAAAGATCCCTCATGGAATATCTAAACAAATGTTTTTGCAACCAGTGGAAGTACTGGTTAGCTTTTATGGTCAGATGTCACATTGTTGGTCTGAAATGAGTTACAACTCCTGCACTTAATTATTCTCACTCATTGAAAGTTCAGTCTACACACTGGCTGAAAGTTCTCTATCACGAATGTAACAATATAGACTTAACGGGCATGCTCAAGTGTTACCTCCTGGGAATTATGCTCCAGCTGTCCTACAGACCAAGGTCTGGATGGCAGGAATAGTCTATGGTGTTATCATCTGGTTTATCTCAGGAACTACACTTCTTGAAATCACCCAAAACCTTTCCCTCTAGCACATTTTTAGACCTGTTAGAAAAGTCTTAAGCAGGCATGAGTTACTGGTTGAGGGTACAGGTTTGTTCCCTAGAGCAGTGGATCTGTTTCTAGGGTTAGAGATCTCTCAAGATCAGACCTCAAGGCTAGGTAGGATTCAGGGCAGAAAAATAGTGAGAACACAGGGAAAGAGAATCAAAATTTTAGCAGCCTACAGGTGCATGAATCATTGTATTTAAAGAAGGGAGAGTTTGTGGTTCTCTTGCAATTACAGACTCTTAGTCTGATAAAGCAATCTGGCTTGGTTACTTCTTACACATTCCAATATACCTTCCAATAATCCTTCCACATCCACTAGCCCTGTACCAATGCCTCAGGGCACCTCAGATGGTTTTAAATACCTGTGTGAGCACAGTCAGTGCTCAGATTCAGACATGTTTCTGTTCTATCACAGTGAAAAAATAATAATAATTCGATGTAATTGCCTTTCTCAAGGCTGTACTATTTTATATTTTCTTATAGATCCACACAACCTAATGAAATCTAAGTTAAGGCCTATGTTTTGGAGCCTGCAGAGAAATCTTAGATGGGTTGCAGTGCATTTTACACCAAGTGCATTTTAACAGTCGCCTGGGAATGCATGAACACAGTGCAACTTGAAAAGCAATAAGGAAAAGGATCAGAATGTCTGCCATGGGTACAGTCTAATAACAGGGGGTCAGTAATACCCTGGGAAAAGTAAAATGGCTTGTCCCTGAGGCTAGATGGGAGTGAAAGAATCTTACAGCACAGAATTAGTTTGAAATGTGCCAGTTCAAAACGAACATTGTCATGTCTCAGATTCAATAAGATAAGTGTAAGAGCACTCGATGAGGTTATGGCCTGAACCATCACACTCATTAAAGGGTTGTTACTATGGAGCTATCAACAAAAGCCTGGACCAAACTGATGGTGCAGGAATTTTAACCCTCTTCAGGTACTGTGAATTACTTGTGTGATGAGGATTGGTAAATTACAGTGCTACAGATAGATAAGACTAAATTAAGCTAGAAAGTTTCTTACACTCAGTAATCTTACACTCAGTAACTGGTACTGTGTCCTCCCAAGAGTGCAGGAGTTTAGAGACTAGTCTACACTGTCTTACTCAGAGAAACTCTTTAAAACAGGACTGGAACAAATCAGTGAAACTTCTGTTTGATTCATGTAGATTTAAGTCTGCTTCTTGGAGACCATCAATCTCTAATGATGGTCATCAAGCAGCACTGGCTTTATATTCATGAACTTTGATAAAAATAGATCTTAAATTAATACTCATTGGCTTAAATAATTTTCATTGAGGACTGGGTCCCCAAACTGCAAATTTAAACCATGAAATTAAACAACAAAAGATACTCCTTTACCTGATAAAAGTTCATCAGGACTAAAGTTTGTAAGTTATCTTTGCTATAATTTAAAATACCACAGAATCACTGAGGTGGGAAAGTACTTCTGGAGATCACCAAGTCCAACACAAACAAAATCAGTGAGAGCAGGTTGTTTATAGCCATGTATAGTTGGGGTTTGAATATCTTAAGGGATGGAGACTTCAGAATATCTCTGGGTAACTTGTTCCAGTGTTTGATCACACAGACGGTAAAAAGCTTTTTTCTTACGTTTAAATAAAATTTCCATCTTTGCCTGTGTTCTTTACTTATCCTAACAGGCATTTATACACATTAATAAGATTGCCATGAGCTTCTCTTCTCCAGACTGAAACGGTTCCAGCTCTCACAACCTCTGCCCCAAGCCCTTTTTCATCTTTGTGATCCTTTCCTGGACTCAGGTCTCCGTATGTCTTGTATTGGGGAGCCCAAAATTTGACACAGCACTCCAGGTATATCACACCAGTGCTAATTAGAGGTGAAAGATCACCTCCCTCAACCTGTTGATGATGCTCTCCCTGATGCAGCCCAGGAGGATGTTTGCTGCCTTTGCTGCAATGTTCAGGTTCGATTTGTTCACTAGGACCCTCAGGTCCTTCTCTGCAAATTTCTTTCCAGATAGTCAGCCCCCAGTATGCACTGATGCTTGGGTTATTCCTCTCCTGCTACAGGATTTGACATTTCTCATTGTTGAACATCATGAGATTCATCTCTGTCCAACTCCCCAGTGTGTCAAAGTCCCTCTGAATGGTAGCACACCCATCTGGTGTATTAATCAACTCGTATCATTTGCAAACACACTGAGGGTGAAACCTGTCCCATCATCTATGTTAATAATGAAGATGTTGAATGGTATTGGCCCCAGTATTAATCCTTGGGGTATACCTGTAGTCACTGGCCTCCAGCAAGGCTTTGTGCAGCTGATCCCAACCCTTTGAGCCTGGTAGTTCTCAGGAAACTCTCCTGTTTGCCATGACCTTTCAGACATAATCAAGAATGTTCTCACAATGACATCATACAGCTCCCTTGGCACTCTACATGCTTGGACAGTGAATCTATATTCCTCCCTGGCCACCTGCCCTGCTTCTACCTCTTGTATGTTTCTTTTTCATGTTTGAGTTTAGTCAGGAACTCCTTGTTCATTCATGCAGGCCTCCTGCTGCCTTTGCTTGATATCCTGGACATGGGGATGCATCACTCTTGAGCTTGGAGAAGGTGATTCTTGAAAATGAACCATCTCCCCTTGACACCTCTGCTGCCCATGGCCTCCCAGAGGACTCTTCCAAGTAGATCCCTGAACAGGCTAAAGTCTGCTCTCTTGAAGTCAGGGCTTGTGACACTGCTTTTTGCTTTTTTTCCTCTCTTCTCAGGATCCCAAACTCCACTCTCTCATGATCACTGCAGACAAAGCTACCCCCAGTTTTCATATCCCCATACAATTCTTCCTGGTTTGTAAGTATGAGGTCCAGCAAGGCATCTTGCCTCATCAGCTCCTCAATCAATCACCTGTGTCAGGAAGTTACCATCAATGAACTCCAGAAACCTCCTGAGTTGCTTGTGCCCTGCTGTGCTGCCCCTGCAGCAGATATTGGGGTGACTGAGGGCCCCCACGAGGACCAGAGCCTGAGACTTCTTCCAGATCTCTGAGGAAGGCCATAATATGTAAGAATATTTCTAATACCAAGGAAAAAAGGTGTTTGGGAATAGATTCAGTTTAAGTAGCCTGTCCATCGAAGTTATTTAGGTCATTGTAGATTAGGAGCCTCACAGTAGTTGTCCATTATATGAGAAATCAAACAATTTATTCATACAGCACTGTCAGCTGCAATCTTTTTTTCTTCTGCTGCAACTGTCTCAGAGGGAATGGTGTGCACAGCAAAGCTCCCAAGAGCTTTACTGTACAAGAATATATAATAATGTTTGGCATGAAATAATAAATACCCAGAGGGCCTGATCCTATGTGGTCCTGATGATTTCATGGAAGACATAAAGTATCCACAGTGCCTTGCCAAGTCAGAGAATTTTAAGATCTCTGGGCATCTCAGAAGACGAGCTCAGAGGCTTCTAATAGCTGACTGATATGCTGAATTAATCAGATTATTGGTGCACTGGGTTTATATACCTATTCATATTGCAGTCAAGTCATATTCGTATTCTGTTTACATTTTACATCTGAGGAGGCTGAAAAGCAGTCATGCACAAGGAGATGCTTAATTATGAAATTCCTGTTCACGGGCATGAAGGTGAGCTGTGCAGTAGTGTGGGGAATTTAAAACCCTATGGTAGACTGGGTGTGCAAAACTTCATTATCAGCAAATGACACATGCAGAGATGGTAAGGAATCATCTGCTGTTATGTCTGTAACAGTCCCCTTTCCCTGCTATTTCTGACCTGTGTTTCTCTTTCTAGTGTCTCTCTATGGCAGGCTACAAACAGGATTGCTAAACTCTTTAGCTGCCAACAGATCACATCCTGAAGCATTCATGTATCAAGGCTTTTCTTCAGTCCAAGCGAGTCTTTCTTTTCAGAGAAAATTAAATACCCACTTGGGACTCAGGTGATGAGAAGAAGGAAAACTGATATCCCCAAGTCTCATCTCAGCCACAGAGACTGCTACATCCAGCATAGCTGAGCTGAGGGAAAGTGAGCAGTGACTTCAGCTAGCTTAGAAATTAAAAGCTAAAACACCGTTAAAGTTGCCTCACTGGTGACAGGAACAATGTCCCCTTGACTGCCAAAACAAGTTTTCAAGAACAGAGTGCTAGTGGGAAGGTATGGAGAGTTTTACAAATCCCAGAATGATCCATTTGGGGATGGGTAGCCTTCCTGGTGATTTCTGTGGTGTCTTGAGTATGCTTGTCCACCATGCAATACTCAGGGATGACCAGTGCCATTACCTTCCTTTTCCTGAGGGCCCACTGACAGTTTTTATAAATAAACTTTTGATCCAAACTAAGCCCTACTCAGAAGCAGAAAAAAGGCTGACAACTTATGAAAATTATTATAAACACCAACAAAAGGCTCTTAAAATTAAACAAACAACAAAACCCCTTAATCTTGAGAACAGCTACAAAAGGCACAGAAGAAGTTATGCAAAACAACTAGTGCTGATGGCAATTTTCAACATCTGTCTGGGATGCTTAGTAAGGCTGTTGCCTGTGGGTATCTGTCTACTTAAAAAGGAAGGGCAGTTCCTACACTCTTACTCACAGAGACTGAAGTTCTGTGCCTTGAACAGTTGCACTGAAATCAGTGACATTGCTGGGGGATCCAGGATTTGCTTACTGTAAGTAGCATTTATCAGCCCAAGAATAAAGTGCTTGAAAATTACAGATGATTTCCTGAACTTCCACCAGGAAAATGTCTCTCTTCCAGTGACAATTTAATATTTGCAGAAATTCATTCTGGCTTATCGAAGAGTTTTCCATGATTATTCAGGACTCAGAATCACAGACAGACACTGTGGTATCCAGCCAATACTGATGCTTAACATGTCTTATCATGGCCCAACCCTCAATATTTAGATGTAAGAGCATAATATGCAAGTGAAATGCAACATGAGTAATGACTCAGTTCAGAGAATTTCTAAATAGTCAGCAATCTCTCCCCTGTTACTTATTGCAGAGAGGCAGAGACATATTGAACTGCATACCTATTACCTTTTGGGGACACATCACACTGCCATTCACAGGAGCGACTGAAATATTATTATTACTCCCTTAAAAAGAAAGGTCAAGAAAGAAAAGAATTGCTTTATACCGGCAGAGAAAAGGGTTGAGGTTTTTTTTACAAAAAAAAAAGGCTTTTTTTGTTCCTCTTTTTCTTTATAAGAAAGTATAATGATTCTGGACATTTTTACACAGAAAAACATTAGTGCCTATTGTTAATAAAAAAATAATTTCCCAAGGCACATTACAAATGTATTTCCACAGCATTTCACCTGCATGAGGAGCAAAGCCTGAGATCTGACTATATGTCCATACTGTCCCCAATTATACCAGCTTCTATTAGTAACATAGCAAAGCCCAGAACCCTCATTTGTAGTCATTCTTATCCGGGACCAGGATCTCATTTTTCATTAATACAACCAAAAATAATAGTGTTTCCCCAGGTCTAAAGTCTCCTTGCTCCACACAGACAAGGGAACAATCCTTTCTGACTGAAAACTTCTGCTGGCTTCATGTTGTGATGATGTTGCTGTGATGGCCAAATACTGCCCTCGTGCAGCCCACACAAACCAACTGCAAAACATTATCACAAATGTCAGATATTAAGAGCCATATCCTGCTCAGAGCAAGCATTTCTTATAAAAGCAGTGGATATTGTTGTCTGATGAAAGGTTTAATGGAGTGGTCTCTTGACCAGAGAGCCAGCTCCTCACCCAGTGTAATCCAGTCAGACTACATCAGAGTTTCTGCCCCCCAAAACTCTTTTTGCTTTCAGATAAGCAATGGCTCAGCAGACCATGTAAGTCTGCATGTTCCTCAAAGAGCAGAACCAGGCACCGAGCTGACCATTACACAAGACAGGACTCCTGTGTTGGCCACATCAGCCAATGTGACTGTACCTTTTCTCAGCCCACCAAAAGGAACTGGGATGTTAAAGGCAGGTTTTAGTACAACAGGGTTTAGAACAAAGCATGGGAACAAATTTTGGGAGTTCAGAGACACTAAAATATGCCCACTGTCTCCTCGAAGCACAGGTTCACATCCCTTTAATCTTGCTCACAGCAACTTTTTCAGCTTTCCCTGCTCTTAGCAACCTGTGTAGATTCCTTGGGACACCAGGAGAAGACTTTTTCTTGCTGTCTTCTCTGAGGTCTGGCTGTACTGATCATCTTTTGTCCTTTTGATCAGCCCCAACCTTATCCTTCACTGTCTCCCTTTGCTGCTTCTATTTCCAGAGGCCTCCCCTTGTCCACCACCCTCATTCACACTCTAGGGAAGGAGCAACTCATGTGCCCTTCCAGAAGGAACCATCTGAACCCAAAACAGCAGCCAGGAGGCCACTGTTCTTCCTCTTGCCCAGAGTCAAGGCTTTGAAAAGAGAGTAAGACACAATAAAGGTGTTTATAAAGACAGCGCTGCGCTTGAGCTCCTTCCACCTTCTACTCATTATTTAGCCTGCTCTCAGCACGGTACTTCAAGACACAAGAAGACAGGCTCCTACATGCTGAATGCTTCTCAGACTCTGGATGATGGCCAGGCCTTGTCCTGGAAGCCATATCTCAACAGGCAAGACAAGTGAATATTAGAGATAAGGAGGCTAAGTAACACTGTGGATCTCAGTCCATCTGGTGAAGGCTTTCCAGATTGGGACGTCTGGCCGTGTTTTGAACTGTGAAAAAAGAGAAAAAAGTCCTTTCTGTTTGTGTATATGTACATATATAAAATATATTCCTTTTCTATATATAAAAGGAATGCCAGGACATGTTGCTGAGCAGCTAAAACTTTATATTTTCCTCAAATTATCTTTTTTTTTGTAGCTTTTTATAAATGCATTACAAAATAAGAAAAAATCACTAAGTAATTCAGAAATGCCAGAATGAGTTAGCTTTCAACATTTTTTGACCATTTTATCCTGTTTTTAGCACTCTTTTCAAACAAAAAAATCCCTACCTATTCTGGAAGTCATTTTAACATCTGCCATTTCCACTGGGAACCAGGCTCCCAGATATGATTTTTTACCTGATCCATAGCACAAGTAAGAGGGACATCACCTGCCATGTCAGAGCCAGCATTTCTTTTCTTTGTGGAAGCAGGATTGCAGGGAAGGCTGTAAATGAATTGGAAGGTAAACATAAACTTTGCTATACGTGATCATTTGTATGTTCCAAACACCACACAAATTAATGCTGAGGAAGAGAACTGTACTTGGAGACCTGGAGTTGAACTCTTAAGCCAGAGATTTTGCAGTAATTAACACTGCTTCTCTCTAGCAGCAGTGTAGCAAAACTCAATGCAAGACCTACAGGAGGGGAAAGTGATTTTATTTTAAAACATACAGCAATGCTCTCACACCCACCTTCTTACAAGTGCCATGCTGTATGTTCAAATAGCCTGTATACCTATACCCATGTATATCCCAGTGTTTTGGCCAGGTTTCCTTGCAGCAACAGGAAGGAAAAGGGATGCTGGCTACCCAGCACTCATCATCTCTTCCTTAGGTTAGCCTTCAGGTGCTGCTTTTGGATGAGACTTTCTTGTACTGTTTCAGATCTGGAAATGGTTGTGATCTTCTGCCTCTACATTCTGTCCTCCCACTTCTGTGAAGCATTAGGATTTGCTTTTTAAAGTATCTAGTCTCTTCACCTGAACGGTGCTGAAAAGCATCTGTCATTTTCTTCTAGACGTCACCTCTTAATGACATAGATGGCTAGGTGATCTGTCTCTTTTTTTTTTTTTTTTTTTTTTTTTTTTTTTTAAAGTTTTCCCCTTCTTTTAGGATGTCCCTTGTTTTAGGTTGCCCTTTGTTACCTGTTCTGGATGTCCTGATGGGCTTCATGCAGATGTGCTGGGAACTTATTAAACTACCAACCCAGGTGCCATCAGCACTTGCCTTTCCTACAACCCATCTCCTGCCATTGCTCCTGCTTCTTCCACACCCAGACAGATCCATTAATTTTCCGTTTGGAGCAGTTTTAATGCTGCTATTACAAACATCTACAATCCTAATGGATAAGATAGAGCTGATGTCAAGTTCTGTTTAGCCAGCCTCTTTAATTAAAAAAGAAAAAAAAAAAAAAAAAAAATCATCCTGTCAGTGTTACAGCTGAAAAATCAGCCCCCAGCAATTAGGAAGATGCAATCACCCTATTTCTACTTCTTTCCTCAGGGCAGCATGCACAAAAAAATACATACATTCTGTGAAAAGAAGCATTCCGTTACTTACATTTTATAATCCCACTGCTGAGTTTTATGTATTTGATTTTTGCCTTTTAGTCAATGTCTTGTAATTGATTTTCCACCCCCCCTCCACAATTGGATGCAGTTTCCTGCAGTTATTATTGTGCTGAAATTTAAGCCTGTGTATATAATCCCAAGGTTAATAGAGGGCTTCAGGAAAGGAGGGAGAAATGTAACTGAGTGACAAAATTCACAGCCTCAGCAGCCTTATTAATGTGTGAGATTTAGGAGGAAATCTTTGTGTAAAGCGACAATACAGACTGCAGACTTAGTCACCCAATCTGCAGACACTGAGCATTTGGACTATTCCTGTTTATGCCTAATTACAGGGTGAGGTGAGAGGGTCCCAAAATAGGATCAGGATTTTAAGTGGGCTCAAGAGATTTACCAGAACCTTGATGCAGAATTGGGACTGGGAGCAAGAAGTAGTGCAGTAGGACCAAGTTTGGAGTAGTGAGCTAAAGTCAAGGGACTGTTGCTTTGGGTATCCTGCTTTCCAGGTGCAGTAACAGCCTCCCAAACACATATCTGCTTTCAGGAAGATTTATCTTCTGAGAGACTCTGGTTTCCTTCAGTCATCAGTGCTAATGAGAGGAAAAGTCTTAGGGAATCCCATGTACAGTCCAGACCAAAATTCCTACTTATTCTGGCTTACACACTAGACAGAGGAATAGAAGAGGCCATAATTGTATATTACATTACTGTCATAAGTGTTGAATAAGTAAACAGAGTAGTAGAAAAGGCAATTAAATGAGGTTTTAAAAATCCACATGCTGTATGTGTTGTAATTGTAAGGATTCTGTACACTTAGCTAATATTTTTTGGAAATTTTTCCCATCTTACATGCAGAGTATTAGGGTAGGAATTGCTGGACATTGGAAAACATTGTGCATTCTTAAAAATTCTGAAATCCTCCTAGGGCAAAGACATCACTTTTAATATATTTGGTGCTTATGACAGTACTTAAAATTTCTCACCTGTCATATTGCTAAAGTGATAACAGCCCTTCTATACAGCCCTTAAAAATATTGTCTATTTAATAAGGTAAGTCAGAGGTCCCAGGGATCACTTTATGTATAAACATGCACATAGAGCTTAAAGTACAAATAGCAAAATGTGCTTGGTGAAGAAAGAGCTAAGATATCAGCCTAGTGAGATGTTACCGTGAGAGAGAGATATCAATTTAGCTTGCACATCTCATGCTAAATAACATCTGCTGGATCAAGTCAGCTGATCCAAATGAAGTGATTAGGAATAATTGGCAGATGTGCATGTCAGTGTCTTTCCTCTTACAGAAAAATTCTGCATATGCACATGCCTGTTTCTCTATAGCCCATACAGAAAGGCTTCAACTTCTCCTCCTCCTGCCCCACCTGTCATTCAGAGGAACTGATAAAAATTGATGTTCTGTTAATGTACTGCACCTGACCACCTCCTAATGTTGCAGGTCATTTATAACTTCCCAGCTGCTCATTATATGCTGCTTATTTTTTTTTGAAACCTAAACATCCACACAGACACATGCTCACAGACTGCTTCAGCCTATGGCAAGTCCAGAAGCCATAGCAACCAGCAGAGAAACCCCAGCTTGTTTGAGCTGCACTCCCCGACACTTTCTTCTCATCACACAAGATGCCCTGACTCTCAGCCAAACAGGATATAAGCCTTTCACTTAAAACTCACTGTTTAGAAGGGATAGTCAAGTATGGTTTATTATTTCATACTCTGGTCAAAGCCTCCACCTTTTCTTTGGTTATCACATGCTGCCCATATCCTTCAGGATATGAAAATAATTTTTTTTTTTTTTTTTTTAAATAAGCTTAGGTTCTCTCCTGCAAAATTTCAAATTCAGGGTTCAAACAGACATCAACTTTTTCTAAAAGTAACTAGCTACATCTACATGTATAACGCACAGTAGAGGTGGAAACCAGTTAGCCATTAATGATTCTGGGTACAAGAGTGTTAGCACCCACAGGCTTTCTGATCTAGCTAATACATTTCATTTTACAATTCAAGTGCTATCTGCTCTCAGCTGCGGTGGTGTAAGTAAGGTCATCAGTAAGGCTGTGCTGTGAGACACTCACCAGGGACAGGCACCTCTGCACAGAGGCTCAGGCTTCCTGAAGCCCCCACAGCCATCCCTGCTCCATTCCTGCAACACCCTGGAGCTCCCACAAAGTCACCGGCAGACCTTGGCAAGGACCCTGCCAAAGCCCCTCTCCTTGCCTGCTGCTGCACCACATCCCTGAGAGGCTTCAGGCATCACATCGTGTTCTTCAGCACATCTTGGAGCCCACACCGTTTCCTATGTTATTTCAACCCAAAGTGAAACAGTCCCGGCTGTATCAGATGGCTCTGTCCCCACTGATCATCTATAATGGAGTTAACTCCAGTCCACTGAGGTGAAAGTGAAATCAGTGCCAGCTTTGATGTTTTAAAGGGAATTTTAACACATACTAGAAATGGCTTTTCTGCAGAAATTAATGATTTGATAAGAAAAAAAAACACCTGCTATAGTGGTTGGGAGGGGAAGGGAAGAAAGTGAAAACTGAAAATCTTGGTAAAGGATGCTCTTTTGTAGATGGATATCACTGAAAAAATGCTTCCTCAGTCCATCTTTTTTTTTTTTTTTTTATTCTAAAATCAATTAAAAAACCCTCAGCATTTGTCTCTTTAAATAAAAAAAGTGAGAAAAAATGCTTTTCAAAATTCATCATTTGACATCTTTGCAAGTGTTTCATTAACAATACCTACAACCTTGCTTTAATCGCACCTTGAAAGCTAAATAGTTGAGAAATACAGCTTAATATTTTCACTGGTTGTAGGAAGTCTGTTAACAGGAGAACCTTTTAAAGCAGTCTGACGGTCTTAACATCACTTTACAAACTAGTTCTAAGCCTCCAGCAATGGAGAGGAAAGCAAAGGATGAAGTGTAGGTCATTTAAAAAAAAAAAACACCACCACCATCAACAACAAAAACAGTTATCAAAGTATAATATTCTCCCGGGCTTGTTATTCTAATACGTTCCATTGGTGCTCAGCCTTATCTTCTCAAGACCCATGGACCAATACAACTCTAAAATTACTAAATCCTAATTTCAACAGTTTGAATAAATCTAGGGAAAAGTCTCTGCTGGTGCTTTATATGCAGTTTATAGTGCAAAGTTAGACTGACAACTTTGGAAGTTGCTCTGTGATCTTGAAACACAAGGTGACTTTCAAGGAGGAGTCAGGATGATCCGGCTATATATCTCCTTCATAAACCAGTCACAGGATTTCCTGAGCAATTCTTGTGCCACGGGAAGTGCTCAAACTATAAAAATCACCCAACACCAGTGATGGAGACTCCACCACAGCCCTTGATAGATTTTAATGATTTATTATACTCACTGCTAAACAGTTATAGCTTATTTGTTCTCTGTATACATTAATTGTCAAAACGCCAAACTTTTAGTATGTCTGTTTGCTTGGCTGACGATCAGCTCTGTTTCCCCTGTAAGTTTTTATTAGCCTTGACATTATCTATTAACCTTCCTTGACAAGTTAAATAGATTGGGCCACTACTTGTTCACTGCAAAGCTTATTTGTCAAACCTACAATTATTCTCTTGAGCGACAGCTTGTTTTCCATTTCAAGCTACCCCAGATAACACAGCATTTATAGGTAGAAGCCACATGAGCAAACTATAGCCTCTTAAAAAAAAAGTGAATTGAAGTTGCAGAGACGCATGTCTCCATTTTGTGGGCAGTAGTTTATTTCCAGTCTCCTGTACTTCTTACAGCCAAACTTAGCCCCGCTCCTCAACTTCTGAGGAGCTGGAAGGATACCAGCGGGTGATGCTCTGTCACAGCCTGAACCAGCAGAAAGTGAAGCGGTACCTTCTCACTTCTAACTTTATCAACTCTTGCAGTTGCATTCCTTTTGGCGGGTGGCAAGCAAAAGCTCTGGCTGGTCTTCAGCCTGTGGCTCGTAAATGTACCTTCTGTGCTTAGCCCACAATCCCAAATAAAAGTTGAGAATCCAAATATGTCATGTTGGCCACATACTAGCTCCGTCAGGCTGACTGACATTTCTCTGTGCAACTCTGAAATACAGAAAGCAGGGACACTCACACAGCACAGTCAGCCAGAGGCAAACAAGTACGTCTGATGACAGTCGCTGGGGGCAGCGATGGTGACAGACCGCTCCAAGAGCTCACCCATCCCCACATTAGCACCAGTGCAGCTGTCACACACAAGCAGTGACAGATAGATGTGGGGATGTCTAAGAAAATAACACACATTCTTATTCAAAATGCATGTAGCTAACATGATATGAGGCATGGTGAATAGCAAGTATTTTTACATTCATAGTGCCATGAATGTCAGCAGCAGTTTGACAATGAGCAGTAAATTTACTAATGGCTGAAGTATAGCAAAATAGTAAGAAATACCTAGTTTTAATATCCTTATTCTCAAGCTAATATCAAGTACTACAAATATGAAATAAATACAAGAACCTAGGACATCCATACAAAGCCATAAATTCATGAAAATTCCTGATTATTAGGACCGACACTTCCAAATGCATGGGATATTCAAAATGCACTATACCTGCCCAGTAAAACCACAGGCACTCACTGGTGGCAGGACAAGCCAATAGATCACCTACACAAACACCATCTTCTGCATCTCATGGGGGTTTATAGTGGTGTCAACACAGCTGCTTACGTACAGAGAAGCTGTCATCCTAGTTAGGTCAACGTGTGCAGCTGTAGTATCAGCATAGCAGGAAGATTGCTACTGGCATGGCACTGCAGCCAACATAGTCTGGTCTTCCAAAATGAAAGCATGGGCAACAATTTCCTCCATCCTTGATTATTTCAAGTGATTTGCAGCTTTAGTTTTATTATGATAATTCAAATCAATGCCTGGAAAAAGGGTAGTGGGTGTTTATCAGCACATGAATTATCACACCCTTATGATGCCCAATAACACAGCAGACACAAACCACACACACTCCTGGGGGAAAGCTGTATTGCCTCTCCCATTCCAGTAACATTCTTTTCCCTGAGGAAAAACTGTTACAGGAGCCGAAATGGGATGAGGGAGAAGTGCAAGAGAAAAGGTTGTCTGTTGTAGGCAAAGAGATATGTGGGAGAATTGTACCTCTTCATGATGTACTGCAGCTGCTACCAAGGGATGAAATCCTCCCAGGACTCCCAGTTTTGCAGTAACACCATATAATCCAAGTAGGAGGGAATAAGCACCCTGCTCTTCCCCCCACCCAATTCTCTCAGCTAAAACAATCCAACGCACAATATAAGCTGTTCCAGAAGTTCCTATTCAAATTCCAACAAAACACAAGTTCTAAATTTCCAAACATTGCTTTATAATTTTTGGCAGGGGGTTCAAAAACAAGGCAAGGCAAAACCATGATGCTATCATTCCCCTGCCTCTCAATTTGACCAAACTACAGTCCAATAGTTCCTGTGAAATTCTGCTATATAGTAAAAAGGAGTTTTCCCTTCTAAGTTAAATATATTTTGATTAGAGACAACTGTTCCATTTTTCCGTATGTCAAATTTCCCTACACCCTAAAAAATACAAAACATAACACTATTTTGTATATAAAAATACCAATTACTTTGGCCACACATTATTTTAATAGAAGATTACCAAAGAAGTCATCTTCTACTCATGAAATCAGGACTCTCCTCTAAGCTACTCCTATTTACTCATGTGAAGAATAGCAAAAAACAGTGCTGCATAAACCATGAGTTTCATCTAGAAAGAAATGGTTAACTCCAAGTGCTGCAATCCCACCCTCAACTATTTTTCTACTTTGATACATTTGAAAGGAACAAGGCAACAGATTAACAGAGAGGATTTAAGCAGTATTACTGGAGAGTTAGCCAATTTACTCAATGAATTGCCCTATAGCCACAGCAAGGACTACAGGACTCCTGGACAACCTTGCCTGATGCTGCTGTGAGAATCTCGGCCTCAACTGGATGATTCCTAAATTCTTCTCCCCTCTTACCCTCTTTTTCCCCACTAGTTTAGATCCTGCTAAAGTAAAGTCCTTGACAGGAAGTTCAAAACTTAGACAGGTCACTGAAAGAACCAACTACTTCCACAAATACAAACTCGTATAGCAGTGGAAGGCAACTTTTATTGAACTCTGAGATGATCAATTGCAAAGCACAGCAATAAAATCCAGAACTGCAACATTCAGTAACAGCCTGAAATGCAGAATTGATTTTTAATATCATAAGTGTTTGACATGCAGTTTCTGCAGGACACTTAAAGCTTTAAAACTTTGTTTTAATCAGTGTAATTTATCACTCCTTCCCCAATACACACTTGTGTTCTAAATTGCAGTGACTTCTTGATTTCTGAGAAGTAAGGCACTACAGTGTCCTTCCAGAGTAATTACAGATTATCATAGCAGATGCTTCCCTCTGAGACCTGAAGTTCAAGAGTGTCCATGGAAGAAAATGCAACTGGTGACTGAAGATGTATATCCAGTGATGAATAACTATCACCACTGCTATCAAAACAGCCATTGCATTCTAGGTGATCTACTGTCAGGCTCAAGAGGAAGTCTTCAGTGCACAGAGCAGAGCTGACTGTCCATCCTCTCACCTAGGGAAACTCTTTGCTCTATTCTGGAGAATTCATTAAAGCTGCCCTGTTCAAGACGGGACATGTTTTAACTGTAGTTTCTAACAATCAGTATGTTCTTACGGATGGGGACAAGGCACTGAATAAAGAGCTCTGCATTTATAATTTTGGAATAGGAGTTGCAGCTACTGCAATGCTTTCAATTGCACATTCATCAGTGCCACGGCGGATTCTGAAGTAACCATCTTCTCCCCATGATGTGCCCCAGCTGTTCTTCACAATCCAGAACTTCTCACCACTTTCTGGGTCTCTACCATAGCCCACCAGCAAGACAGCATGATTGGTCAATTCAAAAGGATTGAAGTCATCCTGCAGCCCAGTGTGATGGTAGATCCCTTCTTTATAAAGCATGAAATCACTATAAACCTCAAAGGCAACAGCCATTGGGCCATGCAGAACAAGCTCGAGTTTCATCAGGGCTTCATTGCAAGCTCCATAGAAACCACCAACATAGTGGTACTCAGAAGTGTAATAGTGGTAACAGCTGCGCTTGAAAGCGCATGGAGAATCTTGGGCTGTGTAAGGGAAGCAGTCCTCTTCCACCACACCGAAGTCTTGGACATACTTTCCAGCAATGAGGTATGGGAAGCCACCATCACAACCTAAAGAAAAAAAAAAATCTGCTTATTCCCTTAGAGAGTTATTTGAGGTGGGAGACTCTCCTGTTCAAATCTTTTGGAATACTTTTAGATACAGTATTGACCACAAACTGCAGTGACCCCAGAATCCTAATATTCCAGTTACCTATAGCCAGCTTTCTCAAACACACAAGACAAAATTCACCTCAGTGAGAGCTATACTGGGAACACTAATGCAAGGACCACCTTCTCATTCAATTGCTCTTGACATTCCCCATCAGGAAGAGCTGTTAGTTACATGCAGTAAAAAGACCTGTCCTAACACTGGCACTGTCCTTTGGAAAGCTTTAGTCATTGCTTTTGCTTATTTCCCCCTCCCTATATGCTCCTCCTCCCTTTAAATATGCTTTTGGGAAGATATTTGATTCTGCACTTTCTAGGCGTGCATTGCAATTTAGTTACATTTTTAGCCCTACTCCTTATATATTTCCCATCTCCCAAGTAGATCTACCTAAAATCCAGTAACATCCTAAGCATGAGGCCCTACAGCAAGGTTGGTTGATAACTCTGGAATATTTTCTGCACTCTTTCAAAACAAGAAGTGCTATGAAATATAGCCTGTCAGATGCTTTATGAAAAAACTAAACCATGGGTGATGGGGAAGGTATGGAAGTTTTTAATATACAGCCTTCTCCTGCAGCATTATCATTACTGAAATTTGTCTTTGTACACACCAGTGTACTTACCCTGAGAATACTGGCTGCAAGACACAACCTGCTGGGGACTAAAAATTGGTTTCTGAGTGTTGTTTGTGAGGATACGTATTCTTGCTTCCAGCATGCCCATAGAGGAAAATGCATAACAGCTGCCACATGAGCCTGAGAGGAAAAAAAGGAACCATGAAGAGCAGTCAGTAACACAAACAAGGCAAGTCACCTGCATTCAGGTACAGCTATTGCTAAGAGTCCACTGAGAAGAGTCAAAACCTACCAGGCAGTGATTAAACTTGAACACTAACAGAGTAAAAACTTCAAATACACATTTAGTTTTTAAGCATGCAATTAATAACAAACAGTTCTAACAACTTCTGAAGGAACACTGAGCTTATTTGAGAATAAGAGACAAAATGTTGCTGTTCAGTGTTTTCCAGTAGTATCATTTAAAAACTATGCTATTCCTTCAGAATTAACTTACAGAGACCACATTAGCAGGGCTGAAAAAGCTCATGACCTACTGCCTCAGACTATAACCATTTATGAAGCACATATGCTAAGGGGCAATGAACTATTTTAAGTGAATGCTGACAGTAATGTTCTAGATTATTTCAACCTATCAATGGATTTAATGCTGTAATTTCCAGTTGCAAAAATGTTCCACCTCTATAGCTACCCCTAAAATAACTGACTTTTGGAAGTCTAGTGTTCTAAATAGAAGGTTTGACATACTAGATTCATCCCAGCTCCCCTTATTTCCCCAAGGGCATGTAATTTTTACACTGACTTTTCTGAGGCACCCTAATTTCCCCTCTGTTTCCTGACAGTCAAGTCTCCTTACTTTTGCATCAAAATTTAGTACTGCTTCTAGTTTTAGGCCTCTTCTCCATAGGAGCTTCCTGTAACACATTAAAAACCTTTGGAAGTAGAATGACAGGCATCACAAGGGAAGACAATTACTTGGATGAGGTCCTATTTTATCTACTGATTGTCACCAAGGTGCCCGATTTCCTTTTGTATCCCCACAGTAGGAAAGTCAAATACTGCAGAGCTATGAAAAGGGGGGAGGCTTAAGGAACAAAACAAAATACTTTCTCCTGAACTGTGCAGGTGTATAAAAGCAAAGCTATTACAAAAGCAGGATTTTGTGAAATTGCATCTTCACTCAGACATATCTCTGAAGAGAAAGGTCAAAATCAGCCTGAACACAAACGTTCTTTGCTCAGCATGTCAAACTGGAGTAGTAAAAGGTGCCTCCTCTAGTCGCAGCATCTGAGATGGGCCACGCTGCAGAACACTTTGTTGCATTTTGTATGCAAAAGTGTAAAACATACAATTAACTCAGTCATTTCAGTCTGAAGCCTGTTGAGGTGGTTGCAAAATTTACTTCTTGCCTGCTACCACAGTGGTACCTGTGAGGCCTATGGCATGACAACCACATTGTATCAGCAGAGCGCCAACACAGCTGCAAGAGTAGCTGCTTTTCTGCAACTTCCCACCAATTCTCTTCCAAAGGCAATTACAGCTTCAGTCACATCACAGTCCGCTCACTCTGCTGCAAAGGGCTGTTACATTATGAGCAGTAAGGAGGAGACACAGCACATCTAGTGAAGAATCAGCTGACCAGGCTTTTCACCCACTTTTATCTGCAGAAAAAACTTGCAGAAAGAACTCAGCAAGAAATTGGAACTGCACTCTAAGGCAAAATCTGTAAGCTTAAAGATATAGTTACTGCTCCATGAACAACCTGAGAATTCAATCTTTACTTTCTTGACTACAGGAAATGCTAACAGGGATGTTAATATTCTGGCAGTAAATCCTACAGTCCAAGACAAATGCAGCTGCATGAAGCCTGCCATAGTCTCAAGGTACCTTACTGAGAATGCACGGTTTCTTTTTCATTCTCACCCACTTTAGATGCTATGTTTTTTTTCTCCTTATGTAAAGAGCAGTGACACCACAAGCATGTGAGATCTGAGAAGCCATCCTCTTGTAATTCATACGATTCTCTCTGTACATGCCAGACAACTTGTATCTTACTACTTGCAGCCTTTTCCCACATGGCATTTTCTAATTAGTCATCTAATAATCTTAATGATATACAACTAAGACTTTCTAATACCATAATTTTAATGAAGCACTGATATCCAGTGCCTCAAAACATCATACAAGTTATCATAAGCAAGACTTAATTTGTATGTCAGCACTCTTTTGCACAAGGTCATCTTTTGGAGGTTTTATTTTGTGTTGGTTTTATTGTTCTTTTTCTGTTTTAAAGCTTAAATGCCAAATTCTAATTTAATGGAGCAGAATGCATATTCCACAGACAGTTAACATATTTAGCATGGATTCTCAGATTACAAGGAAAGTGCAAGCAGCTTTATTATTGGAAGTAACAGACTCGTTCTCACCTATAGAAAATTTGAAACAACACAATGGGGAAAAGGTAAGTTTGGGTCCAAGCATTCAACTGTTTGGAAGGTAAAAGAGCCCTTGGGATATTCACATTTCATACCAGGAGAACGTACAGGACTCACACCTACATTTCT
This sequence comes from Tyto alba, assembly GCF_018691265.1. Taxonomy (NCBI): domain Eukaryota; kingdom Metazoa; phylum Chordata; class Aves; order Strigiformes; family Tytonidae; genus Tyto; species Tyto alba. The sequence goes on from NW_024881282.1 coordinate 9,443,292, forward strand.
TATTGTCATCTTTTAATGAAGCCGTGTGTCAGCTTGTGAGCTAGAACTCCCACAAGTTCTTCTGCTACAAGGAGTCCAGCTGACAAAATCTGGCAGAACTAAGCCATAAATGAGGCACCAGTGATTTAAGTCATCCTCTCCCCACCATGCTAATATTCTGTTCCTTTCCCCTGCAAGTTGCAATCAGGTAGCTACCAGTAGGTGCAAGTTTATTTAAAAATGGTGGAGCAGGGAAGGCGACACGTTAACTGAATCCACACCTGGCCTCTAATATGTAACCATCTAATGCAGACATCTCAGACCATAGTGCTTTAAAAGCACTCCCTATAGAATAAACATGTTCTAGAATAGTATCCTTTTAAATCTATACTTCAAGCTAAATACCACTCTATCATAGGGACAAGTAAAAAAAAATATAAAACACCCCAGCTTTTACAAGTGTTCGGTATTTATTGGTGTCCACACTTTTCATAGTGTCTTGAAACTAGCCACTTAAGCAACTCAAAGTTATCAGGGTGATAAGATTTAGAGGCATCAAAAAATTTTCATGGGTTTATTCACTAAAGCTACATGATAATTTGCCACAGGAAATACAGAAAGAATTAAATGTATGTGAGTTCTGTCAGCATGCAGAAAACCATGACTGAGACCGTTTGGACAAAACTTGACAGTTGTCTTTATGCAGGGCACTATGGTAATTGGCTTTCACTCCAGCAAGAGATATTGCTGCTTTGATCAGCCAGCACCACCACCTATTTTGGTATAGTGTTGTCAGCCAGGACTCCACCCAGTTTCTACAGGTTACTCATAGTAAAGATGAGATCTGTCAACTGCAAGACACTAGACAAAACCTCCTCACTAACAGCAAATTAAAAAGTGCAAAGGAGCTCTACAGCAATTCGTGCAGAGTTTTGGCGTATTTATTTTTTTTACCTTGATTTCGAACAGGGCTGACGTAATTGACGCCATTCACATTTCTCCAGTCCCAGGATTCTGGCAAGCTTGAAACTTTTTTGAGCAACTCGGGTGTTAGAGGTGCAGGCTTTGGTCTAAAGAGAAAATGCTTCTCAGTAACATCACTCTAGGCAACAAAACAATCATGTAAGACTCAGCTGTCATCTTCTAGCTTCCACTAGTTGCACATACTTCATGCTAAGCAATTTGAAATAGTCTTCATCTCAGCTGAGTGGGTGTCAGTCTCAAGAGATTAGTTTCAGCAAGATGCAGGACCTACTCAAATCCCTCCCCGAGGGAACTGTATTACTAAGTATCCAAAAGCTGTTGAGGTCAAATACTTCTGAACCAATCCAAAGTAACTCTCAGTAACTGTAGCAATGCAGGACTCTACAACTGCTATTTTATATCTTTGCCATCACAAGGTATGCAGAATATCTGACTGCAGAAGGCAGCATGCACTGACAGCACCTACACACTGTTTAATTGCAGACACAGACATGACTGACATCAACACTTCAATAACTGCAGTCCCACTTGCCCTGGAGACTTCCCCGGAACAAGTTTTTACTATGACTATTGAAGCAGCATTGAGTGTTCCTTGTCCTCATCTACTACCTGCAGCCAAGTGATGCTCATATATCAGCCAGCCAAGAGCTTCCTGCATTCAGCTTTCACATAACCTGATGCTTGTCCCATAAGTCATGCATCAAGTGGCACTCACAAACACCAGACTCTGAAGTCTGTTCTGAAAGCATGAAAGGGGCCAGCAAAATACTGTCATGGCACTGCATGGTGCAAAAGAGCTTCCAAATAGATAGTCTTAAATACAGTAACCTAAAACAAGGAGGCTTCTGTCCATAGGATAATCCCATGCAAATCAAAATTTTTATGGCATTGTAAGACCTTCCTCGACAAACATACAATTGACATGGTTTAGAAAAGTAGCATTCTTACCCACAGTAATATCAGAGTAGAAAAAGCAGAAATACAAAGAAGGTAAAACAGCTGTAAAGGGAAACTTCCGATCAAAGAATGCTAGTCCTCAAATTAGAGGACAGTGCATTCATTCCCATTACCAGTCTCTGCCATGTGATCTGCAAGACCCTGAAGGCAACCTCAAGGCTACTTCATGCTCTTCACTCTATTCCTGTTAAAGTGGACTCTGGTTGAATGCATGGCAAATTATCAAAGTAACCAGGGAATTTTCTCAGAAAATCTTAATTATTCATGTTTAATAGAAGAATGATGTTCACTACTTCTTAATTGCAATTATGAACTAGTGGAACCAAGATGGTCAAGCAGAAGCTCATGACTATGGCACGTAGCCGATGGGTAGACAGGAATGTGATATGACAGCTGAGACTGTCCCCACTTCTTCCCTGCACATATGAATTCATCAGCAAGTTACTGGGCAAGATTAGAGGGTAGATGATCCTATTTGTTTCAACTGCTCGAGACAACAGATGCTCAGAATAATCATTCAAATATATTCAGATACATTGGCACTCCATGAAAATAAGCTGGAAGGCCCTGAAACTTGATTAAACATCTGAACTACAAGCCAAAACACAGCTAGGAAAAGCCAGGACAAATACAACAGATTATTGGCAGCAGTGGGGTTTATGGGAAAAGAAAGTCCTTAAGTACCTTGTAACTCTGGAATAGAGACCCCCAGATCTTCTAGTTAGTTCTTCCAGCGCAAAGTTCTCATACTCCTTGTATCTTGTTGCTCTCCAGGACTTCTGGTGAGCATTGATAGCGCTTACAAAGTTGAAGTTGTGCACATAACGTCTGCTTGAAAGTCTGCAAGCAAAAGCAACCAATAAAACAGTAAGAAAATGACTGGGATTGAAAAGTAAAAGCGTTCTCTAAATTGAACATGGAAGAGAGTAACTCTGGAAGAGTGTCCTGTTAGGTACTCATTAAGAAACATGCAATTATTGGATCAAAGCAAGGTTTCTGAAATTTGAGACTGACAAACTAGAAGGATACAATCATCATCTGTAGATATGCCAGTTCTGTAATTGGCCTTCACCGCAGAATGAAGGAGCATCTGTGTGATGCAACTGGCACATCTTCCTCTGTCTTTGTGCGTTCAGTTTTATTCCCAACACTATCACTGGCTTTAACTTTGCCCTCAGTCACAGAATTGGTCCATATGGTTTTAGCTGAAACACGAAGCAGAGTTATCAAAACTTTTTATTCCAGTAAAAGGTCACTTGTGTTGCTTACCTTCCCCTGGGCTTCTGGAGAGGTAGCTCATTTATGTGAGCATCTGAGGGAGATGAAGAAATCTTCTGTCCACTGAAACAAGCCCAATTGTGGCCAAGTACATCATGTACCCATCCTGGTAGAGTCTCATTACAGTAGCTGGTTACATTCTGACCTTCCTTTTTGTACTGTAATGTGAAGAGGTTATGCTTGTGTTGAGTAAATGCATTTGGTAGCATAGCAGTAGTCCCTACACGTAGCTGCTTCTTGCCTATGTTTCAGAGGAAGTAGCCAAACCTATATTCCAGATCAAGCAGTATCGTGTTTGATTTCAAGACCAAGAAGCACAGAGAAAAGGTTAGGTATTTGAAAGAAATTGATTTTCATCAAATTGCTAGACAAAGATGAACAGGTTGTGACTTGCACTTTTAGCAACAAAGCATGCATTAGTAGCAGTATCAACTAACAGGTGCTAATCACTTGGGCTCAACAGTTACTTTCTAGTCAAAATGAAAGAGGTATATTAGTACTTACCCTTCTCTTCAAGGCCCTGTGCTTTCCTGCACCAAATATGTGACTAGTCAAACAAACCCTGGACTACTGAAAAAGTTTGAGAAACTAAGACTCACAGCAGCATGAAAAGTAAACACAGGGAGGATAGCAAGTTTCTCAGCCAGTGATCTCAAGGAGAACTCTATTGCACATTTCTGTTTTAGAAGAAAGAATCAAAGATGAGACTTCCTGCAACTCCTTTAAGTTTGAGCTGTGGTGGAAGAGCATCAATAAACCATTTCACCTTAGCTATCAAAATGAGACAATAAGAAATGATGATCCATTGAGAGCAACTCATTTGAAGTTGGCAGTGAGGGGAGTGTTACTAAAGCCTCAAGTCCCAAGTTCTAATACCTCCTTATTCAGCCACACAAGTCTTCATTTCACCACTGAAAAGGAGTAATAAGTTAATTTATTCAGTAAAATGTGTCTTCATACAACAGTTAGAACTAACACTTTCCCCAGCTGTGCAAGTTTCCTGGATTAGCAATTCTTTGACAGCAGAACGTCCCAGGGAAATAACAAAAATCTTTACTCATCTCAAGGTTAACGTTAAGTCTGTTTTGTATTAAGCTACACAGGAACCTGAAAACCCCACAAAACAAAAGCTTTAACTTGATTCTTCTAATCATACAAATCACTTAGAGTCCAGGTTTCCTACTCCAATATTACTTTAATAAATCCCATCCCATTTGAGTTGCACATGTACAATGGTACAGGGATTTTGTAGCTACGATTGCACAAAATGCTTTCTCAGCCTCTTTGCTGAAGTAGGTGATTGCTTACAGTAACGGAAACACCTTAAAATGGAAAACAAAGTAAATAAAACAGACTGGGATGTTTGTGGCTGTGTCAAGGCTCTGTGGGGAATCTGAAGAACACAGTGAAATAACTAAGTCTCAGTCAGAGGGATAAAATTAAATGTTAATCCTCTGACTTTTAGAGCAATGGGAATTTGTTTTGTCCCCAGTGCAGAGGTTGCAGAGGCATCACATCTACACCCTTGCTTGTCTAGCAAGGCAAGTATGTTTGCTGACTGGAGCAGGATGGTGGCACTAGAAGGCTGAGCTGTTACCTTGTTCTATTCATCTTGTCTTACTGTGCAAGACTGTGTGATATGGGGAATAACTACACTTGGCCAAATACCAAGGGCAAGGTCCAAAGATGACTCTTGAGAAACACTGTCTTCACAAGAGCATTGCTAGAAATCTAGACACTACCAAAGCAACAAGTTGCTGACTTTATATTAGTAAGTCACTGTGAGAGTACTTTATTTGGCTCTACATGATAATGTAAATTAATACCTAGCTGTCTTTATCTCAAAGCTGCCACAGATTGAAACCAGACCAAGCACAACCATTCCTGATAAGTATATGCCTTCAATCTGAATACTTGAAGATTATTCAAGAACAGGACTGCTTCCTGCAACAATCAGATGCAGATCCTGCCTAGAATGGAGTTATATTGAATCAAAACAAGTGGAACAGATTTCAGGCTTAACTCATTGCCTTTTTTTCCAAGAAGATATCTGCTAACTAGAAAATTAAAGCAACTTGCCTTTTTTTCTCCTAGAAATCCCTCTCCTTTTTCTGGAGATTAAATTTATTGGGTTTAAGATGTAGATAGATAACCAGAAAAGCATTCACACCATTTGTGCAACTTATCTTCCAGGAAAGTGAATTTAGCAAGTTTCTTATGCTGTTCTTTCAGCGAAACTAGGAAGGAGGTGACGGGACAATCAGTGGCAATGCTTCAAAATAAGAAACAAAAACTAATTTCAGTCTGTGTAGAAGCCTAAAATTAAGCAATCCAAATCCTCTGTAGCTATCTTTTTGTAGACTGGCTGACTGTAAGCTACTACTGAACTGGATTTTAAAAAGGTATATGAAGACTTCGAGATCTTCGCCATCAATGACATAAAGGAATCTGAACTCCAAGAGCCATTTTCAGCTAGGAAATTAAAATATACCCATAAGGTCTCAATTTGTTCCCCCCACCCCCCACCCAGGCCAACTCCCAACTTTGAATTGAGAGCCACTGATGTAGAGAAGTGGTGGAGAAACCTTTAAAAAACACAATACTTACACTTATTTTCTACAAGCTAGCTAACTCCCCAGTGGGCCACATGTTAGAGGAACTAAAATGGGATAGCAAAGTCATCACTGCCATGACAAGGATACCCATCCACTTACTACCAGAAGGTGCAGCATCAAATCAGTATTTCGTTGCTAAAACCACATGCAACATTGCTTATTTCATTAGGAGACAGGCTCTGACAGATTAGATCTAGCACATCTGGCTGCACCCATTTTAGAGGACCTACTACGAGCATGTCTGCTCAATCAACAGTCCTACAGGGGTGAGGTATCACTGCATGAACAACTGCTGGCTCAGGTGGATGTGAATTATAACGCCAGACCCAACCGAAGCTGCCGGCACGGTACCCAGCACATCTGTAGAACCCATCACAGAACAGCATCCTTCATGGAGGACAACAGACACACAGCTGCAACCACCAGCAACTTCCCAACAACTGTTGCATATAATTCCTCTGCAGACTTAAGATGGTTTTCATTTTTAAGTTAATAAAAGACCACTGCAGCCATTACACATGTGATAATTTCATCAGCCAATGCTCACATCTCCAGCATTAAGTAAACTCCATCCAGTGATCTGACCAATCTGGAACTAAAGGCACCCAAATTACAGTCACAGTTCAAACTCTGATGTTTGAAAATATTAAGCTTTAATTTTATTTCAAATGCATATTTTTCTCAAGTCTGACAAGACCTGTAACTTTGCCTAATGTCAGAGTTTAGCCAAGGAACTCCAACACTCACCTTAAAAGGCTTTATGTACCTAAATTTCAAGGCTTGCTATTAGATACTTGAACCTAGCTGAGCTTTTTGGTACTGTATACTTTTAGTAAAGTCTTTCCTGTGTTGATCGTCATGACATAATCTAATTGTATATTTAATTCTAGTCCTGGTAAAAAAAAAAATTAATCGTTTAAAGCTTTCTTTAAGTTTTTAATCTCCCTAAGAGGAATGCAAGAAAGGATGGAGGCCTTATTGGACACGGCATTTTAACAGGGATTCAGCAATGCTACATACACAGGCTGCCATCCCATCCTCTTTCACATCTGTTGTTCCCAATTTAAGCAATGTTTAGACAATAAGACATCTCATGTTCCAGGAGGAAGGACTAGCTGTTAAGCCTGGTGGAAAGACTTATCACTGATTTGTTAACAAATTTACAAGTGTGCTTAAGCATTTTACATTCTTAATTATAACACAATTGCAGACTTGCAGATGCTTTACTGTACCAAAATACAGAAGATATTAACAGAACAAATGACTGCATCTTCCTACCTGATATAAAATGCAAACAAATATCAAATACAGATGCATTTTCTTTCCTTGAGGGAACATTCTGTAATTCAGAGATTTATGCTTTCAGATTTATACTTTAGGGAAGCAGCAGTTGCACATTGCCAGTTAAATAAGTCCAACTAAGATAGTTTAGTTTCAGTTGATTTGCAGGATGATTAAATAGCATTAGCAACTCTAACACTTCTATTTTAGCAACACTGAATAAAATGCATTCAGTTTTTTTTTTTTAATATTGTAACATTTAAACATGAACTGATGTCACTTATCTATGCTGGCTATTTTAGAACAGAAGTCCTTGGTTTTACCCAAATTGGTGGGCACTGGGGAAGAGAGGAAAAGATGTGACAAAGATGTCACCGAGTCATTCTGGAAAAGATTATAAAATATTCCACTACTCAAGTTACTAATAATTTTTTTTTTTGCTCAAGTAGTGCTAATGTTTTAATATGAAGAAAGACCAGATTTCTGTTTTTTGATAGAGGACACCTCAAAAGTTGCAAGTAGTACCCCTTAGCTTAAGGTACAAACAGCAAGAATCTTACCAGACTGTTCCCCTTCAAAGTGATAGTCCTAATGTTAAATACTAAAAAGATATCAAATAATTAAAACAAGTTAGCCTCAACCTTCCTTTCAGCCTCACTCTAGCTTTTTATGCCACGCTGTTCCTACTTCTTTTGCCATTCCTTGGAAAAAAGTATCTTTAAAGCCTTATAACTTGCATAGCCCTACAGAACCCTTATATCATCCAGCAGAAGCATGTGCTCAAGCTTCTGCCAAGAGTCAGTACACTAACTGCGCATCCAAGTTCAGTATAGGGACTTTTCAGCAGCACAAATTAATCAAGAAAAAAGAGCCTTGCCATAAAACAAACAAGTTATCTTGTGCTGCAAAAAAACACCAGGCAGAGTAACTAGACCTTGTGAGAAGCAGAATGCAAGAATGCAGTAGGATGCTGCATTTAACTTAGCAAGCCTTGAGGGACAGGTCTGTGTACAACAACAGTTAGAAATAAAACACTGTTAGAGCTCTTTTACTTAAGCTATTAAAGCAAACTGAGGGAAAAATACATTTATTAGCTCACCCAATTCACTCCGGTGTAGAAAGTAATTTCCCCATAGTTCCCCTCCATAAAAGAATAAATAATTTGTAAAGGCAGCAAGGCCCTACAAAAAAATTTAGTAGGTGTCTGTTTAGTAAGCCACATGAACAAAAGGCTATTAAAAACTCACTGAAACATGCATCATCAGACATGCTGTGTCTGTATCCACACAGTACAGTTGCTCTGATAAAGCCACCATTTAGATAAGCCCACAATATTCTTGTTAGTAATTAATAGCTTCATTCTTTAACATTAAGCAAAAATACACTGGAAGTTCAATTAGCACCAGTTCCATTTCTATGCTTGAAACACATGAAGTACTGTATTGGCTGGCTTAGACACTGCCATTCACTTTGCCTAGCAACTACATCCTCTCTGTTCAGTGGCAGAATATGAGGAAAGTGTTAAAGCATCATAGTAGGTAAATCAGGATGCATTATCTGCCCTGTCACCATGATGGTATTTTAGCCACATAAGTTGACTTTAGTGCAACATAAACAGAACTTGAAATTTATGAGTAGCTTTTAAGCAATGAATACTTTCCTGACAAGCCCAAACCCACAGCCATGGATGATGTACAAGTCTTTCTGTGTTATGGCTGCTCCATGAACCAAAAAATTATTCCACGATCAAGTGGCAACTCAAGAACAGTGTTCACATTGGAAGGTTATTTCAGAGTGAAACTAAGTAATTTTATCAAGTAGTAAAAACAATAGCAAATTACTCCATATTAAACATATTAGTTCTGCACCACCTTTCTGTAAAGCAAGAGACTGGCAGCAAAGTAATTCTTCCTTCCCATGAATTCCAGAGGGACTTTGTCTAATGACTTTCTACAGTCTCAATAATGATCAAGGCTAAGCGATATTCTAAAAGATTGCTTTTATGCTTTCCTCTTGCTGCATTTCAAGGGAGGAGGGCCCTCTCCGATTCACATTCTCATCTACCCTATTTTACTCCAAGTTCTTCTAGATTATGACCAACACTAAGCAAGTGAAGTCTGATATGTTCACATCACTTTTAGGTGCAAATGGTAGAAGTATTTTAAATAATACACAATCATTCTTCAAAAACTGAAGCATGCACTGATCAGGGTATATTAGCTGTCCCCTAGAAACTTTACAGTAGGAAATGACTGAATAAGTCCTAAAATAGCATTAACTGCATTTGATAAAAGAAATCACATTTTCAGTTTATACAAGGACTAGATATTTTGTATTTATGTTTCTTATATAATGCAGTATTTATTTCTTTAAAAGTAAACAGATAGGCATATAGAAATATGTTACAACTTGAAGCAGTTCATAAGGAACCACTTCTTCCCCTCAAGTCCCCACTGACAATTGTGAAATAACAGTTCTGCAGATAGACAATATTGCAAATTGTTGCCTAATAAACTAGTTGCCTGCAGCAAAAAAAAAATGCATGTACTATCTGCTGTGCTATTTCCTCATGCTTCTCAGCCATTATACTTGCATCTCAGTAATCTGTTGTTTCCTTTACAGCTGCAAAATTAGAGAGGGTAACTGAATTGGGCTCTAATCCTCTCTAATATTTAAGGAAAGAAGCCTTTAATTTAAGCATGTCTTGCTGATAGAATCCTTACTACTGAACAATAAGCCAAACAAGTTTGCTATTTCTCAATACCAAAAGCAACTGTAAAACTAACAATTAATCCATTTGCCTACAAAGGACTAAGACACACTCATGGCCATGAAATTCAAGCTATTGTGTATTGCTACTGCTCAGGTGTATATTTGACTTATTTTGTTTTAAGCAGCAAGTTGGATCAGATGACCTCGAGAAGTTCCTTCCAGCCTGATTTATTCTGTAACACAGTTTTAGTATGTTGTTTAAGAGTACTCTTGCAAATCAATGCACTTACATTTTCATAAACACACAGGAGTACATGAGATTAACGTTTATCAATCACCTAATTTAGTGCTCATCTTCCAGCCATGTATTTCACAAGGTATAGATAGCAGCATTAGAGACTTCAGTGACTCTCAGCTCTCTTCAAGTTGATGCCTAACAGCTTCATTCACATTCCAGAGCAGGCCACTCACTGTTTCTGTGATTAAATTCCTCACATTCAAGAATTAGCTTGATAATCAACACTTGTTTCAACTGCTCACCATACTGGCTTGTAAAGTAACACTGCATTTCAGTGTAAAATATCAGTCTAAGGATTCCCAGTCCCCTAGTTCAACTATATTTCCCGTCAGATGAATCCACCAAGGCCAGTAATGATGCTGAATTCCACCTGCCAGAGTCAACATCTCTTCTGAGTTCACAGACAATACTACAATAGACAGTGCTCCACTATCCTCACAGAGGCAGCAACTCCTGCCACTTTTGAGGCTGGCCCTCCCACTGCAGGGAAGCTCAAAGAGGTGTCCCTGCCTGAGAACTTTCAGAGTAATTCTGCCCAGGTAGAGCACCCTTCCATGTCTGTAGTTTTTGCTGTATGACCTACTTTGTCAATTTAGTGTCACTACTTTATACAGATGAGAGAATGTCAATCACGTATTTCTCTCTCACACTTTGATTTTGCTTAAGTATAAGACCCTGTCTTATCCAGAAGCATTCTTATTTTAGAAGTTTACAGTTATATGATGGCACTAGCTTTGACAGATAGTTGATTTTATTTATAGTAGCTCATATAGTGCCATACTTTGGATTTGTGATGAAAAGTGTTGATAATACAGGGATGGTTTAGTTATTGCTGAGCAGCACTTACACAGAATCAAGCCCACATCTGCTTCTTACACCAGCAAGGAGGCTGGGGGTGCACAAGAAGCTGGGAGGGGACAGAGCAGGGAGAGCTGACTCCAACTAACCTAAGGGATATCCCAGACCATACAGCATTGTGGTCAGCAAGAAAGCTGGGGAAATGAGGATAAAATGGGGATATTCAGAGTCATGGTCTCTGCCTTCCTGCGTAAGAGTTACACATGATGAGGCCCTGCTTTCCTGGAAATCAGTAAACACCTGCCTGCTGGTGTGAAGCAGTGAATGAATTCCTTATTTATATAATCTTATATATGCACTTTTTGCTTTACCTATTAAACTACCTTTACCTCAACCCACAGTTTTCATACTTTTACCCTTCCGATTTTCTCCCCCATCCCACTGAGGGAGAATGAGCCTGGTACTTAGCTGCCCACTGGGTGTTAACCCACAACAAAGAGCATATAAACAACATCACCATTAGTCTTGTAAAACAACCTACACAGCCCTTTCCCTTAAGTTAAGTGAGCTCCAACCTGCACGGAGGAAGCAGCAGTTAAATCCGAGCCTCATACACCATTTCAATTCAATAAGGATTACAGTTCTCCTGGAAGAGTGGATCACTCACTCTTGTTAACATGGGAAAACACTGACTCGAAAATAGCTGTTGTGAAATAAGCCATCTACAATGGCTCCCAGAAAGACAATTTAAAGCAAAAGTAATTTCTTCACCCTTCTTATTACTATCCAAGGTTCAGTGATTTTATGTTTGGACAAGGCCTGGGTGTTTACTATTAGCTCACCTGAAGCCAGACACAAAATCATGCTTTCTGAAACATCCAAGAAACACGCTCACTGATCCTGCTGAGGGCTGCACTCACTATCTGAGCAGTCTTGCTGCGCAAAACATCTGTCTCCCAGGTAGTAAAGTCATCCTGCAGAAATGCTTCCAGCCACCCTCCAGATTGATAATGCCACTCATCAGGACAGCAGCAGAGCACTCCTTGGCAAGTGGGTCTTCTCCTGTCTAAGACTTGCCTACCTGCACTGCTTTCAGCTTGATCTGAAGTCATTAACAGGAAATGGAGGTAACAGTACTACCACAAAAGAACAATTATAGGCAGCAGAAAGTTTCCTTTGGTATTACAGTAGCATTGTGGAAATAAATTTAAAGATCCTAGAAATCATCAGCAAGGAGAACATATGGCTTTTCTAAAGTCTTCATGCATTTTGCTTTTATCTTTCCTTCAATATGTGATCAATGATGTTTGCTATTTCACTTGGGTCCATGGTGTCAGGAAGAAGAACTAAAAAGAACAAAAATTCCAGGCTACAGGGAGAGTTAGGTTCATGAAGGCCTTCAATTGCTTTAAGCATGCCCAGAAGGGAAAGCAGCAGCATCCATAAAAGATTTTTCAGATAATGCCCAGTGTGGAATATAAATACCTCTTCCCTCCCTCTGCTCCCTACACAGCCCCTGAATAACCGTTTTCTTACATAAAAAAAAAAACAAAACAAAACAAAACCAAAACAAAGTCTTGTATCTCATAATCCAGGCAAACCTTTGAGCTGAAGATAACAAAGTGTTATAGCTGCTTCACTGTGGAACTTGGGGACTAGAGAAGCCTAACTACAAGACATTTTAGCAACAGTCAGTGATGCAGAATACATCAAGTTAACTAACCTTAAAAAATGCAAACCACTTGTAGTCATTTATCACAATTTCGAAGCCTTGATTGTAAATCAAAGTGAAGAAACCATAGTTGCCCAGACTATCTTGAGCCACATGTAACTTCTGAAGATTCACAAGCACTGTTTTTTCCACAGGCCCTGCAAGAATTACAAACGTTATTTCATGATTACTGCGTGGAAGAGATAAAACCAAAAAACTAGTACAAATAACATTGTAACATTTATTTTATTCCCAAAGATGCTAAAATACACTCCTTGAATAGTCTTCTGCAAAAAGGCATCAAGCAAACACACTTCAGGGACTTCACTTACCTGTCAGTCTACATGCTCATTTTTTTCTACTGCTAGACAATATTTGCACATTTAATTAGCAACAGCACCAAACAGCTGTTACTAGGAAACATTAGCTTATTTAAATGTAATTTCCTATACAGCTACACAAGATGCTGTGTCACTCAGGCATTGTCTGCAGTGGCAAATCTTCCCCTGAAACACCCAGGATCAGGTTTCAGCCACACCAGCTCCTTCATACCAGTACCCTGGCTCCCTCCACCACTGGCCTCACCTCCATTGCTCCAACCAGCCACTTGCCTCACCTGAACAGAAAGCAAATGATTTCAAAAGAGGCAAAGTATCTGTTTTTCTGATAATACTGAAATGCAATAATCAAATAATAACTGCCCGCTATTATTATCCCCTCAATGGAGATGATATTTCTATTTCTCCTGAAGCCATCACACCCCCTCTGCAGCAAACTCTCAGCGCCAGTGGCAGGCCAAGAGTCACCCAGACGCATAGCCCCAATTTGCTGCTGGGGAAAAGCCGCTTTCAGGACAGGCTGAGCTGAGAGGGGAAGGCAACTGCGGGCTGCAAGGGAGCAAGACATGAACCAGCATGAGCCAGTGGTGCTCATGAGGAGGCCTAGCTGAATCCAAATCAAAACAAACAAAAAACCACACACACACACACAGACAAAAACTCCAAACAAACAAAATAAACACACACACAAAAAAAAAAAAAAAAAAAAAAAAAAAAAAACACAAACAAACAACCAAAAACACACAAAAAAATAAATTATGCAGAAGAGTGACATGGTTACCCACAGTGGTCACCCACCAGAGCCAGACTAACGGGAGTATAAAAGTCAATAATATTATTGGGTTTTTTTATCTTTCATATAATTAATTATTAATTCGAACTAAGCTCTCTCTGCCTGTAGCCGCCGGCGAGCCCTGCACGGGAGCCAGCCCCCCGGCCGCGGCCGAGCCGCGAAGCCGCTGCCCCGCAGCCCCTGCCCGCTCCAGGGCCGCGGGGCGCGGAGCCGCCGCTCCCCGCTCCCCCCAGCCCCGTCGCTCAGGCTCCCGGGGACCCGACACCCTCCCACCCCCGGGCGAGGCCGGGCGGGCCCCGGGGAAGCGGGGCAAGGGCCGGGCCGCCCCGCGGTCTCACCCGCCTGAGAGCAGTTGCCGTGCCGGCCGCCGCCCCGCCAGACGCGGAGCTGCCAGGCGCCCAGCAGGTCGGCGAAGGAGCAGTTGGCCGGCGTGTCGGCCCGCAGCGCCGCGGGCAGCACCGCCAGCGCCACCAGCACCCCGGCCCACACCGCCCGCCCTGCCATGACCCCGCTCCCGCCGACCGCCCGCCGCTGAAATGGGGCCCGGCCTCGCCACCTCCCCGCCCCCGGGCCCGGGCCCGCCCCGGGACGGCCGCGGCGCGCCGGGAGGGGCCGGGCCTCCGCGCCTCCCGCTGGGGCTGGGTGGCGGGAAGTGTGAGGTGGGGGGAAGGCCGCGGTGTGCTCCTGGGTCTGTAGGCCGGCAGAGGTGGGGCGTGCTGCCCCCTGTGTGTGAGTGTGTAAGGCTCTCGTGTGTGTGTGTGTGTGTGTGTGTGTGTGTGTGTGTGTGTGTGTGTAAGGCTCTCTGTGTCTGTGTCTGTGTCTGTGTGTGTGTGTGCGTGTAAGGCTCTCTGTGTCTGTGTCTGTGTGTGTGTGTGTGTAAGGCTCTCTGTGTCTGTGTGTGTGTGTGTGTGTGTAAGGCTCTCTGTGTCTGTGTGTGTGTGTGTGTGTGTGTGTGTAAGGCTCTCTGTGTCTGTGTGTGTGTGTGTGTGTAAGGCTGTGTGTGTGTGTGTGTGTGTGTGTGTGTGTGTGTAAGGCTCTCTGTGTCTGTGTGTGTGTGTGTAAGGCTCTCTGTGTCTGTGTGTGTGTGTGTAAGGCTCTCTGTGTCTGTGTGTGTAAGGCTCTGTGTGTGTGTGTGTGTGTGTAAGGCTCTGTGTGTGTGTGTGTAAGGCTCTCTGTGTCTGTGTGTGTGTGTGTAAGGCTCTGTGTGTGTGTGTGTGTAAGGCTCTCTGTGTGTGTGTGTGTGTGTGTGAGGCTCTCTGTGTGTGTGTGTGTGTGTGTGTAAGGCTCTCTGTGTCTGTGTGTCTGTGTGTGTGTGTCCCAACCCCACAGTGACATTACAGAGCCGGACACGCAGGGCATAGCTCCTCCTCATGTGTGTGTCTAAAGACAAAAATCAGCAAACATTTATACTACCTTAATCATACATATTCATTACATTTTTATCACATTTTTAACTTTTATGGGAACTCATTAGCATATCTTAATGTCTCTTGTCATCTTCAGGTGGTTGTCAAGAGTCTTTAGATGAAGGCTCGTAGTCTGTGTCTGCCAGTTGACCCTTACCTCTGTGCAAACTCAGTCCTGTTCTCATGCATATATTGTCCTTCAAGGCTGGCCTGGTCTGGTTTTGTTGCTAATTTGCAGCTTCCTTATCTTTATGTTTCTTTGCACCTGCTACTACAAGGCCGAACCATGTCAAGTAAGACTATGAGTTCCCACAAAGAAGTCCCTTTGGAAGTCCCTTTGGAAGTCCCTTTGGAACTCTGTAAAGGAGGAAGTCTTTTGCAAAGACAAAGTCCCTTTGCAGAATTTGCAAGTCCCTTTGAAAGCTCCCTACAAAGAGAAGTCCCCCCCCGAGCGGGGCAGGCCACCGGGGTTGGTCGCCGCTGTTACTTCAGGCGAGTGAGTACCTTGCAGCTGCAGAGGACGAGGCCACAGGTTTAGCGGCACAAAGTGACTCAGTTTCCTCAGCAGCCACACGCCACAGCTGAGAAACCATAGGGTGTCCTGCATGGGGTGTGGGCCCCAAAAACCTGTGCGGCCTTTGAGACCCTTTGTACAGAGCAGCAGTCAACAAAAACCACAGGAAGTCCTACCCGTGAGGGGGAAGCTTTAGCGACATGCAAAACGTGCACGTCCAGCAACCAGTATGCAGACGATGGGCACTGTGGAAGGTTAGAGATGTCTCCACCGAACTGTGAACCTCGGTGCGACTGGGTGTGCAGGGAAGTGGTGCCTGTTCCACTGTCTTTTCGGATTCAAAACTTCATGCTTTCACATCCTGAAAGTTATATATGCAATCAAGAAGGCTAAAAGACTTACTACTGGGTAAATATACCCTCATTTAAAAATAGAGTTATATAAAAAATAACCCCTTTCAGGGGAACAATAAATACATATAGTACTATGCTGTCTATAAAAATGATGCACTACCTTAACTGTGGCTGTAAATGTAAAATAATTTTGTTAAACTGGTATAAATCTACATGCAGATACTCTTATTACAGATTTCAACAGTTCAACTTTAACTAACTCACTTATGAGCTAAACTAGCTTTAAACTACAAGTGTCCTAATTTATTTTTTTATTGATTTAAATCAGGAGATTAGGAATTACAACAGTAAGTTTTATGTTTTAAGTAATATTTTATTTTATCACCATAACTTTGCTTTTATGCCATCTTCTCAACCTTTTGGGGAAGGATTAATTTGACATTTTGTTACTGATTCTTAGAGCAACCAGCTAATAGATGTTCTTACTCAGTCCCACAAAGAGATAAAAACATATTACACTAGTTTTGGGACAGTCTTTTAAGGATCCTGAAGCACTGACTTGGTAGGAAAATCAGATTTTCCTCCATGTTACAGACAAGAAAATAAATGCTGTTTCAGTTCATTAAGACTGTGTTGGCCAATAGTACCATTATGGGCATTAAAAAAAACAGAGCCCTAGCAACGTTTTTTCCAGAGGCAGCTACATTTTGCTGGACTTGCGGTACAAGTATATGTGCTTTGCCATTCCTGATCAAGCCTCTCTAATGAGATGTGGCTACACAGCATCATCCTATCTCCTTTCTTTACCAATGAGACTTTTTGGGGGGCTCCACACTTTCTGAAAGCAACCCAAAAGTTCCCTGTGACCTTAGGAAAAAGTCTGTGTTACAGTTCTTCATGTTTTATATGCAGGAACAGAAAAGGTCTGTGGTATCATCATCTTGTCCCCATGACGTTGTTTGCGTGATCCTGCCTCTGCATTTTCATACGCTTTGAACCTCAATTTTCGGTTTCAATTTTTAGCTACTGCAGGCTGTCATTGTGCAAAAACATATGGGTTTCTCTTTAATTGCCCTGGAGTTACAATAGATTATCGCAAATAGAGGTGTATTTTACATAACGAGGTTGTAAAATTGTTGCTGGGACCAGACAGAGGTGGTTTAAGTTCAGTCTGGCCTGTTGAGTTCACACTGGTTCTGCTCTTCAGCTGCAGTTTATTTTACCTGTTTGAGCAAGGTAAAAAAATCCCTGTACCTTGTCTCCAATAGTAATTGAGAGTTAATTACTTGCATGGAAAAAAAACTCCCCAGCTCACAAGCACTGACATACCTGGGTTTGTCAGTGAGATACAGCCATAAATTAGTACCAGTATGTGTGTGAGACACATGGGACAACTATGTTTGGTGACAGAATTGTCCTTTATCGTTACACTCTAGTAAGCTGATACCTGCCCTCCTGAGACCAAAAATGTTATCAAATCTCTTATAAGACCTCCTTAAACTGTGTGTTATCAGTGTTTTACAGAGCTCCTGAGACTGAGGGCGAAGTCAAACATGGAGAAGCCAAGTCAATGTGGTGGTTTATTGTCCCCAAGGGGAGTGGTTGGGTTAGTAACCTCCTGACAGCTATAGTAGGCACTGGTCTCTTTAGGAAGGTAATTGAAGTCAGTGTCATATGGGGGGGGGGGGGGAACCCTTCAAAAATAAACAGTTAAAATCCTCCAGAAAGTGAATAGGTTTCTGATGGGTTAGTGAGTTGAATCAGCTCAACAAAGGATCCAGCACTCACCTGAGGTAGATCAGGGATCAGCACATCCAGCAGCAATTGCATGGGGAAAAAGGGAGATTTTCCTTTGGTGACAGCGGATCTGAAGATTAGTTGTTAAATGCTTATATTCAGAATTTTGGCAAATACTGTCAAATAAAGTACTTATTTCTAGCCTGTCCCAATCCTGACTGCTTTCAGCTGTCACTTCCTATACAAGTAGAAGTGGTGCATGATTCTGTGGTGAAGTTCTGTGAGGAAATGATCTGACTAAAAATAATTTGGGAGCAAAAAACCCAGGGGTGGTTGTTATTCAGCCAGGTCAGTTGCCTAGTCTGGGAGCTAACCATGATCTGAGTGGCAATGAGCTACCCACAACTTTAAAGGAGACAACACAAATACATGCCTGGAGTGCTTCACAGAAAGCTAATTTTAGGGAAAACTGAACTGAAAAAAGGATCTTTGGACACAAAAACTATCTACTTATTTCAGATGTATCTAATAAAAAAATGATAACTCCTTATAAACCCTGCTGCACTTTTATTGATGTATCATCACCTCTACTACTGTTGAAGATGTTAGCACAATATAATGGCACTAATTTTAAAAAATACAGACCCTAAGCATAACTGAGGACTGCCTTTTCCGTTGCCTGTTTTGGAAAGGTGCAAGAATATGAGCATTTTTATGGTCCTGTGTAGGCTCTGAAATTAACTCCTTACTGAGACAGTTGTTGGTGTTCTGCAGATGGCTATCTGAAAGAGCAATGTCCTAATTACATGCCTTTAAAAAGTAAAAAGCTGTACTCAGAGGCTTATTTTTCAGAGCATTAATTCACACATGATCATTATCTCACTATAAAATTTGACCATTTTTTTTTACTGCAGGGTGCTTAATGCCAGCTTAGTACTATATGCTTTTATGCATGATTGAACTTATCCTGTTTACTTTGCAGTAAAACTGCAGAGCATTGCTTCTGGAGGTTTTTAGGAGGGCAGTAGCTAATATATATTCATTTTTTGCACTGATAAACTTAAGAAATTTTAAGGGAAGACACTTGCTGTGTGGAACAACTCAAACAGATGCTAGAAATTACAGGAGTTGGTTTTGTGAACAGAATCAACAGGGTGTTTTCTTACGTGTGTATATATAGATGATGTACAGCACTTTGCCTGGGAGATCTAAATTAATGACTGAAGCTTGTAGCTGTCTGGGAAAAAAATGCTGTTTTTCAGAAATTTGGTTCTGTTTTGGGGGGGGGGAATTTATTATTTATTCCAAAGCAGTAATTACTAATAAAACAGAAACAATGTAGAAGAATTCTATTTAAATTATTCTTTATAGAAACAGCTAATGTATTTCCTCAAAGTCTTTCAGTGTTATTTTATTATTTTCTTTATTTGCTCTAATGGGTAAAAAGGTAGCTTCTAAAGTGCTACCACTGTTCAAAGCCTAAATAATAATCACAGCAATAATAAATAGTATTAGGGTGGGATTTAAGCACAGTCCTAGCCAGCAGTGTAATGATATTTGGGGTTCTCTGACTGAGAGCATCATTCCTCCCAGGTATGTTAACACACCTGTCTGCAGGTCAGCATAGTGAGATGCACTGGGAAAATGATACAGCTGAATAAAAAACCTGAAAAAAAAGACATTCAGATAAATTCACTGAGTTGGACTTTAGCATGTCTCCAAACTAGTTGTACTGATGCACCTGGAAGATTATCTTGGTGAAGCGTGGGGCTGGGAATAGCTGGAGGTAGGGGGAGAGAAACGCTGTTCACTGCAATTGCAGCTGAAGCACCCACATGGTAGAAGGATGTCTGTGGAGACTGTTTTTTTCCTACAGCACCCTGCAAGGTTGGAAATCATAGTGTAATCTGATTCCTTAAGTCAAATATAAATATCATCTTTCAGTTAGTTCACCTGGCTTTTGTCCACTCGTGACTTATTTCTTCTGTCAACTTTTTCTGAAAGATGATACACAGAATACTTGACTGTATAGCGTGTGTGTATGTGTTTGTGTACAGATATAAATCCGTTGTTCCTGGAAAAACATGTCTTAATTTAAATGGTGTTGAATTTACACTCCTATTTAGAAAGTTAGGAAAATTGGGTGGAGGCTTCCTGGAAATTATTACTTTGGTTATTGTAATGACTATTAAAATAATTATGCTAATTTCATGTTGATTAAGACACTACTAAAATATCCAGATAGTGTTCCAATTAGGGCAGAATAACAGAAAATATTACTATAATTAAAAGCAACATGAAAATCCCATTCTTTTCAAAATTGTCAGGAGCTCAGTAAGTTTTAATATAGAGAAACCTGACTTCAAAATCTTAATTCTTTCAGGTATTTAAATCTGTAGAATATTATAGCATTAAGGAATCAAGACAGTGTCAGCTGGATGATTGTGTCCGGTTTGGTGTAGCCAATCCCAGAAAGATAAGGCTGAGCTGCTGAGACTCCAGAAACGTCTCTCCAGAGCACATCCAGCCTGTACAGGAAGATATAAGTTGGTACTGAGTGGATGGCGGCCTCTTGGAGAGACTTCCAGCCCCATGATTCAATGAAAAAAGGTGAGGAAAACCCTAAAATTAAGATTAATTTCTCAGTTACCTTCACTGGAGGGGAATGCCATTTTTCAGAAGCATCACATCTCATACACAAACAGCTTTTCTAAGTGCTTGGTACATATGAGCATTTTAATCTTCAAAGGATAAAGGGTTTTACAAACCTGAAGTAATTAACAATCTGCACAACCCCATAGGTAAACACTATTATTTTCACTGTTAGGAACTGGGGAAATTAAAGACAGAGAAGTTAAATTAATCTAGTGTCCTGCAAGTTCATGTTATATGTGGGTCAGGTAAGAAATTGGGTGGCCATGAAAAGTAGAAATCCTGATAGCAATAGAACGGTATCATGTTAAAATAAAACAATAATAAAAAAGCCTCCAAGAAAATGCATTATATTTAGACTTTCCAGTCAACTTTCAAATAGACAAACAATGAAATTGGTAACTCATTTCCCTTTCCTGGTGTTTGTTGCAGTTTGATGTTCTGCTTTAGCTGGTGCAATTGCAGGCTGCTGAATCAAAAAACAGTTCTGCTCTCCCTCTTCCTACCTCCCTCTTCTGCCAGCCCCAGCAGGTGCTTTTGTGGCATCAAAGCCAGAGATAGAGCAGTCACAGGTGAGCAAACTGATCAGACAAAAAAATACAACCTAATATACTCTCCCAAGCAAGGAATATTTTTCCATTGCATCAGCTCACTGAACCTGTGCCTAGACGGTCCCTGGCTCTGATGGAAGGCAGGAGAGAGGCAGGCAGGACCTGGAGTGGGGGAACGGCAGCATGTCCTTTGCTACAGTCACAGCAGTGGATCTGTTGCAGTGATGAACTGTGCTCCATAATAGGACCAGTTAATTCATGATCTAACCCACTTGTCCCAGAATTCTGGCACATTTTCTTATCCTGAGGTGCAAGTCGGCATTTTGCTAAAAGCTCTGGTTTGCACAAGGTTCTGCTTATTCCAGAGACAAAGATGACCCATTCAAAGCTGAGGAGGGGTTTATGTTGCAATTCAAGGGGTGCTCAGCTGCCCATTGAGAAACCAAATCAGTTTTATGTCATGGAATTGAGCGCTGCCTCCATCACAGTGATGCAGTTTGGTCATAGCACAGAGGTCCTCTGTGCATGCACGCACCTGTATGACTTCTGGGAGCTTGAATCATCCAGAAGGCTGTTACTGGTTCTTGCTCTCCCTCAGAAATTGGTGACAAAGGCATGTTCAGTGCAGCAAGAGGTGCTATGGTCTGTGTAGCAAATTTACTTGGCAGGTGGAAAGGTATTTCCAATGCATCACAGACCATTGCTGCCTGATAGGAGCCGGTGAACCAAAGGCACCCGTAAGTAATTCCTGTGCTTTATCAGCTGCTAAACTGAGACCAAAGAAAGTAAACTCCCACTCAAATATCAAAGCTTCTCTGTTTATTGCTATGTATTGCTGCCTGCAGACCACAAGAAACCTTCCAGTACTATATTAAGTATGCTCCCATTTGAGAAAGAATGAAACCCCAAAGGATATTTGCAATTATAAGTGCTTAGCGGACACCCTTTCTTTTATTAGAAATAATAATTCGGCTGAAGTCCTGACTAGTTTTAAAATGGGGCTGCATAGAGTGAATACACATAAGCAACTGTGTGGTGTGACCTCAAAGACAAATACCAGTTAAATTCTGGGAGTACAAGAGAAAGAACCATGTGCATATGCCAAATATTCATTAATGCTTTTCCACCCTGTGTTTTGAAAACAAACACTGGATGCTTTTTCTTTTTTTTTTTTTTTTTTTTTTTTTTTTTATTTCTTAGCTTGTTACTCCAAGCTGCCTTGTGGCTTATACAACTGATGCATTTTAAAGTGTGTCAAGAGCTTGTCAGTTTGTAGCACTTTTTCTGAAATGCTGCCAACTCAAAACGTTCCATTTTTCCATCAAACCTGAAGGTTGGCAGGAAAAAAATGTAACATCTTATCCAGTAAACTTTCTGTAATTGCCTTCCTGTTTATCACCAACTTCAGCCTCTAATTGGCTCTTACTCCTTCTACAACAGGGCCACAAAAAAATGGAGTCTGTCTTGGACTCTTTCACCTTGGTTTACATATGAAATTAAAAAGCTTTTTATCTGAGGCTGTTCCTTAACTCTTTTGAGACAGATGCAATCAGCCTTCAATATAAATCATAGGTTTTGCAAGTGCACTTTAGTTGTCTCCTTTTAAAGGAGATAAAGAAGTTTATTATCAGCTCAGCCATTCACTCCTTGCATGCAGGCAATTACGAAATGGAGGACACATCATTACTGGTTATTAATGCACTGGGGGAGGTGACACCAGAGACAAGGATGTGTGCAACCTGAAGCCAAAAGGCTGCTGGCAGAGCAGCAGGTGGGTACATACTGGACAGGTCAAAATTGAGTTTGGAAATCAGAAGGCTACTAGCCTGGAAGCAGCTGGGTTATCCCGAAGAAGGGGGGAAAACTGGGAGTGCTCTTAGGGTGGAGCAGAGTGAAGGATTACAGGATTCCCTGTTTGCCACAGCCCAGACCGAGCTCAGAGACCCAGAGACACATCTCCAGTCCTACAGTTCTGAAAGAACAAGTAGGCATGTATAGAAAGCATATTAAGGAGTCTATTTTAGAATCCTGTTTTGAACAGCCCTTTGAAGGAGCCTCTTTCTTTCTGTTCCCACTGTTTTCCACAGTGGGAACCTAAAGAATCGCACTGAAATATGCCATCAAGTTTAAAATTCCCTATTTTCTGAATGATGCTGAACTAAGAAAATAAAAACACTAGGCTGTTCATTTATGCTATTCAATAGCTGATCATATTCTTTCTTTAAAGAGACCAAGGTTTCTCTTCAGAGAAAATCTTAACTGTGTTAGTGTTGACTTTAATAGAATAAATTGAGTGTCAGAAGCTGCTTCCTCTGTTTTTAATCTATAAAGCCACTGAGTTAGTTGTCTTGAGTCTATCTCATCTTTAAACATGAGACTTTTAGCCATGAATACATTTGAGAAACTTGCAGGAAACCATTCAGTGCATATTCATCCATTTGTCTTAGAAAAAAAGAATTGTTCCCATAATTTTCAAATGTAATTTTCTAAAATATCATTAACAAATATGTTGTGTCCAAGATGCTTAAAAATAATTTGCACATATTTTGAAATGCCTCAAAACATGCCAATGATCTGAAATTGTGCCACAAACATCTTTGGAACATCAGTATGCAAATACACAAGATTTTGGACATCATCCACATCAATAGGGATGCTTTGACTTCTTTTAATGCAAAATTATGAGAATGAGTTGTCTTGTGATACTCTGAATTGGCACACCAGCCTTGTATGGCATGATTTAACTAACAGGAGGCAAAGGTGGTGTGCTCCCACTGAAGCTGTCATAAACACGAAATATAGCATACAAACACAGAAAGCCTGTCTGTTAAAATCAACAATGTTAGTCAGGGGAGGAGGGGGCAGCGATGGAGAAGAGGAGGCTCCAGGGCTCCAGATTTGAGCCTCTTTTCCAATTCATGTCAAACGCGAGCCAGTTCATGCAGGTGGAAGTGGTACTATGTCTAAAGCAGGGGGATGTGCCATGCGCCCTCACTTATTAGTAGTGCAGCGGATATGTCTTAATCACCACAAAACAGATGTACTACCCACGCTGAACTGGACTCCTGCCTTTTTTGCATTTGCTTTTTTAGAAACAAAGGCAAAATTTATGGTTTTTACATGTAATTTTCTGCCAGTATTTGGAGTCACATGTCACAGCATCATCTGAGCCTTAAAAATTATAGAACTACCATCTCTATTTTTAGTCTCTTTTCTGCCCAGTGTATTTTGTTTTCTGTTTTTTTCTTCAGCTCGCTGTTCTCAGTTTTTCCCTTCTCATTTCCGCTATGATTCTCCTTGGCTTGTTCCCTCTTGCAAGCAATTTTTACTTTATTGGAAGCAATATCAGACCTATTACAGAGCTGCAGGGCTCTCTTGCATTAACCTTAGGATTGCTTCACTCCACTTTGAGTAAGAAGCTGAGGACTAGTTTCTCACTATGTCTTTGTTTGTACTCCCCACCTATTGTCTCCAGATATTGTCTTGTCTACCAAATAGATAATCACAGGGAACAGAGCACAAGGGTTATGAATTGTGTGGGTTTTTGTTGTTTGTTTGTTTTTTTTTTTTGTTTTGTTTTTTTTTTTTTTTTTTTTTTTTCTTTTTTTATATACAGCATCTACCCCAATAGAGTCCTACAACTCCTAGGTAATGTTACACTATAAACAATGCATTATTTAATGCATTTGGTTTATTTAATAGCCTCATATAAGTTTGCAAATGCCAAAGCAGGAAAAGGAGGCTTCTGTAAGACTGAAAAACCACATTTTCTCTATCTTTTAGCCCTCCAGATCTGATTGTTTTCATAGTGATAACATTCCTGTGTTGATCTACATTCTATAGAGTCTTTGCATGGTGTCACATAGCAGAAACCCCACAGTGTCCTCTGGAGATGTGTGCAATGGTGCTCTCATAGGGAGGTTACATTTATTTGCACTAGCCCTAGTTTCTAAAACAGCAGTGTTGAGATGGGAGGAGAGGAATGAGGCCTGAAGCACTGAGTCGTGCCCCAGTACACTTTCTTTGCATCTAACTTCCATTTTACATGAGTATAAACAGATGCACGAAGCTGCAGTCAGGAGCAGGGTCCTGCCCATCTGTTTAAGAGACAGTATAAATCCATATTCTCACCCTGCCTCACAGTACACAGATACTTTGCATAAGAATTTACAGATGCAGAATACATTTTTGCAATCCCAAAGTACTCACCATCGCAGAAACCTGGGAAAGACATTCATAAGAACATCTTCCAGGTTTGCATCAAATATCACTTGATGCAGCTACCCAAAATGATGACGACTTCAGTATAGTAATTCCAAAGCCACAACCGATGTTGGCACATGTGAGTACAGTGGTGGAAAGGGTCCCTTTCTGAATATTGACATTATTTTACAAAGCATGGAGATTTTTGTTTTGAGTATTGATGAAACCAAGCCTTGATTAAAAGTTGCGGACATAATTCCTGGTTTTACACTGTGTACATCAAAATCCCCCTCTGGTTTCCCAGTCACTGAAGTAATAAGGAATCAGTCATTCTCCCCAGGTAGTCCACAATACTACTGAAAAAACCTGCTCAGAGCACATGAAAACAACTTTCTTTTGTGGTGTTGAATGACTGTTGAAAGAGCACTTTCAGATTTTGATGTCATTTGGAATAATTTGGAATAAAACTAACACTCTTCAGATTAAGACAGAAAACCCCTTGTCTCCTCTGACCTGCTAAATACTCCTTTGCCCCTGCTCAAGACAAAGTCTACACCTTTTCAAGGAGATACCAACAAAACAATGCTTCACATAACAAAGATACTCAGTGTGCCAGAGCTGTGGGACGTGCAGCCTGAAGTGTTGTCACCATCTTGGACTCCTACTCAACAGCAGCCACAAGCCAGCACATGGGACACGTACACAGGACACACAGGCTGGCAATCACACTGCTCCGCTCTGCAGCAGGTGAAGGCTGTCTTTTCATCTCTGTTCCCATGATCTTGCTGCAGGTATCTAATCTTGCTTTTAAATCAGGTATCTATTGTTCCTCAGCACAGCGCATATACAGCAACGGGTCCATTCTTTTCTAGATGGGGTAGAAGAGTTGAATGTCCCTAGAAGACAGACTATTTACCTGAACATCCAATTCAAGGCAATGGATAGAAGTTCACATCCAACAGATGTAATTTCTCACTTAAAGTGATGTAAGGACTGATAGGGTGTATTTCAGAAACAGCCATTTGAAGTTTTGTTTGGGTTTTCCTCATTGGATTTTTCACTATTTTAATGACATAGTTTATGAATGAGATAATTTTAAAGAGCAGTCAAGCTGCTCACAAATTATGTTCATACAAGAAAGCACCTGCTTGCTAAGCATATGTACGTTCACCACCTCAGAACAATATTTGCATTCTCCTATGTGTAAGGGTGCATCTGTGCTTTTTGCAGTTGTGGCCCAACCCCTCTGCTACCTGTGGGAGCAGTGAGTCTCTTTCTAGAGAAACAGAGAAAGCAAGGAGAGATTGTGCTCTGCTTCTTGTCTCTCCTTTTGAATTTTTCTGATGACTTCTGCTGAAGTCACTGGCTCTAGGAATTGTAAAGGCTTGGACTAAGTTGATTTCTCCTTGTTCTCTCTTCCTTCCTGAATATTTCAAACAAAATAAAACTTAGCAGAGACTTACTCAGCTTTCTGCTTCAACACCATGCTCTTCCCAACATTCTTCAGGCAGATAGGAAAAAACAGATTCCTGCAGGAGCAGAAGACCAAGTCCCTGCAGAGGGAAGCTCTTCTTTCTGAGCAACAGCATGGAGTGGGGAGATTGAAGGCTCTGATGAACAGCACTTGGGGATTTCTTTTCCATCCCCCTGGAAAAGAAGATGTCCAAAGTGTGAAGCATCATGAGATGATTCAGGTTGGGAAGGACTTTGGGCATCTCTACTCCAAGCAGCTGGCCAAAGCAGGATCAGCTCTGAACGAGGTCAGGTTGCTCAGGGCTTTATCCAGTTGTGTCCTGAAAACCTGCGAGAACAGAGTACAGAAACTGTATGGCCTCCATCCCACTGCCTGTCCTCATGGTGAAAAAACTTTTCCTAATATCCAGTCTGAATGTCTCCTGTAGTCTGTCATCCTTGTATCATGCACCCCTGTGAGGACCCTGGCTCTGTTTTCATGATGACACCACAGGGAAAGCCTTGCCTGACATCTTTCTGCAGTGCTATAAGGAGGCAATGAAACCATACTAATTAGCCCCAGCATAAGATGCTTGCCTAATTTAGAACTGCAACCATCTATTTTCCCCATACCCATTGTACAGGGGCAGGCTGGATGCAGAAGGAGACTGTGAGAGGTCTTGTGAGTTTTAAACAGTCCTGAAATGGCCTGAGGACATGGGAAAGCAATCAGCCCTCCTTCAATGGTGGTATTCTGTGGGCAGAAGTGAGATTTCTTCAGTGTTGGGAGTGGAGCCAGCAGACACCCTCACATTCACCTTTTCTGGGCAGCGAGGAGTCCAGATGGCTCCTGAAGCACAGCTCTCTGGAGGGATGTAGTCGGGCTTGAACTGGGTATACAGCGGTCTGTAGTTGTCAGAAGAGAGCAGAGACATGTGGTCAGCACAAATGCCTGTTTTCTGGTGTGTCCTGACAGCCTGGTGGGATTATTCTGTGTGTGATGCTTTGCTTTTTGGTTGGCCTGAGGTCTTGAGGTAGAGGGGAAGTTGTAAGATTCATACGGCCAGTTTTTTCTGTGTGACAGTGAGCGCTAGCAGCTTTGTGCATTTGAAAAAGGAAAGGTTAAACCTCCATGTGATACAGTTGTAAGAGGAAGAAAGAAAACCCAGCTGGGAGGTTTGTACTGAGATTAGCAGTGTCGGCAACTGTGAACCTGCAGCAGTTTTTCTAGCAGCATCCAGATCATCCCCAGCTCAGGGGCGATATTTCTGCTACAAGGACATCCTCCCCCATTCACAGAAGAGGCAAAGTGCAGTCCCTCTGGACTCTTCAAAGGCTCATTTATAACAGAAGGGAGTGGATACAGCTGTGTACTTCATTTTACAAAAATAAATGACACTTCTGCCCAAAGAAATGTCAGGCAAGTGTCAAGTGATCGTATCGCTTCTTTGCTTACCTGCAAAAGGAGTCAGAAGAGTTTAGCCTTCTCTCTCCCAGTGTGAAGTACTCGTTCATTTCATTTCACACTCCTTGCTTTGCGACTCATTTCTCTACATCCCGAGTTCACAACCTCTCTCACTTACATCCTCTCCTCTTCTGGGCAATTACATCCCTGCCCGGGAAAGCATTGCTGAACGCAGACTGAACATCGCAGCAAAGAGCATCCATTGCTGATTGTGCAATGATATCAAATCCTACTGCAAACTGGAGGTTAACATATGTACCCAATAATATGGTGCACACGTGTGCGAAATATTAGAATATTTAAGCAGTCAGGATTGGTTTTATAATCCTATGATTACTCCTTACCTAGTGTGAAGGATTTGTTAATCGTTAGCATTAAAAGCTGAAATCTGTGAAACCCAGCACTTGCCTTCATTTTAGGAAGATCATAAGGAAATTTGTAAGCCCATTGGACACAGACTGATTGAACAAGAAAAACAAGCATATTGCAATGTAAGGGCTTTCTCATAACTAGTTTCTCAATATATTTAATTTATGTTCTCAGGGATGATATTCAATTCAGTGTTTACACTTCACTTATTGTGCAGCAGCTGGTTTTGTTCCGAGTTTTGTTTTTAAGCAAGCATGAAAAAACAAAAGCAGAAGACATGGAAGTGTGTTATCAGCATTAAATCAATTCCTTCTTTACTGGTCATCTATAATTTTTCTGTTTGTTAGCTTACAGTTGAGGTTTTGGAGTGGTGGCTGGGTTGCATCTCCTGCCTAAGTTTTCCATGAAGAGACCTCACTACATCTTTCCAGGGACGAGCTATGGAGTCAAGGTCTGAGTGGTTTCATGAGGCACAAAATGAAGAAAACCAGGAAATTCCATAAGGGCAGAACAAGAAAGACCAGCAGTTCGTTTTTAGACATAACCCTCAAAGAAGTTTGAAGACTGATTATTAATATCTTGACAGAATCTTGAGGCTGCAGGCAAACAGATGTACCCGGATACCTCATTACTGAAAAAGCCATTTAGGACAAATAACAGGTGAGAGAAGAAAGGAAAAAGGTATAATTTAGGGTTCTGACAGATCTCAATGGTGTAAATGTTGCTGTCTCAGCTGAGTTGGCAGGGTAGAACGTATATGTTACCTGTGTCCAACATATGTGCAGAACAGCCTTGCTAGACCACAGCCTGACACACAAGCTTAAGCTGAGGCTGGAGGAGCAGGGTTGGGTTACCCAAGGCAGAAGGTTTGCCACAGGCATCTGGGAGAGTGGCAGTAGATCCATCTTCATGAACACAAACCATGGTTCTCAGACAATCCAACTGCACATTAAAATTTGCAACTCATCAGCCCTTGGGATTAGCTTAAAACTTCCAGACAGGTGTGAACACTTTTCCACAGTTTTAATGTTTAATATAACTCTCCTTCTCAGTAAGGGGTTGCCTATGAGAGGTGTGTTCCTAAAGCAGTCAATAAGAATGCCATGCATTTTTTTTTTTCTCCCTAAAAGAGTATGTAGCACTAAAATGCTAAAGTGATACTGAATGATACTCAATACCTGAATTTCTGAGTTTTCCAGAAAACTTGCTGAGCAGCCCTTGAGAAGCACACTGATGTTCATGTGAGCAGAGGATTCCTCATGGCTTGTGGGCTCTGGCTGAAGAGAAGTTCTTCCTGACTGACCTGGGCTGTCCTCTTGCTCCCTCCTTTGAGAGGAAAGCCTGACACATACAACACTAAAACAGAGCATGGTGCCAAGCACTGTTCAAAAGTCTCAGGCAAAGCAGAGTGCATGGGGTTTAAAATACCATCCTCTGGCTGTGGAGAAAGCTGCTGCTGAATGGAACTAAGCAACAATTCAACTCATAACACCCACTTCTTTTGTGTTCTTGGCTTGCAAGAAGCATCTGTCCTTAACGAGCAGCTGGACAAAGCCTATTAGGTTAACATGATGTTAACATTTGTGGTGTGTGTAGGTGGAAGCACAGGGGTTTGGAACCACTCGTTACCACAAAGGTCTCACTATGAAGACAAATCCTGAAAGCCTTTTCTTTTTTCTTTTTGATCACAGAAAAGAACAATAATTCTGAAACAGTATTAATTCTAAGAATCTCTGAGTTTGTTTCATTCAATCTTGCCAAAAGATTTTCTACTCAGGGTGAATTTTGGCAGGATGTTTGAGAGAATGAAAACTTAGAAATAAAGCACACAAAGAAGAATCTGGTCTATTTATATTAGAGCATCTGAACTCTTTCTAGTAGTACATGAAAGTGTGTAATTAACCTCTTCCCTGAATTGTTATTCCTTTTTCTAGTGATTCCACTTCCTCTGGAATGAGAGTTAAAGTTGGTGTTTGTTTTGGTAGTGCTTTTTTATTTTATAGGGAAAAATAGTTCTTGTTAGGTAAAAAACTCTTGGTCTGAATGGTCCTATGCTTCTTCCTTTCACCGATACAGAAAGAATATAAAACGAGAGAATGAGAACTTAGAAATGAAGCACACAAAGAAGAATCTGGCCTATTTATATTAGATCATCTGAACTCTTTCTAGTAGTACATGAAAGTGTGTAATTAACCTCTTCCCTGAATTGTTATTCCTTTTTCTAGTGATTCCACTTCCTCTGGAATGAAGGTTAAAGTCGGTGTTTGTTTTGGTAGTGCTTTTTTATTTTATAGGGAAAAATAGTTCTTGTTAGGTAAAAAACTCTTGGTCTGAATGGTCCTATGCTTCTTCCTTTCACCGATACAGAAAGAATATAAAACACCAGTCCACTGAGATTTTACATTCCTATTGCTGAAAAGAGGAAGCAAAAGACAACATGGGTATTGGATACCCGGTGCAAACAATTAGGTGTGAAGTTTCCTGTTGCTGCCCTACTAAGTTATGGCCAACTCATTTTGGGAAGAGTTAGAGGACTGTGTGGTTGGACAGTTCATGAACCTTGCTGAGAAGGTCTCAGTGCTCTGTTTGCTCCTGGGTCTTTGTCACATGGAGCTGGAGTCAGATCACCAGTTATGGGTCTTGCTGACTTCTGGGGTACTAAGAACATGCAGTAACCATTGGTGCCAGGGTACAACTGGGAAAGACTGTTTTCAGTTTAAATATATTTCACTGCTTTTATTTCCAAAAATAAAAATAAACATATGTTTTTCTAAAGAATGAGCTTCCAGCCAAAACTTTAATGACAAAATGATCTAGCTTTCAGATAAAACATGCAATAATGAAACACGGAGAGAGTCTTTTGTGTTTTGGAAAACAAGTTGGAGACAAAACCTCAGGGGATTTCTTCCTCCTTTGAAGTGTTCATGCAATTCTCATTCCCAATAGTGAGAGCCACATGCACCTGGCAGAGAGATGTGTTTAGCAGAGCACAGCTTCGTGGTAACTTCATATGTAGTGAGGTCACCTACCTAATTTGGATGGGTGGAGGAAGTGGGTAGTGGAAGAAGGAACTCTGGCTAAGCCACTGCCTCCACATGTGACTTTGTACAACTCTCATATAAGCATGCAAGTTCACCATCTAGGACACTGGGCAGTGCTTTAGCACTTTGATTCATCAAGGGAGAAACAAAAGAACAAGAGTAATTATCAAGTAGAGAAGTTCTTGTAGGTGGTCCCAAACAGGGAAAAATGACAGGGGAATGTCATCTCTTCCTATTACTTGAGAGCCAAAATCTTCTCTAAAGATGTATATTAATTTATCAGAAGCATAGTCATCCAGCTGGAGTCCAGCCTATTACCTGTACCTCCCAGAGACAATACGCAGAGCATTTATAGTGAGAGACAAAGGGCCAAGCTGCATTCATGGCATATCCACTACCCAGCTCTGTTCAATACTGTTAATAGATTTTCCTGAGCTGTTGCCTATTTGTTTTTCAAGCAGCATTCAGCTGTTTTCTGACTGTGCTAACATAAAAGAAAATGAAATTTATTCATTCACCAATGCTTCATGCATATACACGAGTCTAACTGCAAATAAAATATTTCTTGGAACCTGACAATTGCCTTCATACACACTGATGATCATTGCAGCGTAATAATAGAGACTGGAGAAAGGAACAAGGGGTAAGCTTTAAGTAGGAATTAAAGAGCAGAGGTTTATTAAAGTAGCTTTGCAAAATGAAGGTTTAGTAATGAACTGGGAAAAGAGGCAAGGTAATTGCAACCAGAGAGCAAATATAATAAATAGGTTAGTGTTCCTTTTTCACATAGATTTGCAGGGTTTTTTTTTCAAAAAATAATAAAAAAAAAAAAAATAGTGATGCATGCATCCTACTAACCCTGCATTTACAATCAATAGATCTAATTACATCAAATATTACTCCTTAAGTCAAATTACTTAGAAATAGGTAAAGGCAGTTAGCTAACTAGCAACCAGGATTCAGAGATCTCTGAGCTGAGGCATTCTAACCACAGCTGAATGCCTTGTGACTTAGGGAGGATGATTAACTCTTGATTCACAGTCCTGAGAACAGCAGCCAGCAGCCACTTCCTCTTGAACTGTGCTGATAAGCAGAAAGTGTGTCTCTTACATGCCTTCCCAGAAATTCTGCACGTGCTTTCCACAATCCCTTGTACTGGTTCTGCTCATATACTTAGATTGAAGAACTTTCTTATTCTTATCATAAGACACAAAACTTGTAGTACTGCTGGCAGCTGGTTGTGTGTCCATTCTAGGGAGTTTGCTGCCTATAATATTGATGAATATCCATTAGCAAAATGGGGAGATACCTATACTTTTTTTGCCAGTATATTACTAACAATATGATAAACGCCGGATTGCAAGAAGCTACAAGTCTGTGTGCTTAAATGAGGTAGATAGGTTAGTAAAGTACATTCCTACCCTTCATTAGTGGAGAAGAAACCATCACACAGTAATTCAGTTCCTAGAATTCAGAGGTCATTATTGACTATAGTCAGCATGGGTGACCATGTGCTTCACTTCAGTGTGTAAGTTAAATTGTTTACTACTAAATCAATTATCAGTTGCTAACTAATTTTCACACTGTTTGGAGTTGGTCTTCTCTGTAGCAGGTGTTTCATGGGGACAGCTAGTTGGAATGGTCCAAAAAAAAACCCAGAAAGAGTAAACTAACCAGTAGTACAAAGTATATAGGTCCAGTGCTTCAGATTGCTTTCTGGCACTCTTTAGCAACACAGATCTACTCTTAGATGCTTAAAGATGGGTGGGATGGATGCAGGGTTCATTACATTGTGGGGCTGTGTAGTGTTTGCAGATAGCTCCATTGAGGATATTTTTGCTTCTTATTGAACTCTACAAATGGTGCTAATAAATACAGGATGTCTCCACCCACCAGAGCTATTACATTTTTTTTTTCCAGGGGGATTCTTTTCTAATGCTTAAATACAGGACTATTTATACAAGGTAAGGAAATAAGGGGCCAAAGGCTCATTAATAGCCCACATGTGCAGTGCAGAGGTGATGCAGCAACTGTGTTGCCAAACTATGCATATCATAGGTCACCATTGAAGGTCTGATTTCATGATTACTGATTCTATTACTGCAGGACCAGGCAACAAAACGCTCCATGCAGTCGTACTTCTGCTGAATCAACCCAAAATCTCGTTTTGATGTTTATTTCTTATTTTTTTATATATATATTTTATTTATGATTTAGTCTGTGGAAGACGCACAGTGCCTGGTAACACCGTGCTATTAGTGATGTGGTGGACAGAAAGCACTCAGAGCCTGCTGATACAAAATTAGCCTAGTATTTTGTGAAGAAATGTAAATCGATAGAGTTTCCTCACTTTGAAGCCTGAGGCTGTGCTGGTTATCTGATAATAGGAGTCTTACAGCTATCTTCACGTGGCTCGCAATCACAATTTAAAGAGAGGAGAAACAGAGAAGTGACACAGTGAGAAAACTAGAGAACTCCTAATCAGTGGTTTTACAGTCAGGTTTTAAGTGATTTTATTGTTCGCTCATGTTTCTTTTCTTACCAGTTTCCATTACATGTTTTTGTCAGTTCTAAATCTTCACCCTAGATAGAAAGGGCAAAGTGAAGCTAAAATCTTATCTTCTGATGTTAGTCAGCTTCATGACTTTTCATCAGACTCTGTCTCTTTTCTAAAGATTAACTTACATTTGACCCTCCCTAGAGGCCCAATTAGCCCCCTTCTTGTTGCTGACTTTTAAAAATAGTTCTCCCCACTTACTTCATTTATCTTGATTCCAATGCCTAGAAGCTGCTAGTTTCTATTAGATACATTTCAAATCTTGCACATTCAGGAATGAAAAAGAACCCCACAACCCAGCCCAAACAAAAAACCACCAAAAATTAAAACACATCACTCTCAAGGACACAACAACAAATTATTTACAAAACAGACATATTTGTTGTGTGTTAACAGTGCAAAATATATCGGTAAAAATCAGTTGGAAAGTGTATTGACCTGTTTTTCTCAACACTACAGGAAGAGGTGATTCAGAGTTCAATTTAGCATGACAAGAGTTTGCCGTTCCTGCTAGATTTCTAGC
Source organism: Tyto alba (assembly GCF_018691265.1). Classification (NCBI taxonomy): domain Eukaryota; kingdom Metazoa; phylum Chordata; class Aves; order Strigiformes; family Tytonidae; genus Tyto; species Tyto alba. The sequence continues at coordinate 9,477,859 of NW_024881282.1, forward strand.
TCACTCAGCCAGAATAATATCTATCCTACAGATGAGATAGTCCCACCTAGTATTTGTAGCAGAGGGTATCAGATGAGAATAGAGTAGGGTGCCAGATGAGAATGGCGTCAGCAGAATCAAACCCTGCACAAATCATACCTTTATGTACATTTTAGAATTGCTGAATGGCCAGATCAAGGAAACAACACTGTGGTTAAACACTAGGATCTTGTGGATCTGTTCCTGTCTCTCTTTCAAATCTTGCCTGTCATTGCTTCAGATTAGGGAATAATCACCAATTAATTGTGATGCTGTGAAGCTGTGGCTCACAAAATAATTAATTTATAAGTAATACGCTTGGATCCCAAATTCTTTTGTTTAAGGTATAAAATTTTTGTGTTCTCAAATGAAAAGCTTTAAAATGAGATGGAAAAGGACCAGGAATTAGGCACATATGCTTAAAGGAAATACTCATCCATAAATCCTCAGTAGGAATTTGCCTGTCATGTTTTGCAAGGAGAAGTACAGATTTACATTCCAGCTCTGTATATTTTACATTCAAATATTGTGGCCCAGATATAAGTGTTCACATTTGCCTGACTGTCCTAAAGATAGGTGCACAGACACTACAGAAAAAAAAAAAAAAAAACCAAAAAAAAAAACAACCCTCACTAACTTTTTGTTTATCTGTGCTGGAAGACAGGGAGAACATGAGACTTTCTGTTGCAGGTTCTTTCTCACACAGGTTTGAACTGGACCTGTTTTGCTATTAGCCATATGTTTCATCTCTGGTTTTGTTCAATTTCCAGGTTGAATGTGTTTGTTAGTTTATTGTCTGAGAGATCATTCAGTGCCAAAGAAAAGAGGGCCCTTTGCTAGGATGTGAAATCTGTGTCGTAATAATCTTTGGGAGAAGAATTATGTTTCAGGCAGAGTTTGCAAATGTTTTACTGGGGAGACTGACTGACTTGGGAGTTCATTTGGAAACTCTTCCAAGATTCTGGGCTGGAAAAGAGAAAATTCTGTGACTTTTGGTATAAGAAGCTCAGTTGAATGTGCTTTTTGGCTTTATATATTTTTTCCTTCATCTGGCCTGTGTTTATGAGCTTCTTTTGACACTCAGAAGGCCAGCTGGATAGAGTTTATCATAGCAATGGAAATGAAACAAAACATTCATGGTTTGAATCTTGAACATAAATGGTCAGAAAATAGGAACTCTGTTCTGCAAGAAATGCTGATACTTTGAATTCTTAAAATACAGAATTGCAAAAAAAATTTTTTTTCCATAAAATAAAATTTCTGAAAAATTAAATTTCTGAATCATTGAAGTATATAAAATAAATTAAATACTACTATATGTAATTAAATAAATATATTTTATAAACATTAAGAAAAACAATAGAGTATAAAAGTAATCAAAATAAGTCTTAGTGAAGAGGCACTTTCTAAATGTCAAGATAAAAACTGCAATGAGGGACTCAATGGTCAAGTTCCTAGCTTTTTGAATATATAATTTTGATTATGTGGAGGGTAATCAAAAGTGCTCACAGCTATAATTATTTGGCTGACTTTTCATCTTTCCTGAACATTCCTCTAATGTCTATAATCTCTAGTCGCTTTGATTACAATCTGCTAACCCTGGAGGGTCACAGCTCACTTGGGAAGAAGTAAATTCACAAGATAGATGTTTTGCTACAGGCAGATCTTCTATTTTTATTTCATATGTCCAGATCAAATTATTCACAGTCACCTTGTATATTATCTACAAACTCTGCATGAAGCATTTTATATAAAGCATGGTTACTATGTTGTTACTGTAACTGATGGATTCATTTCAGTGGAGTTGTTTTAAACTTGAAATGCAATTCCTCTCTTTAAACCAAGTATTATGAGAATTCCACTGTGCAAGCAGTATGATTGCTCAAGATTTATACTAAATTATTCCTGTAAAGCAAAGAATTTGAGAAAGATTTTGGGAGGATCTTTCAAACCTGAAAGGATAATCAAATCTAGATGATGAATCATTTAATTTGAAAAACTAGTAAATAGAAAATTACCTCTAATTAATATTTACAATTATTAAGATGACTAATCAGTCCTGAATGCACTTAGAGTTGAATTCATTGCACCTGAGATCACCCATATAAAAGGTATATTTCAATGTAAGCTCCTTTCAGAGGACTAGTCAATGTCTTTTAAGGTACTAGTGCTTGGATGGGATCAAATCAAATCAGAGTTTTCCATTTGTCTTCATTACCTGTGAAGAATTTGAAGGAGTCAACTGGTTTAGCCCACTTAGATGGCTTATTTCTAAATATTTAATATTAAGTGCAATGAGTATCACCCTTACTATAGTCATTTAACCTGTACGTGTCAAAGATACACAATAGTGCTGTATGCAGAAGGCTACCTCCAGAATACAGTTTGTCCAAAAAAGTGAGTAATAGTGGGAAAATTAATTCTCAAAGCTGATTCTTCATCAGAAAAAATTCCCCTGGCGAGTTGGGCAGGCTGATGACTGGGACCTGGCCTGAGGCTTAGCTAGCTGAACAGACCACGAGCAACTGCTGGATGTAACAACTTACAGGGTGAGAGGGTGACAAATTCTACAAAAGAGATGGATAAATTTTACAGGTGTTTAAGAGGGGAATTGTATGATAAACAGCCAGATCACACCAACACCTGGAGGGGAACACTGGGGACCTCTGGGGAATTGAGGTGGCAAGGCCTGGGAAACCAATTCAGCAACACCTGGTGTGTCTGAGATGATCGAGGTAACAGCAGCAGGAATACCAAATTTGGGTACAAAGGTAGCAAGAGTGGGACTGAGAGGAAAAAGTAACTGGCAGGGTTGTTTATTTGGGAGGATATGGGGCTAGAAAAAGGGAGACATGAAGATAGTCTGGAAGGGACAATACAAGGAACTTGTTATGTGTAAACAAGTGGCTGGTTAACATCTTTGGCCAAACCTTGTGCTCCATCTTGCAGTCTACCCTATTTTCTTGTTAAATTTTGCTTCAATTTTCTTCATGAGCACACTTTCAGTTCTGTACATGAGAAGTTCATCAACTGCACTAGCTGATGGGAAAGGGCAGCTCCTACTGAGTATGGACTTTACATTACAGCAGAGGGTGGCAGACTCACGGTGCCTGGATCATTCGCCTTACTTTCTGGAACTGAGTAGGCACTGGCTCCATTTTGATTTCCTTAAAAAATAATTTACTACAACCTCAGTCAACAAAAAATTAAATTTTTGATTTTATTTATTCTTCAAAGTCTGTCTGTGCTTCTGAGAAAATCTGTTATGTCAGGAAAGTCTGCAGTTTCTTATACTTGGGCCAATTCTGATCCAACAAATAACTTCTGTAAGTCACAGATTTAGGAAATTGACTGCTCTGCAAAGTAGATGAGCTCTCATGACAGTAAGAGAACAACTGGAAGGAAAGCAATGTATTTTAAAAATGAAAGTATCTCTGTCTGAGATTAAATGCTTTTTTAGACAAGTTCGACAATCTATTTTGATATGCAGTGCTCATTTGTTTTCTTTTTTTTTTCTTCAATATTCAATTTTGAGTCTGGTCTTGAGAGAGCTAAAAAACAACATGAGGAAAACATGAAAGACCACAGATAAACCATACAACAGCACAGTGCTTCTATCCTGCTGTGTGTGGTTTAACCTCAGCTGGCAACAGAGCCCCACACAGCTGCTCACTCACTCCCCCATGGTGGGATAGGGGAGGAATAGGAAGAATAAAAGTGAGAAAACTCATGGTTTGAGATAAAGACAGTTTAATAGGTGAAGCAAAAGCCACTCATGCAAACAAAGGAAAACAATGCATTCATTGGAGGCAGATGTTCAGCCATCTCCAGGACATCAGGGCTCCATTGTGTGTAATGGTGACTTGGGAAGACAAATGCCATCACTTTGAACATCTCCCCCCCACCTCCTTCTTCTTCCCTCATCTTTATATACTGAGCATGACGTCATACGGTCTGGGATATTCCTTAGGTAAGTTGGGGTCAGCTGTCCTGACTGTGTCCCCTCCTAACTTCTTGTGCTCTTCCAGCCTCCTCGCTGGTGGGGTGAGGAGCAGAAAAGTCCTTGACTTATTGTAAGCACTGCTCAGCAGTAACTAAAATATCTCTGTATTATCAACACTGTTTTCAGCACAAATCCAAAATGCAGTCCCATCCAAGCAAAAGCCAGCATATATCCTAAGCCAGTTGTTTTCTAAGACAGTATCTTACCCATTGGTTTCTTAAAGAAAAAAGCCTATTGCTAAAGCAAATTACATCAATAGGATTATATATCAAATATTTATTCTCCACAGGTTTATTTCACCAAAGGTCTTGAATAAGCCTGTTTGAAAAGTGCAGACACAAGCTATCATAGCATTAGTTGAAGAGACTATTGTATACAGAAATGTTTTGGTTTATCACCTCTCTTTTCTAAAAGGTGATGTCTTGTTAAACTTTATTCTAGGATTTTTAGGGTTATTCCAGCATCATCTTCATGGTGAGAGCTGGAAATAATTTTGTACTACATCCTGCATGAAGTGAGGTAGTACCTTTCAGAGGCTCCCTGTGCCCTTGGGCTCTTTGGAGGAAGAGCAGAATTTGTGGGTTGATGCTGGCTTGGGAAATTTATTTCTCAGTCTTGAGGAGATAACCCACTATGACTGAAATCTAAGCATTGACTCTAACTCATTATTAGGTTCAGATTTTGACATATAAAATATATTTCAATTTCAGTGCACTGTGTTACCAGCACACAGGCCAGATTTACTTCACTGTAAAATTGGTTTCAGAGACTTCACATAAAGCCTTGTATAGATGCTCCCAATTCACATGAATGATTATAACACCAGTCTGGGACACAGGTGTTTATAAAAGCTCCAACTGTCTTTGACAGATATTTTTGTTGAAGCTTAGAGGCTAAAACACCATCAAGCAAAACAAACATCAACAACAATCACTTCAATTCAGCTGAATTTATAAAAGCAAGATGCTCTCTTGTGTGTCAAGTCCACAGACCATGTGGATACCGATGTGTTCCAGTGGGAGGAAGAAATACAAGGCACTTTCTTCCTCCTGCTTCATGTTTCAACCACAGACAAATCTTTTTAAATTTTCTTTTCAGATGATGCTTCTAAACACACTTAGTTTGAAAGGAGAACATAGAACTGGAATAAAATGATTTCAGGTCATCTTGAAGGGTAGATAACTTGTCAATAAATTAGGAAATGTACGTAACTAAATATGAAGGACAATGACAAGTTGTAACAAATTTATTGGGTCTGTGACAGCTCAGAGAAATTAATCTCACTCTTTTGCAAGCATTCTTAAGTTGATAGCCTATTCAAGTTTGAAAAGTCATGTCTTACAGCAAGGAGACATCAGAAGCTGTAAAACATAAAGCCTTGTTTGATGGATGCAGGTAGGATTTTCGCTTTGACCCTAATATAGGTAGCTTAATTTCAGCACATCTCTTCAAGGACTGAAATATGAGTGATCTGATACTCAATGCTTACTTAGAGTTCTCTTCAACCTAAATGTGAGACCAAACAGATCATCTGCATATTGGTGACAAGTTCATGCTCGTTATGAGCTTTAATTTTAATGTGTCTCAGTTTCCAGTTGGATGGTAGGACTATTTGTGCAGTTCTGTTTAACATGTTGAATAGGTGGAAACTTTGGAGTGACTGTCTTATACCACAGATACCTAAAGTTGGTGAATCCCACCTATGGTATCCAGGTCTTCTAGAAACGTAGCCACTTTGATAATATCCTGAAGAATTTACAATATAAGATGAAAAACATGTGAACATAAGAGATGGGGAGAATGCAATGTACCAATGAGATCAGTGTATTTCATCTAAGTTAAATACAAAATGTTTCATATGTATCAGTGACCTTTAGCAAAATGCTTGCCACACTTCTGGTGCTTTATAGGGAATTGATAGTAACGCTTAATTAGACTTCTAAAGTTCATGGTAAAATATTGAGTGCTCTGCTGTATGTGTTAGCTTTAGAAACCAAACTTGCAATAATCATTCAGCAAATGCATCTGTTCACCATCAATATTTTTCTATCACATTCTGATTTCCTAATTAGTGGGATTGACTACTAGAAGAAACAAGGTGTTTATATTGTTTTCCCTGAGGGCTACTGATCATCCCTTGATAACCATGTCAAACCCCCATTGGTTTTTGTGATAGCCATTTCTTATCCAAGGGTGTAATTTAGCCCAGGGAATTTATCAGCTACAAAATAGACATTAGCAGCTCAGAAGAGCATTAACATTATATTTTAACTCATCCCATAGTCATTATGCTTGATGAGCTATTTCTAAGTCTGTCACTAAGGGAAATGTCATTAAAACGCAAAAGCTCCAGATGTTTGGAGCTACTCTGTAAGATGACTTAAAGATCTAAAACAGACTAGGCATTATGGGGTGAAATTCTGTGGTACCTAATTCAACAAAATTCTTAGTGAATCCAAAGAGATTTTGTGTTTTTTCCCCACATAATTTATCTGTGAAAAAAACCCACTGCTTCTTCCTTCATCAAAGAAGAGCCTATGGCTCAGACCCTGGAGCAGGCAATGCCATGTAACAGTCATTCCCCCTAACTGCATCTGGTTGCTGCTGCGGCAAGCTCTGAGCAAGACAGTTGGAAAAGCTAAAGACAAACTTCTGGTCTTGCAGGTAACAAAAAGGAGAGTTAAAATAATTGGTCTCTGTGAGAGATGCAGACTTGTTGGCTTCCTGGAAGGGTGAGTGCCAAAGTGCACCAGAGTCAGAAAGTCCTCTACAGCTCAAAAGATCATATGTGGTTAAAAGGAGATGAGGAAGGTATAAGAACAATTATGTTAGCATAAGACATCTATGACACATAAAGAAGAAACACACAGGTAAGAAAGTATATACAATTAATAACCTGGAGTCTCAAGAGGTTTTTCTTTCATTTGCTTTTTTATAACCAAGACCAAGATGATATGGAGAAGATTTTAATGAATTTTTGAAGGAAAAAGGAAAGCTAAATCTGGGATGAATCATTCAGTATAAAGAGCATTTTACTATACCTAAGACTTTAGGTCAGACTAAGAGGACAGAGAGTGTACCAATGATACAGTCGTTAGTAAATAGTTAAATAGTGTACAAGAACACACAAGCTAAACTACTCACTCTTTGCTGCTTAGTGTCTGCAACAGCAGTTGGAGGTCTGGTCAAAAAAAGCCAAACTACTTCCTTTCAGAAATGATAAGGTATGTCTTTCAAGGATGTTTCACCTCAAAGCCTATGTTTTGAGTGAGGATGAAAGAGGTCTTTGTGTTTTCTCTACTCTACAAACCTAAAATCATAGAACAGTTGAGGTGGAAAGATACCTATGAAGATTGTCTAGTCCAAACCCCTGCTGAAAGTAGGGTCATCTAAAGCTGGTTTCCCAGAGCCTTGCCTATAGTTAGGATTTTAATATCTTCAGGGGTGGACACCTTACAACCTCTGTGGGCAACCTGTGCCAGTGTTTGATCACATTCACCGTGAAACAGTTTTGTCTTACATTTAAGTAGTATTTCCTGTATTTCAATTTATGCTCACTGCATTTTGTTCCGTTACTAGGTGTTACTGAGAAAAGTTTGTCTCATTTTTTTTCTCCCCACACCAGGTATTTCCACACATTGGCAGGATTCCCCCCTGAAATTTCTCTTCTTCAGGTTGATCAGTCAGAGCTCTCTCAGCCTCTCTTTCTATGTCAGATCTTCCAAGCTCTTAGACATCTTCATGTCTCTTTCCTCAACTCACTCCAGTATGTCCACGTCTCTTTTACTGGGGAGCCCAGCACTGGACACAGCACTACAGACCTGTCTGACTTGTGCTGAAGAGAGGGAAGGGATCACCTCATTTGACCTGTTGGTGACACTGCCTAATTCATCCGAGGATGCAGTTGACCTCCTTTGCTGCAAGGGTCCATTGCTGGCTGACGTTCAACTTGGTGACCACGGGGACTTTCTGGTCTCTTTCCAGCTGTCAGCCTCAGCTCGCCCTAGTGCCTGGGGTTATTTCTCAACCAGAGCATGACTTGACGTTTCACTTTCTTGGATTTCATGAAGTTCCTCTTGGCCCCACTACTGCAGCCTGTAAGGTCCCTCTGAATAGCAGCACAACCCTCTAGTGCATCAACAACTCCTCCAAGTTTTGTATTGCCTACAGACCTGCTGAGAGTGCAGCCTGTCCCATCATCCAAATCCTAAATGAAAATGTTAGGCGGTGTTAACTTGAGTATGGACCACTGGGATACAGCACTAGTGACTGGTCTTCAATTGGACTTTGTGCTGCTGATCACAATTCTTTGAGTCCAGCAGTTCAGCCAATTTTCAATCCACCTCACTGTTCACTTATATAGTCATTAGTTTGTCTATGAGGATGTTATGGGAGACATGGTTGAAAGCCTTGATAAACTCAAGGTAAACAGCATCCACTGCTGTCTCCTGATCCATCGAGCCAGTCAGTTCAGCTACCTGAATTATTTCTTTTTCCTTTGCAAAATACTGAGTCTTTCTAATTGACAATTAAATGGACTGGGAATTGCAGTCAGATTTACACATTCTCTGTTCCATTCCCGTAGATGCTACTGTCAGAAAGAAATTTGACTTTGAGAAAGGCCACATTACCTCCCACTGAAAACTGACAGTAAAACTCATGCTGCTCACCTAATTGTAGGTGTCTAAAATGGACCTTTAGTCTATGCTAGTCATATATTTTCCCTGTTACATGGAAAGATACAGCATGGGACATCTCTGGACAACAGCTTTTCCTGTTGTGATGTACATATCTAAGGTGAGAGGATGAATTCCTCTTGGAAGTAGTTATCTCTTTACATTGACTATGAAACCTATATCTTTTATAAAGATAAGCGAAATCATCCTCTCCCTTACACAAAAAAAATGTTTTAATCATGTCTATATCCTTAATGCCCTACTAATGTAGAACCCCACCATGCTGTACCCATAGACAGGGAAAAAAGGGAGAATGGGATAAAGTGTCAGTCTGTAGACAGTTGATCACAATTACCAAGATGGCCTTCTGATCCTATAAAGGATCTGTTTTCATCCAAGACTGACAATATGGGGAATAATCCCTCCAAGTATACCTCTGCCCACCCCTCTGCAGTGCATGGGAACAAAGTAATAGCAGCAAAATGTCTCCTTACAGGGCTGACTAACAGCATCTACAGCAGGGATGCTGCCAATAAAAGTCTAAGTGGCACCCTAGTGATGCTTCTTTGTTGATAGAGAGACATCAGACAGCCTTCATCAACAGAGATTCTCTCTATACATTTGTATCCTTATCTGCTTATTTTACTGCTTATTGCTGCCCCTTTTCTTTGTCTACAGTGGTCTTACTAAATTCAGGGTCACCTCATTATAAACGTGATCTCTTCCTATGCTATTCATAGGGCAGCACAATTGCACCGATTGCAGCTTGATTAGCAGCAGAATTCAGCTCTGGCAGATGAACGATAAGAGCCCTCACTGCAGTTAGATCAATTAATCTGCAAAGAAATGCTATGAAAATGTTCTCACCCTGTGGACTGAGAGTGGAATACATTATCACAGAAGAGTCTGTAAGTTTTTGACAATATAACATCTAATAGTTCATTATTTGGAGGAACTAAAGAAAGGTTTTTACCAATTTGAATAAATTCATTTAAACGTTACATAAATGCATGAGATTGCATCTAATGTCTGTTATAATAGGTCAGCATTATAGAAAATTTCTCCATTACAATAAGGGTATGCCAGATCTGGAATATATTTTTCTAGGATAGCCAAGACTGGAATACATTAATACAGAGAGATGAAAGAAGCTATAATACCTAATGTATTTCTACCTGCTGCAGAAATCTGTCTTCCATACAAAAATTAATGAATCATCTTTCCAGTGCATCAGACTTTAACTGTCCTGCAATAGATACTTTTCATGAATGTTATATGGATGGTAGTATACACAGCATGCTCTCTCTTGTAGCAGGAGTGTTTTCTGATTCTGGCAACTACTAGTTCTATTGTCTTAATTTTAAGTGTAGAATTTTCAGTTCCATAGATTTGAATCATACTGTTTGTCGTGGTTTAGGCCTGATTGGCAGCCAACCACAATGCAGCAGCTCTCTCTCCCTTCCCCTCCGGCAATGAGAAGGGACAGAGAGCCAGGCTTGGGGTTCAATATAGGACTGGGATGGGGAAAAATCCCCCTTTTATGATCACGAGCAAAAGGCAGACTCGTTAGGGGAAGAAAAAAACCCATACATTTATTACAGACACTAACAGCACATAACAGAGTAGGACAGTGAGAAGCATTGCCACATCTTGAGAACACCTTCCCCCCACCCCTCCCTTCTTCCCGGGCTCAGCTCTTCTCCCAATATCTCTACCTCCTCTCCCAATGGTGCAGGGGCAGGGAATGGGGGGTGCAGTCAGTGCTGACACTTCCTTCATCTTCGGTGAGGGGAGTGTCCGAAACTTGTTCCTCCTGCTCCATCGTGGTCCCCCTCTCACAGGAGACAGTCGTCCACAAACTTTCTCTGACTTGAATTCCTCCCATGGGCCGCAACGTTCCCCACACTGCTCTGTCATGGGTCACTAACTTCCTCCGACTGGATTCCCTCCCACGGCTGCAGCCCTTCCCGAGCTGCTCCGGCGTGGGACTCCCTCGCATGCTGCAATCCTCCCAGTGCTGAATTACAGCAGCGGGGCTACCTTTTCCCATGAGACCCCGGCCTTCTTCGGGCACAGCACCTTGATCATCAGAGCAGGAGCAACAGGCCATAAATCAATGTCTGCTCTACCGTAGATCTTCATGGGTGGCGGGGGGGGGGGACGCCCTGCCGTCTCATCACAGGATACAGGGGGGGTCTCTGCTCCGGCACACCTCCCCCCTCCTTTCTTCCTCCGTTCCTCCACTGACCTTGGTGTTCACGCAGCTGCAGCAACTCCTCCTCACAAGTCCGACTGCCCGTCACCACGTCCCTTCTTAAATACGTTATCGCAGAGGTGCAGCTGATTGGCTCAATTTCCCAAACAGAAGTGGAGCTGACGTGGAGCTGGGGGAGCTTCGAGAAGCTTCTCACAGGGTGCCGCCCCGATTGCCCCCTTCCCTGCCACCAAAAAATTCCACCACTCACTCAACCCAGGACACTGTTTTTTGAGAGCACATACTCATTATGTTCCTCCATACCATGGGCCAAACATCAATTCGGTGTATTTCACATTTATCTTGAGACGTTTCATAAACATAGGGTTCTGTTTTGCTGTGGATTCTTGTGAACAGTTATGTTTACCTTCAAAGTTTTTACTGTTCATTTTTGATATAAAGCTCAAGACACTGTTGGCACCACAGTACTTTCTGTAATTTTCTATCAATATCTTGATATCTTGAGTGCCTGATGATCTGAGTGTGTGATACACTGTTGCAATTGCTGAGAACCATAATATTTTTAAATGGTCCAAACCAGTGAGGCAGTTATCTCTGGGGGGTAAGATTGTTTTGCTGTTATCTGGACTGCAGCTTCCACATGGGCTTTTCTTATTTAATTGTTTACCTTGAAAAAAAATTTCTGTGACATCATTTCCACCAGGATTGACCATTACAGTAATCTATATTCTTAATTAAAGCCAAGAAGTAGAGTGCAATTGCATTTATTAGCCAGACATTTTAAAAATTCTATTTCCTGACCTGACTCTACCAAGATTTTAGATGTCTTGTTCTACAGCCAGCCCTTCCTACATAGGAGAGTATCAGATAGATCTGTCAAGAGCAGTCCATGCTGTTACTGTCCCTACACAACTCAAAGTCCTAGTTTTTCTGCCATGCTGGCAATAAGTTATGTATTGTTGCATATGCTGTATTCTTAAAGATGCATTCATTTCAAAAGAGTGAGATATTTAAATATTAAACTCAATAAAAGATGAAAACATATATTCTTTTCTTTTTATAACGACCATTTTAACAACCATAAAATACCGCAACTCAGTAGAAAAGAATATTCTGCCTGGCTTCCTGAGAGTTTTTACCTGAATTCGGATTTCTTAAGTATTTCTAAAAATTGATAATTTTTATTTGCAACTGATATCTTCGTAGATTCCTGGGATGAGAGAATTGGGCAGATGTCAGTACCTTATGGCATATTCAGATTCGGGTCCTGACTGACTTAAAGATGAATATTTCTGAAGAGTTAGGTTCTAATCCTGCTTTGTTTCCAAGTGAGAAATTTTTCTGCTATGATGGAGATTTGGTCAGTAGTTCATCAGAAATTCTGATACAAACAGAAGTTGTTAATGTGCAAAGTCTCAAATTAGAAGAGGCAAGGTGTTGTGATACCTACAGAATTTATAAAAAAGCATTTAATATGGAGAAAAAAACACGTTAGAGGGGACAGCAGGCAGTTAATCTGCATGGGCATGGCTGGAATATTGGCTGAAGCTGACTGTCTACACAAATAGATTTCTGGCTAAAGATTCAATTTTAATTTGCATGTTTGGAGTCCATGTGTTGGTATTTGTGCATGTATTTATGTATCTGGAACCTGACATGCAAATAACCCCAAGAGAATGTATGATCTAAAGCAAGAAGGAACAACTGGAAATGGATTAAGAAAATGGCATAAAAGGACTCAGCTTTCTGAAGATGCTGGATTTGCAGCACAAAGGTGAAAACAACAAAAAAGCAAGAACTGAACATGTGTCATCCATGAAAATAAAAATGAAGTTAGAGAAGTAAGTTAGAATTTTTTTGTTCCATTGGAGAAGAATCAGGATCAGATGAGACCTGGTTGTCAAGAATAATGTATAAAATTCTGGAAGTGCCAAAAAAGGTGACTGATGATTGTTGCAACCACTCACACGATGCTTTAGAGAGAATTTTTTTAAAAGACAAAAAGAAGCAGCAGAAGAAAGAATACATCCCAGAGTGAAGAGCTTCTGCATCCAGAAGGACTTTTCAAGGCATTGTATGTTATGTTAATAAGACATTGCACAGACTTATTAAAGGCAGCATCATATGCAAGGCAGTTGGTTCCAGGTTTTAAGATATACACGTGAGAGAAAGAGATACAGCTCCAGAGAGGCCTCACCTATTATAGGACAAATGAATTTGTCCACTGAAATAGCAGAAACTGTAATAGTCCCTAGCTCAGAACAATTTCACAGGTTCCTTTAACTTGGAGGGAAGCTTGAAGGTTTCAAAGAGGTTACAATGCACTCACTGAATTTAGCACTGAGCATGACATTGGCCAGGTTAGCTGCACTGGTTGAAAGACAGTTATCATATGATATGAAAGAAGCCAGTGCTTTTTATGAGTGACTAAAAAAGTTCCACTAGATTTTCCCAGGATAAAAGTCATATGGTATATTGAGTCATATAAGCTTCCTACTCCTCTGAAAATATTTGAACAGAATAGGTGGGTGAGAAAGTCTTTGGATCTCATCCTCATTGCAGAGGTGGTCAATATAAATTGAGGAACACCCTCACCTAGAAAAAATCCCAAGTGCTGGGAATTTTACTGGTACTATTTTTACCATGAGAAAATAAATGACATGTTGCTGTGAGTTGTATCTGGCATTAGGAAACTGAAGTCATGTACAGCAAGGACAAGCATATCTCAGTCAACCTAATGAAGCAGCGAGTCATAGAATCTGCCACTAAGTTCAAGCAGTTCAGCACCACATGGGAACATGAGCACAAGATATCCTGTTCTGTGTACTCACAAAGCAACATGAAAATGACATTGATAGTAAAGCGACTGATGCCAATGTCAAGACAGATAGGAATGGAGAGACAGTGTTGACTCATCTCTCGGATTAGAAAACACAGAGACTAGTTCTGTGGTTGTCTGCTTCACATGATGGACAATCTACTGCTGCCAAGGAGAGTTGGAGCCCCTGTGCACTGGGAATGACATCAAATAAAAGCACAAAGCAAGAGCAGCCATCCAAGTACTGTGGGATGCACAGCAGATGAAGTAGAAGCTAATCAGACAACAGTAGAGACAACACTGAAGAGAGTTATTTCCATCTGAAGGTATATTTTTCATTTTTTCAAACAAACAGAATATTGACCAAGAGGTAGAAGACCAGCACTAACACAGATGTGTTGGAAAGAAGAGGCACATAAAAAAGATTAACAATGTAATTGAAGGGCTCTGAATCTTAACAAGGATTAAGAATCACAGTTAAGACACATCTCTTTAATGGGATATATCTTAGTGACCCCTGCCCTTAAGAAGTGCTTGCACTGCTAACAAATCCACCAAACTGTTAGAAGAGAAAAGACAATGATCTCTATGAAATTTGGAAAAGAGATGGACTACAACAAGGGATCTGAAGGAAGCACTGGAAAGTTTATACATGGCTTGAAGGTAATCCTCAGTTGCAGTACCTCTGTAAACAGTTCTCTTTACAAGCACCATGTTAGTTTTATAAACACAGTATTATCCAGCATATTATATATATTTTCCAGAATATCATATAAGCAATGTCGCAGATATTGTTTATGAGAAATTTTGATTCATCAGGTATGTCCACTGTAGTTTTTCTGTGTTATCCGTTTTTGAGATACCTATTACTACAAATCTTTGGCAGGATAAAGTAATAAATAACTTATTCAGAAGAGCTCATCAGCTTGATCATACATTTCAGAACTGACATTTGGCAGGTTTCTATAATAAAGACATACTGCATTCATCTCATAGATTTCCAGCATATGTCCTTCTTTCTTCCATCACTCTGGCAATGAAAACATTTGTTGACACAGTGCAGTGACTTCTAAAATCTTCTGAGAGAAGGTCAGAACCTCTGATTCATTCTTAGTTCAAGAAGTGGTAATTGCCATAGAGTTTATTTAGGCGCTGATTACATTGGTAAGTGATTACTTGAAATAACACTCTAGTTTGCAGAATACATTTTAGACAAACTGTCATCTTATTCCACAGGAAGAAAAGATCTTGGAGAGGGACAGAGAAAGACTAGCAAATCACCATCAAGCTCTCCAGAGCATCTCCCTAGATAGTGAAAGAGAATGCAAGGGGCAAGCAAGGATGTCTACTTTTGTAGCATACAGGGCCTTTGAACACTTTAGATCAATGAAAGCTCACAACAAAAGCTGTCTCAGCTTTCACCTGAGTTGCTCTACACTAGCTCCCTCATAGGGATAACCTAAATTACTTGCTAGTTCATCTGTGGCTTCATAGCAGCCATTTGGAGACTCAGAGGGAATCCTGGAGGAGAGGACCAGAGCAAGCTAGGATTCTCCAGGAAAAACAAGTTGCCTAGAACTAGGGAGTACAGACACATCCTTGCTCCAGGTCTCTGAGGATTTCCATCAACATTCAGCCACAAGAAAAGAGAAGCTGCATTATTCCAGACACAGTGAAAATTACACTAAAAAAGTCTTTCAGCAAATCTGAAATAGAGCGTCCTGCAGAGAGCCCACCAATAACGAGTCATGTAAATGCTGTGCCAACTCTGTGTATCTATGCTGTGTTAAGTGAACTGTTAATTCTATTGGATGTTTGATAAAGACTACACTCACAGCATCCTTACACATACAGACTCAGGAATGATGTCAGTTTTCCTTTGGTTGTTCAACAGTCAGGATCTGGAGTTATGATCTTTTTTTTTTTTCCTCTACTTTCTCATCTATTTTTCCTTTTGTACTTGTATTACTCCATACTTTTACAATGGGAAATACAGTCTAAATCAAGAGAGAAAATTCTGCATGGGTAGCCTGTAATATAAATTTTTCCGGGAGAGTGTTTTCTTCTGTGATTCATCTGTGCACACTAGCATCTCTCTGTGTAATTTACTGTCAGCTTGCACTGCTATTTTAACTATTGGATATTTCTAAGTATGGCTGGCTATACATTTTAAATAGAAAAAAAAAAAAAAGGAAAGAAGGCAGAAGATACTTGACCAAAACCACCAAAGGTGACACATAAGCTGGACATTTTGGTGGTGGTTCTCTTGGTGAGCTGGGAAATGATCTTTTCTGCCAGATCAACAAAAATAAACAGAGACTGAAGAAAAAGCTGAAAGTATTTTAAAGTAAATGCAAGACCAAGCAATGAGCATGATGTTTTTTTCTGTTCTGGAAATATTTTAGTGCAGGAGTTGATAGTTGCTTAAAATTTTGACCGTGCATAGCAGGTGAACAATCCCATCACAGGAGCAAAAAGACTCGCTCCATAGCTTTGGGTTTTGGTAGATCTCCAAGGGAAGCCAGAGAATTCTGAAAGCATAGAGAAAAAAAAAGTGCAGCCATCACTTTTGGAGAGTCAGGCTTCTTGAGTCTTGCTCATTTTTGTACACAAAATCAGCAAGGATTAAACCTCAGTTATCTAACCTTACAAACACATCTCTTGCTCTCTGGATTCATATAGTGTGGTGGCATCCAGTGGGAGGATTTTGTGAAAAATTATTCAAGGACTTCTTGGGACTGTTTTACCAATGTCTGCTAGCTGAAGGATCATACCGCCTTTTTGATCACCAGCTTGGGTTGAACGTGAAGAGAATCTCTAGCAGTAAATGTTACATTATTGTCAGTGTCATTGCTACTTCTTTGGGCCACCTTATTTCTTTGAGTAACACTGTAGAACCAGCTCACACAACATTATAGTAATAATTTACCACTTCATACTGATGTAAAAAAAGAGAAGACAGACATCTGAAGGAGAACATCCTTGGATTTATTGCTGTCCACCTCACAGTTTTCCTCATTTTAATAAATATGAACTTTTTTTCTTGTTTCCACCAGGAATCAGTAAAAAGTATAACTGTTGTGAATTTATATAGCACTTACTGAAAATAAATCTCATTTCAGACTAAACAAGGCAGCTGGTAAGACAATCTTGGGAACAAAGTCACTGACTATTACATACCCTTGACATTTTTTGAAAGGTTCAGTAGTGCTATCAAGCTTTTATCGCTTCACCTTTCATCAGTCAGTCTCAAAATATGGGATGTCATTGAGGGACTCACTTAACTTTGCCAAAACCCAAGCATCTTCTATAAACGAGTTGTCAATGTTTTTTCTGAGGGAGAGAAATAGACAATTTCAAAGTATGATCCATCTCCATGAAGAGTGGTGTACTGAGGCATAGAGGACTGAAGGGACTTCCCAAGAATTATCCAAAAACAACCATGGAGGTCGGAGCTATTCCCAGTTCTGCGATGTGTTAGCAACTGTATAATGATATAAATCATTTACAGTCGCTGTAGTTTTGTTTTGTCTTGCTTTTTAAAATTTCCAACTCAAATAAATGAAGATCATCTAAAGCAGACTACAGCCTAATTTTAACATACTCTAAGAACCATTCTTGCTGTAGAACATAATAGACCCTGAGTTTACAAGATATTTTGACTTTCCCAGTAGAGGACTAGGACACAATAGGTCTCAGTTGCAGAATGAGAAAGGATCTTACTCCTTATTGTTAAGAATTTGTGATAATTGCATGTAATTTTTCTGGGTAAACACAAATGTCAGAGTCTGTGAAAGTGAAATTTTTTGAGGAGTATTTATTACTTCACCAGAGCTGAAGTTCTGATAATTCAGTGAGTAGCTTTAACAACGACAATAGGTTTTCTTCAAATAAGTTCCTGGTCCCAATATAAGGCAATATATTGGGAAAAATTATGTCACTTGTAACATTCGGAAAGTTAGAGTGTATAATCAAATAGTCTTAAGTGGTCTTAAAATGTTGGATTCATGTCAGGTTGCCTATAGCAGTGACAGAATAGTAAAATAATAGCCATTACACAACTACATTCTCAAGCATATCATCCTTTATATGTATAATGTGACATATGTAAGAGCTGTCTTTGTTATTTTGGCAGTGATGTATTTAGTGCTTATGTAAGTGTTTTCATGTTCAGAGTGTTTTCCGAACATTTTTCTAATGCCTTGTAAGGAAGGTAGATACATGATAATGCTGTATTTGGAAATCAAGGCAAGAAGATTTAGGATTTAGAAGTTTACATGAAGCTGGTACTTCTGTTCAGAGGATTCATTATTTCACTCGTTGTTTTTATCATTAGAATTAATTTTACGAAGTTAGCTATATGATGGATCAGTGCTTGTTTAGTTGTTCTTGCCAACACCAAGTGATTTTACATAACTTTCAACAAATAAAAGTGTCCAAAAAACAACGTACGTGAAAATCTGTCTTCTAAAGCATCAAGTTGGAGTGCTTTCCAAACTGCTTCTTTTTCATTACTCTTCTGTGGCTCCCAAGAATGTGTCACTAGTGTTTCTTGCTATTGATTATGTTTGATTTATAGTCTCAGTGAAGCTTAGTTAACCTAGGAGAATACACTCCTCATCCCTTCCCCTTTAATTTAAATCCTCAAGCAGTTACATTCCAGAATCATCTAACACCTATGAATTACTTTATGACAGCACATACTGTGCAATGGACGACCATGAATTTTCAGTTTGTTTTAAAATTACTTTATATTTCCTCATTTACAAGCAAGGCATTAAATAAGAAACAACCATCTGACATCTCTCTTCACTAGATTTCCTCTTCTCTGTGAATAATTTTGATGACTGTTGAGAAAATTGTTAGTTGCCTAGTAGCTGAAATGAAGAATTGCATTCTGTTTAATGGTATGAAAAAAAAAAAAAATCAGAACTAGAAATTTACTACAGATATTTTCTTGTTTAATGGGCAAAACCAACTCTCTCTGGTATACAGAAATACTAGTGTCGTGAAATAAAGAAACACTTCTCAGATAGAAGGCATTAATTTCAAGGAACCAGAAAAAGGATGCAAGAATTGAGCCTTCAAGATGTCTTGAGCCTCAACTAACATCCTTTGTTTATCAAAACCAGATGAATTTCATACAATACATATGATGGTTGCAGAAAAAAAATATATTGTAAGTTAATACTTTATCATAATCAATAGATACAATATATGAACACTAACTTTTATCAAATTTCCTGGCAGGTCACTATGTGGTTTCCAACATCTAAATAAAACATATATGTGAGCCAGCATGTTCTGATTGGTTCATGGATCACAGTGTGTTCTGCAAAGTTAAGAAAAACAATATTTCTGTATCTGAAGTGACAGGTGCTGTGATGGGGTGCATAGATTGCCTGATGATTATATACTAACTCTGGGAATTCTGGAAAATACAAAGCCGGTTATATGGGGCTCTTTAAATTTCTCTGTTCATTTTAATGGCCATTATTATTAGAGGTCTAAGATCTACTGATCTACCCACGTTATTTGTCAAAACATATATTTTTTTTTTTTTCAGGATTTGAAGGTAAAAATGATAGTACATGTGCACAACAGCAGATGGGGGTAGTAAGATGTGAGATAACACATTGTCATGGATGAATTTATGCATTTCTGATGTTCCAGGGTAAAGCAGTGATGTAGAGAAATCTTCAGCAGAAAAATTTTGGATTGCTCATATTGTGCAGGTTTTTTTTTTGTATTATTGTGTTTAAAACTGAAAATGCATCAGGTTAGAGAGTAGTCTGCTTCTTGATATGGTGTTTGCTATTGTGATTAGGAGAAGAGCTCAGTACAGGTGTTCAGGCATCTTGTTTTGTTAAGTGAGGGAGACTCTCCTTCAGATGAACCCATGTGGATACAGAGAAAGCAGAAAATTTCCAACATACTCACAAATCAATTTTTAAAGCTACTAAAACATCAGTGTTGCTGTCAAAGGGATGTAGAACCCACCTTATTTTAAAAAGCTGAGTTCCTGAGTCATGTATCTGCAGTTCTTGCTACCGTCACCACTCTACCTGCAGCAGGGTGCAGATACACCAGCCCAAGTCCTAGACCACTCAGGGCAGACATCAATACCAGATGAGCTGTGGCAATGAAAAACATGGCATGAGCTGATGTCTAAGTGTTTACTAAGGTCACAGGTAGATCCTGTGGTACCTCTAGTGAACTGCTGCCAGTCCCCAGCCTGGGTGGTTTAAAGATTTCTCAGATACCGTAAGATCTTAATGCTGTGATCAGCATGGAGCCTTAGTGCTAGATGTAGCTCTGCTTCATGATAGTGGATGTATCACCTCCCTGGTGTGAGCTTTCTATTTTTCCTCCTGACTTTCCTATTTAGGGTATTTACAGTCTTTTTTGGCCAAGCTGGCTTAAAAGAAAAGAAAGCCAAGCTAGCTTTCACTAGAGTTGTTAGCAAAATTGAGCTCACTTCCTCCTCCATTACCCAGCTGGTGTAAATCAATACAGTTCTGGTGAATTCAGTGGTACTTTATGCCAGTTGTTCTAGTTACAAACTCAATACTGTACCTCCCTGATAACTGTCATGGATAAGAACAAAGAATGTCAACAAAACAGCATTGCATCTTGTATTTCTCCAGTGGAGAAGGTTTCCTTCTCAGCAGTCCTTTTTTATTTTTTTTCTTTTTAATTTTATTTCATCTCTTTGCCCCATTCTGTTACACTGCTAGCTATGTGGAGAACAGTGATGTAATCTCCTTTTGTTACACTGGCCTTACCACAGAGTTATCCCCTGCTAGCAGAGGAGTAAGCTAAACAGGTTCCAGTGGCACTTCCTACTTGATAACTGTAGAGGCTTAAGTAACAGTTTTAGACAAGAAGGAAAGAAAAGGCTCTCTGAATGCTAAATAGTTCTGTGTGGTTTGCCACCCACCCACTCTGCTAAAACATGGTCCATTAACTCAGTATGGCTGATGCAATTTGAAAAGGGGCACCAGTTCATAAAGCAGTCTGCATCTGCCAATAATAACTTCACAGATGCTGGGGGAAAAAAAAAAAAAAAAAAGTGGCACAGCATGATGTTATTCAGGAGTACTTCTAATTCACTCTGAAGAACATTTAATACTTAGCAGTGACTTTAAGTCTTCTGAGGTGAATAATTTTGAGCATGATAAAAATGAAGACCAAGGAACAAAGTTTTTAGAAGTTTGATTGCCTTTCTTTGGATTTGTGGACCATTTATGTGACACGTAATAAGAGTAAATAGATTAATAATGTTATAGAGAAACAGTACATCTGCTGGGGCGCAACTATCCATATATATGTTTGCATTAAAACCAGGGCATTTATTCTATTGTGAAAGGGTCATAGCAGTATTTCCAATACATGTACAAAAACAATCAAGCCCAAACCTAACATCTCCATAACAAACCATAATCTTTCCAGAGCACAAAAGAAGGACTAGTATAACAAATATTTGTGGGAAGGAGTGGGTAAAAGCAGATGAAAGGAGGAGATAACAGCTACTGATCATGAGATAACCTTTTTGGGAGGACATTAGGTGTATTCCTTTCCCAAGTTCAAATGTCAGTTCTAGAAACGCATATTGAGAAAAAACAGCTCCTTTAGAGGGATATTCAGTGATAATTTTTAGCTGGGTCCAACAACCAAGAAGAGCTGAAGTGTTATTGATTTATTGGGTTGAGAGAAGAGAAGATACATTAAAAGTGTTGACTAGAATTTGGAATTAATTCAATTCTTTGTTCTGCATAGACTTTGTATAGGATTTGGGGAGAAATCACTTACTTTGTAGTAACTCATTACAGGTTTGATTCAAACACAAAGAGGAGTTGCTGAAGCTAAGGATCATCAGAGCCAAGTAATAAGACATAAAAAGGAATCGAGCAAGATAAAATGAAGTCTATCACCTGAAAATTTCCTGATATTTACAGCTTTCTCTATTCCACAATGTGTTGTGAGTTTTATTTAATTTTTCTATATCTTGGTTTATAGCTTTTCATTTTCTTCATCCTTATGAAGTGAGTTCAAGGAAGAAATAATAAGATTATCTCTGATGTGACAAGACAGTAAAATCCACAGAGCTGACAGCCAGAACCGTTTCTGCTCCACCAAAGGGATTTCTGACATTAGTAAGTAGGTCTGTTCTAGACAGAAGAAAAACAGTGCTTAAATAACCCTATTTGGAAATAAAACCCTCAGGAAGAGATTTGTGAAGATATTTTTTCCTTGCAGGCTCCTTTTACAAATGCTTTAACCAAGTGGCAGTTGACATGGGAAGTGTAGAAATGGCAAAGCTAATGTTCTAGCTGTAAAATTTATTACGCTGGATTGGAATATTTGCCTGCAAAGCCTAGGCTGAATGAAGCTGTGCTGAGGAAGTAGGATGGATGCAAGGGTTTCAGACCTTTTAAGCTGACCATTAAATCCTTCCCATAACAGAACAAGACTCTGTCTTTTTACAAGTCATAGAGATAATTAGCTAAATCCCACTAAGTACGAGGTATGAGGAGTGGTTCACAGGATGAGTTTGGGGTCAGTCTTAAATTATCCACCATGGATTGACCTCAGTTTGATGCTCTGCATAAAAAGCTATCACTGCCTTGTCTTCATTTGGATTTTGTAATGCTAAATATATCACTTCATTCCAAAGTTTTATTATAATTTTTAGAAGTGGAAACACAGCTAATGAAATTAGAAAGATAGTAGTTACATATCACATTTCATTCATTCATTTTCCTCATATTTTGATCTATTTTACAGTGGACCAAAATTCTCTTCTTTTTAGCAGACTCATTAATTTGGAACTCGGTTCCGCTGTGTGAGCTTATTTTTTGAGTTTTTATAATGTGGAATATTTACAAGACAAGCAATTTTGTTTAGTTAAAGAGAATACTAGGAAGAAGGGAATTTGGTTGTTTTGGGTTTTTTGGATGTTGTCATATACCACTCATCTTGCTGAATTACCATATTTTTGCTGATACATAACAGACCATGTGTCTGTTTTAAGCTTGTGCAAAAGTGAGGCAAAAATTCCATAGCTTAAATTTCATGGAATAGTGTTTGAAAGAGTACATGTAACCACACGGTTGCTTTAGACCATCAACATGCGTGAATTTGGGTGACCATGGCCAAGTGACTCAGTAATCATGTATATTGATGCCAATAATGAAGAGATACTAAAGAAATGAACCTAACCCCATTATCTTTTCTGTCTTTATGACTGAGACGTATTTTTAGTAAAACAAAAGTACTAAAATAATACTAAAACAATTAAGTAAATTTTCTTTTTAAAATCTGTTCTATTTTGACACAAGGGATCCACTTTTTGTGTGTCTCTACTCCTCAGACAAAAATATTTACTATGAAAAATGACTCAGATAGATTAGATAGAATGTGGATACAGTTAGTCACTGAAATTGTCAAATTCAATTGTTATAGATAGTATCACAGTGGCTTTGAATATCAGAAACCTTATTATTGTCTGTCAAGTCTAAATTGACAACTAACAAGAAGAAATGTTTGAAGAATGAAACCATGTCATACAAAACATAATTACATTTGACCTTTTCTGTGACTTTTGTTTTGATGTGGATGGAGGGAAAAAAAATCTTATTTGCTTGTGTAGATAGCATGTTTCATCTGTCGGTGGATGTGCAATATATGACACACCGAATAGATAGAGCATCAGAGGTACTGGTCTGTTCTAGAAGAAAGTTGTAAAGAGAAACAGGAAAACAAAGTCCATGAGCAATTAGAATATTTTCACTGCTGTTTAGTGTTAAAAAAAAATATAAATAAAATAAGTCAATTCCGGTGTTTGCATAAACAGCAACTTCAGAAAACACAAAGTACTATGAGAAAGAGCAGCGCATATTATTTACTGAAGGTTGCATAAAATGCCACCTTGACCAGTCATGTACCAAACCCCCTAATACAAAAGCATATAACATATACAAAAAGTACATGTTTATTACCTAGCCAGTGGGTATGAGGAATTAATTACATGTGTTTAACCCAGCTAAATACCCTTCCACAGCTTGATAACTCAATTGAAACTATTGTTGTTGCTGATGAGAAGGAGATTTACCTGTTGGACTGATGACTGTGATTTGATGACTCAGCAGCTGTAACAAAATCTCTTTGGGGCTGGGTTTGAATACAGCTTTGGAGCTCTTCCCCTCTTCCCCGTAGGACAGAAGAAGAGATTAGACTTGAAATTTGTTAAATTCAGAAAGATTTTAGCCACGGAGTGGTCGTTCTCTTCAGTTTTGATCCAGCTGTGTTGACCTCTTAGTGTTCAACCCTGATTTTTTTCATGTTTCAAGTTTGTGTAAGTCCTAAATCAGAGAACATGACTTTTTTTCTAGTCTATCCTAGTAAATTTAAGATGAATGGGAACATTTTCTGGCACTGAGACTGACTGGCATGATGTAGCCTTTGACTATCCTAGTGAACTTACTCTCCCAGAAAACTAGCTTTGTATCAAAGGTAATTGGTGCAGGATAAAATGGTGTTAGTCAGGAGGAAGTCCAGCTCTAGCCAGGAGCTGTATTTCTGTGAACATGCAGTCTACAGAAAATTATCCCTCTTCAGCTGTTACTTACTAGGAACAGTGCCTTGCTGATGCATATAGGCTGTTATCAGCTCCAACACAAATAGGGTTAACAATAAACTTCATACTTACTCACTGGTTAAGTAATTCTATGGCTGAATTCCCATTGGCTTAATTAGAACTGTGATTTGTTTTTCTGGGTTTTAGTTTAAGTAAAAAATAACCAGTACCTGCAGTACTCATACAAAATAACCAAGGATTGATTCAAATAACAAAAGTAAAAGGTTTTAGGAGATTTCCAACGTACTTCAGGTACACTGTTTTTTGTAGTCAATATTTTGAGAAAAATTCAAAGCCAAGAACTTATTTAAAATGATCAACTATAGAAGCTGGGAAAACAAATACTAATGAACAAAAGCTGCATATTCTCTGGCAAACTTCTGCTATGGAAACATTTTAAGAAAACCCAAACACATCAAGTATTGCATTGCCAGTCACTCTGAACATAACCTCAGACTCCGATCTCTTACACCCTCATAAGTCTCATACATACTCGTAAATCTCATTCACACTCGTCACCAGTATTTTCAGCAGAATTGTTCAGGACTGATATTGCTGTAATCAGAGTCCTTTTTTTTTATCACCTCGATTGGTAAAACATGTGTGGTGTTTTGCTTCATTCAGCTGACTGCATGTTCCCTCTCAGCCACTGTTGACACATTGTTTGTATCTCCCAATCTATTTTGAAGACAACTGCTATCAATGCAGTATCAGATGATCGAACATCCCCTGTCAGTTATCATGTTGTGAATTTGTTGTCTACTTGGGGTATCAAAAGGATAATGAAGGAGTTAAAAACTCACTATCCCATGGTCTGTCACCAGCAGATAACCGAGGAATAATAGAGCAAAAGATAATTCCTATATTTTCATATAAACCATCATGGCAGAGTTGGCCTTTTCTATCCAATCCCATATGGTTTATTTCCTTTCTTTTGGCATTCAGCCTGTTTTAACAAAGCTACAGGAAAGATTTTGCCACATGGTGCAAGAAATGTGCACTTTCTGCGCTGAATTCAAGCTGTCATTGCCCAATGAGCTCCTTTTTACTTCTGTGGGCATTTGCAGCAGATGTGACTTCTCTTTAGCTGCGTTCAACTATGGATTTTCATCCGTGGTTGGGGGTTTTTAGTTCACTGGAGACATACATGTCTTGTTATATCTGGGTGTAGCAGGTGCACCCGCCTAATGAAATTTTGGCTCCCTGGCTGTTGAACCTTTCATGTGCCCTTGTTCTCAGGGTTTTACGGCGGTTGGGGTCTTTGGCCAACAGGGTCTGATATTGACCACAGGTCAGATTTGGCTCGGGTATGTATGGAGTCCCCTGGGGGAGCCATTTTGAGCTAGTCCCGCCTGGAGCAGCGTGCTGCAGGGAAGGACTCTTCCCTTTTGTTGGGACGCTGCCCAAGGAGACTCCTTGGGGTTCCTACGGGTTGGGACACTGCCCTGAGATGTTCCTCAAGGTTGAGAGTCCTCACCTTTTATTAGGTGAGTGATTGAGCGTTTTGGGTTGTCGTTAAACCCCTGGTTGGTGTTTTGGGTTGTTGTTAAACCCCAGAAGTTTGTGTGGTGATAATTTGCTCTCCTCTCATGGACATTTGGACCTGTTGTTTGTATGTTTGTAGAATGTTGATTAATTGTGTATAAAAATAAATTTTGCTTTTTTTTTATTGTTAAGTGGTTTGGGAGTTTCTGCAACACTGAGCTATCGTTGTGCCTTTCCCCAGCCTGAACAGATGTTGTTTGCTGTTGGAGCAGCTTTGCAACCAAGAAATCTGGTATTTTGTAATCTAATGAAGTCATCATTCTCAGCCCCACCCCTCTCCCCCCCCTCCCGGGCTATTTGGAAGGCAGCTGGGATAAACTGTAAGTGGTACAAGCCAAGGCACTCTATTTTACTGTTTTAAGATGGAGCCTGAACCCTTTCTGAGATTTGGTATTCATATATGGGCAACGCTTGCCAGCCTTACCTTCCCAAAGAAGAATGTGGCAAGTCTTTGTGTTTTCAACTTTACTACACTAACTTGATTCCAAATTTTCCTATAGCATTTATCTAACTGTGCAGCATCTTTCTGGTCAGAAAATAAAAAGACTCAGAAGAGGAAATGGGACAAGTTAATCTGGAAGAAAATATTTACATCTCACACAGTTTATAGCTTGTGGCAGGATTTCAGAATGACACTGGCATGAAAATCCAGTGACCTTATTAGGATCATTACAGAATTTCTCTCCTGCTCTTTAATGCTCTTCCATCCACAGTCTGATTCATGGTAATGTGGTACTTAGTGCTTTCGACAGGTCTCTCTTCAGGTGGGCCTCCAGAGTTGTGCTGGCCTCGTTAGTTGCTTCCCAAATTCAAAGTGTTATGATTCTGGTAATATCTCAGAAAACACTTCTACGGGCTTGAAGTTTTGGTTTTGGAGTCCATTTCCTTATTTGTTTTAGTTAATTTATCTCAATATTCCATATACTACTATTATTCTTTCTACATTTATATAGGACATCTACTTTTCATATTTTGCCGCCTTGCTGGCATTTTATTTGTAAGCTTGTCATTTATGCCTTATTTTGTGAACACCCTGTTGTCTTCTTTTTTGTCCTTGGAAGCCAATTTTGTCCTCTCAGTTTTAGACTGAGATTCTTAGGAGTCCATGTCCTCTTTGCATCTTCTTCTCCAGATTCATCAGTGATGTATCTACACAGTTAGTTAAATGTGAGTTGAAAGTAATTCTTAAGTTGAGATTCAGCTGACATCCTTGTTGCTTATACACGTGTTTAAGTGCATTCATAATTGAAGTTCTGGATTGCCTCAGGAGTGGCTCAGGCTAAGGGTGCTCAGTAGAGAAGACCCAGGTTCTGGGAATTGCTCTCATGAGGGCCCAGTATCAGCCTGCAGTATGTATAACACACCACAGAAATTCTGTGACAAGCACTCAAGCCTATTCTTTATCTTACTGAACAAGCACAAATCTGAAGACTCACTCTTTTCATATACATGTGAACATATATATGTTCACAACGTATGTGAGAAAGCCCAGGCAAAACTCAGCAGTCAAGTTTTTCATTTACTGATCTTTGTGAAGAAGTTAAACATGGTAAGTTATGTGGAGGGAAGTTTTGAATCACTGCACAAATCACAGTCAAGAAGCATGCTGGTTGCTTTGTTTTAGCCTTAAAAAAAATATTAAATTATAAGACTTGGCTTACAAGCAAATAAACAAAAGCAGATGAAGGTTTTAAGCTGAACTTCCCTGAAAAAATGTAAATAAATCACAATGGTCTCTGTGTATGTGAAAGAAACCTAGTCTAATTCTTTTGCCATAACAAATGCCTCATGCACTCCACTGCGGTTTGGTCTTAAACTTCTACAGTAGGAAAACACGTTAGTAAACAGCCCTGGAACAGACACAGAGGCAGACTGCAGTTCTTGTAATTCCTGCCTTGTTCCCAAGACTCATCCCTGATGACTGCAGAAGAAGGATGGGAGAAGGAAAGGAGCACCCAGACCACATATTAGTTCAGCTAAGTAGGGCTTGGGGGAGACGTGAACTTGATTATCTACTTTTGTCATGTTCTGCCTCCCTTAAGGACAATTTTTGTCCATTGATGCTTGACCTAGGCAGCTCAAACAGCATGACTATGATCAGGAGAAGCTTCTTTTTTAAAAAACCACCTTCTACACAGAAAGCAATGTTGGTTGTTTTTTTTTTTTTTTTTTTTTTTTTTTTTTTTTTTTTTGTATGAGCATAGTAGCACAGACAGAAAGGCTTTTTCTCGTATCAGATGGCATTTATGAACCAAGCATGAAAGAAAGTTCATACTCCAGACAGGCAGAGAAATTAAACTCTAAACTTTCCAAGAAAATAAGCTCTTGCTTTTTTCACCACTAAGTGCCCTGATATTGCTAAGGGCATATAGTGGAATCATACCCCTCTCCTTTTATGTAAACACTAGTTTGTGATTAAATCTGGGATGAGAATTAATAGTTTGTTTCTGAAGGTAAACATACTGTAATGATAATAGAAACTGTGAAGAAACACAACTGAGAGGTGGTGATGGAGCATGGCATAAATTAATTTTTCTTGCAAACAAAAAAAAATTAGAACCATTGTTCCAGAGAATGTTTTATAAAACTTATTACGCAATGAAGCAGGCTATTGCATATTGTTACCAAAATTCTTGTCTCCAAAGTACAATGTAATTGCACTGTTTCTTTTGTTAAAACATTCTTCACCTAAAGCGGTGTATTTTGCTGAAACTACTGCCATGGAATTCTGCTCTAAAAGAGTTTACTTTGGGATTTGGTCTTTTAGATGATTCA
Source organism: Tyto alba (assembly GCF_018691265.1). NCBI lineage: Eukaryota > Metazoa > Chordata > Aves > Strigiformes > Tytonidae > Tyto > Tyto alba. Next base: position 9,506,548 of record NW_024881282.1, read on the forward strand.
AAGACACAGTGTGAATTCACATTACTTTTAACCGAAGATGGGCATTTTATCTACCATTGTGTTATGAAATTATTCCCCTTAATCCTCCACCAGTAAATAAACCAAATAAGCAGTCTCTCTGGAGACATGTTTAGAAAATAGTGTGTGTGATAGTCTTTTATCTGAGGGCTGCAGTTCACATTCTGCTCTTCACTGCATGCAGTGAAATTATTCCAGATTCATGCCAGCCTAAGTAAAACCAGATTTTGGAATGATGAGAGGATTTCTAAATAGGAAAGTTGTTTTACTTTTTTTTTTTTTTTTTTTTTTTTTTGGGGGGTGGGGACACGACGCTGCTGTTTTTTGTTTTGTTTTGGTTTGGTTTTTATATTTAGCAGGGAAAGTAAAACAAAATTGAATGGCTGGAAACAGAATGTAGCCAGACTTGAGGTAAGGCACTGATTTCTAGTGGTGACAATGGAAGAACACTAGTAACTAAATTATTAAAAGATAGAAAATTTTCTTAAATGTTCTGTTTATAATTCAAGATTAGATGTGAACCTGCAATGGTAGGAGTAATGTGGTTTCTTACAACAGCTATAAAAAGTAATGCTTCAACATACAAATTCTCAGTTGAACAGCTTTGTTTTCTGTTGTTCAAGACTAGATTATTCTACTATTTCCTCTAGACCTGAAAATCCATATATGCCTCATCAATGAGATTATGCTTGTTTCAAAAGAGAAAGATTAAACTATACTAGAATGGTGTGTAACTATTATTTATGAATCTAAAGTTAATCCTATAAACAACAGAGAGAGAAAAAGATTATTATTGAAGATCTTGTGTATAGGCACACCTGGTTAGCAAAAAAATGCACTGAAAGCATAGTGGTAAGTGTTTATGAGAAAAAAACATACAGTTTTCAGTCATATCACAGGATTTTTTTTTAATACTGTTCAAAAAGTACCTGACTCTACATAAACACCAAGTATAACATGATGTAGACAACTGAGAAACAAGCAAATGTATTTTTCAATGCTAAAATAAATTACATTTGTACAGATAGAAAGCAAAACCAAAGCTGATAAAAATGTTAAATTTTATGAAAAATCATTTTCATTTCACATCAAAATAATTTTACATTCTCTATTTTTAATAGTATAAGCAGCAACAACATAAAAAAGAACAAACGCTCACAGAATGTTTGAAACCAGTTGTTCATAAGTTATTAGCAAATTAAAAAAAATAATTACAAGCACTTATAGCCCACACAAATCTTTTAGAATTGGCACCATCTCTCTAAAACATCTATATTCTATATAGATTTCTAATTACAAATACCACCAGCAGCTGCCATATAATCCTATTAGTACATGTAATATACATAGTATATTTGTTCCCATTTGGCAGATCGGAGTGACTTAATGATTATTGTTTGTTTATACTGTCATTACTCAGATGTGACAAAACCAGTCATACACAACAACTCATCACCTAGGTGATTTTTTTTACTTACCTTTATGCTTCACTGGTCTCTATTTTCCTTTTCATTGTATAAAATTGTAAGTGGCAATTGCAGAGATTTGAGCAGAGGGAATAATAATAGAACACAGCAAAAAAAGTTAATTCAGATAATTCAGATAATTCAACTGAAGTCTTTAATACATGCAGTACACACAGAAATGGGTAGCAGATGAGCAATTTTCTTGTACATGGAGAATATTGACTTCCTTTTATAAAATTCATGAAACTGCCAGAAAACTGTGACATGTTTCTTATTTTTGGATATGTTCTCTCACATCTCTTAACATACTTAGTCAAAGTACGATTTTCCCATTGGGATACCTGCTAGGGTAGCAATGATAAAGAAGAATGGTGGGAAGGTACTATTCACCAAACCTAGCAAGTTGCTTCAAGAATGTGCTTAATAAAATACATCTGCTGTTTGATTCAAAATAAAGTAGGAAGAACAGCCTGTCAATATCATTCTCTGCTGAAGCAAATAGCGAAGATGTAGACTTGATTGGCCACTATCAAACTTTGATTTTCTTTACATGGATATTAATCTAGAGTGATTTCACTGATCTCAATAGGTTAAGTGCCAATGCTAGTAAAGGACTTCATCACTTAAAGTTATGCAGTGTAATTAATACCTATCTTTTTATACTATTTGGCTCTACTGTGAAGGCCAGAACCCTTTGTTAAATGTCTAACCTTACTGTGAAGTTTGTGAGAAGGGTTAGGTGCCCAGGAAAGAAATGCAAGAAGGAAAGGGATGACTGAGATTACTCTACTCAAGCCAGTATGGAAATGCAATGCACAGAAAATACTTATTTTCAACTGGGATCCATTTCCAGATATGGCTATACCTTTTGTTTCAAAGATCTGTCACTTTTATAAAAGGAACTGGAGGAAAATTAAATGAGTCCTTTTTTTCTGCAGTCTCAGAGAAGTGAGAACCCCAAGTTTAATTCCTTCACCTACCCAAGAAGAGTCAAACTCTCCCTTTCCATGCAGGGGTCTGAGAACTCCAGATGGAAGATGAGAGGGTTTCAGACACAGAAATAAGGAAGGGCACAACCTCTCCTCCTGCCCCTAAAGCACTTTTCAGGGAGATATTTAAGGTTTTTTTTGAGCCAATACATAGTACAGAAAAAATGTTGTCTCCACTTGTTTGTAGTTAAAATACTGACCTTATCCCTGCTCCAGAGATTTTTGAAGTATTTTATATTAAATGGTCATATACCATCCGTAATTATATCAAATGTATGTCCTATCAGGGTGTAGAGTAGCTGTTCCTTTTCTACTCTGGGACTCTTGAATTTGTTTCTATCTTGTGAAGTTACCTTAGTGAGATGAACACTGAGTCATTAGAGCACTTTCCAGCCATGAGGAAGATTTCAGTCACCTCTGGCAATGGTAGAGTTTGAATTTAGGTCTCTTGCCTTCTGTCTGACTGTTCTAACCTCAAGGCTATTATAAAAACAGCAGTATAACCAGACCCAGAGCCTTAAACCAAAGGATGACTTCTAGTCCATTTTGTAGGGAATATGATCCTGTTGGTCTATGTGCTGTGTGCTGTCTACTCACTCATGGGATATACAGGAATTTAACCTAGGAGCCATTGTTTTCTGGATCTCTGATGGGTTTTAGCATGAGTTAGGTGCAAAGATCCTTAGATGTATCAAGATCAGGGTAGTTCTGAGCATATGCAGACATACAACAAGAGATGCCTGAGTAAGGTGGCTGTTAAATGTTGGTTTTAAAATTGAGTTTTAGATGTAGGTATTAAATTCTGCCGAAATTCTAACTTTAAGCACCGAAGTCCTTTTTTCATTCAGTACTGACAATGATCTCCAATACAATAAAAAAGTCATGGTCACATTATTAATCCTGAGCATCATGCTCTGATTTCCTTAAGGACCTGATATTTTTGTATGCTGTCTGTTGCTGTCATGCTTTCTCCTCTCACCTCACAAATGATGTATTAAGCAGAATAGCAAAGTTGTACACTTTCCTCTACAGAATTTACACCCACAGCTATGCTGTCTTTCAGTCTGGTCTTGGTCTCTCTAAAGAAAACATCACCAAGTGAACTCTACCATCATCCAGAATCTGAATCATGGATTGGCCTTCACATTTACTGTCTTTGGAGATCTTATTCTCCTAGTTCTGATCACAAAGTTTCCTTTTGCAAACACAGCAACTGAATTAACATCCAAGCAAGCTAACATTTTTTTGTTTTGTTTTTTAAAACTTTTAACAGTTCAGTTTTAATTAGCATTTAACTTTTATTTTGCTTTTGTAGCTGGAAATCAATGGAAGAATCCAGCACCTTGTGATCAACCAGGCTCCTATGAAACATCAGCAAGTGCTTTGTGGACCATGGTCTAAAAATCTCTGGTCTAAGGTATTTGTATGAATCTAGGCACCAAATGTTCAGATAGAAGTACAAGGAAGCACATCTCCAAAGTCATGCAATTATTCTTCAGAGCCAATTAAAAAATACAGTTTTTCTTAAGTATTGCTAACATTTCTTCCAAAGTCGCCTGCCAGAGTTATTCACTTTATTTCAAAAGCAGATTCCAGAGGTGGTTACACCTTCACTCTTCAGGGTTGGCCTCAAGCACGAATGAAACAAGTGATTTTCTGAGGTCTCTGTGGTCAAGAATGACAATAGTTTCAACTTTTTAAATTCCCTTTCTGGCAGCAGCATTAAATTGGAAGGCAAATTCAAGCCATTCAGTTAGTATTTTCACATTCTTTAGTTAGATTGGAAAGTTTCCATAATTGTAACCTTTGCTTTTATGTCTGAAAAACCTTGCCATTGTATCTTAATGTCCTAAACAGAGACTACAATACAAACAGCATAATGAAATCATAATGTCTGTCACTTATAATTTTATTTTTTCATGTGTCAAACCCAATGGCTTCCATCAAAGGACTTTCCAGTCTTGCAAATCTCCCACTGGGCTCCTCTGAATTACTACTACAGTCATTACATAATTGTAACCTTCTTTCCCAAAAAAACTTTCCTCCCTCTGTTGAAATCCAAACATATCATACAAGGTGACATTAGTGTATTCCAGCCTGTACAATTAAAATGGATTCTGCCTTCTTTAAATGTCACCAAGAGTGACTTATCTTTCATTAGAGATAGATTGACAACAGGGAGGTACAATCTCAACAGATCCATGCTTGGTTCCTTGTGCAATTAAAATTTCTGCTGTGGCTAATGGATATAGAAAAGATGTGTGACTCCTCCCAAAGTGAGAGTGAGCAGAAATGTTTAAAATTTGGGTCATGTAATGTTAAGGTTTTAGCCTCTTAAAACATCTGTTCAGGTGTTAGACCAAGGGTTTCATTGTGTGTGTGCGGGTGTGCACACATGCATACGTATATCATCTTGGCAATATAGTGAAAGTTGTCAAGAACCTCTGAGCAATAGCTATGGCCAGGATTGTGCAGAATTGCAATTTGGGAGCAGAAGAGGTATATTTAAGCTGGATCACTCCATTTTTCACTCCTTTTTACTAATTTTGTTTTTAAGAAAATATTTTTATGTCTTTCTGTATAATCTTTATTTTCACTGTTGATTATTTCACAGTGCAGTGAAGCCCACAGATTTTAGCAGGAATACATAAATATTAAGTGTCCACCAACATAATAAAAGACTACAAAAATGGGAACCTAAAAGTCTAGGGAAAGATCAAGGTCAAGAATGTTCTAGTATGGACATTGGTCAACAGCTTAAAATATAAGAGAACAGAAAATAATATAATCCCTTTGAAATTCACATTAACTATCTCAGTACACGCTGTATATATCAAACCAATATTGCACTGATGGGAAACATATATTATCATACAAGTCTCTCATGAACAACATTTAAGTGGTCTAGACTCCCTAAATGAGAATGTTTGTGTCACAGACTGATTGGACATGCTCTTCCCCTAAATGTGGGTTGTAACCTGTGAAAGAAGAACTTTTCTCCTAAAGATACGGGCATCTAGGGAATGATGAGACATGCTAGTACTGTGAACCAGAAGGACAAAACCATGCTCTGGTCAGGAAATCGTAGAGCTACACAGAACTGAGTCTGTGCTTATCAGTCGTGCGAGGAGGCAAGAACTACATATAAGCAACAAGGACCTACAGTCATGACAGGGTGTATCTACCTGCCTTCTGGAGTAGAACTGTTTTGTGACCGGCTGGTTCATGCTATAGGCATAGCTAGAAAATGACTGTACCTGGCAAAATAAGCATGCCTACAGATTGATATTGGACAACACAGCATTGTGCAGGATGTACAGAGTCACTGGAGTATCTCTGTGAGGTGCTAGCCCATATTCAGTGATCTATTATTTTTTTTTAAAATGTTGAGCAGCAAATTGAGGTGCAGCACACAATGGTGAAACTAGCTTCCCAAAGGAATAGAAAATGTTCTTTGCAAAAGTATGTGAATGTGCTTTCATATTTTGTTTGTTTGTTTGATCAAATATTTATAATTTTGGATATGGGGGAGAAAAAGGAGTATGAATTTTTAATACAAAATGTTTGTTATCTTTGAAGAAATATCTAAAGGTTTTGAAAATGAAACGTAGCAGCCTTATTTCAAGGCTCTCTTCCATGAGGCTGTCTTCTATATAAGGCTACATCAGGTCAAGTTTGAATTGAAGTACATCACTCACCACTTCTACTATCCTTAAATAAAATAAAACAAGCCCATAAATTTTGACACCTGAGGACAGCTATGTCATGAAGGAGAGAACCAATACAGTATGTGTTTAGGGCCTGACTTACAAGTTCTATGTAACTATACCTATCAAAAATTATTTAGCATCTATTCAAACTTTAAAACTCTTCCCTGCCTGTATTAAAAAAGTGCTGTGACAGTATGAAGTGCACTAAACTGTACTACCTTGATACAGGAAAAAAATATGAGGAATCCCCTTGCTTCTTCTGTGAGTTGCTAAAAAGAAAGACTCTGTTGGTTCATATCTCATTAGGTCTTCTCTGTTTTATAGTTTACTCTGTATTGCTTCGAAAGAATGTTTTCTTTTTTTTTTTTTTTTTTTTTTTTTTTGTCACAGTTCACAGCTGCAAGGCATCAGCAGCTAAAGAAATTTAAAATTGTTGCTTATTAAAGAGTAGCTAAATCACCTCTAAGCAGATTTTGACACAGATTTTTTTTTCCCTACATATGAATTATGATTATGACAACCTTTCCACTCACATAACCCAAATTGGCCTCCTAGAATTCTGTCATTCAAAGTATGGAGAAAATCTTTAAGGTGTTTACCTGTTCCTTACAAGCAAAGACTATGGGAGCCCAAATAAGTATTTTAACTAGTAATGTTAGCATAAGAATGTCCATAAAAATGTGTTAATTTCAGTAGGGTGTGCAGCTATAATATAGCTTGGTAGTGCTGCTAGAAAGAGAATATTCACCTCAACAACTTGCCCTGATAAGGGAATTACAAAACAGTACTCCAGAAAATATTTTTTGCTACTTCATTATTAGTTGGCAACACGGTGAAATAGTCAGGAAATCTTCCTTGGGTTTTGTTGCTGTGATGGTGAATCCAATGTTAACAAATCTAATTTTTGATACTGATAGAAGAGAATTTCTTAACAAATGTGTAGGTTGAGAAGTCACTTGTAAAGCCCTCCATATTGCAGTCACTCACTGCAAAGCCTCAGCTTAGTGTTATCCACGTGTAATGTATCACGGACACAATATGCTTCAGCAAAAAGTTTGGTAGTTATTGAACATACATTACTGCTTTTTGAGATCTTCTTAGAAAAAAAAAAGAGAAAGAAAGCTTGACAGGTTGGTCCCAGATTTGAGTCTGTTAGAAAATGTACATTCAATGTTTGGTCTTCCATTCTTGATAAAAGATCAAGGTTCATTTCTGGGTAAGGAATCAGAGTAAACAAACAAACCATTGTACAGTTGTTTACAATCTAGTTTCCCGTCCGCCCCGTATATTGTACACACGGTTCATTGTAATACTAAAGCAAAGCACTTGGTATGTAACTGATTTAACAGACTCCTTATAAGCCCTCAAAAATAGATTCAGTGTCTCTGAAAAGCCCATGTTTTTTTAAGGCCACGAAAATCTGCCAAGAGTCATTTTGTCTTTAAAACAGCATAATTAATCTGATGTTTCCACTTCTCAAGTAATTCCTCTTCTTCCTCTCTGTTTCTAACAAGATGACCCAATGCCTCTCTATCTGTGTAATCACTGGAGATCTTGAAGGCTTGGCTGTCCCCTCACTACTTGCTTGTAGTTGTTGAGATCCAACGTTGTCTTGAACTACATTCACAGCGAAGAAGAACTTTGAGTATAATCTCTGATGAGGAGTGTGTCATATTTTGGGGAGGATGGGATACAGAGAGCTGATTCAGAAACTGGAGAGCTGGGAGATGCACTTCCAGAATCGATGGAGTCTCTAAAAGGAGAAGGAGGAGTTAAAGCTACCAACTCCTCAAGGTCTTGCTTGGCTGTTGGGGCCTCTGAAGTGCCTTCTTTGATGCTGCCATTTGAAGGTTTCCTAGCTGACTGTGAAGCGCCATTTACTTCAATGGCAGGAAGTGGTTGGATCTCTGCAAACGTGGTCATTGTTGTAGGGAGCTGAATTTCCCGTGGAATCAGGTATGAAGAGCAGAGAGGAGTGGCCACCATTGTCCCTGGAGTGGCTGTTGAAAGCATCATGGAGTTCAGCTCACTGATATTGGCTGTAAAGCGAGTAACCACACTACTGATCTGCTCCATGAGGGATCCTTGAGAGGAGCTACTTCTCTGAGGAGGGTCTGACTGGAAGGTAGGGGCATCATCTTCTGTTCGGCTAACGGAGGCAGTTCTGTGACTCAAGGTGCTGATAGGTGAGGGAGTCTGTGGTCGATATTGAGCTGGGTATTGCTCTTCAGCTTCTGAAACATCGTAAAGCGTTTTGGCACTGGCCTCAGGAAATGTAGCACTGCTACTATGTCGGCTACTATCTGTGCTTTTAGAAAAAGGCTTAATCACTGCAGTTTGATTGGGGTTTTCTTTTTGTTGATGTGGATTGACAACCGCTGCCAAAGGTGTGCTCCTCTGCTGCTTTTCTCATTCTGGGCCCAGGAAACCGATTTCCCATTAGAGCTGTAAACAGAAATTAGATAAGATGGTAACTTGCATCAAAGTTAAAAATATAATCACTGTACCTATAACATGGGTATGTGGTATCCCAGAGCTTATATTCATCATAAACCTGACTGTAATTTCATCTATGTCTACCTTTATCTATTGCAATATATCTATATCTATCATTTATACCTATACGTTCTAGGAAAACAAGCAGAATGTGCCAGCTCATTTCACAGGTCATTTGTTCATTCAGCCATGACTTACTCTGTGTTAGTTCATGGCCACTGCTGACCCCTCTTTTGCTGCCCTTGGGACATAGGCAGTGGCCATCCTGGGGGAGGTAGCAGCTTGATGGTTTCCTCTCTGTTGGTGTCAGAAGAGGGGGCTGTGAGACTGAGGGATGCATGGAGGAGTGAGGAAGAGGTGTGTGATTGAAGGGAATAGATGAGAGACCTGGACTAGCTCGGTTGCAGAGGGCAGGTACGTAGGGTGGTCTGGGAATATTCAGTGGTAAGGAGCATGATGTAGGGTGATGGCCGTGGATTCCGGGTATGGGGCAAGGAGGTAAACTAGGAGATGGAGAAGCAAAGTCCATTATGGCTGGGAAAAAAAAAAAAATCTGTTTATATCCCAGTACTTGGAAGTACTGAAGCAATACTCTTCGGAAAGGGGCTATTCTGGTTGTGGGTGGAGAGATGCTTCTAATGGGTGACATCTTCTTCATCTAGGTACCTGGTAAATTAACCACCACTGCATTAAAGAACTTATTTTTTTCAATTACAGGTCAGCTCAGAGGATAAAACTATATTCCTAATAGGAAAGAAATAATGGACAAGCCATACAAGAAGCTCCCCATGGTGACCTGGTTTGGAAACAGCAATAAACACTTTGCTCCACTCTCCTGCAAAACAAGTCCTCTTAGGGTACTTTCTCTTCAGATCCCATCATATCCTGCTCTTTATCATAGTTGCTTATTTTTCTCTTCTTGCTACCTAAGGAAAGCCAGCTGTGGCACTTATAAACACATAGTATGAAAATACTACTTTCCTTTTACATCTTCCTTATGCTGATGAGCTGGTGTTTATACATACATTAACCTATATCCCTTGGGATCAAGAAAGACGGTTAGAAATATTTACTAGCTGGAACAGACAATGACTCTTAAATGATGTTAACAGGAAAAACAGTCTCCGCATACAAATAAGAATGATTTATATATAAAATGCAACAGAACTTTAAACAATTCACTTTGGTTTCCAAAACATTTGGTACAGCCATTTAGCGTTTTGGGGTAGACAACCACATTGGAGACCCTGGCAGTGCATCACAAATTGGTTGTTTGTTTGCTCTTTAAGCCTGAAATAGATATACTCACACATGTTAGCCTTCAGTGTAACAGTTTGGAAGACACATATTTTACTAAACACAGATGACTTTATACCAGCCTTCATGTGGAGGCTTGCCATGCACTATCAGCTTAATAGCTCTTCCAGTCATCTAAAAAAAAAATTATGTGCTGATTGTAAACAAAACCTTCTTCTGGGTTCACATCCACGATTACATTACATAGAATTATGATGGATCATGTAGCACAACATAAGCCAACAGCTTTTGCCTTCAAAAGCAGCATGACAGAATCCAGTAGACAAACACAACATAAACCACTGGGTATTTTAAGAGAGCCTAGACTGGGAGATGATCTGTATGAGTATATAAGGGCTACAGTGATCACCAGGATATTATCTGATCTTGGAAGCTAACTATTATGCACCTACCCCCAAAATGCCATACAGAACAGCTGGTGGCTTGTAATTTGCTGTTCAGACAGTCCCTTCCTTTTGCTGTACCTCAATCAGAGCAATCAGGAAAAGCAAAAACTAACCTGTAGCACTGATCAGATTGACTTTGCATCTCTGTGGATGCAATTCTGAGCTGAACAGCAGCTGGCACTAACTAACGTCTTCCAGAGGAAAACTGTTGCCTCTGAGGATTGCGTGCTCCTCCCACTGGAACATGTACTCGGTGGATGTTGAGAGCTGTTTTAGAGTCCCGGTTGCTTGGTCATGCTGAGTCCTGAGCTCAGTGGGAGCTTGGTACCAGCAGCAGGAGCAGGATTTGGATCCTTTTGCAGGTGAGATCTTGCCTCTAGTTAGGTGTAGTGACCATGAGACCTCCTCCCAGCTCCTTCCAAGTTTGAGCTGAACCAGGAGGATGGGTGACCTGGCACTTGTGACTTTGATCTGGCAGAAAGAGAGGGCCTAGTTCCAGTCCTGGATATCCTCCCTGGTGGGGTCTCCTAACTCCTACTGAGTTCAGATCTCAGAGGGATCTGTGACAGACCTGCCTGCCACAGAGGTGAAGTAAATGCCATTAACATGAAGGATTATCCAAAGCAAATAGAAACGTTCAACTGAAGAAAGAGGTATACTCTAGCACCCCTCCTGACTTCAAGCACTGGCTCATTACAGATGTTCAAACCCTACGACTTTAAGTGTGTACAAGGTCAGATTGTAAAAGACTGTGAAGGGAATGTGTCACTCCCTCCCTGGTCATCATCCAGGAGACAATTATTAAGGAGGCTGAGGAGCCTGGGGAAAGGAAAAAGATGAAATCTAGGGATGTGTCCAGCCCTGGGCAAGGGCAGTTGACAGACTCAGTGTAGCAGCTGTCATCACCCACCTTGAATCCCAATTTGGTTTTGGGTCAGTCTTGGCTGATGCACTCATTTACTGCCTTTGTTCTGTACCCAAGAGTAATTAAGCTGTATGAGTGGCTCTCATGGAGATCCTAGGGCTCTAAAGGAGACCTAGTGGCTGTTTGATGTAACTTTTGTGCAAAAGCCTGAAAGACTTGGCCATTATTAATTTCAAATTCATTGATATAAAAAACTGAATTTAAAGTAATCAGCAATTTATCAGTAAGTAATGAACCCAGTAGTTAAAATCCTAGTAGTTTGCCCAGTAGTTATTGGAATTGTTATCTCAGAAATGTATTATTTACTTCTTTATGCTGCACCTATTTACCACAAAGTTAACACTGGATGAGGTGTTCAATCATTTATTACCTCTGTGAAAGGAACACCACTTGTTTTCATATGTTGGATTGAAGCTTGGTTATGGGTAAATTCCAGTGACAGTACTTTATGATTCAGTTCTAACTGCATATTGCTACTCTGTCAACTGGAAACCATCACAATGCACACAATTTAAAAGTAAAGAAATAAGGATGGATCAGAGACATAGACTATGATGTCTACTAATGGAATTGTTTACATTTATTATGCCCAGCTCTGTCATGTCACTTTGATGATGGGAAACTTTAGGTCAGTGAAATTTTAGAGTTTTCTACAAAAGAGTTTTTGGCTTTCTCAGATGAGAACTGTAGAATTACACTTGAGCTCCCAAAAGAATTCCACTGCTAAGTTTGGCTGAATACACTTTTTTGTACCACACTCTGCTTTTCTGCTGGCACATTGCACTGACTAGAGCAGAGCAGAATACAAGTCATATCTGGAGAAGATCAAACTCCAATTAATCAGTGACATAATTTCCAAACCAAAATGTTAGCAAAATACTAAAACAAACAAACAAACATACATACAAAAAAAAAAAAAACAAAAAACAAAAAACAAAAAAAAAAAAAAAAAAAAAACAAACCTTTTGCACGACACATTTTTTCTTTTTTTTTTTTTTTTTTTTCAGCACAGGTTAATTATCTTCAGTTTTATATATGAGAGGAATTTCTTCAGAACTACTCATACTGTTTTCCCAGTCTCTTTACTAAAAGCTTATTTGATTTTGATAGCTAGTTTTTTTCCCAGCCTGCTAGACCTACCATGATATATGTGCAAGAAATGAAAACAGTATAAATGGGAGAGCTTTTGAAGTCTCTCATATTTCAAATATTTCCTCTACAGTTGTCCAGTTGTCCAGTATAGTTGCTGACAGAATAAAAATTAGTATTGTTTCTCATATTCCTCCCTTACTAAATAGTTTTAGAGTCACTTAAGTTTTTTCTTTAGGGCTTTGTTTTGTATTCATAAGGGATATTAAATACTTTTTCCCCTCCCCTTACACATGTGTTTTTTTTTGTTTTTTTTTTTTTTTACTGTTTAGAATATATCACTTTGTCCTTTGTTTTGATTGAGATAGCAGTTTTATTTCAGCATTTCTTGCTCTGTGGTATGATTATCTATGAGATGGTGCATAGCTCTGCCACCAGAGTTTCTTTAGCCAGATATCATTAAAGCAAATGTGGTTTGTGAGGTCATTCAAAATGAAGAAGAAATGAAAAATGGGAAGGGGAATTGACAGTCACAGAAGATGAAAACTCATATTTTAACAAGGATGTCATTCTCATTAATTACCCAAAGTTGCTAAAATTAATCCAGTGATGAGTGCCTAGAGACTAGTATTGAGTCAGGTACTGGAAGCATATGCAGTTTGAAAACGTCACATATTCTCTTGTTAATATCTTTAAATGAAATAGGAAAATCCATTTAAAATGGATGGAATTTATTGTTTTCTAAGACAGCTTAGAATGCATAACTACATAGTATTATTCACCAGTGGAACCTGGAATACAAGGGTAATCTATAGGGTTTAATGAAAAAATTTAAGGGAATTTTTGTTCTTTATCAAATATCAATATCAATATCTGATTCTAGATTTGAAATGATTCAACAGAAAACAGATACTGAACAACAAATTGATGTAGATCTGTATGATCTGTTCACAACCTGTCCTCACATGTATATATTAAGGAATGAGTGAGAAGTCTTTATAAATTCATGCATGAAGTTTATATTTCAGAAGACTGGTTTAAATTCTATTGAGCTGACAGCAAAGTTATGCTTAGATCTTTCAATGGCTGAAGTACAACGTTGCATTCAAACTTGAAACTATATCTTGTTTTTTAAGAAGCTGATATAGTTAAGTTATTACTCCAGAACTGTGCAGACCAAGCCTGTTTCCTAAGTACAGCCTTCTCCTCTCTTTGAGGGAGAAGTCCTCCTGTCTTATCCACAAAAGCAGCTGATAATGGTAAACAGGATAAATGTCTGTACTTAATCCAGTCCATATAACTTCCTGCCAAGAACTCTTGTTATTCAAAATAAAGAGTAAGAAGCTGTTGTCCTTTTAGAGTCTGCTGCTGAAACCTTATTAAAGACTCAATGATGTAATTAATCTGCCTGCAAATGATTTGTGTGCTATCTGTAGATTTACCTGAAAACTGACTCTTCATAAGGGGTGATCTCTGTGTGTGTCTGTGATGCATGCAAGCATGGGTGCATGTGTATTTTGTTTCTCTGGTCTTGTCAGTTGAGCCAGTCTCAGATCAATGTACATTTTGCTTGTAGTGACCCAAGTTCTTCATCCTTGGGAGAATGCAAGTGCCTTGCAACATGCTAAAAACTGTGAAATTAATAAGTGGTTGAAGTGGTGAACTCCAGTATACTTGTATGAAGTAGTCATATTTTCTCCTGGAACTGTAGGATAACCAGGATGACTGGCTAAAACTGGATGCAGAACCTTAGGGTGTCTAAACTGGGTCTATTCTGTCACTGTTATGGTTTATGTTGTTGATATTTCTTTCATTTTAAATAGCTTTTAAGGAAACCTCCAGATGCTTATGTAATTTATTTCCCTGGGTGAAAGCCAATTCTGCCACACATAAATAACCTGCTAGTGATATATCACTCAAGTCATGTAGCTTAAATTATTCCCATGTTGCTTGTTCTATGGAGATAAACAACAATGAAACACAAAAAAGGAATGATACAGGTCAAAAATTCATTTTGTCCTATCCTGAGATCTAGAAGTAAACAACATATTTTGTAAACAGAGAATTGTTTTCTGTTAACAATAGCAAGGGTGTTTATTTATATTACTCCACAAACTGCAGTCTGTTGATATTTCCTTTCCTCATGAAAATCATAACTGTCATTTATATGAATGGGTTTAATGTATAAGAATGAAAGAAACTACAAAGTGAGAGAGAGCTGATGGACAGAAACTTTGCCAATGTCCTCCCAGCGCAGCCACCAGCAGCACTAATGCTGGCAGCTGTTTCGGCAGCGTACTTAATTAGAATGGGAAATGAAATGTCTGGTATCTAAATGAAACATTCTTAGGACACCTATTATCATGACCCAAAATGCAAAAATGATTTTGATACCAGATGTAACTTCTTTCTTCTATTGCAATTATTAATTAAGGCAGCTGTTTCTAGGTTTCAATTCTCATCCAAAAAATGTCACCTCAAGCATCTCTGAGCATGTCTCTGCTGCACTGGAGCATCCTAGTCAAAGGATGGAGAGAGAACAATGCCATGTCATTTTTTTCATTTATAATTTGCCAAAGGTATGAAGTGGAAACTGGGAAAAATAGGAACCATCAGTTTACCTGATCCTGAAATCGGAAGTACAAACAGTGCACAAGAAAAAAAAAAAAACAAAAACAAAAACAAAAACAAAACAAAAACCCCACACAACAGAAAAAAATAATAAAAATAAAAACACAGAAAGATTTAAGTCTCCCAGTTATGTCTCTAAAGTCTAGGGTTGTTTTGAATTCTATCCTCTGCAAAGACCATACAATTGGAGGAATTTCATGTGTTTGGCATGTCTGATAAATAATTACAGAGATATTTATGTACATGGGACTTATCAGGAGTAAAATTAGTCTGGTGAATTATTAAGCAGTTTCTTATTAATTACATTTAATCAAAGCAGAAATGAAAGTATGATGCAAGAAATGATGTTGTGATGCAAAAAATGCTGTTGTGATGCCTGCTTTGTGAAAGCCTCATAAAACATCCCATTCCATAATTAATTTTATCAGATATATGTGAATGATACTTACAGGTGATGCAGGATGTAGTAACTTATCTTAATCAGAAATAGCCTTACAAAACATCACATAATGTACCCATTACTTCTATTTTTATATCATTTTTCATCTTGAAAAATCCCAAGTAATTTGTAAAACTAATATACAGAGAAAGTTAGGCCCTGATGTGAAAAATATCCACGCTAGGATTGAAACACAAAAATAATATTGTATGAGGGATTTGAGAACATGAGCTGAAAAATATTGCCCAGTATGAAATTGCACAACATTTCTTAGACTGAAGGGATGTAAGTGGGATTTGATCAGTATTGTGGGACCTCTTCATCCCTTGAGATGATGAGAGGTTTTTTTGTTATTCACAAATTCTCAGACCCCTGCACCTTTCTTTTTCCTTCTGCACTCCATCCTAGTAACTTCTAACACTGTTCTTATACTTACTGAGACAGGAGAATGGCACCTACTTTCCTTTCTGCAACATCTACATTCCCTCTGGGATGTTCTTGGACTATTCAGTGACAACTCTACTTAGCTCATGAACTTTGACAAGGACCACTGGCCAGGACACTGTGGCTGGAGACAACAAAACACAGCCATCAAATGCAATTGCACTCTCTGTTAAGCAGCAGGTGTTCTTAACTGTTTGAGTAGGTCTTGCAGCTGACAGTCTTGCTGTGGAACTATTAGACTGACACAGTTTCCAGTCTTTTTGACTGTTAGAGCATCCTCTTTAACAGGAACCTTTTTCTCCTCTCTACTTGACTCAGATCGATTACAGTCTGGAATGCAAACAGATTCTTCACTGTGAAGATATAAAATATAAAAAAGAAGTTTTTCAAGTGTATATATATGGCCAGGCAAAACAGAGCTGAATACTGTACAACAAAATACAGTTGTTTGACATTTACATGTACTTCTCTTCTCTTCAAAATTCTCTTATATAGTGACTTCAGATAGCTTTTAAATGAAGAAAAAATATCAGTGAAGGCAATGCAATGCAGGAAAAAAATGAATCCAGACACCAGACAAACAAAAACCATAATCCCAGCTGGCAATAAATAACAGTCATGTATGCATTTTCTACAACACTCAGTGATGAATGTTCCCGATGTTACTTAAACATCAGGAGTCCCCCCAGACGTGTGCTATGTGGTGTTATAGTTGATAACTTTATGTACATGAGTGAATATTGTTGTACCCAAGGGGAACATAACACTGTGCAAGTGTTTCACTGAACACCCTTCTGCAATGATAAATTTCACCTGTGATATAACACTTGGGAAAAGTAAAGGTATAATTTGGTCATACTGTGCTCTAAGGTTACATTTATAAGTACCTTACAGGTGGTGATAAGAAATGAATAAAACTTTTAATAAATGGTAAGCAAAATGCTTCTAAATTGTAGTAGAAGATAACACAATGATACAAAGCTTATTAAGTGTATTGTTTCATGAAAGATTTATAATAATCTGTGACATATGAAGATTATTCATTTATTGATGGTGGTGTCTGGGGAAATGGATTTCCTGTCCTATAGGAGAGTTCAACATTTGGAAATCTGACTGGACTCAAAATGAGATGGATATCCGAAATCTCCAAGTATTTCACAGAATTAAATAGTTTGAAGTATTTCAATACAGAAACATCAAAATGGCCATATTGAAACAGTTCATCTCTGAAGAGTTTAATCACTGAAAAATTGTAGTATTTGATATACATTAAAATTGTACTATTGGTGTATAATGTCATGCAATATATAATGGCCAAAATAAAATTGAAAATAAATGCATAAATTAAATTAAATGGAGAAAATTATGAAAAAGATGTTCTGAACTCTAAAAAGAATTTTAAAGTTTTCCTTAAAACCATTGTAAAACTCAGCACTTTCCCATAAGGTATTTTGATTGAGAACGACCAACATTTTCTTATTGAAAATGTTTTCATCAATCAGTTTTTCTCAGTTCTTTTTAAAAGCTCTTTTGATCAGACCTAATGTAACCTCTAATATGTAGCGGGACCACCATTCCAGGGGAGTTCTGGAGCTGCTCACTCCATGTATGAATGCTGTCTCTCTTCATCTTCTCTACTGGTTTAATAAGTCAGATGTAAGGTTTCTCCTCCCCAGAGCACCATATTACAACAACATCACACAGGACATGTAGTTCGGATCACTCAAATGAACATGGTGCAGGGTTTTTTTGGCAGTCAGATGGAACATAGAAATCAGCAGTGGCCATGTGATTTCTTTTTTCTTTTTCTTATCTAAACATACTACATGGGATGCACAGGAATTACAGACAGAGGATCTGGCCTGGCATTGTCCCAGGGCTGCCCCTCTTGTTCACAGACATATCACACTGACCTAAGGCCACTTGCTGTTTGCTTACCTGGTCATTGTAGCTCTCCCACCATTCCCCATACTCCCTTTTGGGGTGAAACACTCTATTTCCGACTTGTGCGGGGCCAGTCTCCTGCCTTTGTACCTAATAAATCACGACAACAACAGGAGCAAACAGAAAGAAGTGATTGTGTGCTCAGCTTTCTGTGACAGCTGCTGTGCAAAGGGCCATGCACATGAATGCTACGGTGGCAGTGGTGGGGTACAGTGCAAAGCAGCTGTGGGAGCGGTGGAGTCACTGCATAAAACCCCCGACCTGTGCTAAAGCAAACAGGGCTATGCAGGAGAGGTGCTCAACATTTTCTTTATATATATATGTATATATAGAAGGACCTAAAAAATTCTACAAAACAACTAATATGCTAACCTTTTGTCTTCAATATTTTTTTGAAGTTAGACCAAAATTACTAAACAGTTTAAGGGAAGCAACATGTAAATTAGGGATCAGTGAGAAATCAGCTGGTGGCCACATTCTCAATCTTTTTTTCTGATCCTCCATCCCTGTAACACTTGACTTGTTCCACTGCTTGTCAAAGCAAGCACCAGTATAGTTGATTGCTTAGATAAAATTTGAGCAGGCCCAAAGTTCATGTCATGGATGGGCCTTCCTCTCTCCATTAGCAATAAAATAAGGCTAGATGACTTGCTGAGATGTAGACATAAAGTCAGGTGAAATCAGCCCCAATCCTAGAGTCCAGTGCAATACTATAAATGTTTTAAATACCATACCTTGCACTTGGATGAAAAATTCACTTGGATAAATAGTTTAATACTTGAGATTCTAATTAATTCCCAGATAGGATACCAGGGTAAGACCTGGTCATCGTTTAGTCTCTGAGCACTTACTTGGGATGTGAGCATTGAAGAGGTGGCTCTCTTCCCAGTGGTGAATTTCACCTTAATTGTACAAATTCTTGTGCTAGGTGTTGAAATATCTATTTAAATGCTTTAATAAAATCTGGGCAAAATGCCTTCAGTTGTTTTATTAAAGAGTTTGTGATATCCCATTCCCACATGCTATGACCTACATGGTGGGTATTTAAAACACTTCTGTGGGAAGCTTGTACGTTTTAACACTGCTAACATTACAGATTAAATGACTTATTATTGCTTGTCCATTAACCTGATCTAGATAGCAAAAGGTATCTTGAAGAGAACAACTCTGTAAAAGAGAAATAACCTGAGTAAACACAAAGTGAGGCTAAACTTTGGATGCAGTTCTAGTAGATCTTCAGAGACAGTGTATATTGCAAAAATAACTGAGGAAGAAGCTTAGTGGATCTGAGAGTAAACCAGAAACAGTAAAATGAGGTGTGCTCAGTGCAGATAAATCCTTCATTTACAAATTATAATCTTACTGAAAGGAGGAACAGGAGCTTTGCAGACTGGCTACAAAGGTTAAGGCAATCCGGAGTGTAGTATATACAGTGCTCCCAGATAGTCATGAAGCTTGTGCAGGACACACACATATTAAATGGAAGTTGATTCCCAGAGCAGAGGAAAAAGTGGAGGGGCATAGAGAGTAGATAAATTCACTGAAAAATACAAAGGAAGTCAAACTGGATGATACAAATTCAATTGGAGTAGTCAGAGAGAAAGATCAAAGAAAAGAGTGTAGAAACTTCACAGGAAAGAAAATGAAATAAAGTTGGGGTGAAGGTATTAGACATCAAAGGAAGTAGAGTTTAGGAAGAGCAGGAAAGAAACACAGTTGCATTTAGGCCCGATAAACAAAAGAGATACTCTGCGCTAGAAAGACAGAAGGAGAAAAAGGTTAAGGGAAGGAATTTGAAGACTCTAAATGCTCACAATAAGCTGAATACTAAAAAGTAACCAAGAGAAGGAAATAAGAGATAGGTGTCCTTGGCAACTCCATCCTGAAGAACAGGTTAGGATGTATGTGATCCATGTAAAGAAGCCCCTCCGATTGCCATTCCCCAGACATCAGCATAAATTTATCTGCTGTGAAAGTCGGCGGAGAGGCTACTATGAATCTCTTAAATTTTTCCGTTTACTCAAGAGTAAATTACACCATTCGAAATAGTATGTTATCACAGAATGCCTCAAAGTCTTGAACTATAGTAACTGCTCCACTGACATTCATTAAGTGCTAAATACCTATGTAATTATGAAAGCAGTGACCAAACTCCAATCAACCCTCATTAAAAATTGCTAATGTGAAAATTAATTTGGTATTTCAGCTGGGGTATGGAGGATACCTAGAACATTACAGTGTGAACAGTATCTGCAAGAATAGATTTATTTTCTAATTATCAGTTCCAGGACTATGTATTGGTTAGAAAAGAGAGGACTTTTCTTCTGTGTGGAAAGGCAGCTACTAAATTCTGTTGAAAGACTTAAAAGATTTTGGGTAATTTTTAGAGTTTCTTTGGGGTCTTTGGGTGAGGCATTGTGGGTTGTGTTATTTTTTTGAACATGGGGTGAGTTGTCTTAAAAAAAATGCTTGATGATATATTCTAATAGGTTTTATAAGTGTTGATCGGTGACAGGAGATTTGGGAAGTAATTTCCTATAAGTCAATCACAGTTGTTCTTTTCCATTTGGCAAACACTTTGTCACATCACTCTATCTTACACAGCAGTTCTCTGCACTCCCCAGAGTTGATCAGTAGAGAGAAAGAAGCTTACTCCTGGGTTGAAAGAAACCATGTCCGTACTGCCTTGGCTATTAGTGAACTTGATGAACATGTGATACATGACAGGAAACACCACCGTGACTGCTTAGGTTTGAAGGACTGTTAGACCTTCACCTTGTCTTCTTCAACTAATCAACACTGGAACAATGTCCTGGTGAAACCGTACTGCATAAGAGTGGAAAAAGTGATGTTTCCACAGAAACACTTAAGAAGAAAGAGGTTGTACAGTCAAATCCCATTTTAGGGCAGTAGCTAATTGTATACTGGGGAATTAAGTTCAGTGTTGCAGCAACTAATTTCTAAGGTGCCTGTAAATTAATGGGGTTACAATTTCTAGTCTGAGATACTGAAAATGGTATTAGCTGTCTAAAACATTTTCTGAATCAAGCTTTTTCCCATGAGTTAACAATAATCAAAGCAGGTAATAACTATTATTTCAACACCAAACCTCTCTTTTTGGCTATTTTGAAATAAAACTGAAGCAAGGCTTTTTTAAAGCCCTGGAAAATGAAATTAATGGAGGAGTGGGGATTCAGAAAGCTTTGCAGGGTATTAATGAAATACTGTCTTTCTGCTTTCCATCATTTTAACAGAGTATTTTCAATGTGCTTATGCCTGGAACTTGGACAGATTGCTGAATGTGACAAAGCCATCCACCTTTCCAGACTCAGTTATATATTTTATTTGTCAAATCTTACATACATGTAGTATTTTTCACCTTTTTTTTTATTTGGTATTGATAGTAAGAAATGACAAAGAACTTGAATTTCATAGCAACAAAGTTAAGGCTGGCCTTTAGACTGGGTAAAACAATATGAAGAATTTTGCTTAAATAATAAAGAATGAAATATGAAAAATATTTAGTGTTGTTACTATAGGGGCTGCTTTGAACTACAAACATGCTGTGTTCTTGAAGATCAGTTCTGTAAGATTGGTCATGCTATCCTGACATTGCATCACATTGCACTGAATACTTTTAAAGGGGTTTCAGATTATTGTGAGATGTTTTCCCATTTATGTAATGGCTAGAATAAATTATATATTATTAAGCTTGGTAGTTTTTGTTCCTTTTAGAGAAAAAAATGTCATATAAACATTGCTTAATAGCACAATTTCAGCAATCAAAATTACTTTAAAGCCAAACTCACAATTTTTTTTTTTTTTCAAGTGCAGCATAATCTTTTCCTTTTTTTTTTTACAGCATATTCTAATTAATCAATCGTATGTAATTGCAGCTGGTGAATTAAAATTACATTTTTGATGGAATGCTATACAAAGCATCAGAGTGGCTCAAGGGAAGATTAGACCGATAGCAAAATATTACCAGTATGTTTATTTACCTTCTTCCAGAAATGGTATTTCTGAAATGTTGTACAAACCATGGTATAGGATCTTTGTACAGGAGGATCTTATTTCCACAAGATTTCTTATTCTACCCATTCTATTCACTGTGTTGAACTTCTGTCCTCTCTTCTTCGGATATATATAAGTAGAGACACCATAGGAAGCTCTCACTACTTTCTTCATTTCCTTCATTATGTTAAAAAGGGAAGCTATACCTCATTTGCTCTGAAGAGTTTTAAATGTTAGAAACTTCTCTAGGTTTGTGAAAGGGATGGATGGGGGCCTGTTTTGCAATGTCTTACCTTGGCATCGAGTTTAACCTGATATTTTTTGATTTTGCCGATTTACAAGAAAGAAGCTTCTCTTTTCCCATGCTTTTTGTTGCTTGGATATGTTATGCTGTGCTGTGTATTTAATATATTAACTCTATTTTGTTTTCTAATGTTTTGTGTCTTTAGTAATTATTAGACTTTTAATCGTTCTTTTTCTACTACCTCATTATTGGATAGTGGACAGTAAAATGACTTAATTTTTTTTTCAGTTGTGTTATAAGTCATCATCTGGCAGCAAACCAGATAATCACTGCAATATATAATGCTATAATTGAAACTATAGCAAATTAGAAGACAGTTTGGTGTTTATATATTTTAACAGACCTCTGCCTTGAATTTCAATCACGGTTGCTAAAAATCATCTGTAACTAAATGCAGTCCTAAGTCAGTCAGCTGGAATTCTAGCTCTTCTACCAGTCCACACCAACTTTCAGTATTCAAGTGCAAATACCGTTCTTTATAATTCATACAGGTATTTTCATAGTGGCAGATGGGTTCATGTCTTGTTTGGACCTTGGAAGAAGGGTGTTTGTCCTAGTCTTCTGTTTGTCAAATTAATTACAATGCCAGTTCATATCAAATTGGCTCTGCAAAGAATCAGAAGTTCCTTTGGTAGACAAACCTGCTTGGGTCAGATGGTAGCTTGCAACAGGATCTACATCATGCATGTTAATGGACATGAGACCATCTACATGGCCTGTTTGTGTGCTCTTCAGCATGTCTGATAAGGACAATATTGATATAATATATGGTGACATTTATTTGTCATCAAAATTTTAGGAGATATGCTTGAAGGTGAAAAAAAGGTAAAGGGGGTAGACACTGCTGTTAAAAAAACAGAAAACACATCCTCATGTTTTTCTTCCCCTAAAATAAATATCAAACTACTGGATCCCATCTGCACTGTCCCTTCCTGTTTTGTAGTACACTATCAAAACTGGATTTTGCAATCTAGAGTATACTTGTGTAACAGTAGGCAGGGAACTGTTTACAATGTAATTTAATTTGCACAGTTCAGCTATGATATTTGGTTCAAAGTGATGGGGACCCTGTCTTAATAATATAAATAATTCAAAAAATTAAGCTTGAATACATGTGCTCAGTTAATGGAGCCAGACAATTTATATCAATCAAACAGCATTTTAATTAAATTTGAGGGGATTATTCAAAACAACAACACTAACACTGTACACAATTGAAAAATATTGTAATTGGGGCATTGAAGAATATCAATTCATTATACAGATGGAAAGTTTTAGCAGCCAGTTATCAAAATCTTTCAGACCTAATACCTTTCATTGAGTTTCATAAAATATTCTTCAGTCATTTCACAGCATCTGAAGTTTAATTAATCACAGTATCAAGCTTGTCCCAAAAGACACCAAGACTAAATCATTTATGGAAAAATGAAGGACTCAAACTATTCAGCAATCTCTCAATCTAAATTTTGGTAGCATATCAGTTTAAAATACCTCCAAACGATCAATTTGGGAGCTGATTCATTAATAAATGCAGACTATTCAGTCAAAAGGATAATGACTTCCTCTGAAGAGTTAAATAATTTTTTCCTGCATGCATCAAAATTCTTTCTAGCAAGACTATGAAGTAAACAAATAATATCTTGTTGTATCACTATGGTTAGATTTTGTTTGTTTTAAATAAGAATAATACCCTCTGTACCAAACCTTCCCTTCATGTAAATTGTTACCTGCTCTAATGACATTACTTTGTGTAAGAAGCTTGACCCTCAATTTTTTGCCATCATCGCATATTGCAAAGCCATCCACTCACTTCCATGTAATTTGTAACCAGTGGTCCTCTTAAACAGCATCTACAGAAATTAACTTATTTTTTGGTACATGATGATAGCTCAGTGACATCTTTAGTCTTTCAGTACTCTCTGGTCCTGTTTTTCCACTTTTCAGCTTCCACTGGAATTTGCTGCACTGAGATTAACAATGGCTAAAACCTAGTCACTGTTACAGTTCAAGGATGGTGCCAGTCATTTCTATAATGTAAAGCATTAGTTTTCCTTATTCACATTCCTCGATGATATCCTGGTTAGATCTCTATACACACAGGAGTTCATTTTAAAAACTAAAATCACCAATAATTTATTTGTCTATTATATAAAACTTCAGGATTTCAAATAGTGACCTTTTATTTTTTCACCAGTGAAATAAAAACAGAATTATAAAGGACTTTAGAGTAAAGCTAATATAGAAGGCTGATGAATGGGGCACTTGTGGGGTACAAGAGACGCAGGCTGGAATCTCTCCTCTGCCATTGTCTGACATATAGACCATTGTTCTTTTCACTTTTTACCTTTTCCAAATCAGTGTTTAATTTATACAAGACAAAATGGTTCCACCAGGCTCCAGTAGACAAGCAAACCCTGCTGGCATCACTGAAAGGCTGCTGATATAGTTGTATGAAAGGTGATGTACTGGTCTTGAGCTCAGTATAGTTAGGTTACAACATCTTCTATATTAATTTTCATGTTTCTACAAGTAAACCAGTGCAACTACATGCAGAAACTGCAGAACCAATGACTTATAGGAAGTCTGTGTCTGTTATTCTACAGATTAGGAAAGTTGTCTTTTCCCTTGCTTTGCCACGCAATGGACCCGATGGAGTGCTAGTTTTAGTGTATTGTATAACCACTCAGATCATCAAGAGTATCGCAGCCCTTTGGTTGTGACAATTGTGAGTATGAACCTATAACCCATGCTCTGACAAAGTCTGTTAAGTAAAAAGGTTTTACAAATTAGTTTGGAAGTGGTGCATTCTTTTATCATCATTCAAAATAAGTCAAAGAAATTGTTCAAGCTGCATATAAATGAAGACAAAATTGCCACTTCTACTATAAGAAATGTGTCCCAACAGAATATGCTATGGCAGAAACTCACAATCAGTACCTTTCTCAATAGGTGTACATGTGAGGAATGTCAGCCAGTTTCAGCTTCCTACAAAACTCCTCCAGTTTTTCTTGTACTCTGTTTTCTTTACAAGACTGAAACCTCCATGTCAAATAACAGCCCTGTTTCATCTCTCAGTCAACTTACCTTCCTGAGGCATAGGGAATTTGAATCTCTCAGATTTACATCTGAAATCCTCATGCTGATAACGTACTACATGTATTCTGAAAACATTTGATCACAACTTGATGGCCATGGCTACAGATCTATCCACTTATTCATGGATGTGGCTTTCAACCTGTCAAAATTTGAAATCTGGGCAATAAGAATTGCATGGACAGCATCTTGGAGCCCCTTGGCATGGTATGTGTAACAGTGGCAGAGGATTATTCTAATGGAGATTCTCACTTGTCTGTAAACTCAATGTCTTCCAGGGGCTTTCCTGATAATGCAATATAGCAATAGTCAGACATTGAAGAATTTGTAACAGCTAAGATTGCTCAAGTCAGTCCAAGTCTGAAATTTTCAGTTCACTTGGTATTTTGGTGCTTTAAATGGATATCAATGAGATTCAGAATTAGAAGGAATGTTTGAAAAATTTCCTGAGAGAAAAAGGGTGTTTTTTTGGGGAGAAATTTCAATTCAGGCTTCTGAAAATTCTCATCTCAAGATTCTGATGCTGAGATATGACGTGCTGATGTATGATATAATATTTAGACTGCAATATTTTTAAACTATGAATGGCAACTTCTAGACTGATCCAAGCATATTTTTCTTATTTTGTGGATCAAAATAGCTCCCATTTGAACTGTAATGAAGCAGTCATCAGAGGGAAAAAGAGAGAGAACAGATAAGGGGGAAAAACAGCTGCTCCTTGCAGAAAACAGAGCACACAGTATGATGGTAGACACCTGTTTCCAAAATATTTTATTATGGCACAGTTTGGAACTGTCTGATGTAAACACTAATTATAGTCACTGATGGTCCAGGGCTGAATCCAGTACAGTGGAAAAATCTAACTTGCTTATCATATTTTCCTCATAGGAGACAGGGAATATAATTTAATAGTGCATAAGCCTGGACACCAGAATGCTTTTTTCTGATGCTTGTGACAGGCAGGCACTCTAGCTGATATTACTGTACCAGTGTAGCACTTGAGAGGAAGAAGAAAATACTCCTAAATGACACCTTATTCTTAGGTGTATGTGTTAGCATCTTTGTCTAAGCTGAGTAAGACAAAAGAAAAGAATAGTGATTTATACAATAAAAATTCTGTGGTTCACCTGAAAGCAAGTGTTGGCTCACAAGAGCAAGGGATCCCCACTCCTGAGTGAAAGCTGTCAGTCCTATCACTTCTGCAGGTGTATACAAAGCAATGCCCAGTTCTGCAATAGCACAATGGTAGGCAAACTTCCTAAGAGGACAAGATAATACATTAAAAAACAAATGAGTAGTTCATTTGTTTTGACAGTCACAGTTTATATTTAATTATTTAGAAAATAGTGCATCATGTAGTAAAACCAGGTACATTAAAACATCACTGCCATATTGGGCCATTAAACTTTAATTTCAATGAGATTTGTGAGTTGCTGTGGATAAATATCTATGATAAGATGCAGAAATTGATGTGCATCTTTTTCCTGTTGCCTGGTATTGTGCTGTTCATATCTATATGGAGGAATTATGCACAGTACCACAAACATTCAATGTTTTTTGAATACAGTTAACATCTGACTTTGCTGGTGATGATTCTTTCCTGCTGAGTGATCAAGTTGAGTGACGTTACCTGAATGGGTAACATATTGAAAGTATTTCTCAGTCCTTTTACTTAATTGAATAGTTATTTTCAGTGATCCTAACTCATTTAGAAGATAATAATTTGTCTTGTACTGTTTAAGGAGAGTACTTCTGGCTTGTAGTGGGTACCTACCAGCTTCTGTCTTTTGAGAGTGTTGTAGAAAAAACCTAAATGAGACCTACATCAACAGAGGGAGAATGGCCAACTGGCAGTTAAAAAACCCTTTAGCTGCCTAATTCCTTTCTTCTACCTCCCACTGTCACTGCAAAAACAAATAAAGAGGGATGTATATGAACTAAGCCTCTGATCCCTAAGCAGAGAGCCTTACCTTGGGACCGCAGTAGTGTTTTCTGACCTCACTCTTCTTTCAGAGGTTCCCATATCACTGCCTGAATACCTCTGCTGTTTGTGTCTAGGTCACAGCTTGATCTATAGAAGGATGCCAGGTTTCTCTTGATTTTCCCTTAACATGTTACAGGCTGGAACAGTGCAGAATTTGCTGCTGAAGCAACTGAGGAACCTTGAAGGTAAGTCAAGGACCTCCAAATAAAGAAGATGAGGGCAGAAACCACTGGGGCATCTACAAACAACAGTGGGAGAATTGGCGAGGAGGAGTACTGGCTGCACTGTGAAGATTTGGGAGAAATTGAAAGGGCAGAGAGAAAAATACTGACAGGATTTTTCAGACTTGCTTAATATATATATATGTGTGGGAGACAGTGTTTAGGGCTGTTTTTAACACTTTTCTGGTGACTCAGAACAGTTTACTACCTGCTTTAAAAGAAAACAAACTTGCCTCTCTACATGTAGGTGGAGGGAGATGCATGTGTTTAAAGGGTCAGTATATGTAAGCTTGGAAAATGGAACATGTGTCGTTTGGGCCATTTAAAGACATGTTCCAGAATAGATAAACACCAATGGTTAAATTACTGTGTGAAATCCAGAGCTAAGGTATTAGAAAGCTAAGAGAAACTTTGGAACATCTACCCCCAAGCCAAGGTAGAATGACTGAGACCTTCTGGTGTGCAGCCCTGTCTAGAAATATCATACCAGCAGCTCTTGTGGCAGAAATATACAGTCCTTATCTTACTTGGGATACAGATTCATTTGAGAATGAAGAGAGGATAAATTAGCCCTGTATTTTGGACTCTTGCCAAAGGGCTGTGCAGCATATGCGATAATAGTTCCTGAGACCTTAAGGTAAGATTTGCTCATTTTATTTATGGAATACCCAGTCTCTATGAAAGTAACTAGTAAGATAGAATCATAGAATCATAGAATTGTTTAAGTTGGAAAAGACCTATAATGTCATCAAGGCCAACAAATACCTGGAAGCAGAAGGTCCAGATGCCTCTACGCAGGTTGTGTGGCTTTGACTCCAGCTGTGTAGTGTTCAGCATTCTTTGTGGAGTCGCTTCTGATAATGCTGATAATGTCTGGTTTGTTAGCCCTACTTTTAAATGAGGGTAGAATATATTTTGATGAGTACTACTGAATCACAATAATCTACATGAAATGGGTTTTATTTCACTAGGTAATGAATAGTTTTACTCTCTCCTTCTACATATTTCAGTACATGAAGGTTCATTCCAACACGTATCCACAGCTCGCCCGAGTTTTCTTAATTGAAGAACACCCCATGCAAAAAGTCATTTAGGACTCTAACAGATGCATTGCTTTATTTAGGCAAAAGCAGTCTTATTATCTGTCATTTTGCAGCTGATGTGAAAGCTCTGAATGGAGCACTGGCATTATCTGTTTGACAATGATTTGATGCAATACTACACTGTGGTATAAATTAGTGTCAAGAAGCAAAATGCTAATGATAGGGGCCTGTCTATGCACTGGTGACTTAAATAGCATGTTTCTTTAAAATTCAGCAGTGACTCACTCTTTTAAATAAAACCCCTCTGAGCTATTTAAATAATGCCATGTAGCTCTAGTGCATATTTCCGTTGATTCTGAATACATCAGTGTTTACTTGAATAACTATCCAAACAAGCTGTTAAGCATTGTCCTGAATAATACTTTGAAACATATTACTTTGTGCAACAAGATTTTTATAAATAAATGTTTAAATATTAAGTAAAATGGTCGGACTTTGTTTGCACATGCTCTACAGTAAGGAGAATTGAAGTTGAAAGTGCTTTTCTGTTCTTTCTTGGAGATGATATCAGACATAGGTGAAGTCTTGAACAGCAATTTAAATTTACTCGGCACATTTCAGGACTCGGTTTTATTTCATGCAACCAAATAGGGCTTGATTAGAGAGAATTTCCCACGATTGATGGAACCAATTTGCTCTTGGATTCCGAGACCCTTCAGGCACACACTGACTGAGCATTGCTAAACTCCCTAGCACCATCACAGTTTAACCAGCTGAGGATTCAGACACATGCATTAGGAGTGTCTTCTTTATTGCAGTTTTACATGTTGATGGACACTGCTAATGACATAGAAGTTTTTCTCCAAGTTTTAAATGAAATGTTCTAGTTCTTTATATCTAGGCAAATACATCAATATATCAGCTTTGTGCTGCCTTTTTTGTTCCTACACACATATCAGGCACACTCAATGTTCTTCAGGATTGAAGACATTTCGAAGACAGTGCTATTGAAAAAGAAGTCATTGCCAATGATGGTCTATTAGATTCTGCTAATAACTCTCTACCGCAGATGTTATCTACACATTGAGGGTTATAAAGAAATAGAAACAGAGTCCTCAAAAAGAAAAAAATACACCTTGTCTTTTAGGATATTTAATAACAAGGTATAGTCCTTACTTTTGAGAACAAATCAAAACTTGGCCTTAATGGATGACAAAAAAATCCTTCCCAAGCTCAAGATGTTCCATCATCTATAACTTCACCTTGTTGAGTGACAACATTGTGAGATGGCAAATGAGCTCTGCTACAAAAGCGAGGGAAAACAATAATGATCTCAAAGATGAAGAATTCCCTCCTACTGAGGATAAATTATGAAGAATGACTCTTTTAGCTGGAACAGAAGTTCTTATAGGGCTTCTAATCTGAACACCTCAGGTCATTCAGGCATACAGACAGATGTTGTAGGAAGGACATTTCAGGTAAACATCACTGAAGCTGATAAAGTATTTATCCTTTTCAAATACCATCCTACTCTGCACCTGGAAAGAAACTGGAAGATACCATCTTTAACTGACCACAGGTATAAAATATCTTGTAATAGACTAGCCATTTCTGTACCAATTCAAAGTCACTGAAAGACAAGCATTAGTAATAATCTGACAGAAACAAATAATCACTTTGACACAATCTGTCCTGTAGGTATTACTAATAAAATCCTCCCTCAAGTTTAAATTGTGGTTTACACAAAAATGGAAGTACAAATTTCCTTTATTCCATGCCAACTCCAGTTGTGAATGATGATGTGTCTGGAAATATGTATATTATCAGTCCTAAAATCCATGTGTGTTTCAATGAGGAAGAAAATGTAGTTACTTGTCAGTTCCAGGCTAGACATATGTAACTGAGGAATGACAAAACTGTTTCTCTGCATTTTCATATAGGCAGAATTCTTTGTTTATACCAGTGGTTAAATAACCCAAGTCAGCCCCATAGCACCCATATCAAAAGTGAAAGGGATCAAAAGATGAAAATGAACCATTGAACTTGGTGCACTTCTATATGTTCTGTCTATGAAGCAGGACAGTATTTCTCCTCCAGAGCTCTCTTTAGTGTTCACTTACTGTAAATTTTATACACTGAACATACAAGTTGTCTTCATGATCACCGAATTCAAATAATTTCTTGGAAAGAAACAAAGAAATATCTCAAAAGGGAGTATCTGTTCAATGGCAGGAAAGGTAGTAAGAGTGAGGACTGTGAGCATTTGAATTTGGTGGAGTTAGGAGGATGAATACAGAAAAGGGTATCAAAAAGGTAAAGAAGAGAAGATAGGTGAGGACAAAAAGAAAGAAAGCAGGAAAAGATAATACAAGCAAGGAAAATCAAGGGAATAGGAGATAAAAGGTATAACAGAAGAGCAATTTGAAACAAACCCTCAGGTGCCTGAGAGTGGCTGCTCACAGTGCCACTTGTGTTTGTTACTCCACCTTGATTATATAGCACTAGCAGCAAACCTGTTCTCTTACTGCTGTGACTAGAGGCAAAATACAGACACTATACAATTCATTTAAGGGAAAGAGATTGTAAATGGGTGCATTCAGGACAAGGAAATGAGGTATAGTTCTTGTGTTTTTTTTTTTTTTTTTTTTTTTTTCATTCCTAAAATCTTGTTTCCCTCCCTACATTAAATGTACAGTTCACACAGCCAGTACTCCCAGCCTTGCAGGTGTTTGCCTGTTGTTCTGTCCCCTGTTTTTGCACAGTGTTTCGACTAAATCAAATCCAAAACCATTACAGATGTGGGAGAGAGGACTCACTCCTCTCCCAGTGCAGAGGCAAAGAGAATTAATATATTTCCCTTTGTCCTTCCACTATTAGTCAGTCTCAGAAGATCATAATTGCTTCCCCACACTCCCACATTAGCAAACTTTACCTAAGGGTTTCACCAGATGATCCCCTTCTTTTCCACAGGTTCACCAGGCTGCTTGAGCGGCTTGCAGCTGAAGATGACTTTCCATCCCCTACGTGCATGCGGACCACAGTCGATGTAGTGAATGCGCTGCGTACATTCCTTTCAGGCTTAGCAAGGATGATATAGACCTTGGGCACAAACATACAACCGAGGGCCACCGTGGCACTCAGACTCACTGAGAAACACATGGTGATTATCTTGTAGTTGCTTCCAAAATATATTGGCACAAAAGCCAGCCAAATGATGCAGGTGGTATACATTGTAAAGGCAATATACTTTGCTTCATTGAAATTAGCTGGGACATTTCTTGTCTTAAATGCATAAAAGGTGCAACTCAAAATTAATAATCCATTATATCCAAGGGGAGTTACAACACCCAAGTTGGTGGTGTTACAAATCAGGTAGACCTCTCGGATGCTTGGGTAATCATGCATTATATCTGGTGGCTCCATTATAAAGAGGGCAACAATTATGCCTAATTGTATACATATCAAGATAAATGCAATAACCAGTTGAGCACAAGCACTCATGAACCTAGGTTTCTTGGTACAAATTTTCTTCTTGCTTCCAGCCAGGATTCTTGCAATGCGGTTGGTTTTAGTTACTAGAGCAGAATAACTCATAGCTGGGGAGAGGCCAATGCCAATTCGCTGAAGATAACAGTAAATCTGTTGAGGTTTTGCGATAAGACAGAAGGTACACAAGTAACCCAAGCAGATGCCAGCTAGAATGATGTAGCAAAGTTCTCTGCTGGATGATTTGACCACTGGAGTATCACGGTACATTATGAATATAGCTGTAACAAACAAGGTGGCCAGAAGACCCAGGCATGCAAAAACAACTGCTGCAATTGGTTCAGGATCACCCCATCTGAGATACTGAACTGGGATGAGGTCACAACCTGCAGAAAAAGAAAAAAAAAAAAGAAGGTTAAACTGAAGTATGTAGGAGTTAGATTCTTTAATTATACAGTCACAGGTTTTCCTGATATTTATTTTCTTTTTGTCTTTCAAGAAGGTGCTATTATAGTAAGTGTAGGCTAAGATTATGTTAATTCAATGGCAAAATAAATACATTTCAGTGACAGCTTATTTCAGTAATATACTTTATCTGGAATATAACATGATGACTGAAAAAATGACCAAACTGATTAAGATTAGTGACTTCCCACAGAGGAATTATCCATTTAAAATCTTTTAAATATAGTAATTTCAGAATCAAGTTACAGTACCTCAGTGAAAAATGCTTCAGAGTTGTCTGCATACTATATGTACTAAGGGACAAGATGTCAATCTTACTAATTGTATTGTACACTATGAAGAATATTTGTACTTGTTTAATGATTATGGAGAGGAATCTTACAGATTCTGTCAAGAAAAAGACAGTGTCTCTTTCTCAGATATGCTACCTTTTTTTCTGACAAAAACTTTCTAGCATCAGAGTTGAAGATAATATCTAATTTGGGATGGCATGCCCTGCTCACTTCTTTATCTGTCATTCATCCTTTTGAGACATCTCATAAATTGAAACCTCATCTAAACTTGTGAAATCAAACTGAATTCAATATATTAGTGTAAAAGCTGAATTAGCAGTGCAACCCATCTAAGGACACTTGGTTTTGCAGTCTATGTATAGGTTTTAATAAGTCATTCTATGTGCACGTCATAGGAAGTCAAAGAATCTTTTAATTCCACAGTGTACAGATCAATGCACAGGAGTAAAAGGTGGCAGAAAACTTGTTGCTGATGTCCCTCCTCCATCCCTCTGGAACACTGTAATAACAAATACCCCCCCACACCTCATTTCTCTTAGATTTATTACTGAGCAGATGTCATATGGTATGGAATATCCCTTTGGTCAGTTTGGGTCAGCTGTCCTGGCTGTGTCCCCTCCCAATATCTTCCCCACTCCCAGCTTACAGTTGAAGGGGGGAATGTTGGAGAGACAGCCTTGATGTTGTGCGAGCACTGCTCAGCAGTAGCCAGAACACTGGTGTGTTATCAACACCTTCCTAGCTACCACTACAAAGTGCAGCACTATGAGGACTGCTATGGGGAAAACTAACTCCATCTCAGTCAGGCCCAACACAATAGAAATAAGAGGGAAGGACCTTGATGCTCTGGAGTGCAACACTGACACACTGGCACTGCCAGACAGGGCAGGAGGGCTGGAAGATGATAGAGTGAAGGAAATCCAACTAAAAGCTTTTATTTCCTCTAAACTTTTATTAATCTTGACCAACCTGGATTTCAAAATCTAAATTACCTCAAAATTTAGAATTATTTCAATCAGGTTGCTGTCTTTTGGGTAGATGAGACAGAAGGATGTCAGCCTGACTCAGGGTGGGTCATGGGAGCACTGGGTGCTCACTTCTGTATTTTCAGCAATGAGGGTAATTAACACTAACTGATGGGCATCTGGATGCTAAGCAATCCCAATCAGTTAGGGAACCTGGGACCTCAGTGACTTGATGAACAGGAGTAAAGGTAGACATCAAGACTATAATTTGGGAATTTCTACCTCTAAGATCTACTCTTTGTACTTTCCTTTTTTTTTTTTTTTTTTTTTTTTTTAAGTGGAGCTTAAAGTTTTTCCAAATCTTCCCCTGACATTCTTAGTAGTAAAAATAATTTCATTAAATAGTATGGGTAGTTATTAGGCTTAGCTCTTATTTTCTCCCAGCATTTCTGTATTATATATCTCTATACTATTTATATTATCAAAAATATAATACTTACAATAAGGTGGTATACTCAATACATTGTGTGGCAAAAGTACAAGCCAGATAATTCTGTATTCTTGCAGAAAAGTCAGAATGATTAAGATCAACAAGTCTTTGACATTAGTGCAGTTAAAGGATACACGAATTTGCAATCACTCTAGTGTAACAGAATTGTGCTCTTTGTTACTAAATACAGATTAATTGGCCATCCATATTTTAACTGCTTTGGTATGCAAATCTTTCTGTTGCAATAATAAAATTATTGTCATGTCTTAATGTAACAAAGACATTTAGATTTTTATTAAATACTCTCATAGCATTAGTTGATGATACCTATTTGACTCTTGTTGGTTTTAAAGGATTTACTTAATCATTGTGAGGGAGACACTGTATTTCATTCTGACTTCATAAAAAAATTAATGTAGCACAGGAATCACATAATTAAAATCAACATTTTATATCAGTGAGAGTGGTGGGAGAAGGGTGAAAACCAGAAAGCATACTCAGGTGTGTGCAGATATCCCCACGTGGGTTCTTTCACAAGAAGTTTTATGAGTAAGTGACCTCTAAATCTATTTCTGATTCTACCAAAATTTAATTAATGTTTTGGGGAAACAAATTGCTATCGGCTTCTAATACTACTATATATTATTGGACAGGAAATTTGAAGAGAAAAGGTCTTTATCTGACAGCTGGCCTTTACACGCAGACAGTGATATAGAGGCTGAATTTTTCTCAGTTTCTAACATCTCAGCAGAGGTGAATCATAACCAAACATTTCTCATTACTTTCAGACTATTTAATGCCTTCCTTGCTTTATTACCCTTTTTACATTCTCTTAGTAAAATACCTGAGAAAAGAGTTGAAACTT
Organism: Tyto alba; assembly: GCF_018691265.1. Lineage (NCBI taxonomy): Eukaryota > Metazoa > Chordata > Aves > Strigiformes > Tytonidae > Tyto > Tyto alba. Next base: position 9,541,625 of record NW_024881282.1, read on the forward strand.
GTCCCATTTTTTCCCCCATCACTGGGTATACTTTACAAGGAGAATGACAAACTGTGTAGATTTATTTCTCAATTAAGATTTAAGGACTGGATAGTCTTTATAAAGCAATGATTGGTGAGGTTTTCATATAATAGCTTCGCAGTTAATGGCTTCTGACAATGGCACGTTGCAGAAAGGGACAACTGGATCAAGGAAAAGAAATATGGGGAAACAGCACTGTGAGTGTTCAGGTTAGGTTGATGGCCAGGATTATACCGAGGCAAAAGCTGAAAAATGGTAACCCAAGAACTCATTCCTATCCCCTAAATATGTGTATGCTCCATGGTCATTTGGACAAGAACCTGCCCCACAGCCCACCGCTTACACTTAGTCAACATCTCCAAGCGGCTGTAAAGTCTTGTCTCCTAGCTGGCTCAGAAACTCCAGGTAGAATAGAGCCAGCAGCCTTGTCTTGTGGTCCCTGTAGTGTGCTAAGGCAATCTTTGGCTTGTGGAAAGGCTGTTAGGAGCCAGTCCAATTTGGATCAGGTGTAGAGTTGTTCTACTCTGTGCTCAAGAGTGCACTGCTTCTGGGACTGGAGCCCCAGTAAAATTGTCATAAAACTACTTCTATGTTCTTCTGGCCAGAAATGCAGCCAGTGGGAACAAGGTACTAGATAAGCATGTGAATAGCAAGACAAGCAGATATAAAAAAATCAAAGGTCCCATTTGACACATTAGGGGAAGGAAGGTTTTCTGAAAGGAGCATCAAAAATCACCAGCATATTCCAGATAAGGATGTACATGGATCTTCTGAGGAAAAAAAAAAAAAAAAGACCTGATATTTTGGAAAAACCTCTGGATACTTCAGAGATGGGCTAAATTGTGCCATAAACAAGAAGAGGAAAAGCTCTTGAGGGCTTGACCAGTGCCATAGCTCTATTAGTACCCTGCATTTTCTCTGTAGAGGTAAACTTGTCACTTATTTCTGACCTTTCATATTATGTTAAAATGAATTCATCTGGGAGAAGAGTTCACAGATATGAAGCACTGTATTATAGTCCATATTTGCTGGGGATTTGATCTTGACACTGTTTTAATTTGTTATTATAACATTGACACCCAAGACACCTTACCATGCCTTCAGCATTCATAAAACTGTGTTAGCTTAACACTGAAAATCTCTTTCATGGTAAGCAATAAAAAATAGATAATTAAACTAGTTCCAAAGGTAAATATGACAGACTAAGTCTTGTGAATAGGATGCACTCTGGAAAGTGAAGGGAAATCAGTGAAGTCTCCGAAGTCTAACATCATGAGCTAAAGCTCACTGAGCATGGAGACTAAAATGGGAAGAAAATTACTCCTGGTTTAGTAAATTCTAAATATTTTTCAGTGGTATTTGGCATCCTGAGCAGTGAGTTCAACCTATTGACAAAAGACTTGATTTTCTTGGTAACTTTTCACAGGCCCTTCCAAGGATAGAAGAAGTCCTGACACCAAGGCTGAAACCTAAACAACCACCTAGTCACATTTTAGTTGTGAATGAGTTTCCACATAGGATTTGGAACACATTATTCAAAGTGTATTGATGTTATGATGTTAGATATTTTGTATTAATGCTTCTGAATGTTTCCCTATATATAATACCAGAAGATGGGAGAAGGGATAAAGGGATATGTTGATTAGTTATTTGGGTTTTCACATATGGATAGCTAAGATGCAAAAATGTAGGAGTCACAATAAAAATCTACATGAAGCTGGAAAGGTAGGTTTTTGGTTTTGGTTTTGTTGTTGTTGTTGTTGTTGTTTGGTTGGTTGGTTGGTTTTTTGTTTGCTTTTTAATAAAGCCCCAGCTTGTTACCCAAACTGATAAGGCAAAAGTGAGGATTACACTCTCCATAGTCCTGGGTGAGAAATTAACACCCTGACCTCCACATGGAATGTGGATCAACTGAAGTGATACAACATCTTTAATATTTCAGTACTAAGTTCTGGTGTTATAATAAGCTATTATCGTAACTAGTTCTTTGCCTTGTTCTGGTGAGACCTTTTGTAGTTGCCACAATAGTAAGGGACGTGGAGATGACCATGTGCTGATTCTTAGCTTCTGCAGTTCCCAGGCTGGCACATTTACTGAAACCATCAGCAAAGGCAGGTTTGCATAGTCAATGAATGCAGCTGAGGACTGTGCACCTATTTATTCTCCCACCTCTGCAGGACAGGAGTTGGGATTGGTCACATCTTAAACCATGAAATCTGAGGCATCTGTAGCTCAGGGGCCTAAGCCACTAGTAACTCAAATACACTTATTTAGCTGTGCATTGCAGTAAAGGGCAAGGCCATGAACCTTAGAGTAATACATTAAAATTACTCAGTGACCACATGGGGAATGATTCCTCAATTACACAAATATATAGAATGACAAGAACAACTGAGGAATTACAGCAACCAGGTCCATCCTTATGTTAGTGCTAATGTTTTTATTTAAATTTCACTAAAAAATGCTGGTGCTCACTCTGTGTTGTAAATGTTTTGTTCAGAATATGTCAACTTCAGCAAAATTTCCATAATGTAAGGCACAATTACAAGTATATCCTTCTGGCTTTGTTGGCAAGTCCCCTTTCATCCAGCCCAAGAGACTCCAAGAGCTGTTAGTTGATCTCAGCAATCTTGAACTAGTTCACTTGAGCCTGAAATACTGTGCTCTCATGCTGGAGACTTGGATTGTAAATGGATTGGAAGCTAAAGTCAACACCTTACCTGGATCAATCAATTGAAGGAAGAGATGTCCACAGACCCAGAGCAAGTGAGAGGAGAAAACAAAGCCAGAGATTCTGGTCATAATATTGCCACCTGAACCCTTAACTCATCCTTATCTACTTTCTCCAAGAGGCTGATGTGAGAGTGACTTATGGAAATGGTTACATTTCATTTGGAGTAAGAAATAACAAGGAAAGAGAAATACAGGGCACAGAAAATCAGGGTGAAAATTTGACATTATCTTTGCTGATGTGCATTTATAATGCTAAAAACAACCAGATAAAAACTGTGTCCTTCTTCTACCCTCACTCTAAATTGCAGCTTTGACAATTATGGTCAAAAGCAAGATTGTAGTAATGTTTCAGCAGCAAAATCAATGTCAGTACAGGCTAAATTGTGTTCTGCCTCACACTCACAACTGTCAGACAATTGCTGAAATTACTGATGGCTGTAACTTTATTGCAGGCAAAACCACAAGAAAGTAGTTTCATGGTGACAAGCAGTTACCATTTGAAAATATTTCAGGCAAGAGATGGACAATGTTTTTTCCTGGGGGGTAGAGTGGGAAGGATCCAGTCTTACAAGACATCTGAGCCTCAGAGCCTCATGACTTCTGCCACAGCCCAAATCAGCACACTGCAGGAAGAGCTGAGCAAGCCCTTGTGGGGATCTGCTGAGATCCACCGTCGAGTATCATGCCTGCCCGTGGCCCCACGGGTGGATTGCATGAGCCACAGCAGTGGACTGTCCCAGATGTGCCTGGAGCCAAGACAGTAGCAGTTCCCAGACCCATCTGCTCTCTGCAGTGCTCGCTGAGAGTACGAGAAATTCCCTAAGGATGACAGAAACAGTCATCCTCACTTTTCAGTGAGGAACCCAGATTACTACAAGCCAAACAGGATACAGCCTCAGTGTTGTCAGAGCTATTTGAAATGGCTGTTGTGTCACTTAGAGGCGGGATGCCTTTTTTTCAGTCCTTTCCATTCAAGGGTTGTTTGGGTAATCCATCTTTTATCTGGTAATTTCAGACAAGCAGATAAGATCATGATGTTGCTGTCCTGGGTTTACTGTACCTTATTTGGTGAAAGCATTTTTGCAACTGTAGTAAAAAAATATACATTTCTGATGCACAGCCTTAGCCTTGAATGGCAAAGAAAACATTTCAAGAACTGTAATTCAGCTCTTATTTTCATGGGAATCCAATTAAGAAAATCAAATAGCCAGCATATTTGGAGTACACAGAAAATAAGAAAAATGTCAGTACAGCCTGAAGATAATCTAAGTGTCACTGAAATTAATATCATGTACTTTCCTTGCAGTCTGCAAGGTCACTAGACAAAACTTTGATTCTGTTATTGTTGTATGCTGTCCCTGAATCACAGAAAGAGAGAATAATTATCTCTTTCCCATCTCTAAAATATCCTTAAATAAACAGTAGTAATAACTGGACAAAGATGTTCCTGTATCCACTGAGAAACCTCTGAGAAGCTGAACAAAACTTATCTGACCTTTCCAAAGCATCCTTTTTGAATGCAGAAGGCCATGTCCTCAAAGGCACTCGGGTTTTTGGAGAACCAAAAAGTAATTCTCATCAATCTACTGAAAATTTGATCTTATTTAGGTTTGGCCCTCAGTGTAAAGAAAATCCCTTAATTTGCATCTAAACACACCTGGCATCTATTTTTCTTCCCTCCTCTGTGAATACGATGCAAAGAAGGGCTTTGAAGAATAGTGGAGTGGTTGGCATATACTTCTGGACTTAAACCTGTGAGTTTCTCCTGCTTTAACTGAGTATGTGGCTCAGTCACACTGGTCATATTAATGTGTGAAGTGGTGTTGTAATGCATGGATGTTGCTGACAAGGAAGAAGGGGAGCTACAGAAGATTAGAAAACATGTCTTGATACTAAACCAAAAGGAAAAAAAAATGTCTTGGGGTACATGTTGGGGTGGTATAGATACATTAGGAGAAAAGGAATAGAATGACTAATTTTTTGCCCAAGGAGGAGCATGGTCCCTGGGGACTGTTGTATATATAAACAATGAAACTGAAATTTGTGACAAAATAAATTATGGGCGGTTAAATGTTCCCTTTTTCACCTCAGCTTCACTTCTAGATGTAGATATTTTCCAGTAACTTATTTAAACAAGATAAACTTGACTTTCCCACTAATTTTGGACTTCCTGTGCCTTTCTGTACTTCAGAACTCCAAAGTCTTTTTCTGTTCTGAGAATAACTTTGCTCTCCTACACATATTGCATCCCTTCTGTCTTCTCCCCTCCTGCATCTGAATTCTGATAGTCCACACATGACTGAAAAAAAGCATTAATCTCTCTTATTTTCTGTGAGCAACATCACTGCCATTACACTTTTTATAGTGAAGTTTGTGGCACAAAACTGATGCTGGTCATTGAGCATAAGAAAAATGGAGCAATGTTTTCTTGTGTGAGCCAAGAAAGGATTCCAAAAATGTTTTTATCCAAGTTCAGATCTTTGGCCAACAGTGAGGTGCAGCTCCATGTTGAAAGCCTTCTCAGGTGTGTGGCTGATATATTTACAGGACTCTTATCTGAAGGTGATCATGCAAGGAAGACTTATTCCAATGAGCTTTTTATGTGTGTAGCCTTGTGGAGCTGACATTACTTAAGACATGGTTTTATCAAGCAGCAAAGAGACATAGACTGCTGCAGTATCAGATGTAGGGACATTTCAAGGAGATTGGTGTACGCTTTATAAAACTGAAGGGAGATTTCTTTGCCAGAATACAAAATACATCTCCCTCTCCATATTTTTAAATTCACATTTAATACTAAATCTTATGTTGTAAACAAGACTGAGAGGCAGTTTTTTACAAGCTGCAAAAGTCGGGACTATAAATATGATCATTAAAAATACAGCTCAATATATTGTATGGATAAACTGGGAATAGACTTTTTAAAATCTGGTTTTGATACAAAGCTAAATAAGACAAAGTCTATCCATCATATGAATCATAACTTAGGTGGGGACTACACAGCTGTGAAGCTATGGTGATGGATGTCCTATCACCCAGAGTGCATATTGTATCAGCTATGCTCATGGAGGCCAAAGGGGTGTTCAGTTTCCAAAGACTGCCTGCTGAATTTGTGCCTGATTGAGGAACAAGGGTTAGATCTCTTAAGGAACACTGCTTGGCACAGATATCAAGGGCTTCTTTTGTGCGCATATTGACTTTGTCCCTATAAAGGCATAAAATGTATGTCTAAAGCCAGATGAATGATTTGCAAAATGTAGCAGCTCGTGTAATATGCAAAGCAGTTGGCTTGACTAAAAAGACAGCTACTTGTTTTTAAAACAGTCAGAGCTGGGTGGAAAAGCATTGATTCATCTTATAAGAGCTTTCAGGGTGCCAATCCATCCTGCTCTTCCATCCTGAGGGCAAAGTAAGACCTCCAGAGGGTGAATCCTCCCACAAGCCCAGACTGATGCCTTGCCTGGGGCATGGAGATCTTTATGTCCTGGAGAGCCAGCACAGAGCATGAAGACCAACCTGGTGGCTTTTTGCTCCACTTTGCCTTATATATGGTGCTTACAGGTTAATTACCTAAACTTCACCAGGTTGATGGGCAGTTCCCATCAGTGATGTTTCAGAAGTGGGTCCTCTGTTGATACGGTGAGGTATTTGTGTCAAATTCCCTCCTAACTGACTTGTAGCAGCTCCTTTTCCAGCTGATCTACATTGGGTAAAATCTCAGGTACTCACTGAAACAAAGACATGAGCTTGGATCTGCCACATCTCAGACAAGGCCACAGGTGGTTGAAAGCTTGACCATTTGCACTAGTTGACCTTCATAAACTGACCAGCATGGTCCAATGGCCTGGTACTTGCAACAGGGGCTTTGGAGGCTTCTGGATTGCCTAGGTGGGATATGAACCTGAGCTTATACCACACCCTCAGTACTCTGCTCTGGGAGACATGTGGTGCCAGGTCTCTTTTTTTTCTTCCTCTCCATTCTTCTGGCAAAAGAAAACTTTCCCTGAGATAAGAAAGCTTTGCTGCCTGACTGCTGAGTGCCTGGGAGGCAGGGCTAGGGGAGCAGGGCTGGAGGACCAGTTGCAAATCCATTTTATCACTGTTTCAGTTTTCTCAGTTAAAAGTTTTTCTCACAGGGAAAGTTTCATGTTTGACATTTTCTGAAAAATACCCCATCAGTTCCATGGCTAAATGATATTTTTGCAGTAATTAGGTAACTTAGTTGTTATAGTACAGCAATGCAACATTCCTTACTGGGAAAGGATTAACTTTATATATAAAAATCTGTCTATAGGCCAAGACTTGTCTGACACTCTTCCACTTTATCCAGCAAATTGATTTTCCCTTCGTCTTCCCTCTCTTTCACCTCAAAAATTTCTCCACTCATCCATAGAAATAACATGCCAACCAAGTCTATGAGCTCTTCTGGAAAAAAAGTATCTATTCATCCCTTGTCTATACAGAGCCTGACACAACAAAAACCTGATCCCAGAGTAGCATTTTGAAGTGGTGTGTGCTCTGAGCATTTGAATACTTGAGTTCTGTTTATTAGTCATAAAGAAGAGAGTCTGTGGGATACAAGTGTTGGAGTAATTTATCTCTAAAGTAACCAAATTGGTATTCTGCAAAAGCATAGAGATGGCAAAGAGAACATTAACCTTGTATTCTAGCAGAATCCAGTGAGCAAAGGACTAATGCAAACCTAAGCCTGTGTGGAGCATTCATGCATTTAACAGCAGTAAATACAGTAACTAGTTCATAACTTTTTCAGATTAAAAAATAAAGTATTACATGACTCTTCTGTACCTGCTTAGGAGGAAAATAAAACTGAAATTTGGCCTCCCTTAATAGTTTATCTGACAAGGTCTTAATTTCTTTACCTGTTTGGGGAAGGACAAGAACTGCACCACCAGCTAGAATTTAGGACATGGTTGAATACAAAACAAGGACTATTTTTTTTTTTTTTTTTCCAGATCTAGTATCTCTGGTCTTCGGAAAGCAAACAAATTACACCTGGATCAGGTTGAGGAGAGAAGACAAATACCAGTCTCAGTTCAAATTTAAGCTTTATCCCTGAGTTTGATCTGACCAAAACAGTCCTCATATTCACTTGTATCTGACATTTGTTTCTTCAGCTCTATAGATGAACATTTTCATTGACAACACAAACAGAGCCACAACTCATTTACCTGTGAGGTCGTTATTGGGCCAGGAGCCGAGCTGGCAGGCTTTACATGTATATTCATCAAATACATATTCGTTCTCTTTACACGGAGTGCAGGTCCAACAGCAACTTACTTCTCCTTTACGGATCACCTGAGACAAAAATTGACGTTTGGTTTAGTAGCATAAATGTACATTCATGCTGTCCCAGTTGCTAATTAAATTTTTAATCTCTTTTTCTTGATAGAGGGTTTTTTAAAATTTTATTTTAAAAGAGACTTCCTTTTCATTATGTTTGCTTATACAAAATATGACAGAAGTTCTCACTTCTCCCATCATATATGTACCAAAAGAAAGAAACCATCAACACCACAGAAATATAAGTGGAGGTACAGAATGACAGTAAGGTAAACTGTTCCCCTCTTAGAATTAGCAATGTGCTTATAGAAACCAGTGCATGATACTCAAGGCATATAATTCACTCCATTGTGGTCCATACAGGGAATCAAGTCAACAGTGTTATTTCTCTAAGAGTTCATTACTCAAAGATTTTTGGGTGTTTATTTTTCATTCAGTTGTGACTGATTTGTTAAAACTGATTTTATTCAGACATCAAACTGAACATGCCTTTTCCGGAATTATTTAATTACTGTGTTTCTAATTAACATTTGAGAGTGAAAAAGTTATCTTTATCAATTTTAACATCTGACCTGATTTCTCATTTTATAATTTTCTGCCAAATGTTATTGCACACTCATGATTGAGATGCAGATTTTTCAAGATCCTTATTCATCATCTCTGGGCCCTGAAAACATCTGTGCTTCATGTCAATATGTCTTCCTTTTGAAATAAAGTATTACCATTTTATCTGCTCTTCCCAAACAATTTATAAACTAATACTCCCAATTACAGCATAAATAGGTTGACGTACATATCTTTTGCAATGATGAATTTAAAAGGTGGCTTCAAACTCAAATGTCTTTATTGCAACTTTAATAAATGACTGTAAAGGAGTGTAATAAAAAAGAACTGGATTTGTCTTTACAATGCTGCAGTGAAAAAAAGTATAAATTATTTAATTTTAGTCGGCAATCTGGGGATTTAAAAACTTCAGTTTTTGGTTTTGTTTTTAAAATTGTAAAGTATGAAAAGAAAAAAGCCACACCTGCATAGCTAAACTGGCAGAAAGGCCATGGGAGCATAAGTGATTTGTTCTACAAGTGTTGAGACAAGAGCTACTTGCAAAACAGAGTATCTGTCCTCTGGAAGAATGCACATCCTAGGATTTCATTTATTTTGAATTAGAATGAAAAGTTGAACAAATTACAAAATTTCTCGTTTCTGAGAAAATCAATTCTTAGAAATCTTGTACTAATTTTTAGACACATATTTTGGTAAACTTGTTGCGTTATAAAAATCCATAATTTTACAATGTGTCAAACACTCAGGAAAATTAAATGGTAAAATCGAAATCATAATTTATTATCAAAATACCTAAACTTCCTATGAAAACAACTCATTTACACTTTTCTGTTGAACTTTTCACCACATTAACATCTTGCAAATATAAAATATTTGGAATTTGACTAACCAGTCAGAAAACTGGTACACTCATAATTTCTTACCCACCACTAACTGGGAGATAATCCAGAGAAGGCTTATGTATCTTTCTATAGGAATCAAAATAATTGTTCTCTGCTACTCAGAATCAGGTCAGACATTTTGTATTAAATTGCTTAGTCAGCTATTTATTCATCCTTTTATTTTTCATTTCTTGAACAATCTTTTGTTGTAGCACTTATCTGTAAAACAAAGTTTTCTGTCCCTTTTAACAAAAATAACTGTATTTATTTAAAAATTCTTTTCCCTTCCCTTTGTCATTTGGGCAATCTCTTGAACCTGTATTTATTTAAATAATCGTATGTCCCCACTATTTCAAATGTATAGAGTTGGGTGGTTTGGGGATTTTATCAAGTCCTTCAGATGGCTGTACCAAACGTTGCTGAGTGTTGTACATTTTTACATTGAATATTTCAAATTCCTGGATAAAAACTCAGTCCCACAGAATTCTTCAGGAAAACCACCATGGAGCTTGGCAGGGTCAAGCTCTCTCCCTATCATCTGTGAAGACCATGAAGATAAAGGATTGCAAAGTAAACTTTGAGATTTATAATCATTAACCTAACAAGGAGCATAAAGAACATTTCAGACACTGGACTTCAAACATGTGACTAAGTGTGTGATGAATTGGCTTCATAGTGGACAATCGTCTTGGGACAATCCTTGAAAGCATGGGCAGAAGGTGGAAGGAGACTGTGTTAATGAAGATCACAAAATACTTCCCATTACCTGTGTTGTGGTAAGAGATCATAAAGGAACTCAGAGCTGCCCAGTTCTGAAGTTATTATCTGTTTGTCCCTCTCTATCCTCTCAAATATGTGACTTTGTGGCTGTAGCAAGCTAACATCAGACCCCTGGCTAGTTACTGTGGGAGTAATTCATCCCACCTTCCTTCATGTGTATGCAGAAAGTATCTTCTCATCTGAACAAACTGTCCTGCCTGGGTTCCCTTTACCATCAGTGAAGAGAGAGAAGCACTTCTTCACTGAGATTCATCTTAACTGTTTTCAAAGCCTACCTGAAAATGAGATGACTTCTGATCCAGAATAATATATTATTTCCATTGACTATAAAGGAATTTCAGAAATCTGATAGAACTGTATATAACTACACTGAAGACATATACATGTGATCTTATGAAACTCACTTACTGATTTTGCCAAACACCAGTTAGTGAATAAAACATGGTGACTGTGTCCTAAAGCTCTGGAAAACTCAGACTGAAGGGATTCACTTTGTGTTGCAGAGCATGATCAGCCTCCCATCAGCTCCTCACTGTAGCTGCTTCCCAGTTTTGCAAGCATGCTATGTTAACACAGGAGAAAATTGATCCAGCTTCCAGTGAGACATGTCAGAAATTTTCAGCTTTTTTTTCAGTCTGAACCACTCTGTTTTCCATGCCCATCCCCTCAGTCCACAGGCTTTTACATAAATGACTACAAGGTAAGAACTTGCAGTATTTGAACTCTTCTGCAGTGTCATGGGATGCTGTAGGATAATAGAGCACATTTAATATATAACAGATTCATCTAACCTCCTTACTGCAACATAGAAAGGGAGTAAGGAAAAATCAAAAACCTGGGAAACAAAGCAGCAAAGAAACAGGTACAATTTAAAAAAAAAAAAAAAAAAAAAAAAGTTACCAACATTTCCTGCAGTTCTAAGTTGTGGTAACTATTGATGTTCTCTGATGATATGACAGACATAAGGTCTGAGGAGTAATGTTCCAGTCTAGGTGTCTATGTCTAGCAATGAAATATAAGAAATTATTATTTATAATTTACCTGCAATTGTACTGACAAGTCCCAGTCAGGGATATGCACTCCACTGAATCAGATGCTGTAAAAATATGCAGCTAAAAACCCCCAAACAATACCTGTTCTAAAGCATTTGGAATATAAGTATAAAAATCAGCAGTTCACAGATACAGGAGTATAAGAAAATGGTAACTTACAAAAATAGTGAGAGGACTGTGATACAAGTAAGAACTAAACACATAAGTGTGTACATTTTAATTAAGGCATGGGAAACTGTTTCCATGTAAGAATCAAGAAAAACTTGCTTTCAGATTTCAAGGCCTTGCATTCTACACAACTGAAGAAAATGGAGAAAATATTTACCTTTATCTGGCCTTTTTCACAGGGTTCACTGCACACAGATCTGATGATATTATTTTTCTCTGACCATATTTCATCATCGTCCATTTTCAGCTCACCATTGTCCCAGCTGCCAACATTGATATAATCAAAGTAGTCCTTCCCCATTTTCTTAAAATTCATGATTTCATATCTTTGGAAACACAAAGGGGAGACATAGCCGAGTTGAGAAGAACACCATGAAATATTTCAAATTAAAGGAACATGACACAGTCAAAATCACGCTGGTTGAAATAAAGAAGGCAAAATTTCAAGCATTATGCTTGCCCTTGAATCTCTCAATAATTTTTGTGATATCATAATCTTTCTTTTCCTTTGTATTTTGTTTTCTTCTAGGGCCATGAAAGTTCTCTCAACACTTTGGGTCTAAATGACTGTGTTTCAGAGAATGACTGTATTTAAAGAAAACAGTGAAACGATCAGAGAAGATTCATCCTGTGTAACTTTTAATACTGAAGTCAGCTGCATAGGGAACCCTAGCTGTTCTGTTCTTCTACTAGATAAGATTCAGAGAAATCTAAACCTGTAATGGCAATTCCCAACTCTAAGTGCTTCTCATTGTCTGCAGGTGCTTATTCCACTCCCGAGAGAGGAAGCTTGAAGACAGCTAAGCTCCTAAAGCAAGGAAGATGCAACCTAGACTGGTGGGATCAAAAGAAACTTCCTCTGCTGTAAGACTTCAGGATGCAATTTGGTGAGGTACCCAGAGAAGAATCAGACATCATTCTTGAGGCACAGACTTCAGGACTTGCTGGAGGCTTCAGCAGGATCTTCTTATCAAGAGACACTTTGTAGGCCTGGTACTTGTAGAATGGAGTTGAGAATTGTTTGTTTGTTTGTTTGTTTGTTTGTTTTCTTTTTCTTCTACAGCATTTCAGCAGCAAATGTTATTCTCTCCCACTTATACAACCCCCTCCATTTTTATATAATTCCTCATTGATCAGAACTCATAATTCGTTCTACATTATGGCACGGAAGAGAAAGAGTATTCACGCCTCAGTCCTAGGCTGCTTTTGAGTCAGATCACCTTGTTATCTGGGAACAGAAGTGTTAAGAGCAGAACTAGAGATGATCAGAGTTTTCAGGTTCATGTTCCTCTTCCTCCTATTTCCCTTTTAGCTCCCACAAAGTCTTACAGAAAGTCTGCAGAGCAACGTAGGATTCACTAGCCTCCTACTGACATGATAAACACCAGACCACCTTTCTGTCTTACAGGACAGTTCTTTTACCAGTTATTGTAAGGCATGCTTGAAAGTTGGGAAATTCCTGAATCGATGATGTCATGTTTTTCTTTACCTCCCCTTTAGTAGATTTTGCAGTAATATGACTAAGCAACATGAAATTAACTGATGGAAAATAAGCAAACGATATAGACTGAGAAGATTAACACAATCATAGGTTTAGAAAACCTGCCTCATTCATAAACAAGGAGACAACTTTTTCCTGGCAGCAGGCATAAAACGAGTCCCCAAGGCAAAGCGTATGAACAGGGTTGTTTTAAGAGATATATTTTCAGAATGTATTTTGTACAGTTCAATGTGGAGATAAATAAAAGAACCAGCTCATTAAATCAAACAATTTCTTAACTAAGATACCCAAGTATCACTCTTAAGTTTTGAGGAAACATCTTAAGACTGACAATCAATATTTTCCCCACATTTAATAAAACAGATTTACTGTAAAATTAATCTATAATATTCTCCATCCATGGATCTCAGGATGCTTTGCAACCGGAAACAGATTCTAACTGTCACAGCAGGGGAACTATGGCAGGGATTCAATGCCAAAATCACATACAGGTCAGGATCAGGACTGCAAGCAACCTCTGCAAGAAAATGAAAGTGGAGCCTGACTGAATGAGTAATAAGATATTACCCATAATAACTGATTCTCGAGTCTTTCCAAAAAAAAAAAAGAAAAAATGAGCAATGACACAACAAGGAAGAAAAAATTATGGTACCCCTGGAACTTGGGACATTTGACTTGCCATCCTGTACAAAGAAGGAAACGTCCACATCTTTGAGAATGACCTCATCAAAGTTGGAGGTAAGAATGCCAGACTGGCACAAATGAAGTGAATCCAGAAAGCACACATACAAACCTGAATAAATAGACTTTTACACATGGTTATAAACCAAGTTTTTTTCCTGAGGTTCACAGGTATAGTAACAGTCTGTTCAAGGATTAAACAGAATAACCAAATAGTTAGCCCAGAAGTCACTGTTGAGTCCTTATTCAGCATTGTCAGGACATGGTAACACTCCCCTGAGTATTACTTTGCTAAAACTATCAATTCAGAATTTCATGGGCAGATGAATCAAAATACTGCCAATGCTTAATAGGCCACAGAACCTAAACCACGTAAGCCAGCAGTAGTAGTTCCATGCATACATCCCAAGAGGAATACTGGAAAGACACCTAACAAATTAAATAGACTATTGTTTCAGTATGTTGCATCTCTCTTCCCTGTGGAGAACAGCATTGGTGGATTCATAGTAATAACCAGACTCAGTAAGTCTATTGCTATAGTGGAGGTTCGTGAGTCACTGGTTCCCTGGAGCTTCCTTAAGATACCCCAGGGACAATTTGTCACTTTAGGATAGGAGAGACCAGATGGTGCAATAGCACATTTCCAGCAGTGTCCTAATCACAGTGCAAAACACTTGTTTCAAAACAATTGCCGTGAAGTTGCTGAGAATCCATATTTTATTGCCAGCACAGCCTAAACATCATAATCTTGCTTTTCTTGCCTTTTCTTGTCTTCTCAATTTCTTCTTTGGAGTTTTGATAGCATTTACAGATAGTTGCTATATTCCTGAGAAATCCTGGCTGTTCCTTCCGTACTCATTTGTTTTTTTCCATGTCTTCTGTCTCGCCTAAAACGAGCCCTCCATTAGACTGTCTATCTGCTTAAAGCTCAACATACACATAAAGGACTTTGGAACAGAGCCAGGATTCAAAGCATCTAGTGGGATTATCATCTGTTTTAGAATATCAAAGCCCTTTTTCTATACATCAAAATCCTGAGCTATCTAGGTCAGAAAGGCTTTTTATGTTCTGCTGCATAACACCACCACACAGTACAGCTGTGAGGATTTAAATTTCCATTTTACAAAGTGAAGATGCAGCTATCAATGCAAGTGAACTGGGGAGATTAGTTGTTCCAGTATAAATGCACCATTTCCTAGATGTTGCAAATAGTGTTTGACAGTGGTCAAAAGACTATAATCTATTCAAAGTCTGGGTGCTAAAGATAGAGCTTCTTATAAAACCTTCTTAATCATGAAAAAGTAAATTTTGACTCAATGTTGTCTAATTTAAACACACAAAATGGATTTAATGATGTGACTATTGTAGGAGGAGAGGGAACAAAGAAATATGTTTCAAAAGTAAACAAACTCTGGGAACATTTTGTCAACACGCACAGTCCATTAGTTTAAGTAGCCAGAACACTATCATATCTCACATAAATCCAGTGAGCCTGGACTTTCTTAAAGTTGTGTTACCCTAAGGTGAACAATCAACATGATGGCCCCATGCTCTTCAGTGAAACACTAATGTCCTACTGTGACTAAGCAAGCTGACTGCACATGATAATTTCTTCAACATCTTTCTTAGAACTGAATTTTAAAAAACCTAAGACATTTAGTTAAATTCCTTGCAACAAATTGAATTAAATTTTTATTGCTAAGCATGTCAACATGAGGAAAAGGTAAAGCTAAAGGTCTTTGTAACAATTAGATACAGTCATTGGTGTTGTCATGCAACATATCATTTATTTGTGACATGCCACCTATCATTTATTCATGGCAGTCCTCAGTCTTTCTGCAATAAATGAGTGAAACATAAGAATCAGGTAGCATGCAGTCAGCAGTCAACTGCATCTGAGCACCATTAAAGGCAAACAGGAATCCTCTTAGAGAAGTCTGGGACAAATATTTTATAAAGAAGTTGGTCAGAAAAATCCAGACTGAGCACTTTTCTTCAGAATTCAGCAATTTGTAAAAATAGAAATGTTTAGCGGAAGACAGCCTTGCTCACCAGAACAGCTGAAAATAAATTTCCATAGGAAAAATGTACTGTGTTTCTGCCAGTTTGTGTCTGAGTTCTCCTACCAGCTCACAGTGCACTTCCTTATAGTCTGAGTCTGAAGAATTTGAAAATTTGTGTCTCCAGAGACACAGACTGCTTTGTAGGTGGTTGTTCTGCTCTCTTTTGGGGACAATGATGACTTCACAGGTTTTCAAATAAAATGGAAAAAAAAAAAAAAATCAGTCCTGAAATTGCAGAAATTTTAAAAAATGTCAAAAAATTCTGACCAATGGATGTACCTTTTCCTACCCATCTCTACTTAGAGGTTTCTTTTCAGTTCATGTTAGTGGGAGAAGACAAAACTTAAATGAGTGTACAGGATAAACAATTTTCCCACCAGTCATCTGGTTTATATGGTGACATCTCAAAGATGTTTAAAAGCTTCCCAATAATGCCGACAGAAAGGGCTCCCGCAACCAAACTGGAGCAAAAACAGGGAACAAGTCAGGAATCTACTCACTGAAATATGGGGGAGAAATATACTTTGAAGGTTATCACAACTACTGTTTCCTTTCTCAGAAGACAACTGTCTTCTGAGAATCTAATAGGCAGAAACACGGAAAAAAACCTCATTACTCTTTTTAATGTGCATTGATATGGATACTGCATATATGCCATTGAAAAAGAAAAACTTGTCTTATATTTCACAGATGTATGTATATACATGTATGTAAGTTATCAGCAGAAGAAGCTTTGTTTACATTCAGTTTGGCTTATAGAAGCACAGTATGAATTAATAGCTTATTCCAATATGCAAGTGGACAGGGCTTATTTGGAAGATATGGAAGATTTTTAATGTGATAGAAAAAAAATCCCAGATAAATCAATACAATATTTTTTGATAGTTTTACCTTTCTTAATAAAAGAACTATGTCTGCTATGATTGTTTATCACTCAAACACATACATCTGAACACCCAAAGAGAGGGAAAGCAATGCTGTGGTGGCTGTTATAGTCTATGAACATAAAGTTGCAGGTCTGACGGTTTTTAGTAAGAAGTAATACCTTTAGTTAGTACAGATAAAAATGCATATTCATGCAGGAATATTGTACATCTGAAAGTTCATGTCTTTAAATGTTAAAAAAAAAAAAAAAAAAAAAAAAAAAAAAACAACGTTATTTTGGAAAAGTAAGCACAGAAAGTCAGGAAATGTAAAAATAAAAATATAAGATCTTAGCTCTGACATCAAGTCTGACTTCATTTACTACATACAGTTAATATGTCTGGTATTATACAGTTTGACAGATGTCAACATTACCTTCCTGGTGAGTCACCGTTCTCATCAAACAAGATCATGTCCCCAGAGACCCCAGTAAAATTAGTCTTCATGAGGGATTCCAGGAGCTTCCGACCATCTATGGGCTTCATGGCATCACAGAGGCCCACATAGCCTGGGCACAGCGACATCTGCATATTGTGGAGGCCGTACGCCATTGAGTATATTGCGTTGATTACAAAGCCCATCTTGGAGTCCTGAACATGCTGTGTCCTGAGAGTCATCTGGCCTGCCAGGGAACATCACAAAGTGAGTGGTGAGTTCCACCAATTAATGGTGGAAAAAGTCTTTTGAAGTGTCTTAAACAGCTCATAGCAGATGCTCTTACTGGTGCACACACCAACCATGTTAAAAAAAAAAAAAAAAAAAAGAAAGAAGAGGTTCTCTTTAAATATTTTATTTTCCAGCTGATGTCTTTCTCTGTGAAGCTCCACACCTCACATATATGTTGTTTTGCAAATACTTCTCTTCCATGTATATTTTAAAGCATGTATCATGAACATTATAATATAATGTTTTGGGGAATCCAAGAACTTCTCCCCATCCTCAAAAATCTCTCAAAATCCTCAGAAATCTTTTGTTGAGGTGTAAATGCTAACATGAGGTCTATTCTGTAGTAACCTTGTAGACGACATTTTTGTTACAGAGACATGAGAACCAATCTTGTGCAAACAGACTGAACTAGGCACAACTCCTTTACTGTACCAGAAGTTCCTGCTCTAATAACTCTCCTATTTCTTTGTTTCTTGCTCCTCTCTATTTACAAAGTGAGGATAATGATGTAATGCAGATGAATGCATTAAAATATCTGTGGGTTAGGCGATGTGGGTTAGGCAATGACTAGCCAGAATTTGTTAACCTTACTTTGTTTGGCTTTTAAAACTTGATAGCTGGATTTCTATTTTCTATTTAAGCTTCTGTGAAATGTACAATAAAAATTCATTCAGCATCACCATGAAGGGTTTTTTATTTTATAACTCAGTGTTATTAATGACACAGATACGCTCTGTTGGCAGCACCAGTCCAGCTAAGGAAGAATAGGCTGGAGTTTTTCTGCCTCATATGTCACTTGCAAAGCTGCCAGCTGCATTCCAGCTACCAAATCTTTAATACCAGGATAGTGAGAACAGTCAGAGATAAAGCAACTGCATCAGTGGTGCTGGGAATTTGTCAGACACCTGGAAAGATTTGGCTCTAGAAGGGGGACAAACAAAGAGCTGTACTAGAACATTTGCTCTCCTTTTATAAGTCAAGCAGCAACCCTTAGGAGCTAGGGAGTCCCATGGGTGGGGAGCCAGGAGAAAAAGGAATGCACATAACTCTGTCCACTCTATTAGAGTCTGCCTCCTATAGAGACATTGGCAAGCAGGACGGATGGAGTTTACATGTGCCTGTCTGAGCTGCAGGGGCAGAACAATGTGAGAAGTAATTTATGACACGAAAAAACTGAAGTACAGACAATTATTTTCTTTAAAGAAATGAAAAATAATATATGACTCTGAGGGTGGTGCTCATCCAGTTTAACAATAAACATTCAGAAGACAAGTATCCAGTCTGATGTCTAGGCACCTTCTATGGAGATGAGTAAGAATCTCCAGCTGGTGATCGATCCCATCATAAAATAGATGCATCTACAAGCTCACAATTTCAGTGGTGAACAAGAACTTTACCATGCAATGCTAAGCACTAAAACATGTTGGAGTACTGAAAACATCAGTAAAGATAGCAAAAATACCTATTTGGAACTGAAAATCCTTGTGTCGAGGTCAGAGTTAAGTGATATGAGCTTGAAATATCTGTAATGGAAAAAACCTTGGGAACAACACATAGTGTTGTTCATTTGTTCTGTTCTACCAAGGTATTGCTTTTTCCTAATTAAAAGTAATAGGCACAAAACTGCAACAGTAGAGTACATGTAAAACCCTTATTAATTGAAATTAAGCGGAAAATTGAACAAGCGTGTTACATTGCAATACACAAAACTTGGTTTAACCAATTATTCATCCTCAAAATTCACAGCTCACAAACCTTGCAGTTAATGATAGTAGCCATTAGAATTAATCAGATATGCATCAACAATACTATTTATTATGAAACAATATTTCAGCTGCTTTAATGTGTATGAGTGTTTAAAAATGCAATAACTTAATTCTTTTAGGAACACTCTCCACGGGGCTTTGTGATTCAGTTTTAATAGAATTATTATTCTGATTTTCTTTAAACATTGAACCTCAGTCAGTTCACCTGATGATTTGTAATGAGGCTGCTTAGTTCTTCATAGAAGCTGCTGGCAATTGTCAACTAAGTTGTGAGGGAATTAGTTGCTGTGAGAATTTTAATATACTTCCTGCAGCTGAAGAAAACATTTAATTGAGATGTTAACTGCTTCATTTTGCTATATAGGGGCAAATCAAACCTGCCAAGTCTGACTGTCGGTTTACAGTACTTCAGGACAATGTAGTTAAGGGGAACATTTCAAAAACTGAGACAAAAGAAAACTTTTGCTCCTTAATATACCATAATACAGTCATAAAAAATGCCAGTATTAAAAAATAGTTAAGTCTGAAAGTGATTTTCTCCTCCTTTCACAAAGTACTTAGTCATGTCAGACTTGAAGCATATAAGTAACCTTATTTACCTCAGTGATACTATGAGTGGTTTTAAGGGAAGACTGGATACCCAAGGAAAAAGGTAGTCACTCAGAAAAATAAAAATATTTTAGATCTATCTCTGCAGCAAGTACGATTCAAGTAGCCCTACACACATCATTCATTTAAGTGTTAGTGCATATTGTTCTTGCTGGAACTCAAACACATATTCTTAAATTAATTAATGAGTGCCTTTCTTCAGTCAAGAACCTTTCCTGACACAGGGTCATCGTGAGATGGAGAGTTGGCATGGATGAATTTAATGATGATAATGATGCCAGTAATGTTCAATAGAACTGACTTTACCAGTTAAACTCTTAATAAAGAATAATGAAAAAATCTAATAAAGTTGAGGAGTTCCTACAGATTAACCGGGCAGAGAATACCTATCCACAGACTATAACCCATATGCTTGTTTATAATATCCATAGTAGAACTTTCTTCTATTGCATTAAAAAAACCCCTATCTATAAAATATCTGGTTTTCTTCATCTTATACATTCCCATATGAGAAAAATTAGCAAAGAAGTAAATAAAAATGCCTTGATTTCAAAGGCTTTCAAAGTCAACCTCCAAATCACTCCTGCTCACTGTGCTTTGGTTTACACTGTGTGTCACAGTTTTGGAGCAACATATCGAATTTATTTCAAAAGACACTAAAGCAGATAAAGTGTCCCAGGAAAGCACCTAATGCACCACAGCTGCAAATGGGTGTTCAAATCTTAGGACCAGGCTACAGACAGTTTCGCATAAATCTCCCCTGAGCTGTGACTCTTGCTTGACCCACAGAGTTTGCAATCAGAATTAGCATCACTCCTAGGATGTTGCAGACAGCAGGAGTTGGAGGTACAGAGGCAACAACGTGCATGGGCCAGGTAGAAAGCTGTATTTCATAGGTCTCCAGTTGATTCTTAATGCAATTTTGACAGACTTACGTACTTTTTCTGTGGTAGGACTGAGCAATTTTTTCAGGACATAACTCTTTTTTTCCACAGACATTTTTTTGGTTGGAATAATATCAACCTATTTATGAATCTGTGTTGAATTTGGTGATTATAGCCAAAAGATCACAGAAAGTATTCTGTACTGCAGTACTTCAGAACCAATAAATACTAACATTATATCATGATAATTACTGCAGAAATAAAAAATTCTTCCTCCTGCAATTAAGATGTACAAGGCAATGGAAAGATGAAGGGTGAATCAAATCATACTTAATGAGGAACTTGGCACAGTATTTGCAATCAGAAATGATCAAACATTGTGAAATTTTCTGATAAATGGGGGAATCTTAGTGGCTAGAACATGTGCATAGATCCCTCAATTCTCTCCTCTTTATTCCCTTGTCTTGTCCAAGTAATTTTGATAAGTAAATAAGAGCTTATCCTATTATTTTACAAACTGTGAGATCATGAAGCAGTTCCAGATTTGAAGTTACATAGCCATTTCTGTCTGCAAAATGTTACATGGACAAATCCTGTCCCTTCTTTAGCCAAACAGATAACCCATCTGTCCTTCAGTTCCCCATCTAATAATATTTCCTTTCTACTACTTTTTATCTAGCATCTTTCTTTAGACTGAATATTCCTCAGGAAGAGGACTACTTCTCATTATCTTCCTGCTTTTCCTCTACTCAATGCAATGGGCTTGTAATTAGATAGAGTTTTTAGGTGCTATGGTTCCATCTCTGAAACGAAAGTAAAACTATCCTGTACTTTATGGGAAATGGAAATATGTAAATATTTATTCTATAGATCATTTAGGAATCTATATATACAGAATTCAGGTGAGCCTTTGCAATATTGTTAAATGTATTAAATATCAGCTAAGGAATTCGTTGTCATTGGAGAATATGGTTAATATCCATGTCTTTTTCCTGCTTATATATTCTGTATGTCTAGATTTATTGGTATTTTCCCAGCTTTCCTATAAATCTGTGACTATACCAAAGGCGAAGAACTGTCTGAGAATAGTAAAAAACTCAGAGCATCATAACCTGAACTTTTTCTGCCCACGTTGCTGGGAGTGACCCGATTTGGGATGCTCCAGCAATATCGCAGCAGAAGATAAACATCGGCAATGCAGGGCGATCACACTCACTGCTACTCAGCAACACCTTGGGAACCAAGGGCAGGGGCCTTCCGAAGGCAAAGTCAGGTATGTGCACACCACGGCAACGCAGTCTGCGCTGAGGCAGCCTGTTAGACTGAACCCTGGAGTTTTTAGGGGGACCTGGGCCTGGATGGCCTTGAACCCATGATTAAGCAAGCAGAGACTGCCCAGCAATAAATTCCTCCTCCAAATTTATTCTTTCCTCTTGTCACTTTTCCAAAACATTAATACGTAGATGATGGAAAAGCAGCACGTTCTTTCACCAGGGAAGTGATTCCAACTGGCAACAGTTCACTTCTTGGAGCTATTTAAAAACAATTAGTGTGCTTATGGGCACAGTCCGAAGAAAGCACTTCAAGGTACTCCTAGTCCCAGTGTGAGATAAGCCGGGTGGTGGTCCTGCGGTGCCCTGGCAGAGCCCAGCCCCGGCAGCCCCAGCTCCGGGCCCGGACTCCCCACGCTGCACCTGGGCTGTGGTTTCACCTCGCGGGTGTGGAGCCGGTGGGAGTAACGTTATCACCACCACCAGACACCTCACCCATCACCCACCCGCCCCCTCAAATTTGCAAAAGGAAAACAAACTGAGGCCAAATCTTGCAGGAAGTTCTGGGATTGTTTGCATGCTAAACATTGTTTCCAATATTTAGCATGCAAACAAACAGAAACCATAAAACATTCTTCGATAAAATTCATTATTTTATGGATTTTTGATGTAAAACCTGTCATTCCTCTTTTTTTCCCTACTTCTTACCCTCAAGGAAAATTAAATACATTTTTTGTGTTTGCCAGCTGGTGACATTATAAAGCCTCATCAAGCAGGGATGCTAAAGTGTGCAAAATTACAATGGATCAATATGTTTCTAAACTTTTCCAAGGCTGAGAATACTTTGAATTTTAAAGAATGAAGAAATGGTAAAAGGAAGAGCGAAAATACTTTACATTCCAGGCAGCCCCCATGTTATTTTTTTCTCTGAGGAGAAACAAGAGAACAAAATATGAAACAGAATATGGTAGAATATTTTTTTTTAAAGTGCAGAGCAGTTTGTTTGCTCTGCAAAGACTTTAACATTGAAATAAAAGGAAATTTGTAGTGTTTTATTTTTCTTAATTTTAAAATTTCTCAGTGAACAAAAGGTTGTTTATGACAAAATCCTAAAAATCCTAGGGGACATCACAGAGGAAACCAGAAATATAACCTACAGTCTCCAACTGTCTCAATTTTACCCATGACTGTTTCACAAAATTTTTCTATATATTTCCATATGTATGTCATTAAAGACTTCATTGATTCTTTATACTAATTCTTGTTTTGAGTGACAAGAAGCTGACAGAAATGCATTCTAGCAAATATGTCCCACATTCACTTTCTGCTAGCAGCACTTCAAGTTCAAGTCCACCCGCAAATGTATTTTTTTCCTTTTTTCTTTTTCCTTTGCTTTAGAGAATAGCTCAAAAAATATGAGACAACAGGCTAATCTTTGCAACAAGGACATGGTAGCGCCTGTCTGATGCAGAATATGGTGTGTGACTTCTTAGGTCTGTCACAGGTCTGTGCTGTCACAGTTGTGCTCCCTAGGAACACATCAGGAACCTTCCCTGGACCTGTGTGTTCTGGATGAAATGCCACCAAGTCAGTCACCCCAGAAACATGCATGTCTGTTCTGTGAAGAAATGACTAATTTCCTAAAATAAATGAAAAGTTGTACATACGAACCAAGGTAAAGCATAGTATTCATGCCTAATTAAGTTATAATTGGTTAAAGATACAGAAAAAGACTTATTTTGGAACCTTTTCCAAAATCTGTCATCAGAGCTTTCTGTTAGAGTAACATGAAATAAAAGAGTAACTTTTGGTTCTATGTTGTTTATAAGGTTCCAGGTGTATTTTTCTACTAAAAATATACTTTTTTTTTTTTTTTTATTATTTTCCTAATTTAATTTCTTACAGGCTCTTGGACTGAAGAAGAGAGATATTTTCTGCTCTATAGGAAAATTTATGTAGTTCAAATGTCCTTTTCCATTCAAAATGAATACAAAAACTCAAGATGGGATTTTTTCTTTTCTGAAGAGGAAATTCTGAGGGAAAAAAAGAGATTTGTTAATACTGGAAAATGTCAGTGATGCTGAGGCAAAAAACAAAACACTTAAACAATGTAAAAGCAAATTATAAAGTTGAAACAAAACATTTGTGCTATCGAAATGAAAAAATAAAAAATGACTCATTTCAATGTTTTTCTTTCAAAGTGTGTGTCAATGAATCAACATGCTGTTATGGAATATTTTCCAAATTTGACAAGAAATATGCTCACCAAATGTTTTGACCAACTCTAACTTTCACTCTGCAACTGAAAGCCAATACTAGCACTGTTACATTTTATGTGATGTTTATCACTAAAATGTTAAATTTGAGAACATCCAAGGGACCAAATTCAGTGTCCTAAAATGCAGAGTGGATTTTCAAAAGATTTTTTAAAACTACTTAGTTGACTTTGGTGTTTTATATCTATTTAAATCTACATGAGCAAGGCATGTTCAGAGTTCTCACAGAAGTGACTAGAGACTGACCTGCAAATTATAATGAAACATAACCACTACAGATGCAAAAGCACATTAAATACTGGCATAAAACTTTCTGTACTTGAAAACATGTTTATATGAAGTGTTTGGATATATATATGAAGTTGAACTGCTGAGAGAAAAGAATAACAGGAGCTATTCCAATTCCTCCATCTAATAAGTAATGTATATAATCTGAATACATTTGATTATATTTTACTTTTATTCTTAAGACTAGAGAGACATGATCTATGTGTACAATGGTACTAAACTCTTCCAGATATTTTTAAGGTTCAGAAAGGCACTGAGAAAAAGAATTATAATATAAAGGATAAAACCACAGTAGCATGGTATATCATCAAATATGTCTAATATATGGAAGAAGGAAGGTAGGGAGCATAAAATGAAGGAAAAATAGATATAGTTTTGCAGTCAGATTTTGGAGGAGCTTGATGAATTCCATAACAGCAGTGAGACAACTGAATTAATTCAAGGGTTTGAGTTTCAGGTGTGTTAAAATCATTATTAAAGTATATCAAAAAGTCTTTCAAATAGGTACAGCAGAACATACAGCAGCTCTTAGTGCCACACTGCTTCTTTCTCTAAGTGAGTCAAAAAAATAGTGACATATCTGTGCAGGCTCCTGGCCCAGATTATATCAGGCTTCTGGAAAATTCAGATCTGTATCTATGCCTTACAGGTTATCTGCCTTTGGAAATTTCTGGATCTGACCCAGCATGACTGTAAAAGTAGTGATAAACTGTTTGAGCTCCAA
This sequence comes from Tyto alba, assembly GCF_018691265.1. Taxonomy (NCBI): domain Eukaryota; kingdom Metazoa; phylum Chordata; class Aves; order Strigiformes; family Tytonidae; genus Tyto; species Tyto alba. Next base: position 9,566,778 of record NW_024881282.1, read on the forward strand.
ATCTGAAATATGGGCCATAAAAATGAGGGCTGGACCATCCTTCAGTTTGGCAGTGCCCAAGAACAAGACATAATATATCAAGTATCAAAATGAGTGACAGACAGGATGTATTCAGGAGAATTTAAATGCCCTTTGATTTACTGTTTAAAAAATATAAATGAATTTTAACTCAATTTGTTTTGGTTTGTGCCGGGCTGAGCGAGCCGAGGACCCAGCCAAGGAGGAAGAACGCAGCCGACTCAGTATGAGTGATAAAGCATGCTTCAGTTTATTGATTTTCATTACAGCCTTTTATAATCCTTCTACTAATTATGCCTACTAGTCACTAGCTGATTGGCTTAAGCTCTAAGGGTCGTATTCGCACGGTCCACCTACTTGCAGTTAGCTTACAGCACAAGCTTCTCATAACACTAAGTTTCTCATGCTACTATTTCTGATTCCTGTTGACTTGTTTTCGATACATGACAGTACCGTAACACAATGTTTCTCAGACCACCGTTATCATAACACTAGGTTTCTCAGACCACTATTCCTAATTCCCCTTAGCCTGTTTTCGACACACCACGGTACACAAGGCCGAAGCATCCTTGACATTCCTCAGGTATCAGCAGCTGCGAGCAGCTGCAGGCAAACCCTAGTAAAGGCCCAGCATCAGCAGCTAGAGCAGGCTCTGATCGTACAACTGCTCGGCGGGCTCAGGACCCTTGTCTCTGAGCCATTCTCCAACAGGTTTGTTTTCATTTGCAAACTAAAAATAAAAGTGTAGGAATGCTAAATTTGGGGAATATAACCTTTAAATGTGACACATTCCTTGAAATATGGAAAATACCCTTCTGTTCTGACAGCACTTATTTTTTTATTGGCTTATTGGCTGCGTTCTGATTAATCTATTTTTGGCATTTAAGGTTACATTTAACCAACAGATTATTAGCATGTTGCAGTGTAAAGACTAGACAGTCATGTTTTATTCCTTAGTTCTATCTAGAAACCCCAAAGGGCCATTTGTTAAACCAAATTTCTATTCAGCTGAAACTGTGGGACTTTCTGTGGGTCCTTTTGACCTCACTGAAAGTAGTTGGAGCTGGATGAGATGCAGCAAACAGGTAGATAATTTTTGCATTTACATTTTATGTGCCCTTCTGTACCTTGAGCTGGAAAATTTTTCTTGTATTTATCCCAAATCTTCCTAATCTCCTTTTCTGCAAATAAACTCATTCAGTCTTAATCCTGTTCTTAATTGCTTGGAGATATATTGGTGTCCTGGATTGAGTGAGTGGTGGAGTTTTTTTGGTGGCAAGGGAGGGGGCTGCAGGGGTGGCCCCCTGTGAGAAGCTTCTCGAAGCTCCCCCAGCGACAAGTCAGCTCCACTTCTGTTTGGAAAATTGAGCCAATCAGCTGCGCCTCTGCGATAATGTATTTAAGAAGGGACATGGTGACGAGCAGTTGGACTTGTGAGGAGGAGTTGCTGCAGCTGCATGAACACCAAGGTCAGTGGAGGAACAGAGGAAGAAAAGAGGGGGAAGGTGTGCCAGAGCAGAGACCACCCTGTATCCTGCAGTGAGACGGCAGGGCGGCCCCCCCCTGCCACCCATGAAGATCTACGGTGGAGCAAACATTGATTTATGGCATGTGGTTTCTGCCTAATTGATCAAGGTGCTATGCCTGAAGAAGGCCGGGGTCTTGTGAGAAAAGGTAGACCTGCTACTGTAATTCAGCACTGGGAGTATTGCAGCATGTGAGGGTGTCCCACACCAGAGCAGCTCAGGAAGGGTTGCAGCCATGGGATGGAATCCAGTTGGAGAAAGTTAGTGACCCATGATGGAGCAGTGTGGGGAACACTGCAGCCTGTGGGAGGGACTCACGTCAGAGGAAGATTGTGGAGGACTGTCTCCTGTGAGAGGGGGACCATGATGGATCAGGGGGAACAAGTTCCAGAAGCTCCACTCACTGAAGATGGAAGAAGCGGCAGCACAGACTGCACCCCCATTCCCTGCCCCTGCGCCACTGCGGGAGGAGGTAGAGATATCGGGAGCAGAGCTGAGCCTGGAAAGAAGGGAGGGGTGGGGATCAGATACTTGGGATGTGTATTCTGGTTTTGCTCTGTGTTTAAGTAATGTCCTAAAAATTGCTGCTCCATCTCTGACTCTGGTTTTTACACAGCATGGGAAAAAATAATATCACTTAGCAGCAGAGGCAAAAGGATTTATTTAAAAGACTGGTAAATGTAATAAATATGCTCCTACTCCTGATGACTTTGAAGACTTGACTTTTTCCACTGAAGTTAGTTGAGCCAGGGTTTCACAAAAAACTTTGTTTGCATTGCGTTTTGTTTCTGCCCTGTGTTAAGATGCATTTGTAAAGCACCCTCACTAGGAGGAAAAAGTACTAGGAATTTGAGTAGATTAGCCTTTTATGACCTGTAGATGGTTGTTGAGTAGAGCTACTCATCTGGATCAACTTGCACACCTATTTACGAAATTTATCGAATGGTAGCCTTAGATAATAAAAAAATATCTGACCGGTATCAGAGGGGAAGCCAAATGCAATTCTTGTAAAATCCCTAGTGTTTGGAGGCCATTACATAAGTCTTTTTAAAGGTGCATTTTAAATTCTTTGTTCTGACTTTTGATGTTCAGATGTGGCTTGTAACAGGTCTCCTGTGGCATGGAACTGATTACACTGAAAATCAAGTCAGATGATTCTGCAAACTTCTTACTTTCTGTAGTGCTCCAGCTGGGCAGAAAATCAATGTACTTAGCAACAGCAGTGACACCCATTTGGATTAAGTAAGTGTGTTCAAATCTACAAATGAAAAGTGGACTTGATGTTAAAATTTTCATCTCAGTGTGAACTAAATGTATGTGAAGGGATTGAGACTTTTCAGAAATTAATGGAAAAAAAGTTATTTTAGTTTGTTTCTTGGATTCTCTTTATTTGTCTGATTTCACGCTTTTATTATTCATATCGTACTAAATCATGTCTTCATTTCATAATAATACCTGTTTGGAACTGCCTGTGGATAGCTTATATTAAAAAATGAAATAACCCTCACAAGTCGCTAGAACTGGCTTAACTGACTTATGACTTCATGTATTTTCTGTCACAGAGGTAAATGTAGCCTATCAGTTTACTAGGCAGACATCAACAAAGTAAATACCAAGTATTAAACAACTGAATTCATATGTGGGGCATAGGTGAAGTCAATTATCTATTCAGATTTCAGATATATCTCCTTGTGTTTATTTTCTTTCTGTTTAAATAAGTTGTTTGTACTATTAACCATTGTTTATTTTTTCATTATAGTAGAGAATAATTCATTTTTTTCCACTAAAATAATGGTTATTGCTTTCTATATAGACACTTTTATTTAATAATGACCCCTTCTATCAACAACAATGAGCTTTATGTTTATCTTTTTATCATTATCCCTAGAAGTAAAGAATGTTTAATGCAGTTGCTGGAGAAAAGAATGTATCCAGTTAGATAAACTAAAAGACATAGTCCTGGTTTCTTATCAGGATAAATCTGAAGCAGCACTAATATATTCATAATTGTGCAGAAACTGTCAGGACAGTTTATGAAATACATGTGACCATCAAGGGCAAGTATCATCTTTACAATTGTGAAGTCTGAACTGAGGGAATTTATGACTCAGAACTTTGAGTCCTTGAAACCAAATATGAATGAAGGAATCAATTTAAAGACATGATTTTGAAAGTCACATGAAAGATAAGAAATTAGGTAGAAACAAAAACTATCATGAAAGCCTCAAAAATTCATGTTAATTTTGAGGTTAAACTCCGAACGTCAATACCTCTCACTCCTGTAATTCTCAGATAATACATTTGTGTCTTTCCTGCTGGTAAATCCACAGAGTTGTCTAACTTCAGTATTTCTTCACTTTATCATACATCCTTGCCCAATTTTGGGGCTATTATGAGAAAAAATAACATAGGTGTCTTAGCACTTATGACACAAAAAAATGTCATTGAGTAAATCTGCATGTCATCTTTCTGGCCAACTTTTGAATTTCCTTTATATCAATTTTGACGGATGGTCTAGATTAAAATCAAAACTATAAAACTGAGTAATGTGATGACTAGCTACTTCCTGTGTGAAAACCCTGATTAAATGGATGGTTTTAATTTATTGCTGTGCGTAGTGTTAATCTGCGGAACTCCACAGTTGAATTAACATTTTCCACCTTACACCAACAAGAAAGAATTAAAACTATTACAGACTGGTTTTCATTCCTTTATTATAGCCATCGTGCCCAGCAGTGAATATGACAATACATCTGAAGGAAAGGGAATTAGAACAATCTATTTGGGAAATTAGTCCTTTTCTCTGTTCATGGTTGCAAATCAGCAGATTCTTTCACATTTTTTTGTGTGTTTGGCATTCCTGGGTTTAGGAACTTTATTTGAGCTGTGGCTCATTCAGGATCTCTTTTTGGGAAACCTTCCAGCGATGAGTGCTTTTCGAATCAAGCTATTCAAGTTTTATGATTAAGCTGTCTCATATCCATGACTGGGTGACTTCTTGTCTAAAATAACATCTCTCTGCACCCCTGAGATAATTTCTTTATGGTGGTGAATTGTATTTTAGGCACTATAAAAGACTCTGTAGGAACCTACATTTCACAGTTTACGACCTTTCATATAAAACAGAAATTAGATTCTCCCAATGTTGGTAAGTATGTAAAAAAAGAACACCAGAAAAGTCAAATTGAAATCTCGTTGCTAACATAGCATAGTGCTATGAACGAGGTCTTTATTAGCCTGTATCCAGTCATGCCCATTGTACTGACATCTCAAGAAAGAGATCTACATTATCGTGGGGAAATCAATGAAGATTACGGCTCAATATGCAGTACCTGTCAATAGTGCAAATAAAACTTTTGTCAGGCTGTGTTGGAATGGTAGCAGAAGAAAACTAATATAGAAAAGTCAGTTGAATGTTGAAGGTATACACTGAGATTTTGTGGTTCCTAGGCTCAATTTTCATCTCAGCCAGAGACTTCCTCTGCAACCTTGCCCAAATCAACAGAAAGATTTATGAATATGAAGTGGGACCTGGGGGGGGGTTGCATTGTGTAAATCCAAGACTTAGGTCCTTAAAACCATTTCTTGGTCTCATAGGTGTGTGGAAGATACTGACATTTTTAGGAGGGAAGGTCCCTTGGGGCTTAGAGCTGTGTTTGGGATAATGCCCAGCACACCATCTTATGCCACAGCACCGGCAGAATGCCCGTTGACTTAGTACTGTTTGGCATCTCATGAAATAAAGAGTAATTAACAGACATAATAATAATACAAAAAAAAAAAAAAGCCAACAGAAAAATGTACCGCATCTTTCTGGGGAAAATGTTTTTGCCACTGTTTTGCAAAATGACAAAATGTTGTGGCAGCTTTTGCTAAAATCAGTACAATTTAATGAAAAAGATCAGCTCAAAATGGCATTTCCTGAAATGACTCATGGCTGAAAGAAAACCTAATGAAAGCTTTCAAACCAGCTAGTCTTCTATCTGAAGTACACAAATAATCATCATTACCATATGGACTTTAGATAACTTTTAGTTTATTAACTCTCTCATTATTCCTGTGAACTAAAGAAGTATGATTAGCCCTGTTTAAGAAAAGAAGCATTGAATTTTTTATTAAAAAAGTTTTGAAAGTGTTTAGATGCCTATGGAGGTAGAGTAGCATCAAGTCTTTCAAATATAGAGAGGAGTTACGTACTGAGGTATTACTTGTCTCTTTAGAAATCTGAATACTTTCAAAATTGTGGTTGTCATAATTTTGAAAGAGCAAGGATTGCAATTCCAATCTCCTTCCTTCTAACCCCACTTACTGTTCCACCAGACCAGGCTGTATCAGTCCAACACGAGCTGTGTACATCAGACTTTCAGTCACACTGGTATACACAGCAGAAGAAATTAATTCACTTACGTGTGCAAGTCTTGTTGTATTTAGGATTTTCTTGAGGAAACCCTTCCAAACGGCACTGGAACCTGTGCTGCCAAAATTCCTGAAACCATGGATTTCGATGATTGGTTTCTGGCCGAAGTTGTAAGTAGTAATCATCAAACCATTTCACGTCAGGAGACTGGAGCTTGATCGTTATTCCACCGACAGCTTCACGCTGATACCCTTCTGTCACATCATACCTGTCTGCCCAGCCATCACTTCAGGGATAAATGAAAGAGAGACAACATTAACCATTCAAAAGAATAAAAAAAGAAATTTCTTAAAAATAAAATTTGGAGCTTAAGAGCGTACACCCACACCTATGATTCAGTGGAGTTTAGTGAAGCACCTGTTATACTTCTAGTAAAATAATTCAGTGTTTTCCTTTTCTTTATGTTTGTTTGTCATTTGCACTTTCTACTTAGAAGATATATTTTTCATCCTCCACTTCAGGTAATTGAAATAACATTAAAAATCACAGATCCTGAAATCTATTTTGTATAAGCACATCTCTGCCTCACTTTAAGCCTCACAGCTCTGGGCAGAAAATCTTGGATTCAGTGCTATATTGATACTGGGTTGATACTACAGTTACCTGAATAGAGGTGACCTTGTAGACAGGACCTCTTACAGTGCGAAGGGCAGGACTGTGTTGCAGACTGTGCCTACACTGCACACTGGAGCATGACACCAAGAGCCAGAAGCAAATTTTGAATGAGCTGACACTGCTCAAGCAGAAATACCAGCTCAGAGCTCAGATGCTGAGACAGTATGGCATTGCATCTGAAGCAATAAATCCTCTGCAGACATGACTAATGAAGCTGGGCAGAACATCATGCAGATCCATGTGTTTCTTCTGTTTCTTGGTTGCTTGTGGCTGGAGTATTATGGAATTGTGTAACACTGTACCACACACAGAAATTTAGTCTCATTCTGTTAACCTTTCTGCTTGCAACATTCAGATCATGAGTAGACAGAAGTGACTAAAAACCCGAATCAAACAAAACATCCCAAACTTCTCAGGGTAATTCCCCTCTATCTGCTTTTACAATGGATTTTCTTGGAAGTACTGACAAAGTTTGACTCAACTCCATTAAAAATGTATATATCTCACTAAAGCATTGCATATTTCTGCTGTTTTATCATGGACATGTTATTTCAGTTTTTCAAAAGACCCAGGTCTTACAGTTAGAGATTTGTAGAAGAATCTCAGACTGTTTGGTTTGTTTGTTTGTCTGTTTGTTTGTTTTTTTTCCCACTAAAAAGGTACTGATGTTAATGACTATAGAGAGCACCTTTAAATTCTAAAAGTTGAATAACTGAAGCATAAAAAATAAACTTGATTTGTTTTATTTTAAAACTTAATGAGTTGTTTAAAGCTAGCCCTAACTATTATAAGTTAGTCATAGTGTATCTGATGTAGGTGACCTTTATCTGTATAGTTCTGTTCTATTTTGATCACTCTCTGCCTGGCTTAAACTTTGCTCCTGTGTTGCAGAGCACTCAGGAAGCCTGCTGCAGTCACCTGGGCTCCAGCACATTCCCTGTGCTCTAGACTAGGACTCAGCTGTCACACAAGGCAGAAGTCAAGACCTCAGATAGTGACTCCTCCTGCACAAGACACTGTTTTCATCAAAGCCTAGACTCTTATTAGCACAGCTGCAATGTCAATAAATAGCAGCTTCACCAGGGACAAAAATAATATCCAGTGTCTAGAATGAAAATGAAGGGACTGTTAAACATGTTTCAGATTTCAAATGCACTAATTTACTCAGCACAAAAAAGTAAAATATACATTCATGAGAGGAGAAGGATGAGCACTGGTGTTTAGCTCAAATACAGCACTTGGAAAATTTACCTTCAAGCTTAGACCCAATGAGGGATGAACAGAGGTTTTATTGTTCCCAGTTGTCAGTATCCCAGTTTTATGACTTGTCTCATAAACAAGTTAGAAAAAACTTGTTTTCTCGTAATTAATTTATTCTTCATTTTTCAGAGGAACAGTTTTGTAATCCATCAGAGTGCTATAAAATTTACAGTATTATTTTATGAATAGTTATTTCCTCTAAGAAGATTTGCAACAGAAATATCATTATATAAATTTAAGGTATTAAAAATTGTAGAAATAACAACTTCATATTACATAACCCTTCTTCTCAACTTTTCCACAGAGGGACTTCTTAATTCAACAGAACCACTTTTCATTCAAATATGTATTTCAGCTTAGCTTTTTGGGCAAAAAGCTTTTAGGAGAGTTATATAAAAGATGTACTCAAAGTATGTATTGTAGAGGCAACAATGTAGAGATGAAAAGGGCTCAGACAGATAAGGTGGCAAAGCAAATGCTAAACTAGTATCTAAAGGACAGTGAAAGCAGTGTAGGAAAACAAGCTTGCATGAATATAAAAAAGCACTGGTAGTGTGTGATATTTAAATTTTGCACCCACAATAGAGTAACACTTATGGGATGTTGATGACAGGATGATATAGATGTATTTGGGATATTAGACCTGTGACATCCTCTGAACTCAGTAAGGGATCTGCAGATGGGGAAGAAGGGGACAGGTATTTGCTTATGTTCACAGTCTTTCCTGTCCCTCCTTAGACTTTTTTTCTTCTTCTAATGGCTTAATTTTATTGTAGCAGCCAGTGATATAATTGTACTCCATTGGTGGCTGTATTATGACAGGTTCAAAATGGTATTACCCATCTCTAAAATCTACTGGTTCAACTGAAGAAAGATGCTCTGGCACCAGAAATTGGCTGTGACAAGGAGCTCCAAATGAAGTCCAGTATAATCTCCACTCAAACCCACAGAAGTGACGAGGTACATAGGTTACCACTAACGCTGTGCAGGACCGCATGCTGGTGAGAAAAATGGTTCTTTGTATTAGCAGTAGGGTGTAGAGGATATTTATGTGAACAAACAGTTAAGAACAGCTTCCTCACTGGTAGTAAAATAAGTCTAGGTGAACAGTATTCCAATAATGATTATGAAAGTGTCCAACCAGATTAAATGGAACATGGATATCCTTAACAGATCACTACACAAGCTCATTTTTCCTCCCTTGCATGGACACTGTACTTTCCAATTTTAGTCTGATTGGGTGATTCGGATTGTTAGAAATAGATCGTGTTGCTTTTTAACCAATGGGCAAATGTCCTTAAAGTGATCGCACCAAAACTTTAAAGATAGAGTTGCACATGAAGAAACTTTGCTGTGAAAGAAAGCAGTAGTTGCACAGCTGCAGCACCAAAAGTAAAAGCCTCTTACTGAGATATGTCAGGTGCACACCGTAATTCATATATCTCATTCATCAGCTTAACAGGGTAGAAAGCTGTCAACAAAATAAGAGGACTATGACATGTGCAGATCTGACTGTCCTCAATATTACACCCACGTTCAACACAGTGGGGAATTGTCTTTCAGGATCATGATGTGCTTTCCCATAATCCAGTTCTTTTTAGTTTATATTCTTGGCTGTCAGACTAATGTCCAGTGCATTTTCCTTAAAGGCAGGTAGTATGATACAGGATAATAACCTTACTGTATCAAACAAAATATATAATTGTTAATGATTCTAAAAAAAAAAAAAATCATTTAAGAAAATCCCTGTACACCAAAGAAAATAAGAAATCACAAAAGGAAGTAAAAAAGGAAAAGTGGCTTTTACTGTTGTAGTACTAGGAAGAGATGAACTTGAATTAGGAGGGCCATTATCATAGTGCTCTGTATCTGTTATCAGATCTTATTTGCGTGTGTACAGTGTCCCAGATACTGCTTTTTGAAGGATATGCCAGGGTAATGGAGATTTTAGTGAAAAAATATTCTACAGCAAACAGAGGGGAAGAGTTCTGCTCCTTTGATAAAGGTCTGTTTATTCACAGTAAATCATAACATAATTTATATCTGTCCTGGTTGGCGCTGGCCTAGAGCTCCCGTGGGTCTGGCAGCGGGAGGAGCTGCAGCACCCTGAGACCCCAGGGGCTCCCCAGGTCCCAGTGCCCTCACCTGTGTGCGGGGGCGGGGGGAGCACAGCTGGAGGGCTGGGCCCCGATTGGCCGATAGTCCATGTCATGTGACCTTGTGCTCACTATATAAAGGCAGGAGTGGGCCAGGAGGGGCTCTCATTTCTGGGAGTGTGGCTGTGGGGCTTTTGTGTTGGGGATCGCCGGCTGGGAGCAGGTGGGTGTTGGTTGGTGGCTAGTGAGCAGCTGTACTGTACATTACCTGTTGATACTGCTGTCAGTGTATTGTTCTGTTACTGTTATTAAACTGTTTTTATCTCAACCCGCAAGTCTCCCTTTGCCCCTCTGATTCCCTCCCCATTCCCAAGTGGGGGGAGGGTGGGTGAGTGACTGTGTGGCATTTAACTGCTGAGTAGGCTCAAACCACAATAATATCATAGAAAGGCTCCAATAAATGGCATTGCAGAGCCACCAATATTTACAAAGTTTATTAACAAATAAATATAACAATGAATAAATATAAGCACAATGAAATAATTCAATGTTTTAGATAATTACTTTACATACAATTACTTTTAAACATCTGAACAGAAAAGTTGAGACAAATGAGATCCTATTTAAATACCTGGGTTGCACAGCTGTGATCACAGATCATGAGCGCCCTGCTTGCTTCCCCACCCACAACACTGGACACTAATGGTAGGGAGTAAGTCTTCAGACTTCTTTAGCTGAGTATACCTGAACAAGTGGGACTGTAATTGTCGGACAAGTATATATTGTTATGCTGTATGTACATAGACAGTAGATGTGCAGACTTTTTAGGATTATATTTGAAATAGTAAAATCTGAGAAAATTGAATGTGGTTTCCTGGATTTTCTGTGTTTTTTCCTTTCCCATCTTTCCCATCCTTCCCATCTTCCATGTGAAATAGTCATTACCAATAAGAGCTTCCCCAGATGGGGGACACTTGTGCTGACTTCAATCCACTCTGCCTATCATACAGCGATTGTGGGAGGAAGAGAAAGAAATCTTTCACAATGAAGTGTTGATACCCAAGAAAAATGAAATGCAAGACTGCATCTGTTATAAAGAAACCTCCACCTGTTTGAAGTCTTTTTGTTTCCTCTGGAAAGAATCACCATGGAGGGAGGAAAACATTCAGGTGAAAAGTGGCACAGGAGCAAGCTCATGATTGAAACATTATGAAGAAGTCATCAGAAAGACACTTAATGACTATAAAGACTACTCAATTTGCATGACGGTGATGGCTGCTTTGATCTCATACAGTGCAGTTAGGAAATTGCTAGCCTTCTTGAAAAACATTTACAAATAGGTGAAATTAGTCAATCCCTGTCAACAATGACTCGAGCATTTACTTCCACAAAATGTCTTCAGAAAGGCAATATGTACATTGGTCCAAGAGCACTCCACATCTACGTGGTAAGCAGTATAAGATCAGGTAAGATCAAGAGCATGAAGCATGCTGCTGATGTCAATCTGCTTATCAGGGATAAGAGGGATTTGCAGAGCTGACTGATGCCTTCTACAGGACTAGCAAATGATTAGAGTTCTATATCACTGTAAACAGGACAAAGGAAAAGAACTACTGCCATCTTAAACTAGGTAAGAGAATGTGGAAACCTTAATTTCATGGTAAGATCCATGTGAGACCTCAATTGCTCAGAAGAGATCATTAAGCATACAGAAATAAATAGATAATATAAAAAAAGATTTAATGTGTTCAGGAAAAGCAGGCAAATGAAGTAGGAAGGAGGTGTTGCCGCATGCATCAGGGTTTCAGTCACATGTTCAGACATGTAGAACATAGAAGGAATTCAGGCTATTGATTACTGGTTATGCTTATAGGTGACAAGTATATGGTCCCTTCTGTGATAAGTATCTGATTGATGTTATCAAATCTGCAAGATGTTGTGGAGAAAGGTTTATCTGAGCCACTAACAGAGCATTATCCAAAGCACAGGACTTACTTATAATGACGGGTAGGAGAAGAATGCAATAGTTTGTCAATCAAGTTCTTAGAAAGCCTAAGTGACACTACTTAGATACAGGCTGTACCTAGTGACAAGAAAGAGGATGCTCTTCTGTAGGTGTTTAATTTGTAGGCGGGGACTGCTTGAGAAGGTTAAGACAAAAGGCAAATTGGGTGAGAATAACCATTAAAAATAGCATTTGTGACTTTTAAAAGGGCAAGGAGGAAAAATAGCAGACTTACTAAGCTAGAAAATTTTAAGGTTTGATGTCTTGTAAGGAATGTCTAAGGAACTGAAGAATTAAGCAGTACTTAATTAAAAAGTGTCATGCAGAGGAAGTATAGGAAATACAGTGAGATATTATCGTGCCTATCTCAAAGTAGAAATATATGAAAAGCAGAAGCAAGATCACATTTTCAAAGATCAACATGAAAGAAAAACATTAGATAGTGATAAAATGAGAAAGGTCAAGGCACAAAATGAACTGCAACAAACAAGGGACATCACAAGTAACAGAGAGCAATTCTCTAACCACTTTATTGTGAGAGGAAGAGTAAAAAAAAAGTTGGCCTACTGTTCACTATGGGGAGAAAGCTACTAAAGACAAATCCAGGACAGCTTTTTGTATCAAGCTTCACAAAAGAAAAAGCTAGTGGTTAGTGACAGAGGTGAAGGGTCAGTCAAAAAGTGGGAAGATGACTTAGAAAACAGGATTGATCAAATTAGCTGAAGATTTATAGCCTAAATAACAAAACACAATACTAGCGGAGAGATGTGATAACTATCTTCAGGTACATAAACACCTGCAGCTAAAAGATCATAATTTGTTTCTCATGTTGATGTAATCATTCATGACTTAAACTAGAATGAAAAAGACTCATTTTAGGCACCAGGAAAATATTCCTTACAGTAAAGTGTATGAGGAACTAGAATATTTTGGAGACTCTTGAGGGTGACAGAGAATAAGATAGACTGTCTCATATAAATGACCCTGCTTTGGTGAAGGAAGGACAGCAGGCTACCTGACTTCTTGACATCCACTCTGCCCAGTATTTGTATCAGCTTATGTTGAGGTTTGATGTATATCTGGGAATGATGACTGTATAAAACCCAGTGGATTAGAGAAAGAATATAAAGAAATTTATAATAATGCACCTCTCTCACAGTTTCCCCAGTTTCTCATGATGTTTTACCTTACTTCTTTTGTTGTTATTGTATTTTTTTCTCTCTGCAGTTGCTATGGGAAACTTCAACAAACAACAGAAAATGATTTAGAATTAATTGTGTGTTTGACTGTACACACAGCTATTTCCAGTGATGTGGTCAGAGTGCTCAGGAATGTGCAGTGTGTCACACACCTGTGCCCAGCAGAATCAGGGCTCCTGATCTGGAGAGGAAGCACCAAAATGAACCATGTGGAAAAACACTCCCCCATGTACAGAATGAAAGAAACACTGGAAAAAACTCTGCTGATTAGAGCCAACCAACATTTTACACAGTCAGAATAGTTTAAATGAAAAGGCATTTTTTCTCTGAACTAGAAACTCTTGTTTCTATTGCTTTTAAAATTCCCAGTCTTCTCAAAATAACTCTAAATTAAAATGATAATGTTTTATCTTTTTTGGGGTGGAGAAAGAAAGGTTTTTAGATATATTCCCTCAATAACACTATGTCTCAGTATAATTAAGATAGTCCTTTGTGTTTTTAAAAACAGAAAAGAAATTCCATGTTCCCTAAATTAGACACTTTGGTTAACAATCTGAAGTAAACACAGGTCTGGCAGTTTAAGACCACTCGCTTAGTTTTGAATAACCATAGTAGCAATTCTGTATTATTAGCCCTATATGTAAGAACTGTTACTTTTGTAGTCCAAATCAGTTCAGTTGTGGGAACTGAAACTCTGATGACAATTAGTCAATGATAAGACATCAGATCTGAACAATGGCAAAGTGATTGCATAAGCTGACATGCTTACATACTAAATGGATGCAGGCTTTATTTTTAAATGTTACAAGTCTTTTATACTGTTTATGACACTTCTTAAATGTCAACTATGGGGTTCAAATTCTTCTTTATAATGTTGACTTCGGTGACTGTTTTCAGATTCTTGAGAAGCCTTCCAAGGACAGGTAATGTCCTCAACTTCTGAAGGACAATTGGACTAAAAAAGTTTCAAAGAAGAAAATCCTACACTGACAAAAGGATTAAATAGATACTATAATTGATTATTTTTCCATTCAGTACCACAGTATCCTTCAAGGACAGCTTCAGATTTAAATACTCCTGAACAATCCAATGTCTGTTACATTTCTGTTTTCTTCCCATGAAACATGCTAACAATACAAATCAGAATTAGAACTTTATTGTTCTGAGAGTCAAGTATATAAAGATATACAACTCATGAATTGAAGATTATTAATTATAATATGTCTCAAAATTTAGCAAGCTCATATGCCAGACAGTAAAAGAGGGGCAGAGCAACTAGGTGACACTGTGCAATTTGGCAGTCCTGGAAACTACTGCAACCCTTTTCTGTCACTGTATTATATGAAAATTTGACAATAAACTTATTCTCATTTTATTGCACTAATAAGTTAAGCAACAGTGAATTGCAAATATGACTTGCTGGCCATTGGGGAGATTTTTGTTAGCTGCTCACTTTAAAAAACTTAATCATGAATATGATATCAAGGTATCAGGTATATACTATCAAGATCTATCAGATATGATCAGGTATATACTATAAAGATACCAAGATTTATAGGGAAATTTCTAGAGTACATTTTCTGCCTTTTATACACCTGATATGTTGAAAGGTGAAACCATCATCCTTAAAGGGTGTGTGGTATTAAGAATTTATTTGGATTGTCTAAATAATAAATGATGATGAATGGTAAAGTGAAAATGTGTATATTTTAAACTGGTCTTTCCCAAAATAAACATAAATTTCTTCATGACATAATGCATTCCATACAGACCTAACTGACCAGCCTGTGCTTTGGATAAAGCTCTGATAGCAGCTCACAAAAAGCTTTCTCCACATCATCTTGCAGTTTTGATAGCATTAAGATGTCATAGTTTACGGTTTTAGAGCTAAGACTCTTTTTTATACCACTTGATACCACTCTTTTGATATCTCCTGAGTTTCCTTGACTATGATGCTGGCATGTCCTCTTCTCGGCTGCTGCCAATCCTGAGTGGGAGAGGGGAGCAGGCAGAGGACTAATGCTAAACCAACTGCAACTAGGTAGGTTGACATCCAGACTACCAACTGGTAGAGATATTCCTGCAACAGCTCCTCACTATGTTACATGTCATCTCTACAGCTAAAATGATGCTCTGTCTTTTTACACCAGTGGATTACAGCATAGAAAGATAGAGACATGTCTATTTGGTTCATTAAGTAACTCACTATACCAAAATAAACTTTCCAGTTACTGGCTCTGGACAAACTGTGATCAGTGAAATGTCATGCGTCTGTAACAGTTAGCTGAGGAACACAGCTTTAGGGTTCATGTGAACACTGCTTGGAATATTCAGCACATATTTCTAAACCACTGTTTCTAAGATTAGACAAAATACTAAGAGATGCATGTATACAACAAAAACAGACTCCCTACCCTCCCTTTTGTAAACAGTTCCACTTATTTTCTAAATTGGAAATGCAGTAGTATCTTGGGATCAGTTGAGCTAATTTCTTTTTCTCTGAAGTCCCTCCCCCTTCAATCTATAGCTAAAGTTATTACAGTTAATGAGTGCATTCATTAGGCTGTAGACTAGTCTTTTTTTGTTATGCAAAAATCTGTTTGCAGGCCACATAATGATGGTGAAAACTGCTGTTCTGCCCACGTGTAATCACTCTCCTGCCAAAAATCTGACCGATAGCATTTGAAGATATATTTGAGAATTTTTTCTTCACCTGTGTAGGAGTTTGTTGACTGAGTGACTGTCTTAACTTTCCTTTCGTTATATTTCTCTACACTCTCAAGGTTTTTTTCTATATCCTAAAAGCTCTAAAAATATTAAAAAATCCTCATGCTCTTCTGCAATATGCTGCCAGTCTCACAAAGGTAAAATTGTTTGATTAATATCAGGGTGGTGAAATTGCCTTTGGTGAGCAGCTGTAAATTGTTGCATTTAGATGAGTTCATTTTATAACTGTACACAATGAATTCTTGTCTTTCTGCCTGGCTTTTTTTAGATTACAATTCCTCATCTTTGTCTTCTTTTTCATGCATATCATAAAGATAAATGAATTTAAGTGTAATCTAAATGAAATAAATTAACTGATTTATTTTTAGGCAGTATGACACGCTGTTTTCTACAAGATGATATCTAGAAGTAGCTATGAGGTGAATTTGGCAGATACTTTGCACAGGAGATTACTGGTACTAATTACTTGCAGAGTATCCAAACTTCCCCAAACTGACAAGGTTTGTGATAGCAATTTGAGAGATTGGTAGTCTACAGCAACATCTAATTTGCATGAAAACAGATAGTTTTGCAGCTGTCTACATCTGTAGTTCAGAGCTGCAAAGTAATTCAGCCTCCTGTCTGTAGCCTGGTTTGCGATAGAAAATATAGTTTCTAATGTGTGATGCCCCTTCTTCATGCTTGCAAACTCTCATAGGCAATCAGGATAACTGGAGGAAGTTATATCCATATATATAAATTGTATGGGCTGTCCCCTGAATTGAAGAGGAATTTGACTGAACGCTACTGCTTAAAACACCAAGGACTTTGAACTTGTGCAGTATTCCCTCTTGATGTCTGAATAATTCTTTAGTGTGGAGAAGGTAAATATCTGACATATTACCAGGAAGAAAGGCATTTTGGATGATTAGACAACTTCATAAGGTCTTAGTTATTTTTCCTAAGATATAATGTAAAACTGTGCTAGAATTTAAGACTCTCACCTTTTTTACTGCCTTCATTTTAGAGCAATCATTTCATGACTTCCAGGTTTGTCTATACTGAATAAATCCAGTTCTTTCTAACTTTCCTTTCAAGAGTTGTTTTCTAAACTCGATGCCATTCTGGGCCTTATTCTTCCTGAAAGTGTCCAGCTGGTTCTTGTCTTTGCAGACTTGGTGCTACCTCTGAAAGCGCTGAAAAATAGTGTTGAGTATGTGACCTGGGTGCAGCTGCTGGTGAGCACCAAAATGAGAGCTCTGTGGGCTAAAAATGAGATGACAGTGATGGACTGTCCTGTTGTGATTGTTATAGACATAGGAATGTCTTGTCCTGAGCTGAGGACCCTCATATATTTGTCCACTTTCCCACACTGAATCAGCAGGCAGTTCCCGCACTGTCCCCAGTTTTCTCCCTATAGCTACCAGGGGGAACTGTTACGCCTTTACTAAGGGGGTGGGAAGAGGAAGAAAGCTTGATGAATGGTTTTTTTTCATGACAACATGTTGGGAAAAGAGGAACTATTTTTTTCAGGTTTCACATTAGATGAGGACTGCCAAAAAAAGAGTTAAACCAAAGGAAGGCGTCTCTGCTATAGGAAAACCTAAATTTTATTTGGGAATTGGTCACAGACATCAAAACTGCTTCCATCACTGCTTTGTTACAGGGTAAAAACATTACTTCACATCTTAGAAGTATATTTTCCAAATACGGGAGCAGCTTTTCAACAGTATTAATACTGTTGACTCATATTTATAATTCATTCTAAGCTCCTCAAACTGCAAACTTCTCATAATGACAGCCTAAAAAACACCAGTTACACGACAGCAACAGCAGAAAAACAAGGAAAAAAAATGGTTCATCCTTAAAACATTTCAATCAAATATGTATTTTTTTCTGTGAAAGTACTGACTTTTATCATCCCCAGAACGCCTGACTTCAGGATATCTTCTCAGGCATTAAATACAATGTAATGTTATGTACCTACTAAGCCTATATAAGCAAATACCACAAAAAAGTCATGTACAGAAATCAGATCTTTGCAGAAATGACAAGCAAAACCCTATTGTCTTGAAACACTGTCACAAAACTATATTCTGTGCATCCCATGTACCTGAAATGGAAAAATCTCTGGGATCCTGAATGAAGAAAGATCCTCAGTTTGTTCTACAGCATCACAATATGACCATAAATATAATCCAATGCTACTTTTCTACTCATGATTGTCTTTGTATTGAATGACAGGAGTTTTCATTATATCAAGTCCACCAGGAGAAAAATAGCTTAATCAGAATTATTTTGGGTCAATGATTTACTGGAGTTACCAGTGATGGAATAATTCTCCATTAGACACTCAGGCACCACTTTCACGGATATTCAACAGCAATCTTCATAATAAATTCAAACATAGTGATATGAGTGAACATATAGCTGAGATGATAGCCTTACAGCTTTAAAAATATTTCAGAAATGGGTAAAAAAATTGGTTTACATAAAACCATTCACTTATTTGACAGAAAATGTAATACGCATAAACATATGTGTACCTATATATGCATACAGAAATATATACTTATTTCCCATGAGTATACATTTATAGCATTTTTAGCCTGAAAAAAGTAGCACTCAATAGAAAATCTCATGTCTGTATACTAGCTACTATGTGCTTTTTGTATATATTTATGAAATTATTAAACCTATTATACCACTATGAAATATAATTCAAACCAACATTTGAGATGTTACATTTGATTGTTTCTGTAGAAAAATACTTTTATGTAATATCCTTAATCCTTAGATGTATAAACAAGGAAAGAGTATGAATAAGTCAGTATATATAGACATATCTAGGTATTCTAAGGAGGTGCAAACATTAAACAAAGTGAGTTAAGAAGTCAAATAACACAAAATTGGATCTAAAGAAACATATATTCATGTCATATTTCAGCAGTTACTTTTAATAATAATGCATATATTAATACTAAGCCTTATTACATTGAAGAGAATTTGTTTATGGATAATCAGAAACTTTAGGGTGAAAATGTTCTGCTCATACACTAACAATTTGAACATGGAATGAGAAAGTGAGGATGATATGTTAACAAGATTATTTGTATTTTTAACCCCTATTTTAAAACCATCCATACCTAAAAATATTCTATTAGTCTAATATCACAGAGTTAAGCAGGCTCTTATTTTTTCACAAGTTTTAAATCTCCAGATTCCAATATATGCTCTATAGTAAATCTAGAGAGATTAATATAAAATTTGTAGTTGTGCAATGGATAGCAATTTCTTTGTGTGCAAATGTCTTAAAATGACAGATGTAATGTAAGGTTTTTGCAGAGAAAAAATAAGTAATTCAAAGCTAATAATTGACATAATTAACACATATTTAGTTAATCAAAAATATAAAAAATGCTAATATTCACAGTCCCTCATGAGATCAGTAATCTCAGTAATTTTTTTAACATCCTGTTCAGCAAACTGAGACATATATGGCAAAGGAAGCCAAGTCAGACCTAGAAAAATGACCATAGCATGGTAAATACATTGAAATCCTCCTGCTGTTGAAATCAGCTGAAGCTTTGCCACTGATATCAGTCAGGATTGCCTTCCTAGCTCTGTGTTCAAATTACGACATATCCCTATAATTAATTTAGTGCTTGCCTTCAGACAATATAATGTGTGACGGCTAACTCATTCCTTGTGCTCATGTTGGTATTACCCATAGATATCCACAGAATTGAATTATAGAACAGCTTTATAAGCACTTCATCTTCTAAAACTCCATTCAGAATAACTCGGTTGTCATAGGCTATAAACAGGAAGTTCTTTCAGTCCACTGTGGAGGTAGACACACACTTTAATGATTATCAGAGAAGGAACAACTCTAGAAATGTTCATTGTTGTCAGAAGGAAGACATTATATCAAAGTCCTTGCAACCTGACCATTTCATCACTACAGCATTCAAAGCCATCTTCTGGAAAAGAGTGTGCCATAATAAATGTAATGAAATGACAGAGCTAATCTACAATATATATATCACAAGATTTGAGAAGTCTGGACTAAAGCATTCTTTGATGCAGTAAATCACAGATTTCTTACCAGACTCAGAGCAGATCTACGCAGGAATACATTCACATCTTGGTATAAGTAGCATGAAAACAAAGAGGGATTTCTTTTGTTATATTTCTTTTGCTGAAGCAGCTTGTATTTCTCATTTACACAGATGTAGAAGCATCGTTTTCAAAAGGCAACTCATGTCTATGTACTCAATTCATTTTAAATCAACTACTTGAGCTGTCCAGTGTTAGACATTTTAAGTAAGTGACCATAATTCCCACAGTGAGGCATTGCCTTTATTTCTGTATTGATTTCCACAAATATATGACAGATTTATTATCATAAATGCATAGAGCTTGCTATACTATACCCAAACCAAAGTTCACCAAACCCAGCATTCTTGCCCTGATGGTGTTCAGTAAAAAATTCTTATGTTCATTCAAGACCTAATGTAGAATTTGAATGAGTGTAGCAAACACCAACTCACATGTTCTACCATTTTAATGGGTGAGGATTTATGTCAGTAACATAAAGCAATAGAGGTATGAACTGAAGTGATCTTTAGACATAAGGGATCATTTTAATTTGGGGGAAATCAAGATTGCAAGTTGCAACAACTTTTTCTACATCACTTTCAAACCAAGAGAGTACAGGAAATCCTGAAAAAAATGTGTAGCCAGTGGCTTCTTTACCATCTCTTGCTGTTTTGGTATGTCACAAAAAAAAAAAAAAAAAAAAACAAAACAACACCCTAAACATCTCTCAGTATAAATATTGCTGAGATTTCTTTAATTGCAATGACCCATGTGGAGAAGGAACTTTAAAATAATGTGAGGGAACTCACGGATACAAAGACCAGAAGTCATTAGATCAGGGCCATTACATTTTGCTTAGTTTCTCTGCTCAAGTGGACCCAATTCTCACTGAGCAGCACTTTTATGGCTCCTTTATTGTACTCTGTTGCAGAGTTTGGCCTTAACAAAAACAACAATGAGGTCCGGGGGTGATCTGCACCCTAGGTATGTAATTGCCTCCTGCATAAGAAATTTATTAAATTAAAATTTATTAAATTAAATTAAAAATACAAGTAGCAAATGTATAGAGCTGCAAACAAATGCAATACGTAGTATACTTGAGAGAAAAAGCATAAAAATTATGATCAGTCTTAAAGTAAAAATATGTAATTTAGCACAATATCTATATCTAACTGTAAGTTTGTAAGGAATAAAGGATTCAGATAGGACTCAACTTACTGAAAACAATATTCGTACTCACGGAAATCCCTTAAGACATCATAATCAGGCTTTAAGTTTCAGAACTGTGGCTATGTTTACCACCGATTAATACTGCATGTGAAATTTCTCAACACTTCTATGTCTGTCTCTGCAAAAACAGGCCTATCACTAAAACTACATATTCATCTGCAAGTATTGATTAATTGTTTTACAGTTTTTTTGGTTATAAATCTGGTAGAAAAGGCTTTGAAAATAAATGAATATTAAGAACCTACAGAAAAAAATATAGCATGCAGGGGTTATCTAGAAAGTTTAATTATCTTTTCTGTAATACAATAACACAATAGGTTGTAATTTGACAAGATCTTTCAAAAATTGTATTGCGAAATACATTCCAAAATTAAATTATCCACAGATGTACATGGATTACATAAATTTTAGGGAATAATGATGCAAAACGAACACCTGAATCTTTTTTATGAAATAAATTATAACTTCATGAAGTACATAATCTTCTGTCTTGTAATCATATTTCACAGAGGTTGTTTGATAACTGACATTTAAGAATTACCTTGTTAACATTTCAAAGTGATATGCAAGACATAGGGCAAGGCAGTATGACTCCATCTGGAATTTTTTATTTCTTTCCTTGGTGTATCCAGGACTTTGATGTTCTAAACCAATGATAAATTATGATAATATAGCATAACCTATCATGATTTATCAGTTAATACATAGCAAGTCCTTCCTCTGTGACAGCTGGGTAAGTGAAAGGTCTCCAACTAAGATGGTAAATTATGTGGCTCACATATGTTAATATATTTTCTGGCTATTCCTCTGTAAATGGCACAATAATTGTAGGAATAGATCCCTTGTTTAAAATGTTTTATACACATTTCTATTTAGTATCCTTTCATTTGGGGTTCATACTGAAGTCAAGGGCAAGACTCTCAATGACTTCAACTATTTATCACTAGCTTTATAGGCAACACAAACATTGTTTATTGCTGGGAGTAGTTCAGTGAATTTATTTGTTAGAGTGTATCTGAACAAATCCTTAATCTGAATATTCCAGATACTGGAAAATTGGTTCCACATTTTGTGGATAGAGAGTACGTTTCAGAAATTTGATTGGTATTGGTTGTCTCAAACTAAAAGTAACACAGGTTCTACATATATGCTTGGTTTTTCTATATCTAAATTCTGTAGTTCCATAATTTAGTTCCCCAATATTTATTCAGTGCCTACAATATTCCATATATTTCATAAAAGTTTATGGGAACACTTCTGTAACATTACCAATAATGAGGAAATCAAATCCATTTGTCAAACAAAAAAAAAAAAAAAGAAATTTTTCAAAGCTAGACATAATATAATGTGCTGATTCCATATCCATGTTGCCAAGCAACAGTTTACAACTAAGAAAATATAAATATAAAAGGAAATATTAAAGTCAAGATGAGATCTGTGACACAGCAGATCACTAAGCCATGTTGAACATTGAACATACTTTCTTGAACGAGGTCATCGAGAGATATTGTTCTGTTTCACTGGCATAAAAAAGATGTTAACTGAGGACATAGACTTGCTTTCCTAACTATGAGAAGCATGAGAAAAGGTAAAGTGAGAAATGACTATGAAAAAGGGTAAAATCAGTAAGGTTATAGTGCCTAAGTGACTTTGGAGCACAATGCCAAATAAGTGCCATGAGAAATTTTGGTAATGACGGCAAGTCTCAATAGCAACTTTTCTCAGCAGAGTTATGGTATTTAAAAATTGTGATAATAGGCTGGAAGAAACACTGTTTTAAATAGAATCATACTAAGGGGGGGAAAAAAAAGAACCTTTTAAAAGGGTTTGTTTTACTTATTCTACTTACATATCTTTTCTGACATGAACTAATGCTAAATCACTTGGAGTTTCAGAAGCATCCAACAATAGTAAATCAATGGACTTGACCTTCTTAAAGAAAGCACACAAGAACTTTTCAAAAATGTTTCATATAGTCCAATTCTGCTCTCACTGAAGTCAGTACTAATATTTTCACTGATTTCAAAAGGAACAGAGGAAATAAAGCAGTGTGAAAGAAAAAAAATCTTCACAATTGTCCAACTTGAGGGGCATTTAAAACTTTAATAGAAAGAACCTACATGTCAATTTTAATTAATTTTCATTTCAAAGTGTATTGGAATATGTCTTCTGGGCCATTTCATCCCAATCAATTTCAACAAAGCAGTTGTGACTTTTCTTACCAGCTAACCCTTTCAGCAAAACTCTGGCTCGCAGTAGCTAACCTGCTAGGCTAGTTATTTAAAATGCTTTTATTGATCTTTTGAATGTAACTCTGTGATAATTAAATAAAAATTGATTATCTTAGCTGAGTATTTGATTATTTTTAAATGTATGGTTTTTAAAATAACATTTACTGCAAGGTCACTGTTCTTTTATTTACTTCCTTTTTTATTCTTTGTTATAGACTGTCCTGCTCATTGTTAACAAATGAAAATAAGTTCACTTATTTTCCTTTGTCAGTCTCAGACAGAAGTCTGAACATGTCAACAAAGGATGCCAAATTTTCATTAGATGATGATTATTAATGCTGTTGTGTTCATTATCCTGGCATGAATATTTGTTTATATTACTTAACAAAATTAAAGAAATATTACTCATCAGATCTCTTTTGGCATTCACTTTCCTACAAGTAACATGTTGATATTGTTTTTTAATAAAACCCTTCCTGAAGGAATTTATTAATTGGGCTAGAAAATGTGAATGGACATGACGAAACAATTTGACAGTTAGACCGTTAATCTGGGGGAGGAGGGATTTGGAGAACATTTTGGTGACTTCTATGTAGTAGAACAGAAGCAGTGAGGAGACTGAGAGATAAGCAGCTCAGAATAATTTTTGAGGAACTTACTGACAGCTCGGTTCACTTTCTATCATGACTGGGCAGAGAGAAGCACTGAACACACCTTCCAGGAAGGTGAGCATCATGGAGGTCTGTGTGACCACAGTCTTGTCAATGTTGATTTGTTACAGGTGAAATGACTGTGGCATTCTACTACAAATGTTGTTTCTCCAGAGATACAAGTCTCACTATTAGGCTATCAGCCCATTTAGCCCTTTCCCCCTCAGTAATATCTTGTGAATCTGTTGGCCTACATCAAGCAAGTACAACAGACTCATAGTGGTCTCAAAGATAGGAAGTTTGAACAAACATTGTGAAAGTCAGGTGTCGGAAAGATGAAAGCTGGCATTTGGTCTGAATATACTATGCAAGGAAACTCCACTGCCACTCAGTTGCTTATGTGGTCTATGAGGGGGTGGTTACCAGCAGCTTACCACAGTGTTTTCTGACACTTCCCCAGCCAAGAACACATATGTGTAGGAAACGAAGCTTTTCCAGTGCAGTGGGACATAAATTCAGCAATGTATGTTTGTATTTGTTTATTGGTTTGGTTTTCTTGGGCCTATTGTAGGGACAGGAAAGACAAGAGGGAAATACTGTTGAGTAAATAAGAAAAAAAAGCTCAACTTGAAAAAATACTGTGATTGAAAAGGAAGAGGTATGTAGTAGGGGCAGAACCACAATTCACGTGTTGCACATGGGTAGTATAGATCATGGTGTGTGGCCTTCACTGTACCCAGCCATGAGATGTGACTGTTGGAAACAGTTACTTCATTCTCAGAGACAGAAATACCACAAGTGTGCAGAAGTAAACTATAATTTAGTCAAACTAGTCGTGGCACACGAGGTAAAATTAGTTCTACATGACAAACATGGTCATAAAATGCAGAATGTTGGTGTAAAAAAACAGCAATAACTTTGGGCCTACATATAACAGCAGAACACTGTTTTCCTTAAATAAGTCATATGCTCCATTACTTCTCTTGGTTTTTTTTTGTTTGTTTTTGTTTTTTTTTTGTTGTTTTTTTTTTGTTTTGTTTTTTTTTGTTTGTTTTTTGTTTTTTGTTTGTTTTTTTTTTTTGTTTTGTTTTGTTTTTCGTTTGTTTTTTTTTTTTTTTTTTTAACCTCACCCAAGAAGTGAAACTGTAATAAGTAATATAGCATGGGAAAATGTAAAATTAAGGTGCTATTAATACTGTGACAAACAAAAGATTCTACTGCAGATGTAGAATTTTTCAGGAAAGAACCCAGTGATATACAGAAAACAGTTTTACTTCAGTTCCTCCACAGTTTTTACACAGATTGAGTGGGAAAGGTTTTATAATTTGGGAGGAAATACTCTAATACAAAATGCTATCAATTACAAAGTGCAATCACAATTGTGGTCTGAAGAGTCATCATGGAGATGGGTCCTCCTAATGTTCAGGCCAATGATGTCATGAACAAGAAGTCACCCATTCTCCTACAGGTTACACAAATATTTGGAGGATTTTTGCTCTGGTTCTAACAATAAATCAGAGTATCCATAAGGCGGAATAGTCTAGGGTGTTACAACTGCCTGTCTACCCACACAACATTAGTAACAGGAGTTCTGAACTATAACTCAAAAAAAATCAAAAATAAAACAACTCGTGCTGATAACTTCATAGCTCTCAAAAGCTTTGAAACTTGTCAATACTCCTATGTCTGATGTTAAAATAGAATTTTATTATCACTGTATCTTGTGACATTTGAGGTTTTTATTTTGAGCTCATATTCTTAAAATCTCTCCTATGATGTGGACCATCCAGACTTATGTAGATTTGGAAGAATGAGATTCTAATTAGTTTTAGTGGTATAATACATTTGATACCTTCAATGAGAAAGGTAATATAGTGATAGTAATGATCAGAGTATATGTAGGATTTAAGAGCTGAAGTCTTTTGGGGCTAAGAACCCAAGATCCATGCTTGTCTGTGTTTGTCCCACATCTGTATTTATATCCACCTATATTTTTATAAGTGTTTTAACTACTTGAATAGCTCATAAAAAAGAAAGATGAAGAAGATGTGGGGAGGTGAAGAGACAAAACTGCCTTAACCAACACCTTCAGGAAAAAAAGAAATCAGAAGTCCTTTTCTAATAGTAACTTGTTTCAAAATAGACTCAGCAGCCAGGGTCTGACACAGCTGAAGATTTCTTACATTTTGATCTTTTATAGCCCAAACTGGTTTCTAACAGTCTGCCAAGAGGATTGTAAAGGAAATTTAAGTACTTATTCTAAATGAGGATTGCCCAACTCAGAAAGACTTCTAAAATATAAGCATTACCTTATCTAAGGTGTCCACATTTTAGTTACAGAAAATTTGGACTGATAAAACAATTTTTGAAGTAGCTTGGTGGTATTCTGAAATCTATGAGCCTATGTGGGGAGGAAGAATTAGGCAATAAGAATTCAAAATCCCTTAAAGGACAAATAAACATAGTTCATTAAAATAAAAATGTAACTAATTCATAGAAAAATCCTTAACTTAATCCCCTGAAATTCATGAGGGGAAAAAAAAAAAAATTATGACAAATACCCATATTTAATGCAATTAAAAGAGCCAAAGCATTTTATTGTTTTTACATTACAAAAATTAAGAGAATGTTAATATGATGAACTGTTATTAAAAAAAAAAAAAAAAAAAGGAAAAAAATAGATGAAAATACATGAATAGATGTTATTTTCCTAATCTAGGGCAATAGTTCCCAAAACATGAGGTATGAGCCCAATACATGGACACAACACAAACTGATAAATTCTCATGATGTACACTCTCTCAGTGGGATCTATTCTGGCTGGTATGAAATTTGGTTTATGAAAGTTGGGAATTATTGATCCAGAACATTTCAAGTACAACATGCCCATGTTACTCAGAAAGCTGTGCTTAGTTTTGCTATAGTATCAGTATTATCTGGCAAAAAAAATCAGAAGCTAAGTTGCTAGGATACTTCTGACAGCAAAATAAAACATAAAGCTTTGATCACAGCTAGTGTGATAGGGAAAAGACAGAGGGCATCTGGAATGTAGGAGACGTTTTATTTTAATTCTCTTCTGCTCATGGCTTTCTTGGTGTTTTCCAGCAGATTGCTGTCAAGTGTCTTGGAACACTTTCATGGGACTGTGTTTGGCAGCAAAAACTTGGACCACTCACTGAACAAAATTAACATTGTAAGATACAGTTTTTACTCAGCCAACCAAACTAATACAACCAAAAACATTTTATGCTTCTAGGTCTCTGCTTTGGCTCAAAGCACAGCACTGCCAGTGGCTCATAGAAAGACAGCAGAGAATTCGCTTTTCATATTAATTTAGGGTTTGCTGATCTTCAAAGTATTTCTGCAGAGAAGAAGGTCTTGGCTGTGAAAGCATACACACAAAAGCGAATTTAATAATAGAGCAAGAGTGCATCTGCAGTGCCGAACTACAAAAAAATATAACTCAGGAACTGTCAAACCTGAAATTTAATGGCATACGTAGCATAAATGAAAACAGAAAGGAAACAATAACTGAAGGCTGCAACTACAGAAAACAATAGGGAAAAAAAAAAAAAAAAAGGAAGAAAACAAAGTATGAGAAACAAAGTATACTGTGGAAGTATAAGAAAATGGCTACAATTAATTCTATGAGAGAGGGAGAATTTTTCCTTTACTTTATTCTTTAGGATGTTTGTAACTGCCAAATGACAACAACGAAACATTCCATCAAAGACGCAGCAGTGGTGCCAAATCCAAATCTAAAAGGCAACATTAAAAAAGTACTTTTTATATTAGCAAATACATGAGGGGCGGGGGCTGTTCAAATAATAGAGAATCTGGATAGCTAACCGTGGTCATTGAGCATCCCTCAAGTGATTATCTTTTTAGTTTCACCTTCCTTTAACTTCACGACTTTTACTAACATTTATTGCTTTTTCAATAACCACCTATTCTGCCATGAAACAACACGGTGCCATCATGCCACCTCTTTGATCTGGTGCCATCTCTTTGATCCAGTGCCCTTTCCCAACAGAATATGTCAGGTTTTTCATGATGCATTTTGTTTTCACTCTTCCTTGATGTTTTCTTGATCTAGTAGCACATTAAGAAGCCCAGGCTCTTAAAATGGAGCTCTCAGTGATGCTGGATGTTTATCAGATTTCAGAACTCCTTGGATCTGAGAATTTATAATGAAGCAACTGGGAATTTTTGCCTTTTTTTTTTTTTTTTTTAAGATTCATTCTTGAAAGATGAAGATTTTTACTCACATACAGGTGTGCTATATAGGATGCTGATTCATTAGAACCAGATGCAAAAGTACTGTGGATTTGATTTATATATCTTTTATAAACCTGCTGTAATTCCGTTAATCTGTTTTAAATTGATGGGTAATTAGAATTTCCTACTTTATTATAACTTAATTCAGAGTATGTGAACTAAATTTCTTGTTCTAGTTTTTTATAAAGAATAAAACTAACATTTTATTCCATCCTCTGAAACATTTACTGTAACTGGATAGATTTATGGGCAGTGCACACCATTAGGTGAACCTCATTATACAGCAATGTGTTTTGAGAACTTAACTGAAAAATTTAACAGAAGTACATTTACTTTTTAATCTGAAAAAAAACACGCAAATGAGAGCTAGACTGGAGTATGTGGACCTCTTTTCCATTGAAATAGATGTAAGGCAGTAAATCTCTGTCTCATTTTATCAAAAGATTTGAGATTCTGTGAACTTTGAGACAGACAAAATTTTCTCTCCTGTCTCTTAAAAGACAGACATTCCTATTGGTTTTTGTTTTGTTGTAAGGTACAGTGAAGTGTCTGTTCATGACTGTGGCCTCTAAGGCATGAAATAATTAATAGCTGCTTACAGTAGTGAATAGTGGGACTCCAACCTTTTATGAAACAAATTCAGAAATATCTTTAATTTCTTCATTTCTATTTAAGTTAGTTTTTCTCTTATTTTATGTGACTAGAAGTAGATCCAGAAAGGAACTTTGTGAAGAATCAGTCACTATAAAGAACATGCTCTGTCCTAACTTTCATCTTTTGTATAATGACTATTTCACACAAACTACCACTTCAGTCCTGTCAGTAGAGCCAAAAATCCAGCTAACATCCCTTTGTATGCCATTCAGGCATCCTTTCCATTGAGGATTTAATGTCTTCTCCTGAGAGAGGATTGGGACACATGAATGTCTATATTGTAAATCCCTGCTTGGGCTTGGGATATCATGACTGTGTTCATATCTGTGGAAGTGGAATGATGTGCCCTTGAGAAGCCTAATGTCAGGGACACGGGCATGTCCCACCTCTCAGGTCAGTGGTCAGATAGCAAGGAGGGTAACAAGGTGAGCAGAAATTGTCTAGCTCTTCTTGCAATTCCCTGAGACCCAAAGGACTCTGACTGGTTTGAAATCACAGGAACCATTGTGCAATAGGGCAAGACCAGCAGAGAGGTAATGAAAAGAATATTGATTGCTCTCTGTATATAGATATGGACGATTATAGCTTAACTTATACTGGACTTCTCCATGCTACTGTGCTGGTATTTAGGGGCCTTACATATCCAGCTTAATTAACAGATTTAATAAAATCTGGTAGGATCCCTCCTGTGAAAAGAAGTCTGCTATCAACATAAAACCATCATGCCACCTCTATTCTGTCTTCTATTTTGGCCATATGGAGGAACACAGTGAGCAATAAAAAAGAAAGAATAAGGTCAACTACTGCAAAAAAAAAAAAATTACATTATTAAGCACTTATGCCTGGGTAACAAGGATAAAGCTAAAACCACTGCTCAGATTGGAGATGTGTACCCAGGAAATTCAAGCAGCTAGTATGATCTGGAGTCCTTGTAGTCAGTTCAGATACACGCCACTCATCATTTCTGAAAACTGCAGTATGAAGCATACTCATCATTACTAGGGTTTAACTCAGCTAATT
This sequence comes from Tyto alba, assembly GCF_018691265.1. Lineage (NCBI taxonomy): Eukaryota > Metazoa > Chordata > Aves > Strigiformes > Tytonidae > Tyto > Tyto alba. Next base: position 9,596,784 of record NW_024881282.1, read on the forward strand.
TTCAAACATGACGAAACTTGGGTTTACATCTCTGTGCAACATAACAGGAATCTCTTTAATTTTATTGTTGAAGATTGCACCTCAGATGTGCATGAGCTTGTGACATTCACCAGACGTGAAATATTGTAGCAGGTAAACACCTCTTGTAAGAGAAACAAAATAACTTCCATAAAATCTGTTATTTGTACTCAGATTTCTTTAGTCTTCTGTGTACAGTGACATGATGTAGCAATGTAAAACCCCACCCCAATTCAATTATTGGACTTGCAGTCTCAGCCTTGAAAAAAGGTGTTAGGGCTGTGAAGTAAACAATGGTTTTAAGGAATGTCTTATTTACTATAGGCACTGACTATAATGCATGGCCAGGCACGTAAAAATGAGTGTTGACCACATGAGTTGCTGGAAGCACTAGAGTAAGGATGTGTCACATGTTGATTGTTACAAAAAGAACATCAGGATGAGAAAAGAACAATATTGATTCCAGTGTTACATACTCTTAAAATAGCCCATTTCAGTATAAGGCTACTTAAGCTCCCACTACAAATGAAGCAACAAGAGCTAAAAATAGAGAGCAGAAACTGCAAGGTATATACAAGACATCCTTCTTAAGGAGAATGATGAAGTATGAGTATGATAAGGAATACATTGACATGGAGACATGCCACTCATGCTTTGAACAAAATGAAGTGAAATATAAAGAAGGTTCCTACTTGGCATGTTGGGAAAAGAAAATAAATATGTCCCAGCTCAAAGAAAGTAATGTAATAACATTTAACTGTAATGCTCAGCAGGTTGTCAAGCAGCACCTTCAGAGACATAGAGCAGTGACTGGGCTAAACCAGTATTTCTGTGAACTGGCAGGATACACTGCTAGTCAGAATATAGTCCCCAGATCCCTGTTACTTGCTTGGTGGCAGCGCACAAGAATCTCAGCAATGGACCAGGGTTGCTATATGCTAAATATTACAGAACTGGTGACTAAAAATAAAGCTGTTGTCTCAAATCATCTATGACATGAAGAAAGAAGATTCTTGAAAAGATGAGAAAATGGTTACAGAGATTCTTTGACATGCTGGGTCAGAATGGATAGTAAAGCAGGACTATCACTGTATATGAAACCCCTTCCAAGATATGCATATTTCAGGTACTCAAATTAGTGACACTTTTAAAGAGGCTGTTAAGTAGCCTCATAGAAAGAATAGTGCTTCTGTGCAAAAAAGTAGAAATTATGAAGGTGGATGAATGCAGCTGAGTTTGGAAAGTGTCATTTCTGTAGCTCAGTTACATGCCAGTGGATGTTCTGGTGAGCTGCAGATCATTAAAACACCAAAGAGCAGGCCCCACTATTTTTGCAGAAGCACCTACTTGGGAGCTGTAATTCTAATTTCACTTAGACTCACCACATCAATCATCTTGGCTCTGTTTTTTTTATTCAGGAATCAGACCTGATTTATTCAGGGTATGAATTTGTTAAGATAATACTGAATTAAGTAGGAGGATAAGGAAACAATTAGTCCTCCAGGTAGCTGTAATAAATTAGAAGCTACCCTATAGCTTAGTTTTCTATATTTTAACATAGAAAAAGTTGTGAGCAACCAAAGAGAGTAAATTTGGTTTCCCATCAGTCTCCTGATGAAACATATAAACTTTAACTCAACAAATTTTGAAACCAAACATTTTATTTAAAAATAAATTCCTGATAAACCATTTCCCAACTCATAAGCTTACAAAGGATATCTTCATTTGAAACATTAACATGACAGTTTGACTAACTTATCCTCCAAATTCTGTTTTCATTCAGTTTAACTCGATTTCTCTTTTAGTTATCTGATATTTGACAAAAAAGTTTATAATAATTCTAATCTATGAGAAAGAATATTTTGAACCCAAGTTATAAAATAGAGAATACTTCAAACTATGCAAATGGAGTTATTATAAATGAACTTATTCTTTATCCCCCAGGACAGAACAGCAGCAACTGAAAGTTTTGCTCAGTAAAGGAAAAAAAACAAAACAAAACAAAACAACAACAACAACAACAAAAAAAAAAAAAAAAACAAAACAAAACAAAAAAAAAACAAAAACAAAAACAAACAAAACTAAACAAAACTAAACAAAACCAGAACCCAAAACTAATTACATGAAAAGATTTATTTGTCCATAAAAGGTAGACAACATATTTATAAAACAGCTAATTGGAATTACACTGTAATAAACTATTTAGTATATTATTATTTGCATTGAAGGCCATCTGGAGAGTTTGTTTGTGTAAATTTAGGGGCTAACAAGAGTTGTACTGAATAGAAGATTTACCAGTTTATTTAAATGCATCCTGGAAGGGGACAAAAATACTTCTAACTTACACTAGGTAACCTGCATCTAGGAGTCAAAAGACTGAGAACAAAACATGTGACTTCTAGTCTCTCTGGGATCCCTGGGAGGAAATAATGACCAATTTAATGATTTTATAAGAAAATAAGGAAAAAAATCACTTTTATAAATAATTGTAAACATATTACTGTGCAGACTAGCTTAGTACCATAAACTGATCACTGTTACTGGTGGGTTGGAAATCCCTTTGCAATACTATGATGGTAGCTGGCCGTATCCAGCCTGCAAAAGTTAGTCCCCTACTTAAAAATCTCCAATTTAATCACAATGCCTAGTTAAGTTACTAGGAAAACAAAACTTAAAGGATACATTTTACTTTAAAAAATATTCTAGGGCCATTCCCTGGCACTGTGAAATTTGCCCATGACTAAATGTTTTCTTTCTCTCGCTCCACTTGGCAAGACGATATCATCCATATTGCCTGCTGAGAACAACTAATGTTATGTGTTATTTCCCAAACCATGCTCCTGGCCAGGAAAGAGCTGCTGGTTTCAGGCTAAACCCATGCTTGAGAGTGTGCTAATCACATAGTAGTCAGGACAATGATGGATTGGTGTTGAACTCTGTGTCCTTAACCAGTTTCTTAACTAGTGCAAACACACAAGAAAACACCTTCTGAGTTATTATATTCAGCTGTCTTTTTTCATTGGCAATAGCTTCTTGTTGTGCTGGACACAGGCTTCATCCTTAAATTACTTATTTTTTCTCATTATTCTTCTCTGAAAAGCTGCTCCAGAACCTAGTGTGATTAATCATTAGAAAAAAAAAAAAAAATCAAATTTCTAACTCTTCTTTACTTGTAACTAACTGATATTAATTTCTTCTCTTCTTTTTCTTAAAACTTGTTCTTTCCCTTCCTTATGATTTTTATTTATTTTTCTTATTTTCTATCTCTTCCACCCAGCCCCCCGCCTCAATCTTTCAGAAGGAACAATTCAACCCTCTCCTAGTCTGTCAACTCAACAAAATTATTTCATATACCCTTCCTATAATATAGGATCTTCATTGTTTACTTAATAACCTTCTCTTATTCCAATTTGAATACATCCCTGTGTAACCAAGAGCATAGCAGAGTGTGAACTATTCCTACCCAGGGCGTTTATGTGACTGGAGGAAAATAATGTATTTTTATTTTAGGTGACCTGACTCTTTTCTGAAGCTTATTCAAATCCAGCTGAAGTCAGTAGAAAGACTGCAATTGACTTCAGAAATTTCTACTATCTAGTCTGCTGTGAATTTCTGGCCTTTTCAGCATGGGTGCTTTAAAACTGGTGGCAATCTAAAATTCTTTATTTCACAATTTATTTCATCACTGAATAAATTGTTTTGAATTTCCATTGTGGGAAACCAAATTCCTGTGTAATGATTCATACTGTTTATGACAAATTATGTGAGTGATCCTTGTGGCAGTACAAACATTGTATCCTGCTCAATGTTAGCAAGCTTGGGCTGTACCTAGATATGGCAGAGCTATGTTGAGGTCCTCCCTTCATAGAACACCTTGTTTTGCTCACCGCCATTCATCTTGTATGCATGGCACTACATGGATGTATTTAAAGAATGTAAGATGTATTTGCAGCCAAGAACGCTGCCACAGACTTCTCTGGTTGGAAGACAAGGCTTGTTCACACACTCCTTCTCACCATATGGTCCCATCAGTCTGACTCATTCCCTGTGTCAACAAGCCTTCAAAGATTTAGAGCTGACACTACTTTTATTATGTTCTATAATGTCACTTTTCATAATTGAGTTTCTTCCGGATTGGATGAAAGGATTTATCAGTTCCATTTTGAATGGATTCTGAGTAAGAATTGTTCTCTGAAGCTTTCCTGCTACCCTCAGATCAGAGTCAGCTGAGTCGCACACCCAGGTTTCATATATCACTTTCGTCCCCTTCTAAGCCAGCAAGTTCATTGTAAATTAAACATGATAGATATTCTTAAAATAGCAAGTTTATGCATGCTCAGTCATTGGAACCAGCACATATACTGAAATGCATATCTTGACTTCTCCTTGCACAGTGAATTCATACTTTAAAAAAATGTTTTGACTTATTAATTAAATTGATTGACATTTTACAAAATGAGAAATTGTTGTTCTGTTTTTTGGTTTGGTTTGGTTTGGGTTGGGTTTTTTGTTTGTTTGTTTGTTTGTTTTTGTTTTTGTTTTTGTTTTTGTTTTTGTTTTTGTTTTTGTTTTTTAATAGCCTCCCATTATTATCTTTATTCCTTGAAAAATTAAATTTGTGTGGAGAAAGAACTCAGTCAAAAACAAACTCAAAGTAAAAGCTCTATTTTCTCAACAACCTCACAGTGGTAGTTGAGTTTCAGAAACAATAAATCTCCCTTCTGATCAGCAGATTAGCCAGGGTATTTTTCTCCCTTCTTGACATCTGAATTTGCCTAGGCTCAAACCTACTTTGCTGACAAAGGGAAAATTCTGGGTATTTGGTGTTTTGTCACTCTGACTGAAACAGATATGTCTGTAGCTGTAACTGCTTGAAAATTTACCTATGAGTAAAATAAGATATATGAAAATTATAAAATTCAAAATTTTTGGGATTTGGATTTGTTTGTTAAAAATAGTAATCTCAAAGCAAGATAATTCTTGATCTTCATATACATTAAATCTCATCTTTCTGGTGTTATTTGTATGTGACAAATATGTTTGATGGTTTAATATAATTTCTAAGGATATCTTTCTTTAAAAGTATTTGTGTTTCTATTTATGGAAAAAAATACATATTTCAGTTTTGCATATTCAGATCAAAATCTAATAATTCATTTTGGAAGTTCTATATTTTTTTAAAAATCTAGTTTCTATGTTTTAAAAAGGCAAATACATTGAAATGGAAGGGACTTGAACACACATGAGTTATCAAAGTTGAAGTGTTGCTTCATGTAGCACACTATACTAGAGGCTTCCAATGACTCAAGATGAGTTATAGAAGCATTGATTTTAAATTTAGTAACCACAAAGCATAGATGATTGTTTTAAAGTATATCATTAGCTCCATTTGATGCTTCAGACTTTCCCCAATAAGATTGATGGTCAGTGAACCATAGAAATAATTGTGGTAGTCATAATAGCAAGAAATGTGTTAGTAAAGAAATTTTGGTAGGCCTGTGACTTCAAAATGTAAGAGGAATTAATAATTTTATTATAAACTTCCAGTCAACACTTATGGGAGATTGTACAGGAGTTCTGTGAGAAGATTTATATTACATAGAGAAGTAGATGCTTCATTTGCAATAGTTCTTGCTTTTTTGGTACTAAATGTGATTGATGATATCCAACCCAAATGTAAAGCATATACATTTAGGTTTCTCCATGGAAGTGGCTACATGTGAATTATGTATCTAGACTCCTGTTGTGGTGAATTAAAATTGAAAGGTGATTCCATTGCTTAAGCAGAAGTATCTGATGTCATTTCAGGCATGATGAGGTATCCTGCCTGACTCCCATCTGCCATTCCAGAAGGGTGCAAGTCTCCCACAGGTCCTGTGCCTTATCTGACAGCCTCATGTAGGTGTTTATATATCTTAGAGCATATCAAGTATCTCCAGGTACGAAAGTAAAGTCAACTGAATTGAGCTCTAGGTGTCTCTTACAAGGTAACATGGATTGTTCTCTAGATTTCTCAGTATGTGTTGACTAAGGTTCATTTCAGTTGCCTACATAAGCACCTAGAGGTCCTTGAGATTGAGGAGATGTGTGTGTGCTGGCAGATAAGGACCTGTGGGACACAATTGCATTTCTGCAGCCAGAAACTAGAGTACTATAGGGCATTTCAAATGACACTAAATAAATATGTGCATTACTTAAGTTTCTGTTGGCTGAGAGCTAAATATTCTCAAGGCTCTAGTGGGTAGTGACTAGATCTCCATTCATTACAGCAGGATATGAGACATCAGTGATCCTTATGGGTCCCTTCTAACTCAAAATACTCTATGATTCTATGATCTCTGTGTGCAGTTCAATTGCCAAATACTTCTCCAGTCAGTTTAGAAGCTGTCATAGCTTCCTTCTTAGTCACTTTTTGGTGTTAAAAAAAGATAGGCAAAATGAAAACATCAGATTTTTCTCTTCCTCTTAAGTCTTCTTCTCATACTTGCCTACTACTGCTTCTACCTCACTGAGATTAACCTTCAAGGTGGACACATTCAGGTGATTTATAACCAGAACGTAAGGATGAACAGCCTCCAGTGGTTAGGATAGTAGCATAAAGTCCGAAAAAACACACATCCATGAATGTATCCACAGGAAAAATTGCCAAAGAATGACTATGGTTACAGGATTTCACTCAGTGGCTCATGCACTGCAAGATATATCTTGTCTCAGGAGGATGCAGTCAAGAACATCAGTTCAACAAGAGTAAGTGCAAAAGCCTGTACCTGGGAACGAACAGCACCATTTACTGGAAAGCTGTTTGGCAGAAAAGGACCTGTGGTTCCTGGTAGACACTAGGTTAAACATGAGCCAGCAGTGTGCCCTTGTGGTAAAGAAAGCTAATATATCTTTGGCTGCATTAGACAAAGTATTTCCAGCAGGTCAAGGGAGGTGATCCTTCCTCTCTATTCATCACTGGTGAAGACACAACAGAGTACTGTGTCCAGTTCTGGGCTCCCCAGTACACGACAGACATGGACATACTGTAGAAAACCCAATGGAGGGCCAGAGAGGTGATTAAGGGACTGGTGCATCTCTACTACGAGGAAAGGCTTGAGAGAGCTGGAACTGTTTAGCCTAGAGAAGAGAAGGCTCAAGGGAAATCTTATCAATGTACATAAATACCCGAAGGGAGTGTGCAAAGAAGAAAGAGTGAGTTTCTTTTCAGTGATACTTAGTGCCAGGACCAGAGGCCATTGGCACAAGCTAAAACACGGGAGGAGCTGTCTGAACATAAGGAAACACTTCTTTACAATGCTGGTGGCTGAGCACTCGAACAAGGTGCCCAGGGAGGTTGTGTAGTTTCCATCCTTGATGATATTCAAAAGCTATCTGGACATGGTCCTGGCATACTGGCTCTAGTGGCTCTGCTTGAGCAAAGTGTTGGTCCAGATGACCTCCAGAGGTCTCTTTCTAACCTCAACCATTCTGCGATAATGTGATTCTGTGATTAATGTAGTCAGATACATTAAAATGATGTGATTTTTTTTTATATGACTCAGGAGTAAAGGCAGAGTCTGAGGTAAGAATAGAGAGTTCAGGAGCCTTCAAAGCACAGCAGATGGTAACACTGGCTTATAAACCAATGCAGTCTGAACTCAAGCCCTTAACTTGCCCCTGATGCATTAGAACGAGATGGGGTAAGAAGCAGATTAGAGACTTCAGGCTGCTGAAGTGCTGCAGAAGCTGAGTCAAATGTTCTGCAGAAGGCTGAAGTTTTCTGAATGATTTTAGTATTAGCTGTATGCAGTGTATTATGAGTTGAAATAATTCAGTCTAGAGGTAAGAAAAGCTTATTAAAATTAGGGTTAAGTTGGACAGAAATAGACATAAGAACATTGGCCAGGAAGTAGTATATAAAAAGCTAATGCAGCCACTTATATCATTTGTTAGCATAGAAACTGTCAACCTGACACCCAAGCTGTGAATGCTGATTAAAAGTCTCAGCCAAGGATTGAGATGTAAGCGAGCCGTGTCCTTCAGTGATTTCCCTTAAGCTTCTAGAACTAGTTCTGACTTCTCAGCTTTGGACTTCTCTGGCTGACTGCTGTCCTTATCCTAACCTTGCCACAATACTGGGAAAGGCTCCCACATGAACTCTCTACCAGATGAGACAGTGATAAAAAGCTGGAAGACATGAACCAGCTAAAGACACTTCAATCTCCTCCCATCCTTCTCCCTAAGTCTCGAAGCAGCCTTTCAAACATTGAGCAGCCTAGACAAAGCAGATCAGTTTAACAAGAGATGTGATAGAAAGCTTGGGGCTGCAGAGCAACTCCCCGAGTTACTCAATAAGTTTTTAGATGAGACTAAAATAAGCCCTGAGCACAGGCGTATTCATTCCCATTGGGGACTGCATGTCTTTCAGTACATTTATGTGTCGGTATGTATGTATTTGTGTGTTCATGCAATACCCAGGATGGGTTGCTAACTTGTGCCACATGTGTCCATCAAACAGAGGAATATGGACTCTCTTGTCTCCTACAATTTTGTCTTAGCACCCAGAAACAAAGAACTCCAAGGACACAGAAATGTACCCTGTGCTTTGTATTTATTCCCAGCACATAGACAGTAGAACAGCAATAAAACTGCTCAACTTGAGTTGGAAAAGCACTGTGGTTGTTGGCAAGCAATGAAGACAGAAAATATCTTACTTTGACTCTAAATTTCCCATATTCAGAGTGCCTGTTTGCATACCAATAAGCAGAAAGCTGTTCCAACTTCTAAGAAAACTCAGGCTACTCAGGCTATGCTGAAAAAGAAATAAAGGAGAGTAAATATCTAAAAATATAAGCACTAACACATTGGGTCAGACCAAAATTACATGGGGATCAGTATGCTGTCTCTGATGTTTGCCATAAGTGGTAAACGTAAGTACACAGTTATCTTTCCATTGTTAATTTATGCTCTTTTCCTGCTACTGGCGATTTAGCAGGTCCCTGAACCAGAGATTGCATTTGTACCTACTCCATTAAATATTCACCAATGACATTACCCTTCCTGAATTTGTCTCATACTTTTTTATTATGCTATTTTAGGCTCATATATCTTAACTCACTCTTAGCACTCTTACACAGTGTTTCGGTTGACCATTCAGTTAGCAAACCTGCTTCTAAACTCTTTCACTACCCTATGGCTCTATTATTATCATTTGACTTTTCCTTATAGTAGCCAACATGTTATATTGGTGTACTATGCTTATTTTTAAAATAAGAGCAGAGAAGGTTACTATTTTGATATTATTTACTTTTCTTTTTTCACACTTTTGTGATAAACATGCCAGGGATGATATAAGTAATGACCACAGAATAAAACTTCTGGTTCAGAGGAAGAAGGCCAAAACAAATGATATTTCATGTTCTTTCCCACAATGAAGACAATTTCTAAAAATCATACTTGTCTGCAGTTGTTTCTAAATATAAAAGATCACATGCTCCATTGCAAAGTACCAACATTACAATTAGCTATAGATTAATCAAAGTTGACTTTTAATAAATAATGTTTTTAAAGCATATTATGAGTTATGTGATTTTTTTCAAGAGTGAGAAAATACCTGAAATAATCCCCACTATTTTTTTTTCTATACACTGCCCAAGAACTGAGCAATGATTTGAATACATTAAATCAGGACAACTTGACCTGTTCTCAGTTTATTTTTTATTATAAAGTAGCAAAACATTAATTCCATTGCTTCTTTGTTCCATGGTGCTGGTTACAATAAATTCATCTGTGCTCCCCAAGACTGACCTCAAAGAACATAAACTTTATTCAGTATTGTAAGTATCAGAGACAAAGAAAATACAGAAGGTTGGTTTTCTAAAAAGCTTTGCACCAAAGAGAATACTATGCTCATCATTAGTCTCTCCAAAAAGCTAATTATCAGAAATCTGGGGTGTTTGGGAACAAGATTTCTGAAAACTTAATACAATTGGTACAATGCAACAAAATATCAAAGACAAACTGTGAGATTTATATAAAGCTAGGTAAAGGCAGCAAGAAAATCATGGCATATAATTTTCTATAATTTATCTAGAAAATGCAGTACATACAGATTAAAATAACCTTCACTTTAGGCAACCTTCTTTTCAAAAAACAATTACAACTTGTTAGCCTTTGAATTTTGCTTCTCCTTAACAGCACTAAAAAGAACATAGTTTTTAGCTTTAGAGGTCTAAAATGTTTTGTAGAAGCTTTGTTATAAGGTTGTTTCATGTGCCAAATGTCCGCCATCCGATTTTAGAAAAAAAAATTAAGCTCAGTGGTGCATTTTTGATCTTTCATTTCCAACAGAGACATTATGCAAATCTTCTCTATTCTTCTATATTGCATAAACTAATATGGTATATAATAATGTCTCAGTTTTTTCACTGCAATCTGTTATCACAGACCTTTATACTGACAGTCCTATTGACTTAAATGAAACTCTGCATGGATAGAAGAAACTGCAGTACTGCAGAAACAGATGTTAAATTAGGAGTAAGAATAACTTTCCCATACAACATGTGGAGGTTAAGGAGAGTTTGTAATGCACAATTCTGCATGGAATTTAACTCAATGGGTGCTTGACAGGAACTTCTCTTATGTCCAGAGGCCACTCTTGTTTCTCATTCATTGACTGCATCAACATAAACCAATGAGTCCAGATATTAACTTGTGATTACAGAGAATAACAGCAGTCGAGATTTTCCAAATAATGGGGAGGAGAATATAGTAAACAAACCAAAAAAGAACAGATTTTCTGGAACACCTAGGGAACTTTACTAATTTTCTTTTGCACAGGTAGGTTGGATCATCCTTAATGGTTGGATCATCACTTAACAGCTCTGGTGTAGATCTGTGAGACGCATGTAATCTGAAATGCATCTTCGATGCACTTATTGCTCAGGGAGGGTTTTAGTTCAATTATACTGCTCTGAATATAATCTGTTATAGTGACTACAACCCTGACTGGAATGTAGGTTTTTATTGTGTGGAGTTCTGCAGTCTTTTGTCCAAGAAACAGTACTCATGAATTAAGACAGTTGTCTCCTCAGGCCTTTTCTGAAGAATGTTCTCTTCCTCATGCTCATTCTACTTCTCCGTATGGCAGAGTTCCCTACATCTGTTTTCTGTACAGTTCAACATAGCTGGTCACTAACTTCGCAGCTGCTTTTCCGTTTGACTAGTGCTGTCTCCCAGCCCCCTGTTTTGGACAGGTTGCCTCCAGCTTGGTGCAGCTACCAGACTTGCTGTTTGGGAAGTATTAGTTCCCAACAAGGCAGGCGAGTTTATCATCTGGGTAAACATGTCTTTAGCCCAAACCTTTCCATCCCTGATTTTATACCCACCACACTGTCACAAAATAGACCAACCTAAACACAGCTCCAGAATGAAGTAGACACAGGTGTGTGAAGCCCAGTCTGCTCAGTCACAGATGTAGACCTAGCATTTCCACATTTGCACTGTTGAGCTAGCTGGCCAAAGCTGCTGATTGTGCTGGTAGGCTCAGATGGGCAGCAACTGCCTGTAAGACCAATTAATTAGTCTTTCCCCCAGACTCTTTATCTCAGATTCACTTTCTGTGTAACAACTGTCTAAAGCATGATCATAGGCATACTGGAGAATAAATATGCTAACATAAATTGGAGCATAACTGCAGGCTTAATATGCCTCCAGGTTGAATGAAGAGTTAGGTGTGGCTTCCCTGTGTATGCTAAAAGGGAGACCTGTGGACCAAGACAGGAGATTCAGTTATCTCTATCAAATGCTAAACAGATAAATATGAGTTTATCTAATGAGCTGAAACAAAAGACAATAAAAAACAAGTAAAAAGTGATGCTTTTGTTTATTCTGCATAAAAAGAAGTTCTCTTTTTCACAGGGTACCTATTTATTAATCATACATTTCTTATCTCTTCACAGGAATGGGAAGCAGGGGTTATTTCATGACAATCATGTGGCATTGAATCAGAATTGTGCTGCTTCATTTTTATTGGATTAATGTCTTCTCCTGATGCAAGCAGTTCACAAAATCTTCTAAAAGTGAGTGCAATCCAGTGCTTACCCTTGCTCCATTGTTCTGATATCACCAAATTGGACACAAAGAACAGGCTGGAAAATCAGTTTGCAAGAGGAAGATCAGGGCTTGACACAGGAAGCCATGTAACTCTGAAATACAATTCACTTTTATGATGACACACTTCATTACTTTCTCTTTCTTTTTGAGAAGAAACAGATTGGGGTTGTACTGTATGTCTTGCCAACAATTGATACCCAGTTATCACAGACAGAACACACTGGCTAAAGGGAGTAGCTGGTCAACAGGCATTTCCAAAAATAGAAGTGATCTGAGCAAAATGAAATTGTAATTCCAAATAATGTAATGTAACTATAAATGTCTGTAAGTATGTTCAGTTGCCCTCATATAATGCAAACAAGGGAAAGAACAATACCAGAGAAGTGGTAGAATTCTGGTATTGTTTTCCTAAGCATAATTATAATCCTACCTCTTTTAATGGAAATGTGTTGCAGACCTAAACAGGTAAAACACTGGATGCTTGACAGACATCATTTATTAAACTGCTGAGAATAAAATTTAGCTGCCAGGAATATCATGCTCGTTTTAGAACATGCTCTATCAACTAAGAAAAATCAAGAAAAAATAACGATTCAATAGATCTGTCAAATCTGTTCAATTTGACAGATTAAGGCAGCACACTAAGGCATATGGTTAAGGAAATGAAAAGTATATTTACATTTGGACAGGTTCCTTTAAAAACTAATTATTTTTTTTTTTTTTAGTTTTTCAGATAATTTAATTTTCTAGTAAAAGTAAGTGTTTTGCCACAGCAATATTTTCTAAGTTAACATGATGTTTTTCACAAGGATTCATCAACTGCAAAAGTAAAACACTGTTCAATCAGGAAAGAAGTCTTAAAATTTCTATCTGGTTTCAACCTTCCAACATTAATTTTTCAGTATGTGTTTCCATGCATATGAACATAATGTGTATGTAAAAAATATATAGAGAGAATGAGTTTCAAGTAGCATGAAGCTTCATTAAATAAACCAAGGATAACAATTTATCTGGAGCATCTACTAGCAAAGTACCACTGAAGATAGAGATGTCTATTTTCCTTTTTAAAGTCCTTCCAGTACACAAAGTGGTTACAAAGACAATTAAGGGCAGTTACCTCTTTGCAGTAATGGTTGGAATCAAACACCTCAATTGTAAAGCTTGACTGTATCTCAGAAAGTGTTTTTTTTTTTAGCTAACCAAGTACAAATTCCCTCTCTATTACAGTAATTTTCAGGAATTACGATTTAGAGCCTCAAGTGCTGGGAACTGTTCATCAGGACAGAATTCATGTACCAGTGCCATCAGGTGTAAGAGATCAACCCAAATCAGAGGTCTGCACAGCTTCTGAAGGTCTGAGGAAGACATCCTCCTCACAGGGTACAACACAAAGGAATGAGGCTGCATGCCAGTGCCTCTGTGAAATGCTGTTACCCCTGATTCTTCCACTAAGGAGGGAAAGACTGCTGTAGTGACAAGAGAGTTAAAGGGCTTACATCTGACATTGCCACCTGTGCTTGCATAACAGCAGCCAATGCGATCTGAATAGGGTTTTCATTCATGAGGAAGAGTGCAAGTCCTACTTATGCTTTGGTGGCATGAGCAAAATCTGCTGGAAATGTCCTTTGTGCTTTTACTGAGATGTGTGAGACTTTTGTTCATGCCATGGACACTTTGGTAACATGTTTTCCTTCTCTCTACATCCCCACATACAATGAACTTATTTTTCCCCATAAAAGATAGAATCTAAACAGAAGCTCCTTAGTGCTAGGTATTCACAACATCACAACACTGTAAATACTTAAGTTTCAAATATTGGGGATCCTGCAGTTACTGCTTAAACAACAAATTTTGTATTTGAAATAAAAAGATAATCTAGAAGCCAGAAAAGCTTGCAGTAGTTGTTGATAATCCTCATTTGTTTTATGACTGTACTGATTTGAGTGGATTATAAGGACAGCTCACTCAGTGAAAGCTTAGCCCAGTTGGATATCATATTGAAACAGAGTGGGCACAGAGATACACAGCTTTCATGCTTTGAGCTGTAATGTTCAAAAGAGATCATAAATTTTAAATTACATTTCAACCTCAGATTGTTTTACTGGCTACTATTACGAAAACACCCATGCTTATCAGAACCGTAAACCATTATTTCTCAGAAATTTGTGTATTTGCATTAATTTGTGCCTTTGACATCACTTTGTGTTTAGCCTGTGCTATTTCTCCTGTAAAATTAGGCTGTTACTGTACAGCAAATGATTTTATTTGTGCATTTCCTTTGATATTACATCTGAGATCTACAAATGTAATTAAGTGTGATATTCTCGTTTCTGTCAATTTGACAATATATTCCTGACATGCTGCTTCCAAAAAAAAGAGAAAGCAAACAGCATTTATATAAGATATAAAAATATGACTGTAAAATAATTAACTTGGGGCAAATGATTGTAGGTATACAGCTAAAAGAGATTTCTAGCCGAAACATAGTTTTAAACTTGTTTATGTTTCCTGAGGCTTCTCTTCCTATTCTTGTCCATCGGCTCTAGATATTTCTATTATATGTACTCTAATAAATTGTCCACTTCTACCTGTTATTTGAAGTGTTCTGACTTCGTGGATTTTTGTACTTATGCACTATTTTCCATATGAATAATAGCTATTTGATAATTTAAGAAAGCTGATAGAAAAGGGTGTTGTATGATAGCAGGAGATATGTAAGACCTTGTAAGAATAAAGGTAATTTTATGACCACTCTTTATCTGTTGGTCAGTAAACAGCTATTATAGAACTGGAATATAAAGCTTTCCTGTGACAATGCATTGATTTCACTTTGAAAGAACCACAGGAAAAACAAATAGATAAAATGTTGGCTAGCCCAATAACCATACTCATCTGAAAGATGTAAAACACTTTGCAAGCAAGACTTCCTAAAGACAGTCTGACTGGTCTGAATTTTTATGATTTCAGGATCCCTTTTTTACCTCTGGAAGACTGACTGGTCACTGGTTCTCCCTATCATTGCTCCCAGAGGAAGCAGAAAATATCAGTACAGGAAACAAGACAACCTACCAAGGTAATAATCTCATTGGATACACAAGGATAAGGTGCTTGGTAGTTTTCCAGAAAAACTATATAGGTGATTCATCAGAATCAGGCATTCTTCGAGAAGTTTTTTCCTATCTCAGGTTCAACAGGAAAGATTGGTTAGCTTCCAGTGCTCAGATCAGAGACAAAGAGAGCTTCTTTTTTTGTCTTAAGGTAAGCAATGTTGAGAGCACCCTCTTCAGATATGGGACACTGTGGTTCAAGTCCCTATTCTTGATTTAGATTAGAAACTTGGGTTTCTTTTTTTTTGCATATCAAGTATGAATGTTCTGTCACCTGCACTGCAGTCTGAATAAGGGTATCTATTCCTGGGATTGTTTCACACAAAATCAGGTACATAATCATTGCAACAGAAAGGGAAACTGAGTCAGGATGTTTTTATAGTATAGCCAATATTTAATACTTTGTAAATAGAAATAAGTCTTGCCAGGTAAATTGGTTATCCTCTGCACCTCTTCCATGGTAGTCAGTGGACTTACGATGCAGGGTCTTGCCTAGGGCTGTTGGTGCAGTACTAGCCACTTGGAGTAAAATGTGATTCTCTCCTTCACATCTCACAAAGCAAACTGGAAGTTTTATGCAATCTCCACAGATTTCACAACACAATAAATATATTCCTGACGAGTGTTAAGCAAGGCTTGAGAATTTAGTGCTTTGTCTAAGACTTACAGGAATTCTGTCCAGAAAAAGGGTAGTAGTGGGGACACTTGACATAAACGTCTAGAGCCATTTCAAATGCTCT
Organism: Tyto alba; assembly: GCF_018691265.1. NCBI lineage: Eukaryota > Metazoa > Chordata > Aves > Strigiformes > Tytonidae > Tyto > Tyto alba. Next base: position 9,612,745 of record NW_024881282.1, read on the forward strand.
ACAACCCATCTGCATAGGAGTGGCAGATACAATACAGGGATGGTGGGTGGGAAACTTGTGCCAGTAAGGAATGACTGCTGGGGGCCAGACAAGATAATAAGAGACATCTGAAAAAGAAGTAGTCTTTTTGCATCTAGGTCATCCCTTAGTAAATGTAAAGGTTAGAGGATTATACCGAGAATCCAGGAAGGATAAGGAGTAAAGCAGTGCCCTGAAACTGTTATACTTTTATTTCATATTTTTTTAAACAAGCATCCACAAGGCAGGATTCATTTGCCAAATTATAAGCATCTAGTTCTATTTGTGATGCCCACAGGTATCCCACCCATCTTCCAACTGCTGATTCAGCAGGAATCAGTAAATCCTGTGTCACATATTCTAGCTCTGTGAGGATGTCCTGGATATCTGCAATAAAAACATACACACTTACTTACAATCCTGGGGTCTGGATGACTGACTGTTAGCTAAAGTCATAATCAGACCATGAATTGCAAAACTAATTGAGAGATGTTGTCAAAGGTATTATGTGACAGCTATTTGTGAATATATTATGTAATATGCATTTCTGGACTAATTCTATCCTCTAGTTGACAAATATTTATTCCATAAAATTATCAGCTTAATTTTAAACCTGCTCTAGTAGACACAAGAGAGAGATAAATACTTTTTTCTCAGTCTTTCCCATGATTTATTTAATATTTACTGCATTACCCAAAGTAATGTTACTGCAGTTTGGATCTGTGATATTGTCCCATCCATGTCATTGAAATGGTGCTGATTTATAACTTTGTAGAATATTGTGTCTAGTGTCTAATTTTGTGTCTGACTCTATTAGGCCTTGTTCATGTGAGTAGTGGTCCCAAGGACATCAATATAGGTACAACAAAGAAAAGGTGAATTAGGATTAACGTGGCAAGTAAATTTCTACAAAGTAAATGTCAATGTCAGATTAATGACTCTGTTACAAGACATTGGACAGAAAGAGAAAAAAACCCCAACCGTAACAATGCTAAAAAAATCTGCTGGGAACAATTATATGAAAATAGAAAATGATACCCTGCTGGTGTCTGATCTAACGGGACTAGCCGAAACCATCTCATTTCTAAGGCAGTGGAGATGAATCTACCCACGACATGCACTTACAGAATTTTTAAGACCTTGATTCATTTCGGAAGTTCTGTCAATTACAGTAATAATGTTATAAAAAGGTGAAAGTATGTGAGTTTATCTTGGATTTTCTACACTTGTAACCACATACATCCTGTGTTCCAGAAACACAACAGTCAGTGATTTTGCTGAAGCCTTTGGAAACACTCAAAAAGCTTTACCATTATATTACTTATGAAGAGGGCCAATCATGTAGGTCATATAAGAAATACCTAAGTCTTACATCCCTCATAACCAAAACTCATGTTGTGACTCACTTACTGGAAGAAGCTGTGTGAGAATGGTGAAAGGAGGAAGGATGGTGGAGGCAGGATGACTTCCCCTCACTCCATCATTCACAAACATTTTCTTGGTGAGACTGGTTAAAGGTCATCACCACTAGTGCAGGAACGAGAACAGCACAGAGAAAGGGTATGGCATTTCCTTATTTGTGCTGCAGAGCTCACTTGAATAATGCTATTGTGCTACTTCAAGGCATAAAGTAGCCTACAACTACCATGGCTCCTGGACCCTGGCAGCTCAAAAAAAGAGAGACAAGTGTTATCTCTACAGAAATCACACATGCATGTGGACATATGAAGGGTCTGAATGTTTTTCCTCAAAGAAATCTTCCTGTAGAAAGAAAATTATTCTCTGTCTATTGATTCCTGGAGTCAAACCCACCCTTTTCTGCCCCAAATCTACACATGTTAAAAGCAAGAAGATACTGTTATCTTTTTTCTGTGACAAACAATCCACAGTGCAATTTTTTTTTATGATGTGTCAACCAGCCCATGATTTAACACTTCATTTTAAATTATCCACCAAGTCATTCTAACAGCTATGACTTGATGGACAGCAGTGATTTTCAGGTACTTTCTAAAGATCTACAGATTACAGTACTCAAAAAAGATTTCAAAACCAGTTTCTTATTCGTTTTGTCTTCTAAAGCATTACTCAGTTCCAGATGCTCTTTTCCCAGATAAATCAAAGGCAAGGGACCTTGTACTGAACTCTTATTTTTCAGATAGAAGGTTCAGATTTGATGTCATCATGTTCTTGTTCTAAGGTTAAGAAACTGCTCATTTGGAGAATTACTTATATAAACTCCAATCATCTTCTGTTCTTCCAGGGTTCCAAAAATGAATTCATTTCTCTGGCTATCATCTTGTAAAAGAAGTAAAGACAGAATAATGGTAAAAATGACTAGATTTTTAAAAAGAGAAAGCAAAGCTGTTACTTTATTTCAGCACTGCATAACGTGCTTCTATCTTATTCTGCAAACACTCTTACAGGCTTATATGTGCAAAGTAAGAAATTTATAGTGGTTGGTGTATATAGCAAAGCATTATGTATCTAGGACCAAATTAATGAATCTGCTGAATAATACTCTTTTTTCTACACTTTAACTCAATGTCTCCCATTCCTTTGTTTCCATCCCCTCCATTCTCAAATGACTCTTGTCCAAGCCTCAGATGTGTCACAGCAGCACAGGGACGCCTTGCAACCGTAAGAAGTGACTCTGGTGTCTAAATCTAGAAAACTGGACCCTCTGGTGGCATTAGCAGGTCCTCTAAAAGTGACTCTTGAGAACGTGATGACAGAACAGGGATCTGTGTTCATCACTTAGTTTACCTATTTCATAGTTATATTATATATATATATATATATAAAATATAACTTCTGCTGTGCCCAGACATTAAGATCACTACACAGTCTTTGAGCAAACATCAATCAGTACCTTCTTTTGTTTATATTGCAATGTGTTCCTTTCCAGTCAAGAAGCCTGGTGATTCTCAAAGGAAAAACAACAGGATTATGGTTTGGTAGTCTGGAATCATAGAATCATCGGATCATAGAATAGTTTGAGTTGGAAGGGACGTTAAATATCAGCTAGTCCAATATTTCTGCCATGGACAGGTACACCTTCCACCAGACCAGGTTGATCAAAGCCCCATCTAACCTGGCCTTGAACACTTCCAGGGAGGGGACAGCCACAAATTCTATGGGCAACCTGTGCCAGGTGCCTCACCACCCTCACAGGAAAGAATTTCTTCCTAATATCTAATGTAAATCTACCCTCCTTTCCATTTAAAAACCATTACCCCTTATCCTATCACTACACATCCTGATAAAGAGTCCCTCACCAGCTGTCCTGTAGGCCCCCCATTAAGTACTGGAAGGCAGCTCTAATGTCTCCCCGGAGCCTTCCCTTCTCCAGGCTGAACGACCACAACTCTCTCAGACTGTCCTCACAGGGGAGGTGCTCCAGCCCCCTGATTATTGTCATGGCTTCCTCTGGGCCTGCTCAAGCAGGTCCGTGTTCTTCTTATGTTGGGGGCCCCAGAGATGGACCCAGCACTGCAGGTGGGGTCTCGCGAGAGCAGAGTAGAGGGGGAGAATCCCCTCCCTCAACTTGCTGGCCACACTTCTCTTGATGCAGTGCAGGATACAGTTGGCTTTCTGGGCTCTGAGCGCACATCGCTGGCTGATGTCCAATTTTGCATCCACCAGTACCCCAAAGTCCTTCTCCACAGGGTTGCTTTCAACCCCTTCACCCCCCAGTCTGTATTGATACTGGGGATTTCCTCAACCCGTGGTGCACGACCTTGCACTTTAACTTGTTGAAGTTCATAAGTTTTGCATGGGTCTACTCCTCAAGCCCGTCAAGGTCCTTCTGGATGGCATTCCTTGCCTCTAGTGAATCAACAATAAAATAAAACTTGGAAATAAAACTTGTACTGCTTTAGTGATCAAGTTGTTCTCTTCTGCTCAGAGTTCCTGTAGCTTCAAATCAGTGTGCAATGTGGGTAGCTGAAACTTGAGCAGTCCACTGGGTAGAAAACAGGGAAAACACTGCTTTGCTTAAAGCTATTTGGGATGCTGAGACGGGTCCCCAGATGGAAACATCTGTAGTTTTAAAGGACATTTTGCTGCTATATTTTTGTTTCTTTCCTATATCACAGACAATACAATGACATTCTAATCATACACTGCAGACTACCAGAGAGAAATGGTTTGTTGTATGATGCTTCTGTTCAGTATTCAGAGCTACTGTTGAGCTACATCGGGTCAGGCTCTTGGAAATAACACCCATTTGCTTTCCATCCAATAATAAAGAGGGAAAACCAACCAACCTTCTTCTTTATGTTCTTTCTGTAGAGGTAATAACTTAGGAAATCTCTCTGAAGTAGAATACATAGTCCTTTAAACTAGGGTTCTTAATACTCCAATAACATGGTTCAGGGGATAGAGGCTAGTGAACATCAAAGGAGAGAAACCAGCAGGTACTAGACTCTTAATACATATTGGAGTGGGTATTATGAGTTCAAGCATGTTTAAGGGAGCATGAACCAAAGTGAGAAGAGCTGTTTTTCAAGACAATTCTTGCCAAAGAGAAGTGACCACAGTAAAAAGAAACAGGGAATATGAAAGTCAAGATATAATGAGTAGTCCCTATGTGAGATTTGGTTGACCAGGTCCACATCCAGCACCACCCTCCTGGGAGCATGATCTGGGAGGACAAATCACCACCTGTACATTTTGCCTCATCTTAGGACAGATGTGTATTAACTACACTCCTTTCTAAACTTTGTGTGAGAAGAGAGATGACAGAAAAAAAAGGAGGAAGAGGAAATAAAAACAGAAAAGAGGAATAAGAAAGGAAAAATATAGGAGGCATAGAAAGAGGTATAGACTGTCAAACAAAAAGATGGGACTGACAAGAATGAAGGAGCATATAGCAGCATATGGATGAAGAACAATGTGTGTACAGTGACAGAGAAGGGAGATGTACCAGCAGTAGTATAACAGTGAATGTGATCTGAGTATGAGACTCACAGGCTGGCAGAGGGCCAGTTTGACTTTTTACACATTACTAGTGAACCAAACTGTCTGCCCAAAACAGAATCAGGGCAGCTGAAGTCATACTACATCATGTGTACAAAAAACCTAAAGAAACAACAATGAAAGAGCTCTTACTGTTCCTGCCCAGTGGCAGATACATAAAGAAAAATGCCAAACCACAGTAGCATTTTTTTTTTCCCAAGTTCTACAGATAAGGATGTCATTTTTACTTCTATCTTTCCCAAAATGACATTATAAAATTGTTGCTTTGTTCATATCTCTGTACTGCTTTCCTGGAAAGTTTCTGTTGCAAGTGTAGGGTTATGCATTAAAAATTTTGATGGTCTATCCAGCTGCCCAGCGAAACTGTGCTTTATATGTTACTATTCAATGACATCCTAAGGAAATCCTTCAGAAAAGCAGAGTAATTGCCTCTACTCTTCCCTTAGCTCTCATGCCTAAATGTGAAAGTTTACTAGTTTTCTTTGAATATGAGAAAGAAAAGAATTTAGATTTGAAACAGTATAAACCAGCTGAACCAGAAATCTTCAAGGTAGATGGAAATTACAGTTGTCTTTCAGATTGAGAAAGAATGGTTATTATTAGTCATTCAAATAATAAATTGTGATGGGTTAATTTAACACAGTTTTTCTTTTAAAAATAGTTATCAATTGTTTTGACTTTAAAACATGAATATAAGATTGAGTATAGGTAACATTACAATTTAATTTTATGTAAATGGAAATTAAATTATTTTAAACTGATAGAATATGATACCCTGAGCTTACTGTGGAACCATATATAATAGAATCATAGAATCTCAGAATCAAAGTCATAGAATATTCTGAGATGAAAGGGAGACACAAGGGCCATCAAGTCCAACTCCTGAGTTCAGGGCTACCTAAAAGTTAAACCATACATCTAAGAGTGTTTTCTAAACCCTTCTTGAACACCAGCAGGCTTGGGGCCATGGCCCCTTACCTGGAAAGCTTGCTGCAGTGCTTGACCACCCTCACATTGAAGAACTTTTACATAATATCTTATATGAACTTCCCCTGATGCAGCTTTAAGCCATTCCCTCATGTCCTATCAACAGACACCAGAGAAGAGATCGGCACCTCCCTTCACCCCCCCCCCTCATGAGAAAGTTCTTGACAGCAATGAGGTCACTCCTCAGACAACGTCCTCTTGTTTAAGCTGAACAAACCTAGTATCCTCAGCCATTCATCCTAAGTCATGCCCTAGTCCTTTCCCCATCTTTGCTGCCTTCCTTTGGACACATTTTAATATATTTATATTTTTCTTATATTTTGGAGCCCCAGACTACACACAGTACTCAAAGTGAGGCTGTGCCAATACTGAATATAGCAGGGCAATGACTTCTTCTGACCAGTTAGCTGTACTGTGCTTAATGCGTTCTAGGATATGGCTGGCCCTTTTGACCACCACAAGTTCATCATCAAACAAAATCCCTAGACCCCTTTCTGCAGAGCTGTACTCCAGATGCTTGTCCATCAATCTATACATAGACCCAGGATTACACCATCTCAGGTGCAGAAACCAGCACTTGTTAAATTTCATATGGTTGATGATTGCCCAGCACTCCAATCTGGTGTACATTCAACTCCTGGATCCAGGTCATTGATAAAAACATTGAATTGAACTGGCCCTAAAATAAAGCCCTGAGGAAAAACACTAGTGACTGGCCACCAACCAAATGTTATTTAATTTACTACAACTCAGAGCCCAGTCCTTCAGCCAATTGTTCACCCACTGTATTGTGATATATCTGTATGTGTGTATGTATAGGTCCTTCATGGATATGAAAATTATCTGACTTAAAAAAAAAGAGTCTTATTAAAGAATGGTTCTTCAGGCTGGTTCATAGGATGATAGGACATTTGTTTGTCTTTGCTTTCCCTTACTACTATTTTATATTTTCCTGCTAGAATTCCCTACCATGAAATGAACTTCAACTATTTAGAGGGACACACGCAAGAAGTCTAAAAAGCCTTCAGAAATCCAGGAAATACCTCAGAGCTGTAATGGAAGAGATAAAACATGGGTACCTTGAAAGCAAAGGGTTAAGTTATCCTCTATAGCTGTATGTGTACTGGTATGTAAGAGAGGTAAGATCACCCATCCATACTGCTTAAATGTTAATATGTATGCTGGTATAAGTTTAGCCCATGCCAACCAGCACTGTTATCCAGGACAGACAGTCCATAGGTACAGTTTATTACAGCTCATTTCCATAAAGAATTTTATTGATGCCAGCCTGTTTAGGGAGAAAAGATAATTGGTCTATGTTTACAAATGTTTTGCCAGCCTGGTAAGCCTCAAAGTCATGGAACGGTCCCTAACCTCTTTTACTGATTGATCTAGATGTTTCTTGCATGTCTCATCTGTTTTCCACTGGCTATACAGATGGTGACTCTGTGTCTAAGGTAGGGTTCCCAGGTGAGAGTATAATGATGAGTAGGATTAGTATGGGCCAAAGTGAAAAGCACAGTGACAATAACGATATGTGTTTGCCTTAGAAGGAGATGCCAAAGGAACTGAATTTAAAAAGTGTACCTCTCATCCAGCTGTGCTCTGCTTGCAAAGCCCAGATAAGTGAGATATCTGTCATATCTCCTAGTATCACTAGACCTGGTATATTGATCTCAGCTTGAAATATGTCAGTTTGTTCTAAAGGCTGTTGCTGTCCCATGAAATTTTTGGAATAAAACAACTGTGTAAGTGTATAATTTATGTGTTTAAATACAGTACACATGAATACAATCTAAAAATAAGAGGTGAGTGTAAATATACAATATGTAAAAGATGCTTTGTTTATTTTATCATAGATATTTTAACATTAAAAAGAACAGATTCCTGTCCCTATCTTCTCTCATCCTTTCTTCTAGCCTTCAGGATTCTCTATTAATCCCTCTTAACTTCTTGGTTTTTGCTAACATCCTGTGCATCTTCTCCTCCTAAGGAGAAGCAGGCTTGGACTTCTTTCCTGTTTCCTTGAGACGGATAAGGAACATAATACCCACAGATATCTTAGACCAATATTCTTGGTTTAAGTGTGTAACAGATCACAATAATATTAGTCTACTAGTAATGACATAAGCCTCAACCCCGTTCCACAAGAAAACCCTCAGAACAAACCCAGCCCTTCCCCAGACCCACAGCATACACACATCCAGGCAGTGTACTCCACAGCTGTTTTCTATTATGCATCTTATTTTCCTATTATATGCACCAAATAAACAAAGGGATTAATCAGGAACCAGCATTTGATTTCTTATGTACTCACATAGTTAAATGTTACTATGTCAACAGCAACAAAGATTGAGGCTTGTTTATTACTTTTATTTCCTCACACCTGAGAAGTTCTTATAAGTCTCATTCTTGTTCCTGACAGGAGTATCTTGCTAAAAAGTATTTTTCAAATAGGTGAAGTACTTGAAATATATCCTTCATTGACACATATTTTTTAAACTATAAATCTTTGTACACTTCTGACATTGAAAGAGGTTCTACCTTCTTCCTTGATCATTCAGAGAATGGGCCTGAAATGTCTCTTGTTGCTGCTAACAAACTTTCTCTGTGATAATTAGCAGAACTACTTACAAATCAATTTACTATTTGGTGTGAGTAAAAGCAACAGAATCTGTCCTGGATTAATATCTCCATTTACAAAGTATCTGTCTTCCAGAAAAAGATCTTCAAAAACCTAAGAAGTCAAGCACTATTGTTAGCAGAGAGAAGATAATTAAAATAATTGGTAGTTCCTTGGTGCTTGAAGTGCCAATGTAGGCAGTGAAATAGGACAAGATGTTCGCCTTCTGTTAATGTATTCCTGCACTGGAGTTTCATGGACCTTTGCAAAAATTTATGCAGATTCTACCCCACAGGTCTGCTCATGTCGAGCACTTTTGGGAGCTGGCACTGTAAGTCCTTAACAGTTTCATAGCTCAGTTGAAGGTGGTATCTATTTCTATGCAACCAATATAAAACTTAGTGAGAGATTCTAATTACTGAACAATTACTGCTGTACACTCAAGCATATCTATCTTAAATACTTTATAAATCCAGCTTTACAACTCTGCCAGTAAGCAAGATTATCAAAGATTTGAATTTTGCTTTGCTTCAAAAAAAAAAAAAAAAAAAAAAGAAAAACAAAAGCTTACTGTTACTAGCATTCATTCAAAAGCGGATTAATTGGCAATTTGTATTTTCTATAATTTATTTGAATTCTGACCCATTTCAGATTTACTGCCTGACTTTCAGATCAGTCCTGTAGCATAGTCTGAAAATTTTATTCTTGTTTCATTTATAACCTTTCTGAGATTATTTTAAATGCTAGTCCAAATGCATATGAAAACAGCTTTATTTGAGCAGGTGGTGGGCCTTAGCTGTAGATCACAAAATTTCAGGAAACAGAACAAATAAAACAGACTTTTGTCATCTTAATGCGTTATTCCATATTGTGTTTTACTCACTTATGTGGAAAATGCTCTTTCTTCAACCTTCTTCAGTGTGCTGAGAGTTTGTAGTGTGACTTGCCTGGGCTGAGAACAACTAAGGAATAGTTTCCTACAATAACATCATAGGTTCATAGAATCAAAGAATTATGGAATGGTTTGGTTCAAAGAGACCTTAAAGATCACTCAGTTCCAACCCCACTGCAATAGGCAGGTACACCTTCCACCAGACCAGGTTGATCAAAGCCCCATCTAACCTGGCCTTGAACACTTCCAGGGAGGGGGCAGCCACAAATTCTATGGGCAACCTGTGCCAGGTGCCTCACCACCCTCACAGGAAAGAATTTCTTCCTAATATCTAATGTAAATCTACCCTCCTTTCCATTTAAAACCATTACCCCTTGTCCTATCACTACACATCCTGATAAAGAGTCCCTCACCAGCTGTCCTGTAGGCCCCCCATTAAGTACTGGAAGGCAGCTCTAATGTCTCCCCGGAGCCTTCCCTTCTGCAGGCTGAACGACCACAACTCTCTCAGACTGTCCTCACAGGGGAGGTGCTCCAGCCCCCTGATTATTGTCATGGCTTCCTCTGGGCCTGCTCAAGCAGGTCCGTGTTCTTCTTATGTTGGGGGCCCCAGAGATGGACCCAGCACTGCAGGTGGGGTCTCGCGAGAGCAGAGTAGAGGGGGAGAATCCCCTCCCTCAACTTGCTGGCCACACTTCTCTTGATGCAGTGCAGGATACAGTTGGCTTTCTGGGCTCTGAGCGCACATCGCTGGCTGATGTCCAATTTTGCATCCACCAGTACCCCAAAGTCCTTCTCCACAGGGTTGCTCTCAATCTACTCATCACCGAGCCTGTATTTGTGTTTGGGATTTCCCCAACCTATGGTGCAGGACCTTCCATTTGGACTTGTTGAACTTCATGAAGTTTGCACAGGCCAACATCTCAAGCCTTTCCAGGTCCCTGTGGACCTGGACATCCCTTCCTGTCAGCGTGTTGACTGCACCACACAGCTTGGTGTCATCAACAAACTTGATGAGAGTTCATTCAATCCCACTGTCCATGTCACTAACAAATATGTTAAACAGCACCAATTCCAATACTGTCCTCTGAGGAACAACACTTGTCACTCCTCTCCACTTGGACATCAAGCTATTGACAACAACATGAGTAACTTCTCCAAATAACATAGCAGAGAAACAGGAGAGTCACGAAGAATTTCTCTGACAACTTGTTATCACTGTATGTTACCTCTATATGGCTGTATCTATATGCGTAAATACAGCAATATTCGAGACTTTCCTGTCTTTGAAGCCTAGAATACAAAATGGTCATGTTCAGGATAGACAGAACTTATTCCTGGGTCCTCTCTGTGGTCTATGAAATGATGCCTAAGATATAATTATTATTTTTGTCATCCAGAAGAGTCCTCTATACAGGATATCTAAATAATAACACTTAGCACTTAGGCACATCATTTAATGCTCCATTAGGTAAAATAATTACAGGCCAAGGATATCTACTTTCTGAGAGAAAGTGAAGATGTTTCTTTGCTTCAGGTGCAGATCAATAATAACTACACGATCACTATTAAATGACAGAAAGCAAATCAATAAAATAATGCTCTCACAACCAAGTTAGAGACAAACTTAAATGCACAGGCAAGTCATAGCATGGTATGACATTGTTATGTTTATTAAAAACTAAGAATTTGAAAGGGAGTTAGTTAACTCTGAAGGCTTTTCTTGGATCTCATCACTGGGGTTGCTGTTGGACTAAGTTTTTTCTTTTCCTAGTTCTTATCCTATTTACTATTATAATATTCTGTTCTATTTTCTTATCTGAAACATGATTTTCACATATATGTTGATTTCAATTTATGGTAACATTACATTAGTGTAATAACATGAAGAATTTTGTGTTCAATTGAATTGAAGGTTGAAACTTCTGTGATCTGTTTTTTATCTTAATTTTGGAAAAACCCAAAACATTCAGAAAAAAAAAAAAATTCATTTTGGCAGCATTTTTATGTTGGTATGGTGCATAAAGCTATACTCTGTGATTATAAAGTAGTATTTAGAATGTTGTCCTAAGACAGAGAGGACCCAAGTCTTCCAGATCCAGAAATATCTAGAGTAGAAAATATCTGCTCTGAATCAGTGTTTGAGAACACTTGACTTCTACGCTTGGAGGTTTTCTCACATTAGAGCCAAGATTTTGATATGGAATCACTCAGCTGGATGCACATTACATTTTCACAGGAAAACGCACTTGGCTTGAGGATTGTCACAGTGTGAAAAGATTAAAAGAATTTGAAATTGGAAAATTTCTAATAAGAAGTAGCATTACCTTTTGATCAGCTTGTCTCTTTTTCTCAGATAGCAAGATGGGTACAGGGCAGAAGCATAAAAAGTGATGCAATCTGAAAGAACAAATAATTTTCTTCTACCTACCCAAAAAGCCATTGGCCAGATTTACTGCATGGTCTGGCAAAATCCAGGCTGAGATCCCAGATATGGAAATTCTGCCAACTGTAGAGGAAGCAAAATGACATTTTACTTCGTACAGGTCTTCAGCTAGTCAGTGAAAAGAGTTGAACTGCTTGGTGCCTAAATAGGATGGGATGTCCAAAAAATGTGCTGATTCAGAAAGGCTCTTGAATCTAAGGTGAGGCATTAATGCCTCTCAGGATGACTCTGAGGGTGGCATTCACTATATTTTTAGCAAGTAGTTGGTTCAAATAATGTATATGTTGTTATGATATTGCTATCTTCTACATGTAGGTGCTTTAGGTATGTCTGTAGCATTCATTCTCTAAAGAAGGCTGCATTGCTATCTTTGTGATACAAGTAACTATGGAAGGAGCTGTTACAAGCAACAAATGTTGGCTTTCTGCTATAACCTTTCCAGAGATGAAACACTTTTTTTTTTTTTAGATACAATTTATAAGATTTTTTAAATGGTTTATTTAAGTCCTGAGAAATTATAATTTTTCTATTCTGTATTTCCACACTACTTTTGCATTACCAGTCAGAAGAGGGCTTCATAGTATCATTCTTCACTCCTTGTGAAGAGTGAAGATAAAATTGTTCTTCATGGCACTAGTTCAACTCTGGAATGCAAACATCTGTGCCTTTATTAAGCCATATAACCAAAATCACAATTTGGCCTATGATTTGCCATGTGTTTTGGAATAAGAGTGATTATACTTGGGAGTGTTAGTTAGTGAGAATCTCAACATGAGTCAGAAATGTGTTCTTGCATCCCAGAAAGCCAACCATATCCTGGGCTGCGTCAAGAGAAGTGTGACCAGCAGGTCGAGGTGGGGGATTCTCCCCCTCTACTCTGCTTTCATGAGACTCTACCTGCAGTGCTGTGTCCAGCCCTGGGGTCCCCAACATAAGAAAGAAATAGACGTGCTCGAGTGGGTCCAGAGGAGGCTGAGAAGATGATCAGCGGGCTGAAGCACCTACCCCGTGAGGCCAGGCTGAGAGGCCAGACTGATTGAGTGTTCAGCCTGGAGAAGAGAAGGCTCCAGGGAGACCTTAGAGCTGCCTTCCAGTGCTTAAAGGGGGCTACAGGAAAGGTGGGGAGGGACTCTTTATCAGGGGGTGTTGGGACAGGATGAGGGGTAATGGTTTTAAATTGAAAGAGGGTAGATTTAGATTAGATATTAGGAAGAAATTCTTCCCTGTGAGGGTGGTGAGACTCTGTCACAGGTAGCCCAGAGAAGCTGTGGCTGCCCCCTCCCTGGAAGGGTTCAAGGCCAGGTTGGACGGGGCTTGGAGCAACCTGGTCTGGTGGAAGGTGTCCCTGCCCATGGCAGGGGGGTTGGAACTGAAGGATCTTTAAGGTCTCTTCCAACCTAAACCATTGTATGATACAAATGTATTTTGTTGTTATTTTTATTGTCTTTGACAGTAATAGTATGGCCAGAAAAAAAAGCAACCAAGTAGACTATATATCCAACCTGTTCTCTAGTGGCATACAACCCTTTCTATTCCAGCTCAGTTATTTCTCTTGCATCTGTAGATTGCATGATTTTTTAGTGAAGTAGCAAAGAGTAAGCCCTCACTCTGATGCCCATTCTAATAGTAATTATTTTATTATGATGGTCTGGAATGAGGCCTGAAATTATTTAAAATGTCAAACCAGAAGAAAATTCCCTATATTTTCTCTTGAAAAACAAATACAGTTGCTACTATAAGGCAGTGGTTTCTGATGTTTCAAAGGGTTAGATTCTCTTTTTTCTTTTCTTTTTTTTTTTTTCTTTTTTTTTTCTTTTCTTGAATAAAAGATCTAAGGAAGGACGAAATTGACCCAGAGAAACCCGAAATATGTTGTTTCACTGCTTCAGTGCTCTTCAAGTATTATTGTATCTGTTAAGAATAGGTAGCTCATGACATTTCAATATATAAGGAACTGATGAGTAACTGATGAGGTACTACAAAAAAAGGCCAAGATGGCATCACTGTATATGAAAATAGGTTTTAAAGATGCAATGATTTTACCTTGGTGTCAGCCAAAAACCCCAGTGACAGTTTTAAGAAAAGATAATGTTCATGAAATGCTACATTTTTGAATAAATATAATTTTTCTGTCAAGAGGATCCGGTTCAGACTCAAATTCTGGCATTCACTTCATGTCACTGAAATCCAACTCTGATGGAGAATTTTCTTTGTGGAAGAGGCTTGACCCATTCCACATGCAGCAAAATGTGAGCTTATGCTGACTGCATAGAAATTTCTTATGAAACCATCAGAATGTAAGTCACAGACAGTCCACCCCTGTAATATACTCTTTTGACCTACAGTGAACTTTCCTGCACTGAGGGACTGCAATTGTTTTTTGATGGAATCAAATCACTTCCTTCTATAGTGTATTCCAGAACCTTAAGACATCAGGTTGAAAGTGTCTGTGCTTCTTTTCCTTTAAGTTTTCTTCCCTTCACTACAAAGATAGAAAATTCCTGTTTTATCACTCTAAGGGAGGAGACGGAGAAAATCCATATTATTATGTATTTCAGTGAGATAAATCAGATATCCCTATGTGTTTCCCTAGCTCTTCCTCACTGCAGAAGTCAACTGTTAACAAATACAGAACCCACCTTTCTTTGAGGGATGGTTTCTCTAGAGATACCTTCTATCAGTTGTGGTTAAGGGAGAAATTAATGCCGTGGTAGCTTTGCTAGGGTCTTAAACCCTATAAGGAGATACTGTTTTATAATACAGTCGTGAATGGGAGGGAGGAAGGGAATAGCTGCAAATTAATAACACTTAATGAAAAAAAAGATCCCAAAGATCATGCGACACAGGGCTGAATGTTAGGTTTGTATCTGTAGTTCATTCTGATAAAAGATTGAATGAAAAGTAGACAATTAAATGTAAACTATATAAACATAAATGGATGTCAGGACAGACACTAATTTCCCTCCAAGGGCTTCAAATAGCAGAAAAACAGCACAGCCAGGATAAGAAGTTTCAGATCAGCTGAATTAAATCCCACCCTCAGCATTTACCTACTGTTTGAAGAATATGACATGGAAACATTTGATGAATATCAAACTGGAGTGGGAAAATGCCATGGTCTGGCAGACATTTATCAGTAAAGATGCCATTCTCTAGTGTGAAGTGAAAATTCCTGCACCACTCAACAAGACCAAAAGTATTTTGGCTTTTCATTATAGATTATCTACAACACTTGGTTTTAATAGGTGTATCTAGCAATTCAGCCAAGAGCTGGAGGTGTGTTGTTATAGCCTCTTAATGCATATGGGAACTAAGGCTGTTCTTGGCTACACTAGTGGCAGGCAGATTTGATACTCGCAGATGGTATCCTGGCTTCCCACACTCACATCTGTTTATGAGGCTGGTTGTGTGCTCCTATTCACTTGTCTTTTTTGATTTATAAGCACTATAGAATGCACCAAGTGAACATGATCTGATATGGACAGCTTTGTTGCAAATTAAATCTTTACTGCAAGGTAGCAGTTGCAATGTTACCCTATGTCTCTGATGATGACACCCGTTGATACTGATGCATTCAAATAGGATTCTTTTGCTTAGAATGAATGGAAAATATAGGGTGCCTGTGGTGATCCTCAGTGACCATCCTGAAACCACATAATGGTAGCTCTCTCTAAGGATGAGTGAAAAATCTTCTGAAAATTGAAAGAAAGATTTTTTAGGGGTGCAATTATATTTGGTTCTAAAGTTTAAATTATACTGAAAAAATAAATTAAAATTCTGTCTTAGTGTTGAAAATCATTTAGAACAAAAATGTTAAAAGGGACCGTAGTATGCATATCTTTTTCAGTTTCCTGTTTGAATCATCTTTGTACCTCAAAGTGTTTGCTGCATACTGCTTTACTCATTTAACAAACTGCAAGCAGGCTGCAAGTTGCAACATGAAAAGGAAGGGTCTATGTATACTGGATATGAAGGCATCTTAAAACTTTTCTAGAAAAAAGAGACTAGATTCTAAAGACTTGTAAGACTAGAAAAGGGAGACTACAATGCAGATAGGAATCTAGTGAGGATCTAATGAGATACTGTATTAGCAAACTGGAAGGAAACAGTTACCATATATTTTGAGAACTGTTGAATACTTTTTTGACACTTTAAATGTTTTAATCCTGTGAAAATGGGGCCATTAGGTAAGCACTTGTAAGTATAAAATGGTATCTTCAAAGTTTCTAGCCATTTAAGATGGCATTGTCTCACCTTGTTTAAACTGTTTAAAGGTTAGCTGCAATATTAATGCAGAGGGGTGAATCACCAATTCACAAGACAGTCATTTAAGTCTGTATGTCCTGAGTGCAACTCATCAACCTACACAGCTGTAGAGAGAGACTAAATGACCATATTATACCATACAGTCAACATGTAGATAAAGTGGGATAAATCCTACCCTTAGACTCTAGTAATCTACAGAGATCACACACAGATGACACTTAGATTATAGACTAGCAGCTTGATGAGAACAGACTAGTGCTCTATAATTTGTCTTTTTAACAAACTCACAATCCTTGAATAAAAGGGACATGGTCCTCCTATTTTTAATGGGGAGATTTTAATTCCTGAGAGATTAAATTAACCTTTCTAGCAAATTGTCACACTGACTATTCTGATGATGAACTCTGTCTATATGACAGTATAGAAATGCAGCATAGCAAACAGTCAGGACAATGTACACAATATAGTAAAGAAGGAGAGGGCACTGAAAGAAAGAAATTAGTTATTTGGTAATAAAGTGAGAGACAGGGTGAGATTTATGAAGAACAGTAGGTTTTTCATACAACAATTGAAATCACTACAAATCTTTCAGTTAACTTTGCAGTTAGATTTTTTAACATTGTGAAAAAAAAGTTTCAGGGTGAAAGAGAAGACAAGAAAGAACCTCATTAATTCTTAATCTTTGAAAAAGTTGTCAGTGAAAAGGATTATGGACTCATTCTAATTATAATTTGTTAAATGTAAAACAAATCCATTTATTTAGACTTCCTAATTCCCTTCTGGATAATTTAACAATTTGGATGATTGGACTTAGCTGGATGATTGCAAGGGAAGATCTTGGCCCTGAACACTTTTGAAAAATGCCAGACATTCTAAATTTAACATTTTGGCTTTCCTATCTCTAATTACTGGTCAAAATATATGCTTTAAATTTGCAGTCATATATTGTATAGGCTGATGTCTAAATATAGGCAACTAACTATATTTAATGGGCTAACTATAATTCTTTATTTTGTGCCTTCATATATCTAGATTTCTTTTTATTTTTGGATGCTGATGTGGAATTGTACTAGAGATAATCTTTATAGAAAACACAAAACTAAAGATTAATTCCTACACAATAACACATATACTTATCCAGACAAGTTTTACTTTCTAAGTTTCTAGATGACTGAATAGTTCTTTGTATTATTTCAAAATCCAAAGGAAAAAATATTATTTTTATTTCTTTTCAAATATTTTTCATCTATTCAATTCAATTACACCTCAGTTCAGCAAAGCACTTAAGCATGTGAAAAACTTAATGACTGTGAAAAGTGTCACCACATATTTCCTGCAATAATATTTTCCAATGCTACTTGAGTGTTTAAGCTTTTTTTTTCTAATTTTGATGATGTATTTAGAGGTCATCTAATTTATCCTCTAGCTATAACTTCTTATTCCCTGCATTTATTTTTCTCCTGCTTAATCCTACCTATTTTTAAATCTCTGAAACGTTAAGATGTAATTGTCTTGCTTCATTCTATATTAGAAGAGAATCTGAGGTTGCAGAGAAGGGCCACATGCTCATAGTTAGGCAATGTGTCAATGCAGGGAATGTGGGCAGGTGAGTTTGAGTATGACACGCCAATCTAAAGATGAACTTGAGCAAGGTGGTTCTGGGTATATGATAAGATATCTTTTCACAAGGAAGGGTAGTCATATCCAGTAGCAATGCCAAGTGTGGTTCAGTGGGAATGTTATCAACCACTGACATATTTTTAACACTGGGTAGAGAGAAACTTTAGAAGACACAAGTGTTAAATAGATAGTTATGTGCTATTGAATGTAAATGATTACACCTGCTAAAGGCAAAGGTGTCAATGTCAAAGAAATACTGCAAAATATGATGGTGTTGCTATTACAGGTTTAGTCAATGCAGCTTAACCAATGAGTCAGATTATCTTCATCCATTTCTGCTTAAGGTCCTTCATTGTAAAATATCCTTTCCTCTTCAAACATTTTAATATCTTTCTCTACTGGATCTGTTGAGCAGTCCACATAGCTGCTCTTGCCCTTGTATTGCTTGAGAGAATGCCTTTATTTTCTCATACTAAGTGTGGTAGAAACAGCTGAATAAGGGTTACTGGCTTCTGTCCTTAAAGCACTGGTGACTGTTAATCATCATTCTCCATGCAAAACATGAGTTCATATAGCTGCTTCTTATGAGATACTTAAGGTGAACATAAAACAATGACCATCTACCAGTTTGGATGAAATCAAAGCCTCTGAAGCTGTGCTAGAAATGTACTAGAGTAAGCTTTTACTGTGGTCTCTGTTTTATTCCTGCTGAGTTGCAAATAATCAATTTAGAAGACTTACAAATTCAAGTGTTCATGGCAAGTCTATGACTCACTGCTCAGCAGTCTCACTAAAGACATGCAATTCTATTTTTTCCTTTTTTTTTTTTTTTTTCATTTAGACACATATAAACGTGGGACTGGGAGAATCTTCCTGGCTCACTCAGACCAAGACCCTAGTGACACAGGTACCACATGATGTAGTCCGTTTCACAAACTGCTCGGACTCTTCCAAAACCCAAGCAAATTAGGTTTTGGAAGCTTGTTTTTTGCTGTCACTACTTTGATGTACAAAAAATGTGTAAGAAAATGTTCAGACAGGAGAGCACTGCACTGGGCACAGCACTCCAATTATCTGTCACCAGTACTGAGGCGAGGAGAAGGATCACATCTCTCAACCTGCTGGCAATGGTTTTCCTCATACCATCCAGTAAGAACAACTTTGGATGTTGTTCCTATAATAAAAACACCAAACAAATAAAAAAAAAAAAAAAAAAAAACAAAAACAACAAAACCAACAAAAAAAGCCCAAACACAACATAACAAAACAAAATACCTTCTTTGCCCGAGGACCTATTGCTGGATATTATTATTCTTAAAGAACATTTCTCCTTCTTCAGCTTTTACTGACATATATTATTTATTCTGACATATTGAATTTACTGAGAGGAAATATGCCATCTTTCTTCCTTCACTGTGCCACACTGAACAAGCTTTCACTCTTACAGTTTCCTGAAATGGTCTTTCGATTCCTCAAACCATGTTATAGTACTTTTACATGCATGTTCCTGTTGTACTGTATCTTTTATAAATACAGAGAACACTACAGAACCTTCCAGATGAGACTGTAAGATCAGCCATAATGGGTCAGAACAAAGGTTCTGGTCTATACAGGTATCTCATCTCAGTCACACCTTAGCCAGTGGTTCTATATGTGGGAGCAGTACTACCTGATCCTTGCTGGAAACATCATCAAATTCTTTTAATATGAGCAGAACACGGTCATAGAATAGAACATAGTCTTCTATGATGAATTATTATGTGCATGAGTTGATGATATTTCTTACTAACTGAATGCTTACAGTGAAAGTCTTTTCATTGTTTGCAAATAGCGGAAACTCTCACCTCAGCCAAAACATCTAAAAATTAAGCAGTGTGATGAAGTACTCTCTTGAACATTGTAGTGCTACATTCATTCTGTTTGAATTAATACAGCATTCTTTGTCTTCTCATTCAATTTTCCGATTCTTTGTTCTGGGAGGGTGTTAATATTGACCTATGTCATTGTTTAACCCCAGCCGGCAACTAAGCGTCACACAGCTGTTCTCTCACTCCTCCTCCTGACAGTGGGATGGGGAGGAGAATCAGAAAAAAACAAAAACAAAAACAAAAACAAACTTATGAGTTGAAAATTGAACAGTTTAATGACTAAAATAAAATATAATAATTATGATGATAATAATAATAATAGCAATGAAAATAAATATAACAAAAAGAGAGAGTGAAATAAAACCCAGAAAAAGACAAGTGATGCACAGTACAATTGCTCACCACCTGCTGATGGATGTCTGAGCAACAATTCGCTCCTCTCAGCCAGCTCCCCTCAGTCTATATACTGAGCATGACATTCTATGGTATGGAATATCCCTTTGGCTAGTTCAGGTCAGCTGTCCTGGCCGTGCTCCCTCCCAGCTTCTTGTGCACCTCCTCACTGGCAGAGCACAGGAAACTGAAAAATCCTTAACTTATGATAAGTGCTACTTAACAACAACTAAAATGTCAGTGTATTATCAACAATATTCTCACACTAAATCCAAAGCACAGAACTGCACCATCTACTAGAAAGAAAATTAACTCTATCCCAGACAAAACTAGGACAATGTATCAGCAACTTTCATTAATTCTCCATTATTTTTTGTGCCATGCGTGTTTGTGGAAATAATAAACTTGTCGCCTAGACGCATCTTTACCTTTCCTCTATTACAATATTTTCTCTTTCAACAAAACAAGTAGTCATGAAGTTTTGACCTTTTTCTGATTTTTCAAAATGTTTACACTTCATTTCAGCTAATATTTTTTTTTCACTGACACTATACCAGCTGCCTTGCAGAAATTCAAGTGATGGATGGAATGCATTTACATTTTCCAGAGAATTATTTGTCTTCACAGAAAAAGTTACCAGGTAATTCCTGTGCAATCTACCTTTGGTGAGTATATTCCATTTTATTTAATTTTATTCCACATTCTATTTATGTGTCTACTTTGGAGCAAAACTTACAAGTCTTTAATTATCTGCAGGACATCACGATTCTTAAATATGGCATTTCATTTACCAAGAAGTCTTGCTACTACCGTCACAACTTCATTTACCAATTTTAGCAACATTCTGGGATGGAAAACTGCTAGTCTGTGTCACATGGTGCACTGGCTACATCTCAATCAAGTTGAAAGAGCAGCTTTTACAGAAGTAGTGTGAACAGTGTACTCCAAGTCCTCTCCACTCTCTGCCTTCAGATTGTCCATACAATTGCTTTATATGAACACAAAAAAGCCCCTTCTGGCATGTCCATCTGTTTGTAAAGACATTGAGCATGTTCAGATATATTTTTATGTGTTCTGAAAATTACATGCTGACTGCTAAGGAGTCTGCAGGCTTTCAGACTAATGGTGTAGTGTGGAGAAGAGAAACTAATCCTGACATAGTGTTAAGGACAACATTTAACAGAGGATTAAGGTATGTGCTCAGTTTTACTCCCACCTCAAATAGCTGAATTTCAGTTCCATATCCTTTTACTTACATTTGGCAACATTATCCTTACTGAAAAATTAGAGGAAAGTATTTATACAGTTTTTGGACCATATCTAGATTATCTTTAGTCACTGTTGCATAGCAACTTCACATCACATCTTATTTCCTTGGGTTTCTTTTGATTTACATGGTGGAAGAACCTTTCATTGCTTGTTTTCAATTGCTCTACTACTTGCACATAAATTTTGCTTTATCCATATACTTAGAGATGTCAAAGACCTAATTTCCCTTGTTCATTCTTTTCGTCCATTTATTATTAAATCTCTGCATATTGAATTGTTGGATGGGGCTTTGCCTGAAACATTTCTCTACACGTCCTGAGACACAGATATGCATATTTTCCAGCCACTTTATTTAAGGTTACTTTATCTAAGGCAGTAAACAAGTGTCCCCCTTGTTTACTGGTGACAGGTCTAAAATAATATACCTTTTATTGGCCAAGTGAAAATCTCCTGCATAACATTTTTAGGAACAGGAGGCCCTCATCATTCCTGTTTATATTTGCTCCCCATCCTGTTTCTGGGAAGCCAAAATTTACCACTAAGACCCATATTGTGGTAATGCTTATTTCCAAGTATATCTGATACCCAGCACTAAATTAGTAGAATCTTTTTAACCTCTCCAAGATTGTTTCAACCTAAATATAGTTTACATTATGCTTTTTCTCCTTTCTTACCTCTGTGGAGTCTACCATCCCTTTAATTTGAGATATGACCCCACAACAATTATTTGTTTCTACCTTCTTAAACACCATGTCCAGGAGTATCAATGCTATGTACCATCACAACTACTTCACCATGTCATTTCTGTAGTGTCTGCTATGCCTCTGGTGTTATTCCCATAATGTCTTGTTTCACCTCCTTCAATTCTATCTCTGGGTACTCCACTTTGTTGCTCAGGAATCTTGTATTAGTCCACATATTTTCCACTTGTCCTCTTTGGTGAGCATTCATCCATACTTCTACTTCAATATCCATAGGGGTCCTCTCTCCCATCAAATATATACCAGTTCTGATAACAATCCTTGGTGTGTAGGGGAAATTAATTTTCTTTTCCTATGCCATTTTCCCAAGTGTAGCGCAAGGAAAATAGTTCAACCTTTTTTTTTTTTTTTCCTAAACGTTACTTTTTGAGAGAGAATTTTTGGAAATTTCCTGCTAGATTTGAAGCCAGCAATATTTTCTATGGTTTGGCATTGCCCACAGAAACTGGATTCATTTGTCATTTCAAGGACTGGATGGCATTGACTGACAGTCTCTTGGTATTGGCAGCTTAAGTTCAGTCTATGATGCAGAAGACAGGGAGGTAGATCTGAGAGGTGGTGTATATCTCCTGAACACAATGCAATATTGGGCTCCCCAAAACACTGTAGATGAAATCATGTGGTGCTACCACAGAGTTAATAAGCCATGTCCCTTTCAAGCAGGACTCATTCATTTTGATGCATAATAAAATTGATGTTGATTGCATGGAAGGATCGGTTGCAGATGGTTTGGGGTAATATTCAATGCTTTTAACATGCTCTGAGACAAAATCAGTTGTTTTCATTTGTAGCAGTATATAAAAGTGTGATTTAAATATAGCTATACATTTATATGTAAGAGAATGGCTTGCTGCTGCTAGTGAAGTTTAAAAATTGTATGATTACTAATTATGGCTAATCTTACTTGTCTTTAGGTAAATCGTTGAGATTTCTTCAGGCATAATGAAAAAAGAGACTTCCACTTCTGCCTCAGGTTAAAGAATCTACAGATAAAGGTTAGTAAACCTTTAGAAAAAAAAAAGTCTTCTGAAAACTTCTACTAAATAAATCCAGATTTCACTTTCTCCAATCAGAAGTATCTGAGAGGGTATATAAAACCAGAGGCATGTGATAAAAACTCACTCCACCCTGACTGTGAGATAAAGGTGACTCCTTCTAAGTATAAGCTAATCTTTTGCCTTGTGTTTAAACACCTAAGTTGTTGCTTCTACCATTAAATTTCTTTAGGTAAATTTATGACTTATTGTATTTCATCTGGTGTAGGTGGAGATTAATCATTATTTAAATTTAAATGATATAACGGCAACATCTGTTACTTGGTAACACAAAAGTATGATTATATTCTGAGGTAGTTAACTATTTTCATAAGCCTTTTTAAGTAAATTACACAGCTCATTAGATTTAGAGTCACCTGTACCCTACACAGACTCTGTGTTAGTGGAAATTGCGTACACAAATTGCCTTGGGGGCATGTTTAACCTAAACTACACCTGCTGGGTCTGGCATGACTGGAAGAGGGCTGGTACCCACTTGAACTGCTGAGTCACAAGACATTATAGCTGGATTCAGAACGTGTCTGCATCTTGCAGTCTGCAATGTTACAACTGCAGTTGCCAGAGATTCAGACAGGACTGTCTGAAACATTTAGCCTTATAAGCAAACAGAGAGGTTGGAGGAAGAAATAGCTGGGTAATGAGGAGCTGGTGAAACAATGGAAATCCATATGACATTTAAGATGTGTGAAAATATACTTATCCATAGAAATGTAGTCATCTGAAATAAAGGGACCAAGAAATCTAGAGGGATCCCTGGAGTAACATGATAACAGGAACTTGTGGAAACACAGGACAAACAAGATAAACTGTTGAGCAAACAAGATAGTGTGTTGGGTTCCCAGCTTCTTTAAGAAAGCTTACCTTTTCTGAACATGCAACAGAACATGGATGGCATCCCTACACTGTTTGCAGCATTTCAGGTTGAGTCATACATTGCTTTTTTCTTCTCCATTGCCGCTGATGAGAAGAATGACACTGGCCACACAAGGCTCAATCGTATCATGCATAAAGTGCATCACACACCCCAAAACCATTGAATAGCTGACTTCTGTGATCTCTGTGTTACAGAAGTTTGTGTAAAAAAGAGATAAGACCTGAAGGGGTGTGAGAATGAAGCAAGTCATGTCATTGAAGATCGAGAGTTGGATATTGCATCTTGTGGGAAGGTGTAAGCAGGAAGAGAATTACCATTTTGGGCCCTGATTATTTATGTATGTTCTGTAAATTTTGATAACTTCTCTAACCTATTTCTTGTGTACATGTGTCACCTGCAGATTGTGACATTCATTTCTGGCAGCAACATCTGAACTCAAAACCACCAATGAACACCAAAGTGTTAGAGTATTTACACAGAATCAACCACTGTACTCCATGTATTCTACTATACCTTATCTTCTCTGTTTGCTAGTGATATTTCTTCTCTCATCTTTCCCTGAATGTTTTTAATTCGTAGCTTGGATTTAGAGCTGAATAACCAAGGTGGACATGGATAAGCATAAACAGTTATTGAGACCGACACAAAATCAAACAGGGTCTCAGCTGTACTTCTTGTGCTCGATTTATAATTTTTGTGCTCTATTCTATCAGGAAGTGCTACTAAATCAAAATTATTTTCCCATATTGCAACAAGTAAGATAATTTTTAAAAATCTTTTTTTGATAAGGCATCTTCTAAAAAATCACCTCTAGTTAATCAAAATATTCAAAACCCAATACAAAATAATCTTTTCACTTAAAAACAAATCTCAGAAGTAACACTTCAGGTTAATTCTGCACTCTACCTTCAGTTGATCAGAGTCCATTATAATCACAGTGAACTGGGAGTTAAATGACACCCTGAAAATTTCTGTCCTTCTGTTAGCAAAATTCTTCTTATCATGTATAAAAATATACAAGGATAAGACACATTATATTATTTAGCACATGAAGGTCCCAATCTTCACTTTATACTTACAGTCAAATCTAAATATTAAAAAAAAAAATTAATCAGACACATTTAACAGAAACATTTTGTGTGATACAACCGAAAATCGCTGAAATACCTGGAGCCACAGAAACTGCATGTGGAAATCCACTCTGGGCCATAACCAAGTAACTAAGCATATTCTTATTGTAAAATATTTGAAATAAACAAGTCTTACTGAAAAAAAGAAAAGTGTTGGGCATAGCTAGCCTGTGACTAGTCACAAAACAGAGGGTTTCTGACTGGCATGTCTTGGAAATCTATCAGACTTGCCACCTGGCTGTGGTTTTTTTTTTGTTTGCTTGTTTATTAATTAATGTTATGCTGTTCTTTTAATGCACATATCTTAGAAATGTATAATAAGAGATCATGAAGACATTTGGCAATGTTCATAGAATGAGTACTACGCTGTCTCAACAAAATGAAGGGCTCTGTTAAACTGCAGCTGCCCCACTGCCTCTCCGGGATGCCTCTGCACAGGGACAGGTTAGGCAGGCAGAGTCAGATGCTGAGATTCACTTCCCCTAGCTGTACACAGTGACAGAAAATGAACACTTGGATAGGTGCCTCGCCAGCAAACTAAAAACTTCAGTAATCATTGCTTAAAAAATCTCAAACTCAGCTTGAGGATCCTTCAGAACTTATCTACAATTAAAATTAGGGAGATGCATAATATTATTCAAGGTCTGTGTTTAAATTTCAGAAATGGAGATGAGTGTCAAAAATTTGGTTTAAATCATGTAAATGTTTAGAAATAAGTAACTGAATATATTCAAAATACTACACATAACTCCTCAAGCCCACACATACACAAGCATTTGCAAAAAATGTCCACATGCATGAAATACTTTCTAATATCTTCTTAAACTATAGAGTGAAAAATAAAAAAGCAGAACAAATTCTGTATGCAAGTACTGATGTCTATCAAGAATTTTTTGAAAATATATTCTAGAGTTGGCCACACATGATGGACACTATCCCTGATGACTATTTCCTTAAACATTTTACTAACAAACATATAAAACTTTTATTGCTTGTTTCACGTACAAAACCCCTCATTTTTTAGATTACAGTCACTGACACGTATGCAACTATGTGGAAATGTATTTATTCAATCTATTTTGATTTAAGTGCTCGTCTACTCTCTTTCTGAGACTCTAGGCAAATGAATATCCAAGATGTTCATACTAATCAACTACCTAGTTTGATATTCAGTCCCCAAACACTCAGTAAACAGATCCACCATGGAAAATGACAAAAAAGTATTAAAAAAAGGAGCCATTACTAGGGTAGATTATAAATCTGCAGTATGAACCTCCTCCTGTATTCTCTTTCTATTTTACACTATACTTTGAACATTCCGATATAGTTAGGACCACACAGTTTGTATTTTTTTATATGTTTTACATAACATTTGGGAAAAAGAAATCTCTGAATTGCTCTCTCTCATGAAGATGACAGTGTGCTTGTATTGAACAGTGTTAAGCTTTACTACTGCTTTGCTGATTATTGAAAATCTATATGTCCTTTGGGGGGAGAGGAGGGAGAGAGGTATTGTCAAAACAGTATGGATGAGGTTAACCTTAAACTTTAAATCACCTGTAAGTTGTTTATCTAGCCAAATTTCATCAACTGGAATGTGATCCAGTTGCCTATATACAGGTCTCTACTTCACCTTACAGCATATGAGACATCTGCAAAAGGCTAACAAATACAAAGCAGTACTTAAAGGACATCCATACCCTTTGCAGTGGCAGGTAAGGGCCAGACAGGGTGAGATGCAACATCTAAAACTGACCTTTTGGATTCCTTCTACAACTGATGGAAAGACAGAAGGAATTTATTTTATGGAAAGTTGAGTTGTCTTTCAGAAATTACTAGCTATTTCTATTTACTGTGGAGTAAAAGTAATTTACCGACTTGGGTCAGATATCCAGATTTTATCTGGCTAAAATTAAGTACAATTGAGTCCAGTCTCAAGGCATTCTCACTGCCTTTACAGACCTTTTCTAAGGATCGGATATATGTTTTTACCTAGTTAAAACAGTCCTAGTAACACAACACACATGTAATATTGCTTCAATGTGTTGACTAAACCCTTTCCTGCTAACCTCTGTTTACCTTAACTTATACTAGAGCATTAGTCAAAGAATTGAGCCAGCCAGCAAACATGGATAACTTTTAAAAAATCTTTTCCTGAACTGCAATTTATTGGTGCTTACAGAAATAGAGTTTGGTAATACTAGATTTTAAATCTGAACACATGTTAAGAGGCCACAAAAATATGCATGGCCAATGCATGGTGACCTCTGAAGCTTCTGAAAAAAATCAAAATAATTCAACTTTAAGGTCACAGACATGTTCATACTGCCCAATTTATTTACGTAAAATTTCCACAAAGTGTAACAGACTATTTTTGTTTGTATGTCACTAGGTGATAATGAAGTACAATGCACGAGATCTTGAAATGTCATTTCCAGCTTACTATTGAAATATAGAAAATGATAGCAGCTAAAATGCCAATTGATCTTGCCATTTTTCTATATTGGTACTTAAATAATCACAAGTTGAGCTGGAAAACATTCCACTGGCAACAAAAGGGATGTGCTATTGGATTGCCATGAATATGAATACTTCATCTTAAAAGTAATAGCTTTGCCTGGACCTGTTTCAAGTCCTGAGGATGGTTTTAAACTCACATTTCTACAAATTCTTGTGAAGAGAGGTCTCTGGGAATTGTTAAGTTTCAGCAGTACCTAATTAACACTCTCATGCATGCACAAGTGGAAACTGTATTCCAAAACATTTTTCCTTTAGTCTTTGAGTTAAAACGTTTGTCTTTGCATAGGGATTACTACTCACCACCAATTAAGATTCTTGGGAGCATTCATAATTATTTATTTTCTTGAAGTTATAGGAGAAAAATGACCGATAAAAATTGAAGTGGTATATTAATTTCAGGTAGCTTGTGATGGTGAATTTTTAAAACCTTGTACTGGTAAGTTGAATGATCATATATTTAGAGTGCAAAAGAAATGAGGTCTTCAGATTAATTCTTGGCTAGCAGAAGGCTTGGGGTTATCATACAGATGAACAGAAAGACTACCTTGTTTGTCAAACCTCAATATATTTCCTTGATGGAACTGGGATGTTGGGAATGGCCCAGGGAAATTAAGGAAACTTTCAGTTCCTGCTAAGGAAACTTTTTTCCAAGTAGAGGCACAGCTGAAGATCTGTTTCATTGTCACAGTATTTGTCTTTGTTCCTTAATATCTTCTCTCTTCTGTACCTTCTCTGTTTCAGTTTTCCTTTCCATTCTGTTCAATTGTTTACCTTCTTCCCAGTGTATCAGTTTTTCCCTCTGCCTTCCTATATATTATTATATTATGTCTTCCTCCATTTTTAGATACATTTTTTTCTAGTTCTTATCCTTTAGTTCCACTTTTCTTCATAGTACCTTTATCCTTAAATATCAAAAGCCATTATCATCATTATTCAGAGAATGAGTATCAGCAACTTAATTTGCCTATATACTGGCATGTAACATCTGATCTTCCTATTATATTTCTCTTTGATTTTTCTCCAAAGATTTTGAGAACAAAAAGAAAATTGATGTGATATTTAAATAAATGTATGCATATCTTATTAGCTTTATTTGCATTAGCTGAATTCATGCTTTAATGTTCGCACATCATCTATAGAAGTAATAGGAAAACTGTTTTCTTACTAGCTATTATGAGTAATATTTGCAAGTGGCTGTAAATCCATTGTCATAATTCATTCTAAGATGAAGGATGAAACCCCAAACCTGATATTTCTTTCAAATCAAAGAAGACCAAGATGGTTTGATTGGGCATTTTCAAGAGGGAAGGAAGAGAAAATGTCTTTGGGTTCTTTTGCAGTTAGAAAAAAAGTCACATACATAACGAATCTGAAATGTTATTTTATTTTTTATTAATTTTAAACACCCAAATCTTTTCTGAGTAGGCATAAAGGACAGCTGCTTTACTTATAGAATTTGGATACTGAAAAGACATTTAGCATGAAGAAAAAGGACATGTTTCTTTTTAGGATATGCAAAGTCTAGGCTTGATTTTAAGCATTACCACAGATATTCCACATGAACAGGAACAAGTGACTTTGGTAATAGTTGTGCAGATGGATGTGGGCTCCTTTTTCTGCATTTGAAGATGTTTAAATACAATTCAGGTTCAGACCATTAGGATGGCACTGAACTTGCCTTAATACACCCTTCCTTAGAGACCATCTTCATGTAAATCAGAATTGGGGAATTTATCCATATGGTGCATACAGCCTATGGCTTCATGTAAAACAGTGCAATTGGTAATTAAGCAAGACAATTTCTTGCCATTAAGGAAGTAAAGCCCAACAATGCATTTGAGTTAATTCATGATAACACATTTTTCCCTTATTAAAGGCATTTGAAACTCTGAAGGTTATTCAAAATATCAAATCTCAGTCTAACTTTAGCAGATTAAGCTAATTGGCTTGTTTCCCTTTATAGACAACAGAGGGGATGATTTATAATAGGAGCCATAGACTTCCAACCCAAATGTTAAATAAATATAATGAATACTACCTATTGTATCTTTCATATTTGTTGGCTCACACTGATCTTGAAAGTCTACTCAGGGATCATAATTTTCTTTTTTCTCCAAAAGATGCCTGAGAAGAGGACTGGATGGAAATCATATTTTTATCATGGGAAAAGCATACCCATAGTGTAGTAATTTCAGAGTCAATGAGCCTGTGTGCCCAACAGAGAGGATGAGATGTCACTGCCTCACCTGAAGCCCACGACAGCATTCTTTCAGCTGTCCCAGGACCCAACACATCAGACATGGTCTCCCACATGAAAAGATAACACCTGGGACATCTGAAAAACGCTTGCAGATTCAAGGAATGGGAGTCCACAGCACAAAAAAATCTGGTGTACATAAAAAAACCTTTTCCCTTCCTGTTAACATCTCAATGTCCCTACAAAATAGACAGCCAGCCAGAGTTTTGGTTCAGAACAAACACACTTCATTTCCCTTACAATGTAACGTCATGCTTGCATAAAGCACTTTGGTATTTTTAACCTAGTGACTCTCCTTCATTGGGTTTTTCAGCCTTCTTGAAGCTTCTCTGTGTTGTGAGCTCTTTGACGTGCCAGCAATTCAGCTGCCATAACAAAATGCAAAATTTTAAAGAGCTTGTTTTTAAATTAGTGTCATCATGAGATATTCATTTGTAAATTGCTTATTTATCATCTGACATAGATTTCCATGATAATTCTCAATTACTTTACTTATTGTTCTTACAGGACAGTGAAGTCATCAGAGGGATGATGCACATAAGCACAAAATCAAAGGAACCATGTCAAAAGTGAGGAAAAGTATACAATATGTATATGCCTCAAATAACCAAGAATAACGCTGTTACCAGGATTACAAAATGAAAAGAAGTCACTTTTACTACGGTTAGATAAAGATCTTGTCCACTAGGATCCACAGACCAGGATCTTTCTGAACGTGAAATTTCTTTTCTCATCAGAATTTGAAAATGTCCTTCTTTTCCAACCAGAATACAAGTTGAATATTCCCACAACAGGTTCTAGTACCTCTAAATTTTTGATGTGTCATGAGAAGTTTAGTTTATTTTTTCCTGTTCTGATTTCAAAGGATTACTGATATTTTGTAAAAACAAAATACAGTACCAATATTGGAAAGATATTTCAAATACAAGTTTCTTCCTGAAAACATAAGCATGGAACTATGTAACTTTTCAAGTATTTTCAACATAGGGAGAGGAGATCAGAAATAGGAGAAAACCAGACACATTCTCACAATCGCTTTTTAATTTCAACATAGTGTTGTGGGGTTTTTTATGCTATTTTTATCATTCTTGAAAGTTCTAATTGTCACTGAATTTTGCTTCCATCCAGTATGGAAGAAAAGATTATGGAAATCTCCACCCTTCTCATTAGATGTATGAAATTTTTCAAAACAGTGTTTCAGGTTAAATTTTCAGTCTGTAAAGGTAGGGAATTATTTTGTTATGCGCATTCTTGTACAGTGAATATTTAATGATTTCTGGGTTAGTGTTTCTGAACATAAAGCTCAATGGAGGTAAAACAGGAAAAAATCACCGTCCAGCTGTTAACAAAAGCCCGGTAATAGTGTGAATAAAGTTAGTTTGTTCAAAATTGTAACATTATTTAGCTCAGCACTGACAGAGCTATCTAACCTTGCCATGTTTTTTAGAACATTGAAATCCAACAGTGAATTAATGAATGAGAAATTTCTTTTACGCAGCCAGTAATAATCTGGCAGAGGACTCTAATGCATAGTAAATGGTTAGTCTTTCTAACCTAACACTTGAAGAGCATGTCATATAAGAAAATCAAGCTGAATGGATGATGTAAAATCTGTGACTATCTCATAAACAAGAATGTTTAATTTCAAAATGCTAGTTTTAGGTAAAGAGCAAGGAAAATACAGCAAAATCATGTTTACACTTGTTTGTAAAGCCTTTAGTTCAAGGTAAAGATAATTCAAGGCTCCAGAGAGGTTTTTTTCTTAATATTAACCCAAGCACAGAATTTGTTCTAAATGCAGAAGAAAAGACTTTATTAGGGTACTTGTTTCCTTTTAATTGATTTTTTCAATAACCATAACCACTAGGATATAAAATTAAATTCTGAAAACCATTTATTATATCTTAATTAAATACCAAAGACAGTTGGAACATTTTTTCTAAGATCTAATAACAAGTTAGCCAATTAAGATGTTAATTCTGAAATAAAAACAAACTCTGTCCTGTGATTTGCACAGCATCTCTGAGTTTTGGAATTGTTTATGTGATAAGTGACTGAGAACAATCTCTGATTTAAAATACTTATTTACATGTTTTCTCCTCAATATTCAAACTCTTCATGTCTTTGTAAGTGTATGAGAGAGGATTCACTTGTAAAAGGATCAAACAGGGAATAAATGGATTAAAATATTTTAATGCCTCTAACCAGTAGTTGTGAAACTACTTAATTAGGAGCAGTGAGTAGAATCTATCATTAATATTACTTTAGAATTTAAGATTCATAGACAGAGGCTAGGCATCTGAGGTGTTAAGACCTATACAGGCACAGGCCTTGTGAAATCCTCAGATATAAAACCAGACACAAGAGTAAAGCAACATAAAAATATATGAAGATAGGAGGATACAAATAAACAGTATCATGAGGTAATATGATAGCTGATGTTTTTAGTGTGTTAACTATTGCCATGTTTTTAGAAGGAACATGGAGGGGAATATCCAAACAGAGGTTTAAAGGAGAATGAGACATTTTGTGGATCTTGATAGGCAGCACATCCCAGCTGTAATAGGCTGTCAAGCTGAAAAGTGCTTTGCAGAAATCATATCTCTCCCTGAAATACTCATGGACAGAATTCATAAACATTACTTATTACTGTTCCTCATCATTTGGCACAGAATAAGGTTAGCATTTCATCTGAAATTAATTTTTCTCTGGCATGAAAAAAATCAACAATAACAAAAGAACACCACCCAAAACAGTCAAAGAAATGTCTATTGGAATTGCTTACAGCTGCTGTGTCTGATTTGAGAACCCATTTAAATTCCATCATTAGAATAGTTATGAGAACTATATTCCCAGTGTGATACAACCATAATGAATTGAATCACAAGAGAGGAGGGAATTGACCACCAAAAAAAAAAAAAAAAAATAGGAAGGTAAAATTTTCTAGCTGTACAGTTCTGTAGCTGTGGTATTGAAAACGATTTAATTTGTAGAACTTTAGAAAGTTTTTTTACTCATAGAGTTTTTTTTCAATACTTTGAAAGCTCATGGATTATTAGGGCTGAGGACTTCTCCTATTAAAGTTCTTTTCTATCAAAATAAAATCTTGCACTTTTTTCTAAAGTGAGTATTTTAATGAAAACTTGTTGGTAATTTCAATAAAAATTATGTGGCAATTTCATTAATGATTACTGATCAGTAAATTTCTTAAAAACAAACCAAACCAAAACAAAACAAAACAACTGGTTTGTTTTGAACAATCTAAATGAAGTTTCCTGTTTCTTGACTACTGATACAGATTATAAAACAGCCATGTACAACCTCAGTCTGTTTTTATAAAATTAATTTCCAAAAGACAGCAGATCAGAGAATACCCTTGCAGACAACCTGCAAGAGTCTAAAACTAACCTTAAAAGTCACTTGCCCTTTACTGGTATTAAATACTCACTTGTTATTAACATATAAAATGTTAGCAACACTGCATAAGACTGTGAATTTTGCCTTAAGATCCCTGTGGGAGAGGGTCACCATTAAAACTGCTACATACAGGAACCTGAAGTTTCTCTTCTGAGATGCACAGATACCAACTGATTGAAAGTTTTGAAGTTTGTACTCTCCAGGACAAGCCTGGCTGGGGATTCCCAATGCTGGAAGGATTTTCAGGCACTTAATTTCTCATAGTCAGTGGGGAAACATTCAGTCTCTGTTTAGTAGGCTCAGCTGTCCCTTGGCACATCTAACTGACAGATGTTTTTCAAGGCAGAAGGCAGCAAAATATGCCAGAACCTGCCTCTGATCCCAGAGAGAAGGTGCAGGAGCATGTAAGAATGTGAATTTACTATACTGTTTCTGGAAAAAAAGGATTCAAGGTGAAGAATTCACTTTCATGAACATGAATAAATTCCTGTCCTTGAGTAGACTCCCTCCATAGACCTCCTCCCCTTTTAAAGAATAGGTGTCCATTAAACCAGTACCTGAGGAAGCACTTCCTATCTGCCCACTCAGCTGAAGAACAATTACACCTTTTTGCACAAGAAGCCATCTGAGAGTGATATGCTGGCAAAGGTTTATCTTCCCTGATTCTCCTCATATAAGGGATGTTTGGATGTATTCACTCCAAATACCCTTTATTGGGGACAGCAGAGGGCAATTTACTTCACCTAAGAACTGAATCACCCTGTGTACATGCCTGCACTTCACCATTGACAAAGTGAGCTCAGATCAATTTAGCACTGGCCTTAGGTGAGATAAATCTTGCTCTTCTCCATCAGTACTATAAAATGTCCAGATAAAATCTATTTGAATTAAGAATTAAATAATGACATAAAACCATTACTGCTTATTTTGAAGAGAAATAAGTAATTTTCTCTGATATGTATGACTCAAGGTTCAGACAATACCCATCTCAGAGAATCAAAGAGGTTATATCCTGAACTCAAGATGGGCTTCAATCCTTGAGAAATGCAATAGTCAAGTACCACTTACTGTAAGAAATCCTTGGGAAAAAAAAAAAAAGATGGTTTCCCTGCCTGGGATATATATCCTGACCCTGGGTAGATTCCTGGGCACTTCAGAGGAGAGCTCAGAAGATAGATGTGTGGTTTCAACTGGTTGGTTGGAAACACCTTTACCACATTTCTATGTGTGTGACTTCCTGCACCTCCCAACTGAATTATTGTTGTTGAACAAAATGCAGGCTCTGTGGTACCTGCTGCTGTTTGCTACTGCTGCTGTTCCCAGGGTGCATTTTTGGCCCTATAGTTTTCATTTGGGAGAGAGGAGTTAATGCTTTGTGGAGTATGAATCATTTAGTCTTCTGGCTACAAGAGCACAACCAAAATGAAATAGCAAATTGTCACAGAGCTTCTGGCTGCCAGTAACTGAAATTGGCATATTAAGTTCAATGTAGTGTAAAATAATGGGGGAGATGATTAGAAAACACTAATTACCTTTACCCAAGCCCTTGTACTGGGAGATCCCCTGTGACAAGGACTTATGGAGCAGCAAGAAATAATTAGATTTCTGACAGAGCAATTGCTGCATAAGTAATTAAGCTATCTATTCTCTTATTATTGCTACATAATATCAGCTATATATCTTATAGTAAAAATAAAAAATATACATAAAGCTTCTCAAAAGTTTCAGCTAAGAGATGACAGCTTCTGACTCAGTCTGTCTTTGATTTTTGTTTTTAAAGAAAAAAAACAACTGTGTATTCATTACTCTCTTTTTATGTAAGGTGATTTCAAGTAATTTGCTATAGACAAAACCAGACAAACAATCTGCCATTAGTATTTCGGTTTCTGGACACTCATTTCTATGCAGGAGTTTCTAGATGTTTGTATAAATATTTGTGGTCAGAACAAGTGACTGAAGAACATATTTTAGCATATTACTTCTGCTTAACCCTGCCCAAAATCTCTATTAAGTGTACAGCTAACATCAAGCCCTGCATTTTGTGACAGTCATGCTCCTCAAGATATCGGTGAGCTGACAATACATTACAGTATAATTTTCATCATGTCAGTAATGCTCAAGTAAAATCAGGTTTTGGGGGGTTAACATGCACTTTTTGTTTCTCAGACAACCCCCAGGTGATGCACATTTGGCTATGAAAATTTAACTGATTTAGCCAAACCCTGAAAGCTTTGAACACATGCAGACTTTGGAAAATGATTCAAACTGAAACATATTTAACTTACTTTGGTTTAACTGCTAGAATACAAGGAATAACTTTCCTTTTGGTAAGCATTAGTAAGGCTATATTAAAAATCAGCTCAGCCAATCATATCTAAAAGGAGTCAGCATCCAAGATTAACATTGATTTGTGCATATCAGCACTTAAAGACAAAGAATATTTAACAGCATATTAGTTAAAACGTATTAAATCACCATGTTTTATAACTATACATTTTCCCAGGATAGGGATGACTTACTCATTATGATTCAGCCAGTCTCCGCTTCTTTCATTGTTACTAATCAACATGAATAAATGTTGAAGAATATGACCCCTTAGTAAATATAGATTTTATTTTATTAACTTTGATTTCCTAATTAAAATATTGTTAATTTAATCCGTTCTGTTATTATAATGTTTCTAATTCATAGGAAAAAGATCAATGGAATTGGGTTTGGGCTTTATTCCTTGAAATAGTACATGTTCTTTTTATCTTCTTTTCCTGAAAGTGGTATCTTCTTGCCAAGATTTATGATGCCTTTTCAAGGCAGTAGTGAACTGAATTCCACCAGAATGAGGTTTAGAGGGTTTTGGTATTTCATCCACGTTATCAGTCGCCTTCAACCTTAACCTCTGGAGACACAATGGCTTCACTAGAAACTATCAATTCAGCCATAGCGAGGAGGAAATGTGCTGCTGTGTGTGATACTTTGTCATTTTAATAGAGTGATAGAAAAATGAATTACATCACAAGTTTACAAATCAGAAGTTTTCATTACTCTGAGTAAGATTCTTCCATAGTCACTCAGCAGTGTTAGTGAGATGGGTTCCTTGGTATAAATCTCTGCTGCATGGGTAATGTTTTTATGTTCAGATCTTCAGGGTGTTTTAAGTACTCCTAAATCATCTCAAACATGGAGTTAGACAAAACATCTCTCTGTCTTTCTCATTCTCATTTTCCTTCTCTAGCCAAAAAATGGAGCACGTGTAACAATAGCCAGCAAGGTTGGGACAGCTGAATGAATACTGTCCTGATGGTCCAGTATTTCTTTCCCTTATCTGCCACACACATTTCTCCTGTTTATTGATACAAAGGACCTCTGTAAGTAGGATGTGAACAGAACTGATGGCAGATTTGCCAAGAGAAGAGACTGTTCCTGGACCACATGATCTGGCTCTTTTTCAGGAGGTGGTAACAAACTCCTGGGTCTTCCCCTCTGATAAATACCTTCTCTGTATCCAGATGTGTGTGTATTTTTTGTGTGCATGTTTGCAGTGAGTCAAAATTCCTAGTGGCAGACTCTGGGACGATGCAGATAAAATAAGAAAGGGAAAAAAAGAAGTAATGGAAAACAACATACTCACATATTACAGAGAAAGATAAAAGAAAAGAAACAGCTCTTAATGGCTAATCAGTACCTTACAGCAAACCTCTATTTGTCACAGTGTTAATTTTAAAGGAGTAGAAATAGGTTTTGGGGTTTTTTGGACAAACATATACCAAGCTTTTAATGGAGATCATTTTAGACTCATTTAACTTCATTAACCAAGTCTGTAACTGTTCTAAATTAGAAAATCTCAAGGATAATACTAAATTTCACCCTGTTCCAAATGCCTTTAAATCTTTCTAGGAATATATACTGGATCACATTTTCAGTCTTAGTTTTAATGTTTTAAATAGTTTCCTTTTGTCATATAGTCTACAGAGAATGGTGAAATAACAATGCTGGAATTTAAGATCTTAATTTCTTTTCACCTATTTAATTCTTGTTTTTGAGAAGAAATGATCTCATCCTTTCTCAGTCTTAAATACAAAATTGTTTCATTGTACCAAGAGTATTTTTAATTCATTTTCTTAGACTTGAAAGAGACTTTTTCATCCTCAAAGTAGGATCACCTCAGAAAATTCTCTGTGGGCATCGTCTATCACTCTCAGAAGACATATTTGAAAAGAACAATCTTAAGTGAACCATCCACAGACTTCTCCTATTCTGAGTTTTAATAAGCTGTTGGATAGAATAGAGCCTTAGAGTTGAAAGTAAAACCAGATGAAAATATTTCTTGTAAGAGAACAGAGATGCACCCAAAATGGACACAATTTGCCAGTAATGCCACTGACTTGATTTCATGCAGAACTGCAAGTATGTGTCTATTGATAAGGAGCTGTCTTTGAGATCGCCTATTTTTCAACTGTGTAGATTATCTCATGGATTTGTCCTTTCGCAATGAAAATAAGTCTTATATAATGCTTCAGGATTCTTTGCCAGTTCTTTTTCCATACTTTTCCCCACGTCTAATTTCAACTGGGAGAATAGAAATCTTATGTTATTCCAAAGTGTAAAACCTATTTTCCTTTCATACTGAAAGTTGTCAAAGCAGATTGACAGTAAGCACAACTCTTTAAATATATAAATAGTAGTCTTAGAAAGACAGGGAATTAACTGTTTCATTTGTTCACATAGATAGGACAAGAAGTAATGGGCTTAGAAAAAGCAGTTGAAAAAGGTAGGTTAAACATTAAGAAGAGTATAACGAGTAGTTAAGCATAGGAAACAGCTGCCTGAGGAGGCTGTGGAATTTTTATCTTTGGAAGATTTATCCAAATACAGATCAAGCATGAATTAAGTAGAGATGAACCTGCAGTGCAGAAGTGAAAGACTGGGATGACAGCCTGAGTTCCTAGTCAGTGTCATTTTCTACAATACTCAAGTGTATTGACTGACAGAACTACCTTCCCTTATTTGTTAATGCCAGACTTTGATAAGAAAGATCAGATCCTTCAGGAAGTAAATAATTTAATTGGACTCAGTCACGATTTGTGATGTCATGAGAAGGATATATTCATTAGCAGTGTCAACTAATTATTTGTTTCCTATTGAGCAAGAGTGTCTATTGAGATCACTGAAGTAACATTGCTTTATGGGAGTACTTGAATAATCAAAAGAGTCTGGATCATTATAGTCCAAAGGGCAACTCAGGTACATAGTAAAATACAGTGTCTCATTTGAGTTGCTCACTGTCTAAAGTAGTCATGAAAGACAGTTACAAAGAAAAAGCAAAGACATATAAATGTAATGACACATGAAAAATCACTAATAAATATAGTGCCAGTGCTACTATTAAAGCTCATATCTCCTAGGACTATGCTCAGCATTCATGTTCTACCCTTGTCTGTTCTTCCTTTTTACTCAAAGCAGTGCACTGCAGAAGGAATTTCCTTACAAAGACATCAACTTTAATTTAGGAGGTTCCTGAACCGCAGATCAGTTGTAGATTTAAGAATGTTCTGGGGGAATTTTGCTCCATCCTGACCTGGTGTCACTTTTTGCGAGTCATTTGCTTTTGGCCACTTCCAGAAACAACACATCAGTTGGATGGACCTTTGATCTGACCTGATACATCCACGTTTATTCTCTAATGTTATGTTATCAGATGTGAAGAACCTGAATTTCCTCTCAGAGATATATGTGTCTCTTACTGAAATAAATAGGTGTGCTCACTTGCCAATATGCACGCTAGGAAATCTTCTGATGTTTGCTTGAAACACCATGCCTGGAACTTTCTCCCATCCCTCATTACCTCCATCAGTATTAGGGACTGTGAAATTGGACTGTAAAGATGCAATAAATATTAGAAATGGATCAGATAGATACAAAAAAAAAAAAAAAAAAAAAGGAGGGGTTTAAAAAGAGAAAAGATTAAGAAAATCGGTTTGATTGATTTGCTTTCAGTGTAAGATGTTTGGCTCACTTGCCTCCCTAAAATACTCAAGCATAGCTTGTGGGGTCCTAACTTATGTTATTTCTTTTGTGGTTCATACCATATAAAGAAAATTATGCTCCTTTCAGTAATTACACAAACAGCCTTGGCTAGCAAATCTACTGTTTCCATCTGCAACAGAACACAGCTGGAGGGTCTCTGAGCTACAAGGCTGTCAGGTAAATGGAGACCACAAAGCTCCTTTTCAGAACTAAGTTATTCTTGACCCTCTAATCTGCTTTAACTTTAAGGACACTGGATATAGGAGGAAAGACAGCATTTCACTTCCTTAATTTCTTTTACAGTGCTAGAAAACCAAACTTTTTTTTTTTACAGTTAAGTTCTTTGTCTTTCAGGTGGCAATGAAGGTTCTGACTTCATGCTGCTAATTTCAGTGCATTTAATTAGTAGGTATATGATAGCTGCTTCCTTAGGCTACACATTGATTCCTGAACAAGAGAAATTAGAGAGAAATAAATGAGTAGGCAGCAGACAGTTGCCTCAGAGGAAGAAGCATTCAGGTGAGGCTGTAGCAGGCTCCAATCTACTGTGGACTGAAGAAAAAGGAATCAGACTTCTCATGCAGGCTGGAGTGGAATACCTATACTCTGAAAGTATTTTTTCTCCTGCTTATTTTGTCCTTGGAGGAGAGATCTGCGCACTTATATTACATTTCTCTTCCACACTTTTGTCAAAGTTTATCCACTTAGAACTATTCCAGATAGAAGAATTTTGGCTGATTAATTTTTCCCTGAAGCAGTAGAAATAACCAAAAATGATTTTAAAGCCTATTTCAGGTCTGCAAAGTTTCATATACTCATTTATTTTACAAGAACTTTTCCACCGGTTGGACTTGTGCAAACAGAGAAAAAGGCATGTTAACCCACACCACACAGGTTATTTTCAAGGGGGGGAAATCGTTACATCTGCAGTGAGAGCTTTCTTTGTCTAACAGACATTTTTACAAGTCTCATGAAAGATCTCTTCTTAAATTATTGAAAAGAACTTATTTTCCTCAGTTCATCTATCTTGCTTTAATTTTTCCTTCAGTAATAGTTTTACCTTTTGGTTGCCAACCAGATTTTCTTTGTATATTCCTGAGCTTCCTATTAGCCAAATTTGGAGACTTCCTGGAACTAATGGTCCTCCACATTTTATTCTCCCTCCTTATCCTCATCTCTATTACCCTCTACTTGGCTCTTTCTGCTGCAACATCTGTGAGAATCAGAATCAATAACAATGTCCTCCAATCTACCTCCTCAGGAGCTAAGCAGGTATCTTTTACTAGGAGAGGTGATTTGTGAAAGTTAGAGAATACGTGGGCTGTTCTGAACAGAATAGGTACTGTTTCACTGGGCCTTTTGCCCTCTTGCAGAGCTTCACTTGACCTGCTTGTGATCATCACCCTGCTAGAACTGGTGTCCTCACCTCATCCACATTCAACTGGACATGCCTTGCTAATGATGGCATGGTTAAGAGGGTTCCCTTATCCTGAGGCACAGACTTTTGCACATCACAGAACAGAGTGAATTCTGAAAATGCAGGATGTGGTTGCTAATCTTTGCAAGGACATTCAAGGGCATAGTCATCAAGTCCTGATTGCACTTCAAAGAAGCATGGAAACTCTGTGGGATGCCCTGTAGTTCTAGATTTACCATCTCTTTGCTGTAGATATTGTAACCAAGAGATAATTTTGTATTAATTCTGTAAACCCTGGAGTGAATAAATATCTAAGAGCCATGTGGAGATCAAATAAATTTTGGTCATGTTTCTCCAACTGGACAGCTGAAAATCAAAACCAGTACTAGAACGTAAGGATATAATTCCATCTCTACTAGATTTTTTTACTGTTTCTGTTTAATTTTGCCAGTTTATACAAAAGGAAGTCCAGATAATCCTAATTAGCTTCTCTTTATTCAAACAAGGTGTCCTGGGTTGAGTGAGTGGTGGAGTTTTTGGTGGCAGGGGAGGGGGCTATCGGGGTGAGAAGCTTCTCAAAGCTCCCCCAGTTCCACGTCAGCTCCACTTCTGTTTGGAAAATTGAGCCAATTGGCTGCACCTCTGCGATAAGGTATTTAAGAAGGGACGTGGTGACGGGCAGTCGGACTTGTGAAGAGGAGTTGCTACAGCTGCATGAACACCAAGGTCAGTGGGGGAACAGAGGAAGAAAAGAGAGGGGAGGTGTGCCGGAGCAGAGACTCCCCTGTATCCTGTGGTGAGACGGCAGGGCGGCCCCCCCCCTGCCACCCATGAAGATCTACGGTGGAGCAGACATCGATTTATGGCCTGTTGCTCCTGCTCTGATGATCAAGGTTCTGTGCCCAAAGAAGGCCGGGGTCTCATGGGAAAAGGTAACCCCACTGCTGTAATTCAGTGCTGGGAAGATTGCAGCATGCAGGGGAGTCCCACGCCGGAGCAGCTCGGGAAGGGCTGCAGCTGTGGAAGGGAATCCAGTCAGAGGAAGTTAGTGACCCATGACGGAGCAGTGTGGGGAACGCTGCGGCCCGTGGGAGGAATTCATGTCGGAGAAAGTTTGTGGAGGACTGTCTCCTGTGAGAGGAGGACCACAATGGAGCAGGAGGAACAAGTTTCGGACACTCCCCTCACTGAAGATGAAGGAAGTGGCAGCGCTGACTGCATCCCCCATTCCCTGCCCCTGCGCCACTGGGGGAGGAGGTAGAGATATCAGGAGCAGAGCTGAGCCTGGGAAGAAGGAAGGGATGGGGGGAAGGTGTTCTCAAGATGTGGCAATGCTTCTCACTTACTTAATACCAGAGTAAATCTGACACACAATATACATACTGGAACATGAAGCATATGGAAGTCCCAGTAATCCTTGTAGATCAGTGATGCCTCTGGAATGCCATTTGGAAGCTGGAGATGTTGAGCAAGGCATTTTATCTCTATATACCTCTACTTGCCCTTCTCTTTTCCCTTCTCTCCTTAAGGTAGGAAATGTCCTACTGTCTTGAATTTGGAATCTCAAATATTTTGTAAAATTTCTGTCTTTTACTCTGTAGGTTTGTACAATAATTAATTTTATACTATTAAATGAAACAACCCAGTGACAGTTCCCTTGCCAGGCCTGCATCCGTATATCTTAACATTCTTCTATCCCAAAACAGAGTATCTGTGTCCAAACTGCCTCTTGATAACAATCCCTGACAGTGCTGTCACCCACACCATGTCTGAGTCCCATCTCAAAAATGTTACTTGCTATTGGATAAAGTAATGCCTAAAAAAAATAAAAAAATAAAAAAAAAAATAACATTATCCATTACTCTGGTACTGTTCTCTGAACCCATTTTATTTAGGACAGTTATAGTCAATATATATCATTTCAGTTGTGGTTTATAATTTCTACTGTATTATAAAAAATCATGTGACCTAGCACTAAAGTATTTAGTCATTTAGAGAGAGATTTTGGAAACCTTATAGATGAAAAATATCAGATAAGATTATCACCAAAGAGAGTTATCACAGAAGTTTGGTTCAAACATCAGAAACTAGTAGTCAAGAGGAGCAGGATGAAGGTGTACGTACAACATGAAAGAAACTTTCAGCTATTGGGGCCAAATATTACATAAAATGAGGAACAGCTGAAAATAACTTACAACCAAATTAGTTCTATCTACACAGTTAATGCTCCATATTTCTTTCAGAAATATATTCTGAAGTTATTCTGTTATGTGAATGTATTTTTTATTCTCTAATGAATCTTATCTGTAAGAATATCTCTTGGCATATGACCTGTGGGTGACAGAAGCAATAAGGACAGACAGATGGTGTCCATATCTTGATTAAGCTGAATAACAGTTAGATTAAAATAACATTTTTTTCACACTTGAAAGTCAGCACATTCATCTTTTTATTTGAGGTTAAATACAATTCATCAAGGTGCATGATGCAAATATTTGCTGAGCATTTAAAATGTTTTCCATGGACCAAAAAGCTCTGGAATGCTACAGTCACTAATGTCTTACCATCTTTCATCTCTGTCACAGGCAGGCAATGCAACTTCAGGAACTGCATAGTACTTCAAGAGTGGAGTGTTTATTGAAGGATATCTTTTCTCCTCCCTTTGGGGCTCTACAGGGTGATATATTTGATACGCACTCTCCTTGGCCACTCCATTTTCTGTTCATCTGAGCATAAAAGAGGTATTTTGATGAATCCATAGCTTCCAAAAATCACAGTATTTTTGGAAGACTACAGATTAAAAATAGAGGTAATTGTAAATGGAACAAAAATAACTAAAAGGAAGTGGAAATGTTGATTTCTTGTGATTTCCCATAGAGCTACTGTGTGTCTTTGTGACTTTAGTTGTTTCCGTGTATTTGGAAATAAAATGAAATAATACTGCACTTCACAGAACAAGGGGGAATCAGTATGCATTTGTGGGGTAACAAATAAATATCCATTACTAGATGAAGGTTGCCATGTGAGCCCATTGCCTTTCAGTAACAGTTGCTCTTCCTACACTTGGATTGTCCTTTTATAACCTTCTCAGTTGAGTGGGCAGCCCAGAGCAACTCCAGGATCAGAGCACGAATGAAAGTATAAATCTTATCCTAGTTCATTTTCCTGCACAGCTTCACAAGAGGA
The DNA here is from genome assembly GCF_018691265.1 of Tyto alba. NCBI lineage: Eukaryota > Metazoa > Chordata > Aves > Strigiformes > Tytonidae > Tyto > Tyto alba. The sequence continues at coordinate 9,656,742 of NW_024881282.1, forward strand.
GTTACTTCATAAACCGTTTATTTCAGAGATAGCTCTTTCCCTTTTGAGTGCTCTGAACCACCTGTACTTTTCAAAATCTTGCTAAATGTCCTTTTCCCTATGTAAATGATGTACAAAAAAGTACCCAACAAAGTCCTCTTGTAAGATATGGGTTTGTCCTAGCGTCACATCTATCCCACATTAGTACCTTAGGCTGTTCTCCACAGAACTAACCAACAATCCTAGCTCTGGAGCAACAGTTATATATTCGTAGTCAACAGAGCCAAACATCTGAAACCAAGAGAGCACAGAGCACATCAAGATTCTGGAAAACAGAGCTTTAAATCCTTACAGGAACTCAGGCCATCATTGGACAATGACATTATTGTCCTGCATCCAATCTATGTCAAGGAGCCTTCCTGCAAGTTCCCTGCTTTTTCTTTTCATTTTTTCTTTCCTCTCTGTTGCAAAGCCTAAAGTTTATCTGATAGCAGAAGAATAATATTTTTATAAGAATGAATATTTTTGAGGAACATAACCACTCTACAACATCCCACACTCTGCACATGAGTCTTGCTGCACTGCAAGGACATAAAACAGTCCTCTCTCCTGACTAAGGGTGACTCAAAGCCAAATAGAAGTCCTCAGTAGACAAAACTAGTTGTTTTATTTCTGGTTTATAGATGGTTTTAATACCAAAGTTGAACCAAATCTATTAAAAGAGGATGGGAGGCTCCAGATCCTTGAGATCTTCACAGTGCAAAGCCATATGTAGAGACACTGCACCACTCCAGCTGTCCTCAGCTGTCTGATAAATCCATAGGAATGCTCTGGCTGGGTGAAATTAAATAAGTTCATATCTGTCTCCAGCAGCTACTGTCTGGGGACAAGTTAACCTATGTCTGAGTAGCCACTTCTCAGCCATTACCTTGGAATCTCTGCTAATAAACAAACACAACAGGAAAAAAAAATCACTACACTTCTCTTATTTCTTTGTAAACACTTCTAGTTTATGGTACATTTTTCACAAAGAAATTGTACAGTACTGCCGCAGGCATGGACACACAGAAATTGGTCCAGTAGAATTAAGGATTTTTGTTTCATCTTCAAACAGTTTAGACTTCTGAGAGAAGCTATCATTTTCAGTTTACGGAATGGAAGTCATATACTGAATAACAACTTTCTTATAATAAGGTTTGACAACTCTCACTGTAGCTAGAAACAGGTATTTTTCACTGAATAAAAAAAAAAAGCCAACTCTCTCTAGACCTTGCTTTTTTGAAGACATAAGTTTTTTTGCTCCATTAGTCATAGTCACCAGTTCTTGAAGTCCTTATTGATAAAAGCATCTTGGAGAGCTAAATTTAGCACTGCTGTACATAAACAAATCCCATATAAAATTAAGTATGGTTTGGAGTCTGCAAGAGTTAAGGGTCAACAAATTTTTTGAAAATTATGTTTAAGTGCTTCTAAATTGTGGTGCTGTTGCAGAGAATAGCAACTTTTTGTGTTTAGAATAAAAGAAGACAGCAAAGGTTACGAGGCACCAGATTCATCTAGACAGTGGAGGTGTCATTTGTTCTACTTTACTCTAAACAACTGGCAAGTAGGCTTTTCCACCAAAGCTCATCATCCACAGAGGCTTTGTATAATCTCTTTTCTAGACTGTGACTTCTCTTAGCTACTTGAAATGTCCACATTACAAACAAGGGACCTAAGAAGGTACTATTTTTCTCCATTAACTATAGAGGGAATCCTGATGGCTAGCCCACGTGGAAGTGTCTAAATTGTAGACATCTAAATATGTTTAGGTGAAACCCTGAGGGCTGTGGTCTCTTTGGGTGTCAGTTGAGAAAAAGACCAAGATAATCCATGGAAGAGCCTGCAGATAAAATATATTTGAAAGGGAAGGCAGAGTTGCCATAAGACAAAGAAATAATTAAGAAATTCACATCTGAAATTGCCAAAGTGTAGATTGATGCCAAAGAGTAAGGCAGAGGCAGGAGTCCCTGTTGTTGTCTGTTTGCTTCTCCCTTTGCCCAAGGGGGAAGGGCAGCTGTATGTAACAGGACAGACTAGGAATAGAGGTTGGTGTCCAACCAGTGGGACAGTCTCAGTGTCGCAGTTTCCAAGGCATCTGGGCAGAGCTGCAGTCCTTACAGATTTCTCTGAAGGCCTCACCAGGACATCGGGTTTCATTGACACCATTTTATTTGTGTTCCTGTAGGGTTCATGCTTGGGATATGATCAGGTCATCCTTCTAACAATGCACTGGAAAGGCAGCAGGCCACGTAAGATGACTCCTGGTATGCTTCATTTTGTGGTCAATACACAATTTTTCCCATCTAACTTAGAGTCTACTTGTTGAATATGTGGCAAATACAAAGATCCCATTAGGTTTACATCAATATCTTTTACTTCTCTGCTTACTATCCCAGGGTCTTTTTCTGCTGGATGAATACACATCTGAGTTCACCTTTCTCTCTTTGATGGTTAGGGAAGGAATCACGGATATCATTATGCTAAGCAAAAGGATTACCTGTAAGACAGTATGCACATGTCAGCATATTGTGTCAGGAAGAAAAGGTGATGATTAACAAACTTTGTTTTGGGAAGTTCTATTTCAGGTCCACCCAGAGACCACATCAGCAATTCCTGGCACAGTGTTACTCCAGTGAGGCATAGCTTCAGGCTGTGTATGTACATGATGCATTTTAAACTGCAGCGAACAAAATGAATCATACGGATCAAATATTTGGGTCACAATCCTTCCCTTGCACAATGCTATTAAGACTGGCCAAACAAATGTGTTTGCCTGGCATGTCATGAGAATGATGCATGTCTTTGTAGATTATGTACCATCGTGAAATGGCTGACATTACTTACTATCTTTTAGATATGCATATTATAGAAGAGGCCCTGAATATGTGTTTTATGTAAGCTTGACTGGATTGTCTTATTTTTTTTCCCTCCTCGGTTAAAAGGCTGACTACAAGTGTATTGTATTACTTACCTGCCCAGCAGCAAAAATTCTCCAGCGAGTCCCAGGCGTCGCATAGCCATTAAGAGCCCTCTCACAGTCATGCCTTCACAGAAGCAGGCAACAACTCTTGCCTTTGGCAGGTGGCTCCGAAGCTTTCGCAGCAGTTTGTCAAAGCTCTGTTCACCAGCATTGCTATAGATCTTGTAGGAATGTGCAATGCAGATCCCTTCCTTGGCCGCCATATCTTTGAAAGCTTCCATTCCACTTTCACCATAGTTTCCTAAATACAAACAGAAACACATATGCATATATTAAATTTTGCAGAAGCTTTTCTTGCTTGGGAAGCAGCAAATACTTTAAAGAATATGTCACATATCTGCATAGAGATTAGTGTACCAATATTAACAAGATAACATTAACATTTAAATTTATTAATCCATTTTTCAAGTCAAGACCAACATATTTTCCCATAAACCTCACTTCTGTTTAGGAGCTTATATCTCTGTTGAAATCAGCTGTTAGGTACCTCAATACCTTTGAGGATCTTCATCCAAATATCTACAACAATGTAGGTATGAATTGCAGTCTCTTTTGATTCTCTTAAGTTCACTAAATGCAGTCAAGTACTCTGAGTTTTACTTCAGAAAATATAAAAATATATATTCAGAATAAATATTTTAAATATAAGTAAAACAAAACAATGACTCATAACAACATGACTTTGTTCATAATGCAATCTGAAAACCAACAATTTTTTAATTACATTGAAAGGTATCTTATGAGGAAAGAAGTTCTGGTGACTCAGGAGAATGGGTGGCAAAATTGAGGATTAGCATTACAGAGGTCACAGGATCACAGATGAACTAATTGTTTTGGTTTTTTTTTTTTTTTTTTTAGTTAAATGTCTACCAACTCAACAGGAAAAACTTAATATTTTCTTTCAATATATACTTCCCTTGTGGTATAAACTGATAATAGACATTAACAGATAAATGTATTTATTGTTATTTATTCTGTCTCACCATGGAAAATTCTTAATTTCCAGGCCTACATAAAAGTCACAGTGCTGAAACAGTAGGTGTACTAATACCACTGACAATCATCCTGACTAGGATTGTCTCTTTTGTTCCCTGTGCGCCTTCACCTGGCTGTCTAAATCTGTTTCATGTCTCATTTAAATAAGAACACCTTTGAGGCAGGATATCTTTCTCTGCCTTAACCCCTCAGTAATATTCCACAGAAACATAGTCAATGAAGTAATAAGACTGATAGTGTTAAGTAATGTTGGTGCAAGGAACTGTTGATTGTGCATTTATTTCTGTTAGTTTGTAAATGGAAGAATCTGTAAGGAAAATGCCTTCTTTCACCAGCATAGCTACAAGTATATAAGAGCACTGACAAAGAAAATGCATGTGCAGCAGTGAGAATCAGACAACTGGATTTGGGCTGTCATCTGTTTTTGTGGCCTTGGACATTGGAGCCACCAAGCACCCAGCTTGCCCACCTGGGGAATCCTCCCTGTCGCTCTGGTGCTAGTGTTTAGAGGCTGCATTAGGCTCAGCACTGTACATAAACGTGAAAAACAGTCTCCAGTCTGAAGAACTTGCCATCTGAATAGCCAAAAGAGACAAAAAGCAGAAAAGAGGAAATACTATTGCTTTCATTTCACATCAGGAATGAATCAGTGAGACCTTGAATTTTCCAAATAGTACCCAATCAGAAAAGCAGCCTGAATGCAGACCTCCTTAGCTAGTATCACTTTAATTTTCCTCCCTTTTGTGATCATGCCTGATGGAAAAGCCATTGCTATACAAATTGTGACTGGACAAAACATCGTAGGATTTCTAAACTCAGTTGTTGTATTGTTTTCTGGGAGTTGTAAATCAGATGTCCTGTGTGTCCCCATGTGTCACGCTCTTAGGGCAAAATACATTTCCTGTGATACATGAGCATCAAGTGATTCCCATGAGATGCTGAAACAGTTCAGCCAGTGGTCAAAAATGTGGTGCCTCATGAAAGATGTATTATAGCCTCAGAAGTCAGTCTGAAGGAAAAATGGGAGTCAGTCACATATAACCCCTACTGGGCCCTGAGGCCATCTAAAATAAAATTAAGCTCTTTGACAGGAAATACACTACTTTGTTTAAAATTATTCTCATTTAGGTCAATCTGGATCAACACTAAATGTTCTGTTTCATTTTTCCTAACAGGAAAAAAAAAGAGGAAAAAAAAATCCTATCAAACTGCCACAGAAGTCGGGAGTTTGAGGAAAAGCTGTTCCACAGTATAACTCAGAGACTGAAATTCTGAAGATTTAATTTTCTGTCAAAAAACTGTCAATGGGAAATGCACAGCCAGGTCTAATTCACTTACAGAACTGGAGCTGTAAGTTCCAGATACTGTACTCTTTGTTTGAAAGCATTTTAAACTGTTACCCTAAGCCTTGCTATAAAGTTAGGAATAGGTTTAATTACAGTACTGAAAAATTGTAGGTCTTGCAATGAACATGAGGTGCATTAACTATTTTTTGAGTCAAATAAACGCTGCTCTGGCACAAATGCTATGGATTTATCATATATCAAGACAGGGAAATTTTGTGAACCCATACAGAAAGTGATGCATCATCTAAAATGAAAGGAAACATGTTAAACGACCAAGGCCACATAGCAAAGTGTTACATATCTAACATTTGGAAGAAAAACATCCTGGCAGTCCAAATCTGAGAGTGACTTGAGTTCTCTAACTGGGAAAACTATAGCTGTATGGCATGAGCCTAAGGGAGTCTTGATGAAAACAGAAAGTAGCTTTGCTCCAAGATGCTCGTACAAATATACTAGTGGAGCTCTTGTTATGATCATTGCTGATTAAACTCCACTCAATTAATAATTCATAGTGAATTCTCCTGTTGTACAAGAGTTTTGATGAGGTTTGAGATATACTGTGGGGATAATGAACACTCCTTGATGGAAAAAGAAAATCTTTTCTGCTAAACTCCTTTGCACCATATATTAGCATGAATTTCCATTGAGCTATTCTTCTGTCTGTGGAAAACCTGTAGATGCCTGAAGGCATATATATAGCACTGAGAGAATGGGCGTGGGAAACTGGGGAAGTTACATTGCATCATTTCCTTGAGAATGAGATGTAAGAATCACAGTGGAAGAACTGGGCTCCTCATGGACATTTGGTTCTTGAACTGTGGCATTATCCATCTTACTACTACTAAAACTGTCATGGCAAGAACAAGTTTCTACTGACAGGGCAGTTCCCACACTTCAGCCAGGTCTATGACGCAAGGAGAAGGATATGGGGACCTCTGGACTTGCACACATGACAAACAAGGTGAAGTACTTATGCAGCCTGACTCTGAGAAAGAGTTTGTAGTTTCACTTCCAAGTGAAAATTAATTCAGAACCCCTATGCTGGAACCAAAGCAACAGCTTCTGCGAGTCCCCTGTATGGAAGCTGCCTACTTCCTGACAGTTTATTCATGCAGTTATTTTGTTTCCACTTCTAAATTTAAAGAAAGATTCTAAGGAAAAGTTAAACAAAAGGGAGGGACTTTTTTTTTTTTTTTTTTTTTTTGCTTAGCTAGTTCCAGTTCAGCAGAAAAGACTCAGCAAACACCACAACCTGGAGCTGAAGTATGGTCAATTTATATTCAGCTCCTCCTCCCCCATCAAACTCCATTTCAGCGTTTGGAAACTGGCACCTCTATATTGTGACTGGTTCTGCTGGAGGAAGTATCACCATTTTTTACTGAATGTTCATATCTTTTTGAAAGTTTGTCTGTCAGCGGTGTAATCAGAGCTGCTAGCTGTTCATGGGTTTTGTAAATATGTCCTATACTCCTGGCAACAACTGGCAGCTGGGTTCTTTTAAAATGCCAGCCTGAATCCTGCATATTGCCTACCTGAACGTCTGGCCCTAAGCCCAGTTCAAAAGCTACTCCCATATGTCTCTGCATGTTTTTTAAAAAAAATCAATTACATCATCATGCAAAAGATTATTCCCTACTTTGGAGCTGGAATTTTGTTCAAAACTCAAGCATATGCATCCCCACCTACAGTCTAACTATAACAATCTGTTAGTTCCACTTCCAATGAATCAGTACTAGAAACTAAGAAGCTTAAAAAGAACAGATTGTGCTTTTTTCCAGATGAAGCTGAATATAGTACAGTACATAATAATACTTCAATTTGATAGAAAAGGGTCAGGCAAACTGCAGGCTGCTCTTGCTGCTTCTTCTGCCCAACAATTGAGGCAATTAAACTATCTAAACATAAATTGCTAAGATCTTATCTACATTACACAGCAAAATAGCAAGGTTTTTAATCTTAAAATAATAAACAAAATACATTGACATCTGTTCTATCACACTAAATGTTATCAATATGAGATAAAAAGTCCCTGCAGTCAAATGGAATAATGAACTACATTTTCTCCTGCCCAGGGATTTTGGGATTTTCACATATTTCTTTTTGAATAGAAGAGCTTTTTTATCATTAGCTACACATGTACTTTGCTATCAGGTAATTATTTGGTTTATAAAACAGCTATAGTGAACATAGATGAGAATCAGCCTTTAGGAGATTTAGGATGTAAAGTTCCTTTGGGCAGGATGCAGTGAAAATTCACAAAGTAAAAGAAGAGGACACTCAAGTAAAATTGAAGAAATGCATTATGTCGTTCGTTTAGCTTATAATAATCTTACCTATCACAAAGCATATTTATTTAAGTAGAAGTGCTACCATCATTTTTATAGACAAGAAAACACAAAACACAGTATATTCTATGCTGTATCTGAGACACAGAAAAGAAGCCAAGTCAGGTCAAAATTTTCAGTAAATGTTTTGCAAGCAATACAGGGAATATAGAGCTTCATTTTTTGCTAGCTTTCATTGGCATCAGTAAGATGAAATTTGCCAGAAATACCTAAAAAAACCTAAGTAAGTATAATTTTGAAAATGCATGTGGGAGTAATGGAAGATATTTAGGAAAGGCAATGCGTTGGTTGATTACCATGATGATCTTCCTGAAAGTCAAGGATATGGGGGTGTAAAATATTTTCCCAAATGGAAATGTTAGAATTCTCTTCAATTGTTACAATTCATATTAATGATGGCAAAACACCAATACTACTGGTACCTGTGACATATTGTCCACACTTAGTTGCTGTGACTCTATGAGCCTTTTAGAGTTTCATCATTACTAAGAATAGGGACATAATACCAGATCTCTTGAGCAGCTACTGCGACCACATACCACAGATATAACATTATGAAAATCGCAGTCTTCCTGGTATAGTTACATCTGCAAATAGAGCAGGACAATAGAGCATTATTTCATTTTAAATGGTACAAACCAAAGGAAATCAAATCACATGTGCCTGAAATTCTGGAGTTGTTTGTGCTAAAAAAAGAAAAAAATTATAACCTGTTTTCATTTGATCAAAATATTTTATTTTGATTTAATTAATTATTTTAAAATGTGATTTCAGTTTCTATATTAAGTGTAGATGAATAAAATAACAAAAAATAAAATAAAAAGGTCATTTTGAAAGCAGCTCACTAAAAAATACTTTAAATGAGAGTAGTTCCTCAAAATATATTCTGCATAAATATCTCCAACCAGATCTTTTTCTTAATAATAACTCAGAGACTGGGATGTACCCCTTCAATTATCTTGAGTGCTAGATAGCAGCTTCAAGACCTTTGAGCTCTTTTCTCATAAGATACTCAATCTGAAAGTCTGAAATTCATGGAAAATTATATATATATATACATATATTTGTGCAAAGACACATTTGCAAGCATACTAGTTTTTTTTATAAACCATTCTCGAACATTTTGAATACAAGTAGCCAAATGCTGCTCTAGAGAAAGGACATCAATGCAGAACAGGTCCCACAGGACTTTTCTCAGCATGACACCATGTTGTATCTCCAGGGCCATGCCTCATTTGGAGCTGTACCTTGAAACAGCCACTATGAAGCTCCTTCATAAGTCCGCTGCAGAACTGTGGCACATCAGAGTATGCAGCCAAGATGCATGTTTGCTTGATGAAAATATGGCCTATTCCATGCAATTACTTTTTACACAAACATTGCTCTCCTGTGAAGTTATGCTTTTTGGCAGAAGTTGTCAAGAGGGTTTATCTGTTGCTCCTCACACAGAACCAAGTGACCATGTGGAGGGAAGGTTTCACCAAAGAAATGACTACTCAAGCAAAGCACTCAGGCAGTGTTGGTGGGGTTTGGAGGTGTGTCAGAGGACTAGAAAACAGCAAAGGAGCAGCACTAGGCAAAATTTCCCTCAGTGATTATTTAAAGAAAACTACCTACTCCATCCTTAAAATTGCTGTGGCTGACTTCCTTAAGCACAGACAATCTCATAGTGATTTAGAGTTCATGATCTAACAGCTATTGCCTTATAAGGGACATAAAACACTGTAGACTGCAGTAAGGACTCTGTCCTTATCTATCTGTATGATCATGGAGACCTCATATATCTATTTCCTTGGATGTTAGTCTTTTCTGATCAGACTAAAACCTCTTATAATAGCACTTACCATTTGCTAAGTGTTCATAAAACTCAGACCCAAAAAGATTTACTATATCCTGGTGGCTTAATAGATGAGGATAGTACAAGATATGTCAATATAAAGAAGCGTTAGTTACCACGACATCATAGTGGTTATGAACTTAATTTCCTTTTCTATGAACAATTTTAAGATTTTCAGTTTTGTACATTTGAAGACAATAAATGTTTTGATAATCTCCAAATTACTAGCCAAGCAAAACTCCCACATTTAATCCTCTTAAAATTCAATTCAGTCTGATTGAAATAATTTGTTTAAATGAACTTATAGTATTTCATTTAGATATTGACCATTTTATCATTTCATATAAGCCTCGTAATACCTTCTACAATGTAAAATAAATCCAAAATATGTATTCTAAATCAATAAACTAGTTTATTTTTATTTCAAAAACAATTAACTAAAATATTTTGATATTTTAAAATAAATTCAACATGTTTAATTAAGAAATTAATTAAGTTTTTTCTTATGAGGTTTTAAAGTTTCAGTTACTAGGTATTTTCTGACCAGAAGTTGAAGTTTTCATTCAGAGGCTCTAGACCAACTCCATTCATTAGTTCTTTGTTTAAATAAATAATGTTTAAATTATTTTAGTGAGGTAATATACAATATACACAAAACATAACTGTACTTAATTTAATTAAATATATCTATTCATTATCTCCTCATCTGAGAATGCTCAGAAGTATCACTTTGATAGCAAAGCATCTCTTCTCTTTTTCATCTTCTCTTGACCATTTTGAAATAAGAAATTCATTCCTCCTAAGAAAACGATGACCTAGTTTCACAGTTTAATGCACCTCACTTCTGTTTATTTTTAAATTATTACTTCATAACTTTCAAAGAAAGACTCATTTAAACATTGCTGTTATGTGAGAAATGGGAGCAGTCTGGAAACAGCCTTTTAAGCTTCCTTTGATCCATCCTGCTAACTGGCATGTCTGCAGCTTCGTGGCCTTGTCCACTGAGCAATGTTTGAAGTCCTCCGTGATGCTAATGACTGCTAAAGGATTTTAAACTTGACAGCTTTTGCAGAAACATGCTGTCATCTCTGGCTGCTCTCCTTGTTTTCAGACTGGAGAGATTAAAAGTTTTCTGTACTTTCTGTTTGTGAAATAGCTCTATCTACCTGACTCTAAGATATTCCCCTTAGATATTTCCTGTATCATTTCATCATCTCATTTCCAAACAAAATCATTAATGAAACATAGTTCACAGTGGACTCCAGGGATACTTTTCCTTCACTTTCATTTAGGGTTACACTTTTTATTTTTTGTTTGGTTTTCAGATATAAATGAAAATACATGAGACTGACAGTATTGGACTGGAGGCTGTTCCTTTCAGGAGACAAATGCTATGTCAGAAAGGAGAGGGCTTTGCAGTGGGAACACTGCGATCTGTGATCCTGCATCCTTCATTGTGGGTGCAGTGAATTCCCAAGGAATGCAACCACCTGGGGTTTCTCTGCGGGTATTTGGATCCAGACCCAGTTCTGGTTTAGGCTATTAATTATTATATTTCTCAAAAGAGTTGTCCCCTTCTACAAGTGAATAACATCACATTTCTGTATATTCACAGCCTGAAACATACCTTCATGTAATATTTATTCTTTGCTATGGTTTGCAACTGTTTTTTTTCTGAAATACACTTGATGTCCTATTCTGCCACTGCAGTAGATGAACACTACGAGAAGTCATCCAGAAAAAAAGAGGCATAATTCAGGGATTAGATAGACCCTGAAGGTGTTTGATTAATCTTTTGAATTTTCTGGTAAGTACCTCTCTTTCTGCCTTATCTTCTCATACATGAAATTGAGGTTAAAATGCTTTTGTGGCAGTGGTGGTACAAGAATAAAAGTATTATAGATTGAGAGAAACTCAGATAGCTATAGTAATGAGGTCCATATTTATGTTGAACAGACTGAATGAAACCTGGTAGATTTGCCTCACAAAAAATCACATTTGCTTAGTTGTGTTTATTATAGCAACACTCACTGTGTATGTCTAACATCTGTTTTAATAATACCACCTAGAATTTCACACAGTAATTGTAGATGATGACAGGACTACTCCAAAGAGAGTACCTTAATTTCACTTTAACAGATTGTGCACATTCATATTCAGCACGTTCATTCGAGACAAGATTGGGTTTTGTGACTCTCCTAATCTGAAATTTGAGAGCAGCAAGGTCTATCAGGAATCCATGAATATTTAGAGTAGTAACTGGAAGGCAGATCTATGACTGCATTTTCCAGCAGTACTTGTCAAAAGATTTTGAAGGAGATAATATGAAGTTCCTTGGGACATCTTAATCATTCTTAAAGTATACTGTGTAAGATAAGAAGGTCTATACTGCGTGATTACTTTCCTGAAGTCAGTCTCATTTTAGGAACATGTTGGATAATTGTTTCTTTTTGATGGATAATAAAGACTGCATCTTAGAAGAATATCAGAAAAATTAATTTTAATATGTTAGGGGTATGGGTGGTTTTTGAATTGTAACTTCAGGGGGTATTATCAAGTAGGACACTACTATCCTCAGCTTTTGAATTCAGAAACTGAAAACAGAAAAGATAGCAATAGACCAGGTTTGAAGGCAAGAATATGATCTCCTGAATTTCAGACTAATCTGTCCTAGGGCAAAAGAATAGTTAGTTAAATAATGACAGAATAATTTCTGGTTTAGAAACTCCTTACTGTGGTGGAGATTTCATGGTTATCTTGGGCAATCTGTCTCAAACCAGACTAATCTTTTCATAAGTTTTCCTTAACTAGTTCTTAACCCATTCTTCTATGTTGTCTTTCAATTTAAGTCAATTATATCTTATCTTATCAAATATGAGAATATCTTCTCTAATTTATGTTTACAGAAGTCCTCAACAGTTCTGAAGACAAAATACCATGTCTCCATTATTTTTTTTAAGAATAAACAAGTCCAGTTTTAATCTGATAATCTTGTTTTCTACATTTCTTTTCATATTTCTTGTTTTCTTGTGACAGATCTCCAAAGAGTTCATGTTGTCCATCCAGAATGACATACAGTTTTTGTGAAGATATGGTACCTTTCTGTCTTGTACGTTCCCTGAACAGGGTAGAATTGAAAGACTATTTCATATCTCTAAAATGTATTACTTTATATACTTTCAGTATGATAATTACCTTTTTTAACAATGGAATGATTCAGTTGACTAAAGTTTAACTTGCGATCTATTTTAATCTTCTAGGTCTTGTTTTCTGCAGAACTGCTTCTAAACTGATCATTCCTCACCCACTATTTAAGTGGCAGATTAATCTGTTTTAGGATCAGCTTCATACAGCATGCTATTCTTTACATATTTAATAACTACTCTCTGTTTATCATGATTCAAATCAGTGGTGAAAATATCAATTAAAAATTGATTCAAGGCAGATCTCCAAGTAGGCCATTGAGGTTCTCTCTCCTGTTGGAAAGCTAATAAGTGAGAAATACAGTTTGAATAAAGTTTTAAAGTCAGTTGTGCACTTAACACAAGGAAGTCTAGATTCATATCTTCTTAGTGTTCTTATAAAAAATTTCATGTGTGATAATAAAAAATTTAATTATTTTAACATTCAGTCACTCATTCTTCACAAATGCTCTGAATAGGGTACTAGGTTGGCTTGATATGATTTATTTTTGAAGAATACACATTCTTTCTTTATGACACCAGAAGGAAATTAACCATTTCTTGTGAACAATTGTTTATTTGTTTCAAAGTGAAATTATGTTGTCTGAGCTCTTTCCTCACTGTTTTTCAAGATAGGTAGTGATAACTCATTTCTGTTTGTTGGAACTTTATATACATGCCAAATTTCTCCAGGAGAACCATGAAAGTCTTCAACACTGTTTCAATTAATTCAGCAAGGTAGATGAACCAGATGTTTTGCGAATCTCATAGAATCATAGAATCACAGAATACAAGGTTGGAAGGGACCTCAAGGATCATCTGGTTCAACCTTTCTTGGCAAAAGCATAGTGTCGACAAGATGGACCAGCACCCTGTCCAGCTGAATCTTACCAATGTCCAGCGTTGGGGAACCCACCACTTCCCTGGGGCGATCATTCCAGTGGCTGATTGTTCTCATTGTGAAAAGTTTTCCTCTTGTGTCTAAACAGAATCTCCACAGGAGTAACTTTCACCCATTTCCCCTCATCTCTTCCATGTGACTTCTTGTAAAAAGGGACTCTCCGTATTCTCTGTAACCATCTTTTAAATACTGGAACATGGTGATAAGATCTTCCCTAAGCCTAGCTTCTCAAGGCTGAACAAACCTAATTCTCTCAGTCTTTCCTCAACTGGAAGGCTTTCCAGCCCCTTAATCATCTTTGTTACCCTCCTCTGGACCCTCTTCAGCTTAACATCCTGAATTATTTTTTGACCAGGAAGATCATTTTAATAGCATGGATAGATTGTGGTTTCATTGCTTTTTTAAATTATGACTTTTCCACCATCTTTCCAATAAAAATATGTTATATACTGATGAGTATGGCACTTTTTTTTTTTTTTTTTTGAAACTGAATAATATGAGTTTGAACAAACTTAGGATAATGAGGGAATGAGACCTAAATTTTCAGTATGGCTTGGGAGCATATTGTAGTTACTAGGCTATGATATTAAAAAGCTAGCCTACTCCTCTACCCATGTCTTAAGAGAAAATAAAAGTCTATTTTCAGGTAAAGATTCAGACAAGGAAACCAAGTGTACAGTAGTACCTACAGATGTGATCTGTATCTGCCTTGTTCTCTTGTGCCTTCTTAACACAGATTTTCTGATGCACATGTTGAAGTATCTTGCTCTATTCAGATACTAGGCAGAGAGCTTGGGTATCAAACACAGAGCTAGATATCCCATGACAAGGATGCAGAACCTAAAAGGACAGACTTTGCTATATATGCTTCTGAGATAGATAGTTTCCTTACTGCAGCTAGCTCGAAATCTTTCTGGAAGACACAGTTGTGCTTGAATATAATTTGATCCTTTGGAAATTTAGTACTTTATTTAAGTTTCTGCTCCTCTGCCTGTAACAGTATCAGTCCCTGGCCTCTATTTTTATCTTTTTCCAACTTTTTTTTTTTTCTTTTTCTTTTCCAGGGGATAGGGTTGTTTATGTAATCCATGACATAATAAACTGGAAATAAACAAGAAAAAATATAGAAATTGTAGGATAAAAAGTCAATTGGGAGGAAATTTTGAACTCAAATACCTGGCATCTTACCCATAGCTTTATTAAATATTTCCCTTCATAGTATCTCATTGACTGATCCAATATCAGGGTAACAAAGTATTTCTGTAGCACACTCATCTACTGAAAAGAAAACTACTGAAAAAAACACAAACTGCCTTCACACAATGAAACAAGTGGGTAAATTAATCTATCTGGGCATGAACTGAAAACTCCAGGACTATTAAGACATTCCTCCTCCACCCAATTACTACATAATATGCCATTCTATTAGTAAGAAAACAGTAGTGTTAGACTTGATGTCTCTTCATTCCCTTTTGAAATAATATTCATTTTGTTTAGGAGTGATGCTTTATTTTTCATGAACAAATATATTTTCTTCAAGAAGGTTCTCCATAACCTGAATGTCAATGTTGGGGGCTGGGATGGAACAAAGAGGAACTGATCCTATAGAACAGTTGACATCACATTGCAAGTTTGAGCATTTGCAAGATCATCATTGGCACTTGACATGGCACATTAGTGATTATTCAGAGCATTCAGGAAGATCAGTCTATGCTCATTTAACTGGATATCCCTGACAAGTGCCCTTTAATCAGCATGATTTCAAGGATGCCATTGACAGCAAAGGAAATGTGCTTTGGGCACTGCTGTTGCTTTATGTAGTGCCATTGTTTGCTTAGATGTTGGAAGGAAACCCATCAGCAAAATGCTTACAGACAGCAACACTGTAGATAAGTTTTGCCTAAAGGGACATTTAAAAATATGTGCAGTTATTCTAGAGTGCTGGGCTCTCCTGGAAGGACATGGAGTAGATATCTTTTGGCCAAAGAACAGATGGCAAAATGATCAGAGGACCTGAAACTTTTTGACTCTGAGATGTTCAAATGCAAAGATGATGGCCTCATGTGATGTCCTGAACACTGTCATCTATCGTATTTAGCTTCTTTCTTAATGATCTGAAGAGAGAAGAGGGACTAAACAATCTTAATGAAACTTGCAAATGAACTGGGCAACATTGAGGATGCCAGCCAGGATATAGAAACATTTTTCTAAAGATATTGTTGACTTGGCTAGAAATCTGGGAAATGAAAAGACTCACCTTGTCATACTTAAACTAAAAATTCTGAACGGGGTGGAAGGATAATAACAAAGACAATATAAAAAACAGATATAAAATAATGCATAATTTTTCAATGAGATAACATTAGGCAAACATGCAAGTGATATATCTCTGTATTTTGTTTTAATTTTTTTTGTTATTAGCTTAGACTCCAGGGAAAAAATGTGATTTCTGTTGCCCCAAACTGTTTACAAGAAAGATAATTTTTCTGAATGTATTTCCTGCAGGAAAAATAATTAATTATTGGACCTTTATTCCTCAAACTTCCAGCAATGTTCTCTCATTAGGACCCTTAGAAAGGATGTTGGAAATACAATCTTAGTTCTTCTGACTAAGGAGTATCGGATCCCTTCATCTTCCACTGTGGATTACTGGATTACTTATGTTCTATGTCAAAACGTGATCTGGGATAGGTTCTCTTAATTTTTCCTGGTGGCACTTGCCCATTTTTTATCAAAATTGTATTTTTTTTGCATTGTTTCTCCCTACAGTGGATCAGCAATGCTGAATTTTGTGATCCAGAAATCTCCCCAGAACTTTTTCTGGACAAACCTTTTCAACAAATCCTTCAACTTTACGCATGTAGTCTCTTGTAAACTAAAAAATATCAGACAGCAGGATGCTCACTCATAGCATGCCAGAAATTGTCATGGGATTTGATATGTTAAGTATAGGAATGAAAATTCAGGCATAAAACACCATCCATTTCCTAGAATATTAAGGTACAAATGTAAATATTTTAAATGTACAAATTATTTGGAAAACAACTGTGGTAACTATTCACAGGGAAGAAGAAAAAAAAAAAAAAGATAATTTGCAAGATGAAAAGTGATATCCCTACATGAAATAAATCATAAAATACATGGCAAGGGTCTTAAAAGA
Source organism: Tyto alba (assembly GCF_018691265.1). Taxonomy (NCBI): domain Eukaryota; kingdom Metazoa; phylum Chordata; class Aves; order Strigiformes; family Tytonidae; genus Tyto; species Tyto alba. The sequence goes on from NW_024881282.1 coordinate 9,673,510, forward strand.
TGTGAATTAAAGAGTTTTTTTAAGTTTTTCTTTAACATTTTTGTGGTGTCTAGCTTGATAAGACCACTGCAGGAGTAGTCATAAGTACTCCTAGATCTGGACTAATAATAATAATGTCGTGACTGACAACAGTTCTTGAAGTAAGAAAATAGGAAAAGTAAAGAACACTACTTAAATTGTTCATAAACTGACTCTAAAATGCCTAAATTAAACAGTTTTTTTAAAAAAGAATGGCTACGCTTTTTACTGCATATTAACTTTGACATAATTTTTAGTGGGAAATATTTATCTTACTGCCTAAGTCAGATTGTCTTATTTTAGTTCATTTCCTTTAGATCAAAATTATATAATATAGTTTTCATTGTGCACTTTAATATACCATGCATATTTCAAGTAAATTTACTTTGTGTTGTAAAGTATACTTTACGATTCTATATAGCTGAAATCAGATATGCTATAATCAATTAAAAATTAACCAAATTAACCAAAACATTCAAAATGATCCCATAAAAAAAAACATTCCTTTAACACTGAGGCAAAATATTTTTATGGCTTGTAGTCTATTTCTTTAGAGAATTGTCATTTATTTCTTTACTTTTAGAACTGGAATTTTAAAAAATCAGAATATTAGAAATTGGATTCCCATCAATCTCTGATGCTAAATTTTATCTTAATTCCAGACCAGTAATGTTACACCTCTCAGAAATATACCCAGAAGTCACAACTGGGTCTAAAACACTGTGGCAGGAGAGTTCCCCTGTATGTTTTTATGAATGAATCAAAAATCTAAACCTGCCTGAACTTAGTTTACTTTGAACTATAACTAAGGAACACAGAAAATAAACAGTCAGAGTATAGACTGATCTCTCAAAGGAGTTTTTTTCCCTGCTCATATTTAAAGCTTCCTCAGAGGTTAATTTTCATTTTTACCTTTTCAAAACTACTAACTCACAAGGCTCTTGCAATCCTCATAGAACTATTTCAACATCTGATACTGAATTTGGTGACAGTGTTCACCAATAATGAAGCACTTAATTATAACATATCTTTTGTAAAAATCCCCAGGGTAAGTCCTGGGAGAAGGGAGAAAAGAAATAAAATAAAAAATAAGAACAAAATAAAACAAAACCACACTTAGTTTCTGGATTTTTTTTAAAGTATTGCATACAAAGAAATGACAGCGTTCTTCAGGATTTCATCCCCAGGTTAGACTTCATGTGTGCTCCCTATCAGGTTCAAGGCTCAGGGCTGACTAGAGAAGTCAAAGTCCTTTTCATCTTGTATATAATCAGCACACTGTATTAATTTCAGATATTAATGGAGATCATAAAAATCAAACCACACTACAGCAGCAATCAATTTTCAGAATAGTCTGACCATTGTGCTCTGAAGCAGGCAGTGTTCATAATCAAAAGAAAATTCTCAAAAGTACAAAGGTGGCACAGATATGTAACAGAAGAGAAAGAAAGAGTGAGACATAAAGGGGGTGAGGAGATTTTTTACTAGTTACTTTGCTAATAAAGCAATGTTATGTTAAGTATTTATATGCTTCAGCTGTTTACCTTTAATTACTATTACACAAATACAAGAAGTACTAAATATTGAATGGAGATCCCAGCTAAGATCTTGGTATCACCTTGTTAAGCATGACACAAAGAGAGAGTCCCTCTTCTCAAACAGGTAATTCTAATTATACAACAAAAGCAAAGAGTGAGAGTGGAAATAAAGTCACGTGAAATAAAAGGACTTGCAAAATGTTAGGCAAATGGAAGGATAAATGGATAAAGGAAGGATAGATGGATTGTCCCCTATAGCACTTGCTATTTGGGATCTTAATCCTGTTAGCTGGGATCTTAACAGTCATCCTTCTGGACACTGTAAGTAGTTCAAACAGGATGTACAGCACCTTCCCTGAAACAGGGTGGTTTTTTAGAAGAACTTATAGCGAAAACAGTCAGGCATTTTGAGACATTTGGTGCATTAATGGAGGCTACCTATGACTTCTGACTGCTTCTCAGATTGTTTTCTGTCACATCTGGCAATTTCTCATGCTGTGTCCAGAAGTTTCTCACGATCTATCCAGTTAGCTGAACTTCAGGCTAGTCATTGAGCTGCACACCATAAGGGAACAAAAATGCAGAATGTAAAAGAAAGCAAGTTTTCTAGTTCCAATTTCTGTCCCACCTGTACTGAAACTCTGGTGAATTATGTGAAGCATAGAGAACTGAAGGTAATGTATAAGGAAAAGGATTTAGCTAGCTAAAATTTTAAGACAATGATCATTTAAATTACTACAAATGAGAGAATTCCAGCTATGTGATGAACTGTTAGACTGTCATCATAGTGGTATGTTAACTGATCAGAACTGATCATTTTATGGCATAAACCAATACAAAATAGTGTCTATATTTCTCTTGAAGTCTGAGTAGTTCTGTTCCAGTTAGGTATCTAGGGGAGAATTTTTGGACCAAATATGCAATGTGGTGTTGGACCAGAAAAAGATTTTTGTCCTCACTCTTAAAAATAAATTCCAGCTCTAGTGAGAGCTTCATCAAGGAAATTATTTAGTCTCCCAATTAAGTGTAGGAAACTGAGCAAGAGAATAAATTTAACACTAGGTTTAGGAAATGTTAGACTATTAGCTTCTGGTGAAGAAACTGGGTTATTGCTTATTTTGGAAAACCTCCCCTCTCATGTTTCTGTGAGATTGCTTGGTTCCACTGACTGTGCATTAGGGGGAATTAAAAATAAAAAAATCTTCCTGAGGATATTTTGTAAACAATAGGTGACAGACTACTTCATTTATCCTCTTTTAGTTGGCACAGTACCATCTCTGAAAGTTTAATGTGTTTAATATAGAGTGGCTGGTATTCCTTTCACTATTGAAGTTACAGTCAAAATTGTTATTAATGGGATTTTGATCACTCATTTAAGCAAAAAGAAAAAACAAATATTCAAACTGGAAGTAATTTAAGAATTACCAGTGAAAAGTAGACTTTGAATAATTTTAAGTGAATTGGAATCCTTTGCAAACTATTTGTTTGAGGCTTACTGGGTTCTCTAAGGACTTTTCTCTCTTTTAGCCAAATCTATTCACAATTACTATAAAAATGTAAAACATAAAGAGATTTTATTGTCCCTGCACAAATCCAATAAATCACAGTGTTATTTTTTAACCAGTGCACAACATTCATTGAGTACACAATGATAAGTTACTTAGATCTAAAAATAAAAGAATATTATGTCCATCTTAACATCTGTCTTGAAGTGCAAAGACATGAAATTATATGAGAAGTCCTTATTTGATAAGTGAATTGCTTATTTGTGATTGATTTTGGTAAGGAGTATTGGATCAGATTTTCCCAAGTTCGGGTCAACAGATAAAGTTTTCAGCTGAGGTTATTCTCATCTACTAGGATTTCAGTGTTATGTGAAACTTTATGCATGCATTTAGTGCAAAGATGAATTTTTCATTATTGATGTAGAAAATAAAAATTTTTTATTTGAAACACTGTTGAAATACAGAGATCACTTAAACTATAATTTGAAAAAAATAGAACAAAGACATTTATTTGGTTTTGCTATGCATTTTCCTCAGAGTATTGTCTCCCAACAATAGGGAAATACATTTCTTATTCTCCAAACACTATTAAGCAACTGAACAATCACTATTGGCTAGTTGGACCATTGATAGTTAATACCTAATCCTTCATTATTGTAAACTGATGACTCTTCCAGACTATTTATTTTTCATTTTAAGTAGCTATGTCAATAATTATTCTCTTATCTGAGTACAGTTGAGGTGCCTGCCGCCTTCATAGTCTTTTACATCCTTGTGTCCAGATGCCTCAGTTAAACATTTCTCCCTTCAGGTGAATCCATCAGTACAAAACTGTTTCTAGATTATGTTATGCATTTTAAACAAACCTTCACCATAAAGTCAAAGAAAGACGGCACCTCCATACCTGAGGTACATAACAGAATTTCATCCTGTATCCATTCTTTGAGTTAGTTACATCTAAAGCTCATTTTCTGTTCTTATTTGAGGACAAGAAGACCCCATTGCTTTCCTTTGCAGTTAGTCTCCACAGTTTTTCATCCTCAGTCTTAAAGAGATATTTTACTAATAGCTTTTACATTGTCTTCATAATAAATGAGTATTTCTCTTATCAAATTCAAAGAAATACTAATTAAAAAACAGGTCAGTTCTTGCAACAAACTTCTCTGAGTTTTCAGACCTCTTTGCATTTCTAATTGTCTCATCAACTGTAATGGTGTGTTTGCTTAAAAAAGGCCACAACAGTGTTGAATGTTGATGTTATGAAATATATTAGCATTTCAAACTGAGCAGACTGAGCTGCTGAACACACCACAGCTGACTGCTCAAACAGTACAGGGACTAATGGACCACAATGAGCAGGTATCACAGCATGTTAATCTCAATGTAAAATACATTTGAGTTTAAATAATGATGCTCCCACTTGGACCAGATTTCAAAATTAGTGCAGAAAGCTGCAAGATTTCTGGTCTGGTGCCAGGTCATCAGGCACTGCCTTGAACAGATGTTCCCTATAGAATTTATTGTATAAAAGAAGGAACACCAGTTAATCTGATTTACAAGATTATGCATAATATTTCTGTACCACAGATTTCCAATTTATTATAGGCAAACAGCTTTAACTCTCCAATAAATATGTTTGAGAGTATTTGCACTGGGATTTGTTGGTATGTATAGAAAGAGCTGCTTTTCATATCTCTCTATCCCCATAGCATGTGAAATGTTTTGTAATACTGAAAAGTACATGAATAATGTGGGTAATTTTAATCAAAGACTGCAATAAACTATATAAATTAAGTTCATAAGTAAAAATAACATTAACAAGGGTGGCAGGTAGAAAATTTCTGCAATGGTGTCTGCTGGCTTCCCAATGATGGGGTGCATCCTTATGAGTGTTCATGTGCGAGTGAACTCATGCATGTTTGTCAGCTTATCATTGCTATATATTGCCGTATTAATGACACATTTTTTGCTTTTGGATATCTGCATAAAGATTAATGATGCTGTGTTGATTTCCTCCCAGTATAAGCAGTTTATGGTACCAAATCCTGATTGAAATTCTACAAACAAAATTCATCTGTCTTTACTGGTTTTGTTTGTGGGATATGAAAGAAAAAAAAATAAATTATATATCTGCTTTTTTCTTTTTCATCAGTGTGCTACATGCTTTATAGATTTATCTGTGTACCCACTAATATTTTTACTCTCTCCATTTTACCTAAATTATTATGTAACAATATCCTGTTCTGAAACCAAAGTCTGATTTCTTTCAACCTCCTCTGTCCATTTGGAAATATTATATATTTAAACCTTCCCATTAAATTTCCAAGCTGATTTATAGCATCTGAAGATTTCCAAGAGAAAAGGACCTGCCATGATCAACTTTTATAACAAAAGCATCCTGTTGGCTTTGCCACTGCAGCACATTCTTCACTCAAGTTGAGCTGCTTGTCCCCTGGAGCCCTCAAGTCCCTTTCCACAGAGCTGCTCCCCAGCCAGGTAGATCCCAGCCTGTGCTGCACTCCTGGGTTATGTTTTCCCAGGTCCAAGACCTTACACTTGTCTTTGTTGAACTTCCTCAGGTTCTTGTTAGCCCACTCATCCAGACTATCCAGATCTCCCTGCAGGGTGGGTCTCTCCTCTGAAGTGTCCACTTCCCTACTTAGTTTGATATCTTCAGAAAACTTCATCAGGGTACAATTTATCCCATCATCTAGATCACTTATGAACAGTGTTGGGCCCAATATCAATCCCTGGGGACCCAGTCTGTGACAGGTTGCCAGTTTGAATATGAGCTATTTACCAGCCCCCCCCCGGGTGTGGCCTGGCAGCCAGTTCCCCACCCACCAAACAGACCACTTGTCTAGACCATAACACATCAGTTTCTCTAGGAGGAGGCTGTGGGGAACCATATTAGAAGACTTGCAGAAATCCAGGTAGACAATGTCTACCACTTGCACCACATCAACCAAGCAGGTTACCTTGTGGTAGAAGTTGATCAGGTTTGTCAAGCACAACTTGCCCTTGGTGAATCTGCTGATTTTTCCCAATTATGTACTTCATTTGACTTGTGATAGCCCCCAGGATGATTCATTCAATAACTTTCCCATGTACTGAAGTAAGTTTGATGGGCCTATAATTTTCTGGATCCTCCTTTAAGCCCTTCTTGTAGATGGGAGTGACGTTAGCCTTCTTCTAGTCTTCTGGGATGTCTTCCGATCTCTAGGATTTCTCAAAGATTATGGAGAGTGGTCTTACAATGACATCAGCCAGCTCTCTTGACTTCCTCAGGTGGATAACATCAGAGCACATTGATTTGTAGGAGTCAAGCTCCTGTAATAGCTCACATAACAACTCTCCCCTGACTGATGGTGGGTCTGTGTTTGCACTGATTTTTATTCCCAAGGCCTGAGGCCCAGAAGTGCTGGTAAAGACAAAGGTGAAGAAAGTGTTGAGGCCCTCTGCCTTTCCAGCATTGTCAGTGATTATTTCACCTCTCCTGTTTAACAGCAGGCCAATGTTTTCCTTCTGTTTCTGTTTGTTGTTTATGCAACCAAAGAGCCCTTTCTTGTAGTTTTTGACATCTCTGGACAATTTCAGGTTGAGCTGAGATTTTGCTTTTCTAACTGCGACTCTGCACACCCTGGCAACACCCTTGTAGTTCTCAACTGGTATTTGTCCACTTTTCTATCTCTGGTATGCATCTCTTTTGGTTTTGAGCAGAATCAGAAGCTTGCAGTTAAGCCAAGGGAGTTTCTTGATCCACCTGCTTTCCTCACCTTTAAAGGGGATAAAATGTTTTTTCTACTTCCGGAAGACTGTTCTTGAAAAATTCCCAGCACTCAATAGCTCCTTTATCATCCATGAAAGCTTCCCACAGAATCACTCCCAACTTATTAATATGCATCAGAGAAGTTGGAGTTAGGCAAAACTGGAGTGGCGTGTGGTTATTCTAGCCACATAGCACCATGAAAAGCACAGGGCAGCATTACCGTTTCAGAAAACTGAAGATAATCACTGCTTAATTTCTGCTCATTATTCAGGTGAGATATAACTTGCCCTCAGGGGCCGTTCCAAAATATCAATTAAAATAAGCTTTAAATAATTTATCAATCAATTAACCATATAATGCATATGAAACGAAGATGTTCTGTAGTACAACAGAGGGAAAAAGAAATGTCTGAAAAACAGCCTCAGGGCTAATCTAACATAAATTGCTGAAAACACACACTTCAGTATACACTCTCTAGCTCTGCACTTCCTTTAGGAGGAGAAAACCATTGCCTAAGTAGAAAGACTACTTTAAAATAGACTTGTAGGTAGAACTCCTGACATTAAGTTTTCTGTCCTGAGATTTTGCCTCATTTACACATAAAACTAATCCTAGTGAAATACATTCCTTTCTTCCTTAATTATGGATGAAAGCAAAAAGTGGATTTGAAACAGGTGAGCCTCTCTTGTATCATGTTAACAATAAATCATCTCTTAAAGTTTTTGGGAGACTCAATCATAGATGTGAGATGGAAAGAGGGCAACTATCTTCACCCTTTTAACAATAACCCCTCAGAGAATTCCTACCTTTAAACACAAATTAATATATCTGGAAAACCTAGTAAATTTGGTGAAAATGGGAAAGCTTTTCTTAATTGGATAATAAACATTTTATAGTATTTGGCAGAAACAGTAGAAAGACTGAGAGAGTTGGAGTTCTTCATCTTGGAGAAGAGAAGGCTCTGGGGAGACCTTATTGTGGCCTTTCAATATATAAAGAGGGCTTATAAGAAGGATGGGGCCAAACTTTATAACAGAGCTCATAGTAGTAGGGCAAAGGGCAGTGGTTTTAAACAGAAAAAAAGAAAGTTTAGATTGGACATAAGGAAGAAATTCTTTATGATGAGGAATTGGGTCAAATTGCCCAGAGAAGTAGTGGCTGCACCCTCCCTGGAAGTGTTCAAGGCCAGGCTGGATGAAGCTTTGAGCAACCTGGTCTAGTGGAAGGTGTCCCTGCCCATGGCAGGGAGTTTGGACTAGATGATCTTTGAAGGTCTCTTCCAACCCAAACCATTCTAAGATTCCATCAACATAATAAATTCTCCCCTAGATACCTAACTGGAACAGAACTACTCAGACTTCAAGAGAATATAGACACTATTTTGTATTGGTTTATGCCATAAAATGATCAGTTCTGATCAGTTAACATACCACTATGATGACAGTCTAACAGTTCATCGCATAGCTGGAATTCTCTCATTTGTAGTAATTTAAATGATCATTGTCTTAAAATTTTAGCTAGCTAAATCCTTTTCCTTATACATTACCTTCAGTTCTCTATGCTTCACATAATTCACCAGAGTTTCAGTACAGGTGGGACAGAAATTGGAACTAGAAAACTTGCTTTCTTTTACATTCTGCATTTTTGTTCCCTTATGGTGTGCAGCTCAATGACTAGCCTGAAGTTCAGCTAACTGGATAGATCGTGAGAAACTTCTGGACACAGCATGAGAAATTGCCAGATGTGACAGAAAACAATCTGAGAAGCAGTCAGAAGTCATAGGTAGCCTCCATTAATGCACCAAATGTCTCAAAATGCCTGACTGTTTTCGCTATAAGTTCTTCTAAAAAAACACCTTGTTTCAGGGAAGATGCTGTATATCCAGTTTGATCTACTTACCTAATATACAAACAAGTTTTAAAAATCATTGTCATCTTTCAACATACCATTATACCATGTAAAATTTTCTGTTTTTCAGGAACGAAGCATCCCAACAAAAAGGCAGTCAGGTAAGATCAGCAGAAGGCCTTCATGGATGAACAAGGAGCTCCTGTACAAGCTCAAACATAAAAAGAAAAGGTGGAAGAAAGGACAGGTAGCCTAAGAGGAATACAGAGAAACTGTCTGAAGCACCTCACCTATGAGGACAGAGACATGGGTTTGTTCAGGCTAGAGAAGAGAAGGCTCCAGGGAGACCTTTTAGTGGCCTTCCAGGACTTAAAAGGGGGCCTACAAGAAAGATGGGCATGGACTCTTTTTCAGGGAGTGTAGGAATAGGACGAGGGGTAATGGTTTTAAGTAAAAAAATTGTATATTTAGATTAGGTATTAGGAAGAAATTATTTCCTGTGAGGGTGGAGAGACATTGTCACAGGGTGCCCAGAGAAGTTGTGGCTGCCCCCTCCCTGGAAGGGTTCAAGGCCAGGCTGGACGGGACTTTGAGCAACCAGGTCTGGTGGAAGGTGTCCCTGCCCATGGCAGGGGGGTTGGAACTAGATGGTCTTTAAGGTCTCTTCCAACCAAAACCATTCTATAATTCTATGATGTCCATTGTGTCATGGTTGTCCAAATTTAAAAAAAAAAAAAAAAAGCTAAAGAATCACAAAATGTAGTTTTCATCAGTCACAGGTACAAGTCAGTTCAGTCTAAAAATAGATGGCTATTTCCAGATAACTTGTTTGATGTATCTCTAAGAACATATATGATGCTTACATTTAAATCTATGAAAACATTTTATTTATTCATTATGTCTTTAAACCCCTGTAAAGTAGATAATGTTTAAAATTGTTTCACTATATCTTGTCGAAACCCAGAAAAATAGATTTTTTCAGGGTCATAAAAAACCCTTAATGAAGGAGATAATCAATGCTGGAATATATAATCTAGATTCTGCAGTCCCTACAGACCTTACTAATCACTGACCTCTTTAGCAGCAAAAGCTCTAGAATAATAGATCACAAAGTAAATTCAGGGCAGACTTTCAGTCTTCACACTGAATAAGCTGTCTTGCATTACTGGGTCTGTCAAATCTCTGTGTTACCTGAGCTCAGCTTTTGTAGCTGCATATCCCTTTATTCTGTTATTTGTTAATATGTACTGGCAGGCATCACCATCTCAGGCTTTGTGAGTTTCACTTCAGAACAGCTGCCAAGATAATACATCTTAGTCTGAGGGCATTTCATTGATGTGGACATAACATCCTCAAGGGAGTGTCCTCAGCAAAGATGCTGGTTATTAATGCAGACATGTATCTATCGTAGTTAAATGTATCTCTTCCTTTCTAACATCACAGAGATTTAGAAAGACTGACATTTTCCAGTAAGAGTCCTTTCCTGCTTATAACATGCAGAGAGATTCTGGAAGGACGGCCAGCCTTTTAAAAGTACAAAAGAATACATTCTGCAGCAGAATTTAGAAATATATGTTCCAAACACTAATATATGTTCAGTAAGTAATTTTAACAAATTAAAAAGGAACTATCATGTTATTTTTTTATGATTTCATCCCCCAGTAACCCAGGGTATTCCAGGTATCTACTCCTTGTAGATCCAAATTAACAAAGTATCTATGAATATTTTTAATTAATGTAATTCCAGTAAAGTCAGTTGGTTTATTTGTTTTTACAGTTAAAGATGTATTTAAATACATCTTTCCATTAGCTCCTTGCCAAAGTACTTATTTTCACTTCCAATTGTTTTCCCTTCCATGACTGTTAGCAGCTTCTCCTCACTTATTCTATCATCACTCACTGGATCCTGAAACATCAATTTAATTTCTGATCAGCCTGTGATGTCAGCATCCTTCACATGCTTGTTACATTTTTAAATACGAACTTTCGTGTTCTCTGTCACTCCTGGGAGAAGAGTTTCATAAATATCTTCACCTTAATTCAGTTGTTCTCTTTAAACCTCTTCAACGCCATGACACACACAAAGGTCAATAATGATTTGATTGCTGGAGCACTGAAAATACAGTATTACCTGACATGTTGTCAAGTCCCATATTCCTTGTATGTGCACATTTTATACTTCAACTGTAATATAAAACCAGTTATTATTATTATATAAACCTCATCTCCCCTCACCTGGAAACTTCACTGACATTGAGAGATGTTCTTCATGGTGTCTTTTGACTCTTGCCTACCTGACACAAAAAAATAGGGGAAAAGTGCTGTCAAATTCTTGACTAGGTAGGTGGCAAGGACATGTTTGGTGAGATTTGAGTAGATCCTAGAATTTCCACTAGAATGCTAAGCAAATAAAACAAATGTATGAAGATATCTAATGTGTGCTATGTTGACTTGTACTTTTGGTGCAACAGAGAGCTTCAGCATTGCCTCCAGAGACATACATCTTCCTTATTTAGCCAATAACAAAAGAAGAGGATCAGTGAAACATATAGAATGGATAGCTTGCTTCAGCATTTCAGAGGATGCTGCTTTATAGTGTGGAGGACTAGGTTGTCCTTTCTTTCAATTAGGAGCTGTTCAATATTTCAGGGCTGTTGTGCCCATTTTTGACATTAAAATCATGCAGAATGGAATTTACAATCATATTTTACAGTCTTTAGAGCAAAAACATCTTTTAGATCTGTGCTTGAACAGCTCCTGACAGCATGTGAGTCTGGTGAGCAAAAGGGTGCCATATGAGACATTCATAGTGTAAGCAAAAAAAAACATAATCTTTAAATTTTACTATACAATCCGCAAATATATTCTTTAGCCAGAGTGTGAGTCTGATCATGAATAATTCAATTAAACTCTTGCTACCTTGTTGGAAGAAAGACCAAAACATTTAAATACAAACTGGCTGATCATTTATGGGAACCCATTAACTTTAATTTGAAAACATAGCCCACTATCTACTCTTGAGCTACTTGTGAACACAAACTGATTTAAGAAAACAAGGGTTCGAAGCTGTTTGCTAAAGAACTAGTGCAAATTGATATAATCTTTCAAGATGTTTAACGATTTTCTGCTTATGAGATCAACACAAATGTTGTTGGCTTGTGTCTTCAGTGAGTCACACAAGTAAAATAGTACAAAAATATTATTCTGGCACATTTTTTATGGGGAGATAAATATAATTTGGGATATAATTGGTGCAACTTGTCAGGATCTGTGACAAGTCGTATGAACTGACAGATGTCAAAACACATTAATGTAAAGAGTGATATAAACCCACAAATAACTGACCTATGATCACATATTTACAACAATATTTCATAAGCATATTTCTATAAATTCTTTATGATTGGGTTTCAGTATTGTCTACAGCAAGATAGCCATTTCTCAGACAAGAAGTTTATTTAGAGTTCAGAATTTAAAGTGGATTTCTACTAAGCTTGTAATTAATAAAAAAGTACAACTAAATACAGTTTCATTCTATTAGGAGTCATAGTATATTTTCCAAATGAAAAACCTTTATCAAACTAACTGAATCACTTGGCTACTCTAAAAGTGCGTTCTAAGATGTATATGCAAAGACAATCACTGAAAAGCCTGAAGTATTTTGTACACCTCTATTTATTTTCCTTTTATAACCCATTATCTGTTTCAAAAGCAGTTTATTGAGAAATTTAGAGTTTTAAAGCTCCATGAAAGGAAATTTTGCAGAAGTATTTGCAAACAAGCGATTTTGAGGTCTTCTTTGGGGAGGAGATGTGTTTTTTTCCTATCAGTAAAGACAAGTAAGGCCACATGGCTTAGTTTCTCTGTGATTTATAGACTTCTCAAATTGATGAAGGCAATTGGTCAGAAACTGAAACAGATGGCAACGGTCAGGAGATACAGATGGTTCTGGGATTGACTGGAAACATAAGCCCTTGTAACTGGATAAAATTTGCTGAACAGAGTAATTGTATGTGAGACAGGCTAGATGACATCTAAAAGGACTCAAGGGATTTGCAAAAGTCCAGAACAGAAAGGAATTAGCAAATCCTAACAGGAGGAGCATAGATAAGCATATGAATAGGCATGTCAAATTCAAAAAATCAGAAAGGTGACATTAAACTGAGGTAAAGGCTTAATGTAAGGACCACCTACCACCTTTTTATTGACAGATAGATATTTCTTCCTGCCCCTACATTTAGGACTTTGAATGCAGTCTGGTACTGCATCTATGTGACAGGAGTATGGAGCATTTCTCCTCTTCTGTATGTGCTGGCAAAAAGCTGAGAAGTGCTTTCAGTTAGAAATAGCCTCCATGCTCACCCCAAAACTATGATCTTGTCCCTGTAGCTGCCAAGACAAATAGGTGGCGTAGACTGTGATATAAGCTGCCTTCAATATCATAATTTTCTTCCTTCCAATGGAACTCATTCATTTTGCTTACTCTGGTTTTAAACCTCTTCCAAATTCATTCACTTAATTCTGAAGGTAAAGATTCAAATCATAATGTTTGTATCATATCTACCAAGATTTGTGTAGGAAGGTCTCATAGTGACTGAAGTCAAACACTGGGGAAGGATCAACACATCTCAATTACTTTTATACTTGTGTCATGGACTCTGGATTAAAAAAAGAAGTGATCTGATTTCATTTGTGACATTTCATATAATGGTAATTAAGCAATCACTTAATTTTTAAACAAATTAAAAAGATCTGATTTTTCCTCCTCTGATCTACATTTTCTTTTTTTTGTAAGGAGTCTATAAACTCCCTAAGTCAAAGGACTCTCATCTATCAGGCTGTAACAAAGATCCAGTACTGATAAGGTGAAAAATAAAGATTTCAATGTAGAATTTTTTGTCAGAGAAACTTTCTGGAAGAAATGTCCCACTTACAAAAATTTAATTTTTCTCATCTTTTCCATCATCTTCTAGCAATCTGCACAATAGTAAATGAGTTAGACAAGATTCTGCTATGTTGGTAACTGGAAAGGCAAAATTTACATCTACTCTTCATTTTTTAAAGTTTATTTACTGTGAAAATATGTATCTTGAAACATATTTTCTTATGCACTTTTTTCTTATTTTTTTTCCTTTTAACCCCAAATTTTATCATGGGACAGAAATTCAGATCTTCTAACAGCTTTAGTTCTAACATAGTTTCTAGTCTTGAGTAGTTTCTGAGAAAAGGCAATATGGCTTAATTTTATCATCGGGTAAAGAAGTTAAATCAGTTGGATAAGCTGTTTGTGGCAACTAGCTTCGTGTCTTAGTTTGGGCTGAAATAGAGTTAATATTCCTTTTCAGGGACTAGATGAGTGCTGTGTTTTGGATTTAGCTTTGGGTTTGGTATAAGAAGAATGCTGATAGCACACTGATGTTTTCAGCTGCTGCCAAGACTTCAAGGACTCTCCGACTCTCCATGTCCTGCCCGTGCGCAAGAGCACAGGGAGCAGGGAGGGAGCACGGCCACAGCACCTGACCCTAACTGGCCAGTGAAATATTCCATATCATGGAACGTCATGCTCACTATATAAAGGAGGGGTGGTTGGGAAGGAGCTCTCTCTCTCGCTTCCGGGATTGCGATTGTGGGATCTTGGTATCTCGGGGTTGCTAGCCGGGAACAGGCTGGATATTGGTCAGCGGGTGGTGAGCAATTACGCTGTACATCGCCTGTCTATATATATCTTTTTGTTTTCCCCCATCATCGTTATTGTTCTCATTTTATTGCCATTATTAAACTGTTCTTATCTCAGCCTGCGAGTCTCCCTTCACCCCTCTAATCCCTCCCCCATTCCCAGGTGGGGAGGGGGAAGGGAGGGTTATTAGCTGCAGTGGTTGGTTGCCGATCAGGCCCAAACCACAACACTTTGAAATGGCTTTTCTTAAGCTTTCCTACATGATAAAAAGCAAGTTCAAGGAAACACCACTAACTTGTTAACATTCGTTATACATTTGAAAGAACTGGTAGGTTCTAAAAATTTCCCAGCTTACTCACACATCATTTAGCTGAAACAAGCTCTGTTCCATAGCTACAAGACATAAACCAATATTCTGCTGTCTCTCTAGGTATCTTTTTCTCCATATGAAACTTAGTGATCGAAAAATGCTGCAGTGACAGCCACTAATAAGAAAAAAGGCTGTTATCCTCCATTATCTTCATCATGAGTTACTTATGGCAGCCACCTCAGCTTCTTCTTGTAAAAATACTAACCACTGGTTTTGAGAAGCAGTTTCATTACAATGTCAATCTACAGTGATGCTGTCCCCAACAGTGTCCATCACACCCCCTCTCACCTCTCCTAGTCACGCCTTCTCACCTGCTTTTTTCCTCAGTACTATAGTGCTCATGACATTGCAATAACAAAAATCTAATTTATTTTCCTTTTCCAAACTGTTTATGGAGCCAGTGCAAGGTAGTGACAGAAAAACACAACAGGGGAAAAAGGTGGGTGGAACAAATTCTTTAGGCAGTACAAGCTCAACATGAAGATTTCCCAATTATCACACGGAGGCGATGTATATGTGTACGTGTGTGTGTGTGTGCATGTAGGAGTGGAACTTACATCTCTTTAGTTCTGGCTAAGTGCTTCAGTCAGTATCCTTTTTTTTTTTTTTTTTTTTTTTTCTCCTCAGTACTGAATTTTCTAAGGACTTTATTGGAGAGAGCCTCTTCCTTAACCATCTGCCACAAAATACTCTTAAAGGAATAAATGCAGATGCACAGACATATCAAAACATAGGCAGAAAGATAAGTAGACAGATTTATGTAGCTCCACTGTGTATTTATTTAGATGCAGTGACAGAAATGTTCATATTGTGCTTGTTCTTAAACAAAATGTTTCCGTTTTCTCACCAGAATGAACTAGCCTGTTTTCACCTCTTTTTTTCTGATTCTATTTGTCAATTTCAAGTTGAGTTCTCAAATTATTTTGTTTACCTTTAAACCATATTTTATGGAGAAAAAACTTGTTGCTAAAATAATATCACATGGTTCTAGAAATGATCAGTGTTATTCCTTATTGTGCTGAGGAGACACCACCATTCAAGGGAAACTTTAGAATGAGTTAAAAGAGTCAGACCAAATGATGTCACAGGAAGACTTTGACAGTGGTTTCTACTTCACTCGATGCATTAAATGGCCCAAAATTTAGTGCCCCAAATTTTGTTATCTACCACAATCATGACTCCAGAAGCATAGCAAAATGGAGAGGTCTGAGTGCCAAAACTCCTTTAAATTAAAATGTTGGAGCATTCCTCCTACAATGCCCATATCTCACTCTAGTCCCAGTCCCTATCCCATGCTGTAGATCTGAAATTCCCTCTGTATCCATTGCCACCACTGCAGCTGACAGGGGGACTTTGTGTTTCTTCTCCTCCCTCTTCTCCATAAAATTTCTGAGCAAGTGTCAACCTGATTCTCTTAGCTTCTGCCAAAAGCAACTTGACATCATCCAAGAAAAGATTTTGTATTGTCTCCTTTTGTAATGTGTTAGTTATCTTAACTTTACTGACTAAAAATGTTATGCAAACAATCCGCATAATACATTTTACTGGCCTCCATAGCAAGCTTTGTCTCTTGGCAACAAGCCACTGCATGAGATAAGAATCAACAGGTCTGCATGAAGATTGCAATCTTTAATATTTAAGAACTACTCTACTGAGAACCCATTATTGGTTTGGGGTTACTGAAATGGAGGTATTGTAGTAATACATAAAATTCCACATATCAAAATGGAGTAGATGGACTTCATACATTGTCTGATACAAAACAGTTTGGTTTATTTTTTTCTTTTTTAAGGGATTTTCTGTTGTCTTTCTTTCATGTTCAATTATGTATAATGAATTCAATGAGAGATTCTGATACAAAAATTCTTTGAAGACATTATTTATAGCTCAAATCCTCCTGTTAATGAATACATGTTATGTCAATCAAATGCATTGTGATAGAAATGAGGTATTAATAAATATGGAGTCTTTCATATCATAGATTCATTTAATCTTAGAATCTTCTCAACCTAAAATATTTAATATCCTTTACTCAATGGAAATAAAACTATTCTACATTTTAATATCAGTGCTGTTCCTCTCTGGGTTCAGTAAACATCAATTCTAGTTTTGACAGGGTTTATTGGACATGCTTTTTACCATTTACACTTCCTGAGAAAATCAATTGAAAAGCTAAGAAAGGAAGCCGTTTTATAGAAGATGAAAATACAGTGCACATCTTCCTATTGTTGTAGAAAATGAGAGAAAGAGAAATGCGGAAGTGTCTGAATATTACTCTCTAAGAAAATACATCTCTTTTTTCATAAGCAGAAATACGATAGACAGCAGAACTCCAACAAAGAGTGTTGTAGAGTCCAAAAGTGCATTGGATTTATATAGCAAGATTTTGCTAATGGAGGGGCTGAAGTGGTGGCTTCTGTGAGAAACTGCCAGAAGCTTCCCCTCTGTCCAAAAGACAATGCCAGCTGGCTCCAGGATGGACCCACCACTGGTTGAAGCTGAGCCCATCAGGGACATTCGCAGCACCTCTGTGATAACATAATTAAGAAGGGGTAAAAAACTGCTGTGCAACAACAGCTGAGAGAGACGAATGAGGATATATGAGAGCAACAACTCTGCAGCCCCCAAGGACATTGAAGAAGGAGGGGCAGGAGATGCTCCAGGTGCCGGAGCAGAGATTCCCCGGCAGCCCGTGGGGCAGCCCATGGCGAGGCAGGCTGTGCCCTGCAGCCCAGGGAGGGCCGTGGCGGAGCAGATCCCCACCTGCAGCCTGTGGAGGACACCACAGCAGAGCAGGTGGGTGCCTGAAGGAGTCTGTGACCCTGTGGGGAGCCCACACTGGAGCAGGCTGCTGGCAGGACCTGTGTCCTGTGAAGAGGAGCCCACACAGGAGTAGGTTTTCTGGCAGGACTTGTGACCCTGCAGGTGGACCCCATGATGGAGCAGTTTGTGCTCCCTTGATGGGCACCTGGCATCTAGCCAAGATCAACCCACCACATCATGTAATTCAGTAATGGAAAAATAAATTAGATAATTTAATGGAAGAAAAGGAATGGGTCACAAACAATACATAGGTATAACTGCGGGACTAGAAGGTCCTAAACTGAACTTTGACAATAGCTGAGAAAGTATATGAAAGAGAGAATTCTTTGTCATGGAAGAGCATTTCATGTTCTTTCTCTAAATATCCGTCCACACTCAGAGTGAGAATACCAGTCAAAATAGATATTTCTCTGGTCACTGCAGTTATTTTTATAACCTGTTCAAGTTATTGCCGTTATTGATGGCTATGACTGTTCAAGCCCATCTGATTTTATTTAACCCACTACTACCCATAATAGCAATATTGAGCACATCAGGAAGAAGCTGCAGAATCAAGATCTGTGTGAGTGGTTCCACTGCCTTCACCAGGTATTCTTAAACATGCACATGTTTGCTGATCCATGTTCTAATGGTAAACAGATTGACTGTGATTTCCTTGCCTTGTTTCAAATTTCCAAAACCTTTAGACATTCATAATGCCTACCACGAAGTTGCCTTTATTGGACTTGACAGAAGACATCACATTAGAAAATTAGCATTTTTGAAATTATATTTGAAAAGATTAAAACTAGAACATTTTGATCTCATCAAAACATTCATTCTGGCCTTTTTAAAATGGTATTTCAATGTTCAGTTTGAAATGTAAAGTTGTAAAAGTCTACTATGTTCTACTGCAACATAAAATAGAAAATATCAACAATATGAACCATTTTGACTTATTCAAAACCAATTATTTTTAAATTTTTACCATTTAGAACAAAATAAAAGCCAAAACTTAATTCTCTTTTGGAATGAAAATAAATGTCAAAGTTAAAAAACCTCCTTTAAAATTAAAATTCAGGTTTTGTTATTTATGTGAATTATTGGTTTCATTGACATTACTGAACTACCCAAGAGCTTAGTTGTTTTGCACAATTGGAGCTCTTCTGCTACAATGCCTTCAGCAAATCAGCCAACTATTCTCTTGATCCTAAATAACATAATATTTATTTTAAAAAAATGGTGTGAGATCTGAAATAATCTAGCTACATAATGTTGTTGTCTCACATTCTTATCCTCTTCTTTGTCCACTCCTGTTGTTTGTTAGATACTTGTTCCAAATTAACTCAGAGTACATTTCTTCATGTGGTACATAGCACAGCAAACCCAGATCACTATACAAGAGATGGGTAGCAGTGTGTTATAGTTAATAAATAGTAATCAGCATGAAAGCTCTATTGTAAGAAACAAATAAACAAGGTTCTCCCAGGTCACAAATACCCATCTGCAATGTATTAGTTGAATCGTATCATTATTAAACTACCCATTTAATATATTTGTAGTTAGTCTTTGCCAAGATATGAAAATATTAGTTGCTGCCTTCCAAAATACACAGTTTAGGAGTAAAGTTCATTTGATGAAACTAAACTATTGGAAGTAATTAAAGACCTTTCTTTTTCCAAACAAAAACATTGAGCAAACATATTATTGATTCAATTGACTGTTCATGGTTTATAACCAAGAGTAAAGGGAACACTGCTGTGCAGTTTGTAATTTGGTACTGTTTTTCTTTTATTTGTAATACAGCTACTTGAAAAGAATGTATCAGAGGTAACACAGAATACAGGCAACAAAGCCATACTTGAGGGTAATTGTTTAGGAAAAGGGATGAAACTAGCACAGAATGCTCACAAAACATTACTTAACAAAGATGAAGAATAGTGAATAAGGGTGTGGGACAGTTTGAAGGAAAGTTTGGTTTCTAAACTTTCATTCTTAGACATGCTGCTCCTAACTGTCACTATTCCTACACTCTGCATGACAAGACCAGTAATGACTGTAATGCCAAGTCTGAAAAACTAGTGGTGCAAGGTAACTGTTAAATGAGACCTGGAGGAACGGAAAAGGAAGTACCACTATCTGCTAATTACATCATACCTTTATTAGACTGTTCTATGGGTATTCAGTCTTTTATTCATGTTAATTTGTTCCAGATAAAACCTTTTATTTTACTCATATCACTTTTCATTTATGAGTAGTCCATATTTTGGACAGGTAGCTTAGTGAAAAAGTAGCTTCTTGAAACACAGACCTGTTAATGATTATATTTTTAATTCTTGACCAAAGTCCTCCTAAATATAAGTATTTGAAGGGTGACCTTTGTATTTTGAGCTTTAAATTTTCAACCTCATTGATGAGCTTTCAGAAGGAATGGAACAGAAAGGTCACCAATACATATTTAGCAGGTTCAGTTTCATCACTGTGTACAGTGTTTTGATATCACAGTAGATGTGATAGCACTGCATTTAAGACAACATCTGCGTTTAAATATCAGGTTGGAGAGTAGCAAAGCAAAGCACTCACCTATAATTAAGTATGGTTTGACCTATTACGGCAGTAAAGACCATATTTTAGCACCTAAACCTGGATTTGAATGTGAAGCATCCCTCAGCAAAGAAGACTTAAAGTCCAAGATTTAGGTGATTTAGGTTCAGATCTTCATGTAGTAGGAAATGTGATTTTGAAATAGGACTCTTAAGAGTATATATGCTTCCCAATGAGAACAAAATTACTTTATAGACATTTCATATCAAATGAAGAAGATTTAGATTCTCAGTGTTATGATATCAGCTACAAGTTCCTTTTCCCTTATTTTTGCCAGAAGTCTTGACCTTTGGAAGTACATTCAAGACAGTTGAGAGGACAAAGAAAGTAGAAAAGGAATATTGTCTGTCTAGGTGAAAGAAAATGGCTTGGGATAATATTTATATTTTAAATGTTAAATGTGTCTAGTGTAACAAATCTACTTCATCTTCATTCAGCATAATTATATGCAGCCCCCTGGGTTTCAAGCTACATAACAATGATGATCCCTCCAGTAAGGTGTCACTTCAGTAAGGTATTTTGGGATCTAACACATCACTACATTAATCCATCACCATATGCTGATGGGAGATCAGAAAGATGACAGAGAAATACTTCCAGTAGTGGAGCAAGTGCATTCAGGAATATCCAGCTGCAGCTTGTGTGGATGATCCTTGAAATATCCTTTAAAATCTGGGTAGACTGGCTGAATTCTTAACTTATTGCCATTCATACTCTACTGTTGACAGTCCTGTGATAATTTGGTAAGGCCCCAGGATCATTAATATTATGGCCATGTCCTGCAATGCAGTACTTGCCAATGAAAAATCTAAAGGAAGAGGTAATTATTCTCTCAAAAGCTTACAATGCAATTTAAATGAAGATGTAAAAAGGGATCATAATTCAAAAGTAGGGAAAGTAAAAATGTTGTAAATTATAATAGCAGCATACAATATATTGGCCATTGATGTAAATGGATGTATGACTTCACAAGAAGATTGGGAAGCTTAATTTATATTTGATCTTCAGAAAAGAGGTCACCATTAATTGCCAAGTGTTACTGCCATTATCTAGGATTATCGTTAATGTTAGCTCTAAGGATCAGTGATGAAAGGCATGATAAATCCAGGAGGTATCTTAATAATTTAACACATGTAACTATCTCTTAAAAAAATAATTACTTTTAAGCTGTGAAGCTTCTTAAACAGAATGTTCATCAGTCTTCACACACTTACTTTACACTTACCCTCAAAACTTCTTGCGGAAGAGTCTATACTTTTTGGCGCCATGATTTTTGTAATGGTAGTCATCTTAAAACTTAGAAATATGGTTCTGAAAATGAAATTCCATCAGATAAAATACATTAATACAGGATGGGGATGGAACCCAACTGATCAAATAAAGACTGTCATCTGGATTCTCTTCATGGTGGAATAATACAGACATCTTTAAGGCAAAATCTGCCTCATTTTAAAGGAAACATTTAATACTAGAAGGAGAAAATGTGGCATAAAATGCCTATTTTTCTGTAGTCTTTGCAGGAATCCTGTAGTGGGCACAAAGAGATGTCCTGTGTTTCAAGAATGTATCAAATAAGTAGATGCAGTAGGAAGGAGCTAGAGATGTGATATGAGATGTAGACAATAATTGTTAATATATCTGGCTCGCTGGCAAATCTGAAAAAAAATAAACTGCAGATGAAATTGGATTACTAGCTTAAAATAAACCATATGTGTAATTGCATATTTATTTTGAAAATTCATTTATTTCAGTATTATTTTATCTCCACACATCATACAAACTGGAGTGGTCACAGACAGCGGGGCAGAGTTCATTCAGTGTTGGTGGCAGCAGTGGTCAGTCTTTCCATATGTCTCACCTGAAACACTTGTCACAGAAGTGGGAGACTTAGATTTAGTTCCTCCTCTGACAGAAGGACCCAAATCTGTCACTACTGCTGTTGAAGAGTGACAACCTTAATCATCAGGTCATATGTTATTATGGTTGGAAACAACCTCCTCCTCTCTTGGTGAGACATGTCAGTGGGTATGAAAAGGACCAAATAAACAAAAGCAATTCTGAATTTATATTCCTTTCTCTAGAGATGGACTTTTAGGAGACACAGAGAGCAGCAACCTGTCTGTCCCTGGACCAACCTGTTGCATGATCAGTATGTACATATAGGTGTTTTCCCTTTATTTTCCATCTGGTAATTATCTACCATAAAGAGTGTAGAAAAGCTGATCATTTCTCTGAAGCATATTTAGACACTCCTGGACTTGATATTCCAAATGGACAAAGTCAGGTAGTTTCCTAATAAGTGTGTAGTATCTCTGAATAAACCCCTTAAGGGCTACCACTATCTCTATCAAAAAGGAGCACAATCTATGAAAAGTATTATTAAGTCCTAGTCTAAGTGTTCTGAATAATTCCAAGGAACTAGATACCTACAAGATTGAACTTCATAATGCCCAATTTATTGCTCAAAGTAAATAATATGACTATCCCATTAGTGTAATAAGTTTTCCAAGATTCTCAATACTATTTAAACATTTTCTTGTTCCTGTTTCAGATTTTTTTTTTTTTGACTAGGAATATACGTGATATTTTTCCTCTGAGAAACAAAGAATTCTTATGAATGCTTGTGTTCCTGATTCTGTCAAGACACAACTCTGACCCTGCTTTCATGTAGGAATAATCTGTGGTGTGGGAAAGAAGAGCATAATCATAGTGGCTGACCATTTCTGCTCAGCATGCTACATATGGAAGAAAAGCATCCTCAATAAATTTTAAATTGCCTTCCACTAAGAATGTTATGATTTACCTTTTTAATATTTTGTAATGGAAGCATGTGAGGGGAGTGGAATATATTATCCTCACAGAAAAAAAAAAAATCACTATGTAAAATTGAGAAGTTAAATCGTTATCTTTAACCACAGCACAAAATTGGCAAGAATTCTAATTAAACATTTTCCCCTTTTGCATGCCATGCTACTTAGCTATGGCAAGAATGGAAGAAAGAACACTGAATTTTTTAGAATCTCTTGTTTAGACACAGCAGGAATCTGCTCTTGGTTAATAGTTGCAGAGGTATTCATCTGACTGTCTCCCAAATATAGCTTCTTTTCTATTATCCTGTATATTACTCACATCAGCTTTCATATCTCCCCCATGCCCTCTACATTTCCATTCTGTTCTTTTGTTCTTAGACTGTCTATACAAATCACAGTACACACAATGAGCCCAGGCACCACTACCTACTTCTCTGTCTTTAACCTCTGTATTTTTTTGCAAGCCCTCTTTGTAGAGCTCACTGTAGATCTATCAAATAGAATAAGCTGCATTTCCCTCCTCTTCCACACCCACACATTCAGCATAAGGAAATATTTTATTACTTGTAAGAATACTTCTCCATAGACCCTTGCATTATCAGAAGAAGAAGAGACAAAGAATGCGGCCAGAAGGGATTTTTTTTTGTAAGATGTCCAGTATGATCTCATCTGCAAATCCATTTTGAGGGTGCAAATCTCCCCAGCCTGACAGTATAATTTAGGATAGAGAAAAGAGTGATATAAAATGCTTTCTAGCTAAAGTTTACTTCCATTTTATGTTCAGTTTTCCTAACTGTAATGACTAAACCAGGGACAAACAGAGGTGACTCATGCTCTAAATTCTCATGTATAGCTTTTAAATTGCTATGAGTATCACAAAACTCCAGTCTGAGTATTCAGTAATGGGAGAGGACATTTTTTTAGTACCACCACATTTCCATGAACAGCTGATGGAATTATATGGATGCAAACCATATTAAGCCGAGCACTTGGAAGAGCTCACAATGACAAAGCATTGGCATGGGTCTCTGAGTCCTCCAGACTGCAGACTGCCCAATGACTTCAAGCTGCAGTTGCAAGCTCTGTCAAGTGTGGAAGCAATGCAACTTCTATTACTTCTTGGCAACTATTCCTTATCTGGCCCTCTGTTTCTTTACTTGTTTTCCCTTTCCTTACTTGGAATTCTTGCCTTTCTCATTAAATGTTTAATTCCTATTGCTACAAACAGATTATTCAATTCTACTTTTCTCAAAGTGGATCAAAATATCTCATGCCATATTTAATACAAATGAACTGGTTCACAGATTTTGATCACATTAGCCACTGACTGAATTAGGTTGAGTATCCTGCAGCTTCTTTCTACTGCTAAAGTTATGTTTTCATGTCTTTAGCCTATTCAGGATGTTTAGTTTCTGACTCATTTCTTTAAAGCTCTGAATTCTTTTCTGACTCACTGGGAATCATTTATTTTGTTTTGGTTTCACCAGGGAAGGTTTTCAGATTTCATCTCTCAGATGTCATCACTGATGTCTCAAGGTTTGTTTACAAATGACTTTTTGTCTCACACAGAGGAACACTGATGTCAGATGGTGGTTGGCCAATCGAAACTGTTCCAAAACCTATATGTCTTAAGATATTCTGTCTCTCTGCAGCCTTTCCACAACTTGTTAGTTAATTATTTTTTCCCACAGTGCACTGATGATTAGCTCTGTCCCCTAAGGAAAGAGGTTGCCCCTAAGCTTGCTTTGAATAAATGTAATATCATCAACTATAAGTATACTGAAATAGCAGGAAACCCATGTGTACTGTCTGCTGAAAGTAAAACAAGAATTAAATTCTTCAAAAATGGTATGAGGTATCATTAGTGAATGTGGGGTTATACTTATTTGCCTTCTGGTCCTCAGAATCTAGCATGTATTTGGCTGACATTTCCACCTTGTTCCTTGCAAACATAAAGGCAGAATTTTCATTTTGCTTTTGAAATATGAATTTTTCCACAGTTTGTGCAATGGAAGGACTTGGAAAATTTAAAAGAAAACATGCCAATATTATCACTAACATTATAAACTATGTGATAAAAATCATATCTGTATTACTAAAAACAACCACAACAACAATTGATTACCGGCTCCTAGTGCCATTTATATGCCCTGATGTATCCAAACCATCTGCACAGAGTTGGCACAAATGACACAGGTTTTACAGGAAAACCGTATCCTTCTGGAACATCAACTGAAGGCAAGGTGAGATATCTGTCAACACATAAAACAACACTGAACATTTAGAATTAGGCAACCGAATCCCAGTCCCTGTGTTCACAATGCACAGCAGTGTCTCCTCTAAGCCTCACATGCCCATGTAATGGTGGTGGTTTTACAGCATGACACTGAGGATGTTTATCTGTATCTTGAGGAAGCATAAGGGCATAATTCAGTTATTTGGAACACAGGGTCCATTGGGATAGTGTTAGAAGACTGTAGGATAGAAGGAACTCATATGTACCTCATTCCCTGGAGCAAACACCACAGCAGACAACACATGGCATGACACACATTGCTGTGCATGTGACCCAGGGCTTGGGTTTCAGGGGTGGACTCTGGATCATGGTTATTTGACAGCAACATCAGTGACAGCAGGGATGAGGGCCAGTTCAGAGACAGTCGGTCAAGACACCTCTGTTTAGATATCTCCATTGAGTTGCATACAGGTGTGCTTCGGTGTTTCATCAAGTAGGGCTTCAGTTCAGAAGATGCCTGGCAGTATCTAAGGTACTAGAATTGTTGAGATTTAAAAGTAAGTCTAGCAAATATGATTTAGGACATATAGGATATACATATCCTTTAGGACTTGCAGCTGGAGATCAATCAGAACAACTGTATGAAACCTGGTACCTACTTTCTGGTGAGACGACTAGCCTCTAAACTCTGTTGAATAGATCTTTACTGACTGTTGTGGGAGTTTAGCCCAACAGTTCACATGCATCCATGCATGTAGATATATTTTAATGTCTTAATCTGGAATTAAACTCCTCTAGAGGATATTTTTTTTTCTTTTTAAATTTAATATCCACTGGCAAATTGTATTCTGGTCAAACTTTTAAAAAGTTTCCTTAAACCAGAAATTAATAACTTGAAGAATTATTAATAACTTGGAAGTATGTATAAACTGCAACAGACAGTGAAGTAGTGTCCATAGGAGTAAAAACTAAAGGCTAAGCAAAAGTAAGAATCTCTGTCATAGCTAGGATTATTTCACTCATCATTTCCTCTTATCCTGAACAAGACTTGAGCACTGAAATGTCAAACAAAAAAATCTTAGGCCAAAAATCTTGAAAACTTTAAATTCAGAAAATGTCAAAATATATCAACTGTCAATGTATAATAGTTTGGTGCTTTTCTGATTCTTATTTGTTTTAGTTTCTGGTCTGTAGATTTTTGTCTTTGAAATGTCAGTCTTTAATCTTTCTTTGAGTTGAGAACAATGATGATATGTTGGAATTTGCCCCTTAAATACCAAATGGGCATTGTGATCAGCTTTTCTGAAGTATCCAAGTGTCCAGAATGGAATTATTTGGAGACCTGAAATTTTCCTAGATATAAATAGAAAATTTAGCGCTGCAAGAAATATACAATGAAACCCTGAGTTAAGATAGGATATCTCTGTTCTCTGTGTCAGTCACTTACAGAAAATGAATAATAGGATATGTATTTAAAATAGGCCACCTTTTGATAAATATTGCATCCATGACATGCAAAATAGTAAAAAGTAGGGCATTTTAACCAAGTATGAAATAATCCCTTTTAATACCAAAATAACGAGAAAGAATTTTAAATCCCAGGATCTTAATACCCTTCAAAAAGATGTAGTTTGCTTTGTAACTAGGCTGCCAAATGACAAATAAAATATACTTTAATAAATTTAATGTGTCTTGGCCCCAAAAATAAACACAAGTACTCAATGAATAGACCAAACAATGTGAAAACCTTGAAAACTTGAGTTGAAAGTTCTAATTAGAATCCCTCTTTTAAATTCCAGTTATTATGTAGAAACAATTACAAGTTCTGGGATTTATAACAATAACATTAGAAAATAATTTATTGGCATTAATTTTCTTTTCAGTAGCAGATCTTGTTTTCTAAGAAGTGAAAGGGACTGCTCACTCTGCCTATTACAGCTTTCCCATTTTGTCTGTTTTCAAGCAGAATACCACACGGTTTGTTTTCAAACCAGTAGCATTTGGTTGGATCAATATTAAGATGTTAGAATAGGCATTTTCATTTGATATAAATCCTAATCAAAGAAAACACAAAGTTTAACCAACTAAAAATAAATAAAGTAGCATCTTTAATGGGATGTGAAAAAAAGGTGATATAAATCTACATTATTTAAAAAATTAAATTAGAAATTTGCTTGATAAAGTTAATAGTGTTGCTAAGATTCATTTCAACCTAGTAGTTCACAATATTTTACATAAGAAACCTGAAAAAAGGGTCTTACAGAAATTAAACATCACATTAAGAATTGACTGATAGTTTCTAAATAATGTAAAGGGGAAATTAATAAATGTACTGTAGCCAGATCCTGCAGGGAGTAATCCTGGACCTTCTGGCATTTAACATTCCTATTAATGGCCTGGAGAAAAATTACGATGTGTTAATCAATTCCAAAACCAGCATGAAGACAGACGAACTGCAAAATATAAGCAAAAATAGTCCAAAGTTATGGAACATCCTAGATTATTCAGAAAGTTGGGCATAAACTAGCAAAGTGTTTTAATATAGCCAAATGTGAAGTTATATGTCTAGCAACAGAAGAGGGGGGCTATATTTGTAGAATGGAAATCTCTATACAGACAATCAATGACTCCTGGATTAATTTAAGATAATTCATTAGCTGAACATAGGTTGTTAGGCAATGGTATGTTCAAAAGGCTCTGTATGAACTGAGGTAGATTGAAGCAGAATAAAGGGTCACCTCATCTATGTGTTTGGCTTTGATATAACTGCTACTGTTAGATTAATTTTGTATAAAAGAGCAAGGAGAAAGATAAATTGATGATCATTCAAATAAAAACCATCAAAATAATTAGAAAATATGTTGAATGACAAAAGAGTGGAAGAGATCAATCTGTTCAGCTCACCCAAATGAAGATCAACTTCTGTGACTCGTTCACTGATTACATAGAGTAGGAAATACAAATGGACATGTAATATGGGATTATCTAATTTAACTTCACGTGTCTACCGTATAGATATCCTTATCTAATCTTGTCACAAAGGGAACCTTGCATCTTAAATATGGGTGAAAACAAGGCATGTCTGAAACCTGTTGTAGATTTTCACAGCAGTCCCTGTCTAGAATCAGCTAGGTATAGTAACTTCTGCTTAACAGAGGTGCCACTTCAGTAAAGGAGTGAACTGTGCTGCAGGCTGTAAACTTATATACAGAATTCAAACTTATCTTATACAGAATTTTTTTTTTTTTTTAACTGTAATGAACTGGACAATGAAATAATTACACTATTAGTCTGCACAAAGGTTTATAGGAATAATCAGAAGAACTTTAGCAAGCAAGTTTCTCTCCACTGGAAAGCTTCTAGTGCTATAATGTTGCTGTTCTGATATATGTCATACCAGAATATGGTCCAACAAAAAGAGAAAAATATTTTTCTTGTTTTCACAGTCCTCACTCTGACTGGAGTTATTGTTATGAATAAGTGTTCAAGCAAAATGATCCCCAAACTAGATGAATCTTTAAACAACAGTTCTCTAGAACAACATTGTGCCTACTTACAGATCTAGTTTGTTGGTTGATGCTGTAAAAGTTGTCTAAAGAAGGTTGCAGGAAGGTACTCATAAGATTTCAGGCAACAAAATTACCATAAGATTGCATTTTTTTATTCTCATATTTATTGTGAAGACTTTGTATTGCTTTGTCATTTTTTTCCTTTTATTTAATATTCTAATTCTATGAATGACAAAATCTTTTATTCCTCCTGGGCAGACATATGTCAATTTTAAGTGCAGCAACTCACAGTAATTATTGTCTAGTAGCAGTTTGTTGGGCTGACTTTAAAAAGATATTTCCAGTGGAGGTAAGTCATACTCAGGGGATGTCACCACTGACATGTTGGCAGCTTCAGGCAAAAGACTGGAAAATCAAATGGCTATCATCTCACTCCTGTAAAAATGGTTTCTTCTTACCCACATTCAAAAAGGGATAATCATATTGACTTTCACTTATTGTATCTACTCTGTTATTAAAAAAAAAAAAAAAAAAGTTCTCCAGAATTGTCGCGCAGTCTTCCATAAGAACATGTTTCTATTTTAAAAAATATTATTCTTATTGTTACATAGGCTGAGAGTGTGTAAACAATTAGTTTAATAAAACTAACCAAGCTCCATGTTGTACATTTGACTTGTGGAGAAAACATATTTTTGCAGCAGATTAGCTCATTGCAAGTCAGAAGCAGGTTTTGCCTGACCTTATTTGCTCTAGTTGAGAGGGCCAATTTTCTTCTCTGTTAGAAGGATGGAAGAAGGTGCACAGAGAGCACTTGCTACCAAGTTTCAAATTAGAGTTGCGACACAGAGGCACTCAGCCAGGCACGGCTTGTAGTAAAAATATGTCCTGGTCCAAGAAAGAAAAGATTTTCTCAAGCTCAGAGTGAGAAGCGGAGTGACTCCCCAACTATCAAATTAAGGACATTTTTCAAAATGCTCATATTCTGTTTAAAGTTGGTTTTGAGCCCCCTTCTTCAACACTAACACTATGTACATGTAGTAGATAATGAGGGACTCAAACTGGAATAAATATCCATACTGTGGTCTGACACAGGAAGAGAGAATCAATTAAATTAGGATTTACGGCTGACATGTTGTCCTCACCTGATGTCATTATACATCAACACTGCAAACATCTCCACCAGCGGGATAACCATCGTATATATAACAATATATTCACATTATAAGGGTGATTTAAGGATGGAGCTTAAGTTTAAATTTGGAATTTTCCTGACTTTGTAGGTTTAAAGATGACTTGCATATGACTTGATCGAGAACCTAGTTAGCTAGAGATGTAATGCAGAATGCCATCTCGTGTTCAGGGTTAGTCTGAAAGCCTTGGGCTGTGACTGCTCTGATTCTGAGGGTTCTCAGTCAGGTCCAATGAACAACCTGCATTTTTAGCCTAATCTTCACAGCAATTAAAGGTTTATTCCACAGCTATGAAGATCCCCAGATTCAATAGTTACCAAGAGATGTATGTTTTTCTGGGTCAATAAAAATCATAAAATATAGGTTATTGCAAATTAAGTGCTGATTAAAGCTTTCTTATAAGTGACAGCGCAGGAAACACTGGAGAAGCTTAAATGAATCTAGTGTGTGGTCACCATGAGGAAGAAAATCTTCCAGTAGGATAAAAGTTCCCTGTTAGAGTCACAACAATGTTACAGCATTCATATACACTGTCACCTCAATATTAGAAGAGATGGACAATTCATTTCTACATAGTGAAATATGCCAGCATTCTCATTTTTTGCAAAACGGTGGGTAAAACCCCACAGGACACTTTCAAAGTGTTGAGAAAATGCCTTGTATTCCAGATGAATCAATCTCTTCAGTTTGTGAGAAATAAGAACAAGATGACTTGATTATGATGCATGAGTGTCTGATGTTAGTATGAAGTTGGGATGTTAGGAAGATGTCCATAGAAGTAAGAGACTTTTGTCTATCGGGTGGGTTAGTATAACAGCAGACAACCTGGGAGTGGATTTCTGTCTTGATCTAGACTACATGCTGGCAGCTGGGCCATGCTGTTTTGAAGGAAGGAAACCATCAGGTGTTAAATGTGTATTTACTCTAGAAACTTGGAACTGGAAGTAACAGTTTCTCTATGGTTAGGCTGATCAATTTACAGAACAACAGAACAGCTGAATCAACCATCTATGAATGTCTTCAACTCACAAAATCAGGTACAAGTTAGTCGATGCATGAGGGAACTCCATTGAATTCATTGGCTGAGTTAAAAAGAAGCTGCTAAATGAGCTATTCTAAAGACTTTGTCCTAAAATACACAGAATGATATTCGGAACAAAAAGCAGTGAGTGGTAGAGAAAGAGTCAGAGAAGTGATGGTTGTGGTGAAGTGATTTGGAAACATTTTGGTTATGCTTTCTTATTTCAAGATAATGATTTTAAAAATGTAGAGCAAAGACTGAAAAAAGACCAAAACCACCACACAATCCCTATTGATCTGCTGCTTGGAAATAATATTTATATAGATTGCTGTTGATGAAATTTATAATGCATAAATCTTTAAAAAAAAAACAAACAAACAAAAAAAAAA
This sequence comes from Tyto alba, assembly GCF_018691265.1. NCBI lineage: Eukaryota > Metazoa > Chordata > Aves > Strigiformes > Tytonidae > Tyto > Tyto alba. Next base: position 9,704,796 of record NW_024881282.1, read on the forward strand.
AACATAGTTCAGTTGGAAGTTCAATGACATAGTGACATTCCAGGACACTGGAAATATCTACATTTTTTAATTTTTATTTTTATTTTCTTAAGAGATAGCTTACATCTTCATTAAGCTTTTATCCATCTGGAACAACATAGGCCATAAAACAACAGACCTGAATATGCACATTGAAGAGAAAATGAGAACATTACTTTCACACTTCAACTTACAGTCATGTTTTTAGCAACATTCTCTCTGAAATGTTAGGAAACAAAAATACATGTATTTTGTTCCTCCCCGGTTTCCTTGTGATTGTCATACAACAACAAAGCTAACCAACTTTTCAGAGAAAAAGTCAGTTCTAATTGCCAAAGACTGTTTGGATCCTTGTTTCTTGTCACTCTCTCATTCAGAAACTCTGCTTCTAGCTTCTGTGGGCTTCACATAATTTCCTTTAATTCTGTGCAAAACTTGGGAGAATCTGCAGGTGCATACACTGCCAACAATAATTAGAAATAGCAGTGAGAATTTAAACTATCCACTATTAAACTATCCATACTACCTGTTATTAAGATCTTGAGCCTTTTAAGGTTAATAGTAAAATTTCAATGGGAAATTATGAGACTCATAAATGGTTTGATTATATTTAATCAATGCAAGAGATACCTAGAAATGTACAAAACCAATATTACTTTAATAAAGGAACTACTTGTGAAAACCAGAAGCTGTAACAGAAAGAGATGGCCAACATTTAGGTAGTCAATTTTAAAACCAACAATTAAACATTTCAACACTTTTCAGACTGAAATGGAAACAAAAAGTTTAGAACTGACTGTAAAATTAAAATTTTGAAAAATTTTCAGAATTAGTTATTTTAAAAAAATACTTCAAATGAAACTTGAGGTTTAAAGTATGTTTCTGGCATGGATTTATGTTGTTATTTTTTCATGTTATTTTACAATGTAGAAATAATAGTAGAGCAAAATGATGTATCATTCTATATCAGATTTACATTCACATCATGCACAAAGACCAAAAAGTCTTGAAAAATTGTAAGAATAGTAGATGTGAAGAATATGACAAGTCATCCCTTTCTGAACTGTTATGACATCATTTTGCTCTACTATTATTGACATACCATTGAAATTCTGTAAAACAGGTAAAGATATATTAAAAAAATGGTATTATGGGTTTGTCTTATGATGGCATTTGAGTTTTTTCAAAAAGTTTTTTATAGAAAGAAATTAAAAAACACAATTATCAAGAGGCATTTCATTCAACTCAATATCATAGCGATCCTTTTCTCTACTCTTTAAAATTACTCCTATACCCCATAGAAGAATATGTAAGTCCAACAAACTAAAAAAAAAAAAAAACAACAACCAAGGCCAAATTAAAAAAAAAAAAAAAAAAAAAAAAAAAAAAGAGAAAGAAAGAAAAAAAGGCAGCCATTCTGTCCAGGACTTAATTATGCTCTAATCAATAAGTGAATGAAAAGGCCATATGATCTAAATGTCATCCTAACTCTGTCAAAACCCTTTTCAGCTAACTTGAGTGAATCACACACATGATTACATTTGTTTCTACCTGACTAGAGCAAAATAAACTGAATCTTACTGATAAATCTAATAATATCCTATTTCTAAACTATTACTAGGAATGAAGTCTGCTGCAAGATTAAGAAAGGGAGCTCTCCTAGTATTATTTAAATTGCTCTTCTGCAAAGCAACACGACATTTTCTGTCTTCCCTTCCCCTGATTATCAACTATACTAATTCCTTTCCCAGTATCTCTTGTGGGACACACAGACCCAGCCCAAATGGGGAAGGAATAAGGATTGTGCACCTCTGATAGCACTGTGTGTTTTGGGAGCAGACCCTACAACTCTGGATGGGAGGGGGAGAGGAGTAAAACTACCTTAGCTCATCCTGCCTAGTAAAACACTACTAACTGATACATCTTCAGTTTTCAGTGGTGAGAGTTCACAGCAAATGGTTTGCAATCTGTCTGTGCTGTGAAACAAACAAGAATCATGGAAAAAAATATTGAGTGAGATAGAACACTAAAACTCCTTGAAGAAATTGCAATTTCTACTTGAATGACCTGTAAGAATAAGAAAGATCTCCTGGTGAATTGTCTCATTTACATTGTTCTCTCAGATCCTGTCTGCTGGTGTGGATCATTTCAATAATACTTCAAGACAGTATCATGATTGTAATGCTGATTTCTAAGTACTTAATTGTTGACAGTCACAGGAATAATTTGGAAAATTGGAACAGATTAGACAGAGCAAATTTCTTGAAATTATATTTGTATTATGAATAATTCTATGCTGTGACATTTACAGATCTTACTGAAACCTTCAACATAGGAATGTGATATACTAATCATAACCATGATAATCCCTGTGAAAGACACAAATATTTTATTTAACCTTTTGAAATGGAATTTTTCAGTGTTAGTTAAAGGTCTATGTCTTTTCCTCAGTTTGTGTAGAATGTTATGTGAAAATATACTAACAATCAGTTCATAGAAACTAATGTACCAAGTACTCTAAATGAAGCCATTATTTGTTTATTGTTTGTATTTGAATCAAATTATCAGTCCAAACAAGGTAACATTTACATATAAACAAAAGAACTAGCTAGTTAAAGTAAAGTTATTTAGAAGTTCAGCAAGGCTTTCATTTTCCTCCACATCTGCCAATTTACTAGATTAATCTGATAATACAAGATCATAAATATATATTATAAAAGACTTAATGATGAAAACAAAGCCTCAATTTATAAAAGGTAATCAGGTTTGCATAATGTTCACTTAAAGCTCATCTGATAGGCTTTTTGGTTTCCAAAATTAACTAATTCAATTAATTGTATTTTAGCTAGCAGTTTTAAGATTCTTATTTGGGAAATTACAATGAGGGTAATAAAGACTGGCATTATACACACAAACATTACCACCAGTTCTGAGTTTTAGGACATCAGAAAGCATGGCATACAGCTTTTAAATAAACCAAATAAATTTTGTGATACTTCTTGTCAGACAATTGCCAGTTAAGTGAGCATTTCCATAATTAAATGCAGTACAATACACAAATGACAGATGGTGGCTGTTGACAGGTTTTTTTCCTACTTTGCTTAGAGGACTTCACGTTTTTCTAGTTTAAAAAATAATAGGGTGATGACAACAAAATCATCAGGAAAAATCTGTAAACAAGCTGCATTTTTATATATTAGTTCAAAACTTTGACAGGCTTGATATAAAGAAAATTTAAACAGATATTATCCTATTCAGAACATGTTCCTAAAATAATCTTATTGCTGTAGGTAAGTGTGGTTTGTGTTTGGAAGCATAATGCTGTTTTATGCGACAGACTTGCATTATGTGACCTCACACCATGACATCTGATGGGGAGTTAGGGAGGTTCAGATAGCTTTCTTCTGAGGAGGCAGAACATTGCTAGGAGAAGTAGAAAAGTCTCCTCTGAATAGATGTGTTCTTGGATATGCACCAAGTTTACCACATTTGGGCAGAATTAATGGATATTAGTATTCCTGAGCTCAGATTCTGCTCTAGAAAAACTTTCTGATGGTAAAGGCAACACTGAAAAATTAAAGATTTAAAGATTAAAATTATTTAAACAGATTTAGCTCAATCATTCTGGAAGACATGGAGTATAAGTGAGAGACAGTGAGGGAACTAGAAGAGACATAAGCCATGGCATCTCCCTGATGACATTCTGTGAAACCTCTCAGACCAACTGATTAAACAGTAGAGGATTTGTTGTTGTCTCTATCCCAGGGAGGGTTGGTACATGCTGGCAGAGATGTGCATGCAGGGAAAAATTGCCCTGTTTTTATCCTAAACAAAACAATTCACACTGAATATGGCTCCCAAGACACTGATTTCACTATGCTAAATCTAAACAATGTTAGCATTATCTGCAAGCTAAATATGCAACTAAGCTCTTTAAAATGTTTGGATAAAAAGCATGAAGCTATCAAGTGTTTGGCAGATGTGTTACCAGTGACCAAACTCATAATAATCCATTTTACCAACATGAAGTTTGTTTAGTTTCAGCGTCAGTGCTGTGACAGCAGGATACAGCTCAGAGCCTGACATAAAATGTCTTCTTGCTCAAACAACCTCTATCATTTCCCCACAATAAACTGCTGTTACTGTCAGTTGCAAGGTTACAACTACTATCCATCAGATGCAACATCATTACTAGGCAGTTCCATATCCTACAAAACATCAGCAGCAGTTAAGGCAATTGATGGCAGATTCAGCCCAAAGGAGAACTATACAGTTGAAAACAGTAATAGATCAGTAGTTTTGCCTTATACTTTTTAATATACAGAACTGCAAAGTGAAGGGTAATTGTTACAAGGCTAGTTGAGCAAATGCCAAATCCAAGAGCAAGGGACATGAACTTAAGTTGAGAAATAGACAGGTACTAAATTACATTGGTCAGAACGTCTTTCAAGACAGAAGAGCTGCAATATGAAATAAGCCGTCAATGTCAAATCTGGGAGAGCTGGCATAACCGTTTCTTTAAAAATTGATTGAAAAGGCATTTGTATGAAGTAAATATGACAAAGTAAAACTGTTGAAGTAAGGCTGGATTTGTTAACTTCTCTTTTAGCTAACTCTTCTGTTCTTCTGCCTTTCAGATGTCAGCCTAATACAGTTATCAAGTAATTTATCTGCGAGCTTTTCCAATATATGAGGAATAAGCATAAGTGTATTAGAGATGACATTAAGTATTTGGCAAAAGGTAAACATTAATGCCCGTAATGTCTTTAATTTATGATAAAAATGTGCTGTAATACAGGCCTTAAGGGAAAGGAAACAGCAAATGTGATGAGACTTTTCCATGTGATGTATCAACAACAAGGGCCAAAGAATTTTAAAATATTTTAAAGTTGAGAAGCCATCTCCCATGGGCTCTGGCAAGCAAGGGAATAAGGAAACAGGATTAGCTAGTTTCTCTAGTCTTCCCAGCTAAAAATGTGACTACAAATCCAAACTTTTAGTCCTTTGACTGGAGAAGGGATTTCATGGACTTCCATAAGTGTCAACAATGTCGAGACAGGGCAGTTGCAAAACCCAATGGCAGACTTGGAAGTAATAGAGGGGTTTGAGTGGATGCCCCCTCATGACCAAATTGCTTATGAGTCTTAACCCCAGGGGTGAAGGTTTTGAGACTGAGGTCTGGCAGAATATTGTTGACATGACAGATTGCACACTGTTAGCGGTAGCAGATTTGGAGCACTTGCTGTGTGAATTGCTAACACCTCAAAGGTTATTGGATAGTTGTCCACTCATCACATTGACTGTTCAAAAGTGCCCAATTAAAAATAAGCTCCTTTTCAGTCTAAATATCCATCTGAGGAAAACAAATATACAGTGCAGTGACATGGGAGATGAAATGCTAAGTTAAAAACCTCAGTTGACTACTGCTTTCAGTAATCAGTGTCCATGGCCTGAAAAGTGTTATTGGTCAGGCTGTAAATGCACTAGTTACAACTGAGAAAGGCCAAGAAGTTGAAGGTTCAAATAAATACTCAATCCTTGCCCTCCAGGAAAGAGGAAAACTCAGCGGATGTTTCCTTAACAACCTATAGCCTTTCCATTAGAACACTGGAGCATTTCAGTCCCAGAATCCCTTCTCAAACCAAAGAACACTAAAAAAGTATTTAGGACTTGATAAATGGGAACTGATCCTACTTTGCCCTGACAAGGGTGAAGGTCTCTGTAATTCTACAGTCTTTTTCCTTATTTATGGCCAAGGTAAGAAGAAAATGTTTATAGTCATGTTCATAAAGATATTAGCAGAGAAAGGGTAGGAGTGGAAATTTGTCTTCAGATACCGAGCCAAAAATAAGAATTAGGGTAATAGAAAAATAAATGCATCTAATACATATCTGAGGATTTAATGATGTTTACATTTAAACAACTTGCAAGCACCAGAGCTGAGTGAATTCTTCTTTATTCATTTGTGCACAAAGCAAAATATGGGCAGATGTCACAGCCGTTTGGATTAAATTATTTTGAAAATACAAGCAAGATATGATGGCTTGAATAAAGAGGATGAATCCACTATTCTTTCAATTAACACCACCACCCTGGTCTTTGATAGCTATTGGAAGATAGTAATTTGAAAATTAACAGATATGTATTTTTGTTTGTAAATCTATTTATAGTGAGATTATGCAATTCAATAAGCAATAACAATCTTTACATGGATCAAAGAGAACTTTTTAGGGTCACTCAAGATGTTTATTATGAATTATTAGTTGACATAAAGGATTTAGTTAAAATTCAGCAAATAATTCAACTGTATGATTAAAAAAAAAAAAAAAGCACAAAACAAAAACCAAATTGTTCATTACTACATCTACACATTTTAGTTTTTGTTCCCATTATTCCTACTTTCACCTAGCTGCATGGTTTTTTTTTTTGGTGTATGGTTGCCTAGACTAAGTCTCATTATACTAGTTCTTTAAAGATTTCATTTATAAAACTCAAAGAAAGCTTTTTATTTTTCCATATATATATATGTCAAATAGAGTTAAAGTGCTCACAAAAATATTCTACATATCAACAAAACAATGTTGTGGATGAACACTCTAACAAATATTGCCTCCCTTTCAAGTTCCACATATGATAGTGTCAGAGAACACCCTGTCCCTGAGCTCATGGTGGTCATTCATGATCCCTTCTCAGCTTCTGGGCTGAATGAAGGCCTTGACAGCTCAAAGAACAAACCTCCACATAACTGGAAAATGCCAGAAGACTCTGTAGCCTGTTATAAAGCTCAGTAATGAGTGGGCAAAGATCCACACACTCCTACTGCATGATACTTAAAGCACGAGTATTGTGGATAGTAGCTTCTTTGTTTTCAGTGCTATGGTCATCTGAATACCTTAGAACACATGACTTTTTTTTACTTTCTAAGGATGTGTAGAATTTAAGTGGATTATGACTAGCTGTCTGCAACTAAGTGAATTAACAATATTGGGGAATTTTTATAAAGCACTCATTTCTGTTATTGCTTTCAATGAAATAAGATATTTTTTGAGATTTGGGGTGAGGGTGGGAGGATATGCAGCTGGTGGAAGAAGTGTTGGACCATTGGATACCATTTACAAATTTTATTAATTTGTAAAAAGTTCAATATATAGTGAACATAAGAAATGTGTATGTGACAAATGTTACCAAAGGGTTGAAGGTGAGGGGGAACACGTTTCTGTTTAAACAATGTTGCCTTGCATCCAAAAATATCCTTAAAATGGATGGAGGACAGGCAAGAAATGCCAAGTTTCTGCTTCCTCTTGCTTAAAGCACATATCTTGTCCTTACTTCTATGACTAACTACGTAACCTCTATCATACAGTCCTTAGAAAATAACCCAGAAATTATATGAGGAAGAGAAAATATCTTAAATACTTGTCTAAGGAGTCAATTGTCCTCTTACTACTGACAGGACTTTGCACCTTTCTGGCTGCTCAGTGGTCCTGCTTTGATGAGACAGGATGGGAGTGCCATGCATTTTGCAGCCTGTAGCATAGGACAGCTTCTTACCATATGGGAAATTTGAATCTTCTCAGGTCAAAGATCACTTTGAACCATTTCTCTTTCTGTATGAGAGTCCTTTTCACTGGGACACTAAAAAACAAAACCAAGAAATCCCCACGCTCCCACATTCCTAAGGAAGCACAGCCCAAAGTCCTGGAGTGGCATCACACTGAATGTCACAGAGGCACCTATTTCATGGCTGTAGGTTCATGGTAACATCAGAAACAACAGTAGGACTTCCAAAATGTCCCTCCCCAACCCTTTCCCTTTTGCTGATTTGCATCTCATTTTCCAGGAGCTGCAAATCACTTTTGGAAAATCCTTTGTTTCCCTGAACATCGTATGAAGAGATATAGCTACCTAGAATGGGAGATTTCATCACCGAAACTGTGTCTTTTAGAACTATGCAAGCTAGTGTCACAGCCACATGATCATGCTAATCTCCCCAGAAACATATTTTACTTCTAATGCAATTTTATGTTCTGCATCAGTATTTATAAGTTATGATGTTATTAGCTCTCTGACAAGTTTCCTTAAAAAAATAATTAAAATTAATTACATTTGTGCATTAATTTAGCTGTGAAAGGAATATTTGAGACATGTTTGGCAATTCATTTTCACAGGGGTTTAGATTTGCCATTTACATCTAACCTGTAAAACCTGCTATCCAGATTTTCTTTTAACAGTCATACAGCAGCATCTGTCCAAATAATGCATGCCCTCTGCTTAAAACAGCAGAGTAGATTGTGGCAGCTGTTGAAGGAAACTGTATTATGCTAACAGGGAATGTGATGAAACAGGTGCATGTTTTTCTTCAGTTTTTTTGGTAAGAATGAGAAAAATACCTGTTTTCCATCTTCTTTCTGTTTACTTCTGTCATGTTTAAATATCATGCTTCAGGTGCATGTAAAAACTGCCAGTGAAGATTAAACAATTTTACATCAATTTTAAAATCCATTGTTCAAACTGACATCTTTCTCTTCACACTTTCCCATAACAATTGACATAAAACTAAACAAATGTAAATGGATGGAAAGAAATAGACTGTATTATGAATTATAAGTATTATTGTAATGACATCTATAAATCCTGCCTTGTCTTGTCTTTTCCTTTTCACTCTGCTTTCCCTTTCCCTTTCCCTTTCCCTTTCCCTTTCCCTTTCCCTTTCCCTTTCCCTTTCCCTTTCCCTTTCCCTTTCCCTTTCCCTTTCCCTTTCCCTTTCCCTTTCCCTTTCCCTTTCCCTTTCCCTTTCCCCTTTTCTTGCTTTTTCTTTCTTTTTCTCTTTCTCTTTCTCTTTATTTCCCTTTTTCCTTTTGTCCTCCTTCCTCTTTCTTCTTTTCTCTTTCTTTTTTTTTTTCATTTCAGTGAACCCGCTTCAGGTCTTAGAAGCACTGGATGGAAATAGTTTGAAAGAAGGTTATAACTATTTGATAAATGTGTCACATTTTCTACTTTGCTCTCTCTAGAAAACAAAGCTTTTTTCTGTCCATACTGCAGAAGAATCCAGACAGAATTCTTTAGCCCAGGCATCTAGTTAGGGAAGCTGTTCTCTGTGTCATCCCAAAAAGTGATCATTACATATTATTCAGTGCATCTAAATCTGAAGTAACATGCCTTTGTACAGCTCACTAGAGCTGTTGTTACAAGCAGTTGTTCATTTATCAGAAAATCCATGGACATGGACATTGGCAAACCCTGCTGGCCTTTCCAGGACTACTTGAAAAGTGTAAAGAACCTTGTAGTCTCTTTTTGTTTAGAGATGTGAATTAAACACCTCATATAACAGGTAATTAATTATTCCTTCTGCATCTCATGGTACATCTTTGAGGTCAAGGTACTGTTGAACAACCCAGAAATGTAAGAAATAAGCTGTGGTGATGTAGGAGACACAGGTGGCAATGAAGGGGACACATCTGTTCCTATTTCAGCTGTTTATCTATAGTTGAAATAGACTGATACAGTTCTGACTAACCAGACTATTATGACACACAATCACAGAATGGTTGAAGATGAAAGAGACCTCTGGAGATCATCTGGGCCACTTAGAACCAGTCAGCCAGGATCGTGTCCAGATGGCTTTTGAACATCTCCAGGAATGGAGATTCCACACATTAAATTTCACACTGTTGATAAATGAAAAATGTCAAAAAAAATATAAAAGAAGATAAGGAACATAAAATCTCCCACAATTTCCTACAATTGCTGATTGCATCAAGTTAATATGGAAAGGCAGTAATTTTCTGATTTTTCCCTCAGTGCTTTTTGCTATTCTTCATAGTATAGTAAGCTATGAATGTTTATCAGTATGTCAGTACTATGGAGAACTTTAACCTGTGGACTGCTTGCTATATCATAGCAGCTTTAACAGGATCAAACAGGTCTAGACAACCCTATGTAAAAGTGAGATTTACTTAATCAGATTTTTACAGTTTTATTTTATTGTTTTCTTCCAGAAAGTGTAAAGGTTGTGCAGACATTGCAAATCATAGTTGATAATCTGATCAGGCTTTATTTTAACATTTTATTTATAATGTCCATACACACAGTGGTTGGAAATCATTACTAATTCATGTTATCTCCTTTGGGAAATAGTTTGGATTACAAATTCCAGGTTCATCAGACAAAAATGTTATAATCCAAGAATATAAACTGAACTTTAGTTGTTTCCCAACAGTCAATAACAGGAAAACAAACACTGAATAAAATAAAAAAAATAAAAAACAAACCAACCTTTTGTTCTAAGGAAAAAAAAAATATTTGTCAGGCACTTTAACCCACACCAAGTTAGGGCTGCATTCTGCAGCAGGTCAACTACAATTTACAGCATAGATATTTCTATCAACAGCCAGACATTTATAAGGATTTAATACAGTTGCTTCAAGCTACTCCAAACTAATCAAAATGTCATACAAAGGTAGATGGCTTGTGAGAACCTTCCCAAATATCTGCATCCCCTATTTGTACCTGTTTTGACAGATTCTATTTTTAAACTGCATTTCTAAGCCCAGATGTATAAATCGTTGTTCTCTTTTGTTATCCTTCTTTGTATAAATGTTAATGATAATTTATCAGTCTCTAATCAATTATTACTTAATAAATGCAAGTCTCCCCTCCAAGATGCCACTCTGTATACCTTGTGAAAGATTACAACTAGAATTCTTGAATATCTAAGTATCTCCTTTCTCTTATTCTCTCTCCCTTGTCTATGGTGCACAATGTTAAAAATCAATATTGTGATTACCCAAGGAACAATTGTATTCCATTCAGTGGCTAAACATGCATTTCTTTTTCTTTTTTTCTTCCCTTATTCTCTGAAACATTTACTTCATTGTAAAATGCTATAGAAAAAGAGGCTTAGACTAAAAGCTTGTGCTGCTGATTGTACCAGAAAAAAAAAAAAAAAAAAAAAAAAACAAAAAACAAAAAACAAAAAAACAAAAAACAAAAAACAAAAAACAAAAAAAAACAAAAAAAAAAAAACAAACCAAAAAAACTACCTGCCCATCCAACCAAAAAATCCCAATTATATGAGAGAACAATGAAAAAAAAAAAAAATAGAATACCTCACACTTTTGCATTGGATTAGGAAACAAAGTAAGGTTATTCAGATTTTTTCTTCCATAACAGTGAATATAAATTGATCCACCTCTTTGTGGATAGACTGTTTCAACCACATTTTGTATGGAGGCAACAGGATTCTCTTCCCCACTTCCTTTGGTTTTGATTGACACTAGAGAGTTCTCCTAGTTGTCTTCTGGGAAAATCTATTTTTTTGAAACTAGTCAACTTTAGTATATGTAGGCTGACACCTTCCCATTCCTGGTAGCTGTTGAAGCTCACTAAAAGGGCCCTTCTCCTCCCTCAGAGTGCTGGGCTGGTTTTAGCAGCCTGAGACAGTACCTTGGGCATCTCGGCACCTTCACAGCTCCTGCACAGAAGACCCAACAGCCTCCTAAATCCCTCTCTATGTCCCATGATCCATTTTTGCAGAATATTTCCTGTCCCTTGCTGCACACAACTTATTGATATAATCCCTGAAGAACTACAGTCATGTGGGGCCTTTCAACCAGATGTATATTCAAGAAGGGATAGTTTTCCTTCTTTTGTTGAAGAAGCAACTTCAAGTTGATTTTATGATTCCCCAGATACAGGAGAAATCTGTGAAATTTTGTATAAATTTGGGTGCCTGCTTCTCTATAGCCTTAATGAATATCTCTATATCCTGCCCCATCCCCAATATTAATATAGTTAGACAGGAACATCTGGGATAACTGATATATTACACTCAAGGTGGCTTATGCCAGAATGGTAGTTTAAGCCCATAGGGCAACTGACCACCACATGGTTACTCATTCACTTCTTCCCCACTGGTGGTGTGGGGAGGAGACAATATAAGAAAAGGCTCAGGGTTTGAGACAAGGACAGGGAGGTCTCACTCACCAATTACGGTCACAGGCAAAAGATAGACTCAACTTGGGAAAAACAAAACAAAACAAAACAAAAAAAAAAAAAAAACAAAACAAAACAAAAAAAACTACATCGATTTAATTTGAACACCACCACCACTACTAATTTAGTAATCAAATTAGAGTAGGATAGAGGGAAACACAAACACATGTTAAAAACACCTTCCCACCATCCCTCCCTTTTTCCCGGGCTCAGATTTTCTCCAAATTTCTCTACCTCCTCCACCTCAAGCAGCACAGTAGGACAGGGAATGGAGGTTGTGATCAGTTCATCACACATTGTCTCTGCCAATCCTCCCTACTCAGGGGAAGGACTTCACACATTTTTCCCCTGCTCCAGGGTGGGGTCCCTCACATGGGAGAAACTCCTCCATGAACTTCTCCAATGTGAGTACTTCCCATGGGTACTTCACAAACTGCTCCAGCGTGGGTCCTTCCCACAGGATGCAGTCCTTCAGGAACAGACTGCTCCAGTGTGGGTCCCTTCCACAGGGTCACAAGTCCTGCCAGCAAACCTGCTCCAGCCTGGAGTCCTCTCTCCATGGGGCCACAGATCCTTCCAGAAGCCTCCTCCAGCACTGGCTCTCCATGGGGTCACAGCCTCCTTTGGGCATCCATCTGTTCTGCTGTGGGGTCCTTCATGGGCTGCAGGTGGGGATCTGCTCCACCACGGACCTCCATGGGCTGCAGGGCACATCCTGCCTCACCACGGGCTGCACCACGGGCTGCAGGGGAATCTCTGCTCCGGTGCCTGGAGCATCTCCTGCCCCTCCTTCTTCACTCACCTTGGGGGCTGCATAAGTGTTTCCCTCACTCTTACTCCTCTCTCCACTGCAGGTTCCCCAGAATATTTTTTCCTCTTCTTAAATATTCAGCATATTTGAGAAATTGCGGCAATCGAGTGAAGTTCCCACTGACTGGAAAAGGGGAAACTTAATCCCCATTTTTAAAAGCAAAAGAAGATGACCACGGGAACTACAGGCCAGTCAGTCTCACCTCTGTGCCTGGCAAGATCATGGAGCAGATCCTCCTGGAAAATATACTAGGGCACATGGAAAATAAAGACGTGACTAGTGATAGCCAGCATGTCTTCACTAAGGGAAAATCATGCCTGGAAAATTTGGTGGCCTTGGAATGAGATGATCTTTAAGGTCCCTTCCAAGCCAAACCATTCTATGATTCTATGATTCCTTGTTATCACAGACCCACAGCCACCCTCGCTAATTGGCTTGACCTTGACCAGAGGTGGATCCAACTTGTACCTGTGGGATCTTCTAGCAGCCTCTCACAGGAACCACCCCTATAGCCCCTCCCCCGCCACCAAAACCCCACCACACAAACCCAATACTTCCAGAATAAGGGAAAATAAAAATGCCAAAACCTTTTTCCAGAGATGAGTGATGACTAGAGAAAATTAAGCCTGCCTTTTTGTATGCTTAGACTGAAGTGTCCCTGGAAGTTGCTATACTAATAATAAATTTCATGGTGTTACAAATTTAAAATGGTAATAATGTGTACGCAGATTACTGTCTCTGACTGTTGTGACTACTTTAATAAGATAGCAAAAAGGCAAGTGGTAGAAATGAGAGACATTACAGATAGAAAAGCAGGTACTAGTTTAACAGAATTTCTGACCAAGATAGAAATTACCAGGACAGCAATGTCATAAACATCAAATAAAGGTATCAGGTCAGAAAATCAGGGAAAATGTGGAAGGAGTAAGCAGAGATGAGCTGTTTGCTATAGAGGAGATGAAGCTGGTGAAGAAGAATAAATTTGGAAGGGAAAAAGAATATGTAAGATACAGAGATACATATGACAAAGGCCTTTCACAAGTGACAGTCAGGCAGCCTTGTTCCTGATGACCACAGCCTGAAGCATGACAATAAACATGCTGTTTCTCTGACAATATGGATGTCCAGCTTATTGCTGTGGTCAGGATATATCTAGGGTGCTTTTCCTTCCACTGGCAACTAGGTTCCCAATCAGTACTACTAAAAATGCTATTTAAAAAAATAACATAAAATAAATAAAATAAATCATAATAACAAAATAATAATAAAATATCTGATAACAATAAAATAAAAACATTTTAAAGCTTTTAATACTTTAGGGATTTCTCTAATTTAGTGAGAACAAAATTATTCTTCAAATTCTCCAAATTCACTAACTGTCCCTTCCTCTTGTCTTACCCATGAAGAAACATGAGATTCTTTCAAAATAATTAATGCATCACAGTAAAAAGCTACTGGAATATCTCTCATTAAAAACCTGTCACACTTTTCATGTGGCTTCTAGTAGCACATTTCAAACCTCTATTTTTTTTTCTAAGCGTTACAACATCCGTTATTAAAGAAATATTTCTGGAGTGTAAATGAGTGCTCCAATCAGGTTTTTACATGTGAATTATGAGGAAGAGGTGCTAACAAGTAAAATCTGCTGTGGTCCAGGCACAGAAAGAATTCCTTCAATGCAATGATTTCATGAAGATCATTAATTCACTTTTTCCTCTACACTGTTTATGGGCAGAACCAAGAATGGACATACATGCTCAATAGCATCTCATGTTATTGAGATTCTTGCAATAACATAAATGTTTACAGAACTCAAAACTGTAGGAATGTGTGTAATGAAATCTTAATGCACTTTATTCATAGAAGAGTGAAAATACAAGATGAAATTTTCGTTTTTATTCACTGTCCTCTCCTCTCTACAGCTACATGGATTTCTTAACAAATTTCAGGTCTGTAAGTTCTTTTGCTCTTTAAATTTTAATTTAAAGACACTTTCCTATAATCTAATTAAATGAAAAATCCTCTATCAAACACAAAAGTTTTATGTGAATTATTGCTGGGCCCCTATAACATTGTTACGTTTGAATTTTGCTCAGATAAGATTTCCTCTAGATTTCTTCTGGGTTACTGAACACAGATCCAAAACCATAACATCTCCACTGGGGTTTCTGTACACTCACTGAAATTCAGTTTCTCTCTCTGCTGGATGGTTTCAGAAACACAATAGCTACACACAAATTACCTGTCACTACTATTCAGTCTCCCTGGTCACAAAACCATTGGTGGTTGAATAACTGGGCAGGGAGTATTATAAATTCTATTTTTTACAAGTTCTAAATTAACAGAGATGGTAATATTCTGGTGACTAAATCTTTCATGCGACCTCTGCAGGAGATGATGAGCAAAAGGGATGGTGCAGGGAGCATCTCCCCCAGCAACCCATGTGCATGAGCCTCTGAGGACCACAGCAAGGAGAACTCGGAGGTCTCTGAGGCCAGAAATTATTATAACTGTCCTCTGATATCACTGTCAGTGCAACACAGGCCACTGAATATAATTCTCTTCATGGATCCCAGAGAGTCTGCCTGACCTATGTGACAGTCTGAGTTTAAAAGCATCAAGGGATGGAGACCACCCTTACTCTGTAGACAAAGAGGTCTAGTGGTTAAATGACCCTACTGGTTTGCCACCAATAACAAGGCATATTTTAACATCTTGGAAGAGTATGAAATACAATCTGAGAATCTAAAAAAGTAACTCAGGCTGAAATCTCAAAGCCTGAAGTCAGTACACTGGAGGCAAAGTCTTCATTTTTATGAAGATGGGGAACAGAGATCTGATGGGGGGATATCTATGCTCCCACATCATCAAACCAGGTCACATGGGCCTTAAAGGACTTCAGACCCAGGTACCTGCTATCCTTATCAAAGGATGCCATCCTATGTGCAATACAGGTGAAATGAGCATGAATGATGCAAGAGGGCACAGACCAATAAATCTCACAAATCCCCACATATCTGAGAAGTGGAGTCAGTTGCAACTGAGGTTGAGTGGGATATGATTAATGCTTTAAAATATTCAGTTTTGTGCAGAAAAATCAGACCCACTCTGCACATCAACAGATAGGCAAATATATTTAAATAACTCACTTAAAGCTGAAATCAGCATTTTCTTGCATCTGAGTTTCTAAGTTGTTGTCATCAGGTTCCTATTAGTAGGTAATGTAGTCCGGAAGTCTTTGTTCAATGAATAGATCTTATTAAAGTAGTTCATATTATTTTTATACTTCATTTTTCTTTACAAGATCATTTTAGTAGTTGTCGGAGGCTCTAGTACCATTCGTTTTTCATATAATACTATTGACAACTGAGACAAAGACATAAGGGAATTATATTTTATCATAAGAAAATACAGACCTTCTTCATTTCATCTGGGATCAATAGCTTCAGTACAGAATAGATCATGTATTTATCATAACCAAGTGCATTCTGTTCTATATATTAGTGAATGTTTCAAGGAAGAGTCATAGAATCCACAAGCAAAAAAAGCAAAACTAACAGTCCAGACTGATAGATCTTGCTTATACTTCTAAAATATGCTAAACCTGTCTGTCAAAACCACTTTTGAATTTATTTTGATTTACAGGTTTGTATACAAGTTCTATACAGTGAATTGAATATGACATGGCACATTTAAGCTGGGAAGTTTTGAGGTCCGTCTGCAATCAACATTCTCCTTGCTTCTCGATTTAGGTCAGACAGCAGGATGCTAATAATACAGATCATAGTCTGCATGGTAAATTTCCTTCTTTATTCCTAAAATATTTATCAAGGTCTCAGATCTCTAGATCCAGCAACGGTAACTTCATTCCGAAGAAAGACATTTTCTAGCTGAAACAGTGCTTCAGTGTTTTCTGATCATATTTTCATCTCTTTTCTTAGCAGAAGGCACATAAAATGATGAGTTTTTTATTCTTCTGTAAGCTAACCTAAAAAAAACCCCTGTACTTAAACTCTCAGCTGAATCAGGACTTCATATCTTAAAGCAATTACAGTATCAAATCCCAGTTCTTCAAAACATTTAATTACTGAGCAAGTCTCTTAATCTATAATGGAACTGAGAAGTACACCTTCCTGAATCTGGGTCACAGAGACAGTCATCAATATCCATTTAATGTCATTGTCACACAAGCTTATTTAAACCTTCAGTAAACAAATGGACCAGACTCTACTCTTGGTTAGTCTTCAAGAGCTTCAGAAGAAAGCTAATCTGTCATTTCATGTTCTCCAAGGCAAAAATACAAACCTTCTTTTATCAGCTCCCTTACAAGAATTTTAATATTCATTGCTTTTAATTAACCAGAACATAACCAGTATTTGTATTAAGAAAAGTTAATGCATTCAGTATATATTCTGAATTAAATGTGTTTAAGTTGTTATCATTACTCTTCTTCCTTTTTGAGGATCAGGATCCATGATTATGAACTCAAATTATTTTAATTAATACATCATTAGATTCTGAAATTAACATATCAAATGAGAGGTGGTATTTTGTGCACGAGACAAACGCAGTCTCAGAAGCAGCTTTGCACATATCACGGTGCATACCACCATAAATTCAGTGAAGAAAATGTCACCAAAGGACTTACACTGTGCAAGTACAACAAAAGGCAGAGGCACTGGAGGGCAGATCAGAGCAGCATACATCAGCAGGATGCAGAAATCACAGAGCATTGATTAAAGCAGAAAAATTAACATCCTGTACAGTCGGAAAAACCACCTTCATGGTGTGACTCAGCTTTTTGAAGAGAAACTATGCACATGCATTCTTCCACACTGTGATTTATTGTCAGTAGTTAACACGGCTGCACAAACTGTCTTGTTTTATGAGTTATTAGGTAAGGACAAGCTGATTGTCTCATTTGCCACAAGGTCACCGTGGTCATGACCCTCTGCATTGTACCTGTGGTGTTAGAGGTAGGATTTAGAATACATCTAGAAGTGTCTCAACCCAAGTCTTTGGGTTTGGAACTTTGGAAACAAGTAAAATAGCAGTAGGAGGAGCTTAAGCTTTGTTTCAACAGTAATATCAATCAATCTTTGTTTCACAGAATGAGAGGATAATTCAGGCTGGAATCTAACTTGGATTGACAGGGTCTTGTTTGGCCAACCTGTAAATATCATCAGGGATAAAGATTCCACAATCTTTCTGTACAACCTGTTCTGTTATTTGATTACCATCATTGTGAAATCAGAATTTTTTATTTCCTGCTTTTTGGTTCTTCCAGGGCTTCATTGTTGTGTTGCTTCGTGTCTGGAAACTTCTCTGTAGAAAATATACTTTGTGTTTCTTCAAATTCTTCATTCACAGACATTTCTAGGGCTGAAATTTCTGCATCTAAGCAATCTTTTTTCTCCCTCAGCATCTTTCAGTTGAACTCCTCTATACCAGTAAGTAAAATAGGATTAAGGCATGGACTCAAACATGGACCTGCTCTTGACTGTACCATTTAGCTATAATCACATTACCTCACATGGTTTTCCTCAGGTTAGTCATCAAAGTTCCTCTCATAGCACTCAACTATGCATGGTTCACAAGATGGCATAGACCAGGAAACATTCTCACCATAGTCAAGTGCTATGAGAGGAACGTGGACTTCTTATGATAAATCTGACATGATGAGGTCTTCATCTGGTTAGAATTTCTAGGTATAGTAGATGATTTATTCTTGTAAGTATACATAGTCTGAGATTCAAAGAATACTGAATCATGCTTTTATAACCAACAAGATAATTCATTACACTGAAGTACTCATGTTCCTCAAAGATAAACATCACAAAGAAAGTGCTGAAAATTGCAATACATTCCACACATATGGAATGATAGTGCAGGTACATGAGTTATACAGACAAGGATGACAAAAGAGCCTTTAGGCTATTTAAAGGCTTAAGAAAGCATCTGGATCTTCTCTTTCACAAAGTAGGGCATAGGTTTTTGGAATAAGGTTAGGAACTGACTTTTCCACTCTGAAGCATAATTAGAATCTCAATCCAAAAGAAGCAAGACCACATCTTAAAAAAAAAAAAAAAAAAAAAAAAACAAAACCAAAAAAAAACCCCAAGTCTTATAACATTTGGTTATTTGAATTATGCTTCTGCTGAAATTTTAAGATTATGCTCACTCATTCAGTAATTCATGAGAGATCTTGTGAAATGGTGACTGATTTCTATATCAATAGAATCTGTTAGCAGTCAGCAAATTTATGAGTTCTGCTGATATCTGTGGAAAATACTAAATGTCTTGAACGTGACTTTACTTCCTCTTATCTCAGGTTTTGACTTTTCTTAGTAAAGCTTACTTTAAGGAGTATACAGATTAAAGCAGGTCTAGTTAATATGTGCATTCTCTAAATAAAGACTCAGCATTAAATTCTGTGTCTGTTTCTAAGTCACTTGCTGCAGTAACACTTCTAAATAGGTGTAAAGATCTGGTGGCATAAGTAACCTTTTTTCACATTACCCCTCTCTTATTAGTAGCTGATACTAATCACATTTTTAGCAAAATATTTCTTGACAGAATGTCTTGCATAAGCCTAATCCTTTCTACAGCCTTGAGGCTAATATTAATGATATTTTTTCTTTCAATCTAATTTCAACAACAGGTTAACTTATGTATCCCTGTTTATTACTGTCACAGACTTATGGTTAATGGTAGAAATAAAAATATGCCTTGATCACAGTGCTAGCAACTCTCACAATTTAGTACAAATCACAATTTTTTTTTTTTTTTCCCTTAAGTCCCTTGTCCTGAATTCATGTGATTTATAGGAAGAAACACAGTCCGTTTTGGAACATAAAAGTTCCTAGTCTGGTAGATGCAGAGGAAAACTAGAATGCACAGCCAAAGTGTACCTGAAAAGCTCATAAACCAACAAACAAATAAATGAATATTGATTAAATCAGTGTCATTTCATTTGGAAGAGCCTGGCAGGTTTGGAATAGCTGGTCTGAAAGGCTTGGATTGCCTGTGGAGGAGGAAAAGGGCACACAAACTATTACTTTACTGTATAGCTCCATAGTGCAAAAGTCTCCAAATCTATTACAATTCCAAGATATGCAGTAGGGCTGTATGCAGGGCTGCTAAAGGCACTCATTTGTTTTAATTGTCATAGATACTAGTAGATTTTATGCTTATCCATGATTGATTGAAGGCAGTAGAATGTCATTCAGGGATCAAGAAAATTAGATGTGACAATTTTTCAGCTGTCAGGACATGAACTTTCAAAGACTGATGGAGTAGTGCAATGAGTAGACAGGCACTGAAGGATGTCCACTGATAAAATAACCTAATTTCCACAATGATGTAAGAGTCTAAGGAAAGAAACTTCACCCTAAACTATCCTCTGCTTTCAGGGTGATTATGCAAAACCTTCAGAACATCACCAACAAATTGTTTATGTATTCATACTTATTTATTTTAGTAGTTCCAAAATATTGGTGAACTGTTGAGTCTGAAAAAGGCACAGAATAGTGGCACTGGGAAGTTCCAACATTTCCATTCTCCTGAGACAGCCATCTGTGTGCTGAGTTGCCTTGAATATGCAGTAATTTGTTTTATGCCTGAAGAACAATGCTGATACTTTTCTTCCAGAATAGCAGTATTTTGAGATCTTCAGATATGATGCACTTTTTTCTTAAGTACAAAATTATTAATAAAGTTTAAACAAGTCAACCATCAAGGTTTTTGTATCTAAATCAAAGCATAGTTCCAATGCTTGTTGCCATATAAATTAAACATCTCAAATTCTCCATACAGTGTTATTCACTTCCAATACAGCCAGTGGACTTTTCATACTAATCAGCACTTAATTTGTAGTGTTTAAATAAGTATACCAGTCCCTGAATATGGATATGGCAGTATTACTGAAGACAAATCTGTTTTCCTGAACAAATTTTCAATTCCAGAAGAAAGATTATGGCAGTTTGAAAATGGGAGGCTATGTTTCTGTAGTGAAAGAAAGTAAACAAGCTTGTTTCTTTATCTGAGTACTGATTTTTTTAATTTAGATATTTTCAAATGGCAGATACAGAACAGAGTATTTGATTGTGGGTTTTGTTAAGTAAAGATTTATTAAATACAAATATAAGCTAAATTAAATATAAAGATGTCTTCAGGATAAGGGAAAAAAAAAGAGAATTAGACTGTGTGAAGATCTTGGTAGCCTTTCCAGAAAGGAAGTCGGAGAAGATGGTGGGGGCCCACCATATTTTTATTTCAGCCTTTAACTAGAGCTGCATTTTCTGATACAGCCTCTAAGGGATCTCTCCACGTCTGCTTCTCCTTATCCACAAGTTCCCACAGTTCAGCCACTCTCTCCAACTAGCCTCTAACTTCAGCAAAGACTTGTCAATAAGTCAGGTGTAAGTATGCCAACCAGCATGGGCTGGCACCCACAAAATTTCCTTTCTGCGACTTGTTGACAATGTACATCAACAGAGGCTGTTTCTCCAGGATAAAAGCAGATTCATAATGCTAAAAGGAATACAACATTCATAGGAAAAGATGAAACTTATGCTCTACTAATTTTTTAGCTTTTAGGCTTTTAGTGATCTGATTTAACTTTGGGATCTTTCAATTGCCCATAATTTCAACTGCTATTTGTGAACTGTGTATTTTGACAAACCCTTGGCTGCTGGACAGGATTTGGTGCCTTTTTCTTCCCCTTTTCCCTCTCCAAAGACCACCGCTCTTCCTCTTCTCAGCCATCATCAGCAGTGTTAGGATAAGCCACCTCCATGGGTATTTTTTTAAAAAGATGCTCTATATTCCTGCTGTTGTTTTAACATTCATGCCTGCTTTTGACAACTCCTATTTATCTATCTGTATGAATTCAAGCTGAGTGATATCAGACTGACAGACTGAGGTGTATGCAAAATTTATAAAGAAAACACACTAATCCAAACATTTCTGTGATCTCCCTAACATATTGTTGTCTTCCCCAAGACAGTCAGAACTGTAAAGAGAAGTGAGATTGCCTGTCATGAGGGAGGTGTGTTCACATTCTTTTCATGATCATGTAGGTGGGCTAATTTCCTGGATGGGGAAGGATGCAGTTATCTGAATTCATTTATACTATCATTTTGGTAGCTGTGAAACTGTAGCCCTGTACATATTCATTTGCTATTACTCGTTAAAGACCACAGTCTTTTTGTTGGCCTGAGTGCAGTGTCTTGCCTTGGCTTAAGATGATTTTAACTTGTCTTAGTTGTGATAGAAATATTATAGCAGCCAGTTGTCAATTGACTGAACTTGCTTCAGTTTTAATTTGGCTTTATAAAACTGTGTGGTGTAACCCCTAGTGTCAATTACTAGACAGTAAAAACAAGAATCTTTCCTGTATAGAAAGAACTGTCTATGACCCTAGAATAAAAATATGAACACAGTTGACAATTACTTGTCCTTGACTAAGTATAGCCTTGTGGGTCATATAAAACCAGTTTTGGGGATCATAGAATTATAGAATGGTTTGGGTTGGAAGGGACCATAAAGATCACATAGTTCCAAACCCCTGCCATGGGCAGGGACATCTTCCACTAGACCAGCTTGCTCAAAGCCCAGTCCAACCTGGTCTTGAACACTTCCAGGGATGGGGACATCCACAGCTTCTCTAAGCAGCCTGTTCCAGTGTCTCACCACCCTCACAGGAAAGAATTTCTTCCTAATATCTAATCTAAATCTACCCTCTTTCAGTCTAAAACAATTACCCCTCATCCTATCACTACAATCCCTGATAAAGAGTCCCTCCCCACCTTTCCTGTATCCCTCTTTAAGTCCTAGAGGGCTGCTATAAAGTCTCCTTGAAGCCTTCTCCAGGCTGAACAACCCCAACTATCTCAGCCTGTCCTCATAGTCGAAGTTCTCCAGCTCCCTGATCATCTTCATGGCCCTTAGAGATAACAAAGACAACAAAAAATTGAGTATGATATGGAACTGTAATTCATTGAGGAAAAATCTAGTAGGCAAATTGTGTTTTAAAATGTATAAAACAACCTGCATGAGATGCAACACCAGAAAACAGTGGGGGAAGAAATCCCTGCTATCATCCTCATACTCCTGATGAAGAATGGGGTCTGTGAAACATTATGGTAGGGCACCCCAGGTACACAAAAGTACATGCACACACACATACTTTCTTCTCAATGAAGATCAGCTAATACTTTATTTAGAGCAATATTAAATTTGGGCTCTGCTTAGTCGCTATGTTCCTTTTTTGCTCATAGCACAATGTTAAGCTGAAGACAGTATCCAGCTTGGCCATTAGTGTTTTAGAGTGGAACTTGTCTCCTGTAGCTCTTGCAATATATTTGTGTGCCCCATGGAGGTTCATTGCATGCCCTAAGATGTTTCAGTATCAGCCAGAATCCTGCTTATGCAGCTGAATCCTGCTTATGGAGCTGAATCCCATCCTTGATATCTGTTTCTTTTTCTCCTCTCTCTTCCAAACCACCCCTTCAGCCATAGAGGGAAATCACCATGGAAGTACCTTTCAGTCACACAAGCTGTGCCTGTACAGGGTTTCTGCCAGCCACATCTGGCAACTGCCCTAGATCCAGTGAAAGGGAACTATACACAAAATCTCACTACAAAATGTTGTGTCTCAGTTCTCCTGTTTTACTGTGGAGCCAGATGGAGATGATAAGCAGGCCAAAAGGAAGCCAGCAGGAAGTCAGGCAGGTGAAAGTTAGCTAGTTGACAGGTACCTCTAGGTATGCAAAATATCAAGTAGAAGGAAATTCTGGGCAGCAGGTAGTGAGGTGTAATGGTTATGGCAGCAGATTCAGATTAGCAGTGTCAATGATTCAAAAACAGAGATCAAAGAAAATAATATATTCCTTTCACCCGCGTAAAAATCCTGTAATACAAAGGTGTTTTACTGAAGCTTAATGAAAGACATTAGGTTTAAAACCTCAAATAACTTCTTCCTTCTTTTTCTCCCTTTTGTTCTTCAGGTTTACAGCTTTCCATATGACATGGCTCACATACAGTGCCTGGGGCTCTCATTGCGTCACTGACATCAGAAGGAGGCTCACCATTAAATTTCAACAAAAAAGGCAATAAGCACTCGTAGACTTTAAAGCACATCACAGGACCTATTGGCCATGAATAGTTCATTTGTGATGTCCCCCAAAAAGATTTCTTGGTCCAGAAATCATGCAGTTTATTCTCTTCATATGATCAAGGATGGGGCAAATGGGAATGCACAAATACATCAAGAGAAGCATGATCTCTATAGTGGCTTTATGGCTGTACACTAATGAACCCTCAGGGGATAAAACAAAAGTTGTCACTGTGATTGATTTCTTTATTTCATAAGTACATGTTTTCAGCGAGAGAGCATGCAACTGCATTTCTCAGCTGCCACTTAGCAAAGTTGCCACTGAGTTCACCAGGAGTTTGGCTGAAGAATTTGCCTATATTGCCAACATATGAGAGCACTACTTCTTTTGCTAATACAATCGTTTATGGAAAAACACAATGACAGCTTCTTCCTTTTGTTTGACATTAAGGTTTCTGTGTAAATTTAATCAGTATACCCTGGACAACCCACAGGCTTTCACACAAAGCACTTTCAATGTAAGAGACAAGCTCACTGTACAGGTCCTCAATTATGGACCAAAAATCCCTCATCTAAATTCAGTTAATTCTTTAGTTAAGTTTTTCTTGCAATCAATGCCTAGAAATCTAGTTCATAAAGTTTGTTTTCCCCTGCAGTTTACTTGAAGAACTGAATGTGCTGATCTAAATAAAGATAGTATCCAGGTTCTCAACTCACTTTGGCCTTTCTTTCAAGTGGATGAACAGATAGTAACCATTTAATTGATATTTCAATCATGCAAATCTATAGATCTAAATATGCAAAAGATGTATCTTCAAATATCAAGAGAGTGTGCACTAAATATCTATTCTGAAATATTTTTGAACATTTTGAAATATATAGTCATTCAGATATACTGGTTAAGACCAAGCATCCATCCATCCTTTCTAGCCTTTCACCCTCAGAAGCAAAAAGGTGGTATTCAGAAAAAATATACTAAAAAAGTGGCAAACATACCATGATGGCAAGAGATTCTCCCTCAGTTTTCAACTGAACACAAACCATCATTTTACCTTTAAAAAAATTCCACTAATGTACTATCATCAGTTTTTTAGCAGTGGTGAACTGTGATCAGGAAAACTCATTTTTTCTGTGCAGCAACCAGTGAACTGCTCAGCTTGTCTCTTTGAATGGTGCGTAGCTGAGAAAATTAGTAATTTTCTTCATGTCTCAAAACAGAGAGGTGTAAGAGGCATTTTTTAAGTGTCACACATTTGCTATGTGACATAGTCAATGAGCTTTAGATTATAGACAGACAATAATTATGATTCCTGTGTAAATTACTGTTCAGACAGTATTCCATATGCCTTCTTGAGAGTGGAGAAAGCTGGAGAAAGTGACAGAGATGGTGCTGGAAATTAGGTTTTGGCAGTGAAGATGATGAAGAGAGAAAGAGTGGATGCAGCCGTTAGGGATGACTTGGGTTTGACCAGGATTATCTCGCAACTATTACAGTGGAGTCCAATGATCTGAGTGTTACTACAACTGGATGAAGTTTAGAGCACAGTTAAAGGGCCTATGAAGTCATCATGACTGTCACTGATAGATGTGTTGTGTGGAATAATGTTGAGATTGAAAGATCTTCAAACTGGGTTATGGAGGGTGGTGAACAGGCAAGGATAGTGGAACAGTATGACCTGAGAACAGTGAGTATTAATGTGAGAAGGCTGGGTTGATAGTACCAGGACATGGAGGGTGTGGAAGATATTAAATGGGGATTGAGATATTGGAACAATGCTTGAGTGAGATTGGATGTGATGGAAATGAGGGAGTGGGGATGGTACAAGATGTTGGAGGTACTGGATATGAAAGGACTATATGATACTGAAGATGGGAGGGCTAGAACAACCCCGGAGATGCAAGTTTATGTGGGAGGAGACTGGGGGGATCTGGCCTCACTCAGCAGACAAGGAACAGCAGCAGGGAGAAGACAGGCCCAGAGACACAAGCTGGCCTAATGAGGACCAGGGCACATATGTCTGAAACTGAATCACAGCATCATTGCCTCTAGAAGGGAGGGATGAGAGGGGTGCATCCACCCCCTCAGTGTTTCCTGTGGTGAGAGAGGAGAGCAGAGACAGTGAGCTCAGGAGACTCAGTAGCCAACTGAAGTCACTCTTACTTGAAATCTCTTTTATCTTAGTGAAATTGTTCCCTTACCAGTGTGAAACATTATCTGTTGCTTTCTCTTTCTCATCTATACGTTAAAACCAGTATAATTTCTGTCTGTCTTACAGACATGCAGTCAGTCTTAATTTCTGAACCACTTGGCAACTCTCAGATGAAATATCTGCATAAATGCACATCAGTCAGAAGAATAGATATGTGTAAGACAGTGGGCATTCAAGTGTGCTTACAATAGTATGAGATCTACACTAGACCATGTGAGGCTTAACTAGGCATGTGCCATTTTTTTTCTCATTTTAACACCGTCTAGTACTGAAGCTCCCTAATCCCAGTGGTGTTTGTACAACTTTGTCTTGGCAGCAGTCATTACAACATATTGGTGATACAGGGGTCTTAGGGAAGTGTTGGTGATTGTGTAAGCATCGGAAAGTATCTTAGTAATAACAGCTTGTTAGTGGAATAGATTTCCAAAGGATGTAGTTGAAGCTCTATTTCTAGAGCAATTTGAAGAACAGGTGAGATGAATCAGTGGTAAGAAAGCAACAACAGAGCTAGAAAAAATGCAGGGTACTAAACTTAACCACACATGGATTTTTCTGATCCTGTTTTGTGATATACTACCTATTTTTCATCATTTGTTTATTAAGCACATGAAAGCAACAATAATCACAATTGGTACTTCCTAACAATGAGTCTGAGGGCAATGAGTGTCTTTCAGCCATGAGTAAAATGTAAGTAAAAATAAGGTGTAAATGACTCAGATATATGTGGTATGAATTACTAAACATAGGCTGAGAGAATGGCAGATTCTAAATAATTTATTCAGAGTTTTAACATAATTATTGATCATAATAAGTTTTCTGAATTATCCTCTAGAAGTGACCATCATTATCTGTGTAGAAAACAGAGAGACACGATACTGGGGGTAGAAGGAAGTCAGAGAACACATAGCATACATGCCACTAGCAGATGATTTGGAACTATCAGAGCAGAATCAGATTTTCAGATGAATTTATTATCTTTTATTTCTCCTTCACCAAGATAATTTTCTAGCTTTTAAAATCTACAGGGAAATTATAGTCTGTATGACTATTTTCACAATTTATCTTAATTAACAGCCTGAGCCTTCATGTACATTCCAGATAGTTTAATATTATGCAACCAATTAGTACTATCTTTATTCCCTTAACTCATCAATGAAAATTTCCTTGCATATGAATATAATCCCCAGCTTGATCTCATTTGAAGATAGAACTAAAAAGATCTGGAAACTAAAAATGTTTTGTAAACGTAGGCATTTTCAAGAATTCTGATTGCAGCATCTAAGCTATATAGGTTACATAGGGGAAAATTTGTATATCAGGATACAAAAGCTATCAGCAAGAGGTGACTTCAGCAGTTCAAAATTATGTACTAAGGTGAAACCATGATATTAGAGGTCACATCCGTTTAGCTGTCACATGCCTGGCAAACTCTAATGTCTCAGTGTTATTTCCAAAACTTAAATTAGAAATAAGATGTATGTTTTTAATACTGAAGGTAATTAGCAACCTCAACAAGTGTCCAAAGGAAGCAATAAATCCATTATAACTTGAAGTCTTTGAATAAGTTTTTTCTCATATTGGCCATAGATTGGACTGATATAACTTCGTTTCATTCTGGCAGAAAATAATTCCCACGGTATGGTACTCAAGGTGCTATACTATACAGGTCGGACAGAAATTGAGTTTTTCTTTCTAAAAATCTGACTCTATGAGGAAAAAGCAGACAGATCTTTCACCTCAGAGTCTATGTTACAACATCAAAGCAAAGCAAGCACACCAATGACCATCAGCTTTCAAGATGCTGAACTTGTTTACACCAAAGAAAAACCCAGTGTTCAGTGGGTTGTCTGTACTAAGCATTCTAACGGTAAAGGCTTTTGACCTCAAAGTATTTTCTGACTGGATAAAAATAATCTGTCTCTCTTTTCCTGCAGCTATTTTTTCACATTTAACTCAGCATTTGCATTTTACATAGTTATTTTTTTTTCCCCTGGTCTTGCAACTGTGATTATATATTACTATGACTGTAAAGACAAGGCAAAAATCATGGACTACAATTGATTGTATACTGTAAAAAGCTACAAAGAAGAAGGTTAAATAGTGTTAGCAACATGTAATTTGTTTTCCTCCTGGTGACAACAGGTGTTTATGCTTTTTTGTGAAAGTACATCTCTCCTGTGGTTGAAGAGATTTAGGTAATTGGCATTATTAGAGCTTATATTAATATTTCAGTATATGCAATGTTTAGTAAGTATACATATAAATGAAAGGTTATAGATACTAACTACTGTCTGTTTGGGTTCATCAATAAGGACATATGCTCATTCTTGTAGATTCAAACGTGTTACCCTTTCACAATGAAGCATCCCTAATAGCATATAAACTACTTTTCAGACATTTGAATACCTTTGTATCATATTCACTTAAGCAGAGAATGATTTAGAGAACACAGAAGTTACAAATCAATAACTTTATTAACAGAAATCTGACAATGATTAAAGATGAAAGGACATTCTCCATTTGGTTTATCTAATATATTTATGCAAGCTCCATTTGCATAATATCAAAATGTTTCACTACCTGTAGCAGTGTTAGAGTGGCCTTTAAAACTGAACAATTTAAAATTTGAGTTCGTGCTAATATATCAACATGTGGTAAGACCACACCTTGAATACTGTGTTCTGTTTTGGGTCCCTCACTACAAGAAAGACATTGAGGTGCTGGAGCGTATCCAAAGAAAGGCAACGAAGCTGGTGAAGGGTCCAGAGCACAAGTCTTGTGAGGAGCAGCTGAGGTGACTGGGGTTGTTTAGCCTGGAGAGAAGGAAGTTCAGGGGAGACCTTATCATTCTCTACAGCTACCTGAAAGGAGGTTGTAGTGAGGTGGGGATCAGTCTCTTTTTCTGAGTAGCAAGTGATAGGACAAGAGGAAATGGCCTCAAGTTGCATCAGAGGAGGTTTAGATTAGATATTAGGAAAAATATCTTCACCAAAAGGGTTATCAAGCACTGGAACAGGCTGCCCAGGGAAGTGGTTGAATCACCATCCCTGGAGATATTTAAAAGACGTTTAGATGTGGCACTTAGAGACACGGTTTAGTGGTGGACTTGGTAGTGCTAGGTTAATGGTTGGATTTAAGGGCCTTTTCCAACCTAAATTATTCTATGATTCTGTGTAAGTACGTTTCCAAATTAGTGTCCAAATCCTTAGACCATATTCACATAGAATTCTTTTCTCAATAAAATCTCATAGCTACACAAATTTATCCATGCCTATTATTTTAACTGGGGGTGGAAAGGAGAATTATAATTCTTTATGCTATTCTTTACCTGACAGTGTAAAGAAATCTATGACAAATATCCATATCACACCCCTTTACTCTGTACACTAAAACACAAAAGATCTTATTCTTCCTTACTGAAATCAGTGTCAAACCTCTTCATGCTAGAAGTGGGGTAGGAAATAACCAATTTTTTCTGGTGCAAATCAAATTGAAATAAGCAAGCAATGTCTGGTTAAAGCACAAATTTATGTGGTTTTATTACATATGTTCTGGACATTTAGTTGTGAGGGTGGAAGGGATAATGAGCAATGCAGTGCCACAAATCCAAAGGCTTGTGGGGAGTTTGTCTCAAAGCTAGAAGGGTAGCTTTATATAGTTTTTCTAGATATCTTTTCGCTTTTGGTGATATTAACTATGTGAGCACACTACATTAAACACTGGGTTATTTACTAATATAGTGAAGTTAAATCAAGAGGGTTGTTGTAGGGACAGGTTGGCAGATAAAGTCATGATCTAGGAGAAGTGCTGAGAAGGTAAGAAGTTTCAGGACTGCAGAACCAAAGGCTCTGAGGAGACTAACTTGGCCTTCAGACTAGCTTGCCAAATTGTCTCATAACTAGTAAAGCCAAAAAAAAAAAAAAAAAAAAAAAAAAAAAAAAAAAAGAGAGAAATGATGTCTCATGTCTAGACTAAAAGTGAGGAACATTTCAGGCAGATATCTTAAACATTTGAGAATGGCCAGAAAATCTGTTTTCTTGGCCCATAGTTCATATGTTACTTTGTTTCCCCTAAGTGTTGCGTATTAATTCATAAAATTACTTTGGCTTAGGAAGACTCTTTGACCCTCAGTTCTTCACCAAAATTGTTCACAAAGGAAAGAACTTCACTTACCAAACCCAGAACTACCATATAGTAGCAACAACACAGGACAGCTCTGAGCAACAGAACACAACACCAAAAAGACTAAGCTCACGGAGAGCAGAGCTAGAAAATCCACTCGTAAGATGATAGGCTATTTATGTCAAGTTTCATACAACTTAGCCTGGCACTGCACCTTACCAAGAGCTGTATGGTATTGCATGAACTTAGAGGTACGGTGTTCTAGGTCCATTATGAAGCAGGAAAAAATGTGTGATTACATTCAAGAGGGGAAAAAGCAAAAGGATCATCACTTTTAAAACAAAATTAAGATTAAATAGATACTACATAACTAGACAGGTTCAGGGATGAGGGTGAACACCAGCTCAAACAACATTCACCCATGCTATTTAACCACTATCATAGTCCCTATCAAGTTTTTGTCCGGGTCAACTAATATTGTTCTAAATAGTGTGTGGTTATGGCTCAGGGTTGACCATGGCCAAAGACTATTTCGAGTAGGCATCTGTATGTGGCCTCCTGTATAATAAGAGTTTAGATGTAGAGATGGAAGAAATATCATGCTAATAAGACTCTGATTCCTGTGTTGTTTTATATAACAACACAGATGTAGCCAGAGAGAATGGGGGGTGCAGGGAGGAGAAAGATGGATCCAGCTGTCTTTGTGCCATCGAGGTTTTCTCTACAATGCACTGAAAAGGATCTGAGAAAAAGTGTTAATAATGCATTATAAAACTCTGTATCTTAGTGTGGTGGACTCAAACAAAATAAATCACTTTTTACAAGGCAATTAATTTACTATCAAGTTTTTGAAGCACTGGAAAAAATGCATTCGTAAGAGATAATGCGTTGTTGAAAAGATCAGATTGACACAGTATCCTTACAAAGACAGTGATCAAAGCCCAACTGGAGAATTAAAATTGTTACATAATTCCTGCTGTAGGAGAGAGCCAAGCTGATGGATGAGGCTGGGACCAGTGAGGCTGAGAAAAGACAGTACTTAAAGCTGATTTCCTGCAAAATTTCATTATAATCTCCACTGCATATATATATATATCTCAATTCTCAGTCATTCCATATGCTGCAAGTCTAACTGCTACACACAGGAGAACAAGACATCTTCTAGGGGACCGACCGGGGGAAACAAATGTTTCCTCATGCAAATTAGAAGATGATGAGTAAATTTCCAATTGAACTGCAAGAAGTGCAGCTAGAATTACCTTAAATGTGGCTTAAAAATTATAAATTTAGAATCTTTTGTGAAAATTCTACATGTATAAACCATGGAATTAGGAGTAATTATAAACTGAAAATGTAAACACAGAAAATAAGTCAATAAAACTGATTTTCTCATCTTGTTATAATTCAGTCAAAAAAACGTGCACAATCTTAGACAAGTTTTGACAACAGACTGTAATCTAGGTAAATTTCACTGAGTATGAGATTCTCAAATGTCTTAAAAGTTGTATGTTTCTACCTCTGCAACACATTCTGCTTGTATTAGTCTAGCTGAAAAAATTTATAAAGAAAACAAAAGAATTGCAAATCTTTGTGGAACTGAAATGTGGTGTCCTGGGTTTGAGTGAGTGGTGGGGTTTTTTTGGTAGCAGAGGAAGGGCTTATAGGGGTGGACCCCTGTGAGAAGCTTCTTGAAGCTCCCTTAACTCCAAGTCAACTCCACCTGTGCACCAAAACTGAGCCAATCAGCTGCACCTCTACAATAATGTAGAAGGGACATGGTGAGGAAGAGTTGGACCTGTGAGGAGGAGTCACGACAGCTGTGTGATACACCAAGATCAGTGGAGAAACGGAGGAAGAAAGGAGGGGGGAGGCGTGCTGGAGCAGACACTCTGCTGTATCCTGTGGTGAGACGGCAGGGCGGACCACCCTGCCACCCATGAAGATCTACGGTGGAGTAGACACTGATATATGGCCTGTGTTTTTTGTCTGGCTGATCAAGGTGTTGTGCCCAAAGAAGGCCAGGGTTGTGTGGGAAAAGGTAGCCCTGCAGTTGTAATTCAGCGCTGGGAGGATTGCAGCATGCGGGGGTGTCCCACCCTGGAGCAACTCGGGAAGGGCTGTAGCCATGGGAGGGACTCTAGTTGGAAAAAGTTGGTGTCCCATGCTGGAGCAGTGTAAGGAAACGCTGCAGCCCATGGGAGGGACTCATATTGGAGAAAGTTTGTGGAGGACTGTCTCCTGTGAGAGGGGGACCACGATGGATCAGGGAGAGAAGTTCCAGAAGCTCCCCCCACCAAAGATGTAAGAAATGGCAGCACTGACTGCACCCCCCCATTCCCTGCCACTGGGGGAGGAGGTAGAGATATCAGGAACAGAACTGAGCCCGGGAAGAAGGGAGGGATGGGGGGGAAGGTGTTCTCAAGATGTGGCAATGTTTCTCACTGTCCTACTCTGTTAAGTGTTGTTAATGTCTGTAATAAATGTATATTCTTTTTTTCTTCCCCTAATGAATCTGCCTTTTGCTCATGACCATAATGGGTGATTTTTCCTTCCAGGTCCTATCTCGAACCCCAAGCCTGGCTCATCTGTCCCTTCTCATTGCCAGAAGAGAAGGGGGAGAGAGTGGCTGCGTGGTGGTTGGCTGCCGACCAGGCTCAAAGTACGACAAGTGGAAAATGAGTTATTTTAAATTGAAAATTAATCTCTTCCATGTGGGTCAAAAATAAAAGCAGAAAGGGAACAACATTTGAGATAGGAAAATATGAAATATACATATGGAGGCTGGGAGTTTATAAAGGGGTATGAGGAATCAGGGAAATTAGTATCTTTGAAATTCAGTATCTTTGAAATTCAGTGGGAATGGAGCACCTGACTCCTTTACATTTCCTTGAAAATCCTCAACAAAATTAAAGTTTTATTTTGCAAATGTGTCAGGCAGCTTTCACTTTAACTGTCTTATTTACTTCTAATGCATCCATTGTGCCTGGATCTAAGTGCTACTTGGAGACAGAAACATAATTGCACTTATAACTGGGATCTATTGTTTCTTACCCTGAATCACTGTATTACAGATGAGATTGGTGTCAGCACCTGTTACGAACTTCAATTTGTTTTGTCCAGAAGGCTCAAAGGCAAAGAAATCAGTAAGTCAGTATCTAACTGGGATCAGCTATAGTGAGGAGGAAGAAAGGGAGAACATGGCAGAGGGTAAAGCGAGGAAACCGAGGCCAGGGCCACACACTCCCAGGGCTGGAAGGTAAACCAGGCTCGTGTTAATACTGGAATTAGTTGTGACCTGGATCATTCTTTCTCACTGGTCAAACTGTCACAGAGCAGTCTTCGCCTCTGTGTTTTACCTTCTAAAACAAGGTGGCCGTAGTCTGACTGCCTGCCCTGATTACTCAATCATGCCCTGGAATTTCTGTAAAATTATTAATTTGATCAGGTCAGGGAGTTTGCCAGTGCTTTAACAGGATGGATGATCAGATATCATATATTTCAATAAAGGCAGGGGACTGACTGTCTAGGTAGTAATTCTGCAGGAAAAAGACCTGAGGCTCCAGGTGGACAAGGAGTTAAACATCAAGTGTGTTCTTGCAGTGTTGGAAACTAATCACATCCTGGACTGCATGAACAAAAGCATACCCATCAAAGGAAGAGATTTTTCCCTTCTGTTTGGCACTTGTGAGGATTCACTGTGGAGCCAAGAGAGGCCAGTAAGATTAACAGGTAAGGAAAATTGAACTTGCAACTCAAAATGAATGCCAGATTTGAACAAATTTCTTCAATGAGGAGGAACAGGCATGGGAATGTCAACTCTTCTACTGCTGTTTACCTTTTCTCTCAAGCAGTCAACTGCATTATTGACATACACATACACAATGACCTGGCTTTCTGTAACTGTGATATAACTATAGTCACGATTTTTACCCCAGGCTGCATTTAAGATCAGTGGGGGAAAGATAGATGATTCCGGTGGAAGATTCATTGATGTCATTGAGATGTCTACTTCAGGATGAAATAAATCTCATTCTGGAAATACCTATTGATACTAGAGATCCAGCTGTGACCTTCTCAGAGGAAGACACTGATGTTGTAGACATATATTTTGCCTGATGAATCCCTCCTGTTTTATCAGTTTCAGTCTGAGGAGTGTTTCATGATGTAGGGCTCCAAAGTAAGGATTCTCTAATGGAGCTTTCAAGGAAAATACATAAACTCCCACTGCTGCTGATCAATACTTTCAAAGTTTTGGTACCAGGGAATCCAAGAGCTTTTTATTGATGCTTTGGGACAAAGAATATGCTTTCTTTTCCCACCCTTTCCTCCCAGCTAGTTTGCAGCCCTACTCTTCTCTTTCAGCTGTCCCAGAATCACTCATGACTTGTGATAACCTTGGCTCAGTTAATCTCCTGAACCTAATTAAAATAATGGTTCAATTGTGCATTAAAAGCTATGCTCATATTCATTTATTTATTTAATAGCTTTCCTTTGTTACTTTGGAAACTTCAATATCACAGATTATGTTCAGGAGCAAATCAGTTCTCCAGCAGTAAAATTACTTTTTCCATCCCGTCATATTAAGATATACATTTTAATTTTTGCTTTCAGTATGTACAAGCCAGGGATATAAGAACAGAGCACACAGAGGCAAGATAATGTAGTGTAACTTTTGCAAGAAGCAGACTAAAATATTTGGCATGTGTAAGGAGGACAGAAACAGACCATAAGCACCATACTTGAATGGTAACTCACCAGGTGCTTACTCTGTATTTTTTTAAATTGGCTTCAACAAACTCTCCTTAAACTAATGAGAGTTTGCAGAGTAGGGTCTTAAAAAAAAAAAAAAAAAAAAACAAAAAAACTGGAAAGGCCTCAAAATATGACCTGTGGCCAAAAGGTGGGCATTCCTTTCATTAAACCCTCACTTGGCAAAACTATCAAAAGAAACCTTGGGAGAGGGTATTTTTCCATTCTCTTTGACATGCCAAACGTTCAGAAAATATTCTGCCAAATGAGGATGAACTACACAGAAGTATCTGACTAATATCAAGTAGTTCTATATCTGGAGAAGACATAAAAAGGATGGTTCGACTATGGTTATAAAGAGTAGTTGAGGGGGCTATAGAATACATGCACTTTCCTTCTGATGTAACACATGAGTTTTTATGCAATATAATGTGGTAACAGGCAAACAACTTCTCACCCTTAGACCTTGTCTGTGTCTGTCTTTGTGGATTCAAATGTTCTTTATGTGACTTAAACTGATCAGAGGGATGAAACACCTCTCCTATGAGGAAAGGCTGAGTGGCGATTGTTTAGTTTGGAAAAGAGCAGGCTCTGAGGAGATGCTATTGAGGCTTTTCAATACTTAAAGGAGTCATGTCCCATGGACTTGAGCACCTTCAGGTTCCTTAGATGGTCTTGAACCTGATCTTCTCTTACGGTGGTGTGGTGGTTTGAGCCTACTCAGCAGCTAAACGCCACGCAGCCGCTCACCCACCCTCCCCCCACTTGGGAATGGGGAGGGAATCAGAGGGGCAAAGGGAGACTCACGGGTGGAGATAAAAACAGTTTAATAACAGTAACAGAACAATACACTGACAGCAGTATCAGCAGGTAATGTACAATACAGCTCCTCACCACCCGCAGACCAACACCCACCTGCTCCCAGCCAGTGATCCCAAACACAAAGGCCCCACATCAGCACTCCCAGAAGTGAGAGCCCCTCCTGGCCCTCTCCTGCCTTTATATAGTGAGCACAATGTCACATGACATGGAATATCAGCCAATCTGGGCCCAGCCCTCCAGCTGTGGTCCCCCCACCCCCGCACACAGGTGAGGGCACTGGGACCTGGGGAGCCCCTGGGGTCTCAGTGTGCTGCAGCACTCCTCCAGCTACCAAACAAACATGAACTCTATTCCAGCCTGAACCAGGACAAGTGGGCAGTTCTTCTTTCTCCCAGTCCCTACTTTTACCTTCTACGCCTTGGGCGATGTGGCTGAAGCAAGAAGACTGAGGCAAAAAAAGTCACTGAGTACCTCAGCCTTCTCCACATCCCCAGTAACCAAGCCTCCCTTTTCCTTATGGAGAGGGCCCATATTTTCTCTAGTCTTCCTTTTATCACCAAAGTACCTGTAAAACGTTTTTTGTTGCCCTTGTCATCCCTGGACAGATTTTATTCTATCAGGGCTTTGGCCTTCTTAACCTGATCCCTGGATACCCAGACATTTTCTCCCTATTCTTCCCAAGGTATTTGTCCTTGCTGACACCCTCTGTAGGCTTCCTTTTTATGTTTGAATTTGTCCAGGAGCTCCTTGTTCATCCATGTAGGCCTCCTGGTGTTCTTACCTGACTTCCTCTTTGTTTGGATGCATCACTCCTGAGCTCAGAGAAGGTTTGGAGTTGGATTATGCCATACACAACAGAATTTAAAGCTGAATTTGTAATATGACACATAAATTTATTCTATCATTTGATAAAGCGTCATACAGCAAACTCAAATTGTACTGATCAGAGATCATATATCACCTCTGCCCTGAGACATTTTTTTGGCTGAAGAAATACTGGCAGCCAAGTTCTCTTGCATACCCACATCTGTCCTGCTGTGCTAAACATCTGCTGAACCTTGGAGAAAAAAGAAAAGGCCAATTCAGAAGGAGAGCAGTCTGGGGATAAGGCCAAGAAATTCATTGATATTTATTCTATACTGCTCTCATTTCCCTACAACTTGTCAAGCTGGTTTACCAAAGTCATCTGAATAGATAGTGCTGGCAAGATTGGCCTGACAGCTTACAAAAGAAATCCAGGACTCTCATTTTCTGCTGTCTGAATAATACCTCTAAATACAAAAGCAACTGGATATTTTTTCATTCTGTAGCAGATATTTCTTAGCAAATAATGGGTGCATCTACATTTAGTACAGACTAAAAATCCAGTTCTGAAGTAAATCTCCCAAATTTCCTCTTTTATTGTGTCCTGGTTTACATGGTGATATGCTCGGAAAGTATGACAGCTAGGTTCCTTTTGAATGAAACTAAAGAAGAAGGTTTGGTCTAAAGGTACAACTATTGTATACCAGCACAAATGGGCATTAACTCTGTAGGACTAGACGAGAGCTACTTCCAAGTTAAAAAAGTAAACAAATTGACATCTACAGTGTTGGCAGTGGGTCCTTAGTACCATCAGTCTTCCTCTACAAATATAAATGTTGTGACTCTACTTCATCAGTTCCACCACTGGGGCAATACTACCAAGAATTATGACAGCCAACACCAGCTGAACTACGTTTCCTCAAGCTGAACATGCACAGCTGACACGGTGATGACTGATCACCCTGCCAAGAAACAGAACTGCAGCTCATCTAGCCTTCAGCGTCCTTTCAGTTGCACTATAAGGAGGTAAGGAAGTACCACTGAACAATGCACAAGCTGTCCATACAAACACGAGTTTTGTGTTTAAGAGCTACATTACAAAGAGAAGTTTGATGTAACAATTCACCCTTGCTCACCTTATTTTTTCCAGTACTGTATATGGTATAGCTTTTGTTTGGCTTATTTCACTTATCAAACTGCTTTTGTGAGAGAAAAGAACAAACACCTCAAACAGTTTGATTTTGCTTATCAAAACCCAGCCTAGAGCTTTAGTGAGTTTTTCTTTGTTTTTAATCTTAAAAAATAATGAAATGTCTTGTATGTTATTAAATCCATTTGCTTTTTACCTTGACAATGGATGGATGAAAAGATGAGGGAAGATATTACTGAAGATTTGTGAGTCATACTAAAATTTGTCATCAGCTCAGACAAATTAGTACAAATGTTTACAAGTTTGTTCCATGGTATCAAGTTTATTAAGTGCATGAATATGGACATGCTACTGTGATTGGAGGTATGAAAAGCATTGAGAATATTATCCAGAAGCCTGGAATTTTAGGTCTCTTTGCTCTTATAGTCAGATGACAGAACAGAAAATCCATATATCAATCAAAAAGGAGCTGCAAATGTTTGGAATGGAAAATATGGATCTAGATAAAGAAAGCACAAAGAACAGGGTTATTTAACCTACTTACTCCCTAGAAAGCACTCTGTGGGAATTTGCATTCCTTCAAGAAACCTGTGCATTTTGTGCTACTTAAAGGTTTTTCGTTTGTGTGTTCTGTTTTGAATAACTACATAAGAAGTTGATTATCTACAGGTGATTTTTTTTTTTTTTTTTTTTTTTTTTTTTTTTACTTTCTGACAAAAACTGTTGGCAACTGCGTATTTGGTGAGTCTACTCTGCTCTCATGAGTCCCTCCCTGCAGTGCTGTGTCCAGCTTTGGGACCTCCAACATAAGAAGGACATGGACCTGTTGAAGCAGGTCTGGAGAAGGCCACAAAGATGATCAGAGGGCTGGAGCACCTCCCTTATGAGGACAGGTGGAGAGAGTTGGGGTTGTTCAGCCTGGAGAAGAGATGGCTCCAGGAAGACCTTATAGAGGCCTTCCAGGACTTAAAGGGGGCTACAGGAAAGATGGGGAGGGACTTTTTATCAGGGAATGTAAGGATAGGATAAGGGATAATGGTTTTAAGTATAAAAAAGGTATATTTAGATGAGGTTTTAGGAAGAAATTCTTTCCTGTGAGGGTGGTGAGACACTGGAACAGGTGGGTGCCCCTTTCCTGGAAGTGTTCAAGGCCAGGTTGGACGGAGCTTTGAGGAACCTGGTCAGGTGGAAGGTGTCCCTGCCCATGGCAGGGGTTTGGAACTATGTGATCTTTATGGTCCCTTCCAACCCAAACCGGTTTTTTTCCCCAAACTTCCTAAACAACATAAATTGAAATGAAGTAAATAAATAAACTG
Source organism: Tyto alba (assembly GCF_018691265.1). Lineage (NCBI taxonomy): Eukaryota > Metazoa > Chordata > Aves > Strigiformes > Tytonidae > Tyto > Tyto alba. The sequence continues at coordinate 9,743,908 of NW_024881282.1, forward strand.
GCTGTTATTGTATGTGACTTCTATTTTACATAAAGCCTTAATCTATTTAGAAGAGAGCAAATAAGGGCTAGAGAAGTCTGACAGATTTAGTTCATACATTTGTATCAAAAAGTGAAATTGTGATATTAGTTCTACACTAGCTAACACAGTATTTCCCAAAGTGAGAGCTCAGATCTTGTGGCAAAAGTGAGGGACTTGCTCGCGGTAGGTATTCCAGGAAGCTTTACAATCATTTTCCAGAGTCTCTGAGTTTTTAAATTTTGCTTGATATTTGAAAGATAGTTTCCAGCTGTTATAGACTCAAAGAGTATTTCCAGTCTGCTTCTGAATCTGCAGAGAGCCTAAGGAATCACTTTGATGTATTAAACTGAGACATTCCTTCCAGGGATTGCTAAATTCATATACCAATATTTTAAGTATCATCATAGTATTTATTTTACTATGATCAGAGTATGTGACAGAGGACAGAAAGTATCTTTTGAAGATTATCAACCTTAAAATGAGTGGTGAAAACAATGTCAGAATTATGCAATAAGTTAGTTGTAATAGTGTTGTAAATTTGTATCTGTTGCTGACTTTTTTGTTTTGTTTTTCTCTGAAGTGCATATTCAGTTTGCAAAAGGTAGATTAAGAACATGGCTGTAATGCAAAATACTTTCACAGAGGCAAAAGTACCAGGTACTTGTGAATTTAGCAATGAAAGGCGTAAGGAGGCTGTAGCTGTGAATTGTAGCTGGATATAGTTCAACTGGAGATTACACATGCATTTCTAAGAATGAGGGTAACTCAAACCACCAAGAGATTCTCAATCTGTTCATTTTTCAGTTCAACATCTAACACATTTCTAGAAGCTCCTCTTTAGTTCATAACAAGCTCCAAGGCCCAGTGCAAAAAATCCCTGAGTACACTGCAATAGGCAGGCATCCAGCCTAGATGATCTAATGATGTTCTTATCCTTGAACACTCTAAAACTTCAAGCCTAAGAAAAAGGATTTTAGAAACAAACCTTGTTTCAAGGAACACTGCAACCAGACTAGTGTCAGCTTTCTCCTATTTCCTGGCTGCCTTTTTGCTGTTTGTTTTCCTCTCTCAGCGTGTCTGGACTTCAATTAGATTACTTAGCCTTGGAGAGGGAGCCTGCAGCACTGGGCGTGTGGGGATGTGTGCAGTGGAGCTGCAGCCCTAACTGGGCTCCACTGCATAAAAGAAATCCGTGGAAAACCAGACCTTGCAAAGGGTATTCAAGAGATGGCAGTATTGCACTCACCATCCGTCCCTGTCGGAGATTTCATCTCAGCTGGTCCTGTGTCAGTGGAAGTTTTCCAGGCTTTTCAGTCCTCTTTTCTTTCATCTCCCCAGTCTTTCAGATTGTTTTGCTATTTTAAATTCTAATTATGCAACTGAACCATACCCATTAAAAAAAAAACGTGTAAAATGCATGGATAGCAACCTCAGGGTAAGGGACATGTTAGTGGCTCTCTGAAGCTCCCTGAACTGAGTAGCAGTTTTCCTAACAGCCCCAGAATGAAATAAAGCCATTTTCCTCTATTTGGAAATATCCAGAAGTCCCCAGTACTGCACAGATTATCACATATGTTCAGTACCAGGCATTAGAGTGACTATTGAATGTCAGAGCAGTACTCCAGCAAGCAATGTTTGAGCGTCCATAAGCAGAAGCAGAGTTAAGCACTAAACTTAAGAGGAAAACAGAAACAAGGGCTGACTGATGCAGCAAACAGTCACTGCTGATGTCATACCAGCTGGTGCCAGCAAACTGGAGCAGAGCAGAATTATGTTAACATCATTCTGAAGATGTTTGGCATCTATAATGCAGGGCGGCAAGTTATGGGGAATGTCTTATTGACTCTCTCATCATAGCTTGCAGGACTGTGAATTGATATCTGGCCGTACTGCCCTAGAAGCAAACACTCGGGCAATTTTTCACTACATGCAGTGGAAATCAGGTGCCAGGTATCCAGCTGGGAGCCAGGGGAGTGTCTGCAGTGGGGGCTGAAACTGGGATTGGGCTGGCAAAAACCTGGGTAGTATGACTACTCAAAAGGGTACCCCAAGCAATCCACATCACATCGCTGAGGACACTGAGAACAGTTTCTTAAATTGAAAAGTTGTCAAAGCCTTACCTAAACTCTAAGCACTGTTTAAATGTAAATGGATAAGTCACCTAGAAGAAAGTGAGGCCTTTACAGGGATGGTTCCATTCATCAATACTTAATTCATATATTCAGGATTTTAATTTGTATGTTGTTCTACTACACCAGTTGGCATCCACCAGCGAGAACAGCTGAGCTATGCAGCTGGGACTGGCATCTGTGCTGACAGGAATCTTGTATTCAGATGTCAAGTACTGGCACAGGACATCTTTTTTTTTGACCTTATTTAAGGCAAAAGTCTGTTGTAAAATATCACAGAGCAGTCAGAAGCAAGCTACCATGCTGATTTCAAGGTACAGAGTCTTTTCAAACAGAATCATAAAGAAACACAGTTTCCTGTGCTTGAGAACTGGATGGGTGTATACAATATATTTTTAAGAAATAACAATAATTGTTAGTTATAAGTGTGCTTGTTTTTTTTTTTTTATTATTTTTTTTCAAATTCTTGAATTCTCAGAAAAATCAAGAGTTTTTTCTTTTTCACATTATTTTTTCCTAGACATATCAACTTTGTCTACACAACAGGAACCAGTAGGTGTGTGCAGAAATGATGGGGAAACCCTGCTTTGGTCAATTTCTTGGCCAGTGCTGTGCACTCGCTGTGAGGAAGAGAGATTTGCTCTTTTTATTCCCAGGGATTTCATAGGATGTTGATGCCCCTCAGTCCCTTTTAACACTAACTCATGGGTGCATAACTTGCTCATAGAGTCTTTTAAAAGGTCATCTTTGTGATTCTCTCCTTGCCATCATTCAAACATTATCAAATATCACTCTACTGATTCAGTAAATAATGGGTGAACACATCAAAAGCAGTGTACTCCAGAGGCCAGCAGGAGAAATGGTCGTTTCACACAACACACAGCCAGGTCACAAGATGATTGAAATCAAGCCTTGCTTAAAAGGGAAGGGATATTTGTTTTAAGAGAATTTCCTAACATCCTCGAGAATGTTGTATGAGGCTTGTTCTGACTTCAACACAATATCATAATGACAGTATTATCAGGGCAGAGGGCAAACTCAGAGCCTGATGGGGCTTGAATAGTGGTCTTTGGATAGGGCTTCTAATCTACTCTAATGCATAGATGTGTCTACTGTGACACATCAACACCATAACTCTTCATCTCCTGTACTGCCTTTGCTTTTGAACCTTGGAATGTGGAAACTGGGGGATAGAGAGGATATCTACCACCTTCACTCTGTCTGTAAAAATGTTGCCTGTCACCCTGGAAAATGCATCTGATGTGTAACACAAAGAAAGGCAGAAAAGTTGGAAGAGATTTAGTTTAAACGTCTGTGCTCATTTCCCGTAAATGTATCAACACAAATTTGAGTTTTCACTCTTTCTCCTCTCTACAAGTAGTCATTTTGTGACAAACTGTGTCCAAACTCTTTCTAGAGAGAACTAGAGGCTAGAAGGACCTGTTACACTGACTCAGTAAGCACTGGAAATAGAGAGCTCATATAGTTTGGATTACAAATCATAATGTACATGACCAATGAAAGACACAAACGTACCTTATTGGTGGTTGATTCAGATTATGGCCTGCTACAACAACATTCAGTAACTCAATACAATCTGAGAAATTCATCATGCGTATAAGTGCAAAGATATTAATCTGCTCTTCATGTCTGTGTTGCTACAATATTTAAGTTGGAGAAGAAACAATAAGCAATTCATCTGTTCTTCTTCTGGAAAAAATGAGTATATTGATAATTGTTAAAAAAAATCAAGAGACATGTAAGTGTGATTCCTGATTATAGAAAAGTGAGCCCCAGCAAGGGGCTTGCATGGGAAAAGTCACTGATGACAATATTTTCTATTGGGAAATGGTAAGAATAGCTAGGGGGATGAGAGGTTCTTCTATTATGAAACAATGAAATAATTCAGTAAGATTACTTGTGTTTTCAAAATTGAAGAAAAATTGCAAGTCACAACTGAAATGCAATATAACAGGTAGGCTGCTTTTGTTCGTGTCTTAATTTCTTTTACCTCCTACTATGTTTGATAGCAACATTTATAAATAACATCTTGGAATAGACAGGCCATGATCCAGGAAAATAATTCTTACAAGCCTACAATAAGGAAGAGTTTGTTTAACAAATTCTTACGGATTCTACCCCAGAAATTGTCAAATGCTTTCAACTCTCACTAAATACCCTCCTCTGAAGATCAGACCATTATGATACCACTGCTTTCCCACATGATATATTTGAGCTCTGAACAAATTAAAAAATACCTCAGATATATATGTATTTACTGTGATGAAAAAGAAATGTGATGAATACCAGTGCAATAAACCTTGAAACAAGTCGCATTGAAAATGTCCCTATTTTCCTTAAGTAAAATGGAAATGCTCCTAAAGATAAATTAGTAGAAATAAGGTAAAATACATTTTGCTTTGTTTCTGATTTGTAAGTATTTTCTAGAACTAGTCCCGTGATTTGTTTCTGATTTGTAAGTGTCTTCTAAAACTAGTCCACATGGAATATGATCTAAAATACAAACCAAAACAGAGCCCAAAATATTCAAGTAGAGGAAGATAGGAATAGATGAAAGGGAGAGAAGGTGGATCAATCTTGTCCCTCCCCACATTCAAGTGTAAGTGACATTTCAATGTCCAAAGAAAAGTGCCTGTGGATGACATCAGAGATGGAAGACAAATTGTCAGTACCCAGTGTTGGTTCAACCCAGTTCAAGAAAAACTGAAAAATTGGAACACATCCAGCAGAGGTTCACCAAGATGGTTGGAAGTCGGAGAACTTGATGCATGAAGAAAGGTTGAAAGAAATGGGTTTATTCAGCCTAAAGAAGAGAAAGCTCAGAGGGATCTAATCTTTTTCTTCTAGCACCTAAAAGATCATTAAAGTAGGCTACAGTGCTGTTGTCACAGTAATCCATTCAGATGGGACAAGGGACAAGGGGAATAAGCTGCTTCAGGGGAAATTCCATCTGCACACACAAAAAAATAATATTCTTCACTGTGAGACAAAATAAAGATTGGAATAGGTAGGCCTGAAGTGGTGGAATATCCCTCATGGTACGTCTTAGCTTGACAGTTCCTTTTTATTTGCAATAAAAAGACACCAATAACATTGTTTTAATTTTGTTTTATTAAAAAAATAGATGGGTTTATGTTTTATGTTTTTAATTTTGCAAGTGCTTAAATGAAATACAATTATGTATCAATAATTTCCCCAATGATGTGTTTGTTTGTATCTGTTTAAGAAGCAAACCAATATTTTGGCATTACAATGCTTTTTATTAACACACATATGTTTTCTGAGATATAAAAAGTCACATAAATGCTTGTTGCCTTACTTCTTTTTTTGCTTTATCTGATAACAAAATGTATGACTTAATGCAGAAATTACAAACACAATAATTTGTCCTATAGGTACCCATTGACAATACAAGATGACCGTAAAAATGAAACACAATTGAGGCTTAAAGACTACATTATTATTAAATTAATTCAAATAGTGGAACAGCTTAATCCTGTTTTTCCAATCTGAAGAACCATTTTCAAAATACATATCTTTGAAGTTCAAAATTTTTTTTTTTTCCAAAAAGATCCACATTTTTACTCTTTATTCTGTTCCCACAAAGACTTCCTAATACTTGTAGCTTACTTTTTCAGAACACATAGTGTATTTTTCAATCTCCTTCTAATTACCTCTTGACCAATTTTAACCACATGGAAAAAAAAAAAAAATGAAAATCACAAAGATGTTAAGTGTTCCCAGAAATTTCCTGAAACAAAAATAATTAAAATATTTTTAGGGTAGAGGAGAGTTGCCCAAATCACTACCTGTGCCAAGGGAAAATGGAGCAGAACTCAGCCCTTTTCTGATGTGTTCAGCAGCACCTGCTGATAACACTCTATGTGCTGCCTCTTGCCTGCGTGGAGGAACCAGCTGACACTTGGTGGGTACCAAACCAGGACTAGTAAGATGGAGGAGTTAAGGGGAAAACAAAAATCTGAAGGAAAAATCAGACCTTTTTAGTTCCAGGACTCACAAAGCAACTTTGATTACAATCTCAATGATGTAAAGAAAGAAAAACAACCAAAGAACTTGATGACTCCACCTTGTCCTGCAAACATTCCCCAGATCCCTAGAGTTCAACACTCTTATTTTCATCAGGGAAGCAGGGAAAGTTTCACTGAGCTCAGTCTCCTCCTCTGGCTTACCATTCATCTCCACCTCTGTTAAATATGGAGGCCTAAAACAATCTAACCTGTGAAATGCGCAATACCCTAAGTCCTCCTGACTTCTGTATGTTCATGCTTTCCTCAAACATTACACAAGGGTAGGGAATACCTGAACAACCTTCCATGCCATATTTACTGTGTTAGATACCAGGGTCAAGGATTTCACAAGTTTGAGCTAAAGGATGAAGATGTGTACAGAGAACTAACAGTCAGAATGAGCATACTTTACAAATATCTGAAGGTATTAAATCAAATAGAGGTTAATTTGATCAACAAACAGACAGAAAGGACTTTGGGGCCACCCCTGTTCATTCAGGGCATGTTTCAGAACATGCACCACTCACTTTGCGCTTTTCTACCCCTGTATTTGCATGGATGTTGTGGCTGAGTACACCTTGGCATCAGATGATTTCTACCACTTAGAAACCAGAGGAAGACCAATAAGGGTACAGATTATCCAACCATGGGATTTCCTTGAAACATGAGTTGTGAGACACTATCAAACATGACAACCTGGGACAAACAGATATTCATTTACAGACTGTGAGGCTATTCTTGTTTCTTTAGGCATCTCATTAGGACAAGTATTTTTAACTGCTGTTGCTAAAAGTTGATCAATCCGCAGACAGGTTTATTCAGTCTTAACAAGGAAAAATATTTTACTCAATGCCTTTGAAATAGTGAATTAAGATGTTATGTGAGCACAGTCAGTAGAAGTCAGCCTAGACTCTCCTCCCCCTCCAACTCACAAATTCCCTGGATGTCACATATGTGAGTCAATATCAAACCCCCGGTCTCCATGGAGAGAAAGCATGGAATTAGGTGGGATGAAGCTGGAGAGCATAATATATGAAAACAGCTCCATACCCTTTCCAGCACAGCGCATACACCATACAGCACATACATAAGTATGCTGTTGGTTTTAAGGTCGTCTTCTCTTGTGGACAGTAGATGGTATTTGAGTTAAGAGTAGATGCAATGTATATTGGTTCTGAACATCTCTGTCACTAGTCAATGTTATCTAATGTATGCCAGGTCAGTAAAGTTAGATTTTTAAAGCACTGTTTACATTTTTCATTATTCTAGTATTTCAAACAGGTTTTATCAAGAAGAAAAATATGAATAGCCAAATATGAATGTTTTCATCAAGATTAGTCAGACATATGTCAAAGCTCACAAGTCTTGGATCACATAAAGTAATTGATTTGGGCTTGAACAGTGTGTGAGTGTGTGTTTAGGAGCACTGACAATGAAAGAGAAGGCCAGAGTGTCACGGACTGCCTTGAGTAGTCTTTGACTCAGAATCTCAGATTTCAAAGCTTTAAGTAAGCGATGCAAGGAAATCTCCTGCAGAAAGTAAATTAATAAAATAAAAGGGTCAATCTCTATTTTCATCATGTTCCTCAAGCCATCGGTACTGACTGCTGAGTAATTACTCCCTGACATCACAGCATAAAAACATCAGGTTGGTATCAGTAAAAGGTAAGACTCTGCCCTAGAAAAATTAATTTATTCTTCAGTATGTCTTTATAAAGGTGAAATCTATGATATTGGCAAGAGCATCTCCCCCTCCCTGAGGCTGATAGCCAAATTGAATGAAATCAAAACTGAAAACATTCACTAAAATAGTTCAGAAATCAAATTGAAGCACATTTTACAGACAAGGATTTCTTCTAGCTATAAAGAGCATCATGTTAACTGCAAGAACCAGATTTTGGTATCCCTCATACTCACATAATTCTAAAGAACATTTTTTGCATTGATTAGAGGAGCTCTGCATTTACACCAAGATATCAGGATGCATCCATCAGTCAGGATGATTGTAGCCTGCGATTAAGACAAACAATCTACAAAGAAAGACAACAAATAGAAACCTCTATGAAGAGAGAGGTCATGGTCTCCTATTCTTTCCATAGAAGAATGTCTCCATGGAGACAGACACATTCAAATTGGAAGCAAGACAACTTTTAGCAGCAAGAGTAATTAACTGCTGCAGCATAATTAAAGGATGTAGCTGATTAATCATCTCCTGGAGCCCTTACATTTAGACCAAATGTCTTTCAATAAGATATACACTGGTTTAGTCACAAGTTCATGGGCTTGATAACACTCACATTAGAGGAAAGAATTATTTCTTCCCCTGCTTGATTTACTGGATAAAATTCTATGACCTGTGTTATGCAGAAGATCTGAGTGTCTGAGCAGACAGGTTTCTTCTGGCATTTAAAACTATGGAGCAATGTGAAAACTCACAAGACACAAGCCTGTGTTAGGGTAAGAAGGTAAAGAAATCATGTCTTCAGAAATACAGAGAAAACAGTCTTTAACATATTCCCTACTTTGTTCATTTGAGCAGAGGATTTGCTCATGGGTGGGATGAAATTTGGCCATATGCTTCCCTTCACACAGGTAATCGATAACCTAGGAGAGAGGAAACTCTGCCTTCACATTGGTAAAACTGGACAGTAAGAGCAGATGAGGGAGAGGAAAAATAGACAGAATATACATCATTATTTCCTCTGCACTTTCTTTCCCTTACATACATTTATCTTCTTTTGCATATTTACATTTGGGTATAATAAATAGTCCCATGCAATTTCCTTGTGCTTTGGAACAGACCCTAATCATTTCACATAATAGATATGTGATTATTTATTTATTAATATAAACGTGAATATGTGGGGTCCATGAAAAATACGTGCCCCATTTCTTACTCATAAAAGTTAATTATTTTTCAGCTACTGGATTATTTAAATTTACTCATCATAAATAAATCCAAATACATCTTTGCTTTCCTGTGAACAGCAGTTATTCAAGCTAGAATCCACTTTAGAACTCGACATAGTGAAATACTGCTTGCTGTCTGACTGCATTTGTCAGAGAAAAAAAATCAAATCACCAGCACTGAATCATTGCAACATACACGATGGTGGAAGAAATCTTCAGTACAGCTCCTGGTACAACCACTGATAACACCGTCTTTCATCTAAGAATATGGACCTTGTGTGACCAAACAGTCATTCCACATAGCTAGGGAGTTGCACACATTGCACACACATATCAATGCATATACACTCATGCTGTACAGATTTCCAAATGGGCGCACAGTAGTCCTGATATAAAAACCTTTCATGTTGCTGCAATGTCCATAAAAGCTCTAGTTTGTTTTCCTGAAAGGGTCAGGGTGGAACAATCCCATTCTACACCAGTTTGATCACAGTGTCTGTAAACACACAATATAAATCAGATTCTCATAACATAAATTTATTTAAAAATTAGAGTTAAAAGTAGAGGTTTTTTTTTTTTTTACTTCAACTTTAATTTCCAGTGTTACAGAAGATAATCAAAGATTAATTAAAAAAAAAAAATGCTTAGCAACATATTGGCATCACATATCATCCCACAGCCAACATGCTTACCTTCTCTCTTCAAGTTCTTTTTAGCTTTTAAAACTATTGTTTGATACCTAGGAAAGATACCATAGGCACACAAAACTCAGCACTGTTTATATTCAGATGCTCAGTTCTAAAAGAACATATTTTCTTTCTTGACAAGAAATAGGGAACATGGACTTCATTTTCCTCCACTGACCTACCTCAAGTTTCCCAGAGTACATTGTGAGGAGAGCTTTCTGGATCTGCTGCAGAAAGTTCGTACTCTTCCCAAATTAATTCAGACACAGTTCAGTGGGACAGATACGGGACTTTCAGCCCCACTCCTCTTTGGCACGGTTCATTAAGACATGGCCATTCCCATCCCACAGTGTCATCAGTGAGATCAGGACTCCACCTGTTTTTGTTTTCTATTAGTTGTGGTTATATCCTACACATTAAACAAGGGATGACCCAGACTTAGTTTAGGATTCAGAAGTCATGCTCCACCAGCACATTTTAGAAATATCCAGTGACCACTGCCTCATCCTGTCCCCCTCCATCTTGCAAAAAAGTGATCGCTGTCTGTCTGTTGAGACAGTATTATATCTGAAATACTACATTAGGAGAAGAGAGGATTAAGATTAAGATGAGTCAAAATGCACTGTGGTCTATCTCATTGTTTTTCCCCCATTCAACAATTAATCTGGAGGACGGAATGAAGTTAGAAGAAGCTTCTGGAGGTCACCTGGTCCAGCCCCTTGTTCCAAGGAGGGGCAACTTAGATCAGGTTGATCAGGGACTTTTCCAGACAAGTTTTGAATACCTCTAAGGATGAAGATTTCACAACCTCTCCAGGGAACTCACTGCAAGGTTTACCATCCTCTTGGCAAAAAAAAAAAATACCAAATATATGAGTAGTTCCCCTTGGTCATCTGGATAAGAGAAGAAACAAACAAAATGAGGTTCATGCATCTAGGTATCCAGTTACCTCAGCTTAGAATTAGCTATCTAGTCTTCTTCTGCACTGTGAAGAGTTCACCCAGAGCCTCCCAAATCAACATTCCTCTTTGACCTTTATCCCAATTAAACATCATAGAATACTATAGAGAGCCTGCCCTGGATAAGGATGAAGGTGCCTGATTTAGGCAGATCAAAACCCTTCCCTCTACTTGGGACTCACACTTAAAACCTTTACCTAGGGTTTTTCACTTAAGCAGGGTCAGTCCTTTCTCACACATGATTCAAGGTAATCTCTGTGTTAGAAGTGAGCTTTCATTTCCTGCTGTGCTTGAGTTGAAGCAGAGAAAGAAGATCTCCTAGCAGTAGGAGCTGTAAGGCATGATGATATGGGTTTCCTTCAGTCTCTCTAGTTGGAGATTTTAGTTTTGTATAACTCATTCATTGTGCCCAGGGAAGATCAAGAATACAGCTTGAGGAAAGTACTCACATCGGGCAATGAGATTCCAGTCTCTGATGCAGTCAATAGTGTGGATTTTATAAAAAGATAGTTGCAAAAACTCCAGTCTCTGGCATAGAATTTAGGAATACAATTAGATATCTCAAGTATGTGGTTTCTTTCTTTCTTTCTTTGTGTGGTCAGTCTCCAGGTATTCTATTCCTATACTAAGAAAACATTATTGATCAACTGATTTTTCCTCCAATTTGTAATTAGCATCCTAGGCAGCCCAAAGTCCATTAAAGTCTATGTACAAAACTGCACTCCATTCAATACTACTTCCTTTTTTTATTACACACTGGAGTTCAAAAAGAGAAAGGGACAGGAGAATGAAGAACAAACCACAGAAATTACCTCTGCTTAAGCAAACTTTATTCAATAAACAGGCCAGTTTTCTTTCTTCCTTTCCTAACTTGAACATGACATAACTATGGGTTTAGTTGAATGATGGTGTAGATTTTAACATCAGGCTGTATATCTTCCATTCCATTTATCAGGCTGTATTGCATCCAGTTTATGAACTGTTGCTCTTCCTCTATTTGCAACCTTGTAGCTCAGATCATTTGAGCGATCATTAGTGCCAATGTTTTTGCTGGGGAGTGAAATTAAGCTAACCTGAAAATTCATTATGTCTAATTGTCTTCATCAAGATTAAACATGCCAACGTTCTTATAAACATTTTATTCTGTTTGCTGTTTTTTTCAGATTCTGAAGAGTATTCTTTCAGCTGCACCTCAGTTGAGTTCTTTCTTCCAAAATACATGTACACATACTGCCGAAGATGATGCATGCACTGTAACTCAAAACCAGCTGCAGTCTGGACAAAAAGTTTATCTATTGTGATGCTATTCTAGAGCCACATTCACCTGATAGTTAGAAATCCTTTAAATATTCAGCCTACATTTATTAACATTTTTATTTCAGCCATCATTACCATTCAATGTGATGTATTAAAAAACACTTATGATATTATTCAGGCTTCATTTTTCTCCACTAAACAAAGACAAATCTTCTGGGTTCCTGTTTCACGACAGGCTGTTCAGATTACACTAATAACCCTTCTCCACAGCTGTCCCCACTTTGATTCTGTCTTCCCAGACATCAACAGTTATCTGTCTACAACAATCAGATGATGATTTACAGAACTCCGTACACCAGGACAAACACTCTTCTATTTTTCCTAAAAATACCACTCCAAGATCCCATTTACCTTTTTCATATCTTTATCATATTGGCTTCTCTTTTCTCCCACACCTTCTCCTCCTAAGTGCTGAACTCTCGGGGAACCACAGAAATGAACATTAATCAATAAGGAAAAAGGAGTATTTGTGGCAGGCAAGACAGGAACTTCATCACTCTGAGATTCACACTTAGTCAACAGAGAACATTATGCACCTCAGAACTACTCTGGAAGCCACTTAAAAACTTGAGTCTCTCTTGACAGGTGTCAGAATTTCTTATTGATTTACAAATTTTAGGATGACTACTTCTGGATTGGACTACTTAGGTTAGATACATAAAGATAGGGAAGATTTTAAGTGCCTGATACAATTTCTTTTATCCTAGTCTCCAGAAAAATCTAATTCTTCTTGTACAATTACTCTTTTTCTCCTTTCTACTACTGATTAATATTTTTTGAGCATTAGAAAATCCCAAGGATTAAATTAATTATACCTACATCAGTTACAAAAGCATCCCATGTAGCTAGTCCCAGTGTTGATCACTGAAGATTTTTGTGAAGAACCTTATGCAATGTCATACCTTCTTTTATTGTCACCTAGTTTCCTGTCTGCCTTAGTTTCACAGCAGCATTTTACAACTACTGGGAAACCCAAACCTTAGCTCTAATTTCTTCTGTAGCAATATATCAGCACTTAACAAGCCTGAACAGAGGAAACTAAACCACATGTTCTCTCTTGAGAGAGAAAAAAATAAAATAAATTCAATAATCCCATGAAAAAAAAAAAAAAAAAAGATTAAAAACATCTGAGATCTTACATTTACCTCCATATCCTTTTCTTCCAAGTTTGTTTGAAAGGTAACATACTACAGAGACAGGGTCTGAGGATAATTCAATCATTCTGCTTACACAAACATGCATTAAAGCATGTCTATTGTCTATGCTATTCTCCAATATTACCCTGCCACCCCTGAAACAATGTTTTCTTTAAACAACCCCAGAAAGATGGTCTAAAAGTCCCTCTAAAAAAGACCTTGCTTCAGAGTTTATTATTTCACACATAACTAGTCTTAATCCTCTGGGACCAAATTTATCCAACACTCCTGTTTCAGCTGTGGTCATTTCCGCTTCCACATTCTCCTCCCTGACAATCAATTTACCTTTGCCTTCATATTCAGCACACATAATTTTAAATACTTATCTAAAGTACCTGAGTTAGAAAGGCAGTAATCCAAGGTCACTAATGAAGAGGTTAAATAAAATGGAGAGTTGAATCACCCCTTGGAAGTGACTCTCTATTGAGTAGATAGGGTCTCTGTGATAATTTAGTTAGCAGTTTGAATAAAAATGAAATAGAGCCATCTTTTCCACCACTTCTATGCCAAGAAATGTTTGTTTTGGCATAGGACCAAGATTGAATTACTTTTAATGTTGATTCAATCTGTTCTTGTTCTTCTTCATAACTTTGAATACAACAATGATAGACTTTAATGATCTGTTTTTATTTACTCTGTGAGATTTAATTCATCTTGACTTTTATAATTTTTACTTTATTATTATTTTGGATATTCATTATACATACTCTGAATAAATTTTCTGCGGGATTTCAGAGTTGTTTCCTCCATTCCCAATGGGAAAACCTGTGCCCAGTGGGGTCATTTTTCAATAGGAACCACTAACTGGGACAAAAGCTTTGGATAAGAAAGCCATCTTTGCCTTAGTGTCTGTTCTGCTTTATATTTGACTGTCTGATCCTCAGTATTGTAATTTGTATAATTTGTTATATTTCTTAATTTCTCAAATACCTGTTATTTTTAAATTAACCTTCTTTCAATAAACAATAATGTTTATACAAAATATATTCACTTAATTAAAACTGACTGAGCTCACAGCTAGCATTTTTTAGTGTCTCATTATTCACTCCAATAAAACAAAACACATTTAGCAATAATACATTTTCATCTATTAAATATCTCAACAAACTGTAGAGAGCTGCAAAGAAATTAAGATCCTTGCAAAACAAAGAAGACTATGCAAAGATTCGAGTGGAGTGAAAATCTATGTTTTTGTGCTTGTACTCATAACTGCTTTCTTTAATATATGCCTGCAGGTTAAGAAAGATATTTATCAGGAAACAAAAGTAACATTTATATTAGTATATTAAAGCAGGACCAGAAAATATTCCCTATTACTAAATCATTCTCTATGCCATTAAATTGTTATAATAGTCCTTGGAATCATTTTTGCCTGGATCAAATAAAACTGTACCAAATAATTCACAGGCACAGCTGGGGACAGTATGAATCATGAAGATTTCAAAATAGGCAGGTCTGGTATGATCAGACTGTACCAGCTTTTCAAGAATGAGCAAATGACGATTCTTCAGGTATAGCAACAGAAAATTCAGAATTACATGACATTTACTACTGTAAAGCTCCCAAGAAGGTTGTTGCCTTTTTATGTTCACACAAGGGCTTCACAATGGAAGACTGGACAAGGGACAGGGCAAGGACAAATAACAGATTAGTCTGGATCCACTGCTTAGGTCCAGTCCTTACTACAGAAGATTTGTCTTGGATAGGGATCATTGCAGTGGTCCAGAAGAGAAGCAGGGTGTGAGTTAACTGTTAGGAAATGCAGTGCTTAAGCTTAACCCTTGGCCTTATTTATTTTGTGATGTACACATGTCCAGGGAGATTCCATTCCCTGTCCCAAACAACTTCAGGTTAATCTATTTCAAAAAGACTATAATTACTTAGATATATGAAAAATATAAGGTCTTGACACCAGAACTAGAATAATGTCCAAATTTCCACATGGGTTCTTATAATTTTAAGTTAAAATTTTGAGCTACCAGCATATTACAAGTACCATTTTTCATATCAACAACACAAATATGTTGAACCAGCATTTTACTAGCCATCAGTGATCTCCAACAAGTTTATCCCATGGTGCTGGTTTTACAGAATTTACAATAATATAGCTGTTTCTGTTTAAATTAAGACCGAAGATTCAAGGGGCTTTCCTCGGAGAAAAGTATTGCAAAGAAGAAAATTAATAAACTGGTTGCCACAAACAGTACGAATCTTTGGCAAAACATGTAATTAAGGCAGGCAAGCAATTCCTTCATCAGCATTGTTCTTGTTCTAGCAGATAATACTAAAAACTTGACAAATGTGCATTCAGAAGCTATTGTCTATCAGCAAAGGATACTTTTTGATCTGCTGTTTCTTAGACAGTTTAACTGTTCCTAGTAGAAATAGCAAAAGGGTTCAGAGCACTTGCTGAACCAGAACCCTGCAGAGTACGTTATGGATTGAAACTGCCATCTCTTTTTGTCCGATTCTACTGCACTCTCAGGACTAAAGAAATAAAACAGTTGATGAAAGAAAAAGACTCAGGCTTTAACAGTAAAATAAGTCAAGATTGTGTGTGCTACTATTTGAGAATGGAAATTATTTTCATAAATTTCTTACAAAGACATATATGGACACCATCTAAGGTGAGGTTACTTTGATGCTAGATTCAGATGCATAACGAGAGAGGAAAAGCTTTTTGTGCAAATAAATAGACAACAGAATTGCAGTCATACACAAAGAAATACAGAGTGGTAGACAAAAATATCATTCCTGGTTTGTGAGAGAAATCCTCATGTTCCTGTTGAAGGAACTGACAATGCATGTGTACACTAATGGTGTTGTGCAGAAGGACATGACAGGATGCCATACAAATACAGTGTTGAGTTCAAGGCTATGTACCTTGGACCAAGAACCAGTCTGAGAATCCAAGAACCCAAGGGGTGATTTTTCCACAACTGGTTTATCCACAGATAGGTCTGGTATTTCTGCTTGATACTGAATTCCTGAACAATGCAGGAAATTGCTTGACTGAAGGACTGGATGCTTAGGTACTACTGAGTTTCTATATGAAAGGTTAGGCACCTAACTAATATATAGTTTGTAAGTAATTGGTAAACACTTGTTCATTATTCATAAACTATTCATAACTTCAAAGCAATGTGTGATAGGAAAGAAGGAAGTAAATATCCTTTCTTACTACAAAATGCTTCCTATCAGAAAGTGTCACAATTACTTTTTGGAGACTTTTCAGTTGCAAAGATTATACTGAGTCAAAAACCTCACTATGGACTTCAGAACACTAAAACATTCCATAGATTAAAATATTTCAAGCAAAGACCATAAATAGACCATATTCACAATCTAACCAACTCCCTGGGATATGTAATTACTTGGTATGTTGCCCCAAATATTTTTTAGATTATATTTAAACCCGAAGCAATCAGTCTTATTATTTATTCAGTAAATTTTGCATTCCAGGCAAAATGCTAATCTTTAGAGTCAGAGCATCCTCTCACACACCCATACAGACTAACAAAATAGTTTTACTGCAAATATCACCATCACTATTTTTAGAGAACAGCAAAAGCAACCATTGTGCATGTGAACTCTAACCCATGTTTGTCCAGAGGTGTGGTGTGTAGGTGATAAGACTACAGCAAATTCCACCAACAGAAAATGACAATGTACAAGCACTCACTCTTCCCATTTTGAAAAACATTTTTCATTTTAAAAAACCCCAACTGTCTCCCTTTTCCTATAAAATGTTTATCTATATTCTACAGAGAAAAGTTAAGGAAAATGCTAGAAAAATATTTTTTCACACTAATGCAGAGAACAGACACACACAAAAACCTCTCAAATGTTGCCATAGATCTAATTTTGATTTTTTTTACAAACTCCTCTACAAAATCTTGAAGTAATTATTCATTTCTTGCTTATGTAATGAAGCTAGTAGCACCTCTGCCATGATCATATCAAAATGACATATTTATCTAGCCAGAGAGTAACCATCACCTTATGAGAAGTTATTAACATGATTGATTTGAAGAACCATTTTATAAAACAAAATTCAGTCATTTCTACTTGACATATTTAGAACAAATCAACTGCTTATAAACTCAAACATGATTTTGAGTTATTGTTGTATTCCATAGTTTGCTTTTGCTTGAAACTTATCTATGTCTGCAGAAATATTTGGTTTCTTGAGACCACCTTGTTGTATTCTCACTTCTGATCTGAAGAACAACTTCAAGCCTTGTGGTCCCTGCTGAATTTACACAAACAGGGGAAGGACCTCGTGTAGCATGTTACATACAGTAACAGGTTATGACAATCAACAATGAAAGACAGCCTAGTACAAGGGAGACCAGAGGTCTGGGAAATAAGGTAGGTGCCATGGTTGACCTCCAGCAGAGCATGCAAGTTTTCAGTCCTTTGGGTCCCTTATAACAAAATTATATTTAATTTGTGAAGCATTTCAGGGCATGTTGATGGCATATTCTGAATAGGACTAAGGGTATATTCAGTACTCAGATCTACAAATTGTATCAACAAAACAGATAAACACCATTGTTACCTGTGCACTTTGTTTCTCTTAATCTTGTACTCTTGTCTTTCTCCTTCACATAGACCTTTGATATTCTGCTTCCTCCCTTCTTGCTAAGAGACCTCTTGTCATTCACATCAAATCTGCATAGAGTTCACTCCAGCCCTTCCACAGACCACCTGACGGGGTTATGTATTGCTCATGTCTTTGAACCAACATCCCAGCTAGACAAACAGGGCAGGGAGAGCACTGCCAAATCTGGGCTGATTTGTTCCAGGTGTCTGTTGCCAGTGGATGGCAATGCTCCATGTTTTAAGAATTCTGTATACCTTTGGATAGTTTTCTGTATGGACAGGACTGCAAAATGATGATATGATACTTTCTGGGAAGACCTTGACAATTTTTTTCATTTATCGGTACACACACACTGACACTGCCCCTTCTCGCTCAAACCTTTCCAACT
This sequence comes from Tyto alba, assembly GCF_018691265.1. NCBI lineage: Eukaryota > Metazoa > Chordata > Aves > Strigiformes > Tytonidae > Tyto > Tyto alba. Next base: position 9,762,169 of record NW_024881282.1, read on the forward strand.
TGTGAGTAAAACCTCACCTTTTATTTCAAAATATACTTTGAGATAGATATATATATTAACCCTTAGGCTCTACACATCTCTGTGAAGCTATTCATGTTGCAAATATCAAATGAACTCCCTGATTTGTGCAGGCAAATATACTGTAAGGTTCTATAGAGCCCATGAACATACAGCAAAGGGATCCTTTGGGACTTGCACCTGTATTTTAGCTGGCAGCATAATTAGATCCCATATGGTTAATGAAATGTAACGTGTCAGTATTTTGTAGGCTGAGATTTGTCACACGGAGGTGTTGGATGTAACACCCACTCTACCAACTGTTCAAGAGTATAAAAAACAAAATCAGTTAAAAGCTTGTATAAAAAAAAAAAAAAAAAAAAAAAAAAAGTAGGAATCAGTCTTCAAGCTTTCAGTTTTTGATGCTTCCAGTGTCCTCTGTCTTTCTGCCTTCCTAGGGGAGGTACATTAATCATGGTACCTTTTCTCAATGATGTTTCAGAGTACCTTCTCCAAGGGCACAAACCTGTGTGTGGTTGTTAACAGAACATGTACACAAACTACATGTCCGTGAGCTTCCCTGTCCTACATTACCAATAGTGTCTGAGTGTCCCTTACTCTCCAAAGTATTGATCCTCACAACACTTCCATCACACATTTGAAATGTGGGTGTTTGGAGCAAATGCTTCAAAGACACCCATGTGTGCCAATTCTCAACCTACAAAATGCCAAACCATTATAAAATCATTAAGCAGGCCTCCTTGCAGATGGCTGGAGGCATGTCCACAGTAGGCTACAGAAGGAGCTGCAGGCACACCCAGCATAGCTCTGATTTAGCCTGTTGTTCTGAGTCACTAGCTGAGATTCTCAGCTCCACAGTGTCATGTCCCATACTGTACTTCCCAATGGACTGATTAACTTGAGCACAAGACTGTAATGGTAGAGACTGATGCAACCTTAGTGCATCTGAACCAGTCTCTCCATCATAAGGCATTGGCATGATCTCTACAATTTTATCAGGGTGACATGGGTAGTCAAGGAAAGCACAGAACTGTGTCTCTCACTTCCCTGTAAACCATCTGAAACCCCTTGCTTCAGTAGGCACTACACTGTTCTGATCTCCACACAAAATATTCTCAATTTCTAGTTCTGTTAATTTAATTTGACTCCCACTCCTGGCCAGAGCTGTTGAATGGGGCTAGAAGAAAAGATAGTACTATGTTTCCAGTCCACAAAGACATAAGCTAACCAAACAACAAAGGCAGATCCACAGCACAGAGTTGAGGATGCAATAGTCTTCCCTCTCATAGCTTGGCTTAGTGTGACCCACGTGCAATCACATGCAGATGGAGAGGCTTCAGCATTGTCCTCACATGGGAATAAGCAATCATGTGTGAGTGAGAGTCTTCTCAGCACCTTGCCTCCTAGGTCAGTACCATCTACATGTCATTCCTCTCACAGGGTGGTGCCTAAAGGCACTGTCTAGCCCTGCCTGAACACCCTGTGAACAGCTCGCATAGCAGAATCTGTCTGCATAAACTGTTGGTTGAATACACATGAATAATGCATAAAGCTGTAATCAAATCAGCTTGGGAGAAGGGAAAGAAAAGGACTATGTTAGCTTGGATGATTCAGACAGTTCTAGTTAACAGGCGGGAGGCCCGAAAGAGAGAGAGGGGGAGAGAGGTCACACAACTGAAGAAACAGCCAAATAGGGAATGGTAGAGGAAAAGAGAAATTGGTACATCTACAGGTCAAGTAATTTTCAATTTTTCAATAAAAATCTATAGCGGGATGTTGTTAAAAGTATAAAGCTTACACTCCTTACTTGAATCTTTGGTAGCTTACCAGAAGGAACTACATTCCTAGAATGTCCCAGTCATTGCATAAGTCCAACTTCTATACAAAATCCATAAGATTGATATCCCTGAATGCACACTGTACCAGATGTTTCATTTTAAGCTACTTAAGCATGCTGACATTTATGCATTTGCATAAACGCTTTTGGATTTGGGGAAAAAAAAATAAAAATCCCTACATAGAAATTCTGTCTGAGTGAACAAAACATACAGCCCCATGTGCAGTAAGACGTAGACCATCTACATATCTCTTTCTTTCCAGTAGTCATGGAGGTTCCAGAAAAGAAGTTATCTAAATACCCTGTACAGTGGGCTTTCAAGGGAGAGATGCAAGTCAGGGAAAGAGAGCATCTGATCCAACTTCAACATTTTTCTAGACCACTTAAATTTGAGATAGTCTCATACTTTCTCTTTACTGAAAGAAATAGGTCAGACAAATTGCCTGTCTTTTTGCATATGCATGAAAATGAGCAAGGTAACTTCACATCCCACAAAGTTGTTAGAAGAAAAAAAAAAAAAAAACAAAGAAGCCCTTTATATATAACCATGACTGAAGACATATGAGAAGCTTATATTGGAAAGAAAATATATACTCTCTCATATTCTTATTTTGGGCACATATCCTAATTTTTTTGAAAGCTTCTGTTAATGTGAAAATGATTTGAATCCTGTATTTTTGTGTGGTGAAGGTGGATGAAAGAAAAAGGAAGAAGTACTTACTTATCAAATGGAACCTTAAGTTTTGTTTCACTCATAAAACCAAATGAGCAGCATCTGCAGGTTTTTACTAATTTTTATCCCTGGATGTTGGAGACCTATGATAAAATTATTCTCTGATCTGCAAAGCCAGCATGGAAATGGGGAAGGATCTGAACCTCACTGCTTGTCCTCCATCTATAGAAGGCATAAGATCCCTTTCCAAACTTCTGGGTTTTGCTCCTTTTCCATGCCTAAATATAGTTCCACTCACTTGCTGTCAGGATGCATCTCTGCTGCCTGTTCAGCATAGCTCTGAGATCACAGCCATCTACAAGACTTTCTGCAAGCCAGGGAACACCCTTAAGAACATGTCAGCATGCTCCCTGACTGCTTGCTTGTCTTGCTTACAAAGACCATCTCTCAGGCAATCTGGTGGAGAGAAAGTGGATGGGACATGGTGTTGGGTTCAAGTGCAACAGATACTTTGACCAAGAACCCTATTCCAATGTAATTGAGAATGAAGTTGGGTATGAAGATTGTTGAAACTGATGAACTTAAAATAGAGGAAGATTTTCAGCTTATCTTTCACCTTCAAGGCTTTGCTTTTAAATGAAGAAATGTCCTGTTTTTCATTAAATGCCAAATCTGTTAATTAAACAACTGTGATACTAGAGGCTTTAAGACAAAATAAATGTATAATTGCTGAACAGTATATAACCAGATATTTCAAATGAGAATCTGGACTTTAAAGCCTGAACCTTAGAAGACATCAGGACTAAGTCTAGATTCTCCAAGTGAAAGAGCTTTAAAAATAGTGAGCAACTTTGATGGCCTTTATTTTAGCTAGGGCTCAGTCTTCATTTTTTGATATCCATGATCACATAGATCAAAAGTTTTAGAAATTTCCAAATCGGTGCATTCTATTCTATTCATACAATTATCTACCTGAAATTGTTTGGTAATCTTATTTTGACTTGGGAGGGATAAGAGGAAAAAAAGTTAAACCTAAGAGGGGAGAGAAACAAAGAGTTAATATAAACAGAAAAAGAGAAGAGGGTAGGAAGAGAAACAAAAACCACTTAACATGAGGAAGGTGAGATAGTAAGACAGATAGGCAGAAGATGATCTATAACAAGATAGAGGCAGATAACTGTAAAAGGGAAAAATAACCAGTACAAGTTTATAGACCACCACTGTATTGATTTGCTAACAAGGTAAGAAACAGCAGCTTGTATGTTGATCTGTGGAAAACAAGTTCCTGCCTGACAGCAAATTGAAGAAATAGATGGACTATCAATTCCCCTAAAAAGGAACAAAAAAAAAGGCACATGCTTTTAAAAAAGGAATTGACAAAACTGTAAATGTTGATACAAGACTTATAAGAATAACTTAGCATCTGGAAAACCCACTTTACAGAAATATGGGACACCTAAAACTCTTTGGTTTAGCCAAAAGAAAGATTAGAATAATGCCCGAGAAGAGAAGCTCTGAGAACATACCAAGATAACATGGTTATAAATTGGAGAAACACAGTCATACATTCCATTTGAAGAACAGATAATTCACAGTCTGAACAGACTATCCAACAGTGAACTCAACTCTGTCTTACATGAAGGCCTTAAGGGAAGATACTCTGTGTGTATCTTCATAAACAGTGTTTTAGCCTAAGCAATAACTACCAATGACAAGTTGTCATTTTATTACCTATCTTACATAGCAATATTAAGATATGGAAAATAGACTTCTGTAATTTCAAATCAGGAAAAGGTGAACAAGTTCTTTGACTCTGCCATGCTAGATCAACTGTAGTTTATCTATACTTGCCTAAAGCTTTATGCACTCCAAAATAACAATATTGGAGAATTGGTTCACCTGTTGTGACTATCCTGTTCACAAAAATCTTAGCTCTGAGGTAAGGTAATTTCCTAGTACTTCCATCTCAATCCTAGTCCTCTCGCTACAATTTTGCCCCTTTGTTTTGGCAGTACTACTATTCATCTTCCTCCTAATGCCTGTAAAATCATCTATGAAGTTAGAAGAAAAGGTTAAAAAAAGAAAAAAATTCAAATGCTAGTTAAAGACAAAAAAGAAGCATTTAACTAGATCAAAACAGACTGAGGAACAGATAATTTTCCTAATTTTTTCACTGTTCTCAACAATTAGGTTGATTTTGGCCATGTGATTTATTCAGTGTGCTGGTTTGCCAGTTGCCTCTGTTATTATATTTCCAGTTTGCCTAGTGCATATTTCACTTTGAGCAATAGCCATTTCCTATGTTTTGTTTGTCTGCTCTTTGACAATGTAATTGATTTTATTTGGAGGCTTCCGCATATAACACCTGGATCATGTATCTGGCCAGCCATAAATGTTGCAAGACACTTCCAGAAAAAAAAAAAAAAAAAAAAAAAAAAAGGAAATCCTTCAATTAGAGTAAATACTAACTGTGGTGTTTTGTTTTGTTTTGTTTTTTCAAGTCAGTATATTTAGAATTATGAGTTAAACTATGTTAGCTTAAAAACAAGACCGTGATTTATGAACAGGATTATCTCAAAATTAAGTTGCCAAGGTAAATGGTAACTGTTCTGTTAATAACCTTCTCAATCACTTCTTTAATGTATACAATGTATTTATGTATAATAGTTTGCATTACAACATGGTATGACTCCACATCATCAGGAGCCAGTGATCAGATTTTAGTAAGACTGATCCAATGTTATCCTCTGTCCAGTGGCTTCAAAATTAAATTAAAGCAAAGTCTATAATTTTTGATTCACCTCCACGATCAATGTCTCCTTCATGATTAAAAAATTAGCTAGTCAGAACTTCCTTAGGGAAGACTGAAAAGTTTAAAAGATCCAGCACAGGCATTTTGCCTTTCCTAGCTTTCAGAGAAATCAGAAGTTAACTCTTGTAAGTACAGAAAGAGGTCCTTCATATATGCACCGATGTAAATATTCTGCTCCTTAACTGTAAAGGAACTTTCCAATTTTGAAGCAACATTGATTTAACTCCCACACTATTAAGCTACATACAATGTGTTTTTGATGCATAAAGATACTGACAAGTGCAAGGCATCTTCCTTTTCCTTGTTTATGTAGGAAATTAAATTCTATTGTCTGATAAAGTCTTTTCATACCTGGGGTCTTAAACTAGCAGTCTGGAAATTGGTTTCTCATCCTAGTCATTTCCAGTGATGTTGAGTAGCTTTTTTCTGTCTCTCTCCCCTTCTTCCTGGCTCCCGTCACAACAGGGCCCTGATCTCCCCTGAATTCTGTGTAACAGGACCTATATCAAGTAATATGAAAGAGTGTCTTAGGGATTTTTCTTATACCAAAGTATCCTAACTGCACTTTTGACCTTGATATCCAAGGAAAATTACTTCACAAATTTGTTATTTAAATTACCTGTCACTGGGTAGCATGCATGGAAAAAGAAAACACTGTGGTTTCAATAATAAGAAAGAAAAATAATAAAATAGATGTACAAATAACAAAAATCAACACAAATAATGAATAATGGGACCTGGTTCATCAGCCTCTGCTTATCTATTGGGTTAATGAGATGTCAATGTATCCAAAAATGTTTAATCTGTATACAAGATTGCTAGTATAGAAGATGTGCCAAGTGAAATGGGATGGGGGGGAACCTTCCATTTGTTCCCTGACTAAAATACCTTTTATCAAAACTGCCAAGGATTTGCACAACATTAATATTTGTGCAAAAAATTTAAAAGTTGACAGCTGTTTGAATAAAGTTTCCACTTATAAATTTACCTTTCATCAACTCTTTTAATATAACCACAAGACAAGCAGTGTATTTTGACTGACTTCTGAATTTTATCATAGCTTTCATTCACTAAAAAATGTTATTTTGTCTTTCAGTTCTGACTAGGGGTAAAAAGTAGTTCAGGAACTCTTTTTTTTTTTAATGTTGTATGGAATATCTATTTTCCAGTCAGGTCTAGAGCATGTATTTTTCCATGTCAAAGACCGAATATCAACAAGAGATACAGGAAGGTGAATCGCTGTCACTAACCATGGTCATCTGATAGCATATATTAGAAGGACTATCTTTCATAAAATTGATTTGACCCAGCAGGCACCGTGCAGTGGAATCTTGTTTCCTGAAATATTTCCAAATCTCATCAACTTGACAGATTCTTCCCTGACTGAAGAGGTGCACCCTGAGGATGGGGAAAAGGACTGTGGCATTTCCAGGCCTAAGGCAAAAGACAAATTTAAGGTGAAGCTGGAGGACCCTAGACTTCTACCATTTCTTCTCAGTGAAGGCAAGTTTGATGACACTGGAACTTTTGTTGGGTAACGATAGAGTCTAAGGGAGGGGAAAAGTGACATTCAAACACTTAGGTCCTAAAGAAAAGAAGCAAGGTGACATTTTGAGGATTCAGATATCCCAGTTTTGGTTATGTCCACCCTATATCACTCCTTTCCAAGTGATTTAAAAAGTCTTTAGAATAGCACACCTCCTTGCTCACCTTCTCTTTGCTGTCTCATGGTATTTCCCCTAACAATCTTCATCCCCATTACATTCCAGAGTATGCCCCTGGATTTGCATTTTTCTGTTAGTCAGGATACTTCACCATGGGTATTTCTGGCCTGAGCAGTCTGCCAGCAATGTTAAAGTGCTTCCTATTTATCTGGTTATTCTGTCACTGCAGAACAAAGTAAACATTAACTTGATGTTACTTCAGTTTTCTACCTCAATATTCCCAGCTGATTGATAGCATTTCCTCACTTTTCACAATTGTGATGCTAGGATAAATATTTGAAATTGAGAAAAAAAAAGAAAAGCCACCTCTGTTATAGATGTCAACATTCAATAAAAATGATCAAACACCTCAACAGGACAGGACTGTAACTGGGTTTTCCATTTCCTCCATTTTCTTTCAAATGAGAGATATTTCTTTATTTTTGCTAAAAGATCAATGTGATTGAGAGCATATCAAATTGTGATCATCCTGATCTCAACATTTATATTTGAAACAGTTTAAAAGTTTCAAAAATTAATTTAAGAATAAAATTAATTTAGAAAACTGCCATAAAACACAAGTATTTATTTTACCCAACAGCAAAAAATGAAACATTGTTGAAATAGAACATTTTCCAGTATTTAGAAAAAAGATTCTTCAATTTTCAGAATCAGATTTTTTGAAATAAATTTTCTTTGAAACTAAAAATATTTTCATGGACTAGCAAAGAACTTTCTTGGTACATTACTCCTATGTGGGGTTTCCTACATATAAAGCATGAAAAAATGTCACCTATGCTTAAAATAAAATTAACCTAATTTTCAATCATATTATTTTGTGAAAAGAAAATAATATTTCTGCCCATGATTGTGTTTTTGTATCTAAAGAAGAAAAATCTAGAGTCTGAAAGAAAATATCCACAATGTCATATAAGTACAGTTTGTTCCAAGCAGCAGGTTTAAGGTCAACTTGTTGCAGCTTTTTTGTTAATTTCTTCATCCTGTTCTCAAAGACTATGACTAATTTTCATTTTCCTCTTTACATTATAGCAAAAGATGTAGGCAAAAAATAGTCTTGTAACCAGGCACATTTGAACAAATATGAAAGGAAATGTGTGAAATAACCCTTACCTGCAGGAAAAAAAAAAAAAAAGTTCTGCTTTTGTTATGCTTGTCAGAGTGCTAAGAAAATGAATGTGAACCCCCCCTCTATATGCACTTATGATAAATTTAAATGGAGGAAAGTGATGTTAAACAGAGAGGACTCTGAGAATGAGTTTTTTCCAGTGTTTACCTGCAGAGCTCTCTAAAGAAAATGTTAACAGAGTGACTTCTTTCTTAAGCCTGTGTTCAAAAGTAAATCACACCTTTTACACAATGGAGTGAAATTTATCTCTTGCCACTCCCAATAAATTTGGCCTATTGTATTTCAATTGTACCCCTGTGCAATTCTATTTTTCCAGCATACATCACCTCTTCACTGCATTCAGAGCGGGAAAATAAATGGTTTCCAATGGCAATGAAAATTGCCTTTCAAATTATTAATTCGTTTGGCTCCAGGCAAATTTTAAGCACAGACTTTCATGTATTGACCTTGTTTCTGATTAGGAAGGCCTGATCCAAATGTCAATCTAGTCAACAGGGCAGTATGACTTCAAATGGGCTTTCAATGAGGCTTTCAAACTGCAATGATGGGAGAAAAGAAAATTTTATATATTTTTCTCTGATCTTTCAAAAAAAAACAAAGAATGTTTTCATATGGGAAATGAGGTAAACAGACAGTTCTTTGTCTCTTATGGCAGACAGCCAACTTCTCCCTGGTTTCACCAACCATTTCTGATTAGTTGTGGTACCAGGTGGTTAAGCAAGAAAAGGCTGAGACCACATGGCAGGGGTGCTTGAGCTGCATGGCCTATCTGCATACCAACCATAAGGACCCAAAAGCCAGATACCAGAAAAAGTCTTCCTCTAAATGAACCCTTCTACATGCTTTAGTGACCCTGGGGGTGAAAAACAGTTACTTAAGCTAAAAAGGATCCCTAATGTGCTCTGAGAAATTGGGGGACTAAACTAGAGGGCTTCTCTCTGCTGAGTTACTTTGCCTCAGAGAGAGGCACAGAGTTCTTGGCTGCATTATTGATTTGTTGTCTGTCTGCAAAGTTGGTTTAAGAAGTGAAAGTTGGTTTAAATTTAAGGAAAGTTTGCTTAAGCTCTGCTACTATCACAATGGTGGAAGAAAAACAACCGTGAGGCCAGCTGAAAGAAGTAGATGAATATGCAGACTTCAAATAAAATGATCTCCAGCACACCCTGCATGCTTGTTGTAGCAATCCATAAAGTTGAAGTCACTTACTTCAGGCTTTAAGTCATAGGTCCTCAGTACAAGGAGTTTCCCATTACATTTTCTCTGTTCACTCATTCCTACCTCCCTGCCATGTAGTGACAATGAGCCTCTTCATGGGGCTACAGTACAACCTGGATTGCAGAACTGATGAGGCTTTTTGAAAAAGTGCCCTGATGATGGGTACAAAAGGCTTTTTTTAAAGTCAGATTATTTCAGAGTAGAGCCCCACAAATCATTAAAAACAAGGAAGAGTTGAAGAGTGGAGGAAGATAATGATGCCAGTGGCACATATCTTTCCTGACAGAGTTGAGCAAGAGGAGTTACAATATAAGTCTACCTAATACTTGCAAAGATTTCTGATTGCATATGTAAAGTACACTACAATAAGTGGGGATTGTTGATGCTTTATGAGAAATATCCTTCATTTGCTACTCATATTTCTTATTAATTGGATTGAAGAAACTTCCTCCTTAAAATTACAAGAGCTTCACTGACACCAGTGCTTGCTACCTTCCCACTCTTAGGAAATTTACTCTTAGTGGTTACTTGTACACCTGGAGGCATCACCTGGAGGCATCACCTAGATCATACCATGATGCTTAATGTCAAAGGAGCCAAGGTTATGAGAACCTCTAAAAAATTTCATGTATTTTAAATCTGGAAGTCTTGAATAAGGATTTAACAAAACAACTTCAGGTCAACCTCCTAAAATATTAATCCACTGCAGAGAATATTAGTAAGCGCAGAAGGAAAGATTCAAACAAGAATCCATTGACTTACACCAGTCTTTTCTTATATTAGACTAAAAAGAGACATATAACTTTATCTGCTGATGAAACTACTGAAACAGTGAAATAACCAAGTTTTTTCTGCCTCTTCTTTTCTTCCCATCCATCTTTGAAAGAGACGACCCTCCCTCTCCTCGGAAATCCTTCCCAGAAATCAAACATTATATTTTAGAAGATTCTGGTTAATGCATGAAGATTAGCTAAAGATAATGAATGTAGGTGGTCAGAATTACTGGAGGCACTGAAAGAAAGACCACTCTCAATAGGTGGGCAAGTTCCTAAATCAATAAAGATTGCAAGGAGCAAGATTCAACACTTCTTTTTTCTTTTTTTTTAAATGATGCCTATGAATGTAGGACACTGAGTAGAGGGGCATATTCAGAATGTTTACAAGTAAACAGATACTATATTAAAATGAAAAATAATTACAAAATAAAAATAATATTTTAAAAAAATCTTTTTTGATTATTTACTCAAATCCTTTTCTTTAACATTCATCTATAGGGGTTTTTTATGGTGTTTTTTTAAAAATCTTTCTGTTACTGGAAGGGATAACATCTGCCATAATCTTTGAAAAGCGTCCAGAACATCAGACGTTGTCACATTTGAAGGAAACACCTTGACCACTTTGTATTTTTCTACCTCAGTATAGATACCATATACTCTACTGTTAGAAAACATTTATGTGGTGTTATTTAACTGGAGAGTATATTCATCATCATGACCAGACTATGCTAATAGATGATAGGATCATAAGATTCCCAGAACAAAGTTTAATGTTAGTTCACTGAAGTCCAGAGCTATATTGCTGCAAATACGCTATGAATGATATGAGGCCTCAGGTATTAACAATGTACCACCTATCTCGTCCACTTTAATACCAGCAGAGGCACATATTGTACTAGAAATATTGTCATTTCTACTTCTTCACACTCAGCTTCCCTGTCATTTTTCACTCTTGTCTTGCCCATAGCAGCTATCTCCAGCTTCAGCCCTTGTGTCTCTATTCCCTTCTTTCCAATGCACAGTGCAAAGTTCCTCTGCCATGAGATTAGCATGCCATATGTTACCATCTGCTCTAAACAGAGTGTCCACAGGAAGTGGTAAAAGTAAGTATTCTCACTCGGTGCAGAATCAGACCTTGAGATAAGCTTGACAGTTCCCACACTGAATATATAAGCATGCCCTCTCAATAAGCAAAGGTGTAGAAGCTGTTCATCATGAAAATTAGACGAGTCATCAAAAGTAGACAGGATATAAAATCCTATGCAAATGTGACACATCAGTGGCATTATTTTTGACCATGATGTTATTCATACATATTTGTGAAATGAAGGCTGCACAACAAGCGATGCCAAAGGCATCAGCTGGCACAGAATACCTTCACTCCATGATGTGACATAGAGTGATTTATACACTGTTATATTAAACTGCTAATATATTCATGCGTCCCCATACGGAAGAGGATGCAGTTATTTACCAGCTTTTATTATCATGACGGAAACATGATTGCAACAATCTGCATGCAAGTTCTAACTTTTTTTTTTTTTTTTTTTTTTATACTGCAGAATGATCTATCTACATATTTGTAGGAGGAAAAAGAACTCTACATGCTAGCATTGGACCAGCATCTCCCCAAAAAGGGCTTTGAATAGTATAAAGTCTTCCAGAGAAGCATACTCAGTGTGTGGGAAGGACAATCTGATTTCTATTGGTTGTAAGATAGCCAGAAGCATCTGCTGCTGTTCGGCAATGTTGCCACCACTACTCAATCTCTTAATAACATTTTTCATTCCCAGATCATACTCTGAGCCTTCCATTCAGCATTTGTTTGAACAGAGGTGACCCAGTGAGATCTTAAAATTCACCACACAATCTAATTCCAGAAAACTCATTAAGAGGTGGTGTCATTAGAGAGGGGCAGAGTGAAGCCAGTTCTTAAGGCAATATGAAATTTTAGTCACTTGTAGCAAGATGAACACACTTAAATCTGTCAATACAAGAAATGGTGAAGTCAGATAAGCTTTTCTATAGCATTTACCTTTAATCACATACTCTTCTGAGCACTGGGTAGAAAGCTTAAGGTCTAACTCAAATTAATAAAAAGAGGAAAGCAATTTAGCACACAGTTCTAATTTTTTTCTGGACACCTGATGGAGGATAAATATGTGAAGAAGATTCAAAGAGACTTCCCTTGCCCACTCTTGAAACCAGTGGCCAGATGCAGAGCAAGAAACAGGTGCAATACTCCATGGAGTACTATAAAATGGGTAGAAACAGTTCTGGTCTTGAGAAGCTGAGACAACTTGCATTCAAATATTAGCCAGAATTACATGCTTTCTAGTATTCATGTCTCAGTGGCTCGGATATTAAGCAGGAGCACATTCTGACTCAGCCACAGTTTCAAATGATGATTTAGCCCTCTTCTGAACTAGGAAGAGCAGATGCTTTCTCATTACCCATTGATACTGATGTAGTCTAAATTATTATTCTACATAAATACTGATTGGTAGATAAAGAAAAATAAATGTTGACTAAATTAAATTTAGGTCACTTAGGAGACTCCAAGCAAGCACTTTTAGCAACAAGTGGCCCTAGAGCACACGCAATCTTGTATTTCAAAATGTGTTTTCAGCCCTTATCAACATGATGCTACTTCAGCGCCACAAAGAATGTGAAGTTATTGTTAAGTAAAGTAAAAGTCTATGCTGTTGACAACTGACTGGCAAAAAAAAAAAAAAAAACTAACATCAAACTATCATCATCTATCTATTAGACCACATCAAAGTAGTTCGAAGGCATTCTTATATGGAAAAAAATAACCTCTTACCTTCAGTATGTACAGCAGAAACATAAGTCCAGTTATAGCGCTTGACAATGTCCACCATAGCCCGTGCTTGCTGTGCGTCAGATGGCACAACTCTCATAAAATACTTGAACAGAGTTTTGTCGCTTAGGTCCATGCTTGTGGCAGAATAAGCAATCTGAGGTATATTGAAAAGCTGCAATAAGTTCTGGACCTGGATAGCAACTGAGCTAGAGCCAGGTCCAATAACACCAACAATGGGTTTCTTGGAGCGGAAAGATGATGATGATCCATCCACACATCGCACCATCCCTTCCTCTTCTTCCGATGAAATTAGAGAGTCCCTTATAAACTCAATACTCTGCTCCAGAGCCACAGCAGAATGCCAGCAGGAGTCCCTTATTTCACATCCTAGTGTTATATTTGGCAGCAGTGTGGGGTCCAGATTAATTCTGTCAAGGGTATGTAGCATTGCCTCCACTCTCTGAATGCCATACTGCTCTCTTACCTCTCCACATTTCCTTTCATGAACCTTGTCAACAGTTGGTTGATGATGGACAGAGAATAGAGCTCCAATGATAATATCACCAGGCATGTGTGCAACCACCCTCCTTTCATTTGCTTGTGCTGAAACCAAAAGCCCAAAGTTCCCACAGACATCTTCCTTCAATAATAGGATTGCAAGGAACAGCAAAAGAACCATTTTAGGAAATGTTTTAGGCTGGTAGAGACATGATGTAACAAAATCGGAGAGCTGGTGAAAAGCAGTTATCAAATCTTTTGGATAAAAGGAGCACTATGCTGATGGTTAACCAGGAGTTTGCGTGTATTCTCTAAGGAGTCACCATCATCTCCAAGTGGACAGATATGCAGAGCTGCACATGTGATCATAATCCTCATAACCTTCAAAAATGAATAAATAAGAGAAAACACTTTAAAATTAGTTATAAAGTCAGCCTTGTAATCTGTTCTAAAATTGCACCTATTCCTACTGCTGTCAATGACTAATACATTGCCTGCTATGTACACTTGCTTCCATCATTTTCGAGCTGGAAAACTTTATCTTACTTCAGTGTTTCACAATATTAGGCTTGTACTTCTGCTGGTATAAATCAGTGTCTTTCTCTAACACTCTTGTTTAAAAATTCTTTTAGGAAATATTTTTAAAAACACAGAAGACAAACAAGTATTTCATTCCATAAAAAGAAAGATGTTGCCATTTCTAATGTGCGTTTCTAAAACAACTCCCTTTACTTTCAGACAATTTCTATATCAGAAATGTATATGTCACACTAATATACCTTGGTCTGTACTATGTATTTGTTTTCAGCAGTGAATGTTTCAGCTAAGGAACAATAATTCTAAAACATCAGAACAGTGAAATTCTTTTAATCTTTATATACTTAAATCAAAAATCTCTAATAAGCAATTTGACAAGTCCTGGTACTGTAGACAACTATACAGACTTCGCTGATAGAAAGAAGTCAACACAAAGACTATACAGATGCATTAGCGCCTAAAATATTTGATCTGATATGTTTGCCAATAGTCTGCAATACAGTCTGCACTCAGCTTGTTAAAGGAACTTGAAAATGTACTTGAAAATGTTCTGTACCTAGCAGTGGATTTGCAGTAGGATGCTTCTGGTTTTAAATATAGTGCTTAAACAGTAGTTTGTCCAGATCTTAATCCCTGAGCACATTAAAGTATCATCTATTGTTTTACACCTGCCAGTGAATCCATTGATAGTACAGAAAGTTAAATACACTCTTAAATATAGGAAGATGTTGAGCTAATTAATGAACCACATGCCCAGTTTCATTATTGACAAAACAACTGCAAAATTCTGGGACAGAGCCTGATCTCAGTTTTATTGACATAAGTCTTTTGATGTAATAATAAAAAAAAAGAAACTCCATACATTTCAGACTCACCAATCATTTATAATACATTAACAATAACTCTAACAATACTCAGATGTTGTAAAGTGTAAGAAACTCTTGCCGTAGGAAATCTACCTCTGTTTCTTCCAGGTTGAAAATCTAGCAGTATTTTAATCTTTAATTTACCCCTTACAGCTAGGTCATTCAATACAGTGCCACAATGAAATTCTTCCTGATTCTGAAGATGAGACAGGCAAACCTAAAAACATTTTTCTGCTTGATGTTAGACTTGTTTAATTATTATTTTACCTAGACATCTATAAATTATAAATATTTACACAGAGGAAATCATGTTATAGTTTCAGTGAGTATTCCCAAATGAAATCTAAATTATTGAAAAGAGAAAATATTGAATAGAAATGGTTTTGTAATATTAATTGCAACACTAATAGTTTCATGTAATATTAATTTTTTGTAATAGAAAGTGTTAGTAATAAAGTAAGGTCTAGATAACTATATAATACTTTAAGAAGTATTTTTTTTTAAGTTTGTAAAGAGTTGGCTTATCAACACTTCAACCCTTTGCCACTAAGGAATAACAGCAGTTCAATTCAGGTTAATTAGTCTCTAATTACAGAAGATCACTACTGCTTATGTCTTCCAATTGTTTGTTTTGTGACTCTGAAGATAGTATTGTATAATTTTGCAAAAAAGTCCAAAGAATGAATGACAGGGGATATCTCTGTACAGTATCACAGCTTTTAAATTCCTATGCCTCCAATTAATTTAAAGTATAATCAATTTTAAAAATATTTAATTTTTAACTAACTTATTAACATTTGAACAGAAATAAAACTGTTATTTAAAACCATGGACGCTTATTTTTCTGAGCTTCTCAAATTAAGGCTACAGGTACAGAGCACAAGTATATCTAGACAAATGTCAGCTCTGCCTCAGACTGTAACTGGATATGCAATTAGATGCCTTTTTATAACCTAGCTGCCTGTGCAGCTGCGTATGTACAAATAGATAGAGTTCAGAGGATTGGGGTGAGCTTGTGACACAAAAAATATAATCCACTCCCCATCCACCATTTTAATTCTACAACACACAATGACCAGGTTTCTGATCAAGTTTAATAATACTGTTCTTGATATTATGTCTATAAATTAAACAATTTCCATACAGGATATGTGAGAAAGAGAGGGCAGCAAGGCCATTTTTATCTTCTTCACTTCAAGGAACAGCTGTTTTCTATTCTCTGTCTACAGCTGTATCTATCAGTATAAAATTATAGGGTGAAGAATGAAGTAAAGCTGAAGATCTCTTTTATACTTCTGGTTCCATAGTAATAGCAGATCTCATGGCTAGGGTGTTCTTATGACCCAAAAGCAAGTTCTGAAAGCAATCAAATCCTTCCACTCCATGGCATCCAAGGGAAAAGAAGTGGCCAGATGCAGACTGCAGTTGTTCCAGATTTAATTCATTTTCTTCAAATACTCCACTGTACTAAAGTGAAAGCTAATTTACTTGGACTTACAAAGTTGTTATTAACTAAACCAAGAAAACTGCTTATGTTTTGTAGTATTGGGCTTAGGACTCATATCCAAAGCATCTGAAGACAATGCTTTCTGTGGGCTTTCATGATGCAGTAAAACAACCTGGAATTTATTTTGACGTGTTTAAGTGGGTCTTCTAAATTTCAGTGGATTTTTATTCGTATAATAGAGATCCAGTTCTATGGGCTTACTCTTGCTCTCACAAACCTAAAAATCACAGAATGATTGGGGCTGGGAAGGCACATTAGGGAGCTGTCTGGTCCATCCACCCTGCTTAAACCAAGTTCAACTAAAGCATGTTTTTCAGCTTCATGTCCAGTCAGGTTTTTAATATCTCTGAGGATGGAGACTCCACAGCCTTTCCAGTCAATCTATTCCAGTGTTTGACTACAATCACAATAAAAAGGATTCTTTTTTATGTTTAAACAGAATTTCCTGTATTTCAATTTGTGCTTATTGCCTCCCATCCTTCCACTGGATACAGCTGTTTATGCCATGCAAGATGCCATGAGAGTAATCAGGTAACACATTTCATTTTAGGCCAAAATGGTTTAGAAGAGAGCTGGTAGACTAAGCATGCTAATTACATTTCCTGGATAACATCTTCCTGAAGAGAAGATGGCCAAGGGAACTGTTCAAATATACAATATTACTGCTCTTCCGTCCCAGAAGAATCACATACAAGTCACTCCACATTTTGATTACCATTCTTTCCTACTACAGGAAGCTTATTATTACAAGCAGGATGAGTAATAAAATTAAGCAAAATTTCATAAGCTTAAATATAGCTCCTCTTTAAATTGTTTGGGATAACCCTAAAGGGAGGCTGACATGCTATAGCCTTCAGACTTGAGAACAGAGGTATCAGCAGCATCAAAGACAGTGAACTCTTGAATGCATGAATTAAAGTAATGGGAATTGTTTCCCAGTTAATAATTTATTTGCATTTACTTGTTTTCATTGATGGACAATCAAATCAACATGCACAGCACTTAGGGTCAACTTTACTTTTCACACTGTTCAATTTCTTCAGTGTCAAGGGAGTTATTCGTAATTTACTGCAATATAGGCAAAATGGAATCAGGCACTTAATTACTGGTGTATCAAGGTTCCTAGATTATTTCAGCTATGGATTTAACTATAAATTAATCCTGAAGTCACATGCTTTAACAGTACATGACAGACACTTTGGTCTCAGTCTTCTAGTGCACTAGCTTCACACTTGGAGCAACTGCAGAAATAGTAAGGCATAAGGATATTCTGCCTATCTGTCCTTTGCTCAGTCCTGCCCTAGACAAAAATTTAAGGACTACTCAGATGACTGAAGACACAGATCTGATGAAGCACTCAGCATGTTCCTATAACCTCTGCTTTCCCTGGCAGTAAAAACTTTATGCCAGTCTCTGTCAGGAGAAATTCTCAGCTGTTCCTTTAGGGCAGAGATCCAGCTACTTCATGTCGAGGTTTAACCGAGTAGAAAATGAGCATCTGTAATATTCCATGAAACATCATGCAATTCTTAAAATTATTTATTTCAACCTCAACTGTACATCCACCTATATTTACAGGCTGCACAGAACAAAAGAAACAAAAAAAGACCTAATATCTAATGACATTAATTAAATCTTGATCAAAAATCAAACTATGAACAGCAGTTCGCAAAGGGCTGAATTTCCACTGTCTATGTGGCTGAGCGTTTATACATGGGGCACATCTGATTTTTCTTAAGGGCTTCTACTGCCGCAGGTGTAACTGTGTTTAAACCTTAAGAATTAAACCTTTTCCCCCTGTGACTTACATTATTATAGCAGCGCCCACTAGTGACCCCAGAGTGAAGGACCTGTCTTTTTGCAATCAATTCTCTTGTCTGTCTTCTAATAGGTAAAACACAAACTCATCAAAGGGAAGTTTTTGATTTAGCCTGTTTTGTATCAGTGGGGAAAAAAAAAATAAAAAAGAGAGAAGGAGCAACACTTTCATTTAGGTTTCTTCTTTCTTACAATTTTGTAAGTTCACAGCCTGTTCGTTCATAGTCTCTAAATCTTCAGGCAGATTTAAATAATAAAAATAAAATGCCACGTTACTAGACCACAGACCAGTACTGTGATGGAGTGAAAAGTTATGGTCCAATCCACAAAAACACTTAGGAATAAGCTCAGTGTTAAGCACATTAAGAATGCTGTTGATCAAACATCTGTAAAGATTTATCTAAAGTTTAACATCTCTTTAAAGGATTTTCCACATCAGAGCATTCACAAAAACCTAGGGCTCCAAAATCCATTCATTAGTAGTGACAAATTTTGCTTGCATGTTGTGTCTGTATAGCTTATAGCTATGCAACTGCTGATTAAATGCTTTCCGGACATTCATTTACAGTACCTACTGCAACTAATTCAGTGCCATCAGATATTAAATAATATAGGTCGATATAGATATGAACAAAATCAGTATATCCCAAGGAACTAACGCAAGTTTCATCATCAGAGAAATTAAACCTTTAGCAAGCAGCAACTGAATTACTGGTCCAGAGTCAGTCTTACCACTTATCTCACAGTGAAGATCATTGGATAGCAAAAGATGGAACTGCTTTAGAAAAACAATTACATAAGGAGAGAGACCTCTTGGCTCATCTTGACAGGGAGCAATGTGAGGAAAAAGTGTACCTTCAGGATGCTAAGCCTTTGCTCAGGTCTGTTGGCTACTGGCATTGCAAACACTAAGCATTAGGCTCAGGCTATTCTAGCAATCTAGCTCCCAGTGCTGTGGAAAGGCTCAGTTTGCAGGAGGTCTCACACACCCACTCCTTGGTGGTAATTCACTTTGGTCACACAAAACCTGATACACTCAAACGGTCCTTGGCTGGAAAACATGAACATGAGCACTCCGTTCTGTTTTGAGATTTCTACTGCCATTTAAATTTTCCATCCACCAAAAAAACCCCAAAAGATTTAAAAAGATCAACCATTCGTCATTGCATTATCGGCTCTGTAAATTCCAGTGGGCATTGGATCAAGCCCTCTGACAAAGGAAACAACCTTATACAACAGGAGAGACTATGAAGTAGTGTTCTGTAATTCCACTTAGAAATAGGAGGAAACTAAGCAGCACAGAAGACTTTTAGCCATTTGGCCAGAAGAGCCACTGAAAATAACAGACTAATGTGCTGATCTCATGTCTTCATAGATAATAAGCATAGAATGCTATAATTATCAGCAAGATCCTTAGCAATCCCAGGAAGTTCTTCCCCATATTATGCCCACACACACGCTTTCTGGTTGATGAAACATTCCTGGTTTTAATATGTAGGTGCTTAACTTCCCAGCAAAGCTTGCCATGATCTCTGCAATTTCGCTAAATATACTATTTATTGCTGCTGTTATGAAAAACCTGTTATACCATATGATGAAGGAACTAATAGCTCTGGTATGATTTCAGCTGTAATCCTAGACATTTTATTAATTAAAAAAAGTGTATGATCTGGAGGAGGTGACCAAGAAAAAGCAATAGAAATTCCAAAAAACATTTTCTAACAAGTCACAACAAGAGTGGTGTTACAGTGTCATTCCAGTACTACCCCTATACCAAAATAAGCCATAAACATGTTGGCAAATGAAATTACAAAGAACCTGTATAAAGACGCCAAAAATACTCTCTGATCATTTGAAATAATGATTAACCCTGACAACCCTGATCATGTAACATAAATGCTAGCATGTAGTTAAAGTATTTGAGAATGTGCAAAATATTAGTATGGGATAGAAATGTTTAGGAATACAGTAATAAAAAAGGTCATAGAGAATGAAAAAAGCCTGGAAGTTAACCCCTCTGTACACCCTTCCCTTTCAGGATTGTTTAGAGCAGTGTATTTCCAAGACAGACCTCTGTCACTCTGCTGTCGAGATGACCCCTCACTTTGTCCTCAAGACTAGAAGAAAAAAACACCCAGCCTCCCCCTACACCCAGTCACCCCCACCGCCACCAGAAAGCCCTTCCCGGGGAGAAGATGGAGTGGAAGTGGGGCTGCCGGGGCGGCGGGGCCCCGGGGTGCGGGACAGCGCTGCCGGCGGGCAGCGGGAGCGGGCAGAGGGAGAGGGCAGCGGGATCAGCGGGAGCGGGGAGCGGGAGCGGGCAGCGAGAGCAGCGGGGCGGGCAGGGGGAGCGGGCAGAGGGATCAGCGGGAGTGGGGAGCGGGAGCGGGGAGAGGGCAGCAGGAGCGGGGAGCGGGGAGTGGGGAGTGGGCAGCAGGAGCGGGCAGCAGGAGCGGGGAGCTGGAGCGGGGAGCGGGGAGCGGGGAGCGGGGAGCGGGGAGCAGGAGCGGGGAGCAGCGGGCAGCAGGAGCGGGGAGCGGGGAGCAAGAGCGGGGAGCTGGAGCGGGGAGCAGGAGCGGGGAGCAGGAGCGGGGAGCGGGGAGCGGGGAGCAGGAGCGGGGAGCGGGGAGCGGGGAGCGGGGAGCAGCGGGCAGCAGGAGCGGGAGCTGTCCCTGGTGCTGAGCACCGCCCGCTGCCAGCGTTCCCCTCCCGGGCAGGTTTAAGAAAAGGGAAAAAATTCCTAACCTTTAAAATCAACCAATGACAAAAAAAATCACATGGTAGTCACATTTGCCATGCCAGACCACATTTTTTACAGATAAATTAAATACACAGATCTGGGTCTTAGAGGAAACGATTGGACAAGGTTGACTCCCAGCATAGCTACCTGTGCTGCTACAACTAAGTGGCTGTGCATGCAGATTTATATGTGTTCATGCACACTTGTTCTTGGATCTCTGTCTTCCTGCTCGGCTCGTGGTATCACTGTACCTCTCAACCCTTAATGAATCATTTTTGCACGGGGGGACATTAGCTCCAATTATTAAATAAGGAACAGATGGGGCTCGCCAAGCAGAGTCAAAGTGTTTTGTCCCAAGGTCACACAGAAAAGTCTATGCCTGAGCTTAGCCTGGCTGTCTCTGGAAAACAGATACATCCCTGTTTCCATTATCCCCTCCTAGCAAGACAAATCCCCACGGGTGAACAGAAGGGCTATATCACACACATCACCAAGCCCAGGTACTGCAGTACTCCGATCCCCCCCAGCCCCACACATCTGCTCCTGGGGAGGGATCAGTGCCTGCTGCCCTCCAGCACCCCAACCCACTGGTGCCCCAGCAGCCCCTGGAGGTGCTCCCCACCGGTTGGCTTGCTGGCTCTCCAGGAGCCCTGCTTGTCCTCCAGCAACCAGAGCACAGAGCAAAAGCAGGAGGGAGGGAGGGAGGGGAAACAGTTCCTCCTGCATCCACAGGGTTTCTGACCGCAACCCAGGGCACATAAATCCCCTCTCCCACTCTGCAGCATTACCTTCTCGGTGGCAACAATTATTTCTTCCTACAGTGGTGGCAAAGCGGTCCCTTCGGTGGCAATAATCAAGACGAGCAGGGGTAGGCACCTCTTATTTTCAGCCACGGCAGAGATAGCATTCCACGCACAGACCTTCTGGAACTGAATAATCCTCAAATGCCTCTGCAAAGATCACCAGCAGGTGAGCCCCACTCGGCTAGCATTGTCACTCCTCCAGCTATGGGCACATCCTGTTTTCTTCTGATCACAGGCAAATGCTGAAGACCGAGTAACCTACCCCCGCAAATGCATGCACATACACACACGCCATGCAACACGCTGTTCTCTCAGCATCGCCCAAGTCTCATTTGCAAGAGGCGTGAATGGTCCCTGGATTTAAGGGGGGGGAGTGGGGGGGAGGAAGGCATGAGGAGGAGGACTAAACAAACAAACGATGAAACAACAGATGGGGCTTTGCTCTCTGCCACCACAGCCTTGGTCTTCCTAAATACTTGCTGCAGCTTGACCCACCTGCTTAAACCACCCAGCCTCACGTATGCACGGCAGCAACCTCTCTGCATTTATAAGGGGCTAACCCTGCATTCTGCCCTGCAAGGAAATCTCTCCAGATGCTTTGAAGGTTGCAAAGTCCCCCTATAAACCGACACCTCCCTCCCGCACTACCCTCCAGCAAGTGAGAAAGGTGGAAATCAGTTCAGAACAGCATCATCCGAAGAGAAAGGAAAAAAAAAAAAAAAAAAAAAGAAAAAAGCGATAGCTGCTTCTGGAGGTTCTGTTTAAAGCCGAGGAGCAGGGAAGAGTTTAACCCTGCGGTCCCGGCGGCCTTTTGCGAACTGGCTCCGCCGAAGTTTTCCCGTCCCCCCGCGGCCGTGCTGCGCGGCGGCCCGGGGGCTCCGCTGCTGCACCTGCGGGCCTGGGCGTGGGGGGCGAGGGGGGTCCTGAGCACCGGGAGAGCACCGGGCTGCAGCGCAACTTTTTAGTGCCACCAAGTGGCATAGATCCCTCTAGGAAACCAAGCAGCCTGCCAGCTCTGGGCTCTGCCTGCTGCTCCCTGGCAAGGGGAGAGCGGGGGATATGAGAGCAGCGACCACCCCTCCCCCCCACCCCCGCCCGACACACAGACAGACAGACAGCGATGTCAAGCAGAAAGGAGGGACCTGTTTGCCACTGGAAGGACAGGTTGCCCTCTCCAGACCTCGCCCCTTCCCTTGGCTGCAGGGCGATGGCACCGGGCACGGCGAGACGAGGAGCGATGCTCCTGCCAAGGGCAGCCTGAGCCGTCAGCCCCGCCGGCGGGATGTGGCCCCCTGCTCCTGCTCCCCGCGGGCTCCCCCCGCTCCCCCCCCCCCCCCCCAGCAGGTGCCACCTGCAGACACCCCCCTTCCCCTCCGAGCCGAGCTCCCTCCCCTCCGCCCCCCCCGGGCTCCCCGGCCCCACAGGCGCTGCAGTTCCCCGCCAGCCCCCCCGGCTCCGCAGCCAGCGTTCCCGGACTGTCTCTGCAGACCCACGGGCAGGTCTCCCATTTTGCCTACCTTCTGCCCTCAAGCTCGGTACCCTCCGGCCTTTCTGCATCCCCACGCTCCCACAAACCCCCCAGCACCTCTCTCCCCTGCTAACTACCTGCTCCCCACGCATCTACCTTTCCTCGGTTAACCCTTCCCTCCAGAAGTCAGCCGAGGCTTTCCCATATCCTCCAGCATCCCTGCATCCTCCCAAAGCTTCCCCCCTCCCTCTCTCCTCCTCTCTCTCACGGCTCAGCCCCACACACCCCGGTTCCTGCTCCCATTCACACTCAGTCGTCCCGCTCCCCTCCTGCTGGCTGCACCTCACCGCTCCTCCATCCGGGGTGGGCAGGGACCCCCGGCACCGGGCCAGGCACCACGGCTCTGAGTGTGGGGTGTGGGAATTTCGGGGTGTGGGTACGCGTGAGAGGGTGGGAGGGTCCTAGGTAGCCTGAGCCCTGACAAACTCAACACCTCCCCACCGTCCTACTGCAGCAGTAGCAACAAACAAGAAGGAACCCTCACAACACCACACCAGATAGAAATCATCTCTTTATCCAAAGCTATTATTAGTAAATAAATAAATAAAGTGAAATAAATTAAATAAATAATAAAGCAAAATGTCTTTTAAATAAGAGCTGATCTAGCATTTAAAAGGCGGCTGCTGGGTCTGACCATTTACCAGGATGTATTTGCAGGGGAGGATTAGTTTGTGCATCTATTTTTGAGAATTAACAGCCATCCTCTGCCTGCTGTTCCACAGCTCAGCACTCCCTGCTGGTTCCCCCCTCTTTGGGTTGCTGCTTAAAATACTTTTTTTTTTTTTTTTTTTTTTTAAACAGCTACTGAATGACCCAAATCCTGGCCGCTACTTGATGTGGCTCCCCCAGAGTGGCTGCACTACCACATCCAACCCGCATCATGTCCTCCTCCACACCCCTGCCCATCTGAGAAAGTTGTTGGGGAACAGAGGAAGACAGACAGTCTTGCTACAGGTCCATCCATGCTTCTAATCCCCTGTGATCTTTTTGCTGCTGTCTCTTTTCCACCAGATTACCAGCTTGATTGCTCCTTTCCTCCCAAAAGGTGAAAAATAGGGATCCCATATGTCCTTTCAAGGTGTGGAGTTGGGCCTCTGTCTCCTTCCCATCCTCCTTCAGTTCCAGTCTGGGACTGACTGGCTGGGAGCCCATCAGCAGGCACCTGCTTCACATCCTCCCCAGGTCTCCTGGCTCCTGCAGGCACTGAAGCCCTGGTAGAGGCTAATCCTTCAAGCACGGGGCACTGTGAGTGTGTGTGCATGTGGCTCCAAATGTTTGTTCCCTCTACTCAGCTCCAAGAGCCTCTGTGTAGGTGTTTCAAGGGATAGAAGCAGGTTACACGAGAGGGAAGAGCCCACTAGTTACTAGGGTCATCCCTGTTATTGTCACTGACCTGATGGGGTGATAGATAAGGAGCATCTCTCCTCTTTCTCCCCAGACCTATACTCCCCTCAGACATTTTCTTTCCCATTAACCATGCACTGTGAAACTACTAGAGGGTCAGAAGGCTGGACACTATGAGGGGACAGATTTTTGTGGAGAAAGCACAGATTGGAAGAAGGAGGGGAGGGATGTCTGTAGAAGGGAAAGGTGGGTGCCTTTTACCAAAGGCAAAGTGGTATTCCTGTGTACAGGGGCCCTGGAAGGAAGCAATGTTGAAGGGACCTGGGGAAAGGGGGGGTGCCATTGCTTTGCTGGGCTCTCACAACAATTCTCTGTCTTCACCAGGGACTCTGTGTGTGATGAGGGAGTCAGAAACCAGCCACCTCTCATTGGCAACAGAGACACCCAGCTGGCTGGCAGGATGGTGGGTGACCCACAGCAGATGAGGGAGATAATCCCCACACAAACAGGACACACAGAGTTCTGTGGCTGCAGCCACGGTGGATGTAAAGCAGCTCCTACACAGACATCCTCAAGGACTCGCCATGAATCAGAGCCCAGAGTCAGAGTTCACTGTGCCAGATGTTTGGAGCAGCTGGATCAAAGACAAAAGGAGGAAAACAAAATGGATGGGGGTGGCCATGGCACTTACACTCCTAATGCCTCTCATTGACCTTTTAAACAGGGTCCCAATAAATACAGATATATAAAAGGCTCTTTTTCTTTGCTCTCTTTCTCCTCCTTTCTCCTCTCCTCCCTTCCTATCATTCACAACCATTTTACAGAACTCATAAAATTAGTCACTGTCTTCTCCCCTGACAGTAGATTATTTTTCCCCTACCATGAAATTTCCCATCCTATTTTGACACTATTTTTCATGTAAATAAGATGAAAGCTTCCTGTACCTGTTTGCAACAGCATTGGTGAAAAATAAATAAATGAGTACCTGAATAAGGAGACATAATGGCTACATTTTATAAGCCCACTATTGGTAACACTCATTATTTCTGTTTCAGTAGCACCTATAGATACTAACACATTGGGCAAGGCCGAACACGTTCTGAATCTCTGCATCCTGAGAATCTTATGCATACAAAAAATTGCAGGGGTAAAAAGAGTATGAATAAGTCTCCAGGTCTAATTAATATCTCCAAAGAGCATGCTAACCACTTTACTATTTTAAAACTGAAAATAATGAGGTAACACTAATTTGGATTCTCTTCAGTTCCAGAATGAATAAACCCTATGGGGCAGAGGCAGTACAATCAAAGACAGTGTGTGGACAAGAAGGTGATATTGTATTGGCCAAGATGAGCCAAGTGCCTTCTTTTTTACAAAGTAATCTGTAAGACAAGCTCAACAAAAAAAAAAAAAAAAAAAAAAAAAAAAAAAAAAAAAAAAGGAAAAAATAGATACAATGTTTTTATATTCATATATATATATATATACACATATACAACAATATAAAAATACTTACTCTCTACTAGACAAGATGGAGGAGTTGGATCAAGGTGGGCACAATCTAGCATACTTACAGTTCATGACATAATAAAAATCAAGACAATTATTCCTGCTTCCCAAACAAGTATACTAATGGCAAGTCTATTATGCAGGAGACTAAAAGCTGCAAAGTATACTATACAACACATTTTAAAAGAAAATAGTAGCCTGTCAGGGTATATAAAAGGTGCTAGTCTCAGAATCCTTAATTGATGTTGTCCTTCCAACCTTGAGAAAAGCAAGGACCTGACTTGTAGAGATTTATATATAAATGTCATGTTCTCTTCAGAGTAAATATAGGGAAATTGTCTTTTGTGGTGTGCAATTAATTTGATCTGTCTTAAACATTTTGTTTAGGATGACAAAGAAAGAGGCATTAAGATGTGTTCACTTCTCTTCATAGATTCCAAAGTGTACTTATTCCTCACAGGTATATCTATATTATATCAGTGTGCTTTTAAGGAATTTATGATTAATTTTTGACTCTTGGTTGTGCAGAAGTGTAAAGGAAGCACTGACATGTTCAGCACTTCCGAGACTGTTATAGTTCTGTGCAAGGAAGTGATCCAGTTCTTAGTAGCTGGGAAAACTCAGAAATCTCAAACTGAACTTAGCTGTGAAACTCCTTCAACATTACTCAAGGGTAAGGATTCTTACCTTAGATTTAGATTTAGAATCTTTGACTGGAGGTCTCTATAAGCTCTTGTTAGATCTTATGCTCATCAGTGGAAAACAGGACATGAGAGAGGAAGACAGAATACAGAGCTCTGAGAAGAACGTTTGCAAGAAGAGTAGAAAAGGCAAACATACTTTCATGCATATCTATGGAGAATTTATGTGAGTAATGGGCTGCATCAGATGTGGCTAAAAGATTGCAGAATACAGATGCCCTCAGATCTGCCCACAAAAAATTATTTTCAAAGAATGAAACCAGTTTGCAGGGCATCTGAATAAAAAACTAACACCAAATTGTTGAATTTACTCTAGGGAATTGTTCTATGTGTTCTTCTTGTAACTTATCTTTGTTCTTTCCAGAGAGTGAATTTCATGTTTAAAGAGGCTATACTTTACAAACTGGGTAAGTAGAACTTTTGCAACATTACAACTCTGATTCATATTAGTAGGAGTATTCAGGATCAATAACGCCAACTGAGGAAATTTTACTTCCATTTTACCTTTATCAATAAAGGTGTTATTCCTATTATTCAAGGTCACAACGATGCTACTTCAATTGTTATAAACATTTTCAATTTTGTAAAATTAATTTTAAAAATTACATTTATGTGT
Organism: Tyto alba; assembly: GCF_018691265.1. NCBI lineage: Eukaryota > Metazoa > Chordata > Aves > Strigiformes > Tytonidae > Tyto > Tyto alba. The sequence goes on from NW_024881282.1 coordinate 9,789,641, forward strand.
TTTCTTCTTGTTTCCTCTGTAATTTCCAATATCTTTAAGTGTGTTTGCATTTTACATCCAACTAACTTCTCCTAAGCAATTCTCATCACTGTTTTCCACCAAAGAATTCCAGTGTACTTGACAAGAGACTCAAAACTGATGTGTGAGGATCTTAGTTAAATGAAATCAGCATGCACACATTGACAGGAGAGCTTGGGTTATAGACAGACTTCCCTATTGAAATTCATAGAAATGCACATGACTTTAAATAAAAAAAAAAAAAAAAAAATTCAGTAACACTAAGCTTCTCAGGAAATTCCATACCTTCCTAAGAATGTTTTTTTCCTGTGCTGCGGAAAGTGATTTAGTGCTCTCATATAATTCAAAATATGACACTGGTGCTCCTATTTCTATTCAATGAGTTCTGATCTGAGTGGGGGAGTGTTTCTAATGAAGGTTGAAGGAATGAAACCTCCAATTATGCTTCTGTGTGATACACTATCTTCTCTCTGCAGTGAGAGTAGAGAATTGGCTGGGTGAAACACAACTGATAGGTTCCTTTTGGGATTTGAACTCACCCTGCTTACATCTGCACTCAGACTGGCATCTTCTTCTGAGCAGCAGGGAGGCAGTGAGGATGGGATCATTTATGTTGTGAAGTCTCCAAACCTACCCAAAGTGAGATCAGATCTGTGCCACTGTGATTGACTCATGTGAATACAAGGCAGAGAATTTCTCTGCCTCTGTCTCTGAAACACATTCTTCCACGGGAATTTGACTCCTTCCAGGATCCAGACCTTGATCTAATGAAAAATATTAATGTCAGAGGTATAAAACACTCTTACAAATCCATTTCATTTCCACTGTAGAAAACTGCCCTTTGGTTGGAGTGCCATCCTCAGGACTACCCTCCATGGAAACAAACAGAACAGAATATAAATATGATGAATTTTACTTGAACGAAAGTCTGTACTCTAAATGAAAATCTTTGCAACGATACACACTAGTCACTCTACTGTTGTATTTCAGCTGAAAAACTGTTATTTCTACCTATTCTTGGCCAGCTGACTCCTCCTGCTGACACTGTGATCTGATTCCCAGTCCCTCCATGAACAAAGGAGGTTGGCAAAAGACTGGGAAATATGTAGCACACAACAACCTTGCTCCAGCAGTAACACAGACTCGGATCAGCACATGGCTGGTTGGCAGTCCACCTACCACAGAAGGTGACTCGGAGCCAGCTCTGTCTCTTTGCTTGTAGCTCTTTCTGTGAGAACCTGTAAAAGTGGCAGGGGTCATAGACACAGAATAATTTTTGTCCCTCCTCTTCCTGTAAGACATCAAAAAGAGTGAAAAAGACAACTAAGGCCAGTAGTAAACAAAAGGTGCTAGGTTTGGTATATAGCTTTAAATTATAAATTCCCGATATTGCTTTCCTAGGTAGACAATTGCTGTAGTTGCCATAGGAACACTGAGTGGACAAAAGGTCTTTGTATTTTGAAGATGACTACTTTTTTTGAGACCCAACAATGAGAATGGTGATTGTTCACAAATTTACAGTTTCTGTCAAATTATGTTTTTGCATGGCCCGCAAAAGAAGCAGGTGCACCTCAATTTTTTTATTGGCATGATTTCAAGCACTGATCAAGCTCTTGAGTTTGTGAAATGCTTTTTTTTTTTTTTTGATTCCAGAAATGGAAGAAGTTGATGAAGAAAATTAATAGATAAATTACTTGGAACCATAGTTAAATACCAAATGCTGTTCCTTTCATTTACATATTATTCTCTTCTTCCCTTAGGTAAACCTATCTACACAAACACCCAAAAAGTTTGCTCTGTCAAACTGCATGTTTCTCACAAAAGTCAAACTTTCCTTATATAAAAAGGACTACCTTTGGCTACCAATGCCCACTAAAAGAGTATATGACTACAAGAAAAGCAACTTATTTGTTGGATGCTATATGACACTTGATGTCTAGGGCTGCCTTATTAAGATAAAATCACAGCTGAAGAGTCATATTCCACTTACACTTATGGATACCTCAGTATCTCTTCTGGCTTCTTCATTCAAGGTCAAAAGAGTTGTGCCATGGTAGTGTGCTGGCTGAATAATCGCATTATTGATGGATTAAAATTATTTCCAGTAATGTGTGAGCATGAATGGCTTAGGTATTGATAGTGGGTACTCAATAGAACTCTCCTTATCAGATATAGACTACTGTAATGTGATATGCACCTATGGTCATCTATACTCCCTTCATAATCAATGGAAGGGAACTGGTACTTGGGTAATTAGTGTCATCCTTAAGAAGGCTTCAAGACTGGCAAATTTATGGACTCTCACAGTTAGGTAGGATGAACACATGACAAGGTTTTCATTAAAAAGGAAAAACAGCACTTAAAATACTGTCCTGTTAAGTAATTGTCAAGACTCAGGTATAAACTACTTTTTGTCGAGTGAGTGGAACAACTGTCCGTGTTTTCCCCAGTATGGGCCACTAGCTGAATATGAAGTTTAAATGTTCAATTCTCCACTTTTTCTGTGTTTAAACATTAGGTTGTGCATTAAAGCAGCTCAGAGACATGGTGTGCTCAAGAACACTCTGCGCTATTCATTCGTCAAACCTACCTTATTGTACGTATTTTTAAAGCAGCTACTCCTACTGCACTGAGCTGACAGAAATGCTTATCACAGTGTGGCCCCACTGAGATTCCTAATATGAATTCTGACCTTAAGAAGCCATGTGAAAAATCCCATTGTGGACCCAAGAAGTTCTGAGAGATAATTTCAGACTTAAATAAGATGAAAAAAAGAAATACATGAAAAAAAAATATTTGGTTAGAATTCTGTCTCTGAAGAAGGCCTGATGGATGAGCACTTGGATCATCTCTGAGGGCAATCAAAGTGAAAAAGGATAAATAATGAGTAAGTAAACAATGAAACCCTTCTTGTTCAACCCCTGTTTTAGTAGAAAAAAATCAGTACTCTAAGAGTACCAGTACAGAGCTACTATAATGATATTACAAAACTGCAGTAACTTCTCCACATTTCTAACAGATCTCTAGAGAAGGCCAAATGTTTGCCTTCCCTGCTTCCCACACTTTTATTAAAGGACGTGGTTTCTTGCTAAAAAAAAATACCTTAGAAAGGAAGTAGCCAAAATGTGCCATTACCTACTTACCGGATGTGAAGCTGGACTGAGAAGAACATGAGGCTGGTTAAAACCAGCACTAAGGCAGAAAATACTTATATAGGTGAACGGTTTCTTGATAGGTCCTGAGCCAGTAACCCCTGAATAAAGAGCACTAATGAAAACAATGTGAAATAAAAGGCCAGATGTAAGAAAAAGAAAAAGCTTAACCTCTCCAGTAGCTGGAGGCCATGACATAGGATAAGACCAGGGGTAATGCCAAAACTGCAGTAATGTCTATGCATATGTTACTGCAAGAAAGGCAAAGAGGTATTGTTTTAAGCAGACATAAAACTTTGTGCTGTACAGAAAAATAACCTGCAACAAAATCAAAGTTCATCTATAAACTGGCCCCAAACTATTGCTTTGTCCACTGGATTATTAACCACAATGAAGGAAGACAAACAAAACTCTCCTAATATGATCAACTAGTTTGTTAGGACCATGTTTGAGCAGACAATTCCCTTCTGAGGTAATACTAGTATTTTTTCCAGTAAAGAGCTTTAGTTTGATAGGCTTTTTAGAAATACCGGTACTACTTCTGATTTCTGAAGACTGTTCTTTTGATTACAGTAAAACAACATGATTTTTCATACATGGAGTTTAACATCTTTGAAACCCACGATGCAAAAGCTTTGCTGATACAATGAGGGAATCAATTGCACAAGACATGCTAATTTTTTTTTTTTTTTTTTCAGTTTTGGACACAAAACACTTGCAGCCTGTCTTTGAGATTGACACCACTGACATTATTCTTTCAGCAGCAAGAGGACACCTGTGAAGTCTCTAGAAATATCCTTAATAATTTCAGCCAAGAAATTAATCTAAAGAACAAGACTTAAGTGTGGAGGAAGACTGTGAAGCAACTGCAGAGAGTACAATCAATTTGGTAATGATTTGTTAATTTAAATAAGATTTAGGGAATGTACATTGACATATTTTTATTATGATCATATTCAAGAAGTTATTTCCAAAGATAAGATATTGGTTGCTTTTGTTGACCAAAACCAAATTGCTCCTATAGGCAGAACAAATTATTCAAAGATTGTTTCTGGAACAGGTAAGAGTTTTAGAATAACATTAGGAAAACCAGAAAAATCACCTTAGCCATCAAAATATTCAAGGCTTTGTCCCTACAATTCAGCATAGTACCTAAGCATGCTATCAGATCAATTGGTCTCATAGGAAGTATTCATCACACCTCACTTTGAGCTTTTGTGATATAGATTCATTATTTTTTCTAAACTATATTCATACCAAGATGCAATATAGAAATGCAATTTAACAAACCACATTCTCTTTTCAAAAATCATGCTCTCTAAGACACAGAACTCTGCTCTTTTGCAGAGTTATAAACTGCAGTCCTCCAGTTTTAATATCACAACTGTCCACGTAAATTAAGTTTTATGGGTTTGTTACTGTTGAAAATCTCTGCAGATTATCATCTTGCTGCGTGACCTTCTCCTGAACCTGTTCAAATAATCAGGATTCTGATTAAAGAGAAATACAAGATGAGAAATAGGTAGCTCCGCATATTTTAGAGCTTGTATTTTCCTTAATTTCATGTCAATCCTCTGATATTCGTAGGGGAGAAGCTGAGTATTCAATCTTCCATTTTGTTTTGACTGTGCTGAAATCAGTTTATAAAGGAAGTATGAATTACAAAATGTTCAAATGGACCCTTAGAGAAACTCACACACAGGTCAGATGTGGCAAGTGCAAATAACAGTCCCCAGGGATATCAAGAGGAAGAAACAGCATATCTTCAATTTGTGGAACTGGGAATTCCAACTCACTTTACTAGTCAATGGTATAGCACAGAGACTGCTTCAGCCTTCATATAAGCCTAGAGACCAGGTAGACTAGAGGGCATGAAACTTTGGAATTAGACTCTTGCTTATAATCAGGATGAAAATATCCATAAATTAAATCAGCAAACTTCACCTTCCCAAATTAAGACTATAAAAATGCCTGTGTATTGAAATCCCATCAGTTTGTCTATGATGCTTAGGATTACTCAGAAAAAAAAAAGGGTTATTATTAATTTTACTTATTTTTTTTGCCTTAATTGTAGTGGAATACACAGCAAGAGTCATCACTGATTGGCTCTCCCATGGACATGATGTGAAAGAAGCCAAGAATTTCTGACAACAAAAAGGTTTTATTAGACTTTCCTATGAAATACTACTTTTTAAAATAAAAGCCTATATAGATAAGAATAGTAAACAAAAATGAAATAGAAGTTAATAAATTAATTACAGCATTTCAAGATCAGAAATTCTTCACATATTTTCAAAACTTGCAGACATTTGATATATTGGAAACAAAAGAATAAACTAAAAAAAATATCTAGCAGAATAGTAAAAGTCTGATTATACTTCTTATATTTTCCTTTATTGTCACCTGCAGAGGACAGAAGTGTAAAGCCAATATCTTGATAGACTTTTGGAATTCAGATACTCCAGAGACAGGAGATAGACTTGTATGATATTATGCTTTGATGAGCTTTCAATGTCTACATGAGAAAACAAGGTTGGAACTAGGATTTCTACACATTTATACAGATACAGATTTAGACAGACTATCAAGAAAGAACATCTAAAAGGTCTTCAAGTATTTAGAAACATAGGAACTGATATATCTTACTCCCTCTTACCTTCACTTACCACAGAAAAAAAGTAAAAAAAAAAAAAAAAAAACCTACTTTTTTTCCCAGAATGAGTACTGAGATTAAAACCTCAATGCATTTTTTTCCCCAAACGTACATAATCAACAAGATGTTTGTTCTGTGGTAAAAGCTGTTTGATACGTTGCCTCAAAAGCACTACAAGAAAGGCTGATAACATACTTCACCATTTTAGAGGCAGCAAGGACCGCGCACGCCCAGTGCAGTTATCACCTAGGAAACAAATGATTGCATCTTATTTTTGGCATAAGGCTGTAGGTGTACGAAAGATCTGAAATATGCTCCCACACAGTGCTGAACTCATTCCTCATGATGCCAACAAGAGTAATGAAAGGAGCCGCTGGGAAGCCCCTCCTAGTGATAGCCAGAGAACCACCCACGGGCACTAGACGTGATGTCAGGGCTCCTCACCGCATGAATTCCCCAGGAACGCTCTGTTATGGTCGGCGTAATGCACAAGTCAGGCCAGACAATCATAATAGGTTCTTTGGGGCTGAAGATCTCCTAATAAAATCTGTGAGGCACCCAGAAGCAGTGTGCATCAAGATGTAAAAGCATTCAAATGGATTTTAATGAAACAATTAATTTAAGTGCTCTTCAGATCTTGATGTAAATTGCCTCTGCGTCACAGCATTACAGCGGGTTGCTTAACAAATTGATAGATTTTAAAGCCAGAAGGGACCATTATGATCATCTAACCTGACTGCTTGCATAGTACAGGTCAGAGACACTCACCCAGAAATTCTGTAAGCAAAGTCCATAACTTTAGATTAAGCAAGAGCATCTCTTCCTGAAAGCCTTCCAAACCTATCTTAAAGACTGTAAATAATAGAGAGTCCACCACAATCCCAGATAAATGGTTTAATGGTTCATTATCATAACTCTTAATGTTTTGCATCTTATTTTTAATCTTCAGTTTCTAGATTTTCACTCAACATTGTTTTTCATTCAAGCAGCTTGCAATATAATTGTGACCTACTTGGAAAGAGCTTGATTGGGAAATCTTGTACAGTTTTTCTCTTCACAAAGTATGTAGGTATAGTTGCCTTTCCATCTTTTTTTCCTTCTCCCTGAAGATCCACCTCTATAACATTCATAAGACAAATAAGCATGTCCTTACCTTTGTTCTGTGGATCAGCAACATTCTTTCCATCTGTCACATGTAAATATTTGTCATGAAAATGTAACTTTTGGAAAATAAATCTTTGGTTTGATTCTGGTGTCATTACACAAGATTTTCCTAAAAGGAAAATGTCTGTAAAGCACTATGAGGCATAAATTTATACAGAAATGTATGCTTTACACTGCCTTTCCACATAGACATTTACTTCATAGTAACAAAAAGGTGATTAGCTCTCATTTCAAAAAAGAATGAGATCCTGCAAGATTATTAATGTACTACATGTTCACTTTACCCCTTATTTCACAGTTCCCTCTGTAGACAAGGCCAGAGTGCAAAACAATGTCTCATTCTAATCTTATCACACATATGTGCAACCTCATAGGCAGCACAAAAGATCACTTGTGATTTATACCCAGAAAGGAAATGAGAATGACCTCTTCTAAAGGCTGCACATTAAATGGAATCATATAAATATGATGATTTCGTTAAATCTGACAGAGTAATACCGATATGTACCATTTAACAATCTAGTCTGCTACCATTATGGTTTGTAGTGTTCATCCTATCTGTACTGTGATGGTCCATCTGCTAGCACTAAGATTAAGTTTTTCTTTTTGTCTGTACAGTGCCTGGCACAACAGGGTCCATGGTTAGGGACACATGCATGTTACTATAGCAGAAATAACAAATGCTAACCATAGTTTACTTCAGTGGGACGCAGTGTGCACATATGGTCTGTCCATATGGAGCTGATTTCATGATGGGTTTCTTTATGTGCAGAACCTTATGGGTTCATCGATAAAAAGATGAACCTTTCAATAAGGAAAATAAGTAGAGAAACAAAAAGTGAAGCTGATAGCCAGAGGCCATAATATTCTTTTTCCTTTCAACTTTTACAAATTAAAAACAAAGAAAAAATCAGCCACCTAGAAATTAAAATCATGACTGCCTAGATTTGAGTTGCTTATTAATTCTGGATACCACTTTGTGTCACACAATGTTAACACCACAGCCAAGATGTATACTAATAGAATTAATAGCTAAAAGAAATGGTCATATGTGGGGAGGGCTGCTTCTGGTTTTGAGCAAAATAATGGATAGCTCTATTCCAGGCTGATAATGTTTCACAGCTTACAAACTACTGCTTGGTAGGCTGAGGTTAAAATGATCATCTAAAAATTCCATGTCCTGAGACATCTGTGAAATTATTTCATCTTTGCAGAGAAGAATGCACACAAATCAATGTTAATTGCAACATTCATATTTCTGACTTAGTCAAATGCCTTTAAAGCTTGATGATAACGACAAAGCTGAAATCAGCAAAGGGAATGTAGCAAGATGGAACCGAAACAAGGATCAAGTGATAAGAAAGCAGAACATTTCTGGCATTTAAGCCACCACTTTGGAAGGCTCTGTCCACTGAAAATAGTTTGACCTTCCTCCAAAACATCTATTTTTGCAAACTCTTCGCAGAAGCTGTACAGAATGGTTGCTGGCAATTCTGTTGCTTCAGTGCCATGTCTGTAATGAAAGACACCACAAAGTGAAGATCAAAGATGATATTTTTACTTGGACAGCAATGACCTTATGATGTAAATGCTACAGGATGAATAACTAGAGCTCTGTAGGCAAATCTGAAGAGGTATAGATGTATGTAATGGATCACAGCTAAACTGTCTATCTCTGCAGCCTTTACTAGCATTACTGTGAATTTCTGTATGTGCCTAAGCGAAGAGCAGACCCCAGAAGTCCCATGTTAGGACTGCATTTACTCTTATAATAACTGGTATTTGTTCATTTTCATTTTGACTTTTTAAAGTAACTGTTTACAGCAAACTGTGCTATCCCTCCTGCTTTTTTAAAGATTGTAATTATGTTAACACTCTGTTAGACTGAAAACAAATCATACATTCTTTATTCCTGACTCAGATTTTCTTCATAGCCCCTTGTCTACAAGCTGCTCAGCGGGTTAATTCTGGAGCCTCTGTCCTTTATGTTCAGCTTTCAGAAACTATCATTTTTCAGATACAATGGCTCCAGAACTGGCCTCCTGCTTCTTGTCCTCAGGCTGTTCAGCCTATATGTGTATTCCACAGAGAAGCGTGCATGGGATACTGGGAAGGGGCAGGTTGTGAAAGATACTCCTTAACTTGCATGTATGTGTGTTATAATAAATTCAGGACTTAATTTCTTATTGAGCTTTATAGTTATAATATTTAATCTATTGTTGAATTTCTGCCTTCTTAAAGGAGATGGATTGTAAAATGACTCCTTTACAGTAGCCAGACTCATAACATGTATTAAGTGAAATGATCTATTACACAGGCCACAATACTTTAAGACTGAAAGTGTCACTTTGTAATTAAAGTGTCAGAATAGCTGGGAAGATTTATAAGGGTGATATAATGAAATTATTATTCTGAGATTTGTCTGTTTCTTGTTAATTTTGTCTGCCACTGGCATGTGCGTTAGATGTGGTATTCATAGCATGGGCTTTCCAAGCATAATTTCAAGGATTACTGTATGAAAAAAATAATGTATAAATCTTTGAAAATCAGATTAGCAGGATAAAATAAGAATGTTGTCAAAATAAGAATAACAGCCTGGCTTCCAAATGTGTTAATTCTATTTTGTAGGGCTTGAAAACATAGCATGGGTTTAAATGTGCTATGCCTTACAAATAACACTAGCCATGTGCAGATTCATCTCACCCAAGGGAGTCCTCCTGTGGAGCACAAGCTAAAAGCATTGAGAACATGGCCAAGAAGACGGAAATGTGAGTTCACAAATGGTGATACTTATTGCTCACAGTGGTGCTTCAAAGTCACACAGGTAAATAAATTCAGCCTGTATAATTTCCTTAAAGATTTTCAACTTCTGCTGTGAGCGACCCTCATGCAACTAATCTCCAGTTCAATTTAGATGTAAACACGACATTCAATCTACATGACATTCAATCTATGTTGGTATCATAATATACTGCCAAATGTCTTTTGAATACTGAATTTATTTTTCACCATTTATAAACACAATTTGATCTTGTGACTAATTAGATAAACATTGCCATGAGCTTATTCAGTAAGAGTCTATTTAATTTCAGGACTCCCTCATTTAGGTATCGCTACAGATGTATTGACACAGAAGCTGAGTGTCTAAACTTCTTCCACTTCTGCTGTTGAGATGTAGGGCAGCAGGCATTTGTCTAAATATAGATACTTGCTGACATCTGGGATGCAATGGGACCTTTGAGACTGCACCGGGCTGGAAAAACAGCATGGGAGATGAGGAAGACTTGCACCTTTTCAGATCCTGAGGTGGGAGACTATTGGGCTGTCCTCAAGACTCAAAATTCACTAGATGCCTACATTTCAGTGGCTGAATCCCTCTCATAGTCAACATGTCTAGTGGCACCTGGAGAGGTGAATCCTATAAGTAGATTCCTACAGCCCTATTCAGTCACTCACATATATGACATCTAGAGTCATTTAAGATGCCTAAGCCTATTTTACCAGCTTTCTAGCTGCCCTGTCCAGAAGGTGCCAGTATGTCTCGTGGTCTATCTTCTAGACCACTCCATCTGAAATGGCTCAAACATCTGTGTTCAGAGACCTGCACTAAGATAGTGACATCTCACTTGTGACACTCCCATGGAGATACCTGTTTGCAGGCATCTAAATTTATGCATCCTAACTCCCCCTCAAAATTGTATCTGTCAGATGCAATTTGATTTTGAATCAGTTTCGCCTTTTGCTTTTCATGAGGCCGCAAAAAGCCTTTATATTCTAAAACAAGCATTGCAAGCAGAAGTCAAAATAAAGTTGTTTTAATTTAAAATTTAGCAATTTATAAATTTTTTTGCACGTATGAATTTCCTTCTGTGTGTGCGTGTTTGTTCTGAAGCCAGACTGTGTGCCTTCAGATCTTTGAAGAAGTCTTTAAAAGGAAGCAAACCATTTTTTCATTAATAAATACAGGATTGATCACTCCAAACCAGAAGCAAATTCAGCTTGAAGTCAGCTAAAAGCATAAGAGGAAATTAAGACTGATGAAGATTTACTTTGAGTAATTATAATAAAACACATGCACTTTGCATTTAAATATGGCATTTCAGGCTAACTCTCAATAAACTGAAATAGAACAAAAATATTAGAACCTTTCAATAAATCATGTGGTAAACCCAAAATGAATGAAGGGTTTGGATTTTTTAATGAGAAAATGGTATTTTTTTTTTCTTTTTCTTTTGATCAACGGTGATATTTTCCACTCTGAGAAAAGTGTAATAAGAAAACTATATTGATGAAAACATTATTTTTAGCCAAAACCAAAAGTTAATATCTATTAAACTAGGATCAAGAATAAGGATTCTCAGTCGTCTCTATATTGCTATGTTTTCAGACAAAACTTTTTCTTCTTCTGCCATTTTAATTGCAGTCCAAACCCTCCCGTCTGTCCCCATATAATATATAGAGTAATGCTAAAGAAATTCTGAATATTTAATGGCTCTAAGTTTCAAAAAGTGGCAATAGAGCCTTTATTCCACCTCCTACACTTCCAAGAAATATAGAGCAGCTGCAAAAATATTTCTCAAAAATCCTGATTACTCCTTGGTTCTTTGCAAAATACATAATTTTTTAAAATTTTAACTGAGCATGTTTTTTCACACACTATTTAATGAAGATTACCTATTTTCATTTACACAGTTATTATGACAACCACCATGATATATTATATAACTTGCAAGTTTTAATACTGTCTCCTAATAGCATCTTTCATAATACAAGTTTTACTGCATTAAAATTTGAAATTTCTGTGACATATTTTCATTTCTGCCAAAGAAACATTTTTAAACATGGATTTCCAGTAAGTGGAAAAACATTTTGGTTAATAAAAGGCTTGAAACACACCATAAAGTTGAATATTAAAAGAAACAATCCTTTTAAATATTACATTTTCATAATTTATCAAAATATTAAATATTTTACAAATATCTCAGGGTTTTTTCTTCATCTTTAAAAATTCTTTTTCAAGTAGGCTGTTTCTTAATGGAGAAATAAACTGGGAAATACAGATTATCCTGAATCTGTGCCTGCTATATGTGGCATAATACACAGTAATATGGTTATGTTTAACAATATATTTATATATATAAATGTAAATGTGCTTCAGACTCACTTTACAGTAAATAGTAAGATATAAGTGCTTATATCATCTAATTCAGATCACTGTGAGGTAGATGTCTGAAAAGGCTATATGGATTATTATTAAAATTGTTCCTTTCTCTCCCTTGATTATAAAAACCTGGAGTGACGTACTCAGACGCATTCTTCTGCAGTGACATTTTTGCTTGGTAATTTTTGAAAGCTAAAAGGTTTTAACAAGGAGATACCCCAGAATTTGGGGCATTCAAAATTATTAAGCTTTAAGAAAAAATTTGCGTTAGTCACGCCTTGTGATCAAAAAGGTGGGGGGAGAAGTTGAGGATTTAAAATAACATACTTGAAGACCTTTCCTATAGAATTCAGCCTGAAAACCTTCAGCTGTAATTCTTAGCAAGGAAAAGACTTGAAATCAGTCCAGGCATGAATTTCAGCTTGGCACGCTCTGAGATATCCTCTTTGTTTGTTGTTTCCATAGTAGTTGCATTTTGAAGTCAACATATGTATAGCCTCCTTTAGACAAAATTGGATATTTTATTTTAAATCATTCTGCTTTTCATCTTCAGTAATGTTTTTCTAGAAAGGGAGGAAGTCCATGTCATGTATTCATTTATATATCTGTTAATGTTGAACTTTTCTTTCTGTTCGTAGAAAATATACTGTTCACTGTTAGAAGGAAAGGTTACATATCTCTTAATATCATTTCTATTTCAGAAGTTTGTCTAGAATATATTAAAGATTAAAAAACAGCTGATATTGAAGGAATCTGTCTCCTGTGATTTGTCAGTACTTAAAAGTATGTAGGTGACAGCTCGTATTTAAAAATTAGAGCATTTATCTAGCCCATTTCTTTGTTAAGATGGTCTGTATAGAATGAATGAAAACTTATCCGTACAGCTGATAAAATGCACAGGAAACTTCATTTTTGTGATAGATGTTTCTAGCAAATGTCATGGTTTGAGCTCAGAGGGCAACTGAGCACCACACAGCCACTCACTTTCACTTTCGCCCCAGTGCTGAGAAGGAGGAAATGAAGACAAAAAGGCTCAGGAATCGAGATAGGACAGGGAGGGATGACTCACCCATTATGGTCATGGGCAAAAGACAGACTCATTAGGGGAAGAAAAAAAGAACATAGATTTATTAGAGACACTAACAACAACAACACTTAACAGACAGAGTAGGACAGTGAGAAGTATTGCCACATCTTGAGAACACCTTCCCCCCACCTCTCCCTTCTTCCCTGGCTCAGCTCTGCTCCCGATATCTCTACCTCCTTCCCCCAGCAGTGCAGGGGCAGGGAATGGGGGGTGCAGTCAACACTTCCTCTTCTTCCATCTTCGGTGGGGGGAACTTCTGGAACTTCTTCCTCCTGCTCCACATGGCTTCCCTCTCATTGGAGACAGTCCTCCATGAAATTTATCTAACTGGAGTCCCTCCCACAGGCCACAGTGATTCCTGAGCTGCTCCAGTGTGGTACACCCCCACATGTTGCAATCCTCTCAGTGCTGAACTACAACAGCGGGGGCTTCTTCTTCCTACAGGATCCCAGCCTCCTTCAGGTGCAGTCACCTGAGACAATATGGGGCCCCACACAGATTGCAGGTCAGCATCTGCTCTACCATAGACCTCCATGGGTGGCAGGGGGGGCCTCCCTGCTGTCTCACCACAGGATACAGGGTGGGTATCTGCTCTGGCACACCTCCCTCCTCCTTTCTTCCTTCATTCTTCCACTGACCTCGGTGTTCACTTAGATGTCGCAACTCCTCCTCAGAACTCCAACTCCTGCTCCCAGATCCCTTCTTAAATATGTTATTACAGAGGCACAACTGATTGGCTCAGCCTTGGTGCAGAGGTGAGTCTGACTAGGAGCCATGGGAGCTTCGAGAAGAGTCTCACAAACCCCAACCACTCATTCAAACTCAGGACCACATCTAAATTAGCAACTCATTCAGGGCTTTTATTTCTGTTACTTTTAAGAAATAGGAAAATGTTTCAATGAAGCTGAATACAAAATAGTGACATACTGGTGGTCAGCAAATGGCATCTTTGCTGGATTCAAGGACTGCTCAGGCTTACTCTGGTGAGGCAATGTATGGTTAAATGTCCTGTATGACACTGTCTCACACAACATCCCTGTCTCTAAATTGGAGAGACATGGATCTGACAGATGGACCACTCAGTGGATAAGGAATTGGCTGGATGGTCGCTGTGTTGAGTTTGTGTGGTAGAGTGTTTGGTATGAGGGGAGGGGGCTACAGCAGTGGTCCCTGGGAGAAGCTTCTCAAAAGATCCACCAGATCCAAGCTGAACCCACCTCTGGACAAGGACTAGCCAATTAGCAATGGTGGCTGTGCCTCTGCAATAATGTATTTAAGAAGGGCTCCTGGGAGGATCAGTGGCAGTTGTGAGGAGGAGATAAGAGAAGGATGCCTATGTGAACACCAAGGTCAGTGGAAGGAAGGAGAAGGACTTGGGGGAGGTGCACCAGAGCAATGACACTTGTATCCCATGGTGAGACAGCAGAACTGCCCCCTCTGCTACACATGGAGGTCTGTGGTGGAGCAGAGGCTGACCCGAAGCCTGTTGAGGAGCCTACACCGGGACAGGTGTCTACACCTAAATGAAGCTGGGGGAAGAAGAAGCCCCCATTGTTGTAATTCGGTGCTGGGAGGACTGCAACATATGGGGCTGATCCATGCCAGATCAGCATGGGAATAGCTGTATCCTCTGGGAAGGACTCAAGCCAGTGAAGGTTCATGAAGGACTGTCTCCAATGAGAGGGGAGTCATGTGGAGCAGAGGAAGAATGTTCAGTGTTCACCCCACTTCCTGAGAAGGAAGGAGCAGTGAGCTGACAGTAACCCCCATTCCCTGCCCCTGCACTGCTGGGGGAGGAGGTAGAGATCAGGAGCAGAGGTGAGCCTGGGAAGAAGGGAGGGGTGGAGGGATGATGTTTTTGAATTCGGTGGCACTTCTCACTATCCCTCCTTATCTGCTAAGTGTTGGTTTTGTTAGTGTTTGAATTAAAGCGATGTTCTTTTCTTCTTCCCTTAAGGAGTCTGTCTTTTGCCCATGACTGTAATGGGTGAGGTACCCTTCCCTGTCCTTCTCTGAATTACCAAGTCTTTTACTTTATTTTCCCCTTCCCCTTCCTGAGGGGGAAAGGGTGAGTGAACAACCACTTGCCATTCAGTTGCCCTCTGGGCTCAAACCTCAACAGTTGCACTCAAAGAGTTGCAGTCAATGGCTCGATGTCCAAGTGGAAAGCAGTGACAAGTGATGTTCCTCAGGGTTCAGTATTGGAGCCAGTGCCATTTAAGTTGTTGGTGACATGAACGATGGGATTGAGTGCACCCTCAGCAAGTTTGCCAATGACACCAAGCTGTGTGGTGAGGTCAACACAGTGGAGAGAAGGGATGCTACCCAGAGAGACCTAGACAGGCTGGAGAAGTGGGCCCATGAAAACCTCATGAAGTTCAACAAGGTCAAGTGCAAGGTCCTGCATGTGGATTGAGTCAATCCCATGCACAAAGACAGGCTGGGAGATGAGTGGATTGGGAGCAGCCCTGCAGAGAAGGGCTTGAGGTGTTAGTGAATGGAAAACTGGCTATGACTCAGCAATGTGCACTCACAGTCTAGAAAGACAACCATGTCCTGGGCTGCATCAAGAGAAGTGTGGCCAGCAGGTTGAGGGAGGGGATTCTGCCTTCTACTCTGCCCTCATGAGACCCTACCTGGAGCACTGTGTCCAGCCCTGGGGTCCCCAACATAAGGACATGGACCTACTCAAGCGGGTCCAGAGTAGGCCACAAAGATGACCAGGGAGCCAGAATACATCCCCTATGAGGACAGGCTGAGAGAGTTGGAATTGTTTAGCCTAGAGAAGAGAAGGCTCCCGGGAGACTTTATAGCAGCCTTCCAGTACTTAAAGGGGGCTACAAGAAAAATGGGGAGGGACTCTTTATCAGGGGGTGTAGGGACAGGATGAGGTTAAACTGAAAGAGGGTAGATTTAGACTAGATATGAAGAGAAATTATTTCCTGTGAAGGTGGTGGGACATTGGAATAAGTTTCCCAGAGAAGGTGTAGATGACTCATCCCGGGAATTTTTCAAGACCAGTTTGGATGGGGCTTTGAGCAACCTGGTCTATTTGAAGGTGTCATTGACAATTGCAGGTTGGTTGGAACTAGATGATCTTTAATGTCCCTTCCAACACAACCATTCTATGATTCCATGAAATGCAAGGTTAAAATCACCTTTCTTGCATCTTACCTAGCTTCTGTGTCTGGGCTGGTCACTTTGTCTTTTTTTTTTGCAGTAATGGAGAGAAATTTGCACCTTCTGAAAGTGATTAAATTGAACTATATTAGTCATCTATTTCTGGGTGAAATGACTGCATTCATGAGCTGCTGACATTTCCTCTGAAGGAAACTGTCCTGGGTTTGAGTGAATGGTGGGGGTTTTGGTAGCAAGGGAGGGGACTACAGTGGCAGCCCGCTGTGAGAAGCTTCTCTAAGCTCCCACGACTCCAAGTCAGCTCCACCTCTGCACCAAAACTGAGCCAATCATCTGCACCTCTGCGATAATGTATTTAAGAAGGGACCTGTTAAGGAGAAGTTGGACTTGTGAGGAGTTGTGGCATCTGAGTGAACACCAAGGTCATTGGAGGAATGAAGGAAGAATGGAGGGGGAAGGTGTGCTGGAGCAGAAACCCTCTGTATCCTCTGGTGAGATGTCAGGGCAGCCCCCCACTGCCACTCATGAAGGTATATGGTGGAGCAGACACTGATTTATGGCCTGTGAGGGGCCTAACATAGACATTTATGGTGGCTTCACCCAAAGTCAACTGGGATTCTGTGGGAAGAAGCAGCCACCACTTTTGCAGTTTGGTGCTGGGAGGATTGCATCATGTGAGTATGTCCCACACTGGAGCAGCTCAGGAATCACTGTGGCCTGTGGGAGGGACTCCAGTTGGAGAAAGTTTGTGGAGGACTGTCACCTGTGAGAAAGGGATCATGCTGGAGCAGGGGAAAGAAGTTCCAGAAACTCCCCCCACCGAAGATGGAAGAAGCGGCAGCACTGACTGCACCCCCCATTCCCTGCCCCTGCGCCACTGGGGGGAGGAGGTAGAGATATTGGGAGCAGAGCTGAGCCAGGGAAGAAGGGAGAGGTGGGGGGAAGGTGTTCTCAAGATGCGGTAATGCTTCTCACTGTCCTGCTCTGTTAAGTTCTGTTGTTGTTAGTGTCTGTAATAAACTTATGTTCTTTTTTTCTTCCCCTAATGAGTCTGCCTTTTGCCTGTGACCATATTGTATGATTTATCTCTCCCTGTCCTATCTTGAATCCCAAGCCTGGCTTATTTTCCTCCTCCTCAGTGCTGGGGCAGAAAGGGGGAGTGAGCAGCTGTGTGGTTCTCAGTTGCCCTCTGAGCTCAAACCACAACCAGAAGCCCACTATTACTAGATAAGGTCTAGACAACAGAAGTTAGATCAGATGAGTTCTACTTGGAGTTTCATTCATTTGTATTTATTCATTAAACACATCTCATATAAATCTTTGCATGTGATATGCACGGTTTCACTATCAGCAGGAAGCAGAGCAGCAAGTATCCCACAATTTTTCAGCCATGAGTCAATATCAGTATATTTAGGTTATATGTAAAGGTATAAAGGTATAATTAATCAACTGTCAAACATAAAAGATAAAACGTACTGCATCAACCATATCTCACCAAAATTAAAATTTCTACAATTTAGATATTGTACATCTGAGTAACTTAAGCTCCCATAATAATAAATGGAAAGGAGTAAGTACTTCATTTAGACTATTTTAGATATTTGCTTTGCTTTAGGATGAGATCATTTACATTCTAATATTTCCTGCTTCACAGAATTAAAGAATCAGAGAATCACAGAATGGCTGAGGTTGGAAGGGACCTCTGGAGGTCATCTCATTCAATGCCATTGCTCAAGCAGGGCCATCTAAAGCCAGTAGCCCAGGACCATATCCAGATGGCTTTTGAATGTCTCCAAGGTTGGAGAATCCACAGGCTCCCTGGGCAACCTATTCCAGTGTTCAGTCACCTTCGCAGTAAAAAAGTGTTTTCTGAAGTTCAGAAAGAACCTCCTGGGTTTCAGTTTGTACCCATTACTTCTGGTCCTGCCACTGGGCACCACTGAAAAGACCCCAGCTTCATTTTCTTTGTACCATCCCTGCAGGTATTCATATGCATTGATGAGGTCCCTCCCTAAGTCTTCTCTTCTCCAGGATGAACAGTTCCAGCTCTCACAACCTTTCTTCATAGGACAGATGCTCCCATCCATTAATCATCTTCTTGGCCCTTTGCTGAACTCTCTCCAGTATGTCCATGTCTTTCTTGTAGTTAGGATCCCAGGACTGGACACAGGACTCCAGGTCTGGCCTGACCAGTGCTGAGTAGAAGGGAAGGATCCTCCAGTAACTTCTCTCGGGTAGCTTCCTTCCAGTAACTCTAAGCTTCAGCAACTGTACGATTCTCTCCAATTACTGTAAATCAGTCCAGATAAGTAGCTCAGATTCAGGTAGTTACATTAGATTAGAAGATTTCAACATGTAGGGTGGGCTATCCGTTGATAACAATTAGGTTTATCTATATGCTTTTCCATGGAAGAATTTTTTCTTCATCATATTTTAGTCCATTAATTAAAAGAAACGGTTCTCCTGCGCATAGAACAAAGGTAACTTATTTACTGAATAAAGAGTGAGATAGATACATGATGGAAATGTGGCAAGTTCATATGTGACATGAATTTGTTTTAACTCCCAAGCTAAACTATATGAGGAGATGGAGAAACTGGCAATGGTCCTGCAATACGATCTCTTCTGTTTTGTGTTCATAAAAATTTAATTTAGCTATTGTTATTAGTTTTGCTACAGATTCTCAAACACATTAAAATAGGTTTGTGTGGCCTCAGCACAGGCTGCTTTATCTCTCTCAACATCATTTTTTTTACCTGTGAATGAAGGCCTAATTATATGTCATACCAATACAGTAACCATTTGCAGTTCTCTGCATGACATAAAGTATTCAAAGCCCAGGATGTTCCACACAGAAACATACTGAAATCAAACGCATCCAAGGACAGTTTAAAAATGTGGTATGCCCACAGACTCGTTTGGTGGTTATTAGCTTTTCCTTGTCCTATCCATGTAAATAAGATTATTAATAATGTAGATAATACAAATTTTGGGTAAAAAAAAAAAAAAAAAAAGTTATCCATAAAAGTAACTCCCCTGCAAAACAATAGTCACCCAAATCATAAGGCTGAAGTCCAATGTTTTTCAAGCATTGAAATAGAAAACAAGAGATTTGCCCCCATGAAATGAAGACATTCCCAAAAGTAGAGCAGAACAGACACTTACTTCTAGTTCTGGGAGATCCCAAAATATCAGACCTAGAAAAATTGAGACATCACTCCATATAGAAAAGCTACAGGCAAATGTTTTTAGGAATTTCTGAGCTTTATATCTTTTCCGTGGGGGAAGCTGATATCAGCTCATGACATTGAGGCAGTGTTTCTTTTTCAGAACAATGTGCAAAATAACAATAAAATACTGAAAAAAATAGACTCCTCAAGAAAGAATGCATACAAAAGGTGTTGAAATCCAACTCTCTCTTCATTAATATTTGCTCATTTTTGGTGTAAGGGGAAATTAAGATTAACCATAATGCACATTGTTAGTAATTCTCACACTATGACCCACTTTCAGTACTTCTCGCATGCTGTCCTCATCAGTCTTTAGCGATGAAGCCATCTTTGGTCATGTAGGTAGGCACATGCTATCAGAATGCATGATACTGCCCTGCAGATTCCACATGTTTAAAAGCATTTTACCTAACATAATGCTAATTGTAGCTTTTTGTTTGTTTGTTTGTTTTTTGTTTTGTGAGTGGAAGACCAAGTTAATAACTTTGGCTGCATTTAATGCTAGGTCACATTAAAATTTACTAACAAACACAAAGATTCTTCTAGGATAACCTCTTTATTGTTAGTGTGTCAGTCCAAATCTCTCTAAATGCCCAGCTATGCCTCAGTGCACACCACTAAAATTTCACTGTCACAGAAACAATATTCTTTTACCATATGGCACTACTTTGTACCAGCTTGTTTTCCCTAACCATCCAGCATACACACACACAAAATAGCACCTGTACATTTATAATGTAGATAAATATTTCTTGTATGGAGATAGGAACATTATGCTTATTGTATCTCAAGATGGGCAAGTGGGTGACAAAAAGATCCTGGCATAAGCACGAGGGCTTTTAGTATTTTTATGTGTTCTTATAAAAGTGTAAGGAATGGTACAAAGTTCTCTTTGGGAACTCACTATGAAGTCTTTACTTCTCCCACCTCCCAGGTGATCTGCCAAATCACTGCTCTCAGAACCCAGTCAGTCCTTCACACTTTCTGAAA
The DNA here is from genome assembly GCF_018691265.1 of Tyto alba. NCBI lineage: Eukaryota > Metazoa > Chordata > Aves > Strigiformes > Tytonidae > Tyto > Tyto alba. Next base: position 9,810,234 of record NW_024881282.1, read on the forward strand.
TTAGCCCTTCTCCTCAAGACTTTTGATTTATTTACTGGATTTGTTCTTTTGATGAAACCGTATTTTGACAAAAAGACTTTAATGATAGAATTTCTTAGGCCAAGACCATCTTCTGTGACTAGGGATAATTTAAGGTTAATTTAAACATTCTAGTCACAAGAATCTCTTATATTTATGTCAGAAATATTAAACTTATTTCTTCTTAAATAAACCTCTTCAATTTATTTCAGTTAATACCTTAGTACCCTGCACAACTGATGCATCATCACTTGCTTTCCAAACTGTTTATTTTCGGTATATTCTACATGTATGTTCTCTAGCTTGGGGAAAGGAAAGGACTTCCAGGAACATACTTGACCATTAGTTTCTTTCAAGTGCCCTTCTAGGTACAAGAACTCTCCCAGGACCTATAAATGGTCCACAAATAATGGTTACAGTATCCATGTGAATAAACTCAAAGGAATTGGTTTTGTTGGCCACAAAATCTATTTTTTTTTTTAATCATCCAGCTCTTTGCTTTTTCTTCTGACAAGGTGAAAACAGGTCTGCTTTTGAATTTTTAGATTAATTTAATTTGTGCATTCTCCTTTAACTACTCTGGGAACTTTGCTGTAGAATATCAAGGAGATACATGTTGTAATATTTCCACTCCTCTGCAGTAGAGATGAGGAACTGCCTGTTGACATCTGTGCTAAACATACATCTGGCTGCAATGAAGGAAAATTTAATCTGCTTTTGTCATATGAATGGTCAAACTAAAAAATCATGTTGTCCATTATATCTTCAGACTCACAACGGACCACGGCAGATGAACTAAAGGTCTGGGGACAGAGCAATCCTGTAGAGACATTTCCCTGGAGTAATCTCCTCTCCTCAAGCAATTTAGGATTCAGAGATTTCTGGAGCTAGAAATGGTGTGTTGATATGGGCCATGATAATTTTTTTCTTCCTGAATTTCTCTGGTCAGTTTTTGAACCTGTGAAAATTTTCAGCTACAAGAGATCTAGCAACTGGACTTGTAGGAATAAAAATCTCTTTTTGCCTGTTTCAAGCATACTGCATCCTGCTGGTAAAAAATAAGGAGAAAAATGAGAAAAATCAATTGTAATTCACCTTCTCTGGGTTACTCAAAACTGTCAGCTATTATCAGAATCATTGTACATTACTTTGGAAGAAAATTTTTTCACCATTTTCCCAGATGCTTAATATCTTCCAAGACACTTTGTTCTGTATTCAGAGAGTTTTCAGCATGAGTAACTAAGTTTTATATCCACTATTTGCATTGAAGTGAAATTGAATGTCAAGGTCTTATTTATTTAATTATTTAGCTGTGGATTAATTAGTGAAGTTCTACAGAGAAAGTCAAATTCAGTACAATTTGATTCTTCATTACAGTCATTATTTGAAAGGTGGGAAGGAAATCAGAGGCTATAGCTAATGTTTGAATCTTTTGTGTAGCTGGGCCTTTGAGTATTGTCAGACAGTTATGGAAGGTTAATAAGATTTTTTGAATTCTAAACAATGTATGTCTTTTTCCCTTATCTTTCACATGCTGTAGAGAGGTTTAAATTAATAGAAATATGAGCGGAGCTATTATAATTGCCTACTTTATTATCTGCATTTTCTCCCTGTAGTGATCTGGGACTGAAGAACTTCATGATCTTCTCTGCTCTGCAGAGCAGGGGAAGCAAAAGGAAGACACTTGTCATTCGTCCATGGGCACGTTGGACTTGCAGGTCATCTCTTTCTTGTCCATTGCAACATGGGAGGCCCCTGCTTGAAAATTTTGCAATAATAACCTGATTTGCAGGCAGCAGTCTGGGAGATGAGGGGACATTCACTTTCCACAGTTTTCCTTCTCCCACTGTGTCTCATGGAAAACATCTGTATATTGTAGTCTCTGTCAGACTGGTTTTATCTGATTTGTTGTCAGAGTTACCAAAATAAGGGTGTTTCAGGCAAAGCAACAGCTGCAGACTTTAAGAACCCATTAACAATAAAAAGTCATGATATTTAAGGGGTTCTCTGAGGTACCTGAAAGTCTATCCAGCCAATCTGCTTTTCAAACCCAAGAGGTAAAGCTTACTGCAGGTAAGGACAGTATTAAAAGGAAAAATTCTGAATGTGACATATGAGATTAATTTCTTATGTATGTACTTTTTCCACTAGAACTAGCCACATTTAGTCATATTTTTAGTTGTTGTTTTTTGGTGTTTTTTTTTTTGTGTTTTGTTTTTTTGGTTTTTTTTTTTTTTTTTTTTTTTCATTTTAAATGATACTCTACATAGATGAAAAAGTCACCTGTCTTTTCCCACCCACAAGGTTCTGATTTACCTCAGCAAATCTCTGTGATATGCTTTAGAACAACTGTAGCATTCTCCTCACCATTAAGAAATAGTTAAAGGATTTTGTTGTAGTATGTTTAAAGAACCAATTTATGATTAAAATAACATGTGCTTAAACATAAGAGAAAAAATATGTGTGTGAACTGCTTATCGGATGCACAGGTCCTCCTTCTATCTACAAACGAAGGCAATGCTTCATGGAAGCCCAGCTCTGCTCAGAAGAGGTTATATGAGGTGACCTCAGCCTCAGAGGGTCTTAGCTGGTTTATGCACACATTCCAGTCCCAGCTGATTCCTTCATTCCTTTTCCAAATTTAGTTTTTGACACTGCAAAGCTGTGTTTGCCTTAACACCAGGAAGTGCTGAGACCCACTTTGTGCTAAATATCACTCTCTTGTTTTATAATACACTATTTGATTATCTGTTTTCCAAAGCATGCACACACACAAAACCAACAGGCAGCTACTAGGAATTTTTGTTAGTCTTCTGCATCTTTGCAGAGCTGGATAAATGGAGCAGGGCAAGTTTGTGAGAAGGGCCTAGAGCCACTTATTAGACACAGCTGTTTCTGAAGAGGAGCCAAGCACCTTGGGCAGCCCAGGAGGAAGGTTCCCCCCAGTCAACCTGCAGAAAGCTTTTATCAGAGGACACTCCTATGAGGACAGAGATTATAGGTTTTGCAAGACTCTGCAGTTGATTGAGACACAGCTGTGGGGTACCTGCCAGAAGGGTAATAGACACAGTTCTGCAAAATGGGTAAGCCAGTCCTAGAGACCTCCGACAGAGCAGAGCCTTGCCACTCCCCTAGTTGTTTCCACCACTAGTTCTGCATGAGTGCTTGTCTGATACCTCAGCAGGCCAGTTCCCCTTGTAAAATAAGCAGAACATTAACCCACCAAAAAATATGGATCGTTTCCTTGTAGGTTGATGAAAAACTTTCTATGCTTTCAGCCTCAGTGAGTTGTTAGATGAGACGGGGTTTTCCTGAATGAGCACGCTATTATCCACCTAGTTAAACTCAGGCCCTAGCCTGCTATCAAGGCCAAATTCACATATCAGCCATACAGTAGTAAAAAACTGTATAATACTTTTTCTCTGAAATCTTATAGGAAAGCTTTTCCTACTTACCAAAATTACCTCTCTGCCTAGCATGCTCCCAAAAGCCAGAAGCCAGGCTGTCTTTCAGCAAAGAGTTAAAAGCAGAGGTAAAATGTAAGGAGAGTATAATAAAACTATAGAAAATATTGCTTCAGCATCCCTCTTAGATGCTATCATGTCATCAAGACTGATAGATAAGTTTTGCGTCTCCTGCAGCAAAACAACAAATCATGTAGATTGTAGATTGGTAAATTAGTAACTACTTTCATACTATCTTCAGCCTATAGCAGGTGAAAACTGCCTTTTGCTACTGTTTCTATACTTCTATTGCTTTTATTGCATCAGCGCCTCTTCTCCCCTGCTTTGGACTGCAGATCAATGGCTTTTTTTCTTACTCTTAGATGGTGCTTGTAATATTTAGCCTATATTTTCAGACCTGTTTGAATACCTGTTTTCTAGTGCACTAAGTATTTCTCCAGGGCTCCCAGTATCATATCAAAAATAATATGGCCACATTAAAGCACTGATCTAGTAAAACTCACTGGTTAAAAGTGATAGATTAACTTTGTGCCAGCAGGCTGTGTGACTGATCAAATATCATCTGTCCACATCTTTATGTTTTTGATATTTCTCCTCTTTGCATGCACTATAAAACCCATAAAACAATAGAACTAATCTTGTGTTTGCTGACTGATTCAACAACACTGAGACTGGGGATTCACAGATGGACCAGGTTACATTAGAATCAGGAAGAAGGTTGATCTGATAATTGAAAGTTTGCTCTTCATAACCATGATAATACAACTTTGTCTGGGGAAACCAACTACACAAGTGAATTCCTTCTGCAAGAGTTCAGGGCTAATGCTGGCTGGGGTGACAGAAGGGCTTTGAATTGCTGCTCCAGCCAAGCTTAATTGAACATTGCACTGAATTTCAGGCTAGGGGTCCAACATCCCACTCATGGCTGAATATGCCCATGGTTACATCTATCAGACCATCAGGTGTGAGGACTGCTTATTAAGTATGCTGGTACCAAGTTAGAATTTGGTTACTTACAGCATTCAGAATAATTTTTGAGCGTGGGGTTGTCCTTTCATACATTTAAATGGATGTTTAAGCCTTTTCTTCAAATATAATTCCAAAAGATGTGGAGGTCTTTGTCTTAGGCTAAAGAGCTAGTCTACTTCTTAGTAAAGACCTTTAATTAGTAGGAGTGAACTTGGTGAAATTCTTACTTTCTAATCAGAAACTTGGTTTGGTTTTTTTTTTTTTTTTTTTTCCACCTAAGGGTAAAAAGTTGATTATAAATAGAAATGGAATGTTTTCCTCTTCCTTGTGTAATGTTTAAATGCCTAGCTGCTTCATGGCTCATCATGATAAAAAGAATTCTTCTTAAACTTCCACTCCCCATTTATTAGTAAACAGGAGGCAGATTTTTGATTCTGATTTTGACTACAACATAGTATCTATGACATGTGTCATCGTCGTACATCCACTCCTGTTTTCTTTCTCCTGGGGGCCAGGAGCCAGATTTGGCTCATTGGCAAACCACTGAGAAGTCTGACAGCTCTGTCTGGCACACAGGTCATGAGGCAAGGGAAAACAGCTATGCTTTGTCCTTCTGCTATGTGAAATGTGAGCTCAGCAGGGGCTCAGGAAAACATCTGAAACCAGGTATCTTATGCAGTGGATAAGGATGCTAACAATGAACAGCAAGTAGCAGGTGAGGATCAGAAAGCACAATCTGAGCCTACTGGCTTGTCAGACTGAATTTCCTGGCTGGTTAATAGGCTATCCTTCCTTCCATTTGTCAATGCTCTTTCATTGTCAAAAGGTCCTTGTACTTATCCATCTCAAATAACTATGTTGGTTTGGTTTTTGTGTTTTTTTGTTTGTTTGTTTGTTTTTTGTTTTTGTTTTTGTTTTTTCTTTTTTTCTCTTGACAGTTTTTCTTTCCACTGGAACTGAGCAACACCAACTTTTTTCATCCAGCCTTTGTTTCTTCACAGTTTTATACTTGACTTCTAAAATAATTATAAGTTAAAATTATTCTCCATTTTACCATTCCAGATTTCATTTTTTTCCCTGCTCAACATAGGCAACTGGACCTTAAAATCCCCACAAAAATTCCTAAAAAGTGTTAACAAGAAATATTGAGAGATACTTCCTTCGTGGTGTCATCCAGCTATCAGACATTTTTAAAACCCACTAACATTACCTGAAACTTTGATTGCTTTAATATCAGCAGCCCAGAATTTAAATTTCTTGTGACATCTTCCAAAAGGAAGAAATGATCTTTTGCAGATCAGACCAGTCAGGTCTGGGAAGGCCAACAGTTCTTTTTATGAGGTATTATGAACCCCAATTCAATGCCATTGTTTTTTATTTGGATTGTTCCTTTTCTTTGTCCATAACCACATCAGAAAGCCACAGGCTGTTTCTATACAAAGTCTGGTTTAGCATTGCAGCACAGTGCTGAAAATCTGGTCCTAACACTGCAAGCAAGCTAACACATGAACTTCAGGAAGACAACTCACTGGTCTGTGTTTGGGGGATTTCCTTCAAATAACTATTGACATCTCTATAAAGTACTTAAACACCTAATGAAAACATGAGTTAGATTTTAAATACTCATTACTGTGCTATTCTACTAGACTGAAACCAATACTTCAATTGATCCAGTTGCAAATTTTAGGATGGAGTTAAGATTTAGGGACGTGAGGCAGAGCCCCATGCTAGTTTGTTGCTGAAGGTTACTTCTACGAGACTCAACTGTAAAGTGATTTCTGGTCATTTATGCTTTGGAATCAAGTAAAGTTGGACATGGCCATCAAACCCCTATCTTTCATGTTCTTGGATATAGAAAATGATATGCCTTAGACATGCTGATCTTATGGTCCACCTAGCATTTGTGTACCTTAAATGAATAAGTCTTGACCCATAGTCAAACGTGGGGACCCAGATGTGAGACATGAGTCTCAGAGCATATGTCAATATGATGCTAATTCACTGGCAGAACACAAGGGAAAGTTCTCAGTCAAAAAGATTAGATTAAATTTATGAACAAACTTCATGCAGTTATGAGGGCTTTGTTAGATGAACAATGAAATAAAGCAGTCTGGGTTGAAGCACAAGAGATATGAAAAGTCCCATGAGGCCTTTTTAATTAAGACAATTTTGCCCAGACATAGTATATAAGGTGTGACCATCTCATGTTTTGGTGATTCTACAGCCACACATGGGAATAAGAACACATATTTTCTTGCTTGTTTAAAACTTATGGCTGTTGATATATAGAAAGTTTGATTTCTCAACTACTATGTGAATCACTGACAGTTATTTAAAACAGGACTCTGCTCAATAATAAATCAAGAACTACTTGTGCTTCTCATCAGTCACATTCCTCATTCAGAGTTTCTCATTCATACCATTTCACAGAGGATTCCTTTATTAACCAGCTGCTTCAGAAACTTGTCATATGACAACTGTAAGGGCTCTGATTCTTATTATTTAACATTAAACATAAAATCTCATTTGAATATAAAGATAGGATATTGAATGTATTTGTGTGTATGACTGTCTTCCTAAATATATATTTCAGGATTTTCCTGGTTTACCCTGAGTCTCTGCCTCAAGCCTATCCCAATTCCTGTAGCTTTTCATTGAAGATTAAAAAATATAAATTGCCTTCAGAGATGGGTCTCCTCTCACATATAGTAGTTTTGCACTAGCCTTCACAGAAGAAACAGTAAACAAAATAAATTGCAGAGATTTCCCAAACAGACAGGCATGGAGAAAATAAAATAAATCAAACAAGTAATATTTCTATGAAGAAATCTGTTTTACAAGTGTAACATGGAAACTAAGGGAATCAGTCAAACAATAGCAGACATCAGCCTGTGGTTAGAAATATTTTCTGAAAAAGCAACTCCTTTTTCTTTCCACTTCTTGCTCCAAGCTCCCCCCATCACAGGCTCCCTGGCAGCAGGACTCGGGGATAATCTCCTAAAATACCTGAGGCATAGAAACCAACAGGATTAAAGCACCTCGTGCTCCTCAGCACAGTCATGTGATGACCTGTTGATCCCAGCAAAAGGCATTGTTTCCCAGCAAAGTTCTCACTTCATTTGCCTCTACATTGTTCATGTCCTGCCGAGATTCTCCCTAAGCATAATGAAATAATTCACAATGCTTTTAGTAAAAAAATAAAACCAACAAAACCACACTTACTAATAACAGTGGTAGCTGAAGAAAACTGGATAATTCATGTGCAATTTGCCCAGCAGTAAAACGAGTGCTGTCCCTTTGCTTCAACAGGCAACTTCAAAGCATTTATAACTTCTAATGCAACCCATACAACTCTCTTAGCTCTGGTCAGGCTAGTATATGAGAAGAAAGAAGTGGGTGGTCTGGAGGCTGCCCAGTAATGTATTAAGTAAATAACACAGATACAGTGTTTGCAAGTTGCCTGTTGGGAGAAAAACAGGAGTCAAAGTTTGTTTTCCAGGCCCAGAGATAGATCATTAAAGTGCTTTCTGAAAATCTATTGGAAGGTTGCCTGTATTCCCCACAAAACTGTGGAGAAAATTTGGGTGCAGATTTCAGTGTGTCATTAACTGTCAAAGCACTATGAATTCTAGGAGAACAAAAAAATATTATTTCCTGAAAAGTTTATCTATTTGCTTTTGAAGTTACTTTGCTGTATGCTGGCCCAGGAAAGGCAGCTTACACTGAAATATAAAAATGTCAGGACAGACCATTTATTCTGGTTCTGCCCTATGTTCACACTTAATCTGATCACATTTTATGTTTGCTTTCTCCTAAAAAAATAGATAATTTACCTCCAGATTGTTTATTTTCTCATTTTTAGGTTCACTGTGCTTATTTAACTGATCAAATTCTTCTGGGTCTTTTTCTAAACAGCCATTTACTCTAAAGTATATAATCAAACAAGGAATTTGAAAAGCTGACGATTGTTTCTGTGTCCAAATTTTAATTTTACTTCCTCTCCAATTGCCAGAGGAAAGCAATCATGTGCTAAGCAGAAGATGAAAGTTTATAATAAATGTCTGTATTTTGAAATCGGTAGGAGGTGGGGAAAAAGTCACTTGGCTTTCACCCACAACATGTGATAATCAGATTAACCCTGAAGTGTATTTTGTGTGTAAATGCATCCAGGGTAGGAATGGGGAAGGTCACTGGAGGGTGCACTGTAACAGAAGTCAGCAGTGAAGCATTCCTGGTGGACAGGAGGAATTTCTTTCACACCCAGGACTTCAGAGGGGTCAGAAAGAGCACCCTGTGCACTGAAGCGTAACACCAATGCTCTCCTGCTGCTCTGTGAGGATGTCGCTGTTTGCCATGGGTTTTCTGCTAGTTATCCTTCAGCCATCCACCGGGCAGTTCCCCAGAGCCTGTGCAAACACACAGAGCTTGCTGAGGAAAGAGTGCTGTCCCCCTTGGGATGGAGACGGGTCCCCCTGTGGAGAGCTTTCCAGCAGAGGGTCCTGCCAGAACATCCTTCTGTCTCAGGCTCCGCTGGGACCACAGTTCCCTTTCTCAGGAGTGGATGACAGAGAGGACTGGCCCTCTGTATTTTATAACCGGACCTGTAAATGTGAAGGCAACTTCATGGGATTCAACTGTGGAGAGTGCAAGTTTGGTTTCTCAGGACTCAACTGCACTGAAAGGCGACTGACAACGAGAAGAAACATCTTGCACCTCACCACCAGTGAGAAGGACAAGTTTCTTGCCTACCTTAACTTTGCAAAGAACACCCCTAGTCAAGACTATGTTATTGCTACTGGCACATACATTCAGATGAACAACGGCTCCAATCCCATGTTCAGAAACATCAATGTGTATGATCTCTTTGTGTGGATGCATTATTATGCCTCTCGAGACACACTCTTAGGTGGGTCCAATGTGTGGCGGGACATTGATTTTGCCCATGAAGCCCCTGGTTTTCTGCCTTGGCATCGGGTCTTTCTGCTGATGTGGGAACGTGAGATCCAGAAGATAACAGGTGATGGGAACTTCACCATCCCCTACTGGGACTGGAGAGATGCAGAGGACTGTGTGATCTGCACTGATGAATATATGGGTGGCAGGCATCCAACCAACCCCAATTTACTCAGCCCAGCATCATTTTTCTCCTCATGGCAGGTAAGGACAAACCAAGGGGAAAGGGAAAGGAAATATCCCACCTGACTTAAGTGAGGTGCACAAGCTGGCATCTTAGCCATCCTGCATTCCCTGAGATGTTCCTGGAGAGAAAGTAAGCACTACCAGAGAGCAAATCAGGTTTTATGTAGACTCAGACTTTGTTTAGATCTGTTCATTTGTCTCTTTGTCTCTTCTCTCTTTGACTGTAAGATTTAGGCTGCTTAATTAAGAACCTAAAGTTAGGATAGAAGGAGGAAAGCTATGCCTTTGTGTCTAACCATGGCCTTCAGCAGGCTAAACAGGCTTGGGACAGCTGCAGCAGTCAGATGACAAAAAGCAGGATTTACATACACAAATTACTAGCACACAACCATTGCAGAACAATTGGGACTAAACGATGGAAGTAGAAGCAAAGAGTTTTCAAACACTTTACTGCTCTCCCAATGCATTAATTCATCCAAGAGTTAAAAAATATCAAAGTATCAAAATCTGCTTTCAACTTAAAAAAAAAAAAAAAAACACAGCATACAACAAACAAACAAACAAATCTTTAGAGCACAGAACAACCAGCTGTGTAATTCACATCAGTAGTTCAAAATACAAGAAGTAATCTCTGTTGCTCAAAAGCACTAAGAAATAAACTCAATACTTATTCCTGCTACTTAAAAGCACTACAGATTAGCCTGTAAACCAAGGTAAATTTACAATTTACATAGGTGATATTGTCTTATATAACTGAACTATACTGTGCTGTTCTAATACTGAGAGCTTCTAGACTTATTTTGTCTCTTACTTATTATTGCCACGTTGCCTAAAATACAGTGACAAAGGTCTATTGGCTTCCATAGACAGACTCCATCATGACAATAACAACAGTCGCTTCTGGCACTGAAATCTATGATTATGTTGGTGTAAATCTATCTTTTTTCTATTTATTTCTGTAGCAACAGTCCAAATGAAGGTTGGGCAGTTTTAGTGATTTAATGGAAAGTGAAAGAAATGCAAGCTCCAGCACCTCTGTGATATTCTGGCATTACAAAATAGCAACTAACTGGGTTTACTGGGCTGGTTGTACTGTATTTAGTCTTGATTTGTGCCCTCTGAATAATATATGCTGTGTATATACCTGTAAATTCAAGTATTGCTGTATACTGTAACAACAGACCTATTTTAGGACATTTTCTTGCATACACTTTGTATGTATTGACTAGTTTTCTCCCAGACAGGTACTTTTCAGGGACCATTCTCAGAATGTTTGTATGCAGTCACCCTGTTTGAGAGGCTAAGATGATTTTACTGGCTTAGACATGGATTATTTCATGACATTTGGCCTCAGTGCCCAGGAAACTTCCTGTCCACATTTAATTTACCAGTGTAAGCATAGACATAGAATAGATATATAGCTACAAACATGTACTTTCTTTCCATTTTCTAAGATTCTGCTCATTTCTAACAGTATGAAGCTGGATGAACTCTACTAACTTAATTAGATTGTATTACCAGAATGAAGTGGATCTGAGGCTGTTCTGCACTGAGCTGAATAGAGTTATGTGAAAATGATACAAGTGTTAAAGTGGATTAAATGAAACTAGAATTGCACTGGTTACATATGTCAAGTGGAGCTATCAATACAGTGTATTGGATGAGATAACCAAGGTAGTAGGAGGCAGGTTATACAAAGGAATCAGCAAGCTGCTAACAGAATTTTCTAAAAGACCTGGAGGGGTCAGGTAGTTGTGTTTAGATTATTTTTTCAAAGGTATTATTAATCATATCCAAATTCTTACATTTTTTCCATCCTGGCAATAAGTACCAGGGAAGTTTACAAGTACCAATGAATATATTTAAGAAACAGTCAGGTTTATAACTTCTCATTTAAGGTCAGTTTCCACAAATATATTCTGAAAATAAATATAATTTTTTTATTAAACAATTTGCTTTAACAGATATTTTTGCATAACTTTAATAGGTGTAACAATAAAAATTGTGCTAGGTTTAAAAGACATTGTCAGCATACAACACCTAAGTCCTTTGCTGAAGTTTTCCAAGTAATTTCTGAAAATGGGTGCTTATCACTTATAATTTTAAGTCACTTCTGGAAATGTCACACTTTTATCAAAATTTCCAAAAAAGAACTATTAACTTTACCTTCAAATGACATTATTCCCCTTTAACATCTTCTATCTATGTATATCTCTGCTGTCTCATCTAGAGAAACAATGAGAGATTGACCAGATCTGCATTTTCAGTAAGTGAGTTTGGGGTGAAGATGCAACACAAACTGATATTTCTTTATTAGCCTTGAATCTAAATTTAATCAATTATGATGGGATAACAATCAATACAGTTCCTTTAAGTAGCATAAAATATGAGATCAGAATCTCACTCCAGAAAATCAAAAGAGAACAAAAATAGCCTTAGTTTGAACCAGAAAACAGCACAGATCTGCTGCGAAATACACTGATTATCCAAGCTCTGTAGCTAAACAGCAAGAGAAAAAAAAAAACATTATAGAGGAGGATCCAGAATGTGAAGGAATTTAGGAATTTAATAAACATTCAAAATTAAAAAAACAGCAAAAGAAACCTTTTGAATAATACATCTATAATATGGTGTTCTTTTCAGAATTTCAAGTCTTTTTTCAAAAGCATAAGAAAACAATGCCTGTTATGTTAGGAAATAGTTATAGATTTATTAAAAAAGAAAAAGGTGAAGTGCCTATTTGCAGAACAGCATCTCTCTTTTTTTAATCCCTAAAGAAAGGAGAAAATACTTTATTCCATTGAGAAGTTGCCATGGCAACATGGATACCCATGAATACATGCTGAAATTCTTGCTTTTGCCTTACTTTTTCTTCAACATACTGCTGTTACCACTTAGCTGAGTGAATTATCTGTCCACATTTTTCTCTTGTTTATCATGTAAGTAAAACTTCTGATTCCTGCCTCTGTTTTTACCAGCAAGACTATCAGGAATATTTAGTGTTTTTATTTGTTTGCTTGACTCATGTTTTAGTGTAGGTGGGAAGGATTTTCTCCCGTTTTCAGTTACTTGTTTGTGATGATTCAAGTGTTGCATTCAGAATTAGGACTGCATGAGACCTACTAATGCTTTACCAAATTTTGCAACTTCATGTCAACTTAACAGAAAGCTATATGGGAAATGGAGTTCTTCCATGACATTTTAAGCATTTTTTGTTTTCATGCCTATTTCTATAATTATTCAAGATAATGGTTTTGCTAAAAAAAAAAAAAAAATAATTATTATGCCTGACTTAAATAGTAGCAAGTAAAATTCTGCTCTTCACTGCACCAGAACAAATTTGGAAAAATAACTGAAGTCAGTAGAGTTACAAGTGCATAAAAGACTTCTGTAAAAACAAGCAGAATCTTTCTGCCGTTAGTTAACATTAGAGTTTGTGGATCCCTACCGTGTGCTGGACAGACAGTGAAGAAAATAAAGCAGGAGAATCTAAGTGCTGTTTTAGTTTTGCTACTGTAGCAAGCAGGCTTTAGCCCCTGTGTTTTGTCTCTCATGAAAGAAGAGTGTCTTGAGAGAAGTAATTGCATAAACCAGAGAGCTGTCTGCTCTCAGATGTGCTGGTGTAAACCTGCAGCCAATTCTTTGTTGCAGGAACCAAGAATTTCCCTCAGCACTTCAGTCTGTATCACCCTGCAGAACCACTTATACAAATACAAAGCTACTACAAAAGGCAAACAAGTTACACAAATAGAAAATGGGTAAAATGCTCCTGAACTAATAATGACAGCACTTGAGAGCCATTACCTATAAATATGACTTCATAAGAAATATAAAATTCAGTTATTCAGACACAGCTATTTAATTCTAAGCACAGTTTATCAGGGAGATGTATTGCTAGCTGAATAGTCTGAGATGATCATCTGAAGCACTGTTTTATGTTCACCTTTAAAAACTTCAGAAAATTTTCAAAAACACAAACAACAGAAGCCAACACTACTTGATTCTTAAATTAACGAAAGTCTTACATCCATCTGCTCATGGATGCCTGAGTATCTCATGAACTCAATGACTATTTTTTATTATAATTTAATAGGGTTTGGTGCCAGCTACAGGCTGGTAAACTAAAAAACAACAGCCCAAATGGAGCAAGTAACTGTAAAATAAGAGTTTATCAAGATTGGTCTTCTAATTATATGCTTACATGGATTATAAATTTGAAACATTTCCTATTACAAAGAGGTAAGTCTCCACATGCCAAAATTCAGTACCACAGTCTGAGGGAATCAGGATCTGTGCACATCAGGAAGAGCTACTTGGGTATCCTCACACTGTTCACGTCACTATAAGCCCAAATTAATTCCCCTTTGTCCACAAGATCACTAGTGAGTGACAGTAGAGTTTGGTCTCTGGCTGGTTGGCTGTTCTCTAGCATATAGCCATGCTTGCTCAAGAGTCGTGTAGTGTTTAAAATAAACATATTCAGATCCATATAAATTCATAGTTAAGGAATTTAATAAAAATTAGGCTTTGTTAATAGTTCAGTAGAAAAAGAAGGCTGCCTGTAGAGATACATGTCTTTGTGAATTTGCTGTAGACATTAAGACAGTTACACTAATGGTACAGATTGGAGACAGCCAGGGAGCAAGGAATCACAGTCTGACAAACCAGAAAGTGTTAATGAATATTTCAGCACTAGTTGATAACAGAGCTTCATACTCCACCCAGCACCATTTTGAGGTGCTGAATGGGATATAAGTTACCCTCCAGTTCTGGGCTGCCTCTGAGCAGAGATGAAACTCAGACAGCTTTTACTGAAGACTAAGAAAATACCTTGAAGGCTCTGGGTTTGTTTCAGTGCTGTCACTTCATGTTTGTCTTACCTCCTTTTAGCTTGAGTTTCACAGCTCCTTCAGTTAATGCATATGCTGTAAGGGTCAGAAAGATAATTAATGACCTTATCCTTGCACAAAGATGTTTCTTAGAATTTCTTTGAAGCTTTGCTTTCCAAATTTTCTTCTTTTTATTCAGTCTTCTGCCTGTTTTACCTTTCCATTCCTGCTAATACTCAAAAGTACATGAAGAACAAGATACAAATACACACAGTTTCTTCAAAACTTTTTGGTCTGCTATAGCTAAAACACCTTTTAAAGCTTTGCCTATAAAAGCAACCTCCAAAAGTAGAGTTTGTTCTGTGGCAGGTTATTTGAGAATTTCTTTTAATTTTCCCAGTTTGGTGAGTAAATAGCTTCTGGATACCACTTAATTAAGATTAGATTATGACAGCCTAATGCAGCCACAAAAGTAAAAATTAAACCTATTTACAATTGCCAAATGTATTAAATCCAGTGTCAGGGTTGCACTTTAATGACGTTCTCAAGCAAGGATGTGAGAATAAGTGAAGAAAGACATAGAAAGTCAATGAATCAGTGCAAAATCTCTCTTAGCCACCTAATGGGAACCAAGGCTCCAGTTCAGGAGTCTAGACTTCATGTAGGACAAAAGGAGACATGAGGATGTGTCATGAAGTGCGCACATCATACTGTTGGGAGAACTGGGATGGGCACCGCAGATCATCAAGTCATGTTGTTGCTCTGGCTGTAGTTTGAAGTGGTTCTTTCAGGCAATATTAACCTGGAGCATAACACTACAAAAACATGCTGATACAGTTTCTGGATGAGGGCAGGCTCCTGCTTGGTGGGCTCAGAAAAGAAGCAGATCAAGGGACCAGTTCTAAAGGAAGCAGAAGTGCGGATTAACCTTTGAGTGACCATACTTCCCCAGCAAACTATGGAAGTTCAGATCACTTTGTAAGTGAGCATCTATTTCAGTACTATGGTAAATTATTCATCACCTTTTTCCAGATGTTCAGGTATATATTACATGTATTGCATGTCCCTGCGAGCACATGTCTATTAAGTCCAAAGCAACCACTAAGAATTTGTCACCAAAACCCCCAAAGCTTTGAATTTAAGAATAACAGATGAAGGACTGAACACTGCTGAAGACTCCTGTAAAGCAATTCAATTTATTTAAGTTCAGGGACTGGTCTGTGCAAGCAGTTGCAAAATAAAGACAAAAGGGTTTCCCATTTGCAAAGAAGTGCAAGACAGCATCAACACTTCCGCACATTTACAGTCTGTTTTCTAAGAAATTATACAAAGAGCTGTGCTAAAGATCTCAAATGCAGTGCACAGAGGGATTTTTTAACAGGGTGCTACAAGGCCCAGGAGCGATGCTGTGTATTCTGCACTGCCATCTGCTGGCATTTGCTCTGCTAACTACTTACATAAGATCTCCCTCAGAGTATTTTCCTAACAATTTCCCTGGAGCTCAGGAATGTATTCAAGCAGGAGAGCAGGCATTCAGTGCAGTTTGAATGCGAAGCTTTGTCCAGGGTGAACTGAGAAATTTGTTCAGCACTGTTCTAAAAAGCTAACAAAAAAAATCATGTGTTAAAGCAGCATGTTTCTAGTACAAAGTCCTCCTGCTGAATGAAAAGGCAGCAATGATGTGATCCATTTTGTGTGTGCTTTATGCAGATTGTATGCAGAAAAAAAACATTTAATTGGCCTATCAATTACACATCACATGACTGATAAATCAGCAAATTATAGTTTCAGGATAGACCCATAATTGATATTACCTAAATTACACTTTTCTGGAAAAGCATCCTGGCTAATTTCATGGCTAGGTTTTCATTTTCAGTTCAAAACAAATAGCAGAAGGTCACAAATAAGACTTTTCATTCCTGCTCCTTATGTTGACATTTCTTGACCATGAGTTACCAGATGTCTTAAAGAATGTGGCTTCTGTTTAGGATGAATTCTGTTAGTCAGACAGTACACTGAGGCATAAACAGAAGAAAAAAAAAATAACACTCTAACCATCTATAAGCCTCGTAACATTAACAACTGCATTAAATCCCATTGAAATGGATAAAGAGAACAGAGGGGAAATATTCCTTTGTTTAGATATATTTGCTCTCATGCTTGAAGATTCCCTGTACGAATATCTAAAAAGCCAGTCTTGAAGGCAGCATGTGATTTCTCTATAGGCCACAATGGGGATAAATCTCCAGGGCAGTGGGGAGAGGATGAAAAGATAGGAGATGACAGGACAGAGAAGCAAGAAGGAGATACGGTCCTAGATAAGGTACATATGAAACAGCTAAACAAAATCCACATACATACAGTTTCTGATCCAAGTGCTTCACTTGGGTTGAGCTCCACCAGCCAGGACACACTTGTCTTCTTCACTAGTGCACTTTTAGGGACATAGGTCTGTGCATTCTTTATAAACAAAGACATTACTGGAGCATCTCCCTCAGCCTGATTCATCCCCCTATTTTCCTCTAACAGGAATAAATGCTCTCAGTAACACACAACAATCATAATAACAATTGTAGCTATGCTTTGTGTTTATAACCATGGATGCCCCCCTGTCACTACCTCTCTGTTCTCAGTGGGGATTGTTGGAAGAGACTTCATAGAGTCACAGTCCTGACCCACTCTGTGAGATTCTGGAGGGAATGTGCACATGAAACTCTCTGCTGGACAACTGCCCCCAAAGGCACCTTAGTTTTTTTGTCCTGGTTGGGGCTGGCCTAGAGTTCCCGTTGGTCTGGCAGCGGGAGGAGCTGCAGCACCCTGAGACCCCAGGGGCTCCCCAGGTCCCAGTGCCCTCACCTGTGTGCGGGGGCGGGGGGAGCACAGCTGGAGGGCTGGGCCCGGATTGGCCGATAGTCCATGTCATGTGACATTGTGCTCACTATATAAAGGCAGGAGTGGGTCAGGAGGGGCTCTCACTTCTGGGAGTGCTGCTGTGGGGCCTTTGTGTTGGGGATCGCCAGCTGGGAGCAGGTGGGTGTTGGTTGGCGGGTGGTGAGCTACTGTACATTACCTGTTGATACTGCTGTCAGAGTATTGTTCTGTTACTGTTATTGAACTGTTTTTATCTCCACCTGCGAGTCTCCCTTTGCCCCTCCGATTCCCTCCCCGTTCCCAAGTGGGGGGAGGGTGGGTGAGCGGCTGCGTGGCATTTAGCCGCTGAGTAGGCTCAAACGACAACATTTTTACAGACTAGAGCAGATTTCAGCTGATAGAGCAGTCCGTAAAGATAAATTTCTCTGACAAGATTTCTTACCTCCTCAAAAAAAAAAAAAAATGAGAATAATTTATTCATGAGATTCATATTCATATGAAACTTATCATTTAAGAATTCCATATTCTTAAGAAATCTAGGTTATATCACCAACTCAGTCATACATTTTCTGTGAATTTGTGGTCAAATCATTTAGAAAACTATTCACCTCATCTCCTTCCAGTCATTCAAAAGTTAGTTAGGCAGCTAAGCAACTTGCCTTTGGCTCTGCCTTTAGTCACTTCAGAGGCACATCCATGCCTCCAGGGTGTGATTCATCCCATCCTAATGCAGAAGCAGAGCATTAAGTTGAACACTCTTAATTTTGCTTCCCTTGCTAACTGCAGTCAGGAGACTATATATGCATTGTTTTTTTTACAAATATTTTTTAATTGTCTTAGTCAATGGAGAGAGCTAGGCACCCCTAGAGATAAGTACATTTCACCTACCAGACATCTGGTTTAGGAGACACACTCAGGACATGCCTCTCTATTGACTGTCGAGGTTGTATTAAAGCATCTCAATCTGGCAACATGTACACAGCTACTGTTGGTGAAATGAATCTCCCACTCAGTTCCTTCACTAACAGAGAATCTCATGTTCTTCCATCCCATTCACAGCAGATATGATTGCTTTCACTCACCTTCTCATTCACTGATAGTTCCATGAAATAGAAATATACTCTGGAATGAAAGATATTTAGAGGTTTCAGTATTATGTGTTTTCTCACTTATGATGTCTCACTTAATGAAACCTGTTCTTTCTCCACACAGAGTTCTCATTAGCCACATTGATTACCTCCTAACCACAGAGACCTACATTTTGAAGGAATCTCTGGTGGTTTGGAGTTTTATTTGTTTTGGTGGGGTTTTCAAGAGAAAATAAATAAATAAATAAACAACAGTTTTGGTTCAGAGACTCAGCCTCACTTGAAAGTGATACAAAACAACTTATTGGAGTTTTGAGCCACTGCTGCTCTGTTTCATTTTGATGGACCCATCAGCTGTACCACTATGCACACCCACCAAACCCTCTAGTCTGATCTTTTGCTTGTCATTGTATCATATTTTTCTCCATCCTCCATCCTGATTCCATGTCAGGAAATATCCTGAATATAAAGTAGAAGGTTTATTGTACTAGAATATGAAAAAAATCCTCCTCTCATTCTGACCACTTCTCTGGCCAAGCATGGGATGCAGTGAGCTAATATAAAAGCTCATGGTCATCATAAGACCCATTTCCTTAGGTAACAAATAATCTATTGTGGTTTAAAAAGTTATTGAGGAGCATCTTAGTGACATTTACAGTCTGTGTGGACAATTAACCCATGGAAAATGTGAAGGAGTTTGACTCAGCCAAAATTATCTGACTATCATTTGAAGTTACATTGAACCACCTTGCTCTTCCATTAGTCTCAAATTGGACTGGCAGCTTCTGCAGATCATGTGACAAATAATGACTTGTTATGCCATAGTAACTGGACTTTCCCTGTGAACAACGAACATTTATATAAATGATGCTGGATTCTGAAAGTATTTAGTATGTGTATCCATCTCTCTGTTTAAGGTCCTTTCCTAATAACCCATCTCTACCATATCTTGGTTGGTGATGTATGTTCATCCCCACAACATTCCTGGGAAGCAGAGCCAAATGTTTTCCTATTTCGTACATACAGCATAATCAAGATATAGTGAAACTAACTGCTTATTCAGTCTGACAAAACACAGACAGACATTTTCGGAATAAAAGTCAACAATTTCCCTTCTTACTGTGTGGGGAGAAAAATCTGAGGTTATGGATTTGTTCAGTAGTCTGCAGAAGCCAAAACCGCTCCATTTAACAAATGCAACAGCAAATTTAACTCTGTTTGTGTCCTGCTGCATTGGTAGGTAACACTGAATTTAGCCTCAGTGAGTTTTCAAGGGCATAAATGAGAATTGATGCCTTGGTCCACATGGGTAGTTTCAGATAAAGACTAGTGTATTATTTCAAAATTTGCACTGTAGTAGAGGGGTGTCTTCTTTGAAATAATCCAGTTTATTTTAAAATCACAAACAAAAAATTTTAAAATTAATATATCTTCTTGCAACAAACTTATTATATTGTACATTTTCTTTACTCCTTTAAAAAAATATAATAATTGAAGTATCTCTTTTATTTGCTTTTATTTTGTAAAATTGCAGCTCTGCTAATAGAAAATGTTTTATACAGGTAATTTGTACTCGGTCTGAAGAGTACAACAGCAAACAGGCTTTATGCAGTGCCACAAGTGAGGGGCCTATACTGCGAAATCCTGGGAACAACGATAAATCAAGGACCCCAAGGCTCCCATCCTCAGCTGAAGTTGAATTTTGCCTATCACTGACTCAGTATGAATCTGGGTCCATGGATAAAATGGCCAATTACAGTTTCCGAAATACTTTGGAAGGTAACATGTTTTATTCTATTATGCCATTTCCATCTGTAAACTGATTCTCTCTGGGGTTAGAGTCCTTAAACTCTGGGCAGTCTGAGCTGATTCCATGAAGCACCAGTGAAAAAAGGTGAAAGAAAAAAACCAACCAACCAAACAAACAAATACAAAGCTATGCTTTCTCCTGGAATAGCACCAGACAGAAAGAACCACTTTAAAGTTATTTCATAAGAAAATAGAAATTATAGACTAGATCAGACCCTAAATCCATCTGTCAGGAGATACTGTCTCCTGCTATAGTCAGCACCAGGCACAGCAAAGAAATGTAGCACTGCATAAGAGATCGTCTAATTAACTACTTACACATGATCATAACCATGTCCATGCGGGTTACAAATTTGCCCTGGAATCCACTGCCTCCCAGAGGCCAGGCTGGACAACAAGCGTCAAAGACGATGCTTCTGGTTGGCATGTTATGCCACTGTGAACTCCATAGTAGACTTCTTCCCAGACTAAGAATTAAGGGTTAAATTATACCTCAGAAATGACCCTTAGTATCATTTCCACAAGAATTTAGTTATTTAACTATCTAATTATCCAACCTCTTTTGAATGTTCTTAGTTTGCTAGTAAACAAGAGTTCTTTGCTATAAGGAATAGTTATTCTCAATTATCTGTCTACCCAATCTCTGTTGAATCTTGCTAAACTGATAATAAACAAGGATAGCACATTATAATTATCAATAAATATTTCTACAGTATCATATTTCAGCTGAATAAAATATGATCTACATTTGGTGTCCCATAGATTTTTGTTTGCAAGGAACGGTGTAGGGGCCAAAACAATGCAATACAAGAGTCAGAGTGAGGATAAGAAACAAAGCTTTTAATATGTTCAGTATTACACTTAATGCAGTGTGGAATGCTCTAAAGCTATCTTGGGGGGAAAAAAAAAAAAAAAAAAAGTGAACCAGTTTCTGCTCTAAAACCAGTCAAAAATGTGGAATTTGTCTGCTGTAACCAACAGAGAATACAAATATTAATTGACTCCAGCTCTGGACATAGCTGTGCTTTCTACCTTTGAAAACAGAAACTGCATGAATTATGAGAAAGAAAAAAGTGACATAGCAGAGTAGAGGTTTGCTTGCATTTTTCTCCATGAAGTGTGTGAATAGATGCAAAGGGTGGAATAAGAGGAGTAGAAAAAAGGCAATTGAAGTAAACAAGTCATGAAATAATGAGGGTCTACCATCATGCTGCTAGTATTGTAAACAAAAACAAAGGCACAGTCTATGGAAATTATGTAGAGTTACATATGGATTTACTGAGAAGCAGAGTCAAAATGGACTGCTTACTTACAAAGCCTAAATTTCAGTATCACGACGGCTCATTAAATAACAATAATTCAGTGAGTACTTGCAGAAAAAGGGCAAAACCTGCTTTTTGTAAATGTTAAGTCTAAACTGGCAACTGAACAGAATCATAGATCGGGTACACCCCTTTGATATGAATGGATACATTTTCTTATTGAACATTACAGTAGCTATTTGAAAAAAGGCAACAAATAGATGTTCAACAGAATTGCACAATTATCAGGAATGCAACTACAGTTCTTAAAGGGCCTGGAAGAAGTTATTTAACTCTAGAATCAGAATCAGGATCCATCCTATGTAATTCTAAAAGGGAAAAAAAAGAGACTGAGCAGCTTCTTTTCTCCTGGCAGTGAAGGTGGACCTTTTCAAGTCCTAGGATCCATGTGGAGGGAGCCTGGGAAGCTCTAGCACACTGAGAAAAATCTCAGTATGTTAAGACTGAAGCCATGAATGTCCCCTACTTAGAAGGGAAAACCAAAAAAACCCATGAAACCAAAACCACAAAACAACCTAACATTAGACCCTTTCTATTCTATGTGAAATCCTATGAAGAAAGTGATCATGTTTGCTCATATTCCAACTCCCAGTGCAATTACCAGATCCTATATTATTGTCTAACTTTTATAGCCTAGCTAGATGAGAACAGTGCTCAAGAGCTGATATGGAAGACTTTAAATGTCAACAGAGTGACATTACCCTTCTTTCCATAAGAATATTTCATTAGAGTCAGAGATCAATGAAGTGAAACTGTGTCCACAGCGTTCCATGATAAGGGACATTTTTGGTGGTGAGTCTGCCTGAATGCAAGCCAGATGTGGCTCAGTTGGCATTTATCTATATTACTATGGAGATGGAGCTTATTCCATCAGACAGTATTCTTCTGAGACAGCTTTACA
Organism: Tyto alba; assembly: GCF_018691265.1. Taxonomy (NCBI): domain Eukaryota; kingdom Metazoa; phylum Chordata; class Aves; order Strigiformes; family Tytonidae; genus Tyto; species Tyto alba. The sequence goes on from NW_024881282.1 coordinate 9,832,644, forward strand.
TATCTTTTTTTTTGTTTAAGGATATTTTATTTTTTAATCTATATTATTTTAACACTTAACTTTACACCAGAAGACTACAAACATTTCTTTCAACTAACTTATTTAGCTAACCAGATAGTGAACTGCAATGTGAAGCCAAGAATACATGGCTAATGTTGAAAAAGATGGTGGAAATTTTTTAAATAAGTTTTACTGCCAAAACAACCCATATTTTGTTCCCTCCTTTCTTACAAATGGCCTGCTTAGTTTTTTGTTGTGTACAGCTGCCAAGCTTAAATTGCCAGCTTGCATTTATTGTGCCAGTGCCCACTTCTATGTGATGGCATTCTTACAAACCTGATAGCACTCTATAGTTCCTAACATTTACTTCTTTTTCTAAGCCAAAAGCTTCTCAATCTTTCTTTACTTGTTTACACAAGTTTGTGCTAATACACCTAAGGTCAAATTCTAATCTCTTTTAGATCCAAAGTAAATCCAAAGTAAGTCCATTGACTTTACTGGAGTTACACTAAGTTTACAAAGGTGACCAGAACAAAGCCACTGACTGTAATTGAATGGCTCCTGATTTACACCTCTGTAAGACTTACTCCATAGTTTTAGTTCTGTAATGGAAAACACCTGTGATCACTTAGAATAACTGATCATATAGAAGAACACCTTCTGGGCAAAATTTTATGCTTTTGTGTGTTTGAGTGCACTGGAACAAAGATAACACCTTTTTACCCTTTGAAGGGGTAGGTATCAGCATCATTATGACCAGATGCCAACAACGCAGGCTGAATCTGTGTTTGACTAATAGAATATGCTGCTATAGAGACTGAAGTGTAACCACAACAGCCATAAACCGCAAAGATCAGTATTCAATAAAAAAACACCCTGCTGAGTCTGAGCACATGGGGTTGCCCTCTCACTCTGGGACAGGCTGATTTCTGCTTTGAAAAGCAACAGGTTTACACATTGCCATTTGAAGTGGAAGTAATTATTTTAAATAGGATTTGTTGAATCGTAGCCCTAACTAGGGAACACTGTTGACTTCACTGGGCACTTCATGGACACAAGAGGAGAACAGAAAAATCAGTTGAGTTTATAAAGATCAGGTAAGATCAGAAACAGATTAGCTGACTGCAAATTATATAGTTGGGTTTATTCTTTGTGAAGTTCAGTTTTGGTGTAACACTTTGAATGTTACCTTCTAAGAATAAGAGATGAGTGAAAAACTTAGAATTTCTTTAAGAGCAAATTCCACATTTGAAATTATTCAAGTCATGGCAACTTCAACTGAAAATTGGTGCCTTCTAAGTATTGCACAAAGTGACAAAATAACATTTTTTAAAAAAAAATTCTAAAACTCTACATCATTTTCATTATTCATGAATTAACTCATGACACATGGTATCAAGTCAAGCCATGTCATAGCATTCCACTGTCTGTCACAATTATGTATCATTACTCCTGTTCTGTCAGGAAATGTTGGAATAAAACATCAAACAAGACGTAATTTCATTTTAATTGGAAATTTTCCTTTTTTCTGAAATATGGGATTTTAATCTGGGAAATTTTTTCAGTATTTTCACAGTGATCCATACAGTTAATGAAAAATGGTTTCTCAAAATGAGGTTTGCCAACAGAAAACTTCTAATTAAAAAAGTTTTTGCCTGCAGCAGACATTCTTCACCCAGCTCAAACCTCAACCTCTGGGTAAATTTATGCTGCACATTGAGAAAGTGCTGCCAAGTTGCAGAGGGTCATTACTAAAATTTAGAAAGACTATTCAGCCCAGACCATGGTGAAGCTCTACAAAATTCATTTTAAGAAAATAAACTAGATGGTGACATGGTCTAATTTAGATAATCACAGACTTTCATTTACTACAGCCCCCTAGGCCAAAATCTGCAGATCTTGCAGCTACCTCACTCTACAGAGGTTACAATAATAACATTCTTGAGAAAATATGTAAAATGTAATCCTGAAAAACTTCCTGTGAGATTGTCAATGGCAGAAAATCTCCACAAACATAAACCAAAATAACATCACTAACTTCAGAGACCAGCAAGGATATGGCCTTAAAATTCTTCTATCTATACATAAGGAAAACCTTATGGATTTAATAGATGGACCACTTAGTGGAGAAGGAATTGGCTGAATTCAAACATTCAAAGAGTTGTGGTCAACAGCTTGATATCTGAGTGGAGAGCAGTGACAAGTGGTGTTCTTTAGGGGTCAGTGTTGAGACCGGCGCTGTTTAACATCTTTTCTCCACTTTGCAGACCTGATAAACTGCAATGATATTAGGAAAACATTGAGGATGATCAGAACAAGAATATTGTTCACAGCCCTTTTTACTGGATTATTAAATTGTAAAGATATTTTAATGTCTCCACTATGCTTCCTCATTCTACAGCTTATAGAAATTGTGAGAACAAGACATCTTCAGGAACCAAATCAAAGAGAGAGAACAGAGAGGTTCTGCAGCATGGGTTAAATAGTACAACTAACATCAGGTTAAGAAATAGATTAGGAGGACAATGTATGTTTCTGGTTTTATTCTCCTGGGAAATCCCAGAGAAAGATCAGATGGTTGAGTTGACTTTTATTAAGAGTCCTTACAAGTAGAAAGGAAGCTTGGCTGTCAGGTTGCTGAGAAGGTCTACCAACATCAGAGCTGATGTCTGAACAGGCTACAAAAATAAAAAGTAATAGAGACTCATCTTCCAGTATTTCTTATTTGGGGCTTGGATTGTGTGACCTCTTCTCAAAGTCCGTATTTTAAGTGCCCTCCAAAACAACAGCAATCCACAGACTTCCATCCTGCAAGTCTGACTGTGGAAAATTATTGGTTATTTGCCAAATCCTTTTGTAAAGATTATACCTTGTATTGTGTTGGCTCCTGTCAATAAAAGGACGTGTTCTGTAGAGACAAAAAATATTAAATGACTGAGTATATGGTGAGATACAATAGCCTATTTTATCTTAGGAACCTATAAGTATAGAGATCAAAAATGAAAATAAAGTGAATAAATTTTCTCAACATGAATAAATGTACACACATAAATGTCTGCAGATATTATGTTGCCTTTTAACAGCCAGACACAATGGACAAAGTAATTTAAAAATATAAAGCAATTAAGCAGTACATTTGCTGACATGCTGCATTAGCTACATGGCAGGAGTTTTAATTTAGCTTATTCTAATTTCATCTTTGCTATGCCTTTTGAAATATATTAGCACTCTTTTACGTGTTTTCCTAAGCCCTTGTGTAAAAAGCAGAACATAAATGAAGTGAAGGTAGGTACTTTGATCTTCAGTCTTAATGGAAAAAGAATTATATGCATTGTCATATCAGCAAATGATTTCCTCTTGAATATACAGGCTTTGCTGATCCACAGACTGCAATATCAAATGTATCTCAAAGCGGTTTGCATAACGCACTTCACATCTACATGAATGGCTCCATGTCCCAAGTACAAGGCTCTGCAAATGATCCTATCTTCGTACTGCACCATGCATTTGTTGACAGGTGAGTTTAATTCTTCTTAGTAAACCTGATTTATTTTCTGTTTTTATACTGTGCTTTTCACCTACATTTCAAAACTGCAAATATTTTACATACGTTAACATGCACAGCATTTTCAGACATGTAGAATTGAGCTCTGCTATTATTTGAGAGCAAGTGTCTTTTCTAACCTGCCTGTATGTTCACTGGATTAAATATAATTTGACAAGTTGACAAATGCATTCAGCTTTTATTACCAAAGTAAAAATAGTTCTTCAATGATGTCATAGTGATTAATATATATGGATGTGTATGTCAGGAAGTTTGGACCAAAAGTGCGTGACTCATTTTAACACGACTATAATCAGTTGGAGCAATTCCTTTACATTCTAAATGTCAGTGCTGTTTTAATTTCTATTCCATAAGGAAAATCCAAGCTTGCTATTCATAAATAAAGACGAAAAAAATCTGTATTTCAGTGTGACAAACAAAATTATGACTGTCTCTTGGTGAAAGAGAAGAGTACAGCTGTGCAGAATGAAAGGAAAGCAAACAGAAAGATATCATGTTTATTAATAAGAAAGTGTAGGGGACTACATTTTTGCCAGAAAAGAGTGAAATTGATACATTAAAGACAGGATTCCAAGTTTTAATGGTGACCTTAAAAATTTCTGTGTCACTATAATACACGTGAATGGCTACAATTTACTGTGGACTGTATTACACCAAACTGTGATGACTGAAGAGCAGTAAAAAAGAAAGTTAGCTAAGCAAAAGTCTGTAAAAGCCACAAAAACAACACTTGTCCTGGAACAGTTTATATTTTCTTACCAGTCATGCTTACTTTCCCACCATGCAATGACTGTGACTTGGTTACTACAATGCTTAGAATAAAAAATCTATTACTCTGTACAAACTTTTGGGACTATTTCATAAATCTGTGTGCTCAGAAACCTATTGACTGAGACCCTGCTTGCATGCAGCAAGGCATTTATTCAGATGAAAACCGAAATGGTTTCTTTATTTGGGTCACTGAGGTATGCAGCACAGGAGGGATGCAGATTATATCTTGCAGACATCATCTGGCAGTGACGTTCTTTATTTTCAGTCAGTTGACATCAAAAGTCTTATATAAAAGTTTATCTTATTTAATGAAAAAGCTAGTAGATGTAAAAACTCAAATTTGAAGAGGAGCTTTTTCTCTTCAGTTTATATATTTAATGAGCCTAATGGTTGTATACTTCATACCCATCCAGAAACAGGACATCAAGTCTGAGCAGGTCACCCAGGCACCAATGGAATGATTCCTTCAAAGGGTGACCCACCTGTCTTCTGCTCCTAATACTGTAGGGTATAATTAGCCTTCTGGAGGTGTCAGTTTTGAAACTCTTTTCTGTGAAAAACTTTTCCTGAGAACATTTTAAAAGTTGTGATTTTACATATCCACCCATTGACTGCTTGACAGGATGGATGCACAAGGGTTTCAGGTGCAGTTACAAATTTCAAGTTTGGTGCCTGGAAATTAACTTTCCAACATCTAGGCTATTAGAAAATGGATCAACTGAATATTCAAAGAAAAAGAACACAGAAGAGAAAGCATTATGCTCCACATTATCAAAAGAATTGTTTTCCTTTCTTGAAAGTGTTTTCATTCACATGTGTATAAGATCTACGCATCTCAGCTCCCACTCATTGCAGGGCTTAAGTAGCACCTTGGTTTTCATGCTGGCCCCTCTCACAGAGGAGTTTCAGTCATAGTCATTATAAGCCCATGGAAATACTTTTCATAATTGCAGTTGTTATCCATTTTAGAAGGCAAAATTATTTGCAAAAGACAATGTCATTAAATCCTACTAGTGTTGAGGAAATAAATCACTGCACAGGCACTGTGGGGGCAATGCAGATATCCATGATACAACCTCATCCCATCTGTGGCAGAAAGAATTTTACCAGTGCTCTGCAGCTGCTGTGTATATGGGCTTCAGTACACATGGATGTAGAAACTGATGATAATGCTGCCTTCTGTATAAGTGACAGAAATACATTAGCATGATTAGGGTTACTTAGCAGCCTTATCCATGACAGATTAATCATGCTTTTAGTTATAATTAATAAGTAGGTGACTGATAGGTACGTACAGTACATTTTAAAAAACCTTGTTCCTCTCCTACATAGACTTTAAATCTGAAGGGCTATGAAGAAGTTCTTTTCTGAGAGGCAAGCAAGAATACAAAGAATAGTGGAAACAGGAGAATCAGTCTCCACAACAGCAGAAGAATTTTTTTTGGTCTTTATCAACTTTTTTAATTTGGGCAGAACACTTTCGTGCTGATGGCTTTCATTACATTGGGCCAATGGGCTTTTAACTAACTTATTAACTAAATCTTCTGCCAAGGGAAGCATCTCTTCCAGGCCTTGTAGGGACATGAAGAGTTATATGATGGGGTGTGTAAAAAGGCTGGACATCATCAACCACAGGTCTTCTGGGTTTTGCAAATGCAGAGAGCAGCTCTGTGTCAGGAAATCAAGAATGGTTCAGCATTCTGAGCATCTGTGTAGGACCCAAAAGAGGGATTCCTCACTCCACTGTAAATTCCTTGGGTGAAACTGAGCATGCAGTTTGCTGTCCCAAACTCACATCTCCTGGGGATGTGTTTCCTTCCTATCAATTTCAACAAGACTTTTGAGGAGTTGTTGATCTGAGCTTCAGCTAACCCATCTGTAAAGTGGGTGATATTAGATGCCTACGCAACAGGGACACTGTCAGTGTAAGTGCATTAATGACTGTGAAATGCTCAGTTACGACCATAATAGGAGTGATAGAATTAAGGCAATAGATCATTGGAACTGATTTTACATAGAAACATATGGTACAGAGGAGGATAAACAAGTGTATACGGAGTCTGCTGACAGGTGTGAGCCAAATGTTAGGAGCTGCTTTCCAAACTGAGCAACAGTCAGTCTCCCATCTGCTACCCCCCAGCCTTTCCCACCAGGCCTGATGCACAAAATGAGGGAAGGATGGACAGAGCAGAGGTGAGATTGAGATCTCTCAGTTGAAAATAAATTTCCTTACAAACTCTTCCCTTTTATTAATGTCATTCTCTTTCAGCAGTACAGAATTATGAAGGTACACAGGCAACAGCTTTCTTAGCAATGATAAATCAGGCTCCTTGCCTTCTTATGTGCTAGCTAAAGACCTAGGCATCAAACCTCAATGCTTGATAAAAGCAAGTGACTACCCTGAAAATTAATAATTGCTAATTGAATGGCTTAAAAAAAGATGCAACAAAATATACATTCAGCAAAAATGAGAGCTTTTTTAGCTCTCTGAAGCATTTCTCTTAATTGCAAATCTCTTTGCTATTCAGATATGCTCTACAGTCAGCACAAGGGAATGACAAGGGAGGAGTCAACCCACTCAAGCTGGAAGGAGCAGCTGCACAAGCAGTAAAAGCAAGGGCCCACAGTCCCACTTGAGCTCACTAGGGTGTTTTCTGTTCTCTGAAAAGAAACTCTTTCCTCTGTTCCAACTCTTTCAGAGCCTTCATCCCTATAGCCACATAGTATCTTCAAGTTTTCCCTGCACTTCTGTCCTTTGAATGTTTCTTCCATCTTTCTTCTCATTTGTTCTGCACCTCTTCTCTTCTTGACTTCCACATCCCATAAGTTCCCCTTGCAAACTGTAAGAAAAACTAAATAGCAATGTCTAAAATATATTGCCATTAAAGATCTCCATACTACTTTATACCTGTACAGCAACTAATGCAATAAGGCCCTGGTTCTCACCTCGTTTCTAAGTTCTGCAGTAATGGACAGGGTTTATTACAATAATGTGGATGACTTTCAAATGCCCTGATTTTAGCACAAGCAATTTAGAAATGATTTTCTAGAGACACACAATAGGCTGTAGGATTTCAGTCTCTCACATCTCTAAAATCTAGTCTCATTAGATTATTTGCACAGCTAGACTCAGATTGTCAGTTCTAGTGATACCAGGATTACAGGACTTTTCCTCCAGCTTTCATGAGTAATGGCACAGCTCAGAATAATGCTGCAACCATCATTGCATTAACCTAGTGCTATGCCCAGGTGTTCCTCTGTTCATACCCTTCTATCATTTCTTGTCTCTCTATCACATCAGATGATCTGCTGGTCTCTATTTTCAAGGCCCTTGACTCCTCATCACCAAATCATTCCTTATTCATTGTTAAGGAATTCACTCACCCCTCCAATAAGTTTGTTGTATCAATATCATACATCTGTTTGGCATTCGGACAAGTCCCTCCATATTCCTCCTGGCTGGGCATTGTTAACCCACACATCCACAGATTCAGTCACTGTTCTTCCCTTCAACATGACACAGAAAAGCTCAGACATTAGTAAGCTGAAGCCTTCACTTAGTGGGTGGACTGTTCCAGTCCCACTGCATGGTTGCCTAGTCCTCCTCCCATCTGTTTGTATGTATCTGTTGTCCCTTGTCCTATGTGTATATTACAAGCTCTGTCATAAAGGGACTGTCTAATTGTGCTGGTCTGTGCAATGCCTGGCATATTCTTAGCCTCTGACTATGGCTCTCAGGTATCAAAGCAACATGAGCTACAGAAGATAGCAGTTGCTTAATTTACAATTATATGAAATGACAATGACAAGAGACAGCTGGACATCCCTATGCTGATCTTGGTGCTTCAGTTACTCTTTTGTTTGTTATCAATCACAGGGGACTAAATTCTTGCATCAAAGAGAAAAAAGCCTTCAGGGGTGGGAGTGTGTGCATGTGTATTTGTGTGTGTATACATGCAGTCTGGTGAAAGGAATCCAAGTCAAGCATAAGGTCACATAGGCAATGGAGACACTCATTTACAGCCCCTTACATACATGCACACTTCCAAGCAGGGGCAGAAGAAACTCTTCTACACATCAGCTTCATAGCCTGATGAAAATGCCACAAATTCTGCCTAATCAAGGCAAATGTCTCTATGCCGTTCAGCAACATCAGCTGCCATAGACTCCTCTGCAGGATGCTAAAATAACCTCTTCTGCTTCAGTGGCTGGAGCTGAGAGCTTTAGGAAATGCCAGACTCTGGTTTATCTAAGGATCTAATAATAAAACACTCCTTATCACATTTCTTATCAGTGAAGTGTTGAAATGAAAAGCATATATGGAGCAACATGTTCAAAAATATATTAGAACCCAAAATCTACACATCCTGATTTGCATGCCAGCAACATCCCATTCCCTAAACCAACTTTATGGACACTTTCAGTACCCATGGACTTAATATACTCACCATCACATTAGCCTCTTCTTCCACTCAAAAAAAAATATATATATTTAGCATTATATCAAAAGTGATTTTGTTGGAAAATAACAAGAGGAAATTTGATTTTCACTCCCAGGAGATGTCAAAATAAAAGCTTCTTATTTTTTCTCTGTTTTTGAAACAGAACATTTTCATTTTCTCTTAAATGTCATCTCAGGTTTTTAAACCAAAAAATGGCACAAGAAAAACCAAGTTGTTCTCCTGTTTTGAAATGTTGACAGGAAACAAGAACTTTTTTTTTTTTTTAGCAGTTAAAAACTATTTGCTTCAAGAATTTGGAACATTTGGAGTGAAAGCATTCATAAAGAATCATTAGAAATTCTTGTAAGGCAACACTAGGTTTCCAGACTTGTTTAATACATGAAATAAGAATCATTCCTTACCCTGAACTGTCTCCAGTTGGAGACAACACAGACAAAACATGAAGCCAAGGAATTATTTTCCCCATTTGATACATGGAAATATAGAGACAGCAAAACAAGTGACTTAAGCACAGCTGAGATGGAGATTGTAATACAGTGATATATCAGCTAATGACAAAGCAGTGTAAAAATGGAGAAATCACTGCATAGACACTAAGCACATGATTAATTTTCTTCCTTGATATGTGCACATCAAGACTGTTATTACTTTATGAGGTATGTTTGCAAAAAATGATGACACAGCCTAAAAGTCATATTTTTCTGGAGCTGAATGAACTATGGTTTGGAGCCACATGAAATCTGTTAGACAAAGGCAGGTCAAGAGGCTGCCATTAGCAATATACCTCCTCCCATAGTAACAGTAAACCCACAGCGCTTCTGCATCATGACAGCTCAGGATCTTACAGACCGTGCCCAGCACTGTATCCTTCCTAAGTGCCTGGGTAAAGGCAGTGGATGAGGTGAAGTCATGTCCATAATTATCTCTGGCATGAAGGTGAAACATGGTTAAAGTCCTTCCACTCAGTGAAACCATGAACACTGCTGAGCTACTGCTATGCCCAGGGGTAAGCAAGTACAGCTTTCATGAATGAAGCCTCTGGGATCTGCTCCCAACCTAGGGATGTTTTGCACCATTTCAGAACAGAGCTGAGATGATGGTGTGTAGCTGGACAGCCCCTAATGCTCCCAAATACTACTTTACCTCCTAAAAGCTTTTTCATTTTGCTAATATATCTTTTGATATCTATCAGCTGAGTGAAATCTTGTGGAAGTTGGTGGGTGTTACAGTCATTTCTTACTTGGGATACATGTCCATAACCTTTAGGTTGCTTTTTGGAATTAAACATCGGGATTATAAAATGTTACTGCAGAAAAATAAAGAACTGTGTTCATGGTGTGGCAGAGATTCGAGTGGTGGGACAATATTGGTGGGGGTTGTATGGTTTAAGTGGGACTGTATGTATATGCTGAATGCATGCAAGATGGATAAAGAGGGGAAAAAGCCCACTTCAGAAGCAGACAGGGAAAGCAGCAGGAAGCAAGGGACAAGTGGAGAAGCACTTAGATGTGATCATTGTGGAGTAGTAGCACGATATCCAAAGAAGCCCCCATAAACCATTTTAACTGTAGAGCTATGAATAGTGAGGAGCAATATGTAGGAGGTTACCTTGGATGCAGATATCTCCTTTAGAGCCCCGCTTATGGTTAGTAAGACTATAGTCAAAGAGTTACTGACTAGCGACCAGCTCAGATGCAAACATGTCTGCTGAGGCACCTTTTTGTCTTTTGATTGAATGAGTCCACTCAAAATACTTCTTTTTATCTCTGCACAACATCTAGCACAGAGGGTTTGTTTAAACTCAAGTTCAGAAATTACTATAATACTACTGCCCACAGCACATGTAATGCCTAAGATATGTGATCCATTACTTGTGTATGTAATAATCCTTAGCCTGGGAAAGTTATCTCCCCACCTCCAAAGCTCTTGGGGGAATTAATTATGTTTTTACAATGCATCTTGGTGGCAGTTGCCTTTTCTCCCTCCATTGTGTGCGTTACAGGGCTCCTACTGGGAAGAAAGCCCTGATGATCATGCATAGCTACATCCCACCAGCAGGCTCTGAGGCACAGCAGCAAGGTAGCCCAACTCTGACCCTTCTCTGATGCCTAACAAAATCACATCATGACCAGCAGCTCCTGGGCTGGAAGCCACCCTGTCACAGAAAACAGCTCTGTTTTACCAGGGGCATCAGAGGAAGAAAACTGCTCTCCAGCAGAGCATTTCATTTGTGAGTGGGCCAGGAATGGCTTTGGTCACAAACTTTATTGGCACACACAAACTCCTACAAGTATGAGATACAGAGCAGATCAGTACTGATGGGGTGGGAAAATTAAGCATGAAAATTTTTAGAAATTAAAACAGGGAAGTATTTGTCTTGATTTTGTTTCCCCTTGGGGGTGTCCAAAAATGTGCAGGACACACACCCCCTTTGTTAACACAAGCCCTCAGTTGGCACTGAACCAGAGCTGCTAACCTTCCCCTCTTAACCTCTCAGGCTTAGTATCATGTTAACCAGAGCTACTCAGCTTGTTTGATGGGGCTGACTCACCCAAAGTGGGCTCAGTATGTGGGTAGAGTGAGTTCACATCTACTGCAAAATACCACATAAATATATCCATGGAAAACAGAGTGTAAGTGGGAAGGTTGGGGTGTTGCTGAGAAACACAACTCCCCAGTATCTCCTTTGATATCACTGTGCCTAGGGCTGAACAGAAAACCTTACACCAAGATTCTGGAGTTGGACTCTAACATCTATTTCAGTAAGCCTGGGCAGTTCCTGCTATTGCAGTTGCAGACCACCCAAAGGGGTGTAGGAATAGCCTTGGAGGGTCACACCATAGGTCCGTCTAACCTGTACCATGGCTAGAGGGGTGGCCAGAAGCAAAAGTGAAGGAATATAGGTTTAAAGCAACCCTCCTCCAGAAGACCTCCCTGCTTTGTTTGTTGGACAGACAGGGGTTGAGTCAACATAGTACACTTGAGGTTGCATCTGCGTCTAATGTAACCAACACTCTTAAATAGGTCCTCTGACAATCCACAGATAAACCATACAGAATCAGAGACAGAGAGAAATAAGGACAAGGAACGGGCTCTGGAGGTAAATGTTCTTTTTATTGATTAAGCATACATAAAGCCTATAGTGCTGCTGATCCACCCTGCCTCAGGGGAATGGCAAGAGAAAGGTTAAACAGACATCTTCTGGATTATATGTGAAATACAGTAGTTGGCATTCTCACTGCTACGTCATTATTCAGGCTAGATGTTTGTAATGACCCATTCTGCTCTTAAAAATCAATAATATCAGAGGTTCAGTTCAAATAGTGCCATTTAAAGTGCATGTTTCATATCAGTCTTACTTCAAGATTTCAGTTCAGCCAACACAGTTAGAGAATGGATGACTTTTTACACTACATATTATGGAAGTGATTAGTGTTTTTTAAAAGGAAAGGTTACTTTGCCCTGAAACTTGGCAAGAGCCACATGGTTAGTCTTCACCTATTCTCTTAACACTGGAGGAGGAGAAAGCTCTCTCTGTGACACAACGATCAAGACAAGCTCTGATACAGACAGCTAGCATAGAGTTGAATTTTCTTCCTGCAGCATTTCTTCAATAATAGCTAATTGTAAAAAATCACAGGAAAACATGGTACTTTTCTCACTCATGTGTAGCTACTTTCTATTCATTAAAAGAAATTATCACTTTAATACCATAGATGTGATTTATATATTACATGCCCTTGTGAACCTCAATAATGACAATCTCTCAGTCTCAAAAGAATTGAATCAAATCACAGAGCAAAGGAGTGGGTTACATAGTCAGTCCAGCTACCTCCACAGCAGTCCATTTTAATCTGCTTGTTATCTTTATCTTCAGGGGAAACTAATTATTAAACTTCTGAGCAGCTGGCATTTCTACTATCTCTTACTTCAAGTGATATTTTTCTGTTAGCTGCAAACCATGGCAAAGATGAAACTGAGAAAGTTAACACAGGGTATGCACTCCAGCAAATATTTGGGTTTGTTTTTTGTTTTTGTTTTTGTTTTCCATACAACTGATGTTTGTATTTCCTTATTTACAAAGCATACAGGACACACCATCCTGTATCACCTATATCTTGGGTTTTGCAGTGTTGGACATCATTGGAGACCTAAATCTGAATGAGAAAAATATTTCTAGCCAAACCTTGACCTGGTCTGACAGCAGGGCATGAAACAACACACATAATGACAACTATTTTAAGTAACAAGAACTTCTCTCCTGCACCTAGGAAGAGTCATTGTTGACTTTCATTGGTGTAAAACAGTGACTGGCTTGACTAAGAAAAGTGACAGAGTTTAGATCAGATACCTGACTGAATCTCAGCCCAGCTAAGCTGCACCTAAACTCTTTCCAGCAGCTGTGCAGAATAAGTTTATACAGGAGTTAGCTTGTTTTGTCAATAACTGGGTTACAAGGAGGCACTACCTAGTCCTACACTAGGTAATACTGGCATTCCTCTGTGCTGATTCCTGCACTATTTTCAACATTAAGCTTCTGCTTTCAGTGTCATGAACAATGTGTCATGCTCAGCTTATCCGTTATCTCCTTGTGCAGTAAGAGTAAAGGTCTTTATGTTGTAATCCATCAGCAATGGATCAAACATAAGATGGGCTCAGCACTTGTTGGTTTATTATACCAAATTTTCTGAGAATGCAGAAAACAAGGATATTTCTGTGAGATTAATTGACTAGGAAAGTGGGTTACAGGGCTGCTCAGCGTATTAGGCTTTGTGATATGGAAGCCATGGCCCAGGCTTAGTGGGGTTGAAGTGCCAAGTAGCTATATGAGTTTCCTGGGAAGAGTTAGGCATTTTGGAATGTGACTCAAGAAAATCAGCACAGAAAACGGGGAATATAAATGTAGGACTTCAGCAGCCTCTCCAAGAGAGGAGCAGCATATGGTCCTACACCACCAGCAATGATCTCTGCTCAGGATCGAATCCTCTGCAGGACTTGGTTGCCTGAGCAGCTTTCTCTCACAACAGAGGCTTGGGAGCTGCTGCCTTTTATATTCTAGAAGATAAACAGTTCGAGTACTACATGATTACTGGAGCAATGACTGGAAGCTATGTAGCTCTCTACACCCAAATAAGCAAGCTAAGCAGCAATGAGACATCCAACTATAACTTTTCCAAACGGCTATGGATACTCACAGTTTTTGACTTAAAGAGTCAACTCTAACTTTGACAGTTTCAGCTGGAAATGCTGAAGACCCTTCTCTTCCCCTAATCCTACAGAGGTGTTGAGGGTATTTTAAAGATAAGGCAGCAAACTACTCTAAATCATATCAGTAGAGGGAATATTAAAAATATCTCATAATCCCATCAGCTGCAGTAACTTTGAAACTTTCAGTGAAGTGGGATATGGGCAAAGAAATTGGCAGTGGTTGTCTCCTAAATAGGATTGGTTATGTGGCACTATACCTTTACTGTCTCCCTCCTCCTTATTTCCTTTATCTGACATTTTCCAAGCATCCAGCTTGTACAGTGCCATAATTGAGAACAAAGGAGATGGAAGGAAGTACAGATGCTTGTAGTGGGATGGTGAAGCAGAGCAGAGCCAAGATCCTCAGGCTCCACATGGCTCCCTGGCTCTAGTGGTACTTTGTAACGGGTGGGAAGGTGTCAGCATGGTGTACATTATTATGCCTCATCCAGAGAATGATCCTTTAGGAGACAGCCTGCAGCCCATATCAATCTGACTGGATAGGTAAGGGTCTTCATGTCATCTGCACATTGTCCCTCAGTGTTGCAGGTGGTCTATTCTACTGTGGTCCACAAAAACAAACAACCTTTTCTTTCAGAAGGTGGAGTAAAAGGAAACAATGAAGTGGGCCAGACCTTTCCTGAAAATGAGTATTCATACGTCAGAGACATACAATCGACCTACATGGGAATATATGCTCCAAGAAAAAAAATAGAAGCACAATATTACATGAAGGAACAGCTCCATTGCATTAAAACATCCTTTTTTTTTTTTTTTTTTTTATGTTTTGTGCTACTCTGTGTTTAAAGTGTTAGAGGTTGACAAATCTAGAAGCCCAAATGTGGTATGGCTACCACAGCTCCATGTTCTTGGGTCCAATCAGTAGTGGGGCCGAGCATGTATTCCAAATAGGCACACATAGACATAGAAGTTACACATATGTATATGCATATATGCATATGTGCTTAACCAGCTACACAGATCAACACAAGAAATATAGCACTCACAAAAATTCCAACAGTACCAACAATGTCATCCTCTTGCCCTCTTTGGCTGACCAGGATGAAAGCCTGTTATGGGAAAATATACATACATATAGATAGCTTATACTAAGACAGTCTGGATTCCCCGGTAACTGACTGTAGACACCCAGTCTACCCATTAACTGACTGGATCCCCCGATCTCCCAGTTGCCTCACCCACAGGCAGACACAGGCATGCACACATGCACAAACAGGTCTCTGGTAGCTGGTCCAGAGACTGGCACAGAAGTAACTTGACAGTGATATTTCAAGGGTTTGTGGAAGAGGCGCTGTGCCCAAGGACACTTGCTGCATGCTGCAGCTTGCAGCTGATGATAGAAGCCTGGATGTTCCCCAGCAGCTGGGACTAGACACAGAGCCAGCCCTGTAACCCAGGGCAGTCCTCAGCAGTGATTCAGCAGCATGGGATGCATAGCCTCAGAGGCCTTGGATGGGTTTCTCAAAATAATTGAGGGCAGCATTTTAATTTTTAATCAGACACTTGCATTATGACTAGTGTAATTTGTTTTCAACTGGCCAGAGAATCCCTGTAGTGTCTTTAGCCAACTTAAAACAAAAAGCAAAAAAAAAGGACACTGCAATATAACCTCATACATTGGCAAACAGTACAGTGCCTTGACTTTACAACCTCAGCATCAGCAGCTCTTCCAGGACTGAAGCACCAATGTTTCTCCCAAATGCTTGAGTTGGGAATTACCCGAGGTGACTTTGTAATACCAGCTGACTAGTGCCAACTTTTAAAGTGATGACTACTGTGTAATCACAGTCCTTGGACTGGCATTTCAGCTTTCCTCAATTTGTTTCCTTTTCCCTTTCTTTCCAAATGCAAATACATGTTGCTTGCCAGATTTCTTCTACAGAATGTCAGATCTCATGATACTGAAATAAATTGTATAAATGAGCTCTAAGCAACAATATTCTGCCTTCCTTCTGCCATAGTCAGACTGATCTAGCCTCAGT
This sequence comes from Tyto alba, assembly GCF_018691265.1. Taxonomy (NCBI): domain Eukaryota; kingdom Metazoa; phylum Chordata; class Aves; order Strigiformes; family Tytonidae; genus Tyto; species Tyto alba. The sequence continues at coordinate 9,848,693 of NW_024881282.1, forward strand.
CTCACAACTGTAGGTGAGGAATGAAAGTCTGTGTCAAATCTGGCACAGCTAGTGACATGGTTTCAGATTTGAATGTGATAAAGTTATTAATGTCTTACAAAGTTGCCATCTAACAGCTGAACCATTAGTACTGTGTGCAGGCTTATCTGAGGCATGGAGAAATGAAGATGAGGCTATTGAGAAACAATGGGCAAAGTTTCACTGTTGCTTTAAGTCATCTTAACCTGACAGATAGGTTAAGAAGAAGAAATGGTCCTGCTCACCAGTTAGTGCAATCTGTAGGTGCTCACCTCTGTTCCTCTTTTGTGCTGGTACTGGCCATCATGGAAAAACATCATTAATCGGGTCCATGAATTTATCTCACCTCTGCTATCCCAGAGCAAATGAAAACAAATGAGATGTTTGGTTTTAAACCAAATCAGTTCCTTAATCCTTGTTACGGCATGGTTGTGCAAACGCTTACAAGGAAAGTGAGGACAAGAAGGTAGGAGGCAAGAGGAAAGCAGGAACCAGAGTGACCACGAACCTTCACTATAAGGTGAATGTAGTCTTCCCACTGGGGACACTTGCAGTGTCCCACATATTCCTGGTTGCATGGCAAAGCAATTCATATAGAGGTACCGAACCCTCTTGTTCCCCCTTTCCTTCCCTCTAGCTGTCCTTAGTTGCAAGGTAAAATACACTGGATTAAACTTCTTGAAAACCTTCCTGAAAGTCCAGTTAGGTTTACATTACGTGGCAGTGTCTCTGCAGTGGTCCAATACAAAGAAATCTTTAATAACAGATATTTAAGGTCTGGTTTCTCCTCCTACACTGCAATTGGTCAAATGTAGATCTGCTCATGACTGTGGAGGTACACTGTTGGGAAATGGCTACCAGGAAAGATACTTTTCAAAATGATAAATAAAATGCCTACTCTTATTGTAGTAGTCAACTTTTTCTAGGTTTTAAGATTTCTTTCCTGTGAGCAGCATCTTTTTTCAGAGTACACAACAGTATCTGGAACAGTATGAAGTTATCCAACCTATATACAGCAGTGCTCTTATCCTCTGCTTGAGATTTCCCACTGGCAACATAAACCCATTTATTTCTTGACTCATCCTTTCATTAGCTATAATCCCATTGCATATATTATTCATAGAATAATATGAATTCAGAAATATATATCGGAAGCCTTTTTTTTTTAATCATCCACAAATCAATCTTATTTTCCCCCCACTCTTTAAACCAAGGGTTTTTTTTCAAATTAATTTTCCACTAAGGCTCATTTCATTGCTCTTTGTATAATCTCATATGTATGGAGCAGAACAAGGAAAATATTCAGGTCCATTTATATGCAATTAAATGGAAGTGATATGTCCATGTCTTTTATAGATGGCTTTAATTTTCTCTGTAAAAGCACCTTATCACACTAAAACTCTTTGCAAAAGCAAAGTTTATTTCCCCTGAATGAAAATTTAAACTACCAAAGCATCAACATACCAGACCGGAGTCTTTAATACTTTTTACCACATACCAGCTCTTTAGACCTATCAGTGCTGGTACACACTAGTATTAAGCTCATTAACAGTTAGAGAGATATGTATACACATATAGAGCAAAAAATTTAAATAAAATTGAGACTTCATGTTTTGCAGTGGTATAATCTGACTCTGAGGGGTATCATAGTCTGGCAGGCACAAAGTGGCCCCAAAGCTGAGGTCCCACTCCATCACAGCACGTCTAGTATGAACTTAGGCAAAGTAGAATGGGGCTTCTAACATTTTCTAAAATTTCTCTAATATGCAGGAGGGATATTCTTTGCCTTTATGACTTTTTGGGAATCCTTCTGACCAGGTAACCTCCTTGAGCTATTTCTACATCAAGCATGTGATGTCTGTTTGAATCAGAGGGTTTAAGTCATAGTTAATATATCGTCTGCCTAGATCAGTTTTTTTCCAATGTTTAAATACAAACACTGAACCTTATTTTAGACTAAATTAAAGCCATTATATAATATTAAACTTCTATTTCTTATCACAGAAATAATCTTTGCACACACTGTTGATGATCATAATCTCGTAGTTTTAAAACCTTCAATATTTACTTTAATAATACACCCACTACAAAATAATTTCTACTTTAGAAGTGTAATAGAGAAACTGAGCCTCTTTGATCTCTAAATGTGAGACAGAGAATCTTTCAAAATTCAAATTATTCTCCTATCTCTTTTGGTTCCTTAGCCTCTTATTTGGGACATACACTTTCGGCACTTTCATTACTTTGAGGGAAGGAAGAAGCCTCCCAGATGGAAACAGTCTTTTCTCTAATCTAGATATAATTATTTTTTAATCTGTTCAAGGCCTTTAAATAAAAACTACCTCTTCCAAGTCACTTTTACTTGACACTGAATAAATACAAAGGACAGTAGGGCTATCAGGAGACTAATCTCCATTTCATTTACTTAATTTCCTTATTTTAGATTTTTATTTATTAGGCCCTGATTGCTCGTGACCCTTCTAGGTAAGAGTTGTGACCCTGAAGAATTTATGGTTTATTCCTGCTAGATCCCAGATTGGGTTCTCCCCATTTCCGTTCCTGAATAAAATTCTTGATGACTTTTGATTAGCTCTTCTCTTCCTTCCTTTATCCTGCCTTGTCTTCCCCACCATGCTCACATCCCATCTGCTTTCTTCAACACTGCCAACATCTCCCAAATGACACCAGTCTAGATGGGATTGCAATGCTAAAAAAGTCTTTGTCTGTGGAAAATATCACTCCAACCTGTACAAATAACTAATTATCTTCTTGCCTTCTTTGTCTACATGCTGAGGAAGAAAGTAACTAACCAGACTGCTGTAGGAGTCAGACAGATTTCTCTTTCACTGAACTTCTGCCCAGTACTTTATTTTGCACAGAAGGAATATGGAGATTGGATATCACAGAGCCCTGATCTTTTTGTTACCTGTAGCCTCATTATGTCAATAAAGGGAGGCCACGTGGAATAAAATTGCCCTTCAGATGTCATTTAGTTCATAGTCCTGTTTTGTTAGGTTGTCAGGGCCAGGGGACGATGCAGAGGTTCATATGAAGAGATCATAATAGCAGTCTTCTGTCAGGATAACCAACTAATCTAGGGAGTTCAGGTCTGCTGCTTTGCCGCAAACATGGGTTTTCTACTGGGAAATTTGTCACTCCAAGAAGAGACCAGCTAATTGAATCAGTATTTTGTTTCTCTGCATGTAGCTTTAACTCTGCAGACCTAAGTAATTCCAAGTTTGCAGCTACTGAGCAAAGCATAGAAAACAAGTATATATTTTCAAGGTACTAAAAGGAAATAACTTCCAACATGTCTGCTTTTAAGGGAAGAAATCTTCTATCAACAGTAAGTGGATCAACATCTGATAATGGAAGCACTGATTTCCCTCTGTCACAGAATCCATATGCCTGTTATCAGATAAAGCAACTGTCTCTGTAGACCAAGGCACATGAAAGAATTATCAGATGATCCATCGTAGCTGGTCAGATGTGTTCTCTTTGCCTAAAAGAAAGGGTAACCCTTCATGAAGGAGAACACATTTGATGCTAGCTGCCTTGAATGTAGACAGACATGGAGCAAGTACCTTATTTGAGGGGAAAAAAAGTATCCTAAAATGTGTAATTCAGTGGCTCTGAAACAAAAGACAGTGAGATTATTTTCTCCAGATAAACTTTTTTTTGGCCCAAATCTTCTCAGTTAAGACAAGTCCCCAAGGACAGGAGCACTGTGTCAATGTCACCACCTGGCTGATACAAAAAGCCATAGGCTACTTCAGGATTTCAATTTTCCTTAAAAATGTATGAAGGGAGTTAACAGACTCAGCTGGGGCATCATAAAATGTAACTCTCTGATATGAAATGCCTTATGGTGCCTAAAAAGAACTATTTGTACCTCACAACAGACATACTGCTTAAATCATACCCTCTCCATGGAATTTTTCCCCAGCTGGATGCAATTGGAAGGTTTCTTTTTCCACCCAGCTGGGAAACCTTTCTTGAAAGGCAAGGTAATGTTGCTTCTTCCATATCTTTTCCTACAAATTATGAGTCAGGCAGGGAAATGGCAGTGCCCCCTTTTAAAAGGAGAAATACAAACAGATGAGGATGTAAAAAATGCTACTGATATATGAAATCTTTCAGTTTTCTCAGGTAAAAGAAGAAAAACATGAATATCCTTATGAAAATACAGAGAATCATACATTATCTTGCCAAGAAAAAAAAGTGTTGTGAGCTCATCTTACTGAACAACATGGAAAGTAGCTTTTAAGTTGAAAGAATAAATGCAACTTTACCCAATTGCTTGATTAACAAGTAGCATATGATCCTAATCTTTTAATGTGTCAAAAAAAAAAAAAAAAAAAAAAAAAGCCAAGGTAAATGCACAGGGCTAGCTACTCTCAAGGGAGTAGTGGAAAGTATGACTTAAAACCTTAATGGATGTTTCTGAGATTTCTACAATGATATACAGATATGTTTGGTGAAACAGATTCAGTAAAGATATGATTTCATGCTGTCTAAAGGAGAGAACTGTTCATAAACAACTCAAATTGTGCAACATATCTTGTGTATCAGCATAACTCATCAGATCAGTAATTAGAGGCATACAATTGTGTCTAAATCTAAAGATCAGCTGCAAGGGCAGACAATTTAATGTTCCTGCTACTGCTAAGAAAAGTTTGATATCTAACGTGAGAATCACACTGCAAATGAAGGATACCAAAAGTACATATGTTCATTTCCATGGAAATGCTTTGCATTTGCATTCTGCTTGAAAGATTACTGGCCTAAGTATTCTTCTTGAAACTGCTTATGAAACACCAACATTTAAGCCATTCGGAGGGGATGCTGTATTTCAGGGTATGTCATATGAAGCTATTTAAGGTGAATGACAACTTCTAACTCTGAACCTTGTGCTCATCAGCCCTCCAGGTTTCAGAATGTGGCAGCTCAGTGTTTTCTAAAAATCAGGTCTCAAGAAGTACCTCAGATTGAGCATTCAAAATCTACAGTATGGATCATCACCAGACTTTGAAAACCTCTTCCAAGTCCTATATCTGCCTTCTTCTTAAAATATTACCATGTTCCCATAACCGAAGTATCTCTCTACATCTAACAGCCCTGTGCTTGCAGAGAAGAGCTATCTCAGCTCCCACCTACAACTGATAGGAAAATAAGTCACTGATAGTCAGGGTGTTGTGCCTAAGACACAAGTAAAAGCTGAGCATGGAAAGGATTGGAGTCCAATGCACCTCCCTACCCCTCCTCTGGCTAAACTGATGCTCTGGTTTCCTTTATATTCTATGCCTTTTTTCATGATTACTGCATTTCTCTATGCTGTTCTCCAAAGATGTAACCTGACTAGAGATTTTCTATTCAAACTTTCTTGTGATAACTGCAGTTGAAGCCTTGATATCATTGTTTAAATTTAACCATCTGAAAGCTTCAGATGAATGTTATTATTCTGACAAGAATTTTTCTAGACAGGGTTGATGATATTAACTGAAGAAGAGATCCACAAATGAAGATTTTAATCAAGATTAATACCTGCATTGTTAAGGGTTGACAAGGTGTATGAACATAGTGATGTTTTCATCTATTAAATCTTTTGATTCTAAAAAAAGAACCAAGGTTTTGGACCTATCTCTGTTTTGATGAGTGTGAGAAGGCTTTAATTTGGTGGGGTAAGCAGAGTGTTTCTCAATATTTCTGCCCAAAGACAAGAGATTTTCTACCAGCAGAATTCCTGGATACTCTGCAAAGATCCTGTTGCTACCGTGCACTTGCATGTAGGGTCTGTGTTTCTGAGATAACTCAAGTCTCTGAACAGCTGGTTATTAATTAGAGTGTGGGGGTAAAGTCTATGTCCTCCAGTCAGTGGCCAGTGTCAGGGAGGTGAAACTGTTGTGTCAAGGTCTCAGTTAAAGTACAATCTACAGGTCTTTTAGACCATTTCCATCCCTCATAACTGATAAATTAATTCAGTGATTCCTCCCTGAGATTGACGCTGATAACCCCCCTTCTAGAAGTATCTTCTGATCGAGCACAGGGTCCTCTTTCTTCATGTATAAGGAACCTGCATCTGCTTCTGCTGCAGCATTTTGCCACTTCCCCTATTCCAGCCTGGCAGATCCAGGTGTCTGTTGACAAGCCATGATCACCATGTAAACAGCAGGGGATCAGGGAAAGGATTTGAGGAGTGAAACAAAGTGAAGAGCTCAGCAGAAAAAGCTCAGACACAAAGAGGAAAATTGAAAATATTTTGGAAGGTTGTTAATTTTGCTTTCCAAACACATCCAGTAGTTGACTTGAAAATGTCAATAGAAACTCTTTCCAACTGCAGCCTTTAAGCTTTCTGCCTCCAAATTAAAGAACAGACAGCTGACAGACTGCTGATGGGAGAAACTTTGGCAGAGAAAAATGGAAGGGAGCAGCTGAGGTCAGAGGTGTGGGTAACAGCTTGTATGGGATTTACACGGCAAGGTTTTGGTAGCGAGGGGGCTGCAGGGATGGCTTCCATCAGAAGGTGCCAGAAGCTGCCCCCATGTCAGATGGAGCCTGTTCCAGCTGGTGGCAAGGCAGACCTGCCACTGGCCAAATCCAAGCCCATCAGCAGCGCTGGTAGCTCCTCTATGATAACTTATTTAAGAAAGGGTAAAAAAAGCTGCAGAACAGCAGCTGGGAGAGAGGATTGAGAATGTGTAAAACAACTATGCAGACACCAAGGTCAGTGAAGAAGCTATAGCTGCAGAGAGACTCTTTCCTGACAGCTGACCTGCTTTATCAAGTTTTTGGACTTATATAGCTTATCCCTTTTTGTCAGATGTTTCCACTCCCTTGATGATATCAAACTCACCATGGTATAACCATACTTTAATTCAGGCATGAAAACCCTTGGTAGAAAAATAAAGGGGAACAGGACCGTGTAACTGGCAACAAGACCATTCATAACAATATGTAAATATTTCTCAGGGTAATGAGGAAGGACTGAGGTCTTTAATCCTTTTCTCTCTAACCCTCACAACCACGTGAATTACTGGGCAGAAATTGAAATCATGTCACAGTGAGACAGTGAACTGCATTTATGGAATTTAAAAACATATTCAGCTTCTTTGAAGTACTGCAGGCATTTGTTTTTTTGTAGGCTTGCACAGGAACTCGGCACTGAACTAGCTAACCCCAAATGCTTTGGAAAGTATTACATGCAGATAAACACAAGTCATTGCATGCCACTCTGTCCCTAGGGTTCACAAAAAAAGCATCAACACTTCTTTTTAATTTTCAAGATGAAAATTTCTGTCAACCTCCACCATTAATTGACATGCTTTTTCTTCTACAGCATTTTTGAGCAATGGTTAAGAAGACACAGGCCCATGCTAGAAGTTTACCCAGCAGCCAATGCACCCATTGGGCACAATCGAGAAAATTACATGGTTCCCTTTATCCCCCTTTACAGAAATGGAGAATTTTTTAAACCTTCAAGAGACCTGGGGTATGACTATGAGTATCTGCAAGAACCAGGTAATGTTACTATTTTGGGTAAATGTCAAATTTGTTGCCTCTAACCTATAATCTGTAAAATGAGAAGATATTTAAAAATCCTTCTATTTCAGATTTTTCCCTGAATATAGTCCCAAACTGTAGCTGGTTGTTTTCACATTTCTTGTCTGATGTAGCATCAATGTGATACCATTAGAAAAGTTCGCAACACAAATCAGTCACTGACATCAATGCTGTCTACACGAGCATATTAAAAGCAGAATTGGATCCAAATGGTCAGCTTGTGATCAGAACTGGGGAGAAAAAGTGCTGGATTTTGAGTCTGCCATTTGCCCAGTTCAGCTTTTACAGTGAAACACAAACGGAAACCGGTGGAATTTTCAGATTTCTGGACATGGTTTAAAGGAGGCCAGATCCAAAGTTCTCTTTCTGGTTTAAAAATGTAATCTGATCCCTTAACTACCCAGAGTAAAATTCACCATGGCACCAAAGGCCAACACTGCTTGCCTTATTGTGATGTATATGAACACAACTTCATAATTCATAATGCTCATTTCATTTAATCACATTAATTTTGCACTGTTTAGTGATGGTTTTGACTTGCATTGCTGTTCAGAGGTAATTTTGTCTTGGGCATCTTGGCCATTCTCAGGCACAGGAAGAACAGATGCCCTTGGGGCTGTAGCTGATGAGGAACCTCAGGTACACCAGGCCTCTTGCTCATAGTAGCAGACCTCATAGTTTCACTTGAGTAGTACCAGTTTCCTTATTGTTCAAGGGAAGGGTTACATTTTGTTAAAGATAAAATGCTGTCTGGAACTGAGGATTGCTGAGATACTTTGGCCTTTATGAAACATGGTCCATTGGAATGATCAGACACATCTCTTACGCTCAGCACTGCCAGAAGCTACATGGGATGTGTGATGTAGTTATCATTGCAAAGCACTGGTCAATGAACAGGTAGGCTACTGGGCATGTTTGCTTTTTCTGTTTAAGGCAGAAAATATTCTGTGAACATCTCTCTTCAGTTAAAAGGCAATTAAGAGCTGAAAGTCCAATAACTACATAGCAAGGTCACTAGGGACATTTTAGCAATGCTAGTATTCTCATAGCTTGCTTTTTGTCTTTATCAAAACAATATCAGTTCTCAAGGCATCCCTGCTTTTCTGACAGAGTTTGTTTACTAATGAAGGTGCACGGTTTCTGCATACTTGATAAAGTGTCCAATCATGCATTTAGCTTCTTCGATCACTTCTCATGTAAAATCTAGCTTGTGATTTATAGTCATCTAGAAAACACATTTTTGACTACTTTATGTGTAAGAAAGGTATCTGCAAATCTCCAGTGTAATCATTTAAGGCTGTTATAGTACTATAACCCAGAGACAGAAGTTAACATTTCTCCTAATATGCCATAAAAAATTTGGCCAACCCCAGACAGAATATAATCTAATAAATCCTTCAAATATATTCTCAAATTTATTATTTTAATCTTATTAGTAGTACTTTTTCATTGTCATTCACATTGTCATAACTTAATTCCTGATTAAAAGAAGACATATTTATACTTATTTTTAATGAAAGCTATTAGTTTCCTAAACTCACATTATTCTTAGAACTGTGCCACTCAAAAGGAGTGTCAAATACCATCACTTTCAGAAATACCAAGTCCTGAATTGGTATTGCAAAAGGAAGCAAATGGTAAACTACGTACCATTTAACAATTCACTTCTGTTGCCTCCTGGTCTGTTCCCTTTTCCCAGGAGAGTACACAGTGCTCAGAAAATGAAATTCCTATTACATTCTGCCCATGTTTTTAGCACAGAGGTAAGGAGTTCCTTAATTATTTTGAAAGATCAACATGAAGAGTGAAATTCAGCCTCATTTAAAAAGCCCAGAAAATCCTCAGGTGTCACTCCATCCCTTGATAATCTTAGTGAGAAGAGAGCTTAAGCTATTTCTTATCTGAAGGGAAGAACTTGTTACAAATGGAAAGTGGCTGGAATCTCAAAAGGCAGATAATGATTTTCTCAGTAGTCTATTGTTTAAACCTGGACTTTTCTCCAGATAGGAATGCTGGATTCCTGTTCAGAGGAACATAGGAGTAAACAGGAACTTCTTGGTAGAGGAGCTGAAGCAGGAAAGCCTCCTGACTCTCCCTGATATCTCTCGTGTTCTCAAGGGAGAAGAGAAAGTCTGAGAGAGGCATCAAGGTGTTCCTAGACAAATAGGAAAAAAATACAGAGGAAAAGAAATCATATCAGTAAAGATCTTCATGGTTGAGAAGAGGCAGCATTTCTGAAGATCTTCCACATGAGGAGGAAGAGGAAAGGTAGAACAAGAGGACAGGACAGAGTGGGGAATGAGCACACAAGACCTGGCTCCATCATGTCCTCAAGACCTGGCTTGTTTGCTTTTAAAGAAAGAAGCTGGAGAAAAGCAGCAAGGGCAGCAGTTCTGAGTTGCAGCACCAGCAACTTGGTAGAGATAAAGCAGGACTACACAGAGCATGATGAGGCTGGTTACAAGAAATAAAATTTGGAAAGAATCCAACGACAAAATGGCATTTTAATGTTAAATTATATTATTGTTGTTTTTCCCTGGAGGAAAAGCTGATACCTGGAGCCCTGCTTTCCGCTGAAAAGCAAATCAGTGTGTGACAGTATGTGGTTATTTTAATTGCAGCTTCATTTATTTTTATACATACAACAGCCCTGAAGCAGAAGTGGTCACAAACAGTGTGTACGGAAAGCCATCCCTTGGGAATCAGACACATGTCAGAGTCTAGTTCCTGAGGAGCTGATCCAAGCAGAAACCGGAGCAGACACCCAGCTTTCCTTGGCATGAGAACCATGAACTGTAAAACTACCACAACCCGCATGGCTTACTGAAAACGAACATTTGTTAGCATCAATAAAAAAGATGTGGAAGACTAACGGCACCACCTAGCAATAGCTGTCAAAACAACTTTCTATGGCAAGAGCTATTCCAAGCACTTACATTTCAGGGCCTGGACTAAGTCTTTTCTATTTTATTTTTTTTTTTTCTTCCAGAAATGAGAACAGATAAATTCATAGATGCAGCCTTGACTTTCCCCCCAAAAATCTTCCTCTCTCACTGGGAATAACTTGATGACCACTGCATGTGTAACTGCATGATTCACTTTTTTTTTTTTTTTTTTTTTTTTTTTCTGAAGAGCAGACAGCTACCCAGTTATAAACTGAGGAACCTAACTATAATTTGCAATTTTTGGACACCTTAATTAAGGATCTTTGACACTCAAAGAAAAGCAAGGGATAAGAGCATTGTGATTGCAATGTGGAAGTCCAGGTTGCTCATGCATGCGTTGCAGGAAAAGAACTCAGATCCAGTGTCAGACTGCAGCCCATTTCTATTTCTGGCTCTTCAGCAATTTAGTTGCAAAATCACATCCAGGTGAGTAGAAAATGTGGCAGCTGGCAAATATGATACCAGCATGGAGGGACTCTGATGAGTCTCGACTCAGGAGCACACGCTGTTGGCCACAATGTGAAAGGGCAATATTGTGAATGTAAGAGCCTATGATAAAATAGTGACACGAATAATAAAATGTGGATGACAGGACAATAGAAAGCAATTAAAGGTGATAATACTTGAGAAATTCTGGTTTGGGAAGTGGATTATATTTCTGAATTAAATGAGAAAGATGAGAAGAGAGCATTTTGGCCCCAAATTTTCTTCAGGCAGAGATAAGGAGGTGTAGATTATTTAAAACAGGAAAGAACCAAAGAAAACAGGATGCAAAAATATATTTCTCAGAATAAAGAATATGAGCAGATATCTTGATGGTTATATAATGATGCTTAATGGAAGAACAGAAATACAGATTTTTTTTTTCCTTTTTGCTGGGAGACATTTAGGGGTAGAAAACTATCTTTTGGTGAGTTATTACACCTTAGTAGCATATAGTGTGATGATATCAGGTATCCTTTAGCCAGATCTCACCTCTTTTTTGAGAAATTTATATAAACTATGAAAGTTTGCTTATGCAGTGCAAGTGTTAACAGAGATTGTCAAAAAAAAAGTAGATAGTATTGTTCTATAAATACATCCAGGAATGTTTGATTTATCTCATCTCAGTACTCCAAAGTAATAAATTTTTGCCAGTAATCCACTCTGTGGATATGCCATCATTGCCAGCAAGTGGGCAGGACTCCACAGCAATGTTACTACACAGAAGTAATAGGCAGAGACAACTCTTAATCAACTTCAGCACTGAAAAATGAATTATTAAGCTGTTGTTAGTCATGCAGAAATGGTCTGATTCTGACTGCTTCTAGAGACAGCCAAATGATGAAAGATTGGTCAAAGTTTCTTGATTTACCTACCTTGGGCTGAGGGCAGAACTGAAAAGGAGTAGTTTGAGTTTACACTATTAGCTACTGTAACTCTATCATAAACAACCCACTACTACCCATTGCATGGCATCTCTTGCAACCCAAAGATAGCAGACTATGGCTGACAGTCTTCTCCAGACTTTCTCTTATTGTTGTCAGTAGATAGCATTACAAAAGGCTTTCCAAGCCGCAATAATGAGGATACTCTGAAGAAATCTGTGGGAGCTATGAACTTTCCATCACTACAAAGACAAACAATCCTGCCTTAAGACAGACTGAGAGAGTCCATAACTTGAATCCCCGCCAGCTCATCTTCCTAGTTTTGATTGTGGAAGTCTCACTGGTATTTCCTTTGACAACACAGAGGGCACAGTCAGTGAACCATACAGACATAAGAAATGGCAGAAACCAAATAGGAAGAACTTGTTCACGATAAGAAAAATTTTACAAGCTTAAGATATGTTTGTTCTGCCTCCAGGTTTGCTTTAAAACCTAATGCCCATTAATCATACATGTTAAGAGTAGAAAATCATGTCAAATGGAATAGCAAGACTGCAAACATATCAATGGGGATACAGCAACAGATAAATGACAGAAATTTTATTTTGTTTATTTCTCGGTTGGCCAGAGTTTTTATTTCTAATTTGTGGAATTCACCCTGGAAAGACTTTACCATCCTTTAGTTTACACAGAAGTAATATCTAAAATATATAAATATTCTTTCAAAAAAATGTTAAATATTCAGGGCTCTTTTCATCTTTGAGAGCTATTGTATTGATAATGTAGTTCGACATTACCACAAAAGGAAGATCTTAATATGGTCAATAATATATTGGCCATAGCACGTTTCTTCTTCAATCATCACAGAAAGTCCACATTATTACCCTACATATAGGAGACACACATTGCTTCACCTTAAAATTACATTGTTGTTGCTTCCTACTCTCTCAATGACATCCAGTGACCCACATAAAATGGACTGCCTGGTATTTTAAAATTACATTAAATTTCATTTACATTACATGGAAAAAGAACAACTTGATGTATTAAGAGTAAGAAATTATTTGTTGCTGTTACCTAGAGCTAACACTCTATTTGAGAAGGAAGAATGTCAAGAATTAAATGCTAAAACCATGGCTGAGGTTAATCACTACTGTTTTCCTACCAGAAGGAGCAAGATGAGGAGATATCGTTGGTATTAGTCACTAATGGGAGGGTAGTTATCAAGCATCAGTCTGACCTGGCTTCCTTGTGCTTTGTCATGAACCTTTTGACTGAACAGGCAGTTTTAATCAATGTTCATGGCAGCATCCAGGAAGGATTATCATTTGGCTCTAAATACTGATATAAAAGTAATGGAATTGGCATTGGCTAATGTGTCCCACAAAACAGCTGTGTGTCATCCCCACCACCACCACTCCCTTGACATTTTTCCCAGGTACTCATCAGCAAACACAGTTGCTGCGCTCTTGGGCCTTGCACAGTTAGAGGTTAAAGAATTATGGTAATGGAATACCTGAAATCCCAGTTTGCATGATTTTGGCTGGGCAGCCAGTCCAACCATAGGTTTACTGTTTTGTTAGAATCACAGATTAACAGATGATGGGATGTCCTGGAGTGCTTCATACTCTGACACCCAGAGTTTCCATGGCAACTTTATGGTAATGAGACCAAACACCTTTTATGCAACAAAAAGAAACAGGCAGTAGATGCCATGAGGTGACTTTTGGCTTTGAGTTAATTACAGAAACTGTACAGACTGAGGCTAAAATCAAGAGAAGGGCATGTTTGACTGATTATCAGGATATAATAAAATAGATTAATCCCTTCTGAAAGGACCTGCCATGAAATGTGACAACTCATCATCTCAAAGTCATCTTATGTTTTACCGGGAAGAAGATAGCTCAGACCTCCAAGTAATATTGATGGAGGAGAGAGTTTGTTCAAGGGCACAGTATGAATTTAAGATGTCACTTAGAAAACCCTGATATCCCATATAAATTCTGAAAAGAAGAGAACTGTGATAATTCTCCTTTTCCATAACATTAAAACAGTATCAAGTTCCTGTTATATATCCATTTTCTTTTATCATATACATACTTTGGTTAAAATAGCCAGATTGTTTCTAATTTAGACATGTTTGCAGTATAAAAGAGCAGAGTTAAAAACACTGGAGTTACAAAGTTCAGCACACAAAGCTAAGAAATGCCAGCATTAAAGTTGCTTCTATAACCATAATTCACCCTCCACCTCTACATGTATGCATTATCTTTAATTGCACACTACTTTTTCCCCAGACCCTCATCTCATTCACTACACAGCACAGACAGCATTCATTACAAACCAGATGTCGAATCCCTTTTACTTTTGATTTTTGTTTTCTCAGTTAAGCAGTGTGTAGTCTAATGCATGATTTATTGCATGCTTAAAATGCTATCCTGAAGATGTTTCCTCTAACACTTTTCTCTGCTGCCGATCACTATAGTAGCTGAAACTGGCAGAAATATTAATTTATATTCACAATACAAAGGATTCAGTGGATGGTACTGTCCTCATTTGACAGATGATAAATGGAGGATTAAAGACATAATGTACCTCGTACCCAGAGGTTTGTGGGGTTCCCTCTGAAACATCAAGAACATAATTTTTTTGTAATCTTAGTGTTATATAGCACTTATATGTCTAATGAGGTTAGAAGCAAAAGGCTGAACATGCAGACTCCTACAAATACAGTTTCAGAATACAAAGTTGGATTAACTGGAAAACAAAGACCAGAGAAATAGCAACTCAACATTCCCCAAAGTGATGCTGAGTTGTAGGGACAAACAAACTATATTCATCCTAAATTCGTCTTAAATCATAGTTACATCTCAGAAAGTGATTCAGACTTCAAGAGCTAAAAATAGCTTAACCTTAAAGGAGCTGCAAACCAAAAGCATCTTTACAGAGCACAGTGCACATAACAGCATATGTTCAGAAGCATCATAGTCCAAGAAGACATATGGGATTACTCTTCTGGGCATCATTGAAAATGCAAGATGGCAGGAAGACATTTATGGCCTTTATATGGATATATCACACTAAATACAATTGAGTACATCTAAATCAGTCCAGATGAATGAACATTATTAAAAAATAAACCACCATAGACGGTCCCAGAGAAGTTGCACAAAGAGGTGCTTTTTTCTCCCCTAATAGCTAATAATTAGAACTAATAATAGTAATTAAAGCTAGTAATAGGGAAATGTGGATTCCAAACCCTCCTTGGCCCATGGGTACAGGTATTCTCATTTCTCAAATTCAAGACAACAGGTTATAGAGTACACTCAACTTCTGAAACTCTATTTTGAAGTGAGCACCCTGAATGGCAGGGTTTTCATAATTCGTTAAGCCATAGTGAGGAAAACAGAGACACAGATACATACATTCATACGACAAAGCAAGAATGCAGGTGATTATCTAACCAGGGAGAATCTGACCTGGATTCACTAAAGAAAGAGTATTTCTTGTGCAGACAGTGAGCGGAGAATAATTATCTACTGCCTCTCCCTACACAAAACTATCAAATGAAATGAGAAGGGGATAGGTTCAAAATTAGTGAAACAAAGCTTTTTTTCCCACTCAAAATGTAGTTCAGGCAGGGATCTCTTTGCCACAGGAAGCTGTGATAAAAGTTCAAAGAATAGCTAGAAAAGTTGATGGAAGGAAAAAAAAAAAATTCTCCAATGACCATTATATACAATGACACCACATCTGGTTCAGGAAATCCCTGAGCTGTAAATTGTTGGAGGCTGGGTAAGTATTTTGTGAAAGGACTGTAATAGGCTTGACCTGTTCTTAAACTCTTCCTAGTGGTCTGCTTCAATTATTGTTGCCAACAGGATGCTGAGCTAACAGGACCTTTGGTCATACTGTATCAAACTTCCTGGGTTATAGTCCCACAGTTTTGACAAAACCATAAAGAGCACTGGGGACAGTGAACTCTGTTCCTGCCTTTAATATGAAACTTGAGAAATAGACTATGAAGACTAAAGAGATTTGTTTAAAATTATTTGTGACCTTCATATAATTCTTGGCAATGTAGTCTCTTCTTTCACTCAGCCTTCCAGTATTACCTGTTATACAACTTCTATAAACTTCCAGTACATTGCATCATGTAAAATCATCTCTCTTTTTCTGTTTTTGTTTTGTTTGTTTGTTTGTTTGTTTGTTTGTTTGTTTTGGTTTGGTTTGTTTGTTTTTTCCCAGCACTCGATTCCTTCCAGGATTTTTTAATACCCTACCTTGAGCAAGCCCGTCAGATCTGGGCTTGGTTGGTTGGGGCAGCTGTGATCGGAGGCATTATTACTGCTGTGCTCACAGGGCTCATTCTGGCCTGCCAGAAGAAAAGAAGAGGAACTTCTTCAGAGATACAACCCTTGCTCATAGAAAGTGAAGATTACAACAATATATCTTATCAGTCCAATTTCTAGAGGCTTCCACTAACTCAGTGATGTTTCTAAGGTGCTAATCAAACATGCAGTGTTTGATTCATGTTTACAAATACCTTGTTGAGGTGTGCTGCATAAGCAAAATGGGCAGTCTTGCTCCTAAAGGCTCTTGTAACCTCCAGTGTTGTAGTATCGTATCAGATCCACTCCTACAAAAACCTCCCAGACCCAACATAACACCCAAAGAACACCATGTATTTCCTATGCTTGATTAAATGATGCTCCTGTGAAACCAGACCAGCTTGTGTGTTGGTGTCTTTAATGTATAATTCTCTGCTTTTATATTTGCTCTTATACAACTGTAAGCTCCAATCCCTTAGCCCAATCCAGGTGTTTGGTGAATGGATTTAGTGAGAGGTGCCTGGCCACTACCGGTGCTACATTCATTCTGTGTTTGAATGTAAGAGCAGAAAGAGCCCTTTAGTGAGTGAATTTAGTGAATGTACAAGCTGGAAGAGCCCTTTAGTTTTAGTTTAGTGAGCTTAGTGACTGAGCAAAGTGAATGACCCATAGAAACATTTTTCTTTTAGGCTAGAAATATTTTCACTCCAGCTTGCTGTTTGTCCTTGATTGAATGCCATCAGCAGCAGAAAGCAGGCTCACAGAAACCACTCCTCACTTGTCTTAAATGCTCCGGTTAGTCATCTTCTATACCATCTTACATTTGTCTGGGGACTTGAGAGGTTTTTAGGAGATGAAACCTAGTCTCACTATGTCCTCCTCTGTTCAGTTTGACTTAATGACTGTTCATATTACGGTTGACTTCTGGTTGCTCAGTATGCATATATTCCATATAGGTAATCCATACATAACAAAACAAGGTGTGGTGACCTGAATATGGCTGTCCACTGGGTGCCCACCAAGCCACTCTATCACTCCCCTCCTCAACTGGACAGTGGAGAGAAAATATTAAAAAAGTCTCATGTGTTGAGATAAGGACAGAGAAAGATCACTCTGCAATTATTGTCATGGGTAAAACAGACTTGACTCAGGAAAATTAATTTAATTTATTGCCATTCAAATGTCAGAGTAGGATAATGAGAGATAAAACTAAATCTTAAAACACTTTCCTCTCAACCCTCCCTCCTTCCTGGGCTCAGCTTTACTCCCAACTTCTCTACCTCCTTCCCCCAAGTGGTGAAGAGGGACAGGGAGTGGGAGCTGCAGTCAGTTCATCACACGTTGTCTCTGCCGCTCCTTCCTCCTTAGGGGGAGGACTCCTCACTCTTCCCCTGATCCAGCGTGGGGTCTCTCCCACACGAGACAGTCTTCCATGAACTTCTCCAATGTAAAGCCTTCCCACAGTCTGCAGTTCTTCATAAACTGCTCCAGCACGTGTCCCTTTCATGACATGCAGTCATTCAGGAACAGGCTGCTCCCATGTGCATCCCCCAAAGGGTCACAGGTCCTGCCAGTAAACCTGCTCCAGTGTGGGATCCTCTTTCCATAGGTCCACGGGTACTGTCAGGAGCCTGCTCCAGCATGGGCTTCCCATAGGGTCAGTGTCTTTCAGGTGCATCCACCTGCTCTGCATGTGCGGTCCTCCCCAGGCTGCAGGTGGATATCTGTTCCACAGTGGACCTCCATGGTCTGCAGGGGCTCAGCCTACCTCACCATGGTCTTCATCATGAGCTGTAGGGGAATGCTTGGATCACCTCCTCCTCCTCCTTCTTCACTGCCCTTGGTGGCTGCAGTTGTTGCTCTCACATATTCTCATTCCTCTCTCTGGCTGCTGTTCGACTGCAGGTTTGGTTTTCCCCTTTTTAAATACGTTATCTCAGACATGGTACCACTGTGGCTAGTGGGCTCAGCTGTGGCCAGTGGTGGGTCCATCCTAGAGCTGGCTGGCGTTGGCTCTGTCAGACTTGGGGGAAGCTTCTGGCAGCTTCTCACAGAAGCCACGCATGTAGCCGTCCTCCCCCCCCTGCCCCCTACCAAAACCTTGCCACAAAAACCCAGTACACAAGGTATCTAATTACATAATGAACCTTAACCAGAAAGAATCACTCCTTTTTTTGGGGCAGTGACTCCAACTGTCTTTTGATAGTTCCAAAGCTCATCTTCAGCCACAAGCTTAAATTCACAGCCGTTCCAAAATGATCTGTAGTGTTAATCTGGTTCAGAGGATTCCCATCACTTTCTGGTCTTCTTTTAAAAAATTAACAGAAGAGGGCATGGGCCATGCCTTTGGTGCTGGTGAGACCTGCTCTACTGATGGTGATGTTGCATTTGGTTTGGAGTTAAAATGGTAAGTTCAGTCTTTGGAAACTGTAGATGAGAACATATTGAAGACTGCAAGGAGCCACAAACAGGTTCAAAGGGGCTGTGAGAAGGCTGAGGGAGAGAAGGTGAGTGGGAGGGAAGGGACGATGCTGTATTGTTTGAAAATGGAGGGAAACATGTACTTTGACCATTGATCCCAGCGCTCTTTCCTAGTCAACAGATGCCACAGGACCTCTCAGATGAGCTATTTTCTCTCACAACTGACTCCAGGCAACATCCACATGGAACAGTGCAAGGCATTATTTTGATAGTTTTGTATGTTTTCAGGTGCTCAACTACATTTCCATTTCAGGGCAATTGCACTGGAATTGTCCTCTAAACTACAGAAATTACAGCTCTTTACAGACAAAAAGAGACACAAAACAGTGAGGGGCTGATATGTCTGTTGGTCAGGGTTCACCTAGAGCAGATTTTTCTATAGCAGGTGTTCTTCTGTGATTTTTCACATCAAAGTGTTAATATCCCTCTCCTGCTGTGGAAATCCTGCTTTCAAGGCATATACAAGGACATTTGGAGTCTCCCAGCTATCCTTGACTAAAGAGTAATAATCACAAAACCAGGAAAAATGGAAGATGGGAATAAAACTACCAGTGTATTCCACTAGCAACGGAAGGAAATATCTACACCTTCAAATCCAACCATATCCCATTCCCAGGAGCTAAGTGACTGACTAGTGCCTGCTGATTTACTACATTGCCCTGATTAAGGAAGGTATGGGCTAAAATAGACTCTAGCTCAGCAAAGTGCAGGCTTTTTTGCTGAATGAAGCTGTTCTTCCATGTTAAAAACTTCAGCCTTTAATTTAAAAGAGCTGTCTCTTTTACTATGACTTCTGATTGATGATCTGAGATACTAGTAGATGAATGCTCTCCAATATCGTAGAAAGTATTTAAAACAAATACAACGCATGGAATTTTAAATGTTTCTTAGAACTGAGGCATAGGCAGGAGAAATGGAACTATGATCATATTTCAAGTGGTCAGTTTGGTCATTTAATTTGTATTTTATATAACCCAGAATATTCTATTGGCAAAAATAAATACTAGCATCAGGGGAAAAACACCCGTATTTAAATTTTTACTTCATAAATGTTGGTTGGTTTCAAAGTCAGATAAGCACAAAATTTTTTATGCAATCTATTTGAATACTACACTCAAATTCTACAGCTAATAACAGTTTAATTCATCTGGACTACTTGAACTAATTAAAATGGGAGGAATAAACCTCAGACATGCAGTGAAAACTACCCTTTGGTGCTCAGTGACTGTTCTAAAAAACTTGCTTATTGTGTTCAGTAACCATGGTTGGGATAAAATATTTAAAATTATTGTGTAATTCTTATTCTGCAAAATTCTTCTGAACAAATATGATAAAGGTAACAGAAGAACTTTAAAAAGGAACTCTTTGGGGATGGAGAAGGGTGGGATTAAAATAAAAAGTGGGTTTTATTCCATAACTGTTCACAGAAGCCTAAATTGCATGACTGCCTGGTACTCCTGGACTCTCTGCTCCCACTTGGCTCTACTGGGCAGATGGAGAGCTGGGAACACACACATGATAGCAGCCACAGTGGAGTTGAGATATAAAGACCCATTCAATCTGTGGAGGGAGAGTGGAAAACCCATGAGCTCCAAGGGTCTTCCCAGGCAGTGAAGTGTCTCCTGCGGGAGTCTGGAGCTGGTACATTTCTGGGGTCCCCAGTCCTGGAGTTTAAAACATGACAGGAATATGTTGGACTCATGTACCTTAAAAATCCTCAAAGTCTAGCTTTGAGACAGTCTGAATGTCTGTGGCAGTCTGAGACGGACTGCTGCAGAGCCATGATCCCTGGTTGGGTGGATGCCCTGGCAGGAAGACAACTCCTGTTTTTTATTGGAAGTTTGTTGAAAAAAATGCCTTTCTGCAAAATATTTCACTGTAAGTAAAGTGATGTCATCCTTTGAAAAGTTGTTCTGATAGAAAAATCCTAACTATATTAAGCAAGTTTATCTCAACCTTTGCAATATTCCATTGTGACAACATTTCATTTTCACATCGGTCAAGGCAATTTTTACTAAATGTTGCTCCCTTGCAAAGGACATGGCCAACAAGTCATATCTGATTCAACTCCTCAGATGTTAGTGTCTTCTTCACAGAAGTTCTTCACCAGTGTCCACTGGGCCTCCGTCCTTTGGCCATGGCAACTCACTATGCATGGAAAGATGAAAGAGGAGCTTTGGCTCATCAGGTATTCTAAATCCTACTTATGGACAGTTCTTGATCATCCCTTCTTCCCCAAAAGCATGGAATGCATGATTCATACCTTATGATCAAACGTATGACCTATTAGGGAAAGTCTCTTTACACTCTACTTAAATCATTTACCAATTCTCAGGCAAGATTCTTCTTTTTCCTTTTCTTCAGTGGGAGATGTAACAGCCTGTTTTCTTCCCCCAGAAGTTTAATTGCAGGGAACTCAACCTAGCTCTAACTGATGAAAGGGAATTTGTATCCATTCATACTTGTAAGCATACTACCAAGCATTTTTCCACTCTAATTCCCACTCACTATATGACGTGGGGACCTGTCCTGGTTCGGGCTGGCCTAGAGCTCCCGTGGGTCTGGCAGCGGGAGGAGCTGCAGCACCCTGAGACCCCAGGGGCTCCCCAGGCCCCAGTGCCCTCACCTGTGTGCGGGGGCGGGGGGAGCACAGCTGGAGGGCTGGGCCCCGATTGGCCGATAGTCCATGTCATGTGACATTGTGCTCACTATATAAAGGCAGGAGTGGGGCAGGAGGGGCTCTCACTTCTGGGAGTGTGGCTGTGGGGCCTTTGTGTTTGGGATGGCTGGCTGGGAGCAGGTGAGTGTTGGTCTGTGGGTAATGAGCAGCTGTACTGTACATTACCTGTTGATACTGCTGTCAGTGTATTGTTCTGTTACTGTTATTAAATTGTTTTTATCTCCACCCGTGAGTCTCCCTTTGCCCCTCCGATTCCCTCCCCATTCCCAAGTGGGGGGAGGGTGGGTGGGTAGCTGTGTGGTGTTTAGCTGCTGAGTAGGCTTAAACGACAACAGGACCATGTCTGCTTTGAGATGGAACAAAGAACACGTTGTTTCAGTCAGCATGATCTGTGTCAGGGAATAAATAGTACAGAAACTAGGATAAAATTAATACAAGCAACACATGCTGGTTCTCTCTATGGCTGTAGTGTTTCTGCTTAGACCACTGGCCTGATGATAGTTTGGAGTCAAAACTCTTCAGAAGTTTATCTGACTCTGAGCACATTAGAACCCAACTGGTGCTCTTTTCTGAGCAAGCTGTTAAGGTTCCTTCAGAGTGGGAAGTGAACACCACTGTCAGGTTGGTATTGACTGCATCAATCTTAAAGCAACTATTTTGGGACAGTGGAAATTGGGCTGCAGACATGCCTACTCCTTCCCATTGACATTTTTGGGAGCCTGCATGTTAGCTTGGACCAGTCACCTAGTTTTTGGATGGGTCAGAAGGAGGCAGATGACTCTTTCAGCACCATGGCACTAAATGTTTTCTTGGTGCCCTTCACTCACACTAAAAGAAGGCATTGGGCTTTCTGTCTGCAGGCTACAAATGCGGTGGCACATAATATTTCTTCTCAGGGTCATGTTCAGGGCTGTGCTTAGACATATGTAAGTTAAGTGCTGAAGGACCTCTTATCTTCATAGATGCTTGCCTGAGATGGGAGCTGGTGCTCCTGCATTTTTTAAATTGTGAATAATGTAATGTCATGAGGCTGTGCTTGCCATGTAACCTTATTGAATTAGAGTGGGCAGAGGTTAAATGCAACCCTGCCTTTATCTTTTCCTCTGTCTGGCCAAGGTGACTTGAAACAAAATACTTCCCATTGGCATTCAGCATTTGGCTTAGGCTTGTGGAGTTCATTCTGACAGGATCAGTGCTGAAAATGGGGCATTACAGTGCTTGTTGACATAAAATCCAGATCCTGTGTATGTAGACCATGCAATCACATAAACCTTGACCCCAGTTAGCATTGAAGTTAGGCTTATCTGAAAGTACTTGTTAGATGAGGGTCCCACCAGTTTCAGCACCCAGGGACATATTTGCACTATCCACACCATGTTGTTTCATATAATGAAACAAAAATACTGTATGGTTGATGTTCAGAAATCTTCTACAGGACACCTGGCAGCTTCATTATAATGTTCCTAGTACTGTGTGTCTCTGGCCTTTGAGGGAGACTGTTACCTCAGTGAAGTCTTGCATTTTCTAGCCTTTCTTCCCCAGACTGTTAGTCACGTTTAGTCAAGGCAGGACAATGAGCAGCTGTCAGTCTTTTTCATTCTGTTCTCCCTCCCACATTTTCCCCAAATTTGTATTTTTAGCACCTGTTCTCTCCATTGAGTTAAATCTGTAATTCACCATCTGTGTATATACATGTGTGTAGGGATGCAAGTCATTTTGAATCAGTCTCCATAGTGAACTGAAAATTGGCAGCAATGGGACCTTGTCATTAAAAATGGCCTTTCACTGTAATTTTTATAATAAGCTCTGAATTAGATACAAAGTAGCTGTTATAACCATAGAAAATTTTTTTTTTTTTTTTTTTGCATGTCCATCTTGCATCCATTAGGCTTTCTAATGTCTCATTTTATATATGGACATTTCCCCTGGAGTCTTCCTGTTACCTCCTCCTCCTGAGGATGTCAGGCATGCGGAATTCATACAGTGCCAAAAAGTTCTGGAAATCTGCTGGATTAGTAAAATATGTAGAGAAACTAGTTCTTTCCCTGCATGCAGACAAATTCCCTTTGAAACAAGAATGCAGAAATAAACATTAATTCTGGACCCCAACTGTGGCTTGGCACTTCGGACCATCTCCCTTCATGAAACTTGATTCAGCCTTACATGACTTCCCTCTCTTCTCACCTAACATTGCACTGTTTTATCCATCAGGAAAAGGGATTCTTGAGGGCTCAGTGGTGGGATTGTCCCACATCACTGAGGCTGGTATAGCGATGGCAATACAGAGCAGCCCACAGGGGTGATACCTATTATGTTGCTGTCTGAGTGTGTCATAAAGATTTAAAAGGACCTTGGATGTCTAAAAACACCGCTGTTTTTCCTCATTGTTTTCTAGTAAAAGAAGCATTCTCAGGCAATAACATGCAAATACAGTATTTTCAGGTCAATTACATATTGTGGACAAACTTTCACATATTTTCCGGCAATCATAACAATGTTAAAATGTTTCTGGTTTGAACTGCTTCTTGAAAAACTTAAGCACAATCAATTCACTGTGCTACATTTTCAAACTGCTGTACATCTTTCTGAGTACTCCTGACAACAGTGCCATAAATATGAATAAAGGAAAGTAGTCCTCAGAGCCTCTTAACTCTTAGGGCAGAGTCATGCACCAGGCTTTTCTTGCCTTGCACACCAATACAACCCTCTTTGCAATCAGATTTTGTTTTTCCCCACCAGTGACTGATGCTGATGAGCTTTTCTACAACAGTAATAACATTACACACCTTCATTCCTTTGTGTAAGCTATTGTAAATAAATAGTCCATATGTACCACAGAAGAATTATATTTCTGGGAGAAGTGCTAAAAATTTAAATTATTTGTGTGTGACCCCTTCATGAAAAGACAAGAACATTACAAAAATGCTGGCTCTTTTGTCACAGAGCTGAACGTGTCAGGAAGATTTGCTAATAAGAGCTTGAAGACCTGGTCTGTCTTCTCATAAATTTACTGGGAGATTGTCAGGGTGGAAAATACTGGTCCATTAATGGTGCTCTGCTAAATTTACTATGAACTGATTTCATTGTCAGATGACCTGGCTGTATAGAATGAAATATATACATAGTTAGATCACTGGAAAAATATCAAATGACTAATATCATGGCAGGTTCTGTGTACAGAACTATTTATTGGTGTAATTATGAGAAAATGTGATTTATTTTTTTTTAACTGAAGCACAACACACATCCCAGAGTGACGGTGCTACAGCCATTAGCTGATAGAAAAATACATATACTCATGGTAACACAAGTGCTATATAACTGTATTCTTACCATAGTAGTAAAAGTATATATGTATATATATTAGAATATAAAAGTATATGTGTATATATGTGTAGGCAAGCCCTATAAGGACTGTTTATCCAGCTCCCTTTTCATCTGGATGACATTACAAACATTTATATCAAGAGCAAGTGGATATATGATTTGTCAAGTCAGAATGGAAGCAATTTGTTTTAACTTTGATCTTGTTAATTAATGCCACAGTGACTGTGGAAGATACAGACCACCAGAGAAACCAGAGTCCATGTCCTCTTTTACACAATCATGGACACTACTTTAAAATTCATTTTAGTCTTTTCATTCTATAGTCTGTGGTTCCAATTATTTAATCCAGAGGGTTCACTTTCAAAGCATCAACCTCCTATTAGCATTCAGGGAGAATCAGACTCTTGACAACTCTCATTTGATAGCCTAAATGAAAATGAGGCATTTCTGACTTCCCTACTGCTACCAGAAAAAGTGCTTGTCACTTCAAAAAATCAGATCACTTCTAGTCAGAAAGACTTTTCCCTTTCAGTGGAACAAATATGCTTAAATCCACAAGTCTAGACACCAAGACTTAAAAATTATGGCCTTTTATCTCATCCTAGAAGCCATGGCATTCTGGAGCACCAAACAGGGATGTCTGCAGGGAGGCTGTCACTTTAGAAACTGTGTTTAGTGGCCTGGGTGCAAATGACAGATTGGGGCATCACTGCAGTCAACGTAATTAAGGTGACACTCTCCTACAAGGAGATATACTACTGTAAAAAGTTACAGGAAGGATCATTTGGAAAATTAATTTGTAGAGAGATCAGAAACTTTGGGCAAACAAGATTAATTTTCAGGAAAACCAGAACAGTTTTGGGGAGGGAGACAGGACAAGTTGCTGGTTATTCAGACCATTAGTCATCGTCCACAGTGCACAATTTCAGGTTAGAAAGTGCACTGTTATTAAGTTCAGTCTAATGTTTATGCATATGTTAAACAAGACACCAGAAAGAGTAATGATAAATCACGGAGCTATTACATTCATGAGAATTTAATTTGGGAGGAGTTGGAAAAGGAAATGGATGAGAAGTGCTGATTATTTTAAGTCATCTTGCATACAAAAATGATGATGGATTTTCAGGAGAAACAATCCAAGTTGCATTGATTAAAAATTATTCCAATATGCCACTCTTTGGCCCTTCTGTAACATCCATGTGGCTGTAATGCACTTTAGGGAACATTTAAGGCTGAGCATCAGGTTTCCTGCAGTGAACAAAGCTCTAACTGGATTGCACAGTTGCTCCCCAGATTTTAGGAGGCTGGTGGGACCAGGATTGGGTACCAGTGCCTTTTACCCCAGAATTCAGAATCAGAAACAGGTAAGGAACCACATATGTGTGTGTTCAGAGTCTCAATTTTGTAACACATGCTACTTTTTCAGGTCGTTCACCAGCTGAGATATTCTAGGACAGGGGATCCAGTTCACAACTAACCAGTACTTGCATGTGCAGCCCATAATGTGCTGTGTTTTCTAAATAAATTATTATGGTCCTTATAACATCAATGGTGAGAAAAAAAGGAGCATTTGAAACAGATTTTGTATGTTGAAATGCAAAAATCCAAGACAGGTGAATCAGATCTCCCTGGAGGTCTTCAGAGGCTTTCATATGTCCCCATGATTATGTGAGAAAGGTGTTCATTTACTTTAGATCTGATTCATTAAATAACTGAAATTCATGATAGGTTGGTGCCTGGATCAGGCAGACAGCTGCTGCTCAGCCCATGGCTGCTGTTTTTCTCTCTAGAAAGGCTCATCTATTTGAGGGAGCTGTCTTTGCCAGCTGTTGCCCACCCTTCTGCTTACCTTCTTATCAAGAATTTATTATGATCAACGATGCCTACATAGAGCTGAACTGGGGAGGAGGAAGCACAGTTTTCCTCTTCTGCTAGGAAAACAGCAGACTGCAATATTTTGCTTGCTGCCCAGTGTAAGGAGAGTTTTTTATTTGAATCAGCATTTTTAGCCAGGTTTTATCAAAATAAGTAGTCCCCCCAATTTCTGTGCTCCCCTTCCCGTATTCTTCTTGTATGAACAATGAGATTTCCCTATTGACCAAATGCATTTGTAAAATGTATTGTTTCCCATAAAATGTCTCCAAATATCAGACAAAAAAATCAAAGCTTATGAATCAAAACACAGTTTGCCAAACCTCATTACTTGGCATGGAAATGGTGAGTGGGAAAGGATATTATTTGTAACGAAAAACAACAAAATAATTTTTGAAACTATCAATTTTTCCTCTGAAAGTCCTGCCCAGCATGTCACTGACCCTGCGCTAGGTATAAACACCTTTTTAATTTCCAGAGCTCAGGAACTTCTCTGAAGTGGAGATGTTAACTTTCTCTACATGTTTTCAACCTAACAACTAAAAAGAAATGAGAGGGAATAGACAGTTTTGGGTTTTTGTTTTTCATCTTGTTGCAGTTAAACTCATTCTGGAGGGATGGTACCTTTTACCATCATAACATCAACACCACTATGGAATGAGAAAGCAAAAAATACAACCTTGAAATTTACTTATGCAATTTGTGTATCCTTAGTTCTCAAAAATAAATAACCAGAACTTTTAACAGCAGTTCCGAAAAATCTCAGGGAAGTCTGAGCACTTGTATTAATCCATGTTTCACTTGTAATTTTCCTAAAAAAACACAAGCCTGACAAAAGTAGAAATGATGAGGTGGACAGCTACCAGGACATTCAGTATCTTGCGGAAAGATTGAGAGGGTGCTTTGGTCTGCAGTACACCAGAAAGACCCCAGCCACATTATCGGGAAGTGGATTATGAGTTTTAAAACAATTGTTTCAGATTTGCTTTAGAATCAGCAGTGTCCTGAAGACCATAAGAAAACATCAGCTCTCCATTAAGATCTATCAAAAGCTGTATGGTCTGAGCAGGTGCTTCAAATAAAAAACACTGTGAAATACTTTACCAGGCCGAGCAGACTAAAGCAAATGCCCAGATCACATTTCACTCAGTCAGGTTTTCAAATGCTCATCCTAAGTATGAAGGTTTTCTACACATTTCTGGTATGGGAGGGAACTGTGTTCATCATCGATTTCAGTGGTGTAGGGCCAGGCAGGTGCTGTTTTCTGTTCCCACTGTGCTCTAAACACACAAAGACATGTAGAGCGCAGTGGACTGGTCTTCTAAGTTCCAGTGGTGGGATGGCTGTGTATGGGAATGAGATACATTTATTCTGCTTCTGAGATGGCCTCATAGTCAAAGATACAAAAAGAATGTATTTGGCACTGTCCTTCATTTCGAATGGTCTGGATTTATCAGAAATTTCAAGAGGTGACATATGAAATAAGTATATGCCTAATGTTCTAAGTCAGAAAATTACTCTGGGTAAATAAACAAGGGTGCCTAGCACAATTTTGGTACTTCGGGTATACTATCTGGCTTCATCCTGTCATTTCAGAGGATTCTGGGTCTCCTGTAGCATATCCACCAACCCTGTGTGGATGTTTCTGCTAGTTTAGGGAACCTCAAACAGTATTAAAGCCTCTGTTTAAACTGTGAAATCCCAGACTCTCCTGCCAGCAGTAATACGCACATATGCACATATACAGTGCTTCCATGATTAAAGCAGTATGTCATTAATTAAAACCAGGTCACAAACAGCAACTCAACCATGTTTTGTTCAGTCTTGGAATGGTTGTTTATTCCAAAGTCATGAAGCTTCCTGTAAAGTAAATACCTTGAGAGTACAGTGCCGTAATTACATGATGAATAAATGTATGGTGCTTTGTCAAATACAATAAGAGACATAAACCAACATTAGGGTGTCCTGATAATATAACAGAATGTAAAAATAACATCTGAACAGCAACAGAACTCAGCATCCAAATACTTTACTTGTCAGGATTGCCATTAAGATAAAATGGCTAATTCCATCTAGTATCTTTGGAAAGAAGCATCCTTTCCATACTGCAACCAGGATTTTTCAATTTAACTGAACAACTTTGAAATGAAAGGCTATTTTCCAGGTAAATCCATACAAATTTTTTCAGATGTGACTGTCCCCATTTTACAGGTAGGCAAAAAGAACATGGGATTTTTGAAAGAAACTTAATGAAGTTGGTTATCAAAACCTCAGTGAACTTGAATTCTTCATTTTACTCTGAAAGTCCTAAGCAGAGTGACTGGCTTGTATGGAAACTCTGAAGACCATGGGATAAAGTGCAGGATTTCTCCCAAGCTGATCCCTTTTTTAGCCAATAGTTTGCACCTACCATCACAACACTGTATAATTAAAAAAGGCACATTATGGGAAAAGATTTCTGCACATGACTTGGGAAAAAGAGAAGAACTTAAAAACCCAAAAGACTCAGTAAAAAAAGAGAGAGAAGAAAAAAAACAAAACAACAGCTGTTTTTTATGATCGGTTTTCTAGCTCTGCCTTATTATATAGCTATCTGGTAAAAGCTTTGCTTCATTTGATGGGAACTAGGAGAGTCAGAAAGCTTATTGCTTACTCTTTGAAGGTTTACAAGGCATGCAGTTACAACAGTGATCTTCCAGCTAGTGAAACATAGTTCCTGTGTTGTGTTGGGAGGCAGCAAGATGAAGCTACAAAACAGGCCGTTTCATATGACAGGAGTATGACTTGTTATGGGCACAAACACACTAAGTACTATTCTTTTTCTAAAGACAAGCCTGGGGGAAAAAATTAAAAATTAAGCTCAGGACCAGTTTTTGATTTCTGTTCCACTTGGAAACTAAGCAGATATTTCTTTTCAAAGAATTGTACCACATCCTGATCTATAAAAACATAAGAACAGATTGAAATTACATTAATGTAAACAGGCATCTCTGAAAAGAACATTTGTGGACATTTGTACTAGTACTTTCCAAAATGGTTATCTTGCATATTGTATAGAGATAAATAAGTAAATGCTGCCTTCATTTTTCATATATTGTTTTTTATTTCAGCTCTAGTGGAAAAAATATATATTTACAGAATTGGAAATTCAGAATAAATTTTCTGGCCTCTTTCTTTTGGGATAGGAAAGAGTGAGGGAAGAACGTGGTCAGTAGTGAAAAAGTCAAGACCTGCAACTACAGAAAAGACTAGGCATTCATTTTTTCTTAGCACATTATACATGTTAACTGGAAATAACTATTTCCAAGGCTTATTTCATGAAAGAAAAATTGGAAAGTTGAACTTAGTTTATTACTTTTTCCAAATTTTTCCAATTAATTTCATCTGGGGTCTATATCTTCCCTCCTAAGACTGGATTTTGAGTCATTATTTTCTGTCTGCGTAGCACTCTGTTTCAAATAAATCCTCTGCCTAGTGGGATCAAAGGATCTTTTCAAGGATATCCACACTTGTACCAGTGTGACCAGTTCTTGGACATTTACCATGTCAAACTCTCACATGGTTTATGAGTCCAAAATAACCATCCAAAGTGAGATAAAAATGGATAATTTGTCTTCTTCCTTTCCAAGATAACTCCTAACTCTATATCCTCATCACCACTATGTGATAACATAAGCTGTGGCTAAAAAAGGCGAAATGCCTGTCATGCTCCCTGCCCTCAGTACACATAGCTCTCTCATGGGAGGGCTGCTCTGTGCCCCGGAGTCCATCGAGCCCCCAGCTGCCAGCTCAGCCTCTGGGCTCAAGTCATGGAACAACCCAAGTCTAGACCTGCTGCAGACATTGCCTTGAAGTTTCAGATGACAGTGTAGAGATGATCCTAGGGAGATGCTTTGCTTTGAAGTGAAGATACTCACTTGTTGAAGCTCAGACTGTGGTAGTATTGCTTAGTTTGAACAGTAATCTTCACTAATGAAGGCTGGAAAGGAAAAAAGCACTCAAGAATGCTTTTCCATTAGATAATAATTTTTTTTTTCCAGCTGGTTTCCACTCTCTAAGCATCTTGGAAGAATTTTTTTAAAACAGATGTGTTTTGGACATGCTAATATTTAATAAATAAAGAGATGTTTTGTTTTTTATTTTTGTTGTGCTTTTTTTTTGCTCTGAAATTAAAATATATTTATATAAACAATATAAACCCACAGAACAGGAAAAAAAAGAAAAAAAACCCAAACATATGCACATTTTGGAACTAATATAGCTGGCCCACTCAAAATATCTTTTTGGACACCAGTTTGAGGAAAAATGTCACAATTACGACTTTAGTCCTCAACTATCGCAGACTGAGGGAACCATTTCTTTACCCAAATGTGCTTATTCAGATTTGTTCTTACAAGTGATTAGAAGGAATGCAGGGAGAGAAAAACTCAGTGAGATTAAGGGTTTCACAACCTGGCATATATGGGCTAAGGCTACTTGTTTCAGAAATAGCTAATTAATAAGCCCAGAGCTTCATTGACATATGAATCCTGGAAGAGGGTCTTGGTCACATCTGAATCTCAGTGAAAACTGCCTTTCTGCAGTCACAGTAGCATCAGTGACTCCTCCTCAAAGATGTAGAGCAGAACATGTGTATTGGGAGTTATCTGCTTAACAGCACAATCCTTCTTCTTTCCCTTTACAAACAATGAGCTCTCAAGCTCCCTGAAGCAGAGAAACACGGCAAGGAAATATTTAATCAGTCAAAGGAGGAATTTCAATGTAGTTGATAAACTAGGGCTGTATGGAAATAGAGAATGTAATTGAAAAAAAAAAATCAATGCTTTCCATCACTGCCTGCTGTCCTGAAACACCTGTGTGTGAAAGCAGAAACATGACTTAATTTCAGTGATGGCCACAAACAGTGTGACTTTCACAAAACTAAATCTCTGATTCTCATTCAGAAGATGATGTAATCTTTGCTATTATGCATTTTCCCTATTTTCTACAAATCTGTCCTTGTGTCACTGCTCATCCTCTCATTCTAAAAAGCATCTACAGGAATGGGATGCTGAAACCTATCACTTTCCTAAAGCTAAACAATGTAACTACAATACCCCCATTGGTTTGTGTAATTAGGAGTGTTATAAAGGCTGGTGTATGCTATGACTGAAATTCATTTCCCAAAATGGCATTTTCCTGACTTAAGGGAAGCAGAGAGTAAGAGAAACACCTTGACACAACATGTGCTATGGAGGGAGAGACAGGAGAAAGAGAGGACTATGTGACACATGGATAAGGCTGTTTCCAGTGATCCAAAGGTTAGAGCACATCCAAAGAATAAAGGCTGAGGGTATACAGACTGGAAGAGACAGCTCCCAGTAATATTTCACAGAGAGGGGTTAGACTGAGATTAATGAAAGCATCAATGCATCCAGCTCCAACAGACAATGGGACTTCATTATCAGGTGGAGACCCTTTACCAAGCTATATCTCAGCCACGTTTTTACGTGCTGCCTGGGGACATCATGTTTTTCTCAAAAAGCATATATTAAACAGTTACAAGTGTTTAAGCAATCAAAAAGAATAATGCCATAGGTGACGGTATACATTCTTATAAAATATTTTTTAACTGTTATGTTGTTCTGACACAATAAAGGAAAAGGAACTTGTATCTTCTCTGTAGAGACTTTGCTATTTATTCCTCATGAACACTAGTGCAAATATGGGCAGGGTATATTTAGCTGTCAGTGAAAGCTGGCACTCACCATCCTCACCTGTTCTGGACAGTACATGCTTTCAAGCGTCTAACACCTAACAAACTACAGTAACATCCTCTGTTCC
Source organism: Tyto alba (assembly GCF_018691265.1). NCBI lineage: Eukaryota > Metazoa > Chordata > Aves > Strigiformes > Tytonidae > Tyto > Tyto alba. Next base: position 9,881,097 of record NW_024881282.1, read on the forward strand.
CCAGTCCCTGAAAAGCGTGCTTCTACCAAGCTACAGAAATGCAAAGGGAATGTCCGTACCCTCATCTAACCACACAACTGAGACTGCACCCAAGAGTCAGACCAGCCCATTGTCTACACAATTCATCCTCAGATATGACAAGTTTGAGCTCCAAGCTGGAAAGTGCACACAGGTGACTCACCCAGCTGTATTTAAACCTGCTTTCATCTCAGATTGCAGACTCAGTCCAAGAGCCCTTGACTTTCCCTGATGCTAGTGTACCTTTAGGATACGCTCTGACTCAGTACTATTCAAAGACGTGACAGCTAATGTTGTGACATGGTCTGCTTCTGACTACAGATCATGTATCACTGCTGTGTTTCCTCTTAAAACAGTTCTCTTTCTCTTTGCCTTAAACCTCACCTGCTCCCAGAAGCTTGCAGAGTTTCTGGGCAGCATTCCTAACCAGGCTGCACTGAGTGCAACTCAGGACAGTCCATTCTATAGGCTTTCTGGTATTTTGCAGTTCTCTCAGATTATTAAAGGGAGAAGAAAAGGCTCAGAGGTGTTATTTATTCAGTTCAGAAGCAACCTGCTATCACTGTGTTACATTTCTAACATGCAAACACCACTACACAGCACCAGGAGGGAATCCGTTATCCCTGAAAAAGAAATTACATGCTCTTTTGAAATTAAAAGAAATGCCCTGCTGTCGATGAATATATTCTTGGTTACAGCACAAGGAGGAAGTTTTCGCTTTGCCTCCCCCACCTCTCATCCAATTTTCTTCCCCAGGGTTGTGGAGTATGAGATGAGCAATGCGACCTTGCAATGACAGAATTTTAATGTGTGACAGGTGCACCAAAAGAAATGCAGCAGAATCTCTCTTCTTAGTGTTGCTATGTACACTAGACATTTATGTAACACTGCTGCTCATCCTCAAGGCTGTCCTTACCTAGGGCCAGCAGCAACAAACACAGAATTTATTCAGTCAACTGTCAAAGCTACTTACAGCTAACACAGAGTACTACACGCTCCAGTATTTTGGTGAAGAGGAGTTAACAGGTAAAGACATTCCCAACCCCAAAGCTGCAAAACAGAAGTAAATGTTTTGTTGAAACTGGTTAACTAGAAAGAGCCAACAATGGGTTTATTTCACACAGATTTCTTATTTCAATGTGCTTACTAAAATATACTAGTTTTCTTATGTGCTTTAGCACCGAGTTGTACATAGAAAGGCAATGTCTTTGCATATATTAGTTCTCAAACCCCAGGGAAACTTTGTATCTAAATCCAGACAATGGGGCTTACTTGTAATTTTTGGAGATGAGAAGACAGAAAAAATGTCTCACTCCTTCCCCTTTGCTCCCAGGTTCAAAATATTTCACCCTGTTCATTGCTGGCATTCATCATGGTCTCCTCCCCTCCTTGGTTTGCTCCCTCAGCAGTTGACAGCAGTTTACCTGAAGCTTCAGTAGCTACTCTTGGCTTCCTCCTCCTGGTGTAACAGAACAGATCATTAGGAAGAAAGGACAGATTTTGGACTGTGGGATGGACAGACTTTGTGAGGAGGAAGCAGACATCATGTAAATATTTTATGCTAGGCCTGACATCCTCAGAAAACCAAGGGCTCTGTCAAGAGGTAGTCTACAATAAGGATGGGTGGTTTTCTCCAGCTTTGATTCCATGCCCCTGTAATAATGGAACAGATGCACTGCTGTTAGTACAGTGCCAGCAGCTGTCTCTTACAGGTATGATCCTTCTAGAGAATATAACACTTCAGGCATGGCAAACCTTGAGCATCCACTGCAAGTTTGGAAATATTCATAACCTCAGAGGAAGTGCACAGCTTTCCTCGGTACCAAAACAGATCGCATCTCTCTACAGCATAGGTGATCCAACTAGCAGGATACTAAACCTTCACAAATACTCATTCAGCTCTTTAAGGAGCAGCATTTGTTGCTCAAAACCTTTGTGCAAGAGCATTTGTTATACATGGCAGTCCAGCAGAGGACTCAGGGTTCAACCCTAACTGATGCTAGCTAATTAATCCACTGTACCTACAAAGGAAATTCCAGAGTTTCTGGGATCTACTATGATTATTACAGGCACTAAAATATCAGGTTGTTTATGAGAATGAAGAGTCTAATTTCAGCTCCATGTGTTTCACCAGTTCATCACTACAGTGGCCTTAATAAAATACACCAGCAGCAGAGACAATGCAAATCCCAAATCACTGTTCACAGTTGAGTCATCAGATGTATTATATATATCCCTGAAAAATGTACATTCATTGCAGAAAAGCTCAGTTCAGCATTGGCACCAGTGGCATTTTGATTAAACCTTGCCGTTAAATCCTCTTCGTTAAAACAATAAAAACTGGTTTTATTTGTGAGGAGTGGGAAATCTGCAGACAAATCATATGCATAATCCAGAGAAGAACAGATCCAGCTTATTTTAAATCACACTGGCATGTTTATGAAATGATTGCCAGGCTGAAGTGAAAATTAATCTCTCTAGAAGCCCTTTTATTTTTTAAACAAGTAAACTTTGCATTTTAATAACTGTGTCTCTTCTCTGATTTATGGGGCTTGAACTGCTATAGGCAATGACTAGTTAGTCTCCTGTCTGCTTCTCTAAGCAATGTTTTCTAGCTTGAAACTATAACTTGGTGCATTAGTGTTGAGTAGAGGTTTTTCTCTTAGGCTGCTGTTCTAAAAGCAAATCTCTTACTAAACCATTATTTCTCTGCTCTGTTGGGTTGTTATAGCTAAATTACTGTTCTAAATTTGGCTGATCTGCCACTTGAATTATCTGCCCTTTCTCAGCCATCTCCAAATCTCTTTCTCACCTCTGTGCTGGAAGCATTAGAAGCAAAAGGACAACTCTACACTTGCTTGCACTGGTTGCAAAGGGTGCTCACAGGTAGCTCTGTGCTTGTATCAGACTGTTTGTGGATGCAAGTATACGTAGCAATTCTCTCAACTTCAAGGCACATCTGCTAACAAGATAGGTGAAGATCTGCAACCAAAGAAAATGAAGGGGATTTGGTGCTGAGGGAGTAAGCCTGCGATGGGGAGGCAGTGGAAGCTGAATGTGTGCAGCGCTTTCATACACATCTTCCCATCAGGTTTGTGTGGGCAGGAGTCTTCAAACAGAGAGAGGGTTTATCTCTTTTCCCTTTACAGCAATTGCTCTCTAGTCTGTTGTGGCAAAACAATCAGCATTTTGCAGAAAAATGATTTGGCTGAAACTTTCTACCCTAAGCAGCACAGTTACTGGTTAGGTGTCTGTGGTATGAAGTGGTGTCTTCTCCCCTGCCCACGTTCAAGGTTGTATGTGGTGATCTCTCATACTTCTTTCAGTCCTGTCTCCTAGAAGAGCAGATAAAAGACCAAGGAAGAACTCACATGCTATTAGTACCATATGCTGAAATAGGGAAGTGTTGTTCCAAACTCAGAGCTGGAATAATCATCATGGAGGTACAGGCTGTCCTGCAGACTTCAGAGATGAAGGTCACTCCTCATCAGGCCTTCTCACACTCCATCAGGGCTCACCTCTGCAGTCCTTTGCTATGGTAGTGAACATTTACTCACACAAGTAATCTCAGTGCTATGGGAATAGGATTTCTTGGGTAAATCTGATTAATCCAGCTGCTAGCTGTGCAAACCCCCAAGTCTCACGCTGCTGTATGAGGGTTGGATTCCCATTGCAGGTAAAGGGCTTGGTTTCCTTCATGGAATAAAAACACTGCTGGTTTAAAAAGTCCTGAAACGTTTATGATGAATAAAACACAAAGATACTGCTGAGTAAACACTGAGGGGTCTGCAGTTTTGTGACAGAGTGAGAAGTAGCAGAATACATGGTGGGATCCTTCCCCTGCCAGCAGGACACTTATGACAGGACCACTTACAGGACTCAGTTTAAAGCATAAAAAGACATTTAATTACATAAATGCAGTTAATCTGTAAATGTGGAATTGAGTGCTGTCAGCCTTTACTTACTTGTCTGGCACCGAGTTATATTTTCATGTATGTTTGGCTTACAGATAAAAAAGCTATGGAGTTTGAAAGAGGGCTGGGGTCAGTTTTGTAAGCTGGAGACACACTCAGCAGTAGCAAGGAAAATGTAGCCTATAGAAAGACTGTGTTTATCATAACATCTGCCACTCCTGAAGCCAAGTCACAGTCACTAACCCTCAAACTTTTTGCTCCTCTAAAAAGCATAGTTCAAGGAAAAGGAAAAAAGCAACTGAGGCTTTTAGCCTTTCCCCAAACTCACCCTCACCTGGTCTAGCAATTACTCATAACAGCAACAGAAAGGTTTACACAAAATAAAGAAAAAATACAATTGCACAGCAATTAGACAGATCTTTTCACTGCAGATGCACTAAAGTGATTCCAAAACATTAATTAAGCCTCAGAGCACTCCAGGAAGGTAGACAGTCCCATGTCTGTTTTACAAGTGGGTCAGCTGAGGTTGGTACAGGACAGAAGCAGAAAGAAGAGACCCTGGCTCTGCTTATATCTTGCTCTGACAGCACTGCTTAATGTAACAACAGGCATTTAACGTGCCTACAAACAGCATCAGCTCCTGCTATAATGCAGAACAAGAACACAGTATTAGTATTACTATTTTAATTATAAAGCTCTACCTATATAAGAGCTGAGCCAGAAAATAGAAGCTGCTTTAGCACAGAGCTAACTACAAAACTAGATGCTCATTATATGGTAATGGTACCGATATCTAACAGAGAGGAGATGTGAAACCACAAATAACATTGTGATTAGATGACTCTACATCATATTTAAAAACTGCTAAATACTAGATCTTAAAACAAGAAGAAAAAGATCACTGTCTGGTTGTGGTTAATAGATGCAGTCATGATTTCAATCATGCTTTAAACTAACTGCCAGGAAACAAAAAGGCCCACAGTATCAGTAATATCCAATATCTATGCATTTTGCCATCAGTCTTATGTTTATTATAAAACCCATGCAGGCAGCATTAGAAATAAATCTTAATGATTAAAAAGGACCTAATCCTTTTGCTGCATAACTCCAGTTTTACAGTGATGGATGAATGAGATCCAATGGGAAAATAATGATCCTTCCAGCCTCCAAAAAAAAAAATTAAAATCAGTAGCTGCAATGTAGGCTTCCATCTCACACTTCATTTCTATTTTGGCTTCTTTCCTCTAGGCTACTTTGAGAATTCTCGTCAGTAGGAATATGTCCATCTCTGGCTCTTTCCTTCCCCTTTGAATTTCAAATTGAGCAGAGCCAGAGGTAAAAACTTCAGTGCAAAGTCCAGACACTGAGGAACATGTCCCCATGTGGCTTCACTGCTGCACCCCCACCCTGATGCTCCACTGAGGGCAACTCCTGAACTGAAGCTGCCAAGGCAAAGATCAAGCTCATTTTCACTAGTTACACATACAACATGCCTATACACCACCTACTAGAAAAATGCTTCCCTTTGAATACTGATACTTATAGACCCCTGCACAGAGTTTGTGTTGTGAGCTGAAAATTAGTGTCTTTCCTACTAAAATAAAAAAGGTCTTCATTGGAAAGATGTAAATCAAATCAGAAGGCACTGTGCTAAATACAGGTGAACCTCAGGCATCTGTGGATGCCAAGCCATCTTACGTCTGTGTGCGCTGCAAACACTGCAGGGTATTGCTCCCAAGATTCTGCTGGAGATTGAGGGATAGGTTTTCAGCATGTGTAAAGTGATGCTGCTCTATTAAGACACACTAGAATGATGCTTATTTATACCAGTTAAGTGTCTGACTACTGCTTAAATTCCCTCTTCTCAGTAAAATAAGGAAAAGGGGGTAAAGGAGAAATAAATGAAGTTGGATTGGCTATTGGATGGAAGAAAAAAACAGTTGCTCCTCAGAACCAAAAAGTTATAAAGTGCCTGTCTCAACCTCTAGCCCTTCCATGGCAGCTATGAGCAAAGTGGAAAACAGCTGTGGAGAGGAGAAGGGAAGGAGAACTTAAATTTGGATGTTTCAGATCCTCCCCTTTGGAACATACTGAAACCATATCACAGCTCCTGCAAGGTTTCTGTCTGCACACATGATGCAAAGAGCCACGGTAATTAGGGGTTTGTTCTTACTCTGCTGTAGATATGGCCTGATCCTGCTTTCAGTGACACCAGTGAAAACAAGTGTGACTCCAGGGAAGGTAATCAAAGGATCACAGTCAACCAAACATACTTTGGAACCTCTAAAATTGGATTTCAACCTGCTGCATTTTAAAATAATCAGTAAGAGCATCTGAATGAAGTATTTGACATTCAGCGCATGTGAGTGTAGAGTGAGTGCAACTTCCATGTTGAGCGCGTGGTATAATAAAACATCATATCCTGTTTGCTCCCATTAATCACTTTTCTTGCTCCATCTATCTGGCTATTTAAATCACACTTTGCAAACTCACTGAATGCTGAATCAGTGCAAGATAGAGAGTTCTCCACATACAGCTGTTCGTTTGCCTAAAGGCTGTGATTTACATCATGGCAGAGTCTGCCCACAGGTGCTATACGGTTGTGCTCACTTTTCCATAGGTTAACTTACATCTTCCCCCCATGTTCCACCCCCTCTTCCATTCAGGGTGGGAATATTCATATCCATTACGGAAGTAGACTAGCAAGAGTAACACTCTATATTTTAAATACAGAATCCCAAATCTGCAATGTATAAAAATCTTCAATATAGAGTGCTTCCACCCTAAAGCCATGAGCTTGTATACAACAAAAGTCTTTGTAATACAGTATGTTTTGTCATTTGAATTAACTTGGGGTTTGGTTTACTGATCCAGCTTCAGAGGACTGAAGTGGAATAAGTTCAAACATTCCACAGATTCTTCTTCCATCAGCTTTTAAAGCAATTGTGTCTCTCCCCAAATGCTGTACTTTTTAATTAACAGAAACAACTCCAAAGAATCACCACTGCCACAAATATTGTGCGAGCACGTTTGGGTTTGAGCATAAGCACTTATTATTTGTTGGTAAACTGCTGCATTCATCATTTCCCAAAGTCTTAAATAATCATAAATAAGAAAATCTGTGTTATTCTTTGGTACACTTCTGTCTGTTTAAACCACAGCTGAACTTCTAAGTTGTACAAACAAAAGATTGCACTTTTATCTTCTAGAAAGTCTTGCTAGTCCAACAGACTTTCAGCTGAAGGATTCTTTATTATACTCAAACCTTGTCCCATAAGAGTTGCTGCTGTTGCTCAGTTTGTGAAGTATCTTAGAGATTTTGTTTGGTCCACAACAGAAAACTCCAATAGTCTTCCTGTTAAAACAAACAAACAAACAAAAAAAGAGTTATGACATTGCAATGAAACTGTAACTTCTAATGGTAGACAGAATTGGATTCTGGCCTCACTGTAAACCAACTATGCATAAATTTTAAGGTGAGAACAGCTTACTAGATCATGTACTTAGTATTACTGGAGACACCAAGTATCTCTATAACAAGCCCTATTACTTATTTGACTAAGACAACTCTTAGAAAAAAGTGTCTCATCTTAGTTTCAAGACACCAAGTGATGAAAATTTACTACTTCCCACTCAAACTTTTTCCATGATGAATCACTTTTTTTGTTAAAAATGTATCTCACTCTAATGGCTTCATTAGTGCAACTCGTGATTTACACCAGCAGGGGATCTAGTCACTAACAATGATTCGTTGCACTAATGAAGACAGAGCACCACTAACCCATGATTATTTCTGGCAGCAGCAGCATAATTTCACCTCTTTAGTTTCATATTAGCATGCAGTCTTTCCATCAATAACTATATTGGAAAGCCTTATGAAAAGCCAAACACAGAATATGATCCTTGTTCATCATCCACAGCTATCAGCCTGGGTTCATTAGTTAACCTGACTTTTTCACACCACTCCACTGACAACAACTCTTTGCTCTCTGGTCACCTTAAACACAGGCTGTAAGTCAGACTTACAGTCATACAGTGTCTAAGGGCTCAGCATCAGGACAGGGCACATCCACAACAGCAGGACTGGGCTGTTCATGATATTTATCATCTCCCTGGTTTTGAAAGATGAGAAGGGAAAGGAAGGAGAAGTGAAAGAGGATGTGGTGCTGTCTCTTCTATATAATTAATGTCCTGGTTGGGGCTGGCCTAGAGCTCCCGTGGGTCTGGCAGCGGGAGGAGCTGCAGCACCCTGAGACCCCAGGGGCTCCCCAGGTCCCAGTGCCCTCACCTGTGTGCGGGGGCGGGGGCAGCACAGCTGGAGGACTGGGCCCCGATTGGCCGATATCCCATGTCATGTGACATTGTGCTCACTATATAAAGGCAGGAGTGGGCCAGGAGGGGCTGCCACTTCTGGGAGTGTGGCTGTGGGGCCTTTGTGTTTGGGATTGCCAGCTGGGAGCAGGTGGGTGTTGGTCAGTGGGTGGTGAGCAGCTGTATGGGACATTACCTGTTGATACTGCTGTCAGTGTATTGTTCTGTTACTGTTATTAAACTGTTTTTATCTCTACCTGCGAGTCTCCCTTTGCCCCTCCGATTCCCTCCCCATTCCCAAGTGGGGGGATGGTGGGTGAGCAACTGCGGGGCGTTTAGATGCTGACCAGGCTCAAACAACGACATGGAAAAAAAAGTCTCCATCTTCCTGCTGAAATCGTGCTACTACACATAAAGATCTTAAAGATTTACTGGGATGGAGAGAGAGCATGCAAGAGGGTACATGGTTCTAACTATTGTGATCTACAGCACTCACCAAGAGGCTGGAGACTTGAGTTCTGGTCCCTGCTTCCAGGATTGTTTCAGTATTTTATCCAGTAACTATTTAATATAAAATATTTTAGCACATGCAGGATAATCAAATGCACAGTTTAATGCTGCCTGTGTATATGTTTGGTGAGAGGAGGGAACTAACACATACAAGAAGAAATCTTTGATGCATACTGTCAAGTCTATGCGGCTGTTGTTAGGCAGCAGCTTGAACAGCACGGCGATCTACGCTGTACCAGTGCACAGCAATATTGGCATGGTACAACTGAGGACTCAAACATCAAAAAGCATCACAAAGTTATGCACGTACCAGCAACAGTGTCCTTGTGTAGGCACATTACAACGCAGACTGCAGTTACTTTCAATTACATCATCCCTCATATCAATCCATGGCAAATATTCATAACTGGTACTTTTCTCACCCTTATGTATATCTATTAAACTCTCCTGTCCTGGAAGTACTCTTTTTAATGGCAAGGGATATTGTGCTGGTGGCTGAATTTGCAGAAATAATGAGTGTTATTGCTTGTTGCTCTCAACCAAGATTCCTCAGCACCTGCAGACTCTGAACACCCTCTACTCTGCGCACAGTGAAGAAAAAGGGTGCATGAGCTGTCAGGAAGAATCTGTCTTCTACTGTGTATTTAATCGAGAGAATGAATGCTGGTTTTTTTTTTTTTTTTTTTTTATTATTCTAATTAGTACAGACAACTGATAAATAAAACCCAAAGAGTTCATCTGTCTCACTTTCATTACATATATATAGGCCCCAAAGCACAAACATGTCTAAGCAGCACATACTACTAGTATATTCCCATCGCACCAATATCCTTCCAAGGTACACAGAATTTTTTTCTAGAAAAGAGAATCACAGAAAAGTTAAATGATTTTTCTAAGGTCACACAAGAGACCTGTGGCTAAGAAGGTCTTCTGAAACCCAGTTGAGCCACTGTCCCACGTGGTGAGCCAGAGGCTCTCAAACTTCCTTCCCAGCATATCCACCATCCACATCTATTCTGGACATCCCTCCATGTACCACTTACCTCCCACAGTTCACGCCCCACATCCTCTCCCACCCACGCCCTCCACTTCCCTGCAGACACCTTTTTCCCTGCTGCAGTTGGTACTGCCCAGTTGCTGTGACACAAGCAAGCAGGCAGCTGAAAGCAGCTGCTACGTGGAGCAGTGCACTACTACCCTGAGCTGATAGGCTTTAATTGTGTAACGTCTCTTTGGGTCAATGGCTCACTTTGTTGCTCAGATGAAAACAGATAGGTAGTGCTATGTCTGAAAATCTTTATAAAAACCATTAACATCCTTACAATTAGGGAAATTATGTTATAGGCCATTATTTGTAATAATTTTAAACATTAATATAGGATTTTACTCATTTAGAGCACTAAGCAAATAGCTCCTTAGAGTTCCTATGGGATAAGCAGGTCAGCACATATTTCTGCATCCATTTTATGAACAGCAGGAGGTGAGGGAAGAGGTGAAATACTTTGCTACCTAGAGAGGACAGAGTCAGAACCTGAAATGTTCCAGTTTTAAATCCCACGTTAATTCCTAGAGAGAGGTTTCTCCTTTAAAGTGCATGAGAAGTGTATCATGGTGCTCCATGCCTTTCTCTCCTACAGATATTCACATATTTGTCTAAGTCAGTTTCCCTCTGGAAAAAAGCACACATCCATTTGACCTAAGAAAAATTGAGAAAGCGTGGCAACCAAGGCATGGTGTAAACTTTTCATCCAGGACACAACTGAACAAGAACAAGGCTGCTGCTCCATCCCCAAAAAGAGAGAAAAAAACCCAAGACCAGTAATTTATTATATAAACTGTCCCAGCACACATCGTTGGGACTGCGAGTGTCATATAAAATATCAACAGTAGATGGCACGCGTCTGCTCCTCTTAGTGCAGAAGAAAGAACCAGGAATCTGATGCTGGGCTGTCCCATGTCACGCTCTGAAGGTCTGGCAAAGCTCAGACACTTACAAATGCACTTTGCTTATTTGGGACCCAAACAGCAACACCAGCAACAATTCACAAACCACAAACCAATCAGATGGCTAAACTGGTGAGAGGTTTGCCAGCTGCATGTTTATTTACACACAGCTTTTACTAAAATCACAAGATAAAAAGTGGAAAATATCTTGGCTGCCCATAAACAAGCCCAAAGGAATGAATGCAAATACATGTAAAAGCCTGAACACTAGCACCAGATGCGGGAAACAACTTGGCTGCCCTGTTTTGTTTTTTGGGGTTGTTGGTTTTTTTTTTTTGGTCTCTATTGCAGCAAGGTCATTTAGGTTGAAAGTTATGGAGAAAAAAAGAACTGAAATAAAGTTAGTAGGAGACTGGGAAATTGAACTATAAAGAAAAACAGAAATTCCTGTCTCATCCAGGGAAATAGGAAGAATATTTACCTACAACAGGTAAGTTTCTGTGGTATAGCTGAGTTACACGTTGCACTACTGTCTTATCATGTTACGTGTAACTACGTCTACAGACCTCTATCTATAAACCCTGATAAAGAGGTGACAAAGCGTGAGGAAACCTAGATCTTAGCAAGCTGCAAGATAATCAAAAGAATCAGAACATTATTTAGGTACTAAAAGACACCTTGCTTGGAAATGGTTGCGCAATTTAAAGACCTGATGTGAAAATGCAGAGGAAATGGTACTTGAAGTCTAATTAGGAATAATGTGATGGAAAGCACAAAAGAAAAAGCAAGTATGACTACTACTAATAGCTTCATCTATATTATGTGCACTTACAGCCTTGCAAGGAAGTGGCAGAAACCTCATCATTCTCATCTTTTAAAACTGCGTTCACACAGTTAAGCAAAAAAGACAGAATGGAACATAAAATGTCAACAGTTATCTATGCAGAGGACTCTGAGCAAGACAACTTGCTTCTCTGATCTATTTTCCTTTATTTTCCATGGTTCTTTACTACAAATACCTTCTCTAAGTGATATCTGATTCCATAGTGTGAGAATCCTACTAGGGATGTCCCTCTGTAGCAGCCTTTGGGGCATCTTGGCAGGGGACTCTGTCCACAACATCCTCTAGAACCTGAATCCAAGATACATATTCTCAGCAGCTTACACTGCCAACAGTGATATAGACTGACACTCAGTATTCTCAAGAGCCAGGGCTCAGTGTCCCCTTATTATATCCAACCTCAGAACAGAAGACTCAATAAACCATGGGCAGATGTTCACTTTGCAAGTGAAACTGAGGACAGAAAGTTGAGGGAAAGTTCCGCAGGTGAACATGAAAACACCTCTCAACCTGGTGCACCCAGATTACTATCAACCGCTACTAAGGTTGGTTTGCTCCCACCCCACTGACTTTTCCAGAAGTGGATTAGGGAAGATTCACATAATCCCTTCTTCCAGATCAGTTTTTGAGGCAGAAAACTGCCAGTGAGGGGTAAAAAACTCAAAGCTGGATCTGGACAAAGACATTCCATAGTCAAATTGCATGTCTTCTCTGGTTTACAACTGTCTTGTTTCAGACCATAATATGCTTGCCAAGCACAATAAAAAGGCCTTGATAGGTCTTAACAAAGAATAAAGAAGTGCCAGGAATCTCCAAAGACAATATATTCACTGAATAAAAACAATACAGGACAGTCAGGTTCTTCCTCATGCGTTTTGTTTGTAAACCAGCACTATAAATCATGAAAATTATAGAAGAAGTCAACAATTTTAAAAAATGCAACTTCATATATAAAAACAGCATACATTGCAAGCAAGATATTGCCACGGACAAAAACATATGAAATCTCTGTGCAGTGAGATGAAAATCTATTACTTTTATTTTCTGGGCCACTGAACATCTTAGCTGCATGAAAAGATGAACTGTCCTGAGTGTTTAAAAAAAAAAAAAAAGTTTTAGTTTGCACAGGCTATCTCTCACAGCAAAATATTAGTTAATTTCAACATCAGTAGTTTAAACATTACACTAGAAGATCAAACCCAAAAATATTTTCATACAAACATAGCTAGAAACAGATAATATGCCCAGCCTTCAAACTGTGGCATCCTTCATGCGGACTGGTACTTACCGCCTGTTACACTTTGCTATTTCATCAAAAAGGAGCTTCCACCGGGGCCGTCCAATCGAAAGCCTTGAGTTTAAAGCTTGATATTTTTCACCAATTATTTTCTGCAAGAAACAAAAAATTCCACTCTACTTGATTTGCAAATTGCCTCATATCACCCAGGGCTCCCATTTCTGACATTGGCTGACTTACCACATCGCTGAGTTATAAAACCTGAGCACAAGTATCAGACAGTTGTGATTAAAACTGCAGCCATTTCATGCACCAATACCTCTGCTCACTGCCTTTTCAATGGCTCTCCGTGGTGTTTGTTATACATTGTTCCTCATGCAGTTGCTCATTAATCTCCCCATTACTTTTAAACCAATTAATTTAAGCCATAAAAAAATAACCATGCTCCTATTATTCATTCCCTTATTGGCTTTTAATGCTAAACTGGAAGAAACACTGCTGATGCAAAAATCATATTTCTATCTGAAGTCTTTTTTTTTAACTTTGTACAAGTAACTATTAAGATGACTAGGTCTGAAAAAGTAACAAGGGAAATCTTACATTTATCTCTGAGAGTAGTTTGCCAGCTGTTTTGAGCTGCTGTAACAGCAGAAAGCAGCCAAAACTGCTCCCTGGGTGGAACCTGACCCATTCCAGCAATGCTAACTCACCAGCATTTTGATAAGGTCAAATGCCTTTCCATGGCAGGGCATTACCCTTCCTTGGTTTTCTGTCTTAATGTGATAGAAAGGTAGAGAGAAGTTACGTCTTATCTAGACTCCCACGTTCACTCCACTGCTGAACAACCTGAAACACGGCTCCTACCAACGCAAACACATAGTCTTGGCTAACTCATCCTCTGTTGGCATTTTATATTCAAGAGGCATTTGCTGAAGGATGGGCTTAGCTCCCTGTTGTTGCACAGGCATACTACTTTTGAGCAAAGGGAGAATGAAGCAAAACTGCCCTAATTTTGGTAGCTGTCAGCACCTTGGACTAATATCAGTGAACACATAAGCTGTATGGCAATGGAGAGCTGAGTTTAACTCCCCCTTGAGAAATCATGAGCAACGTTATGGATCATGCCAGTTTTGTTCAATAACCACAAAATAAAAGTGACTTTAAAGAAAACGTTAAAACATAGTTGACAAATAAATGCAGTAGCTGCTTCACAAACGGTATTAGAAAACTTGCTTTGAATTGTCTATTATTACAATCTTGCTGTGTCATTGCAATGCTGTCCTGCTTCAGGTTTTAATTTTAACCTAACAATTACATACCAAGTTCATCAATTAGCTATCTTCAAGCACCTCATTTCAATTGACATATGTTGTCCAGGCATTAAATGTGTGGAGTACTGTTCAAAACTACTGCAGCTATCTCATCATTTAAACTATTGGATAGTGTTCCTACCAGAGCTGTGAATGTTATGCTATCTTCATCTGATACCAAGCAGATCAAAATTCTTTGGGCATGGTTTCCCACTGCATTTCATGTTTTGTAGTAATTGTTAGGCTTGTTTCTGGGCCTGCTGCAGTCAATGGAATGCTTCCAGATGCAGCAGGGTAAGGAATTAGGCCTAGATTCATGTGCTAAATAATGTAAAATGAAGATTGTAAGCATAAAGAGCTATGGGAGATGCCAAGAGTTGGGAAATTAGCCCAGCTTTGGGGTTGGTAATACATGACAATCGACAGTTCAGTGTAATTTCCAGTCTCATACATCAAGAAATTTGTACATTTTGTCTATATCTGAGGGAAAGGAATCCAAGGTTTTTAAAAATAGCTAGTTTTTCTCAAAATATTTATTTGAAAAGAAGATTTGAGCTTGCAAGCTCCTAGAACTATTCTGTTTTGACTTTTAGCCCAGAAATGATGCAGATTTCCAATCAAACACGGCCACTGTCTGGTCTGTGGTCTGGCCTGGAAGGACCTCTTTCCTAGAAAAGGAAGATATGGATTTCTGCCCACATCTAATCAAGTTAGGACTACTAGACTACATTCTCTTAATGCTGTGGGGATGGACTTGCTCTCTTGCCCTAGTAATGAATCAAACACTTGAGTTCATGGCCTCATTTCCTGTTTTTACCATCTGCAGTAATTCCCTCTTGCCTTTGATTGACAGTTTCCATTGTCCACTACCCCAAGGTCTAGTTCAGTTTACAAATAGCATTTAGACACATACCTGTATTCCATCTGTCTGACTGAGGTACAGCTGGATATTTATATAGTCTGGTCGGTTCTCTTGCCAAAGCTGGGAGGATGATAAAAACAGCTAGTGAAATAATATCCCTTCTCTTAATGTAAGCATAAAGTCACTTGTGCCTACTATTCTGAGGGACATGGGTTTCAGCTTTTTAATGAAGGAGATACATTTTCATAACACCCCTTTGTGAACTCCAGAATGTTGCACATCATGCTGTGTATAAAATATTATTTTAGGAAGCTACACTGCTCTTAAAATATACCGGAAGCTATAAATCCCCCTCCCTTCTCGATCTGTCTACTAGCCAAATGGCTAAAGGCCACTGAAGACTCTCCAATCTGCATGTTCTTCTTCCATGTCATAAATTTCACAGATAAGTGTCCAGACTACTGGTACATGGCAACACTATGCAATGAAATACTGGTGACAGATACTCAAACTGTTTTGTGCATCTCCAAGAGTAAATGGAGTCTGGGTCAGGTAGCCCAGTCAGAAGTGCTGCTGGAGTTCCCTTGTTTTGAGCAAGGGTGCCTTTCTCTGTAGCATGTCAGTTGTGTGGTGTGGACATACCTTGCATTTATTAAGCTGTCAGTATCCCTCCAAACAACACCAGTTACCTTGTTATGCAACATACAGAGCAGATCTGCAAACCAGCGGAAAGATTCAATGTCCCTGCACACCCAAATGAAGTAGAGTCTTCTGAGCTTGTAGCATTTCCAGCCATCACTTGAAAATAAAATGTTTGGGTAATTAAAAACTATAGTTTAAAAAGGAACATTAATGAAGATGCTTTATATTCATTAGTGGAAATGTGAATTTCCATTAGAAGCTAACTGTTAAGTTGTTCTTCATCCTATGATACATCAGACACTGAAGTGACCAATGCAGCCTATTAGGATGATCCTGAGAATATTAAATGTCTAGCACAGAGCTAACAGCCTTCACAGATACTGTTTCCACATTAGGAAGTTGTCAGCTATATAGATGATTTGAGCAGGAAATATGGATTCATGCATCATCATTAAACTTTTATTTCAAAGCAAAGCAGACATTCTAAATTCAAGTATATTATGTCAATTCTTTACCAGGTTTATAAAGCGACCCATAAGAGGAAAATATTGACAAATGCAATAATGTCAGGACTTAATTCTGCCTTTATATGTGAAAGGCTCTGGCTGATTATAATTAATACTATAGCAAAATCACAAAGACCAAATCAAATCAGAGCTCCATTGTGTTAGGGAACTGTGTGATATATTACAGTCCTTAGAAAATGCTGGTGGGTAAAGTGCAGTCATGGGCAGATTCTGTCATTGCATTTAGAGAAACAGGACTCGTGTCAGATTTCTAATTCGAATAAAACACAAATATGGCACAAAAGAAGGATTGGCATGAAATAGGAAAGAAAATAGAAGTGAAAAAACCCCTGATGATTAATGAGTTCAAATAAAGCACAAATATCCAGGAAGTATCTTCTTAGTTGGCTAATGCTGTTTTCTGTTGTTCTGATCACTGACATGATCAGTGCACAGATTGTTTCATCCTTTTCCTCATAAAATAATTTTCAGATAGAGAAGGCCATAGCCTGCCAATTTCAAATGCTAGTCCCAGGAGCCAACCGCAGTTGAAAAGTTTCATGATACATCTCACCATACCCATTGTGTATTATTTCAAACTCTAGTGTTGCTGGCATACCCAGCAAGGGTATAATATTAATAGATCTACATAAGTGATGGCTCCAACCACTGCCCTACTTCCCTATACCCTTAACCTTCACTGTAAGCCTGAGGAGCACGGATGGAGACATTCTCAGCAGCATGTAGAGGCTGAGAACTCAGGCTGAGAACTCACCTTTTGTGTAAACTCCCCACAGAGATAAAAAAAATGCTTTAAGACTGAGAAGTACGGTGTCTTTCAAGTCCTGATTTCAGCTTTTTTATTTAGCTTTTTTTATTTGTAAACTGTTGACCTGCATCTTTTTCTGACTGCTTATACTAAGCCCTTAGGAAGGGTCTCGATCTGGTCAGATGTGACAAGATAACTATAAGCAATATAAGGAAAATAAGTGCCTTTCACCATAAAAAATGATAAAAGAAGAGAAAAATGCCAGGCATTTTGTATCGAAATACTGTAGTTCGGTAACAAAACACCAATTTTGGTGATGAAACATTGCAGCTGGACAAAAAAGCTGGACTGCAAGTCTTCATGAAACAAGTCAAGCATAGATTTAAAATAGCACCTCAGACACATGCTTGGGGCTACCTCCAGCAGGCTATATTATGCAATAAACGTGCAATCCCTCATTACAACCAAATCCACATGTATATAACACTTCTTGTGTGTTTCTATGTTACCACTGCCCATAATAACAGTAATTATCTACAGACCCTTCTGCATGAGAGCCACTAGCTTTTCTAAATGTAAGTTATTTTTTCTTAAAAATAGGGTATAGGGTTCAACAGTTAAGTGGAAGGAAGGGCAGAAGCAGGAATGAAATTGTGTACATACAACAGGATCACAATTGAGCAGGAAACAAATTACTACATCGACAGGCTTATGATCTCCCCCAGACCGGCACGTCCTTGACACAACAGGACTGGCCCCGCTGCTCTGCAGTGCTGGCATCATAAGGTAGTTTGCATATTCACACCCAGCAATTTCTGCTTCTAAGCCAGGGCAATGACAACAGGCAGATCATCCACTAAACCAGTGTTTTGTTGATGCTTAAATACTGTGAAGGGAAGCAGGCTAGGGCTGTTACTTTTTCTCAGAATCACAGAGAGATTCCCCTGCATATTGTACAGTGCACAAGGGGAAGATTGGCTACAGAGGCAGGTTATGGGATTGGCTTGGAAGCCAGTTTATGTCTTTATCCAAATAAAAGGACATTGCAAAAGCTTTTGGACACTAACCTTCTATGGCAATGTCTGTGCAAGTTCCAACGGCCTCTGATAACACTCCGGTAGAGAGAGGCAAATATAACCTGCTGCTGGCCCATCATTATGACCTGTGACATTTTTGCTACGTACTATCAAGGATAATCTATCACAGGGAGAATGGTCATCTTACCCACCTGGGCCCCAAGCTTTCAGCAAAGATGTACCCTCTTCTTGAGACGATGATCAATACACCCTCAAGAGAAGAAAATGAGGGAGCCCAAAATGGCCTTTGAGGGCTGCAGCACTATGAGACAGCCTGGTAGGGCTGATAATTATCAGAACCACTCAGCACTGTCAGGTCCAGCCCAGATCAAGGACAGAAGAACATGCACAGCACTTAAATTCCAGGATTTAACTTCACTTTGGAGTCAGAGCTGGCCATTGGCATGTTCATCTTAGAACAAATGCTTCAGTCATGCGTTGTAAAACCCTCACAAAGCCATCTAGCTTTAAAACACTTCAGGAAAGGCTTGATACTTTGGCTGGCTATTTATACAGTGCCTATGAAACTGGGGTGCTTAACCTGTGACTAGAGGTCTTATTCAGTACTCCAGCAAGAAAAAAATTAATAAAAGAATCAACAGAAATCATAAAAGCAAGCCTATTTCACATAGCGTAAGATACGGTAGGAACTATGTTGTCAATGTGACAGAGAAACAAGAAGTCAAAGGTTCTGAATAGAATGTCAAACAGACTGGGAGAGCTCTCCCTGCATTTCCAGCAGAAAGACTGTCACAACATCCTGACTCACAAAAACTCACTACCCTAGCCCATGGCCTCATCTAGCTGAAGGGCTGTGACTACATCAGCCACAGGCAAGGCAGGTGGCAGGATATAAAGGCTAGTGACACTGTCCCATCCCAGTTCAGGTGCATTATTGGCACAACTTTGACACAACTCTTTGGGTTACAAAGCCTGTATGAGATGGCTTATGTTCTTCAGGGGACATCCCAGTCCTCTACCTCTCACCAAGGAGTAATCCACTTACGTTATGCTAATGGCAGTTTTTAAATACTCTGAAAGTCTTTCTGACATGCACTACTATGGTAAATTGTGGGGAAATGACTTTAAAAGGCTTAAGCTCACTTACAGCAGTGTGTTGAGTACTGATGCAAATGGTGTAACTCCAATACCTCCAGCCACGCAGAGGCTGACCTCGTAGTTCAGGGATTCCTCAAAGGGACTTCCAAAAGGTCCATCCACATACAGTCTGCAGAAAAAGACAGAAAGAGCACTTCTAGAGAGAGCTGCTAAAATCAGAGAAAGGAAAAGTGAGCTGGAATTAAAACCTTACAAATAATTTGTTTCAATTTTTTCTTAGTCTTGGGATGCAGAATGTGAAAATCTTTCTCCTGCAAAGCTGTATGTGAAGAGAAACCAATGTATAGCTGGTATGAAAAACTGTTATATAAAATCTCTTGGCACATTCTATGATTAGATAATCTATTTTTTAATCAAACAAGTGGAGGTGACAAAATTATGACTGCCTTTTGTGTCTGGTATTAGAGGGCAAAGAAAGTGCTGCATTGGAAACAATAGCAACTTGCTGGATCATATGCAGGAAGAGTTTGTCTAAGCCTGCCTAGGACGTTCATCTCTTGAACATCAGA
Organism: Tyto alba; assembly: GCF_018691265.1. Lineage (NCBI taxonomy): Eukaryota > Metazoa > Chordata > Aves > Strigiformes > Tytonidae > Tyto > Tyto alba. The sequence goes on from NW_024881282.1 coordinate 9,900,665, forward strand.
AACAGCTGACATGGACAAAGGGCTAAAAAAATTATATTTTTCCTGGCTTCTCATAATGCTTTTCAAGGGCCTCCACAAAACAAATTAGAGGTGACACATATACATCCTGCAATGTGCAAAAGGAACAAATTTGGAATTGTGATCTATCCTAATCATAAAGGATATCTGAAGAGGGAGAAAAATCACTGAGTTATACCCCTTTGTCTCACGCCCCTTATTATCATAACAGTTTTGTCCATCTGTTTTTAAAGATCATTTGGGAGATAGAGTCCCATTTCCAACACATTTTGAATATTCCAGATACTGCTGGAAAGTCAGTTGACTATAACTTAAAAATAGGCTTTTAGGCATCTTCAAACGTTTGACCTCCAAATCTTTCCTACACTGCTGAAAGTCATCCAAGCTCATCCATAGATACCTCAAAACATATGGGCTGTAAGATCTCTAAGAAGAGTCACATACCACCTATTCCACCTATGGAGTAACAACTGCATATCTTACTTCAGTAATAGATTCACCTTTAGAAATTATTATAAAGAGAACTTGAACAGTACATTTAGACAAGGTCCATTCCATGCACGAGTGGCTCACTGGGTCACCACACTTTAGGTAACTTGAATTCAGCAAAGCATGGTGGGACTAGCACTGTATTCAGCAGCTTAGTGACTAAGTCTCAATAGGCTGACTGAGATCAGTGTTTGGCCTGAGTCCACAAAGAAGCTCCAACATATATTAGTTTTATATACCCACATACTGGTACTACTACGCAATTAAGCCATGCATACTCTACGTCTAATGAAAGGGCATAAGCTCCTCCTTTATAACATCAGCCAGAGAATTAAAGGAAGAAGAGATGTCTCTTTTCTCAGACGAAGTCTTCCAACCCTCATCTGATTCTTTCCTTTTGAGGGCTGGATCTTAGCCATAACTTAAGATCTCAGTCTGATCTCATTTCTTTTAGTTTTGTGGTCTGACTCTTGGCATCTTATCAGTCAAGACAACATCTTATATGAGTGCCTTTGGCCAATATGGTCCTTTCTAGGAAATTTCTTCCAGAGCTCTGTTATTGTTGACATCTTGGTGCTTCATATGTTAGGCTCACTCTTCTACAGTGTCTTATCTAAACACAGATAAATACCTACTTTCTGATGGACATGGAGGCAAATAGGCTGACCCTTAACTATGCCCTGTCTTATAAATTTTCTTGGCACTTGCTGTCCTACCTGAAGAGAAAGGGAGAAGACACTGGGCTAGCCAGAGCTATCCTCAGAAGGCACTGGAAGTGCAAGCAGTAGGTATTTTTAATTAACCAAAATTCATCACTGATATTCATAACTAAGCAATCTGAAACCTATTCTTATTTCTTATTCTTATTTCTGTCTTTATATGTTCTCTTGGAGAATCTCAAAGCTTTTCAACATCAGGTATGCTAGTTCCAACATGATGAGAATACTAGAAAAAACAGTTCTGTCCTTACTTAGGACAGATAAATTATTTTGAACAATGGGATCAAGAGAAACTTAACTGGACCCGTGCATACAGTATAAACAGAACTTTAAGTATCTTCGCATTAAATGATTCCTGTTACGTAACACTTTACACCCCATTTTCTCAACAAGGTTTAACTTCCACTAATGAAATGATACCACTGCTGGTGCAGGGTGTAGCAGCTTTAAGAGATCTTCTAAATGTTGCACTGTTATTTGGCTGAGGAGGTAAAGGAGCATCTCTTATTTAAATAAACAACAGGGGAAATGTAGAGAAGCAGGTCATTGCTTTAAAATTAATCTGGCCAAGGGGACATTTTGAGGGATGTCCACAAATGTTATGCGTCTCAGATGTACATCTCAACAGAGATCTAATTTCAAGATACCTGTGTAGGTCAAAAAGAAAAAAAAAATACTGGCTAATGAAGACCAGCAACTGAAGTCCACTGCCATTCCTGGCATACCTCTTATACATGTTACCCTAATCAGATCCTGTCTAGCTGGTGAAATCTGAAGAATCGCTCTTAAAGGTATGAAGGGCATAAACACGGGGAAATTCTTTGCATTTTGCACAAGCAGCACTAACTTTCATTTGGATATACAAATTTAAAGCCAACATTTTGGCAGAAAAACACGAACAAACAAACCAAAAGCAAACTAGCAAAGCAGACTTTTCCAGAAATTACCATAGTGGATGTGACAACAGTCATATACAGTAGGGGCTCCACTTAGCAGAACTGCCCTTAAACTTACTTGAGGACTATCTGAAGCATGTATGTATGCCTGATCGCAGAAGGCACTGAGCAATTCCTGGAAAGTCTGAGTGCCAGTGAATACCACTGACGTGATCAGGAGTTGAAACATGCAAAACTAGATCTGGTCACCTCAAACCAGTCAAGCACGGTAAGTAATTCCATGCCAGAAATCCAAGAAACAACCTTCAATTAAATATGTATTTTGGTTAGATTGCTCCAGTTTGTGGCCCATTAGCCCCATCTGGCCTGTAAAATATTTCTATCTGCCCACTGTGTCTTCCTCTGAGGGAGTGAGGAGCAGCTGTTTGGACAGCAAGTGCAGTCAAAGAAACCAAGAGCCTCCAGCTGTGTCTGCATGTGGTCCAGCACAGAACAGTCAAAAGTCACCGCTTCCAAGTGTAAGAAAGAGAAATCGGGAAAAAGCTGGAGAAATATTGCTACTGCATTAACCCACTCCACAAGACTGCCTGAAAACACTGATTCCAACAATAACATGATCTCCCTGGAAGATTTTGCTAGATGTCATAAACACGCACTATTTAATCCCATTTTACTATGGGGATATTTTATAACTAAAAGAAATGTGGCTCTGATGTCTTGATGGAAGTGGTCATTTAGGAATTGATCTTTCTTTTACTCAAGTCAGTGGAAGAAAGAAACCTCCTGATGCTGTATCAAACAGCGCAGTGATGAACAGAGCAGTGATTCAGTCATGGACTTAGAGATTATGCAACTTTCGTTTCCTGTCAACATGTTCTTTCGTTTGGTAATACTGAAAAGTTTAGCATAAAAGAAGTTCATTATTGCACATGAAATCTCACAGTGCTCAATAAAAAGGCAGACAAGACAAAGGGGTAAGATGACTTTTTGTTTCTTGAACTGTGCCCCAGATATATCAAACTACCATGCTATGGTCTCCTATTCTCCCAGCTTTAATTTAATTAACATGAAGGAAGGGAAGGGAATGGAATTTTACTAAAAGTTTAGAAATTCACCCTTCAGGCAAACTTATTCAAATAACGAGTTGTTCTTTTCACATGGATTCATTTCCAGTCTTACAAGTGCTCTCAGTTATTCTGGCATAATTTCTTAGCTCACAAACAGAAAAAAAAGTTCCTCAAAACAGAATGTATCACAAAAAATAGCACAGCACATTATTAAAAAGCATCTTACAGATAGATGGTGAACATATTTTCTATTTAAAGCACATTTACATTCTACAGTGCAGCAGTACAGAAATATCCCAGCAAGCACCAAGACAGCTTGTTCCAGTGCTGGGCAATGCCACTGCACTAACATGGGGCTACCCCTAAACCAAGGGACACTGCTTCAGGGACACAGGCAGCTGTACTGCTTTTGACTTCCAAGTTATTATCTTCCATAAGGAACTACATAGTGATGTGTGGAGACACATGCTCACACCTCTGTTGGACTTGGACCTCAGTGCCACGCTTTACTTCAGACTGTAGGTGACCTCAGAAAAGTTCAATGCTTCTGTTGTACTTCACTACCCAACCGTAAATGCTGATACTACATTTTTTTTCCAGGCTCTTTGGGAGCTACCGTGAGACATTATCTGGGATATTAGTGGAATAACAGATGGATAGGAAAGTTAATTTTAATTAAAGAAGTATCAGCATTTGCAAGCTGAACAAAATGCTTGGATACAAAGTACTTCATAGAACACAGAGAGTGAAGTCCTAGTCTGACTGAAGTTTGTGGCAAAACTCTTACCAATGTCAACAGAGTAAGGATTTCACCCAGCAGTATAAGATTTTATATCCTTGGAGTTTGTTACCTTGGAGTTGTTAGCTTATATCCTTCAGTTTGTTACTAAGATCCAGGAGTGGGTATCTTTGAGTGAGCATGCTAAGTCCCCGATACAGTCAAAAGAGATGCAGTCAATATGGCTAATGGAGCTTAGTGAGAGATTCAGGATGTGATTACTGTACTGACTCAGTTCAACAGGACCTTAGGGTTCCATGTTCCTCTGGAACAGCAGATGAAAGACAAGCAGAACTGAAGTGGCCCTAAACACCTAGCCTGAGGCACCTGAATCTAGACCTAGGTATCCACTGCAATAACTGGAGCTTTCATACGTCGCTCACCCACAGACACATACATTCAGATGTTCATGATTCCCTATGAAAGGCTCATGTCATGGACTTCAATAGGTTTTGGATGAAGTTCTCCAAAATCACAATAAAATCAACTAAACAACCCTCCTCCTGTGCTCATTCTTCTCTTTAACTTGTCTTATCAAAACCACAGCTCAGTACTGCCATGATGGATACAGTCTGGGAAATCAACTGTCTTATGGCTGAAACAGTCTCCTTGCACTATTCTGCTGCTGTAACTCTTATGCACCAGGGAGATGCTATCACCTCCCTCTGATAACCCACAATACCAGCCTCCACCCCCATGTGATAAATATTCAAACAAGTGCCTTCATGTTCCTCCCACACTGCCCTTCATGCCTGGGAGGAAATCTCTGTAAACATCTGCAGAGCTATTTCATTATCTCCCTTCAAATTCCTTCTTTAAGACTCCTCTTTTCTCTAATATCTAAAAAAACAATAAACCAGAAGTTGACAATAGTTAGGCTACTCGTGTGCTTGCTGTAGCTCAGTCAAATTCCGGCCCTGTATTGTCTCACTGTTTCCCTAAATTTTGCTGTTGTATCCATCTGTTGTCTCCTGTCCTGATAGTTTAAGTTGGTTTGGTCAGGATAGTCTCTCTGCTGTGTGACTGTGTGTATCAGGATGGCTTCCTGATGCACAACTGTTTCTTCAGGGCACTAGGATAATACAGATAAGTGAAGAATTACTGGAAACCATCTAATTCTGAAACTTTTATCAGAGGCAATTTTTCATATCGTAGGCTTGCAGAGAGCAAAATTGACTACAGAAGTGTTCCAGACCACTTTGGAGTCCAAGGCTTAATTCACAGTTTTCAGTAAAAACCTAGCTACAGCAAATTACATGATTTTATTTTTCCAAGAAGCTGCACTTACTACTATTGAAGATTTACAAATATGCTCTCCATCAAAAATCAAGACAGCTGCTTCATCTTTTGAAGTCAACATATGACACTTCATGTCATTATTTAAACCTCAGTTAATAAGTGTACACTCTGACACTATTTTTCCATAGGGCTTGTGATTATTGACAGTATTTCAGTACCAACAGTCTTTTACAGATGAAGAACCACCACTGAACAGAGCACATCATCCTTGGTTTGTATGGGTATCCAAAACTACAATGGCTTTCAGTGTTTAAAAGCATAATAAAATGTGACATCTGGCATGTGATATCAGAGATTCCCATGTGTTCTCCTGACTTTGTGAAGGGTGATGTTTTCATTAAAGAAAACAGCAGCCCCTTAGAGAATTAAGCTTGCAAAACCCAGTGGTTCCAATTAACTTTATATACTATTTTGCAGAAGATTGCAAAGTGTTATTCTAATTCAGATTTAATTAGGTATCTGCTCATTATTTTTTTTTAACAGCTTGAGTTTAATTTCTGATTGATTATTCACATTTTTTCCTTTCAACTTCAAACATATTCTTACAGCATGTACTAGAGTTTGTAGAAGTTTCCTTCTCTCATCTAGAGACCTTGTTTGCGTTATCAGTTAATGAAACATCCAATTATAACAACATAATGGCTCAAAACCCTATAGAATCAATTAGCATCGGATTTTTTTCTCATAGAAACATGCCAAATTATTATTATTTTAAAAATTCTAGGAAAGCAATTGGTTTTAGTACATCTCAGTTCCACTTATTTCTCCCTGCTTGGGCAAAACAAAACAAAATCACCCAGTCTTCAGCTTATTATACTCTCAAGGGCCCAGACATGACTGAAAAAGAATTCTAATTTCTACAACATCCTTAGCAAGAGAAGATATGTTGAAGGCATGACGACAAGGGCAAGAGCATGGAAAAGCAGAACAGGCACCTGCATTTTCATGGATAAGGCTCCTGTAAACCCTGAATTGAGATCCATGGTTTTCTATGAAACACAGTGCAGGTTCAAGAAGATCATCCCACTGGAGTAGGCTGGAACACTACAGCAGCAGAAGTTGTACAACTGTCCTTGGGAAACTGGAATAGTAACAGAGAAATGAGGAGGATGGTAGAGGAGGAGAAAAGACCCTCATAACTATGAATGAAAATTTCAGTAAAGTGTGGAGATAGAACTTCCACTGAAGGCAACAAAAACCAGACTTCTGCAACTTGGATGGACACCCTTATAAGCATGGCTCACCCTTGTTCAGAACTCCTAGAGCAACCTGAAGGCAATCCCTCAGACCAAGTTAATTTTCATCAGAATTTTAAAAAATTGTCTAAATATTGCCTAAAGTATTTATGGAGAACCCATATTTCTTATTACTCATTGCTGACTATCACAGGAGAGAAGCAACCATTTAGACTATTCACCTACTTCATTAAAAAGGTCTGTAAAACCACTATGAGAACTACAATCAAGAATAATTATGTATTCAGACAACTTTGTTCTCTGAGGATACATATACTTTCTGTACCAAAGCCTTGGGTCAATATTCTTATTAATGTTGTATTAATTCTTCTCTATGGCAGCCTTTTTACCATAATTTCCATAAAATGTTTCCAATATGTATTCCTTTGATTAAAGATCACACATGATTTAATTTTATTATAACAAGAAATCCAATTTTCCACTTATTGCCTTTACCAATTACAGTATCTATTTTGTGAGATGCCTTGCCTCTCTGTAAACTTGTCTCCTACCAATTTTGCCTCAGCTAATAAAGGGAATAATAAAAATAAAGAGTATTTGTAATGACTGCATCACCTACTATAACTTGCTTTTTGAAAATTTAGTTTGTTACATCATTAAGTGACAAGATGCTGCAGACCAGCAACCACAATTAGGTCGAACATGTTGGTCATGATTCTCCACAACTCATTCACTGGTACAGTATTTATCTGCCCATCTCACTGCAAACAGTATTTCTGCTTTAGAGCACTCCACTTCCATATTTGACTTTCAGCTTCTTTCAGTATTTGCTGGAGGCCTTTTCTTGCCTATACTGTTCCCTTTGGTGGTCATCCCAGAGTCACCAAGTAGGAGATGGCATGGGTCCTTGTCACAAGCAGTGCTGATATTAGCACTGAGCCCTCTTCCTCACTTGATAAATTATACTCACTAAGACAGGATATCCCACGTCCCCACATCAGTGGAACTACCTGCAGCATCAGTATCTCAGGGCACTATGGAATACCTGAAGCAACTGAAGCATATTGAAGCATACTGATGCAACTAGATTGCAGATTTCAGATGCTGATTCAAGTTTTTCACACCTCTAATTATTACATTTTAACCAACACTGGAGGCTTAATGTAGTTCCCTCATCCAGGATTCGGGTATTTTCAAGTTAAGTAAAAAGTATACACATGAGTTTAAGATTCAGGAAAGCCTGACAGTTAGTACATATATGAGATGTAGTAGACCTCTACCCCAGCAGCTGCTTTGCACTTACAAATATACTTGGGTATGAATACTTTTTTTACCTTGGGTAAAATACTTTTTTTTGATAGAGTAAGCTGGGGGAAAAAGAAGACCACTCTAACTAGACATCCACACTGCCAGGAGGCTTTCACAGTCAACCTCCAATCTTAGAGCTGGGGAAAGAAAAGTTGGCACCTGCTGAGAAATGCCAAGGATGACACATGCCGAAATAAAAATCCTAGCCAGGTATCTGCAGAAACAAAAGGGGAGGAAACACGCAACTGACTAGAGTGCTGGAAGATACAGTTGGCAGCAGATCAATCTGAAGACAAGGCCAGGCATGTCATGATCCCCTCCAAAGGCAGGCCACTCAGGCTAATTGGACTAGATTAAGTAGAGATGAAGAATTCAAAACAAAGAGAATAAGAAGAAAAACCAAAAGGACAAATCTCACAAGTTCTGCAGTTGGAATGAGATAGTTAATTCTTCAGTAAAATGTCATCCTCAATATACAGTAAACAGAAGCACAAATATGCTACCTAAAATATAATAAGCCTCTAATAAAAATTTGCCATGTCTCACTGTTGACTCTTTTCTGTCCTAGGGTGTACAGTGGATAAACAAAGTGACTTAGTCCAGTCACACGCCTATCTTTTCTCTGGAAAATTCTCTTTGTAAGGAAGTGTCTCTCACAGCTATACTTCCTTTAATGAAAGATGCTCTCCATGAGCCCCACACCCTATACAGGCCAGTGAACATGCCTAAAGGAGCAGGTTTCCTTCAAGGCAGCTTCATGGAGCAAGTAATTACTGGTTTGGGGGTCTGTAAAATATCTTTGCTTGAACTTAGCTGCCAGGAAGCGTAGAAAGAAATTCTCTAAATATTGCTCTGACAATTGAGGAAGTGAGGTCTGCAAAATTAGGCAACTTCAGATGGCTTCCAGATATTCAGTGATGGCAAGACAAGCTCATTTCCTTAGGCAGACAGTCTCTTATCTGGAAAGGGACATAGAAGACTGACAAGGCCAAAATGGAAAGAAAGAATACCTGCCGAACACTAGAGTGAACTATACACAGTTGCAGTAAAATGGCAGATTAAGGATGAGATCATCCAGTTTGGAGAAGGAATTTCTGAAGTCAACATAAACCTATAGATGAGTTTGCATACAGGTTCATCAGCAGAAGCTTATCAAGCCAGAGAATATACTGCATTACATCACAGATGAGGTCAATGCAGCCCTGACCATCTTGATCTCATTGTTTTTCTCTGAATATGCTCCAACTTCTTATTTCAATTTCTGTTTTTCAGAGTGAACGACACATTATTGTCTGCAGTTTTCCAATTTCAGTCCTGCCATGGCTCTATATAATGGCATCATTATTCATAGGTGGTAGTGTCATTATTGCTACCTTTCTAAACACACAAAGATGCCTCTGTACAGCCCTCTGGCCTCTTGGGTTATTCAAAATAAAGAATTTTTCATCCCTTGGGTTTTTAAATTACTTCAAGCTCTTGCCTTTCTATGTGCTGTAAGAGTATCCATCATAACAGAATAGCATTTCTATGAGTTTTAAGAAGCTGAGAAAGAACAAGTAACCCCAAAAAAGACAGATGAGCAAATGACTTAGTGAGAGGTGGAGAGAGAGGCGACTACTGTTTAAGTACTTCCAATATATAATTCCTCTCATAACCCTTCCCACCCTTAGTTTTCAGAAATATCCTGAGGGTTACAAACCTCTGTGTGTGAAACACTGCTGTAGGGCAAGGTGACTATAAGGCACTGAAGAGAACAAAGGCTGGACATCACAGCAGAATACATCTGGCACAGAGTCAAGGAGCTTTTCCTGTAGGTCCAATACCAGTTCCTATTGACCAGATCCCCTGAAGCTGCTCTGTGTATATATAGAGAAACCCCACTGTGTGTGATTGGTCTTGTCATTCAAGAGAGACATAGCAAATCTTGGCTTGTGAGACTTCTTGCATAAAATCAGTGTCCTGCAGCTCCACACTACTCAAGCTGATGCCAGTCATGCTTGTTGTCATTGTGAAATGCAGATCACAGGTCTGACCTCAAATGCCAGTTTGCATCAGTCAGAGAGAAAGAGAAGTCAGGCCTTTTAATCCCATCTCCCTCATGCCAATCCACTGTCATTTCTAGCATGTCATTTACATCCTCAGATATGCTCTTCCTTTTGGTGAAACCAGATAGCAACACTTTCACAGACCTCCCCTCCACAAGATCAAGAACGCTTAATTTAATAGTTTTAATGCTCTGATACGTGCAGACAAAAGGCAGTTATAAAGTGCTAAGTATAATCCTAACATTTCCCCCACCCCATGTCACTGTTTCTTCTTTGACAGTGGTAATTTCTCTCTTGGTGAACTGTCCGACATTTTTGTTATTCCAACTCATCTGCCTTTTCTTCCACCCACCTCCTGAAATTTGCCAGATCATTCAGAAATTTCAATCCATCTGCTCTGAAATATACTATCCTCCCTGGTCCAATATCATCCGAGGATTTAATTAACTTGGTGTTTACATCTCCCTCCTTGTCATTCATTATTTGATATATTGAAAAGTACAAGTCCCAAGATGAATTGCTGCATATTTGATACCTCTCCCCTTTTAAAACTGCTTGTTTAAGAACTATTTGCTGCTTGCCACCTGTCAGCACTGACTTTTTCTTTTCTTCTTTTTAATAAACTGTGCTGTATTCTTATTTAGACAATACTTTGATAAATTCTTTATAGAAAAAAAAAAAAAATCCTATTCCAGGACAAAACAAATGGCAAAAATGCCACTGAATTCCATGATATAAGGATTAGTTCTGCAGGACTGAAAGGTAAGTTATCAAGCAGATATCCACTATACAAGTGGATATATATACCAAGTCTACTTTTTACTGTTTAACCTGCTGTGGTGCCTATATTTGCAAGTAATACACCAGGACATGGGCAGTACACAGTCGATGATTTCCCAGTGCTCTAGGTTCTGAGTATCTACCAAACTTCATTTTTTGAAGAGCTTATTTTGTATCCATCAGCTATGACCAGTGGTTTAGGTGTTCCATGTACCATTTGCTTTCTTTCTGTTTAAAGGTTCCCTTAACAATTGTAATTTAAGCAAACTGTAAAGTGAAAATTGGACCGACAGGCAAATACTTTCTCATTGTTCCTGAGATTCTGAAAACTGCATTTATGTTTTTCCTAATGGTTGCATTCAACCATCGGCTAAACTACCACCACACATTTTTAATGTTACTACTGCTACATCTATTGTGGAAGTGCCCAAAGTCCCTCATAAAATGGTACTTTCCCCCTTGTGGTAGGAACTTTACAAAGAACACAAAGAGGAAGGATGAATGCAGCAGCTTGGGTGCTGTGCTGGGATCCAACCTACTCTCTGCCATATCTTCCTTAAGAGAACTTGGGCAAGTCTGACATTCTGTGACAGCATCTACCTGTTAGACAGGAATAGTCATATTTCTCAGAGAAGAGCATTGCAATGACTTCATTTAAAATCTGTGAGGACCACAGATACATTTATATTGGTGTTCATAAACCCCATCAATATATTGATCACAGTCCTTAATGTGCATATAAAAGGAAAGAAAGGACAACATTACACAAAGGAGTGTTTCCAGAGATTCATTGTTTTACGGTTTCCATCGGTCCAACTGATAGCTTTTATCTGCAGACTTGACTGATGCAGTTTATAAAAGGGTCGGCAACAGCTTCATATCTCATTGGAGAAGTCTTGTCAACAAAAATAAATGAAAGAAAGGGTAAAGATGACTGTGGCTAAAGGCACCTGCCCTGTTATTTCCTTGTTAATTCTAATTCGTCCGTTTGGTTAACCTTACATGACAGTGTTCAAATACTTGAGTGCACAGGGGTCTTTTACCACCAGTGACCCAATAATAAAACCATACATGATTTAGAAGCACTTTTGATGTATTTTTTTTCGGTGAACAAGTTTCATGGTGCAATGTCCCTTCAACTTTCATCCTCCAAGGGACCTTCAGTGCAGAGAAAAACAGACCCCAGACTCAGCAAAATCAAGGCAGCCTTTTTGATGCTAAGTATTTCAATCATGAGTCTTCTCCTTGGACATCATAAGAAGGATGGACCAGGGTAATGAGCCAAATTTAATCGGCTCTTAATCACCAAAACTTTTCCACACACTGCAGATGCTATTTATTAGTACCAGAATCTGAGTGCAGATCAAATAACTAACACAAAGTTAATTCAGTGAGGGGGGTTCATCTGACCATGTACAGCTGGCATAGCCAATGAAGAGATAAATGGATTTCTTAAGCTCCAGTGATGCTCTTTAGAGTTGCTTGCAGCCAATCTGCTCTATTTTGCTATAAAATGACTTGAGAGAGCCAGATCAAATTTCAATAACCACTGTTTGCATCAATCCCTTCAAGTGGATTCCTTAACCATAGTGCAAATCTGCACAAAGAAAAAGTTAACCATCAACCACTACACACCTAGTTACTGTAATCTAATAACGTGAAGGCAGAATGCATATAGACACACACAAATGCATTCAAACAGTAAAGTACGGCTGGAGATAGGGCAGAGAAAGCTAGAAAAGATCCCCATCTCATAAGTGCTGCTTGTTCTAACTCTGAAAGAGGTAACAGAGGGCTGAGTCCCAGGGATCATCCCTTCTTCTGCACTTAGAACTCAGAATTAGATGCTCAAGTCTGTGCTAATGGCACCATGGGTGAAAGAAGCCCTGGAGAGCCAAACTCACAGCCTGTTTTCTCTTGAGGACACAGCAATCCCCAAATAAATTGGCAAGACACTCCTTAAACCTTCCTCCCAAACACAAGACAGAAGAAGCTCAAGTTGTCCATCAATACGAGCATCGCTTGCCTGTCACAGAAGATCAGTGCCCAGAGGCTCTCATTACAGCCAGAGCCCTATGCAGCTGAACAAGCTTATTATATTTTGCTCTGCTGATCCCATCCGGTAAACCTGTTCTTTTGAATTAAGATATCTTTCTCCATGTAATGTGTGGACCATGCACAAAATAGAAAGCTACATCTGTCTTTACTTCCTTCCTGATCTCCTTTCCTCCCTCCCTCCATCCTCTCATTCAGACCACATTCAGCATCACTGCTCCCTTCCAAGCCATTCAGAAACCACACTACCTTAGAGTCTTTTCTTTTTCTTCAGTTCTTTAGAAAGTTTGAGCTGAAGCAAAATTAATGTTGTCTCTGTGAAACAAAACAGGACCACCAGAGAGCCTGGCATGTAATAATTGTCCTTCACAGAAAGTCTGCTCTTTCTGGGTGGAAAGCAGCATAGCATTTCATTTAGACATAACTGAAATATGTAACCAATTACTTTTACACACTTTAGATCAGCTGTGATCCTTTAGGACAGCAGCCCTTGCCCTTCCCACTCAGAAACACTGACACAGCCACTGAATTGCCTACTGTATCACCCTAACTAATGGAGTTTGGTACTCTGTAGTCTTTCTTGCAGCTTATACTAAAAAATTAAGGAAAGTGTGATTTCAGTTCACAACGCTGCCAGATTTTATCTTATACCAGCTTAAATGAAGTGCCAGTTTCCTAGATTTGAGCAAAATGTGTGGGATCTCTCCAACACATTGCAACTCTTACTGAGGGAGCAATCAGCTGAAATCCTAGAACCGCTTCCCTTGAAAACTGCAGTGGCAGGAGATACTATTGGTATATTATTAAGATCACAAAGTTTCATCTTCACAGTGCTCAAATGCCCAGAACATCAGGTTTATGACTCCTTCACAAGCTAACATTATATCTACATGATATGCCTCATCCAAGTTGAAAATACTTCTGGGGATGAAGCACAAGAAAATGTATGGCCCAGCTCTGTCATCATTTCTCTGGCTTTGCTCTGGTAATAACAGTACCATGTGATGGAGAAATTGTCGCTGACCATTTCCATTGCTCTATTTTCCCTAACAACATAAAAAGTATGGCACAAAGAAGAAACTACAAATAGCTTTCAAAGTCTTTTGAGAGGGGATGCAAATACCTTTATTTTGGAGAAAACACTGGAAATAAGTGCCCACTTTTCAAATATTATTTAGGAAGCTTCAGCTATCCATGCAAAAAAGGACAATTTCTTCTATTTTAAGATCTTCAGAATTAGTTTAGCAGAGGGAAATCATTATAATAAAGAAATTCAATCTTTTATAGTGATTGGTCTAAAAGAAGAATTGATTATACCTTAAAAATTCCAATATTAGAAATCACTGACAGTAATGTATCTTAAAAACTATTTTAAGCCTTAAAGACACGGTATACAGTGAAGGGAAATACACACCTATAATATCCTTAGGTAGCAACACAATGCACCATGCAGAGGAAAGCAAGACCCCAGTCCTCAGAATTACTCAGGCATTTGGCTGTTGTTAGACACTTTTGAGTACTTTTTGAAACCAGAGAGGGGACAGAGAATGCTTACACTGACAACTGCATAGATTGTAATACAGGTTACTGTTCCCATACGGATCAAGTGGATTTGGGGTAGGAGGACTTACCCTGCTCCCATGGGGGTTTTTTTGAGTATAAAGCAATTTTGCCTTATACAAGCTCCCAGAGTAATGATGAAAGTTCCTTGCAGAGTTTGGTCCTAAATAAGTTTCAACCATACATAAATTTAATTTAAACCTCATATTGCAAAGATACCTTGACAGCAATGGATAACTAAGTCATAAAGCAAAGTGATACATGAAAGCTATTAGGATATAAAGCAAATGATTTTAGTATCTTTTCTTTCTAGTCTGTGCCTGTAACACATCTTCTCTCATTACTTTGGGGGGAGAAAAAATGTCACTACATTCATGATACCAAAGAAAAGAACTGCTAATCACCTCTCTCAACACATGTAATGCCTCACTTTAGGTGCAGATGCTTAGACTGGTAATTTTCTGACAAATCTGTAACCCACAAAATTCTTCATTAAAAAAACAGTAACTCGAACTCTGAATATCACTCAATTTATCCTCACCATCCAAAAACTCAGTACATATCTTCTATTCAAACAGCTTTTGTGTTAGGACTTACCTACTTCGGTCTCCAGTTCTGCTCATAAAAAGCCTCAGCTAGATGATTAGGCAACACTCAGAAAAGATTTGGCAGCTAATATCATGGGCCATTGCTGTTCTGCAGCTGCTAAGAATGTTTTCCAGCTGCTAGATGTCTGGCCATTCAGAAGCAATTGTGATTCTTACAAACCACTTGACATGGTCATAAGAAGAACTTTCCTTGGGGCTAGGCTTGGCCTGCTGGGCACAACCTCTCAGCAGCCAACTCCCATACCCATGATTGAGGATAATTAACATCTGGAATAACATACTATAGGATGAGATGGATTTTCTACTACTGCTAGTTTTTAAGACTTGGTAGTTACTTCTGAGCTAAGTTCTAGCCTAGATGCTGAGACATCAATGAAAGGGGGTTGACATACATGTTTACTTGGGGATGCTCAATTTAGGGTGGTCCAGATGGCATCCCACAGCTCAGATCTATCCATTTCTCAGAAGAGATAGGGGATGGCTATTAGATCAACATGGGCCTCTTGCTGCCCCTGATTATCATGAAGAGTTTAAAGTCCAAATTGTTTCATGAAAAAGAAATGTGAAGTGTGTCTCTCACATATACTAAAGAGCCTGGCACTCAGAATTGAACCACTCCAACAGCGCCACACACCAAAATCTTGCTAACACTGAAATCTAGACTCATGTCCTGATGAGAACAAGTCATCCTTGCCCGTTTTATGCAAAACGAGAATACCATAACTGCATCTTTTGGCTTGAAGGTTTGTGCTCCTCTCCAGTCTTACACAGAACATACACTTGCTCTGCTCTCCCAGGGGCAGCAGCAGTTCTGTGGTATTAAACATCACGAAGAGGGACTTGTGGGACAGCTGAGATGCCTATCTAACAGTTTACCTGCTTCTTCAAACCTTGTTTGAAGGAGGGCCAAAACAGCAATGAATTTTGCTAAATTTCTGTCTTCCTTAGAGACCAGGAAATACAGTTTTTGCTTATGTCTTATATGAAATATAAAGGATGACAAGGTAGGCAACATCTTTCTCCCTCCCTGTTTCTTTCACATGTTTAGGGGCGTAATATTGTCCATTTACCCCTTTATTATAGCTGGAATCTTTCTTTTATCCCTTTTCACCAAGACTTACTAACAAAACACCAACAAACCTCCTTTAACAGGTTCTATGAAAGAAAAGAGCCTCTGGGGTCCCTCACTGAAAGCATAGAGCCAAAAATTAAATTGTTAATGTGCAGGTAGGTATATAGGGATGAATAAATAATGCTGTTCCCTTTTATCCATAGAGTCAAAGAGGAAGTCAAAACTGTCAACAACCACAACTCTTTAGCACTTGCTTTTCTTTTTCAAGAGCCTGGTGCTTGGTTTTCTGTAACTATGGTAATTGTGACACTATTGTTTTTTAACTAATATAAGCCATTATTTTTAAAACTATGATAAAACTGGATATAAGGGCAGAAGGGATCATTGCAACTCTCTCTTGCATAATGAATCAAAGAACTTCACTAACAATTTCTGCATCAAACTACTAAAACTTCTATTTGTGCTGTTTAAAAAACATCCTTGAAGATATCTTGTGGCAGGTAATTTCCCACAGTCTCACATTGCTGCTCAGTAGTAGGCAGGTATATGTCAATTAAATCAACAGGCCTTATCAAGAACCAGGCTCATGCTCACAAATAGCAGGATGAAAACCAGCTGTACTGTTTTGTCTAAACCATTCACTTTGAACAAAGCAATGATTTTATGTCCCAAATATTCTGAAAGGTTTAGGCATCTTTTATTTTCAACCAGCTCTTTCCCATTCTCAGTTGGGAGCACTGCAATGTTTTGCATAAAACAGTTCATGACTGCTAATGACCTGCAACTATGCTATGATAAACAGATGTAAATTAAACTTGCATTCTAGATTGCTTGGAACTTAAAAGAGAATATATATGCACACGGAGCTTCAATTTTGCATATATTTTGCTGCACAAATCTCTCAGAAGATATGGTGTTTCCCCCACATCTCTCTGCATCTGAAGATTCGTACTTGTTTCTTCAAAGTTTCTTAGATTTCAGGTCTGAGCCTTGTTGAAGTTAGCAGCAAAACTCCCCCTGACTTTAAGAGACCTGGTTTATTCTGTGTTGGTACATGAACTTGAGGCCTTTGGAAATAGACAAAGAGTGTCTTTATTTTGCACTGGATGTTTCTGGGGCATTGTACTGATATTCTAAACAAATATAGCCTCTGTCTTGAGGAATTTATGACCCACATTTGAGTTTAATGTGCAATCCTAAATATTTCGAGATATTGACTTGGCCTTGTTTGATAATATGTGGATGTGTCCACATGAGTCTTTACAGGATCTGAGCCCAAACGTGTAGTGCACAGTATGAATTACTGTCCTCTTTCCTCCCATTTTCATTATGGTTTCAAAGAAATCTAGATTCAATACTTGCATTTTTAGTGACATGATTACTCCTATAACATGATCATTGTTTTTTATAAACAGCTACCAGCCTTTACTCCATTGCCACGGTTGTTCTTACCATTTGGTAAAAACCCCAAATGACAGGAAAATGCTCTTTACTTATAGTGGAGGTTTTACTGTCACGCAGCTCAATGCTGCACTAGTCTGCAAAATCTACAGGATAACCTGATATCACTGCAAG
Organism: Tyto alba; assembly: GCF_018691265.1. Classification (NCBI taxonomy): domain Eukaryota; kingdom Metazoa; phylum Chordata; class Aves; order Strigiformes; family Tytonidae; genus Tyto; species Tyto alba. The sequence goes on from NW_024881282.1 coordinate 9,918,130, forward strand.
TTATATTAAAAGAAAAAAGAATGAAAAATAAGAGGCAAAATCCCAAACCACTAAGAAAACCTATAAACATTCTTCTCTATAAACAGAATTCCTTTTAAATGTCATTACAGATTCCTTAAGCAGGTATCTTTTTTTTTTTATCAAGTAATCAAAATTCTCTGAGACTCAGATTTTCCGAGGGCTCACTGCTGCTGGCAAGACAGTTAGCTTCTAGCCTGCATTTTGAAATAAATCTTGGAGTGCTTCAAAACCGGTAATTTTCATGGTTAATGTACAATGCTACACAAAGCATTTAAAGTGCTTGTGTGGGCACTTCTGAAAGGCTCCTTCACTTGGCACTTTCCCATCTGATTTCAGCAATATGGGCAGGCCACGTGTTTTTGCAGTGGGAAACAGGATAGATGTTATTTTAGATGAGAGAGCCAATTACACACAACTGAAAGGAATGTGGAAGACCTGTTTTCTATTTCTGGCCTCGTCCCCAGGAGAATTGTTCCTGGGTGACACTGGTAACTCACAGCAGAGTTCCATGCTTCATTTTCTCCTCCATAACAAGAGAACTTCTTTTGTAAAGCACTTCACAGAAAGTCTTTTATAGAAAATCACTCTGTGAAAGTTCTCCAGCTCTTTTTAAAATTAAAAATCTCTTTTCCTTTACAATGAAGACTGAGTGACAAATGCATACGTCATGATTATTGTCCTTGTTGAACACCAAGGAAGATGGTGCTTTTGTTTCTAATACGAATTGAATTGGTTTGCTAGGCCACGATCCTGCTAGCTGGTCTTGTGCATGCTTAAATCTGGGATTTAGGGGGAATCTCAGCAGATGCACTATCTATGCATTGTCACTTCCAGAAGCCACAACTCACTACTTCCTCTAGTTATACACAAATTATTTCTTCTAAAAAGAAAAACTTCTTAAGAAAGTTACAAATAAGATACAAGTTTTATTCCTGAGGTATTATTTATGAAATATTATCAGTTTCTTGGCTTGGATTTCAAGCTGTAGTAAACTGGCATGGATCCATTACAGAACCATTATCATTAAAATGAGTAACAATTGTGAACCATATGGCACAATGGTTTAGGGCACTAACTTTCTGCCGCCTATTTGTCTAGACTACTCCATGATGAGAATTGAATAACATAATTTGGCTTTGTTTGAACTAAACTTTCAGCAGCTTTTCAAAGATGACCTTCAAAAATTTGTAGTTGGAGATACATATATATATATATATAAATCGAGATCCTGCTTTTTTTCTGGCCAGTAATACTGACCAGTATTTTTGTGCATACACAAGAAGTCTACCATAATTTACTAAGAATATATGCCAAAGAAAGGTTTATAAGTTTATGACTGATGGAAAATAAATATATTTGGAGTACACTGTTATTTCATTACAACTGCTAGGTTCTAAGTTAATTTCTTTTTTTCTCTAAAGTTCAACAATTTGTCACTCCATTTAAATAATAAGACAGTGCTCAATTTACATGGTCTCCCTATTTGACTGCAAAGAAGTGCTGTTATTTCTCTATGTGCACATTATAGAAACAGTTACCAAAATACTTTCTGAATTCCTGCCCAAGTTGTTTTTCTGTTGGTTTGGTTTGGTTTGGTTGGTTGTTTTTTTGTTTTTTTTTTTTTTTTTTTGTTTTTTTTTTTTTTTTTTTTTTTTTTTTAAAAAAAAAAAAAAAAAGGAAAACTTTGGAAAGGTCTTAAAGAGAAAAGATAAATTATTAGAGACCTTTTAAGTAAGCCTTACCCTGCAAGAATGTTTTATTTATTTAATATGTCCAAGGGAAGGGTGTTTAAATGACCTCCAACCTCTTGTATGGAGGTATTATTGCAGATACAGGACTTTCTTGTTTAGCAGAAAATGGTATAGTGGTATGGCAGAGAGTGGAAATTGAAGTTAAATAAATTAATGCTATATATACGTGAAGTAGTCGGCAATTGAAACAAGCTGATCTAAAGGCTTGTGAATTTTCCAGTTTTTAACATCTCAGTTTAAAGACTGGATGTCTTTCTAAATTCATGCTCCACTTCAACCAGAAGCTTGCTGTAGGGATTACCGGGTAATGCTCTATGGCTTATGTTAAGAAGGGACTCAAATTAGCTGGAAAATAACAGCTCCTTCTGTTCTTAAAATCTGTGACTCATCCAAGAACTTTTCTACCAAACCCACAGAAGATAAGAATGAAGACTGCAAATATTTCTGAAGGGCAAAAAAAAAAAAAAGCAAATAATCCCTCTAAAAAACCCACATACTTATTTGAGGATTTCAGCAATATCTTGAAAATATAATGTACAGCTGAACTGTCACGTCACTTGTATACAGAGAAATTTGCTAAAAAGCTGTAACACCAGTAGCATTTCTGGCACATCCCTCTGAAGCACTGTTTTGTGCAGTGTCAGCCTCACTCCTGCCTTTTCCACCCACCAACCTAACTCCTCACTCTCGCACTCCTTTTATCACTTCTCTTATCATTATGTTCTTTTGTTGTTTTGTTTTGTTTTTTTTTTTTTTTTTACTGTTGACATTATCAGGCTCAGCTTCAAGAGACACTTCTCTCTGGTGTTGTAAGGCTACTTATGCATCCTTCCCTTGCACACATGGAACAGGCAGTCAGGAGTAATGCAGAGTCATCAGGAAAAGACCAAAAGATCCTGGTGGGATGGAGTGACCTAGGATCCTGCTGCTAGTACCAGCCACCCTGACACATGCTAAGACCTACAGCCCAAATAATGAGCACAATAGTGTATTCTTCAGGAGCAATCCTCTGTAGCCTATGTCAGCACTTCAGCAGTTCTTGCATTTTACGAGTGAATCCATGTGGTAAAATGGTAGGAATCTCATGTGCAAAGTGGGCAACAGAGGAAAACAAGCTTGATACCAGTGTGAGGAAAGTTCCTGCAAAAATGTGCTAAGAGTGAAACTCTGAAAAATTTAAAGTTTTCAATGAGATATAGGAACTGTAATGCTCATTCTCAAACTAATGAGTTGGGATAAAACTCACTGAAATGAGTTTAATTTGTTGACAAGTTGGATTGTGTTGGCGTAACTCATCTCAGTGACTTCAGCATGCTCATAGAGTGAGAGAGAGAAGGAACAAGCTGAAAGTATGTTTGTGATTTTGTTCATGTGCAGACGTTTTTCCCAGGTGGGCACACTCAGAGGCAGCTATGCACTCCAATCCATTTGGCTGCCCACAGCTGCAGGTTTATTCTTAGTTTCAGGAATGCTAACCCTCTCAGGCATGGAGATGGCTTCATGTCAGCTAGGAGACAGATTTTTCTCCTTGAAACATTTCTCTCTGTGGATGGGTGGGTTTCCTGATGAGGTGGATGAGGGGAATATAGTAACTTCTGATTTCCAGTCCATGCATTTCATCCCCTGACAGTCACTTGAGGTATCAAAAAGACTTGCCTGGATTAGACTGGTCTTGTTAGTTCAGTAACCTGTAACTATGTGCAGTGCAATATGTTTCATTAAGAAGCTCTACTATAGGCATTTATGGGAGAAAATAATTCCATATTCCTTACCCAATAACTAGAATTTTTCCAAGACACAGTTATATTGTCATATGAGTGAAGCGCAAGATAAAGCCAAGGTCCTTCTGTTCTGCAACCTTGTGAAGAAAAGTGTGAGGACACATGGAGCAGGTTGGGCTGACTAGACTGATGCTGTACTGACATGCTGGCATAGTTTGCATCTCAGCCCACAGGCCAGGATGAGAACTGGTGCTCATGATGCCATACTACTTGTGGACATACAGTGATAAGTCAAGGAAGTCAAGGTGATGTGCTGTGTGGCCTTACAAACCTTAATCTTTGTAAGCTCAGGCCTCTCTATAATACCTGCTCTGGCACATGGTAGAGATTTGCTCTTTGGCTAAGCCAAGACCAGCAGAATAAACTCAGACAAACACAAGGACCATAAAAAGATCCTGCATTTCTCCCTCCATCAACCAGGAGCACAAAGCATCTTGCTTTGACATATTTACCCCAGCAAATCCAGAACAATATGCATGCGTAGTCTAGAAACTTCTTCCAGCCATTCCAGTGCACAGAATCTTCTCTGAGAACAAACATGTACCCAAAATTATCCTGCTCTTCCCTGGGAAAGCATTCAGGTCTTAATATAACAAATGCAGAAGAACATAATTCAGGCCAGAATATCAAGGTTTCTATTTCTTTAAAAAATTGATGGATTATAGTTTACTTATTTAGCCTTTATTACTATGTCTGAAAATCCTGAGAGATGCTGAATATCCTCCTACCCAATATCTTTCCTTTGGACATCAGTCTCTTAAACATGTGCAAACTTTTGTCCTTTCTACCTACTAAGCCCTGCTTAGTCAAGCTGTTCAGTGAAGTCATTACTAAAACTTCTCTTCTATTTTTAACCTTCCATATTCTTAAGATTTTCTTAAGCATTACAAGCTCCAGCTTATGCCTCATGACAATGTCTCATTAAAATGACCTTACTGCTCAGATCTTTATGTAGTACAACCATCCATTGCTCAGCTGAAGTCAACGAAGGGACACTGATTTATGAGATCTGTCTGTTCATTATCTTCATTTCTGTTAACTGACCTTTCAAGGAAAATGAGCATAGAGAAGGAAAAAAACTGACATAGGAGTAAGACAAAACACATTATGAAGATGAACAGGGGTTCCACCTTGCTGAACACAAGTATTTCACTTGAAATAAAAACCCTAGGGAAATAAGGACATGTTGATATTCTTCAACCAGTTTCTAAAGGAACTATAATAAAATATAAATTTCTGTAACAAGCAAGCAAATTTGCACCAATTAATGATGCTATAAGCAGAAATCTATTGTTCTTAAGAACATATGCAAACTTCTCTTCCAGTTAGATGCCAAAGTTTGGCTGATTTTGTATATTAGAGGAATAAATTGATCTTGCCAAGTAATGTGGCTGAAAACAAGTATCATTTTGTGACGCAAGGCCACTATAACTTCAAATAGCAATAGAGCTCCATACGACAAGCTATTTGTTGTATGATCTTCAAAGAGCTGAAGCATCCATTGAACAGAAGACAAAAGGCACTCATTTACCCCTGAATGTGACAATGTGTAATATTGTTAGTAGATTGTACTTGCCAAGAATGCTAGCAATAAATTGAATGTAAGGAAATTGAAAGTCAGACACCTTAGGAGTGATTTATATAGAAATAAGTCTGTTCTTTGAGAAAGGATGATAAACTAGTTTCTCAGACCAGCCTGACAGTGTCCATACCTTAAGTGAAAACATCTAAGCCAAACAAAGCATTATACTGCCATGGAAAAATAACTGTTCCAGTGCTCCAAAGAATGAGGAGAAAAGTGATAATTCATGGAATTCCTAGTGAAACAAGTAGACCAGTCCATCTACACAAGGTGCCTCCCACAGTTTCATGTATTGTACCTCCATAGTATTCCAGTAAAAGAGTGACAATGGATAATGCAATCCATAAATTCAGGAGGATAAAATTCTGTCTCCATTGAAGTCAGTGCAAAATTTCACCCTTTTCAGAATCAGGATTTTAGCCTTAAGTGCTTTTATTTTCAAATATTCACAGTGAGGAGGTGACTGTTTTTCAGCACTTAGCCCCTCAATTTGTTACCTGCTCCTAAAAAAAATGCATATTATCAGATTTTAAGAGCTGTATTTAACACTTAGCGCCACTGGCTTCTTATGCATTTCAGGAACCTGATAACAATACTAATTAAAATAAATAACTTTGGTTTTAGCCATCATCATTGCTGGATTGGATTCAGACATTCGTTCTTCCTTCTTCCCCCTCTGTCCATCCTGCACTAGCTTTCTTTCATTGCTTATTATATCTCCTTTTTCCCCTTCACTGCTTCTTTTCAAGACTTAGCTGAAAGTGACTGTTTCTTTTAAACAATATAATAACAAGGAGCATTTATTGTTTCATTCGAGTATGTCACTGGGGAGAAGAAGAGGTTTGGTCTAGGATACTCAATACATGCAAGACTGCCTGAAAACACAACACTACTCTTGGTTTGCCTGTACATATATCCCTAAAAAAGGCAGGAAAAAAAAAAATGTTTTCTAGTGCTTGCAGGCTTCCAGAGGGGAGCCTGCTAAAATCCAAGTGAATCTGTCACCATAAATGATGGAATCCTACAAGACAAGAGTGGGGATTAGCCTGACAAAACATCTGCCTATGTCAACACAGTGTCAACTGAAACAAAGCTCCACCAGACACTGATCCAGGCAACTTAACGCCTGCACTCCGCCACCACCTCCCCACTGACAGCTGGGCATGCTGGCAAAGCATGTCTGCTTCTCCCTGACACCGCTGAAATACTGCAAAGCTCAGTGTAAGTGTGGCTCCCTGACAGCTCTGCCTTAGGACTTCACACCAAAACCATGTACAGTGCTATAAATGCTTCGCTCTCCCTTGCTGCAAATAGATAAGATTTTATTTCTCCCAAGAAGACAATCTTACTTACTTGGGATAGCGCCTCTGCTGAAAGATGGGCAGAATCTCTGTGTCTTGATTTGAATGTAGAAGCAGTAAATCCCGAAATCTTTCTGTCAGGACAAAGAAAAAAAAGAAGGAAAGAAAAAAAAAAAAAAACAAACCCAGACTGTGACTCTGCATTTTAAGTTCAGGCCACAAGTAAGCAATCAGTAACATCAGTGAATTCTCTTCTGCAGCAATATTTACCAGAGGAAAATCTAAGTGTATATGGAATAAAATTTATATATTCATACAAAACTGCTTCTAGACTAGAAATCACTGTTTCTTCTAATAGGAATTCCTTTAATAATATTTTAAAATGCCATTTTTTTCATCTAATATTGAATTCTAGTAGTGCTTACAAGTTTCTGGGGTCTGCATGCAGGTCTTCTGTGTATTATACACAGCCATAAACAGGCCCTGCCTTGAAGAGCTTAGTCTAAACAGAAAGCAGGAGCAATTAAGAATTCACCAGTCATTCAAGGATCACTGTCATCTAAATAAACATCGATGAATTAATTAATCTAACTTAAATTGTAGTAAGAGTCCTTCAGTAACTGATTCACTGGTATTTTCAATGATGGTTGGGAGACTGTATTGCCTTTTGTTCACTACTACCCTGGAAGATAGGAATCTCCTCAAAATTCACTTGATACCAAGATTCGGGGATAGAAAGGAATTTCCCACACAGGTCAAATCTCCTTAGAATACCCTATAGCTCTCCATCGCATGGGATATGCTCTGTTTCCTTCCTCCCTTCCATCACCTGCAACTTTTATTTAACCAGTCCTCCAGTGGCTCAGAAACCTAGAACACCAGTCCTACTCACCTGCTACTCTTCCTGCAATACCTTATAACTGTGGCTTGAAGTCTTCAGGTACAGGTTTTATCCTTCACTTGCTAAACCACAGTTTGCAGACTGTGTTGTGTGTAGTAGCTCTGCCATGGGTTTCTCTAACTAGCTATCTTTTCCATACAAGTTTTTCATTCTGGGAACTGAACCAGAGGATAAGTGTAGTCCCTCCTCCCATTATATCCCTATGTATCTTAAAATATCCTCTAACACCAGGTTTACAGATAAGGAAATCAAGGGACAGAAAACCAGTGGAGAAAAAAACATGAAACTCCCACCTGTGAAAAGGAATGATAGCAGTTTTCTTATTTCTTACACATTAGTATATGATGGCTTTCTTAATATTCATTTTTATGTACTGTTATGTCATCATAACTAAACTCCACTAATTTAGATACAATTCTGTTATGTAGCCTCTAAAATGGAAAAAAAAAAAAAAAAAAAACCAAACCCAAACAAAAAAAAACCACCCATACTTGATAAAGTTATAAAACTTTGAAGAAAGCATAATAATTTCAGAAGAAAAATTCTCCTGTTCAGGCTTCAGTTTTAAAGGTCAATTGTCTCAGATGGCCTGACTGAGTCTTCCACCAGCTGGCTAAGATGTATTGCAAACACCTCGGAGAAGATACCAGGATCTGTCAGTGAAGAAACAAAGGCTGATACTCAGTATCTTCATTCCTTTATTTCTACACATCTTCAGATTCAATTCGGAAAGAAATAAGCACTTGTACCCCAAAAATTCTTACTGCATTTTCAAAATGTAGCTTGGCTTTCCCTGTACCTAACCTGGACAGAGATTGGATGTGGCCAACAACAATAAATACAATGCTGTAAAGATGGAGGTGAAACTCAATGAGCCTGCTCATTGTCATGACAAAAAGCTTGCGATTCCAGCTACTTCTTGAATTTTTAGAAAGATGCAGAGATTTACTTTTTTCTCAGTCTCTGGTACGTGGCAATATGCTGTATGAGGGCATGCCCTGTCATCCTTAAAGATGATATGATATGTGATATGATTTTCAAAAGCCACTGGGCAAGAACTGAAAGATTTTGGGAAGCTTCCATTGGTGCAAAAAATTCAACTGTATACATATCAGAGTGAGCACATTAACTTCCACCCCTACCTCAGGAATCTCCCAATGCAACTCAAGCTACTGGTGCATTTCTAGGAACCCTTTGTAAAAAGGGTTTATATGTACAACAGTCTTTGTATGTGCCTGGTGGAGGAATGAGATGAAGTTTTCAATGACAAACATTGAACAATACCACTTCCTTCCATGACTTGAGGATTTTCACCTCTATAACATGGTGCCATAATTAAGAATTTGGTTTTGGGGTACTCTGATTTATTTACTTTTTAGGGACTATAACCAGGTGCAACAGCAATTCAAAGCATGGAGAGACATGATCTTCTTCAGTTCAATACTGCACAACACCACATTACATGTGAGTGAGGTTGGTTTGGCAGACCTTGCAAAGGGCCTGCGACTCTCTGGGAGAGACAAAACACATCTTGGCGAGGACACAGATATGTTCCACTCCATTGTTCTTCCCAAGATGAATGGCACCCAGGCAGAGAGTCATATTCCACCTCTATCCCCTAGTCTGTGACTATTTCTTGTGCTGCTGCCCTTTCCCGTTGATCCAGGCCACCTGCCTACACTCCTGGACTCAATTCAACAAGCTGCAATCTTGAAATTATTTTGAATAGCAATGTGTCAGGGCTGGCCAGTACTGGAGTGAAAGCAGCCAAGTTATGGCATCTGAAATTGGCCTAAACAGCTTCCCTACTGGATCTTGTTTTAGTTAAAGTGAACTTTTATTTTTTTCCCCACACTATGGCAAATTTCCCAAGCAGATGTATTTTCTTTTCACCATATGACTTTACTCATTTTTCCATGGCAACACTTATGCTAGATGGTAGCGTTCCACCTCATTTCAAATACATCCTACAACTTCCTCCAGCACATGTAGCCTCCATGTCCTGTAAATCCTCTTAAGAGATATGGCACACTGAAAAGAAGCTTTTAGGATTAATTTGTCCCATAGGACCATTATGCACATGCTTCACCCTTTAGGTCTATGATATTCTCATGTTACATGTATGTGTGCAGAGTACAAAAGTCACAGTCATGCAAATGACACTACTGCCTTTGAGGACTATTAAGCAAGGTGATGAGGGAGGTGATGAGAGCTTTGGCAGCTACTGATAGAACACAGGTACTTTTGGTGCTCTGACAAAGGTGAGTATCAGAAGCCTAACACTTGGTATGAGAAGGTTTTTCAATTTGCAAGAAAAAAATCACAATAATACCTTCCGAGGGGGGGAATTTTTTTCATAAGACTAAGATTTTCTTCTAATCCATACTACAACAAATAAAAGACTTGAGAACTGATGAAACTAATACTTGGATGATTTTTACTTTATTTTGACTAGCAATCTCTAGTTGATCAATAGAACCAAACCAAGTCATAGACAATCTTATCATGACTTTGATCATTTTAGAGAGACATTTCCCAAAATTGAGTCTTTTCCATCACTTCCTACAGTTTAGTATGCAGTGTGTGATGTTTTTGTCTAGGTGTTGGCTTGGTTTGTTACCAAAACATGAATATCATTTACTTAACCAAGTTTTACAAGGCTTACTTCTGAAAACCTGCAATTATTATATTTGTCCCTCATTCTATCCATGCAGTTCACATCAGTTTAAGTCTGTACTAGCTAGTCTCCTAATGATTTTTTACATTGTTCTGAGATTACTTATGGCATTGATTGCTTTGTCACTCTGTCGAGTGTGACACTGCAGACACTGTCTCACTGACTCTCCCATAAGTCTACCCACAGGACGAAGTTCTCATGGACATCAAGAATGGTTGCACAGTCATGTCTTCTGCTCAAACTTGTCTTCTCAGCATGTTAAGCATCTCCACTTCCTCCTGGTTTTCATTTTGAGTGCATAGTTCCTTCCAATTCCTTGGTCAGTGAAAATCCCTCAATTACATTTAGGCAGTCCCACTGAGATCATATATGCTTAGCTAAATGTGTAGCATGGTTACCTGTGATGACTAGGGGCTGGATGTAATAACACAGTCTTATGCCCTGACCTCCTAAATCAGGAAAGTTGTGGACTGTAAAGAGGAAGAGAAAGTTTGCCGTTGAAAAATTTAAAGATTTAATCCATCCTCTTAATTATACCTCTCTTCCCTGTCTCTCATCTAATTCTTCCTTCTTTTCCACCCTTTGTTCCCCTCCCAGCTCAACATATTCAGAAGTCACCTACTGGAATCTCAGTATAAATGCCCACTAACATCTGTGTAATACCTGTTATGACAAACTAGTTATGAATTTACAAGGACAGAAGGATGCATTTCAAGGGAAATTTTCCCTTTGAAACATTTACATGCATGTCACTGCTGTTCTCAAGGAGAATGGGCCTGTGCTCAGCTTGGTGAGTAAATGGTAATGCCAGAATAATTTGAGCAAGAATGGACATATGGTCTGAAGCCCTTTCAAACTGGCTACACAACCAAGTTCCCTTTTTTCTGGGACACACTCTTAGAGGGGTGGAAAGACAGAGATAAGGAAATTTTATGATAATATTTTAGTATCTGGGGCTCTCAAAGCAAAGAAAAACAATTTGCACAGAAGAACCCTGTGAATTAAAGCCCACGATTAGAGAGAGATGCTATGACACAGGGAGCACTGGCCTTGGTTTTTGAAGCTGTCGCATCCCTGAAGCTCTTACTGCTTTAACACTTCAAAGATGAAGCCAGAAGTCACACACTGCAGTTGTGTCAGGTTTGACTTTAAAAGTCAGGTGGTGTTGTTCTTCTTTCCTTTCTCCTTCTTGTTACAAAATACTTTACAGAAAATAACAGCAAAGTCACTGCTGAATTCTAAGGGTCTTGAAAATTCAGATTCCTGTTCTTTCAGAGTTTGATGGGTCGGTACCTATGAGGCCACAGCAGCATATAACTGAAGTCTGAGATATTACTGTTTTGTTTATCCCAACCACCTTTTACCCAGCAGCTTCAGACCACTCTGAACCTCTAATAGAAACAGGTTGAATTGCATGGAATCAACTCAATTAAGAACATTGTAAAACTGATGGTAATTGCTTTTTATAGGATAAGATTTTTTTATATCAGTTTTATGGATTATATATATATATATATTTTTTTAAATCAAAGTTCATAAGAATAAACAGAAATGTGATTAGAAAGCAACCAGAGAAGTGGAGAACAGATAGCCTCATCATTTATAAAGTACAGAACACTATGGTCCAGAAGCCTACCTGTCTACTGAGAGGTCTGTCCATAGTGACACTTGTGCATCTGGATATTTTGCAGTCATGTTTCTGTAATTACCTGTAGCACTTTTGAATTCATTGAGACACAAAACTCAGTTCCATCTATCACATGGACTCTTTCAAGACCTGGTTTCAAACTAAAAAAGTCTGCCTAATTTTATGCAAAATGGAGTGGTCTGGAGAACCTTCTGTGCCTTGCATAGCTCCTCAGCACCTTGTAATAATTTTTAAAAAATATATTAAAATCAAGTCAGCTTTGTTAAAACTGCTGAAGTCATTTAAAAGGATTTGAGACCCACTAATTGGACTTTCAAGCTCTGTAAATTTGTCAATGCTGTCATAAGTAGCTCCTCAGTGCCTTGTAAAAAGAAAAGGCATTTAGGAAGAAACCTTTGCCAGTTAAGGGCTACAAAACTATGATGAACAACAAGATGGCATAAAATTGAAATGTCCAATATTTTAATTTGATATGTGGCTTATTAATGGACAAAGTTTCTGAAGTTAAGGAAGTGTCACTTCTCTCCTCTTGAAGAGTCGGTGTTACAAATGTCCTTCATCAGATTAAAAAGGGAGGAAAGAAAACAATGATGAAGTAATGTTGATGAGCTAAAGGTTCCAAAATTATTATATCATAAGTCTGGGAATTCCCCTGAAACATATGTATTTTGCTGATACAAAGAGACAGGCTTTTTGAGCAGCTTGAACTTCAACGATTCTCAGTCCATGAAGGCTCACAGAGTTTAATTCTCCTGTTTTTTCACTACCATTTCCTTCCCTCTTGATCAGTCATCTGAAACACTAATTAGATCCCACCATTTACAGAGCTACTAAAAAAAATTAAAAGATAGTAAAAACCCAGAAAGTTTAAAGTTATATATGAAAACTTGCTGTTTATATTTATTTAAGGGAAACGGAAGATTTTACAGAAAGGAAACTGGTCTCTTAACTTTCTAAGCTAGGTGAATAAACAGTGACCAATCTTCTGTTCAACAATTTCTTTTGCAGGATTTTAGTTTAAGCAGAGGGGAAAAGATATGGAAATCAACTAATCATTATACATGTCAGCAGTGAACCTTCCAGTCACTCTGCAGAATTCTTTGAAGAAAGTCTCTGTACATCCTGCTTTCTCTCCTAACCTGCATTTGCTTCCTAAAAAGCAGTCAGCTCCTTCTCTTTCTCTAGCTGTGTGCTTACCAGCTGGAAATCATTCTCTGTCCCTGATTCTGGCATCAGCACATCCTTTGCCTGATGGAATCTAGGTGCTTTCTTATGTCTTTAAAACGTCCCACCTATTGTGTCAAAATTAGCTTAGACAGATTCATTCCCAACTAGACCTCCCTGATTTACACTATAATCACACATATTGCATGATTTATGTGTATATACCCATATATCAGCCAATGAAGAAACAGAGTAAAAGGCAGTTCTTGTCCAAGGAACCTTAAAAGATTGAAAGACAAATGATGGGAAGGCAAAAGTATCACTTGTTTTGTTTCAAAAGAGGGAAGAGAGATGCTGAGAACCATATTTAGACTGCATTTTGTATATCTAACTTGAGAAAACAACAGTGAGTGACCCAGACTGGCTATTAGCTACACTGCTAGACCCAGGTTCCCCAGACAGCCAGTGAAGAGGAGCGGACAAAACACCAAAATTAAGCAGTCTCGATGCTCAATACTCAGTTAGAAATCCTTCTGTAGGTCATATAGCAACTCCCTGGCAGACCTGGGGTTTAGCTAGACCATTCACAAAAATAAGACTCAAGTTATGTGATTCAACTCTCTTTGTAATTTGTAATCTGATACAGAAACTAGAGAAATTCCGACCTTTCAAAAGCTACATGGGATTTTAACACTGACATGGAGCTACTATCCAGCTGAGCAATTACTGAAATACTATCTAGCACTGCAAAGCTCCAGAGGGTATGCCTCTAAAAAGCTGAGCAAAGACACAATTTGCCAGGCTGTACTGACTCACACCAAGGCCCCCCCTACCCTAATACCCTGCTTTACATGCAGACACCTATGGAAGGATCAGCACAGGACACCACCCTCCTGCTGTCACTTTCCCAGCCTCCAACCATTTCTACCGCAGTGGATCTCCTGAGCCTAAGGTGGTTTGTCTATTAAGAAATGCTTTGACTTCTCTTTAAAGTACACCTCCTAATCTATCCCACATCCTCTGACAAGGAGTCCACGTGCCTCTCACCTAATACGTGAAGATCCATCATCTTATGTTTGCTCTGAAATAGTGTCTTACTGATTGTATCTGATGACCAAAAGTTCTGATACTGGACTGGCAGAAACCATGAATAGTCAGGCCCTACTCACTCTTCCAGTGTTATGCATGATTTTGTAGATCACTGCTATATTCTCCTAAATTATCTCTTTTCCAGGGTGAAGAGTCGTGCATACTCAGTTATCCCATGTTTGGAAATTTTTCCAAGATTATGATCATCTCTGTCATTCCCTTGTGAACCCTGTCCAGTACGCTGTCTGAGAGATGAGGACCAGACCTGCACACAGGATTTAAGTCCTGGGTGCACCACAGAAATACCCAGCTGCACAGTGATGTCCTCTGCTTTATTCTCTACTCTTCTCGTAATAATTTTCCTTTTTATAGCTGATATCTTAAAGGAAATAATTATCATGACTCCAAAGTGCTATTCTTGGGCTGTCACAGTCACATCATCTCCAGTCATGTGTATTAGTTTGGCACCAAATATATCAAACATGAGTATGTACCCACATGCATACATGCACTGGTATTTTCAGCCAGGTCTATAAATAGGTTTGCAAGTGTAATATATTTTATACATTTGAACAAGGTACAAGAATTTTTTATTAATTATATTTAAACAGCAGTCACAAAATAATGGAATTAATCCCATCCAAGGCTTAAATTTTGTATCATAACAAAACCACCACCAGCCACTGGGAACTCATTCTTGGACTTTTGTGTATTCATATTTGGTCTCATTTTAGACTGTAAGCATAGGATCATTTCACCCTCTTACTAATAGAGACACAACTTCAGTATTACACTTGACTATTCAAATAAATTACTTTATAATAACTTCACAGAATCACAGAATAGTTGGGGGTAGAAGGGATCTCTGGACATCATCTAGTCTGATCCCCCTGCTCTGAGCAGGGTCAGTGAAAGCAGGTTGCTCATGGCCACGTTCAGTTGGGTTTTGAGTACCTCCAAGGATGGAGACTCCACAACTGCTCTGGGCAACCTGTTCCTCTGCCCAACCACCCTCACAGTGAGGAAAAGATTTTTCTTACATTTAAAAAGAACTTCCTGTGTTTCAGTTTGTGCCCATTGCTTTTGTTCTGGCACTGGACATCACTGGGAAGAGCCTGGCTCCATCTTCTTTACACTCTCCAAGGTAGAAGTAGATAGGACAAAAGATTTTGGAGTGAACAATTACATACCATCAGGCTTGGATTCAAGATGTGACTAGCCTTTCCCTGTGCAACATAAGGGGTGATTTAAGGCTGGTAAGATTATATTTTATCTTCGGCCACTGTTGTTGAGGTGGGTGATACACAAAGTGGTTTGTATACCCAAAATGCACAACAGGCCAGTTTTGTACAAAGCACTCCATCTCCATTACAGCAGAACAGGAGGGAAGTGCTGGCAGATTTTGTCCTAGCAAAGGATGCCCCTATAGACACATCACTGCTAAGTACATCCCAGTTCTTTGTGCCAACTCCTTTCTTAAAAGTCACCACAAATTTCACTAACATATAATCAACAGCTCTGCTTATGGGAAAAAAAAATATGAATATCAATATTTTATGCTGTTTCCATTGACTTCCACCTTTGGAAAAAACTGCAAATGCACATCTGTTTGAGGAGAGGGACACAGCAGGTTAGGAGGCAACTCTCCCCACAGCTGATAAGCACACAGTCAAGACACAGCCCTGCCATAGGCTTTGTACATGCTGAGCACCTTAGATGCTGGTTTCTCAGTCAGAGCAAGGATAGGAGGGGAAGGGAAAATGCTAAAATAAAAAGAGTTTGCAAAAGAGAAAGGGAGATTCGTTGCTAATGCACCCTCACTCCCTGCCTTGTAATACAAGGTAGGGATGAGATTGCCCAGCACTCTTCCCTCCAACTGCAGCTGTGAATGATGTTGCTAATCACAGAGGCTTAACTGATGTTAGTAAGGTCATTAAGCATAACTTTTACTTCCTCAGAGCTAAGTTGTGTGGATACCTACACTGAAGGAGCTAAGTTGTTCTCAGGGTCTGTGCTCAGGGCCAGGCAGAAAGCTGAAATAGCTGAATACTTAGAGACAAAACATGGCTGATATACACCCTGTGGTAGAAACACCTGGCCAGCCAACCACTCAGCTAAACTAAAATACTAGAAATAACAGTAGCAAGGCTCCAAATAAGAAACAAAAGAAGAAATAAGGGTATTATGGGACTCCATTTAGATATAAAAATCATTTCTCCTGTGTCTTCAGCTGCTTCTGTCTTTCAGAGAACACATACAAGTTCTCCGCTAAAAGCATTCCTAGCACTGGTTGCACTGAAGCATAACACAGGAAAAAGTGATCAGAGCTCAGCTGGATCCTATTTTCTATATAAATTTTTGCTAGTCAGCTGGGGATGATCCACTGGGAAGAAATGCACATTTTTTCCAAAGATCTAATCACATCTGAGGCTCCATTTCTTATAACTTCTCTCAAAGGACAGTATCAAAACCTTCGGAGGAAATCATTTGAATGACTGGCAAATGAAATGAGCCATTAGATATTGTTTTTCTCTTTTTCTTTGGATAGGTGATAAAATGTAATGCACACAAGTGTATGAGGAAATGTATAAAAAGTTTGGTTTAATTTCACCCTGCTGTGAGCAGTTTTGTTACTTCTTCTTACATGTGAATTAGGCAAGTCATTCTTGAGAACTTAACCCAGACCACTCTCTGAATATAAACTACTATATATAACCTAGTCTGGGTTGTTTTCATTTACTTTTAATTATTAATTAACAATTTTTTTAGAATATATATATTTGCTGACTTAGTACTAGCTTTTGTGTGGACTCTCCTTAAACTATGCTGTGAGATTTTCTACCAGATTGTTGTCCCCATCTTCCAACTATCATGATGCTATGAATGTAATGAAACACTAAATAGACATGTTTTTACATGACAGAAAGTCTGTTACTACTCAAGTCAACAGAAAAAGTATTTCCAGCCTTGAACAGGAGAGAAAAGCTTGAAAATGTTACAATGTAATACTACCTTGATAACTATTTTTTAGAACAAAGATTTAATATGATTTAGATCACACAGTTCCTCACATCACTGTAAGGAAATGGTTTGGCATACACTTTTCTGAAAAAGGGATTTTCCCAGTTCTTATAACTATAAGATGTCATTAGATACCTGTCTTGATTCTTTTAGATAATACCAGTCACAACCTGGCATATAGCAATGCATTGATGCACCATCACAAATTCAGCAATACAAAATGACACAGTAATAATAAAAGTCTCTTCATGAAGAAATGGCACATGCTGGTCCATATGAGTTGAGAACTATGGGAGACTTTTAAAGAAATATTATTTCTAAACAAATTTTTGGATTAAAGAAATGCTCCTTTATTTGGAAACTGCACTGAGAAAATTTCATTTGCCAAGCCTGTTAATAATTGGGCACAATTAGCATAATCCCCTCAACCCATTAAAAAATGCAAACATCAAATAACAGAAATTATTAAAATGTCTTCTTTTAATTATAAATTTTGCCTTTTCAAAAAGTCATGGCTAAGCTCAAGAGACACTCAGCTAAAACAGTGTAAGTGAACTACTTGAGGGAAAACCCTGTGCCCTCAGGCTGGCACTAGCCACTTGGCAAAGCACAGCAAAGTATCACAGCTTCGTCTTTGAAAATGTGCGTGGGTGTCTGTGGCATTTTCCTTGAGGAAATGGTACTTACAGTGTGCTTAATGAATAAGGGAATATGTTAAATTTATGGGAAGAGATAGTCCTTAAAACTGCTTATCTCAATGAAGAGCACAAACTGCCCGGTAAAATCATCACAACAGCCATTTCAGCAAAACTCAAAATAGCCAATGATCTCTGAAACTCCTCCTCTCCCCAAAATCCCTCTTCAACACTGAAAAATCTGTCAACAGCCGTCGGTAAATGCCACCGTCCACTGAGTCCCCCCTTGAAACACAAATGTGCCTGTTTGGATTCTCAGACCTTCCAGGATCTCCACCCAGCAGAGGAGCATTCTCTCTTACTCATGGCCATGGTAATTACTACAGCATAACTTAAATTTTTCTGATTCCAGGTTAAGTCACAAAACTAAGCAGTCATCCACTGTTTATCAGCTTCTGTGTACAGAACAGGGTCCCTTCAAATTAGTAAAAACACAGTGATGCTTTGCATAAAGCACTGTCCAAATTTTACTCTCTATAGATGGTCAAACATTTTCAATCAAACTGTTGTTTAGATAGGATATTGGGATTTTAAGAGAAAAAATTTATTAAAATGTAAAAAACACACCCAAATCCTGACAGTTTAGGGATGTGTGTGGGCACACAGATATAAATAAAATGCAGCACTTCATGCAAGGCACAGTGGTGTTTTCTCATATGCCCATCTCTTTTCCCAGTTAGAGTTGCCAGCTGGACTGTATCTGGCATGATGCAAGTGCTTTCTCTCTCCAGGAGAGTGAGACCATGGCATATTACAGCATATATACCCTAAACTGGGAATACAGCCAAGAGAAGATAAAGAAAGCTGGAGACATACAAACCCTAAGAGCCAATGGGGATAGCATTTACAAGGGATATCTTTGCCTTTCAGACAGTATTTTTGAACATATTAATTTTTTGAGAAACAAATAATTCTAATGGAAAAAGTAAATCAACTTATTTAAAAAAAAAAAAAAAAAAAAAGCAGGAGGAGCATCTTCTAGTCATTTACTAGGCAACTTTATCACTCATGTTTCTCAAGGAAAAAATTGCTTTAAAAAGAAAGAAAATGTTATTTCATTCTCTGCTCTTTGCTTTGACTTTGCTGCCTCTTTGTCAAATGTGCTGAAGGCACTGCGTGCCTGAAAGACAGCCTGTTTTATCCAGCTGTTTTGGCTGATCTAATAAAAGATATTACCTTTCCCTACAGTCTTGCCTCTCATGGAATATTATTTCACTATAGTGTACTTTTGTCTAATCTGCTACAAATGTCACAAACCATATAAATAAGAAGCATTATGATATCCTTTTTGAAACAAGCTCTGTCACTTTATCCCCATTCTGAGAAAAAAGCACTTTCAATACAGAAGAAAAAGAAGAACAAGAACATGCCTGAGCTGTAGAACTGGGGGTTACAATGTCAGTGGAACAAAATACACACTGCACCCTGCCCATCAGCTGCTGCACTTCATACCAAAGCACCATTTATTGCTGTCATGGCATACTCTACTCCACGTACCATGACAGGCAAGGCTGCAATCTCATTCACATTTTGGAAAGTGATTTCCAGCCTATGAATTCACTCCTACAGTTTCTCCTCACAATGCTATAGTTAATACTGAAATAACTGAGTCGTTTGTCTCATTAAGAAATGCCACATTCAGCACATAGCAACCACTATTTCAAATTTCACTCAAAATTCAGATGTACCAGCAATTAATTTACCTTGCAGAATCTTAAACTTTAGAGTATTTAAGGCATTTCTGCCTTGCCACTTTTTCAAATTTCAAAGCCGGATAGAAAGAAAAAAAGTTGGATTTTAATTACAAATTACTTTAGTGGACTGACAGTCACAAAAGGATGCCTTTATATTAAAAAACTGATTACGCTGGCAGTCTGATTCCATTTGCACTAGGAATTTGCACTCACATCTGTGTTCTGCACTGGGGTATCTGTGTTTTTGAGGCATGGGACCACAAGGTTCATAGTCCAGCACAGAGCTATGACTAGCATGTAGTTTCATGTGTGGTTTAAGTTTGTATAAAATGTGTAGCCATAAACATTTTAAACTAAACTTTTTCTGTTCTGTTTATAGCACATACCAACATATCTATTTTGACAAGTTGTGGAAGCCTGCTGCTAGCCCATTATCATGACATGGTGCTTTCAGTGTAAGTTCTGAAGTTTGGTTTGGTTTGTTTCTTTAAAGGAAGAAGTAACACTTTTGTGGCTGTCACATACCCATTTTCTTCACATGAATCCTATTTTTGCTGTTGAACACTATATAGTTGGCTAGTGGCAGATTTTTATTAATAATATTTATGATTTAATGGGACAGATCTCTAGGAGAAGACTGGGGCAGAGAAGAGATGTGGCTGCAAGATGCCCCTCAAAAATTATTGGATCACAAACTGGCTATATTTCCTTATGGTGAAACCCAAATTCTCCAACTATTGGAGAGACAATGCATATACAAAAGTCAAAGGACTGGATGGAGCACAGGAAGGTGTGTGCCACAACGCAAAGGTGGGTTGCAAGGGGCTATAGGGAATCGATGCTAAAATTTGGGATGTAGGATTTGCTTCACATGAAGAAGGCCAGCACTGATTTTAATGCATCTTGGAATAGAAAGAGATTTTGGAAGAGACAGCTGTTGTTTCAAGTCTAAAGTTTGGGGTGGGGACTTGCAGCTGGTGAAAAGTGGGGTAAAAATACAGAATGAAGGAGGAAAAATAATGTAATAAAGGAGATGGGATATCTTAACTAGAACTTCAACACTAATATCATGACAAAAAGGAGCTATACAATATTTGCTGTGTAAATAGGGTGAAAATGTCATTTGACCATGTTATTTGATCATGATGGCATTTGCAATGTTGTGAGTTTTAATTAACTCCCACAGAGTTAACTGCTGATCAAAGAACTAATTCTGAACAAGTGATGGCCCCTCCCCCTTCCAATCCAAGCTTAGACAAGGCACCTGTAGAAATAAGCAGACAGGTAGGAGAGACCAAGGAATAAGGAGCAATATAAGGTATGCAAAAGGTGGAAATTTATAAATAACAGGATGCATGAAGAAAGGATTTCAGAGTAAAAGAAAATTTCCTTCAAGGCAACTTTCTCACCTAAAAATCTTTTTTCCCCTGTAGAGATATAACTCATTAACTGTTCAAATGAGAGTTGACTCAAGTTATACTGGTTTTGGTACTAAGTCAGCTGGAGTTCAACTAATGTAAAACAATCTGGGTCTGGAGCCAAAAATTCAAATGTGTTCACTTTCAGCATTAATTCTTTAATCAGAGGAAAGGGGCTTTCAGCCAGTAAACTAAATCTGTTCTCCTTCTTCTCCATTCTCCTCTTAATCTTGTCTTTTACTGAGCTTGTTTGCAGTCATAAATAAAATAATTAATGAGCATTAATGGCAATGAAGAATAAAACTAGTATTCCTTAGGGCACACTTTGTCTAATTATATTGTTAAAGTATTTTAACCTTCCAGTAACGTAACAGTATTACTTTTATTACTAATGTCAAATTATATAAAAAGAAACACAATTAAACCTTTTTAGCACTCAATTCTGATTTCTTCCTCAGAACTGTAAGTAGGAATCACTGACAATATAAAAATGGGTAGTCATAAAATCTAATACAGGAAAATAACATCTATCCCATCTTCTGCTTCCAAAACCACATGTTGATTTTGCTGGAACAACAAACAATATCACATCATTAACACCTTTACACCCTGCCAGCAATCTCATGGAATAACTAAACACAAGAAAATACATGTTACCATGGAATGAAAAAGGTCTAAATCAAACAGAGTTTGAGGTAATAGCAAAAGAGTTGGTCAACTGTTCATTACCAGTGACTAGATATTTTCAAAGAAACTCAGTAGCAGTCACAGTGATCCTGGGACAACCTTGTCACATCCTGCGGGCAGACTTGGTAGTCTTATTATTCCTTCCTGTCATCATCTGCTTCACACATTCCTCCAGTCTGAATCAAGATCTGCTAAGAATATAGTAGATACTGACTGATCCACTACTTCAATATCTCAAAAACTATCCCTGGAGTTACTGAAAATAAAATATTGCTTCTTTGCTAACTCTTACATTTGCTGATAAATTCCAGCTAAGCACAGCAACGCACAGTGAGCCTTGGAATGCTTCAGACATTCTCTAAACTGGGAGCTGCAAGGGCTTAACAAGGTCACATAGATACTCCTGAACAATCTGACAAACCCTCCCAGTCCAGCAAGTATAGATCATTCTTCCTTCAGAGTCACACAAAAATTATGTTTATTTTCTTCTAGTGAGCATGCAAAAAATCCCTAGTCAGCCGCCAAAATCTCAAATAACTGCCTTAAAATTTATGTTTGTTTAAAAGTAAGACATTTAGGGTGCGTACTCTTTGCTCTCTCAGGTTTTAGTCCATAGGGAGCTAAACAAGATCCATGCTTTCACACATTTGCCATGTTCTGGAAAACTGTCATTTTTAACTTAAAAATCCTTTTCTCCTGAAACTTCCTGCTCCAAATCTGGACCTTCCAGACAAACAACTATGACAATATCTGACAAAAAAATCACATCATACCACATTAGATTCAAAATAAGGTAGCCAGTACCTAAATGACTTAGTGACCATGTATATCATCATCTCTAGTAGGAAGAATTAAAGATACGTATTTTCTGAGGACACCTGGAGTTTACTAGGATGATGCAGATGAGTACCCCATGATTGGTCTGTTCTGGCTCTAGCTAGAGAATTTCCGCACACATTAATACCTCCTGCTGCCATGATACTTAGTAACCCAAAGGACAGAAGTCTCATATTCAGTGGGTGGTATTAAAGTGCTCTTATAGCATCCCCACAATAAATACCACGCTGCTCAGAATTATGGACAGGCCTTGCGAACATCTCTAGGATCATATAAAACTACAGAGCAGAATGATGTCACTACAAGATAAAAATTATTGTAGGGTGCAGAACAGCAGCAGTGTTTTAAACACAGTCCTACATCAATTTGCACCAGCAACACACTGCAACATAACAGGAATGTTTTATTGCCTTAAGGCATGCAGTTCACCTTAACACCTCTGAGTGCTGTGTATTTGTTTTCCACAAAAACATGCTGCATGGCTTCAGAAGTCTGTTATTTCAGCATCATCAATATCACTTTCTGTCTCGCACCCTGAAGTTTGTCTAGTGAATGAGACACACATTGCCTTGATACACTGCCATGTTTTTTTTCACTGCTGTCAAGCGGTTGGATGCAAGGCATGGCCTGTGGCCTCCCTTTTTCCCTCTGGAGGTACCAGACAAAATGCCAGCTTTAAAACTAAACAAGCAGTAGTACCTGAGGCAGCAGCAAGGACAGAGGAAGCATAAGGCTGATAGATGACAACACTGAGGACAAACTACACAGTAAGTGGGACAAAAAAAAACTTTCAGAACGTCCTTTTGTAAATACTAAGCCAACAATTTTTTTCAAAGCTGAAGGAGAAATAGCTGACCACAGAGATATGGGAGAAGCAGAACAAAACAAGTGTTTAGAAGGGAGGCTAGTAACAAGATCATCTTATTAGCTAATCCATGATCTCCCAGCTCTGATCCATGCACAAGCAGGACTTCAGTGTTACTGTAGGGTTTAAAGTTGCCATCCACCAGCTCAGCTGCAATAACTGGCAGGCAGCCACAGAGGAAGACATGCTGACTTAGCTCTGAACCACAGGGCCAATCCAAACTGCAGGGCTTCACGTCTGCAATTATCACAGATCAGCCACTGTCAACCCATCGTAACATGAGTCTATCTAAGTCCTGACAGGCTAACTAAGCTGTGGTCTACAGCCATAGATTTAATCTCTGTAATATGCAAAATAATTGCATTAATAGTATGAGCCACCACAATACAACAAAATGTTTTGTTAATACAATAAGTGCTGACTTAAGGAGTCACATGTCAGCACAAGGATAGTAAGTACATTATCACAAAACCATTCCATACACAGGCCTATAATAGCTGTTCCACTATTCACAACACCCAGCAGTTCACATGGCAAAAGATGGAAAAAAACATGTTAGGAACCTCTACCTAGGAAAAATCACAACTAATTGTCAATTAACTAAACTGCCTCCCTCTGAGGTAGTGATGTATGTATCTAGACTCTCTTTACAATGGATGAAGAGAAAAAGGCATGCTTGTGGCCTGGCTCATCTCATCCTAAACTGGACACATAAACAGGTCAGAGGTCTACAAAGGGACCCATGGGAAGTATTTCAGGGGAAAGTATCTTCTACACAGGCACCTGAGGGCACATTACAGCAATACCAGTGCCTGTGTGCTTCTGTTTTCTGTGATGAACATGAAAGCTAAGCACAATACAGTTACTAATATGACCATAATACAGATGAGAAATTAAAGAGCTCAGATTTATATTGGAAATTTATATAAAGGATGCCACTGCCTATATAATGGCAGGGAATGTTGTGCCTTTGTCCAAACCTGATTCTGAAAAGGGCAAGTTCTCAGCTCTTCTAAGGTCAAATAACACCATTTGATTTCAATGGAGCAAGAAATACATCACTTGGGGGTCTGGATTACTGTTTGGTTTGCAAACGTCTCAGAGCTACCATTTCTGAGGTTTCTTCTTCTCTTCCCTACTTTTTCTGTCTTACATTTTTCATTATTCAAATCATTGCTTTAAAAAGCAAATCTACTAAAGAAAAAGAAAATGTACTAAATGAAAAATAAATTCTACAAAATATCCGCTCCTATGCAAAAAATTATTTCTAGAGTGACTGCCTTTTTCAGAAGCCACTTCTTGCGGCAACTTCTACTGGATATCTAAAATGATATGCACTGGGATATGGGCAATGAAAGACTTTCCATTAACAGCAACTTCTCATCAGGAGTTGACAATTCTATTATCCCTTATCTTTTCCCTTGACATGCAGTTGCTTTCCCAACCTACAAAGCAAAGGCAGTAAGGCCATGAGGTATTCTATTAAATTTTCAAAACATAAGACTCAGTGTCAGAGACTTGACCCAAAACATAACTTGCAAAATTGGTTTGCCAGCAGTGTGTATCCCCCTGCAAGTCTTTATAGCTAATGGCAGGAAATTGTTCCTTTACCACATCTCCCAGGTGCAGGCAGCAGAAGCTGAAGCCAGCAAATGGAGACATGTCTCAAACTAACCAGTTCTTCTCTGCATTTCACAACACATCTGTACTCTTGTTGCATCCTTTTAATTTAGGCTTGTAATTGAGTCCTCTGAAATAAATTGTTAAGTATCTTTAGTGTCAGGCATAACTGTCAGGAATGTTAAAATGTGATACAAAAGAGAATTTGAATAAATATGAGGAAGGCTGAGGGAATAGGTTGTGAGAAGTGCTCAGATGACAGTATGTCACATAAAAACTCCTCCAGCCCAATATTCTGTCTGCAGAAGCGGCCATTAGAGCATGCTTAAGAAAGATTATAAAGAACGTGGCAAATATAATAATCCTTCCTCAAACAGTCAGCGGATTAGAGACTATTGATTGTCACAGGGCTTCATGGTACAGATGAGGCATAAAGGGTTGGGTAAACTGCCTGCTTCTTGACAGCATATTTGACCCCCGGGAGAGATATCCCTGTTTAGCAAAACTAATACAACAAATGGTCTCTGTAATGTGACAGTGTCCTGAATCTCATACAGTCCTACTTAGGCAGACCTGCCTCTCAATGGAGAATATAGATACTGAGTTGGGAGAATAACATTCAAATTCTAATAGAGAGCAATTCATGCCACAGAGGCAATTAGAAAACTTCAAAGATGCCATTTCTTTTGGAAAACTCATTTAGCTAGTACTTCTCCACCCCACTTGCCCCAGTAGCCTACTGTCCTCTCCCAGGTAGGAATGATGCTTAACCACAAAACAGCCATCATACTGGAGCAGACCAGAGGCTAATTAGGCCCCTAATTTGTCTGTCTGGCCAACATTCTAGACTTCAAGCAAGAACAAAAAAATCAGGGTGATTATGGAGCATATGTGCATATGGCATTGCCCTCCCAACCTTTACCTATTAAAGTTTCAGCCACTTTCACAGCCAAGTATGCAGTTGGACCAACAAGTTCAACAGATATTCATGGACTTATTCTCCCTGAATTGGTCTAATCCATTTTAGGGAGACAAGCTCATTTGACTCAGTTCCACAAACACACAAGCCAATATAAATTAACATGGAAAACATTTCTTCATAAGAAATGAACAAGATGGTGTTGTATATTTGTCTTCCTTACAAGGGAATGCTATGCTAAGCAAGAAGAAAGTCAGCCACAAGGAATAATGACAACTATCACTTGAGCATAAAACTGTCACAGGGAGCAGCAAATTACCATTCTCCTCTGTGGGGAATCCTGGCTTACACCCCTGGTCTGGAGGACATTTAGAGAGCAATGGAGGAGCATGGAAGAACATGAAAGAAACCTGTAATCTCAGTGTACCATAGGCATTAATTAACCTGGCAGCCATCCAAACTGCTGGCATCAAAATCTGCTTATCTGAGAGCTGCATGTTTCAGCATTTCTGCAGACACTACTATGCACAGAGACACTGCATTGCACAGGGAAAGCAGACTACTGAAAAATAAGAATAAGAGGCAGAAATGGAGGAACATTGAAAATTATTACATTGCAATCAGAAGATCTGTTAGTAGTTGGAAAAACATGCTATCTGAAGAAATGTGCATCTGAAAAAAGCAGGGGTTGCATCAAGAATGAAATAAAAACAACTTTGGGAAAACAAGCATGAATGCTCTCTAGTAAGAATACACCACAATCAAGTTATAATCGTGCTGAAGCCAGAAAGGGATAACAGTTCCAGTAAAGGTATTTGTCTCTGAAAAGGAATTTTTTTTCTACATACCTGTCCAGTCTCCTACTACTTTAAGGTGGACCCCAAACGTTGCTTTGGTATCTGTAGGGCACTAAAAATATTAAATATATTAAGGACCACTTCTGAGTAACAAGAAAATATCAAAATGCATTCAAAGTACAGTTGTTAAGACAGAACCTGGTGTAAATAGGTCATTCCTGAGCAGCCATACCAGCAGCTATACCCTTTCAAAATCAAGTCTAGCATCAGAGTACAGGTCAGGAAGAGGAGAATGGCTAGTCTCCACTCAGTCTTAACCCTTTCTTCTGGTCACGGAGGAGGTTGGGATGGGCTTGTCGGTCAGTGTAATTTAGAACAGACACTTCACTAAGCATTACTCAACAATGATACCAACTGAGAATACAACAGTACAGAAATACTCTTTCTACCACTGACACTTCTCATTTAAAATCAGGGACTACCCCATCATTCCTAAATCAAGGTATTTAAGAGACTTCTGGTTCTTGAATGTCAGGGCACATGTTTTCAAGCTGATCTTTCTAACACAACTAATGTTTTCTTCTCAGTGGAAACTGAGATTTTGATGCACTTCACAAGAACTTAGAGTTTGCAAAGGAAAAACACCAGTTTGCACGGCACATCATAAAAAATCACTTTGCAGCCACCATTCTCTCTCTGTACCTATGCCTTCACCTTGGGGGCACTTACTTGTGACCATCAACACAGGAATGATATTATTTACAGTCTTAGCCACACCACAGTATCTAAAAAACACCAGTCAAGCCATGTCTAGGGTCTGAGAAGCCCCCTCAGTTTCATTCCTTGTTAGCCCCAGCGAGATTTCAAATGTCTAGTCAGTTTTTGCAGGTACACCGAATGATTTCACACATAAACAGGACAAGCAACTATTCCTCAAGAAAGACTCTTCACTTTCCTTCTATAAACCAACACCAGATTTCCTTCTGATAGAAGATATCACTACTGAGTTTTAATGCCTTTCTTGGAACCTATAATGATTGAGCCAAGCTCTGTCATTAATCTAACACTCAACAGATGACACTCCCATCCTTTTTTTTCCTACTGCTACAGAAAAATATGAATTTTGAGGAGTGGGTTTAAATTCAAGGAACACATCTATATTGTAAATAAAAGAGGCCCAGGTAAGAAATCCAGGCACAAAAAAAATCATCCACCATGCTTGTGAGGACACTTCTTGGCTCTGTTCTGCCAAGTGTTCCCAAGATAATCTCTTCTGCAGTGGGAAACCACTGGCCCCAGGGCCGAGGGTCAGTACTTATCAGTTCCTTATTTAGCAGAAGACACAGATAAGGCGTTAATATTCTCTGCATCTTGACAAACCTAGAACAGGGAATACAATGTCCCAGCTAGTCACTCCATTTTCCTGAAGAGGAAGAGAATTCTTGTTAAGAGTACTGATTAATAGACAGGCTTATATTTATTTTTTTGTCATCTTTCAAGTTGTCCTATAAAAAATTGGTACAGAAACTTACAGTGAGAATTATTTCAGCAAGTTTCAGCTTTCAAAAAAATGGCATCAAGGGAGGGATGCAGGCAAATCTTACACAATGAGGCCAGTATTTGCTGTGGATAGTTGCAGTGTCTTCCAACAAAGACCAGTTCTTGTAGGCAAGTAGCCTCTCAGCTAGAAAGTTGCATACTGGCAGGAAAAAGATCTGTTCTCCTGGGGGCTTCTGCAAAAGCCTTTAGCAGAGTTTATTTTTCAGTCTCGGCTGTCCCAGGGCTCTCTGTGTTTCACAGGAGGTTGAGTGATATTCTTAGTCCAACTATGCAAAGTCCCAGTTCAGCACATCTATAAAATTGTCCGTCATTCCCTCCCTCCTTCCATTAAAGTTAATGGCAGAATACCCCTTGTCTCCAGCCAGAATAGGTTCAAACCTGTTATCCTTTACATTACCTTTGTGACTAACTCCTTTCTGTACTACTTTGAAAAATTATCCAATAAAAAATAGATTTATTTCTCTTTAGATTTTAGGAAGCCTATTTTGATACCTGTAATATTGTATGAGAGTTCCTCAGAGAGTTCTGGAAAAATCCTACTGTGCTGCTAAATCTTGCCAGAAGAAACACATCTATCATCTAGGCTACAGAGAGTAAATTTCCCTCAGTTCAAGAGAGAAATATTATGGATGGTCCAGTGAAGGGCCACCAAGACAGTGAGAAGACTGGAGAATCTGATATACAATGAGAGGTAAAAACAGGAATGTGCTTATGTAACCCACAGAAGAGAAGGCTCAGGGAGATCCCTGTCTTCAAATACCTAAAAAATAGCTAGAGAAAATACGAAGGTGCTCTCTTCACCACCATGCTTGGTGACAGGACAAGAGACCCGGGGCACAAGTTGCTTCAGGGGAAGTTTCATCTGGATACAAGGAAAATATGCTTCACTATAGAATAGGTATCCAGAGAAATGGTGCAATTTCTCTTGCTATTTCAGCTTCATAAGTTCCTGGATAACATAATCTACAGCCCTTGCACAAGAAGGTTGAACCAGATGATCTCCAGATACCTCTACCAACTTAAGACCTTTCTATGGACCTGTAATTTTAACTTTGAAAATTGTATTTATGTTTTTAAGGAACAGAACACTTATTTTACCTCTCTCCTCCCCATAAACACAATTAAGTCTCCAAATTGTGGCTCTTTCCAGAGTGTTAGATAATATAGTCCAGAAGCTTAAGAAAATATGCGAAGACATTTTTTCGGAAGTTTAATCACAAAAGTGAATAAACTTTCCCACGTTATTAACAGACCACTGAGCATGTGTAATGAAATGAAATGAAAATACGTTCTTATGCATTTCACCTTCTTCATGAAATCACAAAATCGTAGGATAGTTGAGACTCGTAAGCACCTCTGGAGACCGGCTACTTCAATCCTCCTGCTCAAGCAGGGTCTGTGAGAACACTTGGCCCAGAACAGTGTCCAAGTGTACTCTGAATGTCTCCAAGGATGGAGGATCCTCAGCCTCTCTGGGCAAGCTGTGCCACCCTCACAGAAAAAGTGGGGTTTTTCTTATGTTCAGAGGGAACCTCCTGTTTGTGCTGTCCTGTCACTGTGTGCCACTGAGTTTGGATCTGTTTTCTTCACTCCTCCATCAGTGTGCTCCAATATGTCCATGTCTCTCTTGTACTGGGGAAACCCAGAACTGGGCACAGAGCTCCAGATATATCATCTCACCAGTGCTGAGCAGAGGAGAAGTGTCACCTCCCTCAACCTGCTGGCAGTGCTCTCCCTAATACAGCCCATGAGTTGGCCATCTTTGCTGCAAGGGCACATTGCTGGCTCATGATCAACTTGGTGACCACCAGGAGCCCCTGGACATTCTGTGCTGAGCTGCTTTCCAGCCAGTCAGTTCTTATCATGTACTAGTACCTCGGGTTATCCCTTAAGGCAGGACTTGGCAATTCCCTTTTATGATCTTCATGAGATTAGTGTCAGTTCATTTTTCCAGCCTCTCAAGTCCCTCAAATGGCAGCACAACCACCTAGTATATTAACCACTCTTCCGAGCTTTTTTTGTATCACTTGCAAACCAATGTTGGCCCCTGAGGTATAACACTACTGACTGGCCTCCAGCTGGACTTCGTGCTACTGATCACAATCCTTTCTGCCCAGCAGCTGAGCCAGTTTTCTATCTACCTCCCTGCCTACTCATCTACTCTGCACTTCATCAATTTCTCTATGATGATTCTGTGAGAAACAATGTCAAAAATCTGGTGAATTAGGATGCTCTTGTCCATTTTACATATCTAAATCTCTGATCACCTATTTTACTTCTAATTTACCATATTTCATCTTTAAAACACTGCACAGCTAAATGCTGCTTCAAGATCCTTATTACAGTCAGCTCATACACACATTTAAACTGACATCTATTTATGTTCTATGAAGAAAAGCACAAGCTGAAGCACCCTCTTGAATTGGAAATCAAGAGAATAAGCACATGAGCCTTGGTCAAATAAAGGCGTATCAAAGGGGCCTCAGCAATGCATGATGTCCTCTCTGCAGCTGTGAACAAAACCAGCTAAAATTGTTTTTAAAATGAGTTTTGGTGAATAGTACTTGGATTCCCCCCCTGCTCCTTTTAATCTGGGAGCCCTAAGAAACATTTCAGTATTAACTGTGCTGTGGTGAGAGCTGCATGCAGCCCCTTATTTCTTCCTTACTGCTCAATACACTGCCCAAGAGGAAATAGTAAAGATTAGCCAATCTTGAAATAAAAAAAATGCTTTATTTTAGTTCCTTTTCCTTAAATAAACAATATTTTCCAAACAGGTAAATCACTAAATTGAATAATCTATAGGAGAAGGGACATTAGACATTGTTAAATAAAAGGTCACAAGTGGTAAGTTTTATAGTAGTTTCTTCCACATTTTGAAGAGTTAAATGAACCATTTGCCAGACATTTGATTAAAATGCTATGGTATATAAATTAGCTGTGGCAGATTGTGTAATTATGTGAAGCTATATTAGTTTTATTCCAACCTCAAGCTATCTATATATTTAAAATGTGAAAAGTTTTACAGGCAGGAACATCTACACTAATCAGGTTATCTGCCAGAATTTGGCCATCCTCCAAAAACAACTGAAAACCAAAGGAATTCTGTTAAATTTAGTAGAGCTGTGCAGATTTACTCCCCTGGAGAAACCAAACCATGTTCTTAGCCTTGGAAAGTTGGTAGATTTCCTCAGAGTTGTTAATCAGATGCAAGAGAGTTTACAATGCCTATTTTTATTTTATTTTTGTATATATTTTCACAGTCAAAGCAGTAAGAATAGTATTTTACATGTAGATAAAACTTATGGAATACAGATTATTCTATATCTTGATGAAAAAAACACCTTTCCATATACTTTTTTTTTCCTTTTTTTTTTCAAGCTAACTTGAAATACTAATGCAAATTACTACATAGGGAATTTGCAACAATTCCTGGAGAACTTTACGCTTATAAACCACGAAATTAATTATACTCACTGGTAGCTGTAGCTCTACTATTTATGTCTAAATTGAGATAAAATATAGATTATAATTTTTAATAATCTTAAAAATTTAATTAATGTGTAACACACTACTACATCAATACATACTTGAAATGTATTTGATTTACCAGTTTTCCATTGTGAACACAATTGTCAGTTGTCCTCTATGCCTTGCTTTTATATGAACACAAAACAAGTGAATTAATTACTGTTAGATCATAGTGTTAATACTTTACACCCACTTTATATTGAAATAAAAATCTACTAGAGGTGATGAGCAGTGGAGAAATCTGTGTGTATGAGAGCACAACATATAGCAAATGAAAGCTATTTTACCGGGATCTGTGTTTCCAGCTTAGAACATCCGAATATTTAACACCACTGGTATCTCCTCCCAGTCAAGAATCCTGCTCAGAACAAGAAACAGGACAAACCTTATTGAAATAACTCTAATGGTATTAAATACTACTGAAATATTGTACGACACTCTTTTTAGACCTTGGGGTGCAGGGAGTTGGGATGAGTCAGCAGCAAACTAGCAAGAAAGCAGAAAGTTAATTCCTGAATGTTTCCAGTTCTTCTATACATCTCTACCATAAGAATTGTGAAGACTCTTTGGAGAGATGCTAGATTTTGGTTACAGTGCTGTCACAGAGGCACTGATGTCCACACCAGGATAACACTTCAGAATATCTACTATCAGAAAAAAGGAGATGAAGGGATGCCCAGTTATGTACCCCCACGTGGCTCAGCAAATAAAGCTTCTCACAAGTTCCTGTGGAGATACTGCTCTCAAGCTGATGTACCACAGAAAACACCAACTTCTGTGTTTCGTGCTGTAGTAGGTGGTCTGAATGGTGCCCCAAGTTACACGGATCTGTGCCACAGCTGGAAGAACAAAGTGAAACTTCATCTTTGTCTGATGAACTCAAAATGTTCATTGTGGAGTTTGTTTAAATAAAGGGAAACTCCTTCAAAGAAGACTTTCACTTTGGGGAAAAGGACATGATATGGCCCTAACATGGATTTGCAGATATCCTGGCAGAGACTGTAAGCACTGCCGAGCTGCTGAGCCCCTGATCTGTTTCCATGACTCTGCCCACCTGCCTGGGTGAACCAGCTGCACCACAAACCCTGTTTATCAGCCCATCCTTGCTCCAGACTCAGACAAACTCTTACACAGATAAAGAAAAAAGACTGATCTTGTTTGGGAAAGAGACATAACTAGGGGGAGAAAAATGAACTGAACACAACCAACTTATTTTTCCTCACATAGAAGTGAAAAAGAAAAAAAAAAAAAAAAAAAAGGGTTTTCAACTTTGTCAACTGACAAGAAGATGTGAACCTCGGAAGCTCAGTAAACTGTAGCTTGTCTGGTTTCATACAGAACTGATATAAACATTCCTAAAATGATTCATCCTAACATTAGAAAATGAAGAGGAGTGATGACAAACACAGGCATGCTATATAAAGGTAGCCAAAAAATAGTAGCTAGACTTCAGTCTGACTCATAGGAGGTGAACTCTGTTACACGGGGCTACTGCTGTTTTAACTAATGAATCCCATAAGAAGCAAATTTTAGAGGAAAAAAGTTAATCTGAGGATTTACTCTTTTAAACACAGCTCTGCCTCAAAGGCTAGGAGATTCTCTAAAATGGCTCTGTTTACTTTTGTGTTTTGTGTTACTTTACAGATTGTATTTTGTCTAAAAGCTTCCCCTACAAGAGACTTGGCCTTAAACCTATCCTAATTTAACTGGCAGACACCAGCAGACATTATAACATCTCTGAATGTGGGGAAATCCTAACCATGGAATATGATTTAAGTATCAAGGGTGTCTGGATGATCAAGGAAAGACCACCATGCCTTGAATACTCATTGCTTCAGCCAGAGACCTCCCATTGCAGAGCTGACTGCTTTCAAGCAGCCCAGCTGCAGAAATATATCCCAAACACTTTTCTCTTTCGCTTTCCATTCCCTTATACTCCTTGTTGTACAACCCCAAACACCTGCAGTTTAACTAGTGGAAAAAAATACACCATAACAACACTGTGGGATGTTCAGGATGCATCACTGGCCAGCTGCAGTGCCAAGAAGGATCATTCTGGTCATCTGGGGTCTAACTTCTTCTGTAACACAAACTGCAAACCCACACCCACTATTTCCTATGAGTCTGTAGTTCAGCATTTGCTACTTCACTCCCTACAGTCTCAGTTGTTAAATTACTCTCAATGTTCAAAACAATCTGGTTTTTTTAGGTCACAATCTATGAGCATTTCGTCCTTGATTTCACTCTTGCACCACAAGAAAACACAAATCTTTACTCTAATAGATCTCTTAGGACTGTAAATAGACCAACAGTTCTAAGTGTAAAATACATTTAATGTTGCATAAAATATATACATTGTTGAATAAATACTATGAAAGTACTTTGAAAATATTATGAAATATTTTTTGTTTTCTATGAAGTCTGTAATAGCCCAACTGCTACTCTATTGCTGCTACTGATGCACCACAAAGGAATACCTTTACAGACTAGTCAGTATTTATTTTCTTCTACAGCTCAAACAAGGTAAAAAACTTGCTGACTACCCTTTCACTCCAGCAGACACATTACATTTCATAGACTCATAGAATGCACAGCTTGGAAGGAACCCATAAGGATCAATTTCAACTCCCTATAACATAGTAAAAATGTTTCAATCCTAGCAATATTCAGCCTATATAATTTATGCATTTCAAGTTGCTAGCTAGGAATAAAAAAAAAAAAAAAAAAACAAACAAAAAACCAAAGCACATCCTAATGGGATGCTCAGGATGCAAGTCCCTGAAGGAGTAAAAAGCAGTAGAGCAATGTGTCTGCCCAAGGCTGCCTCTTCAAGTCCTCCAAGGGTGTGCAGACATTGCCAAGCAACACTGCTCTGAGCTGACAAAGGCATGAACAAGGAAGCTGAATGGCACAAAAGACTCCTCCATCGTCCCTGAGGAGAAACTATGGGCCATCTCCAGACTCATGCTAACTGGCTGCCAGTGGTGTGAGACACTCGTGGAAAGAATCATCAAAGGATCGATAGGTTTTCTAGTCAGATCACCAAGATCTTGAGGAATCCTGTGTCTCTCCAAACTACCCTACCAGCAGGCACAGTGTTTTGCCAGTCTAAAGCACAGATCCCAGCCAGTCAGCTGGTCTAAATTTTAGGACAGCAAGAGGCAGGATGCTTCATTTCCTCTAATACTTTGTCCACGTTAACTGTATTCATGCTTAAAAGTAGTGCTTGGGTTTTTTTCATTTTGACATTCTCCTACACTTCTTTGACTTTTTTTTAACCTGACCTAGCAGCTAACCTAGAAGCACTACCCTCTGATGGGAGAAAACACGTTTCTCTGCTAAAGTCAGTAGATGCTTGTTATATATATTGTAAATTTACTTTCATCATATCAGGAACAAACAAACAAACAAAAACCAACCTGCTCATGAGAGGGATATGATAGCTTCTATTTAAAGTATCTGCTGAAGAAAAACTCAGGACTTAGTGAACTTGAATGTATCAATTTCTGTGTTCCCTCAATCCAAGAGTCAGATTTTTATGTTTAAATGAAAGTGAAGGTTTACTTAGGGTTTTTACACAGACTCCAAAACTATTAAGCCCAACACCAAACCAAACCAAACAAACAAGTCTAAGGAAGTGCTAAAGGCATCTGAAATATTAATCTATTCTATTTTTGTTTTACTTAAATTCTTTGTCAAACAGCTGCTGTATTTTCTACTTCTATGAAGAGCAGTCAAGCTCTAGGGATTTCTTTAGTTTGCCAGCAAGATACTTCAAAATATCTGCATTTCCCTAAACATTCTATAAATCATCCCATAACGACAAGTTTCATAACCATTTGCACAAGATATTTAACAAATCTTATTAGAATGTCATCATGTTAGATTTTGTTTTTATTGTATTTATCATTCAGTATGAACTTAGCTCTTGATGTCCTTACATGCTTTTTACTCAGGCAAACTTCCAACAACTTCTCAATTTTTTTCATGAAGTATTTCAGAATTTGGCCCCTAGGCTTTTCCTATTGTGGGTAGTTTATTTCTCAAGTTTACAACACAGGGCATGTATTTCTCCATTATCTTCAGTTTTGCTCCTTGCACAGTACAAAATTTCTTGCTTAAAAGAAGCTTAGAGCTAAAACTTCACTGCTAGCCCAGTAATACCTTCATTGATTTTAAATTAACTCTGGGATATCCAGGGATAAAGACAGTCTCAACTCGACAAAAATACTGGTTTTCTCTTACAAAAGCAAATTTGTTACTTGTGATATTATTTATACTCATGTATTATTTGCTGAGACCTTTCTGACAAGGCATCAAGCCCAAAAATGTACATGCACAGATCAGGGCCACGATCTTGTAATCCCATCGTGCCTAAATCCAGACACCAAATGGATGTAAAGAGAGGTATGGAGTTAACAAGGAAAACTCAACCAACAAAAAAAAATTAAACCAAAAACCTTAATGGTAAAATATGCATGAATAAGTAATAGCTCTGAGCCACTTAGGTACAATACTATAATTTGTCATGTAGATCCAGAAACCTCTTTCAGGTAATTCTTCTACCTACTCTGAGATGATTAATGGACATAAAGGTTTCTCTGCCTGGGGTTCAGTAATTATTACTTTATAGAATTTTAATTTGGATACTAATCAAAGCATTCTTCCTCAGTAGTATTTGGATTTTGCCTGTGGATCTGAGTATCTGCATATGCAAACTTGTCCTCTACCTGCCTCAAAACTCAGCTCTGACTTATTAAAAAAAAGCACACATACTGGCCCCTTAACTTACTACATGCCATAAATGCCATAGCAAGGATCTGACCATCCATGTATCTGACCAGAGAATTCAAGTCCCTCCAGGCTTTTTCTTTTCTTACTCAGAGAACTGTATGTGGAAGGAAAGGAAGAAAGGTGTCATGCTACAAATCATCCTGATGTGATCCGCTTCAAATTAACCAGCTGCACAAAAAGATGGAGAACCAGCAAAAGGGAAGAACTCCTTGGAGATTTTTATTACAGACTCTGCCAGATTCTACTTCAACTGGATTTAAAAGTAGATTTGTTATGCAGCACTGAAGTAAGGAGGGTCAGAGCACATAATATGGGAGAAAATTTATAGTTTCAAAGAAAGTTTTAAACTACCTGGTGCAGGTAGTTGATCTCTGCTTACCTGCTACCAGACCTAGGATCTAAACATTGAATGAAGAGCCAAAACTCTTTGGAGCAGCCATCACTCATGCTAATATAAAGCAGATATTTCATAAAGTCCTGGAGTCTGAAGTTTGGTATCTTTGCTTCGGGTTCTTTGGTTTGGTTTTATTTTTAGCTCTGTATGTGGCACTTCCATGCCATCTGCCTCTTAACTCTATCTCATGAAGCCACTCATGAAGTGGATATGTAGAGTACATCTTAAACAGAGAGGCAAAGATCAATGAGAGTTTATGCAAGTTACCTGTGTCTGACTGTCAACAAGAGTATCTTGGAATACATGTATGAGTTAATTAAAAAAAAAAAAAAAGTCACTGAATCACAACTTCAGTGTATCAATACATTATACCAACAATACAATGTACCACCCAGTACTAATCTGAAAAGACAATGAACATCAAACTCAGGATATGTATCTCTTGGAATGACAAATAAGGTCCTGGACAGCTTTATATATATGAGTAAAGTACAAGGACATTTATCCAAAATATTTAGGGTTGCACTGTTCGCAGGAACAGAAGAGGTGGTATTCTTTCAACACAGACCGTCAACTTCTTACAACGTAGATTAACATCTTGAGATTAAAGGTGACTTTTCAGTTGTTTCCAGAAGGGATTCTGGATGCTTAAAGGGGAACTTCAGGATGAGAGAGGGCATCCTACCAGTGCTGCTGGATCAGGAGGAACAATGGAGAAAGGAATGAAATCTCTATGTCAAATCAGCCAGTGAAGGTAGACTTAATACAGACAAGGCAATGCTTTTTCTCTGCTTGAAGAGCCTAAGCTTAGGGGGCTAGGATTTATTGTATCATCACTTCAAAAAAAATGATGTCCTGAATATCAGAGAAATTCGATATGGATTATATGCCTGAGTGACTTTAATGAAGAAAGGAATTGTGGTCAAGTCACTGAAATCACTAGACAGGAACTAGAGAGTGCAGAATTCGGTTCCCAGAGACTCCTAAAGACTTCTTCCTCTCCAGCACCCAGAGCATCCGAGGGTGGATTTCCAGGGACTAACTCCATCACCTTCTCTAGTCAATGCAACAATGTGATACGGAGGATTTAAGCTTGGCTCTTTTCCAGAATATCTCTTCGAAGCATCTCTTGCCCTCATATTACAGAAGTATGGAACAGCCAAAAGCACTTCCCTTTGTCTGTTTTGCATGACAAGAGTGCCAGTCTAGAGGAGGTGCTGTCTCAGTGTGTACCTATAGTGCATAAAACTCTGATGTCTCATGTCTTAGGTGCTAAAGTAATACTTCAGATACCTTGTTATGGTGAAGTGTCAAAATAGCCGAAAATATAATTTATTATACACTCATGATTGTCAGAAATTCAAGAGGACAATCCTTTGAGACCAAATATTTTAGATGAAAAAAAATATTATTCCAAATAGCAGATCTATGCTGTTGTCATAAAACAAAACTTACTGAAGACTTTCTATCAGCAGTTCAACTTCAGCAAAGAGGCTACTGCAAACTGACTCATTCAATCACCACAGCACCTGCTAGGCTCTCCTCCATAGCCACCACCCTAAAAGGCAGCAGTAAAGAAGCTTTGATGAAAGACTCAGTTCACTACTGCATGTACCATTGGGACAGTTTTCTTTCCTCCTCAGAGGCCATAGTTCTAGTTTAGAGATCGTACCCACTGAAAGAACAGCTTTGAACAGTTTGCACTGTTCTGTGCATGCACCAGGAGGAAGGATTTTAAAGTATAAGTAAGTTCTGAATTTACACCACAATGGCAGAACAGTATCTCTTATCTTTCTGCAACATAGATTTCAGTTCCAAGGGGAAACAGGGGCACGACAGTGGCTAGTGACAGTCAAAATTGTCACAAATTTGAAATAACAGACTATTTGGTCCCACATTTGTGGATGTTTGTTGCAGAGCAGAAGTTTCACCAAACCTCAGATCTGAGCCACCTCCAAATCTAGCATTCACTTCTTGGTTTTGTCCTTACTTCGATGTCTCTCACAGTCTAAGCTCTGCATGAATTTATGTAATTTTTTCCTAACTTCTTTTGCCACAATCAAATCAACCCTACTAAAACAACAAGGTTACTAAGCCTTATGAGGTGCCATGAGTAGACACCAGTCTTTTGGTAGCCAAGCAGCATAAACTGCAGCTTGTGAGAGTTTGTGGCTTGCATCGCCTCTGTAGTAGGTTCAGCAGAGACCACATGAAAGGATACAGCATATCTTCTGAAGCACTTAACATCTGCAAAACACAAGGCTATTTCCATGCAGCTTACTGCCAATCACTGCATGCCAATGCAAGAAATTCCAAAAACATAGCAGAAAAAGTGACTTCTCTTGTAAGATACTAATACATATTCTAAATGAGTATCTACTTCTAAAGTCATTCATTAGCAAAAAAAAGGCAGTGCACAGCCATAAACAGTCAGTACTAGGGCTTCATGATGCTGAAAATAATCAGTGTGGTTAAGTGTCTGGAAAGAGAGGG
This sequence comes from Tyto alba, assembly GCF_018691265.1. Lineage (NCBI taxonomy): Eukaryota > Metazoa > Chordata > Aves > Strigiformes > Tytonidae > Tyto > Tyto alba. The sequence goes on from NW_024881282.1 coordinate 9,957,370, forward strand.
AACTCAATAGAAGTAGGAAATGGAAGATGGAGATGGAAAGAAAAACAATGCTACTGTAAACTGCAAGCCTTAGTCTCTTCTTGTTCATACAGGTTAAAATGAAGAGCAACCAGAATGAAGTCAGAGGAAACAAACACTTTCCAAAATATAACAAAAACAAAAGATGGAAGAATATCCATAGACTGTTTATTTTCTTAGTTTTGATAACAGGTGTGGCTTTGTATACTAAAGAGTGAAAGCAATGTTTTGGATATATGAACTGTAATGAAGAACCATTCTTACCACTCGGAATTAATGCTAATGCTAATGCTTGTTTTATTTCACAGGGGCTTTAAAGATTGTTTTAGACAATGACACTTAAACTGTATTCCACAGAAAATTAGTTCCATACTTTCTTCCACAAAAGGGTAAAATGACAGTCTTGGGAAGTAGAGCACTAAAGAGAAGATTTCCGATGTTTCTTTGGATGGTCGGATCTCCAGACCAGACTGTGCACTTGGTCTGAAAGACAAATCTCCTTAAAAGAGTTCATCAAGTGGAAATACACGGAAAAATCATTTGTCCTTTTACAAGCCCTCAACTAAAATTTTTATTTACAGAAAATATTTCTCCCCACTACAGATCAAAATATCCTGGAGCTGTCATATTCTTCTCAGATTCAATTATAAGATTTAATAATGTCCTATTTAAAATAAGTGAATTGGACACAAGGATGTACAGGACTGAAAATGTTACATTGTCTTACACAGCATAGTAACAGTTGTGTATAGAAACCAATGAAAGAAGCATGGCAAAACATGTTTAAAAGAAAGCATTTTGTTAAAGTGAAATCAAAGACAACGGGGCAATGAAGACAATACGAAGTGAGTAGCCCACTATGAACTTCCTAGAACTGGCCAGCAGTTCACTTGCAGGAATCCCAGACATTGGATCATCCCTTCATTACTATTCCAAGCCTTTCAAAAGGATAACAAAGTCAAGGAGTCACACCAGTGAATACAAAGTCACTAGAGAATAAAAAATAGTGGAAACATGCTTCAAAAGTTTGAGTTAAAAAATGCCAGCTCCCACACTGATCGTGAGAGAAATTTGGGATCTCCCGAGCACCTGAACTTCAGAGTGTACAAGCAACACTGCCAGCAGGTTGAGGGAGGTGATCCTTCCTCTTTATTCAGCACTGGTGAGGTCACATTTGGAGCACTGTGTCCAGTTCTGGGCTCCTCACTTACAAGAAAGACATGAACGTACTGGGGAGAGTCCAGTCAAGGGCCATGAAGATGACTGAGGGTCTAGAACATGCCTCCTATGGGGAAAGGCTCAGAGAGCTGGGACCGTTCAGCCTGGAGAAGAGAGACCTTGAGGGGACCTTACTAGTATGTATAAACACCTGAAGGGAAGGTGCAAAAAGGATGGAGGCAGGCTTATTTTCAGTGGTGCCCAGGGGCAGGACCAAAGGCAATAGGCACAAACTGAAATGCAGGAGGTTTCCTTTGAATATCAGGAAATGCTTCTTTAATGTGAGAGTGGCCAACCACTGGCACAAGTTTCCCAGGGAGGTTGTGGAGTCTCCGTCCCTGGAGATATTTAAAGCCACCTGGACATGGTCCTGGGCAACTGGGTCTAGGTGGCTCTGCTTGAGCAGGGGTATTGGATGAAATGATCTCTAGCGGTCCCTTTCAATCTCAGCCATTCCATAATTCTGTGCATGTAGCATATGACAGTAAAGCCAGGTCACAGGTTAGCAAAGAAGCCAGGCTGGCAGTCCTCAGTTCAGAGCAACGTGCATTTTGCTTGTCCAAATTCCCATGTGCATTTTGCACCAAGGCCTTCTGCTCATTCCTTCCATCATCAGGGGAAAGAATGCTTTCAGTTGACAAAAAAAAAAAAAAAAAAAGAAAAGAAAAGAAACACTACTGTACACATTTCTGAGCAATGCCTACCTCTTTATGTTCACTTGGTTACTATTCAGAGCTCCCTCTGGCTCTAAGTGAAAAACATGGGAGCTTTGCCAGGGTGCGATGGGAGTGGGTTCAGGCCCTTTACACAGCCTCCCAGTGTTTTCCCCAGCGTTATGTAAGAAACAGAGCTAAACTGTAAATATTACACAATCTCAAAAAGGGAAGGCACTAGTAAAATATCTGCATGACTCCTTCATGCTGACTCACTCCTTCCTTTCCACTTTTGCTTATAGTCCTCACTTAGAGTACAAATGTATGCCTGAACTGGACACTTCTTGTCTTTTAAGCATACTCCAGGCACAGTGAGATGTTTCATCAGCTTAGACAAGACATCACATAGATCCTGGGGACAGAGTTTTTAGTAGGGTCTGCAGTGATAAGACAAGGGGTAATGGTTTTAAAGTAAAAGAGGCTAGATTCAGACTAGATAAAAGGAAGACATTTTTTACACTGAGGATGAGGAAACACTGGCACAGGTTGCCCAGAGAGGTGGTGGATGTTCCATCCCTGGAAACATTCAAGGCCAGGTTGGACGGGGCTCTGAGCAACCTGATCTAGCTGAAGATGTTCCTGCTTACTGCAGGGTGGTTGGACTAAATGACCTTTGGAGGTCCCTTCCAAACCAAATCATTCTGTGATTCTGTGATTCTAAGCAGGACAACAGCAACAGGAAGAAAGCTGCAGTCTTCCCCCCTTACTCTGCTGTGGTCAACGTGGGCACTGTGCTTCCAAGTACCCAAAGCCCCGTGCATCCCTTGTGCTGCTCTTGCTGTGGCTCTGAGCCCCATGCTCCCACACCATCTTAAGAAAATAACCCAGGGATTATCATTATCCAACAAAAGAAGCAGCAGTAGTGTTCCAGCTTGCTTGGTAACTACAAGTAGGTCAGATGGAAGCAGAAAAAACACTGAGTTAAGCTGTTGCCTACACACTCTATAAGCACAGTCCCATGTCTGGCATCATATTAAACAACAACAACAAAAAAATTCTTTCTGGACAGCAGCCCAAGGCATATTCTATGACCTAGAAAGACATGTGGAAAGCACTGTCCTCTGCTTAGGCTGGGTAAAAAGACTGTCATAAACCTAGATATTACATATCCTCATTATGTAGTAAAACAGCCATTTACTCAATAACAGCATTTTTCCAGCATAGTTGATGTTCTGCTGAAACGTGTTTATGGCAATAAAAATGAAGCTCAGTAACTCAGTGGTAACTTCATATCTTGTAATAGTTAAAATACGTATTCAATCCTGAAGGATATGCTGTTATGCTGAAGGATATCACTGTACTTTAAAGTGTAAATCATTGAGCATGAACAGAAATTGCCTGGTCTAGTATTACATACTTAAAACATAATGCATCGTGCATGAGTGGAAATTGCTAGTTCTGAAGTTACATATTTAATACATGACTATAAAAATTACACAAGCTGTAGTTTATCAGTTAGATTTATGTATCGGAAATACACCACACATTACCTGACTAGAAATGTGTTATTTATATTCATTAAGAAAACTCAGACTCACAACAAGAGATCTCTTTTCCATAGCAGGTTTTGTGCAAAAATAATTTTTCATAACATGCATTATTAAGGTATGCCATTTTAAATACTGGATGAAATCCTCAGCTCATGCAAAGAATCTGACTTCAATAAAGCATCTTATTCAACTTCATCCTATGATCTAACCCAGTAGGTCTGTATCAGCAGTCTCTTTTCTGACATAAACTCTCATCATAACAAATAAGATGTTTTGCCAGAGAAACTACCACCAAACAAAACCTAATATTCTTTGATAACATTATTTCTGAAAATTTAAATTGTGCAATCCATTGTTTTAGCAGTGTCCTAATATAAGAAGAGTAAATCTTTATCAGTCCCACAGTTCCCAAACTGTGCAATTACTACTAATGATCAAATAATTACCATTATTTTAATTTCCATTGAGATGAACAGTCAGAAATTAAGAACATGATGTTTTGAGATTAATGTTTAAATAACATGCGTCCACTGGTATAGAACAGGTCTAAATTTATTAAATATAGATATGTTAGGGACAAATGAGTATAAAGAGAAATCTGAGACTTATGGTGAGTTCTTTAAATTTATCTTCTGATCACTAAACTAATAAAAAAATATAAATACTGATTGAATCATTCTTCACAAAAAACAGCTACCACATAGCTATAAAATCATACTCAACACACATAATTTTTCAACATTGTATATCTAGTTATCTTCATGTGCTATACAGAGAAAAGCCTTAAAAATTGCCTGTTGGAGTTAGCAACAGATAAATAACACACACCTGTGCTTTCTATGAGTAAAGTGAATAGCCAGGAAAACTGCAAAAATCAGGCTATGCATGTGCCAATATTGCTTCACCAAGCTATACAGAGGCAACTTCCCTTAAGTGATATTCATTCCCAGATTTACAGCACAAAACTTATTTTGAGTGGAATTTATTGTGGGTTCCCCTGTGACAGTACTTACCTCCTGGCTCAGTATATAGATAAATTAAAACAAACAAACAAACAAAACAAAACCAAAAAGCACCCCACAAAACCAAAGAAATGGAAGTGGACAGGACCTGATTGTACCCCTGTCTGTTTCAGGTAACAGTAAAACATCTCAGCTGTTCCATAGCACTAGGTACAATTCAGGAGGGATAAAGTATGAGTTATCAGTCCAAAGGAAAGAATAAAATGTGAATATTTATTTCCATGGTCTTCATGAAGAAGAATATCCATTTTATGCAATCCTAAAGCCTTTATTCCCTTTGGAAGGAAAAAGCTGCCACTAATATTCAACCTTAGACTCTGCTTTTCGTAACAACATAGCCAGTGCAGTACAGTGATTTTTTAGTATCTCCCAGGCCTCTACACTGCTCACTCCTGAAGAACTTCAGGTCTATTTATAAACAATTTCACTTTATTCCACTCTGCCTCCAGGGGGTCCAAATGCCATTCTAGATCAACTGAGCTGAGTAAATAACAATGCCAATGTTGTATGATTTCACTGGTATATGACTAAGTCATCAATATATCCCTTACAATAAACCTGAAGACTATTTCAGAAGCTTCTTTTTCAACCTCGATGTTTTTCTAACTTTGGAAAATACAGTTGCAGGAATGTCTTTTCATTGAATAGGAAAGACGATAGAAAATTCATTACAATTTGTGCTCACTCTGCATTAAAGTCTACAAAAACAGCTGATACCTTTTTTATGAAACAATGATCAAAATCACATGGATTTTATTTATTTATTATTGTTTTTCACTTATGGAAGACTTTGAAAAAAAGTTCCTGTTATTTTCTCAACTGGAGAAAATTAAATATGTATTGAGTACTGTCACACATAATAATCATGCCATTTCATATTCATTGGTAACCTCATAAATGAAACATAAGATCCTCTGGAAGGAATTTTCACCTTGAAGGAAATAAAGACCATTTGCTTACCAAATATAAATAGAAGGGAAAGTATAGAAAAAAATCATATTTCTTACCATTGTAAGGGTGAATGGATGGCTTTCCAGTGCAGACACTCTTGGACAGTGTAGAATAACATACTGAAACAAAATCAGCCAGAGAAAATGAAATGATAGAAATGATATGTTCAAAACATTCAGTGATGGGTTACTACGTACAAAGTGAAAGTCATCCCAATAAACAATGCTACATGAGCAGCAGTGGTTTTTTAGGGGTACATTAACTCACCTGACCAGGCCTTGCTTTAAAGTCATCTTTCATCATCCTTACTTCAAGGACATTGGAGGGATGGCCTATCACTGAAGTTATTGTGACTGGCTTATTGCTGCGGATGTAGCGGTACAGCCTCTCCACACAGTACAAGCACAGAGGTCCAGAAATCCAAAACCAGGTCTGTGAGAGAACAAAAATATGTTACCTCAAGGACTTTTCATTTTATGTTTTCTAATTTAAAAACTACATGAGTGCTTGCAGGATCTCATTTCACATCTACTGTGGAACAGTGTTTTGGTCACAAGTAACCTCCACACCTCTCCACGTGCAGAAATCCAAGCATGTTATGGAGTCTTAATCAGTCTAGCCAGCAGCATCATCCACAAGTACAAGCAATTTCAATCATAAAACTCATCAAGAACAAAATGCTAATGATCTCATTTGCAACTATGTTACTCTGATTTTATATAGTTAGATTGCAACTGGTTTCAGTGGTAAATGACACAGTACATACACTATTTCAAAATTTAACAGACTGGAATACTATAAAACTGGTAAACCTTCTGGAAAAACATTGTCTGACTTGCAGTATTATTTGACTCTTACCTTCTTTTAATCACCTCAAGTACAAGCAAAAAACAAACCAATAAGTATTCTTGTGCTACAGAATATATGATTCTATTAAACTAGTGTAAAATCATAGACAAGGGAGAGAAAGGGGCACTTTTGAATCATAAAATCATTTGCCCCAGTGGAAGATATGTATGCTAGACAAATAATGCCCTGGAAATGCCCATTCCTCTGCACTGATACGGGGAGCCCTGGATGACTACCTCAGATGGAGACACTTGCAGCTGCTCAGCTACATCTCATCCTAAGAGTCAATTACTAACAGCTTATGGCAGATCTAACTACTAATTCCACATCTGCTCAGCCATTCAAGCCATGGCACTGAAGAGCCCTCAACCTTCGTTCAACTTCCCAATTTTTGATGTTACCCATCAGCATTTCTTGCAACTAGCAGAGTATTTAATTTCCTCAAGTACCTCTGGCCTTAAAAACTTCAGTAGCTCACAAGACCTAAAAAAAGAAAAGCCTTAAGACTTGGTATCACTAAGTGCATAAAACACTTCCAAATCCAAAAAAATCCTAAATAATGTTACAGGCTGCCAGGAGAACACTGAGTGGCTATTTCTTTCCACAGATTTTCTTTTCCCATAAACGTCTCTAAAGTAGGTATCTTAAGCCCCTAAGAAGACTGTTTGATGTTCTGTGCATCACATGGAGACAAATATACATTGATGCTTGTAATTCAGGAGTATTACCACAACAAAATACAAATCCAAAGAACTTTGGTGGAGGACTTCAATGTAGAATTGACTGGTTCTTATTATGATTAAATGCTCCATTGTAAAATGTGTTCCCACTGCAGCTAGTAAGGGACACGTGTTATACAAAAAACAACAATAATGATAAACTCCTGTGAGGTCTGTTATGGGACCACCTTGAATGGTAGGCCTTGGACTTGTGAATTCCATATTCCCAAACTTCCTCAGGCTACTTGCCAATACAGCTCAGATCTTCTCTCAAAAGAAAAGAGAAAATTTGGATGAAGAAAAAGCTACTGCCATAAAACATAAAGAAACAAAAGGAGAACAGAAAACAGAAAAAGAAAAGGCTCTTCCATCCCCACTGTCATCATATTCATTTACCCATGCCACATATAAAACACGCTTGTCTGTAAACAACAGGCTATGCAAAGCCAAACCACAACCAACTGCAACCCAGAAATGAGTATTGGGACTTGCATCCACATGGTAAAAAGGAGAACAAATGGAGCTTGATTATTTCAGTTAACTACTGCCACACAATGCTTACAAAGGGACTTTATGAATATGTTATAGAAATGTTTTCTCTGAAGTGCTATGATATAATTTAAAGTCACATTTATAGCAAGACCAATACATCTCTTACCCCGTCGTACAAAAAAAAGAGTATTACAACCAATCTCTTGACATTTTTTCTCCCTATTCTATGCATCATATTGTAATGCAGTTCAAGGTTTAATACAGATTGTTTTTTCCCCACTAAATCTTTGAATGACTGAAAAGGTTTATAATAATATTTTCCATTATTAAAACATCTGGTCTGGAAAAGCAATAATTAGTGGTCATGGCTGACTGAAAGACTTGGCATGGCTTGTAATACCTGAAACGTCGGATCATACAGACCTCTGGGAAGTGTGACTGGAACTTGGGTTCCTCGGAACAAATTCTCATAAAGTTATTTTGTACAAAGGGTTCTGGTACTGGTAAGTCCTCTGGGAAAGGCTCAGTAGTATAGTCAGGAAACAGCTCTTCAAAAGCCTTTGGCACCGTCATACTCTGTTGGAGTGTTTTGTTAGGATTAAAGCAACCAGGAGGGTGTTCCTCTAAGTTGGTCTGGTACTTGAGCACTCCCCTACAGGAAAATAAAAATTGAAAAGACACTGAAGTAACAGTCAAAATCAAGAAAAGCTCATCTTCTGTAGGAATTTTTATTCCATTTGCTTTCAGGACTTTCAATGAGATTGAAGCTTTGCAACAATAGAGCCCTCTGTCACAAGAGGCAAGGTTTAACTTTTCCAGCTCATTTGGCACTCCCTCACTGAACAGCCTCAAGCTTACTACTGCTTGAAAGGGAGAAGATATTGTGGGAGCCTTGAAAAAAATTAAATAATCATATTTCCAGTTCAATCACACCCCAGCTGTTTTCACTCATCCTCCCTACAGTCAGTAAGCCCTGTTTTGTAAGGCAATCTGTAACAGAAGTGGCTTAAGTTGCCAAATCATAAACTGTGGGAATGTTCCTACTATTTGGTGTTTATCAGGTTTGCACACAATAGTATAATTTTCTCCTTTGAATATCATCTTGTCAAATAGATAGAAGAAAAAAAAGAAAGTCCTGCGTGACAGCGAAGGAACCTTTCTTGCAAATTATTTTGTGGGATCCATGCTTGCTTTTTAAGCTAATGTTAAATTCATAGTAAAAGGAAGTGAGAACATTACAGCTGCAGCTAGAAAGTATGAAGAAAGAAGTGGAAACCTGAGACACTCTGGGATATCTCAGCACATTAATGAATGATTGAAAATGGAGAAGAACTGATAATACCAGTAATAAAATTTTTCAGAAGTACTACTTGCCTCTAAATCTGGATTTGATGACAATAAAACCACAAGGAGGAATATTTAAAAAACCAAAGGGCTAAAGAGCAGAGACGTGCCCTCTGAATGCTAGGCCATGCAGTGAAGGCTCATCTGACGTACACAGTCAAACATAAGGACTTATGCTTCCCCACCTCTTCTCAGTGTAGACACACAGCAGCAGCAGTGACAGAGTTTAATTCACAAGAAGAGAGAGAAGTAGGACATCTGCAATATTCCCAACCTAAATGGGCTCTGACAGGCTACTGGCAATCTTCCCTACTGAAATGCAGTACTGACAGCTAGTAACAAGCTTCCCACACGGTCCAGTGAACAATCTACAGCTTGGAAGTTAAACCTGCTCACTCTAAAGTCCATGTCCAACCCTGGGAGAATCACTTGGGAAGCATTCATGCACCTACACCCATGCTTCTCTCTCTATTGCCCGATCATGCCTATTGTTTTCATCTGGCATCACTGTTGGTCATCGCCTATTTGTAAAGTGAAAGATACCCCTAGTATTATGCTAGTTCCCTGCTCCATAAACATTATGGTGCCTCATGGATTTAGCTGAAAGACACAGCACATGTGATATTTTTCCAATCAACCTTGTGTGCATGCCTGCCAGCTGCTCCCACAGCTTCTCTGTTCTCAGAACATCCCAAAAGAGGATTCAAAGTTTTACTTGAGGCATGAATAGCTGAACTGCAAACATAAGCAATGCTTCCAGTGATCTCTAGTTTGTTTAAACTATTACAAACATGTTAACTGAGTGGCAAACTGGGATGATAAAGCTGCCTGTTAACAGCAGCTGCAATGACTCCCATTTCTGAAGCTGTCAAGGAAAGTCAAGTTGTCTTACATACCCAAGATCAGTTCCCAGAAAGGCTGAGTTCTGCACAACTCTTAAGGAGCCTAAGATATCTCCTTATATATTTATTTGGTGCAACACTTGAATACATAAAAATTCAGTTTGGATGTCAGTAAGTAGGAGACAGACATCTATAGCAAACAAAAATGGGAGACACAAAACAGGAAAGTGTCCTACAGGCTGAGCAACACAGCATGCATGATTTGCATGGGCATACATCAACCTCTGACCCAATTTTCCAATCCCAAAATAGAAACAAAATTAACTTCTCGCTAGAACTGGAAAAATATATGTCACTACTTGTAGAGATTTTTATGATAAGCTACAGGTCAATGGTTCTAAGTGTTTTTATAGGGAATTGCACTGCTCCTATTTTCTCATCCTATACTCTCATTCTGCTGCTCAGTTAAAGGTGAGTGGCTTCAGGAGTCTGCTAAAGGTTAATGCATGGGTGGAATCTTAAGAATTTTCACCCGTTGGAAGATAAATCCTTGAATAACTTTAGTGACATCACAAAGGCCTTATTCTCACCTCCTGTGAATCAGTATAACACCTTTAACTCCACAGTAATACCAAATTTGGATCAGCTGAGGATCTGGCTCCAAATGTTTTGTATGTTTTATAGCTCTTTACATTGGTACTAGAAACATCAAGCTTCTATTTTACATAAACTATCTGTTGTTGTTGCTGTTACTGGCTTAAAATATAGATAAACTAATGTAGATATGCACCAAGACTTAAGCCACTAAAATACTTGAAAGTCACACTGCAAGAAGTACAGGAGCAACTAAAGTCTTTAAGGATAATTCCCTGAAAGATTCTCCTCTCCCTTAGGGTAGGGATGAAAGAACAGACCAACAACATATGATGGATGAAACATGTCACTTTATATACTGCTGAGAAGTGTTTGGCTACCCTGAAGAAGAGATACTGTAAGAACATACCCATAATAGTTTGAAACAAAACAAGAATCCAGGAATACTGTTGAAATACTCAAAAGGACAGGTAAATCCTCACCCAATCTGCCTGCACAGTTCAGCAACAGAAGGCACCTTGCTCTGTACAGTAACTGTCCATACGTCTGCAAATCTCTAAAACATACCATGCAGGAGTCATTTGGGCACCTAAGTGTGGGTATCTAAGCTTCCTTAATTCTCAGAAGAGATCTTCTAATAAATATCACCAATGAAGCCCAAAAAATTAATCCAGCTCACTTGAATGTAGATCTCTGTAGCTGCAGGTTAGCTGAAGCATCCTTCAGGCTCCATTGACTGTATTTATTAGAACTCATTAGACTATAATGGAGAAAGACACTTAGAAAACATGGAGAGACCTACATTTAGGCATCTTAAACTTGAATTGACTCCCACTCTCCGTGACTCATTCTTCTCCCACTTTTAATTGACACTCAGTTTTCTTAGATTTGCACTGAACGACTTTTCAATTCAATATTAAGGCTGTGTACAAGATGATGCCTGTTTAATGCTTGGTGTATTATTGCAGCCTTGGTTTGAAAACATCTCCAACTAGACTTCTTCATGAAGTGGAAACATGTCTTGGAATAAAATGGACAAAGGATAATACAGTGAAGGAGATGAATTAAAATGGACATGAAAAGTATCCCAAAGGCAATCTCTGGAACAGATTGCCTAGGGAGTTAGAGGATCTCAGTCACCAGATGTTTTCAAGTCAGACAAACACCTGTCACGAATAATTTAGCAAAAATTCATCCTGCCCCAGGACAGAGAGAACACGTTAGATCCATCTTCACCAGCTATGAACAAGAGCTATGACATAGAAAAAAAAAAAAAATCAAAACAAACAAACAAACAAACCAACACACACAAAAACACAAAAAAAAAACGAACAAAAATTCCAAACCACAGAGAACTGGAATTTTGTCCAGGAATTCCAGTTGTTCTGTACTCATTATTTCAATTCACCAGATCTCAAGCTGTGTTTCTTTTGTTCAACTACATACTCCTACCGTGATCTTGCTAGGCCTAATTACTTTTCACTGTTTACTTTAAGCAGCGGTGCTCAGTGTCACACTGACATTCCAGCACTCTGTGTTTCAGTAGATGTTTGATGACACGAAGAAATAAACTTAATTCAAGTACTCTTTCCCTTCCCTATACCAATCTCTGTACCTACATCCACAAGGGAAACTTCAGAGATATTCACTGTCCAGATTTTCACACAGCATAACTTGTGGAAGCTGCTTTACTTCGCAGTAGACCTGGTCTTGTTTGTACTTGATACAGACCTGACCATCAGCCTTATGACACATGAACACTGGTCTGATGTTTGTGAAAACAAGAAGAAAAAACTAGTAAATTTTGTATCATAGCGATAAGAAAGAGATAATTAGGGAGAGGTCGTTCCTTTCCTCTCCTTAGAAGTTAAAATTGAAGATAGAGAGGAAGGAGAAAGAGATGAGCAACTTTGCTTCACATTCTCCTGTCAGCAGTCAGGTAAGGGGAGGCAGAAAAGAAACAACATTTTCTTTATTTCACACTAGAAACTGCTAAATGGACAAGGAATCAACTTGAAAATTAAGAAGTTTGTGCTAGCTGGGTGTAGTAACATAATTTCCCAAGCTACAGTCTGACCTTTATTTAAACAAACACTTGTTGAAAAACTGAAGATAACATCTTGTCAAGAAGTTGGCCCACTCTGCACAAGCGAGCTCGGGAAAGGCACCAATGAAGGGAACTGCTCTTTCTGGTTGTGCTTCAGGAAAAGGGACAGTGTTTTCCATTTACTTACCCAGAAACATGCAGCATCAGCAGCATATAGAAGACAAAGAAAAGGTTGTGTGTATACCAGAAGATGTCATAGTTTGAAACCCTGAAAAGAATAAACCATGGTTCAATCCTGTTTCACTCAGATGGAATCACTGCTAATTAAAAGCAGATCTGTGCACACAGGACATCATTATATGCCATGTAGTCATATAGAACAGTCAAAGCCCAATATGTGCTCCTACAGGCACACTGTACTTGCAAGCAATAAAGTGTTGAGAACAGGTAACTGGCACAGAAGTAAAAAGCTGAGAAAGACATGAAGGATATAGAAGTACAGAGCCAGCTGAAGAACTCTTCCTAAAGTAGGAGACTTCACTGCTTTCATAGGTTCTACTTAGTCCCTCTCAACACCTTATAGCTAGAATAGTTTTTCAGTATCCAGGCTCAAAACTCAACCTCTTTACAGTGAGTGCCTCCTTGTGTTCTCCCTGCCCCAAAACAAGGCTGCAGTGTTTAATGTGTCACTACCAGTAAAACATACAAACAGGCAGCATAGACAGCAGCAGAAGGGTTGGTGGGAAAGGAAACAAACTTGTGAGGGTATGAAGTGGAAGGAGATACAGGAGAATAGGGAACTAGAGCAAGGAGGCAACGAGAGGACAGGTAGGACAATTGATGGGGGGCAGGAGGCCACATAGGGTTGGGCTGTAGAACTGATGGTCTTGGAAGGAACAAGAACAACATTAAAACTGTGAAGATCAGGAGAGGTGAAGGGAAAGAGGACTTCCTTTCATCAGTGATTTGTTAGGTAATGTAAAAACAACCAAGACCACAGAAAATACCCATCTGGAACTGTTTTCTGTTAACCTTGTTTGTTGTTTTTTGGTGACTATTTCACTGAAGAAAAAACAACCACCAAATGGTTAAGAAAATACTCTACTTCATAGCACACAAAAACATGTCTCACACTCCACAGCATAGTAGGAGAGTCTCTTCCAAAACCAAACCACATACCCTCATTCAGAAGCCAAAACAATTACTAAATGAGAAATGTCCTTAACTCTGAGAACATAGTTTAAGAAGCTACTTCTCCAAAATGGCTAACTTCTTTTCAGAATTTTTTCCCCCCTCCTATGGCCTTTTACGTGAACAAATAGCTACCCTTGCTTCAATACATCTGAAACATACACTGTATTTGTTTTTGTCAATACAAGACCTATTTGCTTTCTTTCTCAAGACAGAAAATGTAATTTCAATAATCTGAGGGCCAACAAAATAAAATCCAAGCAAGGGCAGTTCTAAGGAATCCAGTAACAGCAAGGGGCCCTGAAACCCCCCCGTCACCCTGACATCCTTCCCCCATTCAGCACCACGCTAACAGTTTTTCCTCCTTGAGGTTGCTCAAACCATTTCTAACTACCCACACCCTGGTAGGCGCTTCCATGCAGTCACTCATCAGTACCTGGAGGGAGTTGTGGGAGTGGACACCAGTAAGATGAAAGTAAAGGATGATGGTATGGGAAGTAGAAGGACAGTGGGAAGGCACAAAGAGAGTAACATTTACTCCAAGACTTGACACAGGTCTTGGAGCTCTGGTTTAATTTGGTATCTTGCTACAATACCAAAAGACTCACACAGAATTAATTTTTATTGAATCTTGAGTGTTTTTTTTCAGAATGCACCAATTTTCCAAGAATTTAATTGACGGAAAACCAATCCCAGCTTCTGACATATTATTGCTGATTAAAATTACTGTACACTTCTTGTCTGAATATGTCAAAATGTCAGTTTCCAGCCAGTTGAGCATTTTATTCTTTCAGTATTCTTGCAGATACCTCAACTATAAAATCCTGGTTCCTCGCATGTATCGAGTTCCCCTAAATGTAATCAAGTCCCCTCAACTTCAGCTCCTTAAACTAAAGGGATGGAGATCCTTGAACCTCTTATCATTAAGGATGTCTTCCAACATTTTAATAAATATATATTTCTTACTTGTATCATTCTTAAACTGTGTATCCTACAGATACATAGAGTATTCTAATATACTCAATCTTCCTACTGCTACATATATATATTTATCGTTCTTCAGAACATTTATTACTTTATTTACCTTCTTCAGGCTTAAAATATACATTATTAGCAGAATGAATGTATTTCTTAGGAACATAAAGTCCTGAAAATTTGAGATCAAGTTGAATATTTCTTTTTAATTTTGGTTAACCTATTTTAGAATTTTGCAGGTGAAGATCTGCAAGAGTTAAATTACTGAGAAATGAAAGCATAGCAATCTCCCATTACAAGGGACACAGTAAGCAGCAGTTTTGGAAAAATCTTTTTAACCCTGTTACAGCTAGTTTTGAAAAGGAAGATATATGTGATAGTTTAGAAGATTAAATTGAAGACTGTAATATTTAGTTATAAAAAGAGATGGCATTGGGTCAGCTTATAATTTTAATGTTCCTTTAAATATATGATTTCCAAAGTCACTAGTAATTGTATTCAATGGAAATACTGTTGGACAACATTAATTTGAAAGCAGAAATGTCAAAGTTTATTCACATGATTTATTGTATTTTCTAACTTCATAACCCTTCCAACAAACAACTACTGAACAAAAAAATGATGGTCTAATTCTCAGGTATGACACAGTAAAGGTGTAGAAAATTTTTCAATCAGTACTCACTCTCCCCTTTTAAAACATCATCAGCTAATTCTATCCTTATTCACACAGCTTACTGAATAAGTAAAGGCATAAAAATAGCAGGATAATCATGCATAGAAAAATTTCAGGAAGAACATACAAAGGAAGAAATGATTAATCAGGTCTGTGTGCAAAAGAGGATTAGGGCTGGAGTCCAAGAGTATAATAGCCTCTGAAATATTTTTTAAAAAGCCCAGTTTCTGGTAAGCAGTGAATATTTACAATTAGTTTTCCTAAAACTATGGCGTGAGCTTAGCCATCATAAGGCATGTGAGAATTCATGGGGAAAGATACTGAAAAGGAACAGAAAGATGCACAGGGAAGCTTGTTTGCTTAGAAAAACACACTGTAAAGACAAGCTTGAATCATATGCCAGAGGGAGAAGTCGGGATGAAATTTCTAAATAAGAATTATTGTGAGAGTAATAGGAGATGCAGATGAACTCTTAAGGTCTTTGATGCAGAAAGATGGGAAAGCACTTGCACTTACAGTAATTGAAGAAAGAAATAAGCATGTAACTTCAAATGATGGAAACCTTTGTTGCATGAACACCAAAATTATAATTTCCAATAATAAGTTTGCAACTACTTATATTTTACTAAGTGTCCCAATCATTAATAAATGTTGTTCTTTTCAAATTTATCATGGCCTTGAAAACAGGACTTTGTTCTGGCTCACTGCTGCAGAGTGAAGTAATTGTTTTACTTTTCCAACTTCCCCAAACTGGCTTTCTTTTGAAAGTAGAGCCATCGGTGTGGTCTATGTAATGTGCAGCCATGTTTGACACCTTGTGCAGCAGTCTTATCCTGCACATCTGTAGACTAGAGTGTATCACAAAGGTTTCAACCCTGAAAGTATTCATCTACAAAAAGTACACGAGCATTTGCTTAACTATTTTCCTGAATCAGCACCTGATAACATTGGTACTCAGAAAAAAACAGATCAGTTCAAAGCTCAAAACCATATATCTAGCTCACATGAGTGGAGCACCATTAATGTTTGAAGATATAGAATTAAATATCCTTCAGTGTTTGCTGAATTGGGATGATACATTTACAGAATCAGTCTTTGAATTCATCTGAGACTGCTGTTATATCAAGGAGTTTTTTATATGCTTCAGTTGCAGAATCCAAGACTCAAAAAGGCTATAACACTGGGCTAGATCCTCTAAGGTACTGATCACTCAAATGTACTATAATGTGTATTCAGTAATACTGGTGCAGAATGTGAAGCCATTGGAGAACCAAAGCTTTAGAAATCCAAGCAGTTACTCTGAGCCAGTACTGCATTTGAGTTTCAAAATTATAATTGCCATTAAATAGAATATATCTGACAACCAAAAGCAGAGCTTTAAAAAAGCAACATTCTACTTAAGTAGCACAATTCTGTTTGTTTGCTTCGCTGCTGTTTTTTTCCTTTGCTGGGTTGGGTTTTTTTTTTTTACAGTTTTATATATGTAATTGGTGAAAATAATTAAGCTAAAGATATCATCTTATTTTACTAACAGTGGAGTTAATTTATGCATTGGACAGAACTTTCCATATGGTTACTTTACTGCCTCCATGTGCAAACAGGAAAAAATAACTATTTGAATTTTTAAAGGTCTAGATTTTTAACTGAGCACATTTCTCAGAAAATATTTTTCTCTGAAGGCAATTTTTGTAAGGCAGGTTTTGTAATTTTTGAATACAAAACTCACTTTGCTAATTTACCTGCAAGCTAGTTGAAAAAAAACAGGGTAGCAAAAGTGGTATTTTTAAAACTCATTTAAATACTTCTTGCCTCGTATTGCATTTACTTTTCATTCCTTTTAGTCAGTATGAGAATATGATTACTCAAATGGCATTTTCAGCATAATGATCAGATTATGTCTTACCTGATGGCATATGTAGAAGCTGTACACATTAGGAATAATACCAACACCATAATGACTCCAGTCAGACCTGGAACTAAAACAGACATAAGATAATTTATATTTGAACTGTGAAGAGGTATACTTGTGTCCCATGACCTTCCAGGAAAGTAGAAGTTATTAGACATATAAATCATGATTCAATCAAACTCTTGCATGCATTTATCTCTTGAAGACAATGCATGCATCAATCTAGATAGGAAATAAGAGCTGCTGTGTTATTTCCTACCTTTCCAGAGAAAACTGCCCTTTTCCTTACATTTCACTATGCATCACTAATTTCCTATTACTCTTTGCTCCTGTAATCTTTCCCTCATGACATTTGTCTCCAAGCAGGTAACCAAAAAAAAAACCCTGCCTATTTGTTTGACTGACTGTACAAGTTTCTATGTCTCTTTTTTATTCCAAACCCTAAACTCTGTTGAACATGACAATTAAAAACCCGGTCAGGGACAGAATCTCAAGCAAATCAATTTCTATGCAAGCTGTCACTACAATTGGTTGCCAACCCATTTCATCCTGCAATGTGAAAGAGCCTGAAATTACTCTCCATGGCATTGTATTATGCTTGAAATTGTTGCCCATAGAGCAAGGTCTGTGATAGTAATCTATAGCCAGTATTTAAGAAGGAAAGGTTAAAAACATTCAGGATTGGACTCATCTGTTCAAATGCAGACTCATACCAGAACTAGTCTATCCTCAGCTCTTTTTGAAGCCAAAGGAGAGAAACAAATATTTCTATAGCATGTTTAATCTCACCCTAAAGTAGATTTCTGCCTATAAAGTATAGTAAACCATCAGCCTAGAGATAGAGCAGAAAAATCCCAACCAAAGTTACCAATTTTTCTGAGCACCTATCTTCAAAATTGCTATTCTTGGAATTAAGAATCTGAATTAAGAATTAAGAACTTAAAATCCATGAAGCATTACATGAAAATCTTTTACTTCTTGAAGAATTATTTTTTTAAGCATCGTCTCTAGTCACCCTAAAAGCCATGTGTTTGGATTTAAACAAAATCAGTCAAGACAATCACCAAGCACAAAGCTAGGTAAGTTATTTTAGTATGAGAATATAAACGCCTCAACAATCTTTCATGGACGTAGATGGCAAAACCACAGATTTTAATGGTCCAGGATCTTTTACAGGATCATATTCTAATGATAAGAACAAGCTAACTTTTTAAATAATTGATTGTGACTTCAGACTCTAGAAATAAAGAGATAATTTGAAATCTTATCTTTTCATAAATGTTGTTGAAAAGTCTGATACCCAAAATCTGATATATCCCACATCACCCCTCAGTTTTACAAACTGTAGGAAAGATCCTGGTCCTACAGTCTATGAAAGTTTTGTCATGGACTGCATAAGGAACATAATTTCACCCCTTCATGAAAAGTTTATAACTAAAAGCAGTTGCAATAAAAAATGTGTATTCTTTCCATTATTTCCTTCTTCATTTTTTCTTTCTTGATCTAATTTGATATTTAGTGTGCAATCAATCCCCTCTCTGACACAAATACTTCCAATCAAATTGCAGTACAACACTTGATCCAGCTTCCTACATTGTCACTCAAGCTACTGGTCACTGTTTACATCCAGTTCTTCAATTCTCTTCTCCATCAAACTGCAAACATGAAATCACTCACAGCCTTGCTCCAATTCATCTGTGCATTGTTAGTGTTTCCTCTATTCCCTGTCTCTCTTTTCCTTCACTAACTATAATCTTGAATACTTGTTCCTCCCAGAGCTAGCCTCACACCCTTAAGGAAGAAGGTTCTTTCCTGGATTGATCTGAAAAGCTATCACACTGTAAATCCTTCTAACTCCTTATTCCTTCTCTTCACTGTGTTAAAAAAAAAAAAAAAAAAAAAAAAAAAAAAGCCAATAAATCTAGTTCTGAACTGTTTGGGAAGAAACCATTTTTTTGCATATTTGTACAGCTCCCAGTGCAGCAAAATCTCGGTCCTTGTCTTGGCACTTCCACAGCACAAATAACAAATGATAATTACCAGTTGTGAGGATTGGGAGTGATCTGAGTAATTTTAAATTTAATATGTCTTAGAATAAATGATTTTTGCAATAAAGGGCTCAAACTTTTGAAAATGCAATGTCTTCCTGGCTGTCAGAGGGTAAAAGGAGTTCTACCCTGCAGGTCCTCTGCTCAGCTGGAGAGGTCTCAAGGCATCCCTAGAGCTGTGACACTATTTGATGAGGCCTCTACACTCATTGTTCACCCCAAGTCCTTCTCCTTTATCTAAGATATTAAATATAATACTAGATGCCTGTTCTGATTCTCCCTCCCCATCTTTAACTCTCTCCTTTGTGAGTTACTTTCTTTCAAGCCCCCACCAATTCACTAGCTACACCAGTTACCAAACTTATTTCCAGTTAGCAGTTAACTTGTACCTCAATTTCTATTATTTCACTTTCTCACTTCCTCTACTCTCAGCAGACCTAAACCTTGCTTAGGGTTTTTGGAAAGCCCTTTCCCACAGGCTGCCAATTCCAGTAAATGTATTGGGATTGACAGATCTAGAACTCCATTTATTGCTGTCCAGAACAATTCCTTTGAGCCTTGCACTAAAAGCTACCAAGTTGGGATTTTTGCATTTGATGTAAATTAGAGTGAAAAAGAGATGACCTCAGAAAGGACCCTTATCTGCTTGTGAAGCATGACAGCTAAGGCTTGTGCCTACCCCTCCATATGCAAATGTTGCTTCCTTCTAAATTCCTGCACCAAAAACGTCTGCTTATTTTTGCTTTATGAGTGCTGAAGCCTAATTCCTATGTAACAGTTTTGATGGCTCTGAAGTCAAACCAACCCTGAAATAAAACAGCTGAAGCAAGACAACTGCTTTTTGTTGTGTTTCTTCTTCTAGAAATTGGATCATTTAGGAATCGGTGTTTAATATTATGAAGAATCTGTTTGATGATTTTCCACTGACTCATCTGTACAACAGCTTTGAAGATGCTGCTCATCCTACTATGGGGCTTATGTAACTCCTCCCTCCTGACTATTAGATAAGCAAACCCAGGTTATATTAACACAAATAACACATCTCAACCCAACTGAAATACAACAAATGAAGCATGCGAACACAGGATCAAAATGTTTTATCTGGAAAGTGATGATGAGAAGCTGCAAACTTTCTCATTCAGTTTTGCAACAGACTTACCAGTAGCAAAAAGCAGTTTCCTTGGGTCCTGAAAAACAGACAGGGGAGGAAAAAAAAAAAATAAAATCAACATTCATGATTTTATATCTATATGAATAAGATAATAAGTCGCTCATAAAGCTCTCACACTTGAAGGCATAAGCAATCCCTAAATTTGGATGCAGGAATGGATTTGGTATTTGGTGACAGTTTACACTGCAGCAATTCAACATAAACTAAACCTTTAGCCTTTGCATTCCCCCAACGAAGACAATTCTGATCTGTTATGAGAAATTGGCTTCCAGATAATTTTACCTACAATTATTTATTGAAAGCTTAGCTTTACTGAGTTCCCCAATACCTTTGGGAAGACAGAAGGAAGCAGAAAAGATAGAGATTTTGAATTTAAATGAAAGACGAGCAGTGAGCATTTTACTGTCAGCTACATCATCAGGAGATTTCCAGAGAACTCTAGTGAAGCAGGACTGAACACAAAGGAGCTGATGATACAAGGCAAGATATTTCTTGTTTCCTTCACCACACGAGAGGAAGAGGAGATGTCAACCTCACAGGAAACTGCCTCACCTCCACTGAGTCCTATACCCTATAAGGTTTTGTCTTCACTGTGGAGAAAAACTTTTTTTCAAACTTGCAGTAAAATGCAGTGAGGGGAGGTGAGCAGTTTTCCTACAGGCCAGGAAAAATTAAGCATCCCTCTCCCTGACCTTGTCTGCAACCAGATGTGTGCACTCATGTACAGAAGATGACAGTAGCATCCAGACTACCCATCACAGTTAAAAAACAGGTTTAAGTGGAATTCAAGTACAAAGGTCTAAGAGCTACTACAGTACCTGAAATCTGGGAGGTTTTGATCCTAGAGTTACTAAAAATTTGTTATTATCTCCATTTTCTATTTCAAAATTCCAAAGGCTGCTTAGTACAAGCTGCCATGCACACCCTGGCACGTTCTTGCCCGAGGCAAGCTCCTGCTAGTGTTCCTGATGAGGCTAAGTCTATTAGACCACTCCTAACACATGCAGACACTTGAGTTGAATCCAGAACCTCAGCACAATAGTTGGTGTTGGCATGTCTGTCTGCCATAGAATAGCTTGGTGATTAGATCATTTACCCAGGGAGTGGAAGACCTTTGCTGTTGGTCCTTATGAGCCTGGGCTGAGTCAAGCTCTCCTTTTCCAGGAAAGGATGCAGCTGGGATAGGGTCACTCTAAATCTTTCCTAATGAAGCTGGTAGAAAAGAAATGCAGACTTGAGACTATAATACATATAAACAAGAGAGAACTTGATTGGAGCCCAAAGAAAGTACTGGACTTTGGTCTGACTCCTAAAATCTGCAAACATCTCTCCAGTGCCAAATGCACAAGCAAGCACCTGGAAGAGGGACTAGGGCTGTGGTATGCCTTCAAGAGATCTGCACCGCAGTCAGAAAAGTCATGCAAACAAAGTATTTCATAAGTAGAAATCAGTTTCCAGACCAGTTCATGCAGATAACTAATTCCACTCTTAGCATATATATTACAATTCCCACTGCATTTTAAAAATGCAAAAATCACTCTCAAATCTTACTATCCTCAAATCCCCACTATATGTCTCATAGCACTATATGACAAATATTGCAAATGCAGAATGTATTTTTCCAAAACAGCAGCAGAAGTTTCTCAATCAAGCCCACACAAAGAACAGAGAGAAGGAGAAGAATAGACTACTTCAGTTGGAAGGGAACCTACAGGAATCATCTAGTCCAACTGCCTGAACAATTCAGGGCTGACCAAAAGTTAAAGTAGGTTGTAGAGAAGCAGAACAGGGCACAAGGTGAAAGGATTTGATGACAGCATTCTCCACCTCACAATCCAATAGGTCCAAATCCTGGTGGCTTAAAGTGATGAGTTTTCAATGCACAAAATCGTCAGCACTGTATAGATCATAAGAGGGATCACATAGTGGAATTGGGTATACAAATAATCATGTTTAGAACAGCTGGCTCACCTCACCACGATAGTTCGCTGCATTTAGTGACAGAAACTCTTCGTTGTAGTTCTCAGAGAAGTTGAGAGCGTTCACCAGATGAGCAGCAACATGCAAGACTAAAAAAAACAGAGTAAAGCTGAGATCCATAAACAAGAGGTAGATGTTCCCTTGAAGTAAAGAGAATTGGCTACCCAGATGCCAGGCCATGATCACATCAACTATAGGAGATGAACTGGGGACTAAGGAATTATTTTTCTAAAGTAAATCAGGTTATAGATATTCATAGTAGAAAGCTGTAGGTATTTTAATATTTTTTTTTAACAGTACAGCTATCACTTCTGTACTGCAATGCTTCAACTGGGAGACAACATTCAAAGGTGTCCAAAGAATGTTTCTTCTTCGGTGAAATGGGTATTTGTCTCTATGGCACTCTCTTCTGCAGATAAGCCTGTAGCACCCTGCTTCTTCACTCAAATTCCTCAGGTGACCTTTGAGTTACTTATAATGGCAAATTTTTACCTGATTTCACATACTTGTCCTTTTAGAAACTGGATTTTTAAGGAAAGGTTCACAACATTAGAAGGTAAGCCCATGCATTTAAAGGAAAAATAAGCAAAAACCCACATACATCCAAGAAAACATTCACAATTTAAGTCAGGGAAGCACAGAACAAGACTACCCCCAAATGTACTGTACAAGAAAAAACACAAAATACTGCTTTAATGTGTTTCCCACACAAGCTCCTGCTCAGCACAGTAAGATCTCACCTGAAAAGATGCATATTGTAACACCACAGGTCACATGGAAAGTTTTACTTTTATCTAGCAGCCTTCTGGTTTTCCTGCTGGCAACCTAATAAGAGAAGAATTCAAGAAATCTCTCTTCTAAAACAAAGCAAAGAAAAAAGATACTAACAGCAGCTGAGGTGATTTAATAGCAACTTCAGCTTTTACTAGGTTTAACACTCTTACAAGCACAGTACCTAAATTTAAAAACTACATCATTATGTCAATGAGCCAATTTTGATGTCTTAGTCAAGAAATTACAGTTGGATCACAGATGTCAAGAGCACATAAATTAATGTCCCTTCTGACCTTAAAATTTAGGAATTCCAGCACTAATTGTTGTAGGCATCACTGACTTGTTAATGATCAGAATCAGAGGGAAAGGTGTATTTGCATACATACATGCATCTATAGGCATAAAATCTTATACTGTCACATAATGAAGAGAACTCATAGGTTCAATTTGCAACCATATAGAAAACACAGATGTTCCTCAAAAGCATTACCTTAATTTCTGTAAAAGCAACTGGCAAATCACAAACAAGCTAAATGACTGTTTACTGGATACCGGTACAGAAAACAAACCAGAACATTTTTTTTTTCTCCCATGATAAGAAATATATTAGGTTGGGTATTTTTATTTAAAGTTCTGTCACTGCTAGTAGGACACTTCTAATCATGCAGAGATGAAGTTCTTTTTGCTCTGTTGAATTCTACCAGGAAATGGTAAAGAGGACAAAGATATCAATTATATTACAGTGGGGAAGAAGGAGGAGATTTCGTCTGGTTGCAGTTACACAGCAACTCCCTGTCCTTCAAAAAATGCACTGAAGAATCTTCCTCACAACAAGTCCAATCAAACCAGACAATGCCAGCCAAGGCATTGTGTTCAAAGGAGTCATGAATCTAGGCTGAATGACATGAATTTGGGCTTCAAAGGAGTTGTGAATCTAGGCTGAACGATACCTGCACCATGCAGGCACATACTGTATAGAAAACAGGGATATAACATATTTCTTCCTATTCTTTTTAGACATAACAGAGACCAGGGCCCTCTTCTCAACTGCTGCATTCTGAGGACAGTACTTACCTTCCGAGATCCTCGCAGGAAGGCCAAGAGAACACGGCACATGGGTAGAAGGACCAAGCAGCAGTTGAGATTGAGGACAGATGCTGAAGCTCTGCTAACACACAATCCTAGCTGAACAAATATAGCAAGAGTTAGATTACAGGGAGAAAAGATGCTCTAATGGATCAGATGCCAGTATTTCAGCTCTTTTTCTTTCCTGTGAAACCGAACTGTTCCATGGTCTCTTGACTCATCAGAACAGTGGAGTTTCATGATGTTTTACATGTACTGGAAGAACCACTGTACACACAACATGCTATCCTGTTCTCCAAGGGAAACAGCTCTCACCTTCACATCAAAAAAAACTATTCAAAATTAATTTTGTCAGAAATAATGTCAGCAAATGACAACTTATTACTGAAAGAACCAATATCCTCATCAACGCTCAAAGCCACACGGAACACAACATATCTGAGACAACGATAATGGTGCACCAAAAAATTACCTGAAAGCTTCAACAGTCATAATTAAGAGGAAAAAATACTATGAAGACACTAGACATCCACTTAAAGTGCAATGATTTTCTGGTAAACAAGCCAGAAAAATACATTAAAAAAAGTAATTGATTCAATTAAACTGAAAAGATAATATTGTTTTAAGGACTGTTATAGAATTGTCAGAGAACTCCTCATCCATTCACACTATGCAGTGCCATATTTGGACCAAAAGAAAGTGGGTTTTCTTCATTTTGACTATTCAATACCTAGTAACTGTAATGAAACCTACTTTCACTAATGCTTTCATTGGTATATTTGGAACTTATATAATTAGAACAAAAACACTTGTCAAATAAATGAACAAAGCACACATTAATGTCATAAGCCTGTATTCTTTAATCTTATTATATTCTCTCATTCATTTATGATTTTTAAAAAAGATAGCAAAATGCCATTGTTCTCCTAGTTATTAGGTTGAATTACTATTCTACTAGCTTATATAAAAGATGCTTTTAGACTGTCAGCAGATTTCTGGAAGGGTATTTCTTATAATGTTCTCTAAATCCCAAGTTTTTCAACCCCTCAAGAAATTAATAAAAAGAAATATTATAATATTAGAAGATAACTTAAATACTGCAGAGGTATGTCAATGATTTGAACAGGTACAAATTATCCAATAAAAATTACTAAAGATTTATTACGTTTTCAAAATGAAGCTTTACATCAAAAAAATATTTGTTATTTCTCAGTCAAAAACAATTTCATCTGCAAAACATCTATTATATTCATATCTTTCTTATCAAGAAGAAAAAACAGAATTTAAGATAAATAAAGAGGTTTTATTTATTTGAAAATTACTTCTTTTTACAAAAATTATTAGAAAAGCCTTGCAATTTCAAAATCTGTAATTGCTATTAGTTGTTTTTTATAGACTTATCTACGTGTCACAGAAATGGACGACTATATAAAGTAGTAAAAATGAAGTAAACAAAACAACTGGACTTCAGCACATCTAGCAAGATCACAAATACAGCGGCATAACAGGAGCTTCTCAGTACCATAAAACATCAAAATTGCCTGCTCGCACCTTTAGCGTCACCCATGTACCCCATCTTCTCTGCAGTATATCTGGACACAAAACCAGTAGGCAAACAAGGTAAATATGTTCAATCTACCTGAAGCAAACTCACCACCTAAATCTTGTTTCTCTCCTGACTACTTTTCATTTTTAGTGAGACCTGAGTGATAGGGACCTCCTCACCAGACATTAGCAGCTTACACAGAACAAAGCAGTCATAAGGGCAA
The DNA here is from genome assembly GCF_018691265.1 of Tyto alba. Classification (NCBI taxonomy): domain Eukaryota; kingdom Metazoa; phylum Chordata; class Aves; order Strigiformes; family Tytonidae; genus Tyto; species Tyto alba. Next base: position 9,983,245 of record NW_024881282.1, read on the forward strand.
CGTCACCTAAAAGCTGCCCATGAGAAGCAGGAGCAACTACCCCACAACTCTACCTTGTTCTCTGCCATGTAAATGTGTGATCCCTGGCAAACGTCCCAGGAGCAGATCTCACAAAAGTTACACTGAGAGGGACACTTACAACAGAGGCATCTCTAACCTACTGAATTATAGAAAATAAGACTAGAATGAACCACATCACTCAGTTCTTTCCCACTCTCCAGATCTTCTCCACTATTTCTTCCAATGCACTGTTAGTCCTTTTTTTGCTTACACAAAACCTCCCTTGCTTCTATTTCATCTGTTACTTCACACTTTGTTCACGTGCACAGTGAGACATTAATGTTCCTATTTTCCCCTCACAAGTCATGTTCTTCAGACTTTAGATCATCCTCTCCTCCTTGCTCTGGACTCTCCCAACTGGTGCAAGGTCCAAGTGCAATGACTACCACTGAGCACCAGCTGCAATGGCCACAATCTCAGCACCTGAGCTGAGATTTTACTGAATGCTGATGTCACTTTCCACTTCAAAATATGATTAAAAAAAATAAATGTGAACCACCACAATAAATATTTCTCTATCTTTGCCTACAGTAGCTTAAAGTGGCTTTAAAACATTGTAAACATTTTTGGGCTATCAGATAAAATGGCAACACCCTTGAAATGATTGAACTTAATGGCAAGTAAAATGTCTCCATAACATGCTCTTTGCATATACAAGACTGTCTCTATTTTCATGAATTATTACTCCTCTAAAGGGAAGCGAAAAATGAGGTATACACCTCATAAAAGCAGTAACTTCAAAACCACCGTCATTAAACACATATAAGCATTTTTATTAAAGCTTGCTGATGTGATACAGTATTTCAGTGATTAAATGAGAATGATTTGAAAAACCCAACAATTATGTAGAACTAATGTTATACAAAACACAGAAGTAAACTGAAACATTTTTGTAGCTCCTGACAAACACCCAAAAGCTGAAATAAGTTGCAATACCATTAATAAGTAATTTGAAGACTGTAATAATTTCTATTATATGACCTATCTCATACATCATTAGTTCCTCAAGAATTTATGTTGGTTTTGAGTTTAAACATAAACCAGGTATGATATCAGTTATCCAAGACTTCCTTTATCAGGCACAACTATTCTTCTTACAAAATAGTCTAGTTTGAAATAGTCTAGAATAGTTAATTCTACACTGTAGAGTATTAAATAAATGGAATAATTTATTGTATGAAATAAGTAAAATACCAAACAATTTAATTGGTACAAAAAATATGAGTCAGCTATGATGAATAGAAAAAGCTACCCTATTAACCTTTCTTTGTGTTTTCCCATGCCACTATTTAACAAATACCAAATATTCATTCATAGTGCAATTACTATGCAAGAATGCCCTTATATTAATACTAATTCAATGTTATCAGCAGCTGGACAAAGGAAAAAAAAAAAAAAAGGAAAAAAAGAGAAAAAAAGAGAGCAGGAAAGACTTCTTCAAATATGCAATGCATTTCTAGGAAAGCGTGATTCAAATATTTTCACCAATAGTTCATTTAAGGTTTTAATCTGAAGAAATAAATTTGGGCAATGTTTGCTGCAACAAGTCCTTGACCAGTTTGAAAACAATGGTAAAGCAATATATTTAGCAATGCTTAGGATGACAATTCATGCAATACCGAGAAGAATAAGAGAGTACTAAGTTTCCTCTTAACATATATCCAAAGGCTAAAAATATCCCCATGATACTAATTCTTTCCAAATGGTTTCCAAGTGGTCTCTTTCTTGACTTCCTTTGCATTGCCTGGGTGTCATAGTAACAAATTAACATATTGCATTGTTGAATTTTTAAACAATAGTAGGATAAAAGATGATTTTTGCTCCAAGGCAACTCACTGGTTCTAGAAGGGAATATATATCCTTAAATAGCTAAGAAATGATAGAAATATAATCCTTTTTTCTTCTTAAGATTATTGTTATCTTAAGAAAAGGAAAAAAAATGTTATTTCATATTAGTAACATGTGAAATTTCCATAGGATCAAAAAGAGTGAAAAAAACACCCCAAAAATCTCTTCTAGACACTCTCTTTCATCCACCTTTGCTGACAACAAATCCAATAATTTGACAACTTCCTCCTGTACTCTGCCTACCCAGTACCAGACATGCTGTTATCCAATTTCACAGAGGGGCAAAAATGCACAGAAAAATTAAAAGATTAATCAAATTCACAGAGGAAATATGTGTCAGGGATAGTAGGGAATTGGACCCAAAACAAATTCAAATCCTAAAAACTAGGCTAGATTTTTTTCTCCAGACAAGTATAAAGCAGTCACCTTATTTTCCTTCTCTAAAACAGCAGAAAAGGGCTCCAGAGATACAGTGGGAATGTAAACTCTCCAGCCATCCCTGTCTGATGTACAGTCGCACAGAAATCGGGATGGACCCGTGGCTATGCTCATGCGACATGCAAAGTGAGAGAGAAGCAAAGAGTCAGTTCTCTGCTAGCAAAGTAGGGGAAATGAGTTTCTCTGTAGTTAGGAAAAAATACCAATATTAGGTTGAGGGCTAAAGTAACCTACTGTGTTCCACAGAATTCAAAGTTTGTCACTTATAAATACAAAGATGAACGTTACCTGCAGCTGCTGTGCACAGAAATGTAATATTCAATACATGGTTGCAAAATATACTGGAGAGCAGAATACAGGAAGACTTCAATAAATACTGTGCTACCTCACCTTTTAAACCCATCTTGTAGAAAAAAAAAAAAAAAAAGAATACTGCAAATCCTCCCACACCTACAAGTGATGTGATTCTGTTTCTCAAGACTTCACTACCTACAAGTAACAATTCTAAACAGCTTATAGTGCATTAGAGACACCACACTTCATGCTCTCTGGAGGCCTTTCTTTGAACTTTTTCAATCTTCTATTGTTCAGGGCAGCTTAAAAGATTGTTGGAAGACTCATAAACCACACGCTGCTCTGTAGACACAAGTCACAGACCACCTCCTCAAATCAGTACTGGAAAAGCTAAAAATACTTATTTTCATAGGTGGGACAAACTGTCCTACACAATGTACCTCCTTTTGACCTGACTTCCTTTTCATCATAGAGTACTCGTTTTGAGAACAGAGCACAGATAATCTAAGATAAAGGACAGATCTGTAGCAATTATTCCCCCCAGGCCTGACAAATCTTTCTGGAGATCTAGCAAAAAAAATCCTGAAGGAAAATGCAGAGGCAACAGAAACCTACTAGCACATATTAAAACTTTACAAAAGTTTGACTTGATTTTGTTCCTGAATACGTAAGGTTTAAAGGCAGGATTCTAAATCCAAATCTTACGCACTGCAACCCTTTCAAAATTATTTTAAGACTAAGTGGTGTAAGATTTTTGAATCACATTTGAAAAAGTATAGTAAGTATTAAAAAAACACCAACAAAACCCTGCAATTCTCTACACAGACAATTTAACACCCAGTTCTCTGTGGTAATTAAACTTCAGTCTTCTGCTTGCATATATGAAGCAGAAGTTGATGCGATATTATAGAAAGGGAGAAACATTACGACTGGACAATGGTAACAACATTTTTAGCTCTTTCATGAGGTAAGGGGTATCTTCCCTGCACTACTGAGAAACAATATTTTCACCCTTCACTTGTAACTCACCAAACAGGAATTCCTTGAAGGTTTTCCTTCTCTTTCTGCCCATATATTTAGGTCATGTTCTCATTTTATATGCAGTACCTTCATGTTAGAGGTACTCCCCCTTCTGTTTAAATCAATCATTCGATCTGAAGAAAGCAACTATCTTAATCTGGAATTCAATACTAACTTCCAACATCTCTGATAATCTCCAAACAAAGTGTATACACTTACAAGATTTCAGATTAAATCTTTATTAATCTATTAATCAGTTAATTTAATCTGTTAGAAACCTGACCTCAGGAAACACAATTTTTAAAAAATACTGCTGTTGGAGTTGCAGGTTTCTTTTTGTGACAGGTAGAACGATACACACAAAAACCGGAAGGGATCTCAAGTTATCTTCCAAATTTGAGTGTTCCAGATCATCCTTCTTCTGTAGCAACATTACAAAGCATGACAGTATTTTATATATTAATAGCAACAAGAGCTTGAATGGTTGACTCTGCAAGATGCAGCATGACCTAAACTCCAAATATTTGATCATGGATCAAGGAATAAAGAGTACCAAAGTGCCCCCAAGAGATTCACAACACACTGCAACTCATGGCCAGAGCAGGAAGATACTTATTTTCCTATCTGAGGCCACCGTCACACAGAAGTGATGCAACGTCTTCTACTAATGGCTTCCTTCATGTTGAAATATTTCCCTTTATCAAAAAACAGTAGATAATACGGTCTGCAAAACCAGTCTTCTGAAGTGTAATGCAGCTATTTTTATTTTAAGACCTGCCATTGTTGTACATGGAAACCCTGTAATGGTAGCTAATATAATGAATAATCAACCAAAAAGGCATTTTGGCCATAGCTCTGTTCTATTCTACACAAAGAGTTATTCTATGATCATCTTCAAATGAGAAGCAATGATGACAAGACTATTTTTAACCCAAGTCTACAAGGTACAGTAGTAAAAACTTCAGTTATTTGAGATGTACCTCTACTACTTGAACCTCCACTATTGACAGTTTCACAAGAAGTTATGGAAAGGTGGAAGCTGTACCATAAAAGTTAATAATACAGATGTCCTTCAAAGGATTACTGCCATTCGATCTTGGGGGGGAAAAAAAAACAAAACAAAACAAAACAAAACAAAACAAAACAAAACAAAACAAAACAAAACAAAACAAAACAAAACAAAACAAAACAAAACAAAACAAAACAAAACAAAACAAAACAAAACAAAACAAAACAAAACAAAACAAAACAAAACAAAACAAAACAAAACAAAACAAAACAAAACAAAACAAAACAAAAAAAAAAAAAACCACAAGCAAACAGAAGAATTATATGGTGCAAAACCAGAGTTCTTCATTGGCTCATAACAGAATAATCTCAGCAAGGATGCAGAACTGTGGGCTGTTGAGGAAGGACAAAGAGTTGAAGGAAAAACATTTTGTCAAACAAAAAATCTAGACTGAGGCAAAGAGAATGCAAGAGATTTACTTGCAAATTCAAGGGGATTATCAAGATAAAGTATTGTGGATTAACACCCTCAGTCTTCATTAGGGAATCCTGCATATGTACATAGCTTCCATAGTGACATAGATCTATAATTAGCCATTTTTGCTACATGTAACACTCAAAGAGAAAATCCCAAATAGTTTTGTTACAAGACAATTAAATAACAAACACATGTTGCATTAAGGAAAAAGAGTCAAGATACACAACACCCTCCAGAGCCTGGATGTGTAGGGGAAGCAGGCCACAGAGTGGTTGCACAAGGATCAATGAAAGCAGAATTTGGCCTCAATTAGTAAAATCTCTAGCATTATGATAAACCAGCAAGGAGACACATGCAAGTTACTGGAATATATGGAGCATATTCCAAGCAGTGAATAAAGATGGCATAAATGTGATATAAAGAACTGCACAGTAAGGAGGCAGCAACTATATAGATAAAAAAAATGAGGCAGCACATTTCCTTCAGTCCCATTTTCAGTTAGTCTATCTTTTCCCAAAGAGATCTTTCTGATAATGCATTCTGTTCACTTTGGTCTGAAACCCAGAAGCTTATCTCTTGCATTAACATCCATCTGACTACATTAGAGTTATTTGAGCAGGAACTAGAGGGAATAGGGAGAGACCTTTTATGCCATGAAAAAAATTAGCCCATTGCTCTTCCTGTTTATGGGGAACTCAAGCAACAAGAAACTGGTATTCCCTTTAATGCTGTTAAAAGCAAGATTTGAGTTCTATAATAAGGCCAGTACTGAAATTAGGACTGAATTTGTTGGTCAGATGCAAGCAAACTTGGAAAAAAAAAAAAAAGCTAATCTGAAGGGAGAAGTCTTGAAGCCTGCAAAGAAATTAGTCATCTGGACAATTCCTCTGACTGGGCAGACACAACAGCTCCAACAACAAATATTCTGGAGTTATGTCGAGTAACTTATGAATCTTCCTTTCTGTAATACATGCCTAGTACATTTTGTAGTATACAACATGAACATGAAGATGAGAATATTGTTTTCCTCTTTGCCACACTCTTTTATAAGAAATCCATGCCTGTCAGCTGTTTCCCAGGCTTCACTTCTTTAAGTAAAGTAAAACCACAAGTTAACATCTATTAAATTATGAAAAACTGAGATTCTTCATGTGAATCATGTTGCTGAACCAGTGGCAATGAATGCATTCATGCAGTAAGACTATGATCTGCAGTGTTACAGCAATTAAGTATCCAAAGGGATAGCTCATCAAGGCAAAAGCGCTGGGAAAGGGTTTACATCCACTAGGTTCTGGTTGAACTTACGCTGCAAGAATCATACAATCACAGAATTATTCTGGTTGGAAGGGACCTGGGGATGTCTCTGTTCCAACCTCCTGCTCTAAGCATGTTCAACAGCAAAATCAGATTAAGTTTACTCAGGGTTTTGCTGAACTAGTTTTTTAAAACCTCCAGGGATGGAGATTCCACAGTGAAGAGTTTATGGTGTCATCAACAGGACTCAAACTGAGCAAAGCAGTGATGTTTGATATAACATAAATTTACCCACTGAATTTTGTGGCATAGAATCGGCTGATGAACTTTCTCCTAGCACATCTGTGCCTCTGACTTATTTATTCTCTTTGCATTTCCAGGACACCACCATGCTCTTAGTACCTCTTTAGAGATATAGCAGTAAAGAAAAGAAAGACTGACATTGAAAGATTGAGTGGGACTTAGGTATCTAAATAAATTTAAAACCCTGTGTTACGTATCTTGTTCAAGGTCACAGAGGATGCAATCGCAAAGGAATAAAATTGAACCTCCTTCTTTTGTAGAAGGCTAAAGGAAAGTGAACCACTTCAGTAACTACTGATGGAAAGACTAACCTCATTCTTTCTCATTCTTCACATCAGAAAGGAAAGACCTGGCATGAAAATGTAGCAGAGTTGAATACATTCAGTCCAAGATCTCACAGATCTCATTTCATATCACAATCTGATTTCCTACAGCAACTCTTCTTGTTCTCCATCCTGTTACTTGGTAAACAATAAAATTACCTGTAGTAAATCTTTCAGTGCTGCAAGGGCAGAAGTTCTTAAGGAGATTTTAGGCTATTGTAGCATACAAAGAGAGAAAATAAACTCCTCAGTAAACCTCACTGAAAAACAAGAGAAATTTTTTTTAGTCAAAACATGCCATTCCTTTTTGCCATTCTTTGTTAACTGTCTGGAAAAAGGAATCAATTTTCATGAAAGTATCTGTAAAAAAGTTAACTCTGTCACAACAAAAAAAAAAATGCTTAATTATAAATGAAGAATTTTCATCTAAATCTCAACATTTTCAAACATCAAGAAATGGCACACAGGGCCACTCACCCATCTATGGAACAGAGAGGAGACTGGTTATGCAAATAGGCCATGGGCCAGTGGTTACACAAACCAATACAGAAAAAGAAAAGGAACAAAAATCCTTGTGGAAAGTAACAGCAGCTTTAGTATGGATATGCTTACTTTGTTTCCTGATGAAACTAAAATTGGATTGAGTTTTCCCAACCCTTACAAATCTGTATGACTTATACATGTATACAAATATATTGAAAAGAAGAGAGAGAGCTAACTTTGGAGTCTAAGGATGACACTTAGATAAAAGTGTAAAAAGTTAATTGTGAGATTGTTTTACACTGTTTAATATTTTCAAAATTTTTAAACTGGTTCCAGAGCTTTGATCAGAAGTATCTTTTAGACTTAGCTCTTCACTATCCCTCTCATTTTACAAAGTCTCAAAATTTGTTCAATATTTTTTCCCCACAGTTGCAGACAGACAAACTCAAACGCATGGCCTCCTGGTCCTCATCTCCTGACCAAGACAAGGAATCTGTTGCTTGAATCATCTCACAGGTTCTGAACAGACAATATTATTACTTTGTATGTGTCTTTCATTCTGAAGAATAAGAAAACAAAACAAAAAAAAAAAAAAAAAAAAAACACCAGACAGTGAGCTGGTACAAGGCAGATGAGCCTTGCAAATTGAGAGGAACTTTGCTGGCTGATACCAGCTGACAATCTGGCCCAACATGTTGACCCAAGAACATTTGCTTTATAAACAACCCACTTGCTCTGCCAGGAATAAACACAGTTTTCACATGGATGCACTGGGCTGCAAAGCCATTAGAGATTATGGTAAAATTAAACATGTCTTCATGTTTTTCTGTCAAGAAAATCATCATCATAAAGGATTTAAGTATTTTCAGTTCCTTCTTTTTGCACTACCTTTGCTAAGATTCATTTCTTGAACACATCTGAGTCAACCATGAGAAGGAAGAAAAAAAAAAAAAAAAAAAAGAAAAAGAAAAGTCTATCAGGTCAACTTACTTTTAAGCAAGTTCACAAAAGCTTATGGAGCCAGCTAGCTGTGGCAATAATATCAACCATACAAAAAAAATATATCGGGGATGTACCAAAGATAAAACCCAGATGCTCTACAGCAGGTTAGGATGTGCATCATCTGCGCTTTCACCCCATGTCAACTTGTCACTGAAATCCATTCCTAAGTATGACATAGTGTTACAAAGTATCAAGTTATTCATGCACTTTCTCCTGGATTCTCAAATTCTGAGCAACTCTAGAGCATTTTCCAGAAAGCTGTTAACCCTTAATCTATCCCTTTGGGTAGAAGTTGTTTCAAACAATTGCAATGGCATAGCTGTGGATAACTTCACAAGACAGATGGGTATCTCACTTCCCAAAATTGCCTTTTTGGATTCTTCTGGTGGTGGTGGATGTTACCCTTGTTAAGTCAAAGTAGCCACTTCTTCACTAAACCATTTAGATTCCAAGAATTTGTTATTAGAAAACAAAAATAAAATTATATAGATTACAAGGATTTACACAAAACAGAGGATCTATGAGGATGACAAAGACTGAAAAGAACTAAGGCTTATCAATAGAATTCCTTCAGCAAATATGGATCACAATAACTGGATTAGAAGAATTTGCCAGCACAAACCCATAAATTTGGCTAATGTTTTGATGACAGAAAGCTGAGCTCCAGTCATCTGTTGAGCATGTTTGTGTTCCTCTGAACCTGCCTGCAGCTGGGAACAACGGGAAGGAGAGGAGGAAGGATAGCTGTCCCACACTTGACTGGCTCTTTTTCTTCTCAATACTGGCCACTTTCTATTCCTAAACAATTGTCAACAGTACCCCAGTAATTTCCTACTTGATCTTTCCCCACTTTGAAGCCTTAACAGGCAGTTTGTGTCATCCTTGATTAGCAAATACATTCTGTCCCTTTCCCAACTCCCAGCATCCCAATTTCTAGGGCAAAAAGTAACGTCTGGGTCACTCACCCCTAACATCTGATGCAAATAATAATACTGCAGCCCTTGATAATAGAGCAGGAAGGTTTTCCAGAAGAGCCATACATTGAGGGAGAACCAGAAAAACTAAAATGAAACAGAAACAAGAGATTGTAAGTGAAAGTTACATGTCCAAACTTTTCAGTGTTCATTTCATTCATAAAACTCATACCCCTGTAGTTTAATAAACATACAAAAATGCAATGGGAAGACAAATTTCAACCACTTAGTATAAAATATTTTAAAATATTAAAAGGAATAGCCCCTACAGGAGAAATTTTCACTTTCACTGAACTTCACAAAACCTTACCTTTGTGATTTAAGATTACTGTGAGCCAGCAAACCCCTCCATATACAAATCGCTACTCCAACTCTTTGGCTAGGTATTGCAGTTAAAGACTCAAAGAATAAAAACTAGCAACAAAGAGACAAAGGCAGGAAGAGCTTGACCTCCAAGAAGGTCTCCCCCAAACTTTCCCAAAGAGGCTCTAACAAAGAGCCGACCCACGTACACCGTGTGCCGAGTCCCCGCAGGACGGGGGCTCCTGCATTGTCCCCGGCCACGGCACGCGCGTGTACCCCTGCCAGGCGCACAGCGGTACGGAGCGCACCCCAACCACCCGCACACCGAACCCCCCCGACCGCCGTCCTGCCCCCCCCCCCCCAACACCCCCCACGGCTGGAACCTCCCGCACCGCGCCAAACCGCCCCGACCCCCGGGGCTCCCCGGTGCGACCCGCCGAGCCGAACACCCCCCAGGGCCGGCCCCGGCCGCACCCCCGCAGGTCCGGCCCAGCCAAGGGGGGCAGCCCCCTACCAGGAAGAGGTGCTTGCTCCCCTCATTAACCAGCCAGCTCCTCCAGGACAGAGCCATGGTGCGGGACGCCTGGGGAGGAGGGGGGATGAGGGGGGGGGGGGGGGGATGCGTTGGGGGGGCGACGGGCGGGCGAGCCCTCCTTTTCAGCCGGGCCGAGCCCAGCCGGTCCTCCCCTCTCCCCACCCCTCACCCCCCGCCCTGGCTTCCGGCCGCCGGGGCGTTGCGCTCCGGCCCCGCCGAGCTCCGACCGCCCCCGGCTCCGCCGCGGAGCTCCGGCCACCGGGCGCTGCTGCCCCTTCGGCTGCCGCCGGCCGCCCTTAGTGCTCGGCCCGGCCCGCGGGGCTCCCCCCCCCCCGCCCCCGGGACCCCGCAGCGGAGGCGGTGGGGAGGTGAGGGGGTGTGTGTCGGCAGAGGCCGCCCCCAAAGGGGCTGTGGAGGGGTTTGGGGTCGGTAGAGCACTCTGGCTCGGAGTGATGTTGGCCGGGCTTCCTCGCATTCCCCCACCCCACCACCACCGCCTTGAAAAGCACGTTTCGCCACGGGAGAAACCCGTCCGTGGGGTTCCCCCTCCCCCGTGCTGAAATGTGATCCAAAAAGCAGGAGTGAGTGGGGGAGCGGCAGTGCACGCAAGTGTACTGCAATTTCGGGGGAAAACAGGCTGTCCGAGGAACTACCGGGCTGCATATGAGGTCCTCGAAGGCTGGGAAGGGCCGGACTTTGCTGTTGGGGACCAGATCCTGCTCCATCGGGGGGCTCGGGGAGGGGCAGGGTCCTGTGCCTGCCACAAAGCGACTCGAGTGGGCAGGGGCAGCGGGTGTGTAGGCATACCGCAGCCACGGGAAAGGTTTGCATGGGCACCTCCACAGCGCCCCGAGTTCCGATTGCTATGCTTTGCAACCAGCCTGCTTTTTGTGGTAGTCTTCATGTTTGGCTTGGGTTTGGTCTTTTGTTTTTTTTTGGAGGGGGAGTTGCATCAGATACTGATTTTTGTATTAAGAAAAAGCTTTTCAAAAACCCCTTGTAGCTAGCAGCTTTTAAATACAGGACCCTCGTGAGTCACCAGGGGAGCTTCCACTCTAAACCAGGCACTGTGGTGCACGTGGCTGCTCCTTGAGATAGCAGCAGCAGTGGCAGCTGGCAGCAGAGCAAGGCTGTTTTTCCAGGAGATGCCAAGTCCAAGGAGCAGTCCCGAGAAGTCTCATCCAGTCCAGCTTGAGCTGGCTGTCTTTCTCTTACAATTCAGAAAGGTGCCATTTTTTGTGTTCCTCGTGAGCCACATACCAAGGGTCCAAGGAGAATTTGGAGGAAGCTAAGTACAATCTTTCTCCAGTTCCATATAAAGATGGAGGGAGTGTCTGACCTGTATGTGGCCCTAAGTATAAAGAGTATGGATAGGGCACGACTCCTGTGAAACTTGGGGGCATTTTGGATGTGGCAGGAGCCCTGTCTCCGTAAGCGTCAGTTTTTCTGTGGCTGTATGAGGTGCTAGGTGAAGTTTTGGAACAGCAGGATAGAGGATTACAACTATTTTATATTACCAAATGACACTAAAAGGAGAACTAGTGAAAGAGCAAATACATATTCTGCATTTAAGACTCACCAGAACCACAGTTTGATGACAAAGCAGCTCTAACAGAAGAAGAAATAGTATAGCTTATTTATCTTATTTGCTATTTCCATTCACTTCCTCATTTCCGTTGGAATGTAAAAAGAAATGGAAACTGCTTACAGAGAACCAGATGATGAAACTTCTCTAGACAAGCATGTGAAAGCTGGAATGACTGAAAATAAAACTTGTAGGATATATCAGGCCTAATAATGCGGGGCCTTGGCCAAAGCTGAAGCTACAGCAAGCACAAACAAAACCAGAATAATTTGCTCATGCCATATGCTACACTTCAAAATACCCATAGAAATGTCTCTGAAAAATCAGGCTATGCAGGATTTGACTGCCCACTCACATGAAGCTGATGACTCATGAGCCAAGGACTGCACTTCACGGCCCACTTACCAAGTGCTGCAATGCATGTGGAGTACATGACTCATGCTTCAGTCAGCACTGGATCCCGCATCATACGTAGGTACAGAGCAAGGAAGGCATTTTTGTAGAAAACATCCCCTTTTCCTTCTCCCAGGAAATAACCAAGGGTTTTGAATCAGTATCCCATGAAGAGACTGTCAGAAGACAGTGCCACACTAATAAACCTGTGTTCTTCCTCCATAGAAAAAGCTGAGTTTGCAAGTGGCTAAATCATGCCTTCCCAGGGATCTCTGGAAGTTTTCTCTCATCTTTCTCTGTTTTAAACCATCCCAGATGTATATGAGCATGTGTTTTAAACTTCTTGGTAAGAGCACTCAGAAATGGCCATAAATGCTAGTTATAACCTGAATAATTAGAAAATTTGTAACAAGACTCTCAAACATCATTTGAGTGCCTGCTCGTCTCTTCTCTGCTTCCTGAACATCCATTTTCCAGTTATGACAGTCTCTGTGCTATGTGTCCTACCATCTGGGCAGACCACTGTCACAGCAGACAGTCCCTTTTAGAGACTGAGCACACGCTTTCTCTGATAAGGTTGCTTCTACTGCATCAGCAAAGTCACCCTGACTGCACACTCGCCTTCCAAACCTACATCCCGTCAACATCTGCTACACTCACATGTACTCTCACAGAGCTTGTTCAGGTACTTTACACCACTTTGCTGGGTGTTGTATTTAGTTACAGACATGGCTTAAAAGACTTCTGGTCCTGTAATTTTGCTTACGTGCCTGAGAGTGATCCAGGTTCAAATCACCTAGTCTCCTAGGTGTCTCCATCTCTCAGCATATCATGATTACCCTGAAAGTTCCAGCAGCGACTGCATGTGTTGTGAGCAGAACACTGTGTTCTTCCTCTCTGGAGAACGATCCGGACACCTTGTCTTCTGCTCCGTTGAAATCTAGGTTTAGACGGACCGGTCCTTGAATTCTGCCTGCACCCCTAAAGGGGTTGATCCAGTATGCCTTCTCGGAGTATTTACCCTTAACACTGAGCTCATGGGAGGAGAGGGAAATGTTGGCGCTGATTTCATTACAGAGAATGGGAAAAGTGCAGTTTCTGCATAATAGCTGAGTGAATAGAGCACTTGCCCAACAGTGGGAGAGCTGGACCTTTCTCTAAGAACTGAAGCCATTGCATTCACATCCCAGGAAAGTTTCCTAACTGCTGTCCCTCACCAGGGTCAAGGAAGGAAGCAATCTCCAAGCGAGCCACTGTGTAGCCAGGAATGCAACAGAGAGAGGTCAAAGAAAATTGGAAAGGGATGCTGGCCAACTGGTAACAGCACGCATCTAAGGAAAGGAGAGGATCACCTAGGAAAAAGAGATTTGATATGCTAGTTCATTTTTTGTTTCCATTGGAATCAAAAAATGTGGAACAAATTTCAAAATTCCAAATGTCCAGGAGAAGGCTGCAATCACAGGAGAAACCAGAACCAGAAAGGTTTCCCCACAAATTAACTTTATTAGAAACTTTCTCATTAAACATAAGCTACATGCAGTTTGCCTTTATAATTTTTCCTATAACTCTAGTGTGTAGTCACAACATAAGGGTAAAATAGCAATCAAAATCTATGTGACTTGTAATATCTATGCCATATGAGTAATATCCTGTGTGATGGCATATGGCTTTTATGGCGTTACGTGTTGTGTCATTTATTTCCTTTTTTGAAACTGGATCTTTGTATTTGCTGCATACCACAAAATCAGTTTGCTTTCTTGTATGCTCCCTGATGGACTTTGAGGCTTCCCTACGGTGAAATGCTTCCCCGGATTTCGGTGACAGCCAAGTTTACTAATTTCAGTAAAGCTCCAGTGATTCATGGTAATGTATTATTTACTGCTGCCGTAGTGTCTAGCAGTATTAGGCATGGCCCAGGCCCAGTCCTACACTTTACCTTACCAGAAAAGTAAAATTGATGCCCAGAGACTTCAAATGAAGAGTCAGACAACAACAGCTGAAGATCTGGTACTTGATTCTTGTAGGCACAGCAAAATGGGTGCACTGGGAGCATTAGCAGGCTGTGGTTTGCCTCTGTTTAAACTCTCTCCTAAGCCAAGCCGTTCAGCCACTGCTCAGCTCCATGCTGCAAGCTCAAAAATATGACAGGAGGTCCTACAGTATTTTGTCCTCAAATAACCTCCTACACATTCCTGATTCAAACAAGAAAGATAGCATGACAAGTCCAACACACGGCAATATCGTTCATCACGAAAGAATGCAAGCACATAGCACATGGGGAAAATGTGTATAATAAATACAGCTGGAGTGCATTCCATAGCAATTTGAGAGAAATGTCCATTATATTTATTTTTCCAACTGTTTTTAAGATTTTCTTGAACATTTATTACAGAATTGAACCGCATACCTATGGCTCATTAACATGCAGCATCTTGTACCTTTTAAGAGGTTTTAGGTCCAATCCACCTTCCACTGAATTTATGGACCTTTCCTTGATTTTGCTATGAGTGAGGACCAAGTCTGAGAATAGTACAAGGGTTAAAACATATATTGCATTGATATTAGAGGTTAAAGGAACTATTATATTCCCCCAAACTGGCATTCCAGAGATCCTCAACCAATTGCTTCTGTATTTGGCCAATCAACTCTGTTTCAATTTGATTAGTTCTTTAAAAAAAAAAAAAAAAAATGCTAGCCTTATTTTAAAATCTTTGAAGAGGGAAATAAATATAACCTACCAAGCTAGATGATCCCTTAGTTCTTTATTATTTGCTTTCTTTTTTCATGGATACACCATATTTTTAGACCAAGCAGGACTAAAACCATTTTTGGGAGCACTGGCATTATCGTGTATTTTGCTGTTAAGTGGAAATGAATCTACCCTCAGAAATCCCTTTTCAGTTTCATATAACTTACTATCAAGTCACCTTTTCACCTTTCCCCTGGTTAACTGAATAGACTGTGCATTTAGTTCTTAATTCTTCCCTCCAAGACAATGTTTCCAGAGTTGGAGGGATTTTAGTAGACATTTCATCTTCCTGTCTGAAGATGAAACCCCTTCTTTTTACACCACAGTCCAAAACCAGGCTCACTAATATTATAGACAGGAGTACAAGTACCTTAATACATTGTGGGATATATGCCAAGTTACTGCATTTGCCAATTTAGCTACAGCGCTGCCCTGAAGATTATTAATGCTTCCAGACCATGAATAAAAGCTGTTGAACAGAGCTGGTGTGGAAATAAAAGTTACTGAACAGTCACACTAACACACTACCACTGAATAACAATCCCTGGTGATATGCACTTAATAAAAAAGTGATATCCTTCAAAGAGAGGCCGGAGCTTTAGTGGAATCATTAATAACTGAGTCTTGGAACAATCCATGAAAGAAGTAAAAACTGGGCAATAAATGCCTCATATCAGCATAGCCACTTCTCAGATAGAAGGGGACAGCAGGTTAAGAGTGCACAGCAATAATTTAAGACAAAAAATAAAGCATTCTTTTACATCTCCAGTAGTTTTCATCCCAATGTGATGTAGTCCATGCTAACATTGTGCCGGGGCATCCTGATTCAGTGCCAGGACACAAAGGTCTGTGCCAAATGATCTGCAGTATCCAAGTTTCCCAGGGGACTCATCAAGAACATATCGGTCCTGGTTAACTGAGAAATTTTAAACAATTACAGTACAAACTACAGCTCTTACAGTTTACAGAGCATAGTTTACAGAAACTCTTAAATTCTGCAGTACAACATCCAACAACATCCTTATGCAAGCATCATAAATATCAACATTGAGTAAACACTCAAAATACCCCAATTCTTGGAAAAACTTTTTTTCCTTGGAAGAGTGTAAATTTAAAGCATCAAGACTGCAGATCCAAGAGATTGGCACATTCTTCCACATTAACTCTGGAAACTGACATTTGCAGTCTTGCTACAAAGTTAACGGGGCAGGAAAAACAATTGGAAAGGCAAGGGCAAAGGAGGGCACAAAGCTAACAAAGGAGCTCTAAGAGTTAAAGTTGACTTTTATCCATGGTCAAAAAAAAAGTAAAATTGGGGACGCATTTTTGATACAGCAAGATAAAAAGTGACCAAATTTTGGTCAGATATTCCAGATACCAGAAATTCTCACCTGACAAAGAGTTCATTCTTTGTCTATTCACATTGTCATGCCTCAGAATCCTCTTAAATAAGTGCTTTGGCCAACTTTATTACTGTTGTTTAATCTGGGATCACCTTTGTCTTTGTAAAACTTGCTCAAATCACTCATAGGTTACTTCTATGGAAGTTTACTGCTGTCTCCACACTTGAGACAGAAATTCACATGGGAATGCAGAAGAGAGCTATTCAGATATTTCTCCCCTAACTACTCTATCTTAAAAACTTTGCCTTCTGAAAGATGCCTTTAGGCTGCCTTCAAGATCCGTCTTGCTGCCTGTACAGACAGGAAATCTGAATTGCAATACATGCTATTGCTAGAGATACAAAAATCTCCAAATGCCCACATGCAAATGAAAGGTTGTAACAGAACAAGAAAAAAACAAACCAAACCAAACCAAAAAAGCAACACAAAACCACATAGACAATGACTGGAACCTGCCAGTCCAGTAGTACAAACCTGAGGCAGAAAAGTCAGCTGTGCCATACAGCTGCACTTGCTGGGGAGTTGAGGACTAATGCAAATATGGTGAAAGAGCAAGATCTGCTTAGATTGGAGAGAAGTGGTGGTGTGGTATTCAGTCAGACAAAGCACTACAGTTGGCAGTAAAAGTGTAAACACTAATGAGGGAAAGCACTCTACCACTCTTTAAATAAAGGGGAACACAGCACGTGAATAAATATTTATACCCTGTTCATGATTAAATTTAGTCTGGAAACTAGATGAGGTGAAGAAAAGTGCTGGAACAGCTTTCCAGTAAGAGTAGTGGGAAGAAAAAGAACTTCTTAAATGTTAGAGCTCTATTGTTCTACAAAAAAAAAAAAAGACTATATAATATCTTCCAGAGTAAGTGGGAGAGTGTTAAATGATCCAGTTTCAGAAAATGTCTTTCAGTCCAAACACACCTTCCAGCAATAATTACAACGGCTGGAGACTGACACCCAGGACTCCCAAGAGTCAGGGACAATCCTGACTTCACCACTCCTTCCATTTTTAGTATCAGGTTTTGGGTCAGAATTACTAAGTTATTTCTGATGCTGTATTTTCAACTTAATGTTGAATACAACATTTCTCTCTTTTAATTAAAATCCTCTTGAATTTTCTTGAGGATGAGCCTGTTATTGTCACAAATATGGGTCCTCACTCCAGAATTCTACAATTTTTATAGAAGTAATACTTAATATTCTTACTTGACAATTAACTGCACTGCAAATCTAACTCATATTCCTTGTTTTGTACAACCTACAGAGGCAATCTCACAATGTTAGAGGATCCCCACCCCCTGTTCAGTTTGATGAAACCCAACAATACGTGGAACTTTCTGCAGATCATGTTGCATTTAGTGCTAAGACAAGGTAAACAGTATCAGGCAAGATAGTTTAGAGAAGAAATATTGTGAACATTATGGAGAAGATTATAGGGGATAGACTCAAATCCCCCATTTTATTCAATTAGGCTCTCATCCAGTAAAGATCTTATGCACACATTTAACTTGAAAAAAAAAAAAAAAAAACAAGCACTGAGATCCAGTGTAACTTTGATTACAGTTAAGGGATTTCTTGCTCAGTGAGGGCTTTGAGCATATATGTAAGTGCTTTGTTGAATCAGTCTTGCACAGGAGTAAATGAGAAGCAACATTACTGAAGTGCATGGAATTGTCGGTTAGACTGGGAACAAAAATGTGGCTGGTATTTCTCCTTGTTCTCCCCTCCATATTCTGAGTAAACAGAGCCAGTTTTATTAGAGACAGCCATTATGAGAAACCTTGACATAAAATGCTGCTGTCTTGAGAACCTTAATTTTAAATGCATTTAATGTTTAATAACACCTTTAAGTGTTATTGAATATCTAGAAGTTTATGATTTGCTTGCATAGATAGATAAGCTTGTACATGATGTTACAACTTTTTTTTTCAGAACATTCTTTTTCAAAGATCTAGGTAGAAAGTTAGAACAAGTCTTAGTTATCTGAAACTATTTTGGACTTTCTTACTAGACAGTTTTCTGGGAGAAACTAGAGGTGTCCTCACTATATAATGAGGACTTATATTAGAGATAATGTTCTTACTTTCTCTGGAGCCACAAGCGTTACACAAACCCTTGCAAATTAATGAAGCACAGTTTCTGGTGAGGCTTTTAAACTGAACCAACCAACAGCATCATAAAAGGTAGGGTTTGAATTTGTGTGTGACCAGTTCCATAACTGATAAATTAATACTCTTGCTTGGCAGTCACACCTCTCAGCTACGCACTAAGTATTTCCACAAACATTTAGTATCCTCCCAACCATGTTTTATGACAACACTGTTCTCGTTTTTCTTATTTATGTGATGCCTTTGAAAAAATTGCTACAGTCACCTTTCTGTATTGCAGGTCCAAAATATATTTGCCAAAGGCTTCCCCCTGAGAACAGTGCTCTGTGGGTTATGTTAAGCCTCACTAAAACTAAGGACTGTAACCAAACTGACTTCCTTCATTTCTCTCATTTAAGAGAAGCATAAGAAGTCACTGAGGTCCATCAATGGAAAAGGTTGTTGAAAATCAATATCCCCAGAAAAGAGGCACATTATGGCTCCAGAAGGCAAGTGTGCCAAAGCTGAATTTATTACACTGCAGAGTTTGGTACATATTGATTAAGAAGAGCAAATTTTACATTTGCATGTGAAAGTATTACAAGCTAAAATCAAAAGAAACAAATGGAAGAAATAGAAAATCTGGGGCACCTTGAATATGAGTATCAAGATTTGTAGCTGATGAAAAAAACATGGAATACATACAAAGATAATCCTTTTTGTTACTAGAGCCCTTGCTAGGAAAATATAAATGTACATTTTTATGAACCAACACTTTGCAAATGCCTGTTTTATCACGAAGTGCTTGGTTTCTTAACGCATATTTTCTTCAAACATTTTTTCTTTCTGCAAGTCTAACTCTACTGATTAAAAAAATAAAGGAATAACGTAGATAATAATGACATGGTTTCTTCAATTCATGTACATTCAAAATTAATTGTTCAATAATACAAATTTTCATCTCAGGGAAAATATATAAGATATAACAAACTTGAAAAAATGCTCTTGTTCCACCACGTAAGAATTCTGTTATCATTATTAATCCTTTTTTGTTTAAAGTATTATGAGCATTTTATAAACTCGAATAGATGAATAACATCTATTTTCAATTATGCTGGGCTTTTGGAATTGCAGCAGTAATTCCTCCTTAATTTGCAATTTGTTGCCTAAAAGCAGTTTCACTCTTTAAATGTTACTACAAAGCAAAAGTTTTTTTCTCTCACATACACAATTTGAAGCACATTAAATCATTTAAATGATGAATGATATACCAAGTATTCTTGAGCAGATTTTTTGGATGTTCTTTTTATTGCCCTGTACCCTCAGTGGAATTTAAACTATCATTATTTACTTTGGAAGCCAAAAATGTGAGTTGCGCTATCAACTAAACAGATAATTAATTCTAAAAAATTTAGAGCAGAAAGATTTATAAAAACGTTTAAAATCCAAAGGTCAGTAAACAGCATAATTTTTCAATAATTTAATAGAAACCAAATTTTGCTGTTTGATTAGGAGACATTAGGGGATGGTGAAATACACTTCCAGGAATTAAATGCATTTAGATTTTCTTGCCAGTAAAGGTAACCGGCTGACATCAGAGACAAAAAGAAATAAACAAACAAGATACAGTCAATTCTCTGTGAAAATGAAAAACATTTTTCTGTAATTACATTGCTTCCCAAAGGAAATAAATTTCTGAGTTCAATGACAGAGTCTTTCATGAGGTAACATTCCTCAGCTTCTACAAGGAGAGTGCTGGAACACTGAGGTACTGGCATTTTAAAGTATGTAAATCTGTAAGATTTTATTTGACAAGAATTAATGCTTTTAATAGGAAAAAGCTAGTTCAGCATAAAATTGGTTTTATTATCTGGTTGCTGCTCACTTTCATTCTCAACATTTCTCTCCTCTCCTTGTTTTGCTACACATTGCTAAAGGAAATCACAGATAGATACATTCTGATCAAGTTCCTCTGCAAATACAGCTACCTGTTATCTAGACTGTTCTGGATACATCTTCCACCAAGACATGCTTTCTTCAGGGAAACTGAAGACTTTAGCTACTCATCTAAAATTTGCAGACATAAAACAACTTGATCGATTTATAACGGTTGATCACTGTAAATATTTTATCTCTTTTTTGGAAGTAGGTCCTTTATGAAGGACTTTTTTTTTTTTTTTTTTTGAATCAGATGATCAGTTTGCTCCAAGAAACCAAAACATAGTCCATGGTGGTAGTAGAGCAAGTAAGAAAAGAACTGAGTGAATCCCAGATCACTGAGGATGACCATTAGATCTAGAGTTTATTGTTGAGTGGCATCTGATATTGAACCTATGCATACTGTCCTCAGTACAGGGAGATTTAGACCTGTATTTCCCTACCACCAGTTTCCAGGGTAGGCTGGAGTATGGATATGCCACTGAAACTCTCACCCAGTGCTCTAAATGGTGCAAATTCAGGCAGGAAAAAGGAAGAACAGCATGTCATTTCTTGACTGCCACAGGTGGAAGAGCAAGAATAGAAAGTATAAATTTGCAGTTGCAGTCCCAGCTCCTGGCATTGCTGCCAAGTAACCCATTAACAAGCTAACACAACTTGTTGAAAACAGCTAGCCTTAAATTAGTTCATCAGGTAATTACCTTTGTCTTTTGTATGACATGTCATGCTATTACAGTAGAAGCAGATGGATGAAAAAATCAGATATTTTTATTAGTATTCAATGACTGTTGTAATTTGACGTACAGAATTTCAGTGTTTCTTCTGATATGCTGTGATATATTTCAAGAAGATGCGATAAATGTTAACAAGAAATTACAAAATGTAACTATAAAAATTAAAACAACCTCTATGGTTTTCCAAAGCAATATTTTTACAATTTCCACTTTGGAACAATTTTGGAAGTTAGTTTTCATTGTGATTCAAAATGCCAATGTTTTCTGTGAAACAGACATTTCCTTTCTTTTTTTTTTACCATCTTCTAAAAAACTTGGTGATCGGCAATAAAGTAATACTGTAGTAGTAGTAGTAGTTGTAGATGCTATACAAACATAGCTATGTCCCAAGTCTACTGTAGAATCCATGACTTCCAGCCTGTGTTCTACCTCTGTACCAACTGCCCTCGCTGCATCCGTGTCTCCCCCCAGTACTCTTTGGTGCCTGCACAGGCTTCCTCCTCCTGCAGCTGGAAGGAGACAGCACTGGAAGCAAACCACACATCCCTTCTCTCCTCCTTGAGCAATAACGCTCCCTTGAGCAGAGCTGCTGAGCACTTGGGATTAGCAATCTCTGAAGGTGTGCAAGGAATGCAGAGACTTGCAGGGCGGGGATAGCCCTGCATGTTAAGAAGTGGATGAAGAACAGGGAGTCCAGCAACCTTCTGCAGCCCTTACCTTAAGATAAAGCTCTCAAGGAACATTTCGGTGTCTCATCAAGTTTGGGTAAGGAAGAAAGAAAGGTAGGAGAAAGGGAACAGTGCCCACAGCCAGAGTCACCTCAAAACCTATTGAACTGTTTCTAAGAGGTTTAGTACAATTAATAAATACATAAATACATGTGCAGTTCATAGGAGTTTAAACAGTATCATCTGTTTCACTAATAGAAATATTTATGCTTTTAGCTGAGAGCAGTAATTCCACTAGCGTGTTGCAATCATCATCTGCTGTGCACCAGTCAGCCAGGTGTTAGGTAGGATATATTGGAAGGGCAACAGTCATTCCTGGATGGGGATGCTGAGCACCTGGGTGGTCATCACATCCCCCAGGACACAAAAACAGACATCACTCACTGAGAAGTGCTGATACAGCAGTGCTGCAACAGTTATTCCCATCTTCCAGGCAAACCTGTGTATCATATCAGTGCTGCTTGTATAGCCACAGTCCTAAACTTCAGTATCTTCTAACAAAAATCCACAGCACGTGTGCTTATGTATGTGTAAAGACAAATATATATTTACTGAAAGTAACATTTTTTTGTTATAGCCACAACCAAAGAAACCATTGTGATGATAAATTGGAAAATACATCTTAAAGATCCTGAAAGCATTTTATATTTTTATCCATTTGGTTTATGTCCCACAATATTTGTAAGCATCATTATTTTCAATTTAAAGTACCTAATAGGAACATTTTTTACATCCATTTCCTTTTTTATTATTGCTGTAGCTATAAAAATATGTACAGTTTATCTTTTAAAATAAAGAACTCCCAGTGCTTTGGAATAAATTGTTCTCATCAAACAAAGAATCTGTACCCACCACAGAGAAACTGTCATTCTCACTGGAGAATGTTTTGATTGTTTACTTCTTGTTCCATATAATTTCTAAGTAATAGAATTCACAATTGTCTATTGAAAGCCAAGATAACATTTGACTTTAGGTTTCCCGTTGAGCTTTATTATTTGTCTTTGCTATAGAACTGGTATCTAGAAACTCTATTGTTCAAAGAAGGGTAAATAGCCATGTATTTTGAAGAACAGTGCTTGTTCATTCAGCTTTTCTTCTGCAGGAACAAAAGCTGCAAGAATTACTTACATGCGCAGAGTTGCAGAAATTAAAAAAAAAAAAAAAAAAGTAACAAAAAAACCCGAAACAAACACTTGCAGATTTGCAACACTGCTCTGCATTAGTTCACACAACTCATATAGCACATCTACTTTCTGAAAGCAAGAATAATTGGCAACGTATTGGTGTTATATAACATTTCTAATCACAACTGCTGCCCCTCCATCACTTGCATTATTTTAAGCTAGCCTAGATAGTGATATTTCAAAGGAGTGTCAGACATGTACTGTAGTGCGATCACTGCAATTTTAATTTAGCTGGACATTTCTCATGCTTTGATTATCAAACCATATAAAAGAAAGGAACATAAGGGGGTCATAAACTGATGTATAATGTGTACCTTTATCATGCCATGTAAAAGAAAAGAAAGGAAACCAAAACCATTTTGTAATATAACTTTTAGAGTTGTTATTTAACCTGTTTGTTACATTAAAAATTGTTTTCCTGTTATTTCAATTAACTAAAATGAAGTAAATCTGAACAGTACAACAAACTTCTTAGCAATGTCAGTTCCTCGGGGTAACTTAGCCTGGGGCTGAAAAGTTTGCTTTTGCATTGGTTTTATTCCAGAGATAATAACGCTAACATAATACAGAAAAGTTCTGTTCTGGCAATACTGTATCTAAAAAGGCATCACTGATTTACTCCAAGATTCATGTGTTTATGTTTAAAAAA
The DNA here is from genome assembly GCF_018691265.1 of Tyto alba. Classification (NCBI taxonomy): domain Eukaryota; kingdom Metazoa; phylum Chordata; class Aves; order Strigiformes; family Tytonidae; genus Tyto; species Tyto alba. Next base: position 10,007,017 of record NW_024881282.1, read on the forward strand.
CACACTTAAAAGAAACATTCTCAATGAGTGAATACATGAGGAGAATGACAGAAGTGTTTTTTGTATATCTAAGTAACCACTCATGTTAAGAACATTACCACCACTGGCTAACATCATCTTTGACTGTGACTTTCCATCTTGTTCAAAGATAGGGAAGACACAAGAAGATGGACTGAAGTCAAGGAAATTAATATCAAAGATATTAATAACTATTACAGGTGGTACGATCCCACCAGCATGACCAAGTTGTTTTGTAAGCATGATATGAAAGGATTTGAAGGAGGTCAATGAAGTGGCTTTCAAGAGTTTTACAGCAAGCTCCTTTTAGCAAGAAAGGCAAATTGGGAAGCCCAGTTTATGTCTGCTGATGAATTTAATAAGTGGACCAGGAAAGTCAACAGTACTGGTTGACTAAGATTAGTGATTGACGTTGTGATACCAAATGAGTGGTAGTAACCACCAAGGTACCTCATAGTCTAAGTATTTTATTTGCCGTGTGAGTGAAAAGGAGCAATTCAACATGGTGGTTGATAAAAATAAAGAGGAATTTTCCATATAAAGAGGGACAGTTCACAGGTCAGTGCCAAAACCTTCAGTACTGGTAGCAGGGACAAGCTGCATTATTTTCACATTCTGTCTGTAAAAGGAGATCAGTGATTTATCCCTAATCTTTCAGTATTAATGTAACGGAAGGAAGTATTACTGGCTGTACTAATCCTAGAGTGATCAAAGCCATAGAAACCTAGACAAACAGGCAGTGTTTTGTTTTTTTTTTTTTTTGTTGTTGTTCTGTGAGATTAATACCCTGCGTCTTTGTCTCACTAATGTAGCAGTCAAAGTCAGTTCAAAAATAAGCAACTACTTTGACTATAAGACACAATTTTTTTTTAACCCTCTAACTCTGTTTTTAGACTCAGATGTCCAAAGACTTTGGAGCAAAGACTGGAAATTAAGTTGCTGGGTTTTCCACCTTTGCTCAGAGAGGTGTCTTCTACCCTACAGTATTAAACAGTCAATCTTTGTGGAAAAGAGCAGAGTGTTTGCCATCACCAGAGGGAAGACAATGCCTCCAGCCCAGCCTGCCTGACAGCCTGGTGGTTTAGGTAGAATAGCACGTAGGGTGAGTTTAATTCTCTGAAGCTGAGGAATACTTTCATCATTAATCTACCAGCATCTTGCCTGTATGCTCTCACTATCAGGATACTGAATGAAAACAGGTATTCTGTATTAGGAAGAAAAAAAAATCTAATAGCGTTTAACAAAATTCCCAGTTTCGTAAGAGTTTTGAGAAGACCTAATGGATGGAGCCCAACTGTCATTAACATTTTCACATGAGAACCTGCCTTGTGTGAGAGTATGTAATGGGCATCTTGATACCTGCTTGGAACAAGAGATGCCTAGGCCTGGGTAGAAGCACAACCTTTAAGATGCTTGAGAATTGCCAGGGTTAAAATGATGCATCTAACCGAGCATGTAGTAGTGACTGAGCTCAGATAAAATGGCATCCAGAACCATAAGCACAAAGACTGAGCAAACTGACACAGTACCAACAAAATGAGTGGTTTGGGGACAGCTCCAGGGGACAGACATTTGCGTGACAAGATCCAGAAAGACTTCAGAAACCTCACAAGGTTGTAGAGGACAGTGAATAGATATTCAGAAAAAAATGGTAAGCAGACTGACCAGTTAAGAGAGTTAGGGGAAAAAAAGAAGAAAAATTCTGCACCTCTCAGAAAAGAAAAACAAAAAACCCCCATGCCATTCTTTCACATTAACACAGATAGCTGCAGGACAAGATCAGTGTGTTTCTTTTGCCTTCAGAAGACTGTCTCTCAACTCTTAATAAATCTTGTTGTTCGGGTTTGTTTTTTTTAATTAGATCCTTTGATGGAGAGTGATCAGCAAATGAACCATCTTGCTGTTCAGAATTTTCTTCTTTTTTTTTTTTTTTTTTTTTCTCTTCATCCAGTGTGTGGCCTCATAATTCTCCACATTGCATGACATACAGAATATCCTGTTTCCTCAGGAGATTTTTTATTGCATGCATTACTGCAGAAAATAAGCATCTCTAACCTTCCCAAATTTGCATGCAGCCTAATAAATTTGCATTTGCATAAAAACGCATCTATGCATTTGCATAAGAAACTAGAGTGATTTGTCCCTAAAATGCTTACTGATTCTGAGTGGGAGAGGTTCTTCAGTTCCTACATCCTTCAAATTTTCCCTCTTCTGATCTCCAATTATGCTGCCTTTCCACTAGTTATATTACAGAATTTACAAGACCAATAGCCCTCCTCATCTTTGTGCCTTGTCAGTGCTAACAAAACAAAGCAGGATGACAGAAAGATAATTTTCTCCCACCCAGATTGAGAAAGAATTTTCAGTTCTGTCCATCTTGCCAGGCACATGTCAAGTATTAGTTAAACAACAGTTTGGGGAAGAGAGAAAGTTTGGACTCTCAGTACCTTTTCATTGCCTCCACTTTTTCAAAATAGTTCTGTAGGCTATGCAACATACAGGCAGATTCAGTTCACAAGGGAATTGCTTTAGGGACTGTGTGCTTTCCAGCCCACAATTACATGTATTTCTGTAGACTAAACATAGCAGATACGTCTCTTTAGCACTGCAAAGCCAGTCCAGTTTTCAAAGTTGACTGTCCTGGAGGCTCCAGCCTCTGCAATGCTAAGTGACCCAAAATACAGAAAGACAACATGAAATTTGTATTATTATTTATTGAATTCTAAACATCTAAGTTCGGATTATAAAAGACTGAAAAAATGCTTTAGTGTGCAATATCCATTCCAGGTCAGGCAAATGGCCTCATACACTGCCCTGTCTCCGAGGGTGGCCAGGGTCAGATGCCTAAGAAAAAAACAGAAGAAAACAGCAAGAGTCTTAAGGATGCCTCTGCAGAATAATATTCCAGCATCTCACTGTTCATGGTCCAGGGAGTTCCTGAGAGTCAGTCCTTTTTTAATCCTTGAGGCGTTTTTCCTTCCATTGATTGCCCATCACTTTAAGAACTATGTAGATTTTCAGTGTTCACTACCTCCTCTGGTAAGAAATTCTACAGCTGAACTATAGATAAATAAATATTTTATTTGTCTGCTTAAGACCACTTACTTACCTGTTTCATCTCACATCTCCTTTTTATTGTTTTATAAGTACAATTGTTCTATACTATTTTTTACCAAAGCACTGAGGGTTTTGAAGACCTGTATGTACCCTCCTCTCCAAAGGCATGTTTCTTCCTGGACAATTCTGCTATTAATTATTTCTCAAACTTGAGTCACTGTGGTTGTCTTCTCTATTGCTCTCCCATTTGTACTATAACCTTTTGGAAAGGGATGGACACTGTTTTTGTAGCACTGGTCCAACAAATATAAGTAAGGAACAAAGATTTACATAGAAGAAACTGAGAATTTTAAAATAAGTGCAACAGATTTGTGTAATCAACAACGACAGTTGTCAGAATATGACCAATTAACTGCTGGATGAATAAAACCAAGAAAAAATACTGTAATGTGTAAAGGTTGTACTGAATGTGCAGGGAAAATTTTTACTAGAAAATGTGGAAGAATAATGTCACACTGCAGATCAAATTTATGAAACAAAATGAACAATTGAAATTAAAAAAAAAAAAAGCTTATTTGTTGTTTTTTTTTTTTTAATGTTAACTAAACTAGAAAAGATATGCATCAACATTTAAGTGACATCAAAGATCTGCAGGTGATGGAACAAAGCTGATATGGAATCATTAAATGTAGTAACAAAAGTTATAAATGTTCTGGATCATATTGAGCCACTTAACTACCTACTAAATCCCATCAAGAGTCCTACTTATTAAGTGATGGTACAATGTGGCCTCACAGGAGGAGAAACAAAAGATAATCTAAAGAAAAGGAAGCCTTAGAATTAATGAGCAGTGCCAAAAAGTGTCTGAAAGTAGAAACAAACTGAAAAGAAACATTAGAGAAGAAGGATGGTACTTCAGGGATGTCCTGAAAGAGGCTGAAGAAATAATTTGTGAGAAGATAGTGAGGAGAGAAATATTACTGCCAGCTTGGAAGAAGCTGCAGTATGACAGCCTCCAGTCACATAGTTGCGGAGAAGAAAGATAACTAAACACAGATTGGGAAAGAGAAAAAAATGGATATGAATTAATTATCTCAACAGAACTGGTTTTAGCCACATCTGAAGACAAATAGAAGAAAGGTCATCTGAAAGAATGTGAAGCTGCTAAGAAACAAAGGAAAATGGTAAACAACATTTTAAAAAATGAGAAATGGGAATAAGGAGTGGAAGAACTTCCAGTCCTTGTCCTTATTAAATGGGATTTTGTTGAGTTTAATTCTGTAAAATGTTCAAACATAACAAACAATCCACAGAAAGCATAAAACCAAGGATCAGGCTGCTGCAGAAGTTCGTAGAGTGAGTCATAAGGCCTGGCCCCTAAAATCGACCAAAAGTTGCGGGCAGGAGGAGAAAAAACTCCAGCAAAGCCACCCTAAGGACTGCCTTGGACTTCTGTATCAGTAACCTGGAATGAGGATTCTTCTTGCAAAGCCAGAGGCATGCCAAGGATTGTAGGACTATCAAAGCCAACAGATAACTATTTATGTTATGATCAGTTGTTATGAAGCCATGCAAAGTTTCACAGGGCAAATCACATTGGTATGGGAAAAAATCAGATCAGACTGTAATGTAATTGACTTCAAAACAGGAAGGTCATCTTGAAGTAGAAAGCAACACAACCAAGCCTCAGATCCAGACAAAAAGAGTGGGTTTGTGCTCAAAAAAAGAATAAAGTTAATAGAAGTCATTGTATAATACTTCTCCATTGTTATGGAGGAAGAACTGAGAGTTCCTTGGAACTGCTCTGATTTCTCATCTGCATTCAGTGCCATCTTATAACCCTCATGAGCAGGTGAAAAGAGGACTGAGAGCAGCCTCCAGAGGCTCCTGGAGATGGAAATGTGCAAGTCTGAGTCTGCACCAAGTGCCAGCTGGGACAGGACATCAGTAACATGCATTTCTGCAACTTATGCCTTCTTACTTCTGGGGTTTTCTTTTGAAAGGGTGTTTCTAATTTCATAGCCAAGAACTGGATCTCTTGCTCTGCTACATACCAAACTTACTGTTTGCATTTTGAGCTCTATTTAAAGTGAATTTAGGTGAATCTTGTCAGTAAAAGACATCTTACATTTCTGGGCTACCAATTGCAATCAAATATTTCTGTAGGTGTACTCTTCCTTTGATTCATGTAATCCCCACTCTGTGACACTTCTATATTGCAATGACAGAAGAAATGGTCAATGTGCAAGCAGCAGGAGTAGAGCTAGGACATGAGAGAAGGCAAGTGACAATTTTTTTTAAAAAAGAATTCATTAAGCGAGACCCAGCAGGAAGAAAAGAACAAGTGGTTCCCTTCTTCTCACCCCATAAAAGAATCATCATTTACTATGTCCAAAATGCTCACCTTAAGATGTTGTAAAGCACTTTACACTCAGAAAAACTTAGCAGCTAATGATACTGGCAACATATCAGTAGCCTCAGCATCAGTGGGGATTCCTACAAATCATTACACATCCTTTTTTCTTTCAACAACATGCTTCTGAGGAAACACCTCTTCTATCATTATTTGTATCTTCACATTCTTCAGAGAGTTGGGTTTCAGTGGTCTTTTCCCACTCTATTTCCACAGCTAGATCCATTCTTTTAGGACTTTTAGAACTTCCAATATGAAGTATTGGAATTCTTTGCTTTTGATTGGAAAGAGAGAGGGTTTAAATCACAGTCTTCAAAGGAAGATGCCATTGGTTGGTCAGTCATGATTTACAGAGATCCAGCTGAGAAATTTGGTCAAACCTGATGTATGATAGAGTGATGATTTCAACTGCAGCTACTTCTCAAAAAACAGTAATCATTTTAAAAGCATTATACAATTAAGGTCATCCTTCCTTCCTTTCAGAATATCACAAGTTAAAGGACTTTTCCCAGTAATTCTTACAGTGAGCATATAGAAGAAATACTCGATGCCAAAGCCATATTCCTTAAAGACACCCACTTTTATTTAAAAACTCAAGTGTTAATTAAAAATCTTCCACAGCCATTGGTAATAGTTCTTAGTAGTTTATTAACAACCTTGTTCAAATGTTTCACTCCATTCTTAATCTGAATTGATATGTCAGCAATTTCTAGACACAGGGTCTCAGGCATACCTTGTTCTCCTAGGTCAAAGAGCATGTACTGTCAGATTTCTTTTCTTCTGATGGTATATTGAAAAGGTACATTCATCAACGTTGTAATATTTCTATTTGTAAACTAATTAGGGTCAGTTATCACACCTGAAACCAAACTTCAGATCTCTCACTTCTTTTCAGAATGCTTAGGAATTGCTTGACACTTATTGAAAAGGTACATTCATCAACGTTGTAATATTTCTATTTGTAAACTAATTAGGGTCAGTTATCACACCTGAAACCAAACTTCAGATCTCTCACTTCTTTTCAGAATGCTTAGGAATTGCTTGACACATCCGTTTGAAGAGAGTAACAATACATAGAGGAAATATTACAGAAGTGGTCTTCTCTGTTCTGCACATGAGTATAACAGTATCTCTTTATTCTAGCTGAAGTTCCTGTGATGATAGATCCAAGTAATATGTTTCCCTTCAGCTACACCACTGCACTTGAAGTTTGCACTTGAATTGTTATGGATCATGTCCCAACTCCTATCTCAGAATCACTTTTCCAGGAGACAGTTCCTTATCATATGTATATGCCCTTTTTCCTTGGCATTCCTTGTAACTTTATTAAGAAACAAATTATTCATAGGTACACTCCATATCAGTCGGTAGAAACCTATTGGTATAATTGACCTCTGACTTGCATGTTATTTGAAAACTGCATGTGCGTTCATATTATGTTTTCTTTTAGCCTGTAATAACCATCTTAGAAGCACTGGGCCAAGACCATCATGAGGAAAAATCAGATGTTTGCTGTTCTGTTTAAGGAGAGTAATAATAATATTTTTACCATTCAACATATGTTATGCTTATGTACATATGAGTGTAGTTTCTTAACTAGTCCTCAAACAATTAAAATGTGTCAATACATTAAACATAACTGGTATCATTGCGTTCTTGGAGACAGTCTTAGCAAGTTAATAAACTTGCCCATTGAGCAATTTTGAAGACTAAGTATCTTGAGTATTTGTACTTCAAGATTTAGGATGTTTAGATATTATTATTACTTGAAGTTTAAATATTGTTATGAAGTTTTTAAACTCAAGTTGGAGAAGAGGAAACAGCCAAAGAGCAGAAGAAAAACAGCCATCAGTTATTCCAACTGAGATAAACAGAGACTGAATAACCAAGTTTTAAAATCTTTTTTCCTGGCAACATTCTCTGTTTTTAATTTGCTAGACCAACTTGTTGGGTTTTTGGTTTTTTGTTTTTTTGTTTTTTCAAATATTTGCCTGTCTGGAGAGAGATGTACATGAACCTAAGGGAAAAGAAGATGTACTCAAAACAGTAGCAAAGCATAAAATGTTCAGACATTGGAAAGAGATGACCTCATCCTATTTTTGCCTGAGTCGGCTGTTTGTAAGAAGTGAGCTTGCCATGAATCTGTTCCAGTAATTCTTTGGAGAACTCGAGTTCACCATTAAGAGAACTAATGCAGTTCCTCTTCCTCGACATTAACACAGTGGATATTTTAGAAGTTTAAAATGCACAAAAAAATAAAGGAATGGAGAAGTTACTTCTCCCATAGAAATGTGAAGGAGGAATTATGATTATTTAAGCAGTAAGAGAAATAATCCAAGATTTTTTTTTTTGCAGTAGGGAAAATTATGAACAAATTAGAGTAAATAAATTCACTCCTGAATGCATGTACTCTTCTTAAGACACCATTTAGCAAGGACACTGCTTTTAGTTTATCTTCTAAAAATATCAAAGGAAAAATCTGCTTTCACTTAAAAAATGAAAACAAAATTAAAAGGATCTAATCTAAAAGTTATTTTCTAGTGAGGGTATCTCTGAAAGTTCATCTTATGCTGTTCATATTCTTGTTTCCCATTCTCCAGCATGCTTGGATAAGTATCCCAAACCCATGAAGCTCCACAGAGCTTTCAGCTTTATTGATTATTCCTCTTGACAGTCAGTCTTGTCACATTGGTCCAAGCCTTAACTTATGTCTCAGCACATTTTTCTCTTAGCTGTTTCTTAAGTTTCGGCAAACAGGCTGTATCACTCATCTACTTCCCAATGAAAACCTTCTCAGACTAACCAGGACTACCTTTCTAGCAAACTGGAAGAAGACCATACAATACACTAGCTAAAACAGAGTTCTTAGTTGTAGTTAGGCATATCCAGAACTGTCATCTGCTCACACGTATAGATTCCAGCACAAAGCTATTTCCCCACCAAGCTGTGACATAGATTTCTCCTTTTTTTGAAGGAAATGAGAAACACAAATGTTCCAGACTGCAATGGGGCTAAATGTCTTCCTCCTTGTTGCAGCTAGGCATAGGTACACATACACACAGATATAACCTCTCTCCAATATTTTGTCAGAATACAGTAACAAAACATATTTCCCCAAAATATTTTAGGTTTGCAATTCATACTTTCTGTTAAAGGAACAAATGTAAAGTTAGTTCTATTCCTGGAGGTGTTTATTTTGTGGGGTTTGGGTTGCGGGGTCTTTTTTAATCAAGACAATATTGTGTGGCCTGTAAATTATTTCTTCTTGGCAGCTCTTTACACAGGAAGAAAAATATTAGAAATTTAGGGAAAAGATATGTAAGCTTGGAGCTAGGTACTGTTGCCATTTTTTTAAGCCTAATCCAAAACAATTTCATTAAACTCAGACACATTTCTCTAGATTACTGCAGTGCAAATGAAATTCAGTTTGATTTCAAATGTCTAAGTGATATTTGCAGTGTACACAGACACTTGTGCAACCAGATCTCTTTCCTCTTACAGTAAGTGTTTATGCTCACAGCAAGATAGTAGCTGAGGTGAAGGTATAAGGGCTGCATATCCTGATCTAAAGTTTGTGTGACAAATTCTCAGTGTATGTGCATAACTAGCTAACAAATTTTGAGTTGTTTTTGTTTTTTTTTTTTTTTCATAAGAGTTTTAAGTACCTCATTCAGCACATCCTCATCTCTAATAGTGAAAACTGGTCTTCAGCCATGAGATGCTGCATGTAATGGAAGAGGTTTACATTACACATAGGGTTTCTAGGTTACATGTGCTCAGTAATGACAGTGAATCACCTTCTAGACTGTAAAGCAGAAAGCATGATGGTTTCCTCCAGAGAAAATAGAGAACAGTTTATGCATAATGTGTAGCCTTGTTAAATTTTTTTCCCAGTGGGGCAATAAAACAGTTCTGAGAAGTCATAGAAGGGAGGAAAATGTTGCATTCCCTTTTTGCCTTTGCTTCAGAAATAGCAGTGGTGCCAAAGACATGAAGGGATGAGAAGTGTTCAGAAGTGGAAAAATGAGCAGATTTAGGCTGCTATAATTCAAACCACAATAGAGGAACATCATAGTTATCACATAGAGACACAAGAATTATGAATATGAATGAGTAAATTTTATATATAATTAATCCTAACTAGTTAATTGTATAATGGAAGGGAGATTGTTGCTTCCTATGCACTCCTGAGCAGCAGGGTGCCAGACAACTTGATACACCCTTGCAGGGATTTCTATATTATAAGTAGCTCAGTTGATTCACAGAAATGCTACCCTCTCACCCTAATCTTGCAAAGGTGTAAGAGTGGGCATGGCATCATTTCCACCTCTCTTCCTCTCACAGAAGGAGGTATCATACCTCAGTTTAGAGGTGGCAGAGTCATGCCGAGGCATTTCAGTGCTCGAGGTGGGATGTTGATTTGCCTTCCTCCCACTGCTCCAGCTCCCAACCCCACTGCTTCTCTGCCAGGCAGATCCTGTGGCCATTATTGCTCTGGCTCTACATCCCTGATACTCCCTTACATATACCAAAGGAGACTTTTGCACTGACCTGAATGTAACTCTTTTTCCTAAAAGATATCATTAACTCTAAGTTGTCCTGGGAGTTCAAGCTACACTTTCTCAGCTCTGGGAGAACTGAGGTGTGATCCTAAGCATTTACAAAAAATGCTGCCTTGGACCTATCATGCACTTTTTCATGGGAATTCATGTGGTGCTTTACTGTGCTTCAGTTTTCTCTTGTTATGTTTCCAGGTTTAAGAGATTAAAAACAAGGATCTACTTTCCCCACAACAAAATAAACCTCAGCTTGTTAATATTGGACATCTAATAGGTCCATTCTTGGCAACCGTCTGGGGTTTTATTTTTGCTTTTAAGGGCTTATCAACAAAAATATATTCCCGTGAGCAACGATATTCCTGTGGTATCTTCTGTATCACTGGCTTGTTGGCTGAGTTCAAGTACAGGCAAAAAAAAAAATACAAGTGGAAAGATCTCAAACATCTTCTTGAGTTTGTTTCTTTACAGTACTTCAAAACCAAAAAGTTCTGTTGGTAAGTAAAACTTCCTCAAGCACAAAACTTAACAGTCAAACCCTTGTATACCACAACACACTGTCATTAATTCTTGGTGTGACTGAAACAAATTATTTCAGTTTGTGGCCCTTAATTGCTTCATTTCATGGAAATAAGAAACAAAATATTTTTGTCTTTGTTTTTAAAGAAATGTAAGGTCCTTGAACATGAAAAATTGCAACTACTTAACAGATCATTCATGGTCTGAAAAATTTTAACTTTCCCATCGTGGTTTGTTTATGTTACGCTACTTTATCATAGCTCATGTTAGTGCTTGAAGAGATGTTCTATTTAGCAAAAAATCATAATTTACAATTTTTCTTTGCCTATGTATTAAAAAGAGCTATTTGGGCCAGTTAGAATTTTGCCCTGAGTAAATCTTTGTCTTGGCTATGTATTGCTGCTCTAATTTTCAAATGCTGCAAGAAGGCACCAGAAGTTGTAACTTTCTAGGAGGTTGGCAGACAGAAAAGAATTCTTAAGATAAGTATCTGTGAAAATAGGTACAATCATCTCTTCGGAGCAGAGAACATAATTTTGCATTGTGTTGACTTTCTGTATATCATAGTGGATGCAGTCTTACCACCACTCAATAACTGAAAAAAGATCTCTGTCTCCATAAATCAACCATTAACCAACAACACAGGACCACCTAATTTAGCATAGCCAAAATATTTCTTATTATTCAGGGGAAGATTAAATAATCTGAAATGTTCTGTGAGAAATTGAAGGACACAGTAGTAAACAATAGACTATATACAAGTACAAAGTGGAAAAAATAGTTTCCAGAGTTGCTGAATATTCTCACTCTCTGTCAAAATCAATCCATTCTCAGTCCACTGAAAAAAACCCGATGTGACTGGGAGGAATCTCTGCAGTCAGTGTACTCAAACCTTTGAGGTACCACTCAGAGAGTTTTATTTCATAAACTGGTTAAGCTGTGCCTTAAAATTCATTGTAATCTCAGTTCTGCTGCTCCTATTACTACTGAATAAACATCACACAGCTTCATTCTTCAGATACCTAGATATTTTCTTCTGTTGTCCAGCTTAAATATATCTACGTTCTCTGAGATCCTCCCTGAATGTGTACCAATATCTCTTTTACTTTAATCTCTCTTGTTCTCCGTTGTTCCTTCCCAACACCATGACCTGTCTGCTTACGCTCTGCTTTGTTAAACCAAGTATGGAACAGGGATATTCTCTGGGGTAGTCTGAAGTCTTGTATCTCAGATGTGTACCAAGGCTGGGTTATTACTCCTTGCTGGGAAGAGACCACAATCACTGACAGGTTTCGAAAGTCTTGGTCAGTGGCATTAATACTTCTTTCTCTCTGGTAGAAATATGTTGTCCAATATATCACAGCATTGTTTTTGTTGTTTTAAAATTCTTTACTGAAGTCAAGATAAGGGAAATTTATTGCATCTCCTTTATTTAGCCAAAACCCAAAAATCTTATCAGGGAAAATGGTTGGGTTACTGAATATTGTTTATTCTTGGAAAATTCACATTGCTTTTTCTACAGTTCCCACACACCATCCTATTGTCAAAGGATCTTTTCTTCAAATTACATTGTAAAATCTTTCATATAACCAACTCAGTCTAACATATTAAAATTATGTTTTATCCTCTCTAAAAGTTACATATAAGATCTCTGATCTCTTCCCTTCTTCTCCCACCATTTGGCAATAATCCTCACAAATATACTCACGTTTAATGCAATCAGAATATCAAAATTCTAGAATGAAACATATCTCATTCTCCCCATACATACTCTCTCTCCCTTAAATGCTAAGCATCTTGAGATTAGCTTTCACTTTAGTTCTGGCAATTTTAATTTTCTTAACCAATTTAATCAAATTATTGATTGAATGGAGCTTGAGTTCTGGCTGTTCATAAGATAATACCGGAGCGCCTACTTAGAATTTCTGTGGAAAGGAAAATAAATGCTTTCCATGTGAGGGAAGAGCAAGAGTAGGGCTGCTGCACAAGGGAGGATGAGGTGGGAGCTGCAGGTGGGTGCAGCAGACGCATGGTGTAAGTCCCACATATCTGAGCAGAGCAAGATGCTGATAACAGGATCCATCAGCAGTCCCAGACCAAGGAAGGTGATAAATCCATTCCAGCATGTATCTAAGGGGTTCAGAGCAGCAAGAGACAGGCTGGAGACAAGAGTAGAGGCAAGACACCGAGATAGGGCCAAAATCCAGACAAGAGACTGGGCTAGAAATGTATAGCTATACTGTATAATACAGTATAGCTCAGATAAGACATAAAGATGCAGCCTGAGGATAAACAGCTCCTAGAGAAATGGACAGAGGGCGCGTGGAGTGGAGGTCCCAAGGTGCGATCAGTCAGGACAATTAAGGCTTGCTGGTGCTCTCAAACATCATGGTGGTCTTGAAAAGCAGTACATACCTGACTCCCAATTACTGCATGGATTTGACAAAAAGAAGCCCTAGAAAGAGAACGGGTGAACAACATAAACTTGAGAAAGAGCCTGGAAATAGTGTATCTGCATAAATAATTCCTTGTCTTTGACCCATTCATAGCTACCGACTTCTGCAGGCATCCAGCAAACAGAAGAACCCCGATACTGTTTTTATTAGTCTTAGAATGTTTTAGGACTCTCACTATGAAAATATCATGACAATGATTTGTAAAATTATGATGGGAAGCCTCTAGCTTCAGACAAGAGTATATTACTTTCATTAGACTATGACTGCCCTGCTCCTAAATAAAATAAAGCTGTGATTTATCAAAGCATTACTTCACTTTTGCACCAATTTGACCAATTTGAATTTCCATTATGCTCAGATACAACCAGTAAAGAAACCTACTTATCTTACTATATTAACAGTGATTTATTAGAGACCTGATGCAAAGCAATGCATCTAGATAAAATAAAAGATTTAAAATATCAAAATAAATTACAATTTCTAACAGTCACTTCAGTCTTCTGCCACTTTCTCTTTTTAAAGTTGCAATCACATTTGATGTCATGTCTAAATTTCCAATAATGTATGAGATGTCTTAAATTCTTACTGTCAAGAGAATCTCACCAAAGGTAGTACAAGTTGAAAATATCATGGTGATGTTTTCTGGTTCGCTGATAATGCAGCAGAAGATAGACAGAGGCTGTAATGACAGAGAATGCATATTTGGGTTTTGAAGAATTCTGGAATTTTCAGGTGAAAGAGCATGGCCTGAACCAGCAGGTAGATGTTCAACTCCCAGCCAGGGAACACCAATGGCAACTGCTTGAGTGTGTTTGGAGGAGAGGGAGACAGAGGACTGGAAAGCAAATTAAGTCCTGTCAGGTAATTACACCTCCAAAGAAAATCTTTCTTCTCCTTATTAACTTACACAGTACATTGATATTTTTTGGTTGCTGCCTCCAAATCTCTATATGTCTTTTTCTTTGTTTCAGAATTCCTCTTTCTTATTTTCTATTGACTGCGCTGGCACAAGTTATTGACAAGTGTTACTATAACTTTCATCACTGAAGTATTTTACATGAGGAAGTACAAAATCTGGTGACACAAACCTAAAGCATGACTGCAGTCACAGTGCTTTACAATTAAGACAAGGTTGATGAGGGAACAGTTTTCTCTCAGCTCACAGACTGCACAAAGTCTACATTTTGTAACTGGCTACAGCTTCTGCAAGAGAAAGCAGATGGGAATGTCATGATATTTTCATAGTGAGAGTCCTAAAACACTCTAAGACTAATAAAAACCAAAAAACCTAATGATATACAGACTGCTAATACTTTCCCTGCTGTGAGACACAGCTTTAATTAAATATATTCACAGTTAACTAACTGCAGATTGGAGGGAGTACTGGGACTGAAAGGTCGTCAGTGAAAGATCAACAATGACAGCCAACAGTCACATTAAAAAAAGAAAACAAAACAACAAACCTGCTTCTTGGGCAGTGCCTGGGAAAAGAGATAATTTCTCATGAATAATCTGCAAAGCACTCCCCATTACTGTAATTTAAAGCATAAAATAGCAATCAAAAATAAATAAACACCACCAGCAGCACCCAAAGATGCCAAATTTCAGATGATGGAGACTTCAGCTGCAGGGTAGAAAAGGTTCCCAAGACAGTCTGGCCCCGCTTTGAAACGTCACCTCTCACTCTATCTTTTTTTAACTTTCTCTTGGGACCTGACAAACCCAGTAGCATTTCCTCTAGAAGAATTTTTGATATGCCAAGGAGTTACTCCCAAAGGGAACAAGCCTTCATTAGGAACCAAAAAGGGCATCTGGTTCAAATCAAATCCTGGATCAGAAAGCAGGAATATTTTGTCTTTACTGATACTAGATTTCTGCAGTTTCCAGGGAACAGAATGGGGCACAGAATACCAATTCAATTAAGCAGCACTGTTGTTTCCTCTAATTCCAGCAGGAAAGTTCACTATTGAAAGGCAAACACTCCTGGGATCTACTAGTTCCTTGCTATGTGACCTGGGGCAAGATTCTTCATATTCTCATACCTCAATTAACTGGCAAGAGTGTTGAAGTATTAATTAACATGGGAGGGACACGAAGGTGACCGTAGGAAAAGTGCAACTTTTTCATTATTACTTTTGCATTTGGACTAGCTGATACATCTCTGTTCCTATCGATCACCTTCCAACGTTTCAGTTTTAAAGAAAATACAGTGACTGTTTGAATATGCTAATATCTAAAGTAAGAGTTATGCTGCAGCTAATCTAGTCAAATCCAGGGGACTGTTGAAAGAAGCAGTCAGGACTCCCATCTCCTCTATGCTCGAGTGCTGCCTTGTGCTTACGCTTTCCTGAATGCTCCATGAGCTGGTAAGTGCTCACTAAGGGCAGGGAAAAAAATCTACATTTATTAAATGAATAATTCTGTTGGAGTTATAGAGCAGACCTGGCTCAGTCAGACCAGAGAAGTTTTGGAGACAGCACGTAGAGAACAGCAGGAGCACATTTCCAGGGAGCTGGTGTGGGGTGGAAGAGGGAATGGCACCTCCAGCCTGGTGGCAGTCAGCTCCCCTTGTCCTGTCTCAGCATTATGCATGAAACCTTCCCTCTGTCCAAGCAGACATCCCCACAAGTGGTCCAGTTTCCAGATAAGGAGCACAGGGTCAGTAAATTTCCCTTTCCAGAAACCAAAGGGAATCTTCAGAAGTTATGAGGCCCTAGAATTCAAGACTAATTTTTAAAACAAGCCCATGTATGTCTGCTTGGCACTCTGTGGCCCTGGAACCCATTTCTTGTGTTTTCCTTTGCTTACTTTTTTTCAGAGCTCTTTCCGGAGAAATAAGCAGCTCATAAGTGAGACTGGAGGAGGTTGCACAGGAAAGTATAATACTAAGTTTAAAGTCTCTAATAAATATTTAGACCATTCCTTCATAATCATATTGTGACATCAAGACAGCTTGTGCATTAAGTAGAGCTGATGAAGGGTGAAGAAGAAGGGAGGAATTCAGCGGTTTCAGAGGGAAAAAACTTCACATTTTGGTCAATTTTCAACTGTCCGCGTTTTTCCACTGACAATTGTTAAGGAAAAATAAATACAATGTGGAGCAAAAGAATTGCTTTGTCCTTCAAAATAAAATTTAAGCTAGGTAGTTTTCTCCCCGGATCATTCTCTGATTTTTTCAATACTGATCACTCCTTTTCCAACAAAGGGGAGTGGGCAGAGTAAAGGAAAGAGAAAAATTTATATTTCATTACAAAAATAAAGAATTCTCTTCCATCTCCTGATCATGAAACCTCCCTTTGGCCTGGTGGAAAGAGGAGAACATGATTTCAAAAGTTGGAATTTGTTTACTTTATTGAAGTTATTTTATTAAAAATTAGATGTTGTTAATATAACAAAGTCACCTAGTAGAAGGAACTAGAAGGAAAAATTGCTTCAGCAGTTGTTCTGGTCCAAGGCATATTCATGCTCTGTTATCATATTTGTAAAGTACAAATTTCCCAGCAACGGAAAAAAAAATCTACCTCATCCAAGCTTCCTCTGATCCCACTTGTTCCTTGAAATTTAAATTAGCTCCCACAACTACTGATGAATCAGATTAATAAATCTGCAGTGCACAGGCATACTAACACATGAATCCCTTTCTTTAGCTGTAAGACATGTTAAGAGTTATAACTGGTTATCCGGTGGTATTTAAAAATTAGAAATTATTCCTTCTCATGATCTCCTTTGCTTTTAGAAGAAGCCTGGTGAGAACCGAACTATATTTCCTTTAAGCTCTTTATTTTTCCTCTCCTTGTTCCCACCCTTTTTTGGATTCCTCTGAAGTTGGAACTTGTCATATTTTTTATATAATAATTGAGTAATCTTCTATTTTTGCCACTCTTAATTCTTATTTTTAAGGTTCAGCCACTAAGTGCTGTAAAGAAAAACACAAAGGGACACACTGAGTTGATGTAAGTTAAAAGGGCCTGTCAGGCAACATTGCAAAGTCAATTCTATGCTTCACCTTAAAATAGCAGATCTAGGAGGTATTACCAAAGCATCAATTACCATACATTCACACTAACTGAGGGAACAGAAGGCATGTGTCCTTCAGAGATCTGTCCTGTCATCTTCAAAAGTGTGTTTGAAATTAAGTTTAATTAACCCCAGAGGATAAATCAAGACATTTAGCATCCCACTAAATCCGTCATGAATCCCTTAGAAATTAGGAGATAACAAACATATCCAAAATTAAGTACTTTTGTCTTTCAGCAGGGAGAGAGGGCAGACATTTCCTGACCCATATGAATAACAGTGTAACTGTAGCTTCAGCTACAAATATAGTATGTTATCCAATTATGTGTGCAATGGCTCAGGTCCACTGGAAGCTGACCGCCTGCCCTCTGGTGAACGTAAGGATGTATCCACTGTGTTTCTGGTGCAGCACGTATGTTTTGTTTCCATGATGTGCCTCCACCCCAACCCAGATGGTGCTCCACCTCTTGTCAGCTGCTATAAACTCCTTGATCTGAATGGGGGAGAACCAGAAGCAGAGCTAATCAGTGTAGTCCTTACTTGGGAAAAGTACCATAAGACTGCTGTTCACACAGGTATTAGCAGAGGCCTTTCTCATAGAAAAGTAGAGTAAGCTGTTGCTCTGTTTCTGCAGCAGATTCTCCACAGGAATTTTTCAATTAGTCAACTGGTGATCTGCCCTTATGCCTTTTCCTGCTGTTGCCATGCTCTTTTTTGCGTGCTAATTGCACAGGTTTCTGGAATCTGAGACTTTTCTGAGACAGAATTAATTCAGGACTGAATGGAAGAGGAAGCTGTTACCCTTCATGACTAACCAAGCAGCCATAATAACTGGAACTTTGAAATCCAGTTAATTTGTCTGTAAACTATGGAACTTTTAGGCATGTGTACTTTTTTTCTTTTTTATCCATTTTCCCTTTTTAAAATTATACAATTTCTAAACTTACAGTGATAAATCAAAGTGAAAAAACAAAAACAAAACACAAAACCAACATTAGGTCTATTTGCTTGCACTTTGTAATACAGGATGAGTAAAATTTTTAAAAGATATGGGAGATGTTTCTAAATTTTAATCACAATGTCAGACTCACTAGGCAACAATAGTTGTGAAATCAGCAAGGTGACAGGCTCAGCTATGAAGCAGGACAAAGACTGAGGCTGTTTTCTTGTACAGTGATGAGCCCGATGCTGCTCTGGTAAATTGTACTTCATCTGATTAGTTGAAAGCACGAACAGCATTGATCAGATCAGTGCTTCCAGTTTCATTGCCCCTTCCATCAGTGAGGTTGCCCAATGACTCATTAACCTCATGCATTAAGAAGCCAATTTACCTTTATTGTACACAGATTGACAGAGATAATCCATGAACAGCCCCATCCCCTGTGTGGCAGGGACAGAAGGACAACTGGAGGTGGTAACTTCATTATCTGTCCTGAGCTTTGCCATACTCCTCTCTCCCTTTGGGGCCTATGCATTTTTCAGTAGGTCCATGGACAGTCAAGGGAATTCACCCACAGAGATTCCTCAGACACCTGATTTCATTAATATGTTTTCTGTGCATAAAACAATTCACAGGATTGCAGAACTAAAAGCAGCTAGCTAACGCATGGCTTTATATAAAATGTGGGAAGATTTACAGCATTTTAATGCAATTTTAGATTGAGATTTTATTTATAAGGTGACTGGAACACTGGGATTGCAATCAGAAGGGCTTTTCCCATTTTAAACAGGCATATTTTGGAAAAAAATGGTTAACATTAATTTATTTATAGTCTCAGTTACTATGACCCAGAATGACTCATGTTTACAAGTATCTGTGTAATTCTACAGGCCACTGATTAGCTTTTATGAAGCTTTTGAAAGGTGCAACAACTTGCAAATTTTATACCAAAATGAAATAAATAACCAAATCACTCCTAACTACAGACACTAACATTTCAAACTAAGGCAAAACCATTAACATTACAATAATGCTTTCTTGGATTCACAATATGATAAAGCATAGGTCAGGGGTTTACAGACTTTACCCACCCAGGATGGGTCAAAACTTCCTTTTTATTTTTAAAAACTTATTAATAATTCATATTAATGTACTGAGCATTCAGTTGTTGTATCAAACGTCAAAATCAGGGTAAATTTAGCAGATGCTCGGATAAACATCTGTAGCTCTTGTTAAAATAATAAAAACAAAATTTGTTTTCTTGGAAGGTCAGGCTAAATGTCATCTTCTATTAGCCTTATTCTCAGAGATAGGATTTTTTTAGAGAAACAATTCATGTGAAACTGTTTAGTGTCATAAATTCCCAGTCCCAAAGCTACCAAGAGTGTCTCCTGGCTGAATATCATACCTGGCTTTCTTACAGATTTTCTGATTTGTCTTACGCTTTAGAAAGAGCTCTGCAATTGTTACTTTTACATTTAATATTCTTTTTAAAAGCATCAGTACTTTTTAAAAAATGAGGACAGGTGCTACTTTAAAAAATAAGAACTTATATTGTGCTCTGCTTAAATGTGTATATTGAAAAGAATACAAAGTGCAAAAAGAACAGCTTGGGTAAGGCTATATATACAAAAGTGATTTTATTCCTGTAGCATAACAGTTTATTGCTTGTTAGTCATAGAACTAAGGTAATTTACTTTTCAGTTGCAGACATCATCTAACACTGGTTATCAAGTCCATCACCACCCTTCAGCAGGCAGGTAGAAACCACAACAGAACCAATCATTTTTAATTGTACGACCGGACTTTCAAGAATCTTGGCACAAATTTCGAGGCAAGGATTCCTGTGGTCTCAGCATCACATCTACATTGCACTCCACCACTGAGTGTACAGAAAACAAGGTAGCTTCCCTGCAAGAAGTAGTCTAGCCATGGTAAGTCAGATCTTGACACTGACTAATTTGTCCTGCCAGGGATCTGAATACAGCCTTAGAAACAATACAAGCTGTGTTAGTTCAGAGCTCTTATCTAAATTACATTGGATGTCTTGAGGATCCAGACACCCAGAGTAGGTCTAGACTTTAATTTTTTATTTAATTGTTTTAATTGTCCCAGCCAGGCTGTGATCTTAATGCCTCTTTGATTTATAGGGTTTTAAAAATGTTTTTGCATATAAAATATTTTAAAATATTTTGGATTATACCAATGAGACAATATAAGAGGACAATATTTTTCTATTATCATTCTTATTTAGGTTGTCAGCTTAACAGGGAGGAAGGAAGTATAGTACCAAACCCATAAGGATCCTAGTCTAATCCAAGGTCTGTAAGCATTATTACTGTACAAATAATAAAACAGTGTCTGAATCTTTTTGAAATTTTGTAATTGCTGACTATTAGGTATTTTGTATAAAGAGTAAAAGTCTTAGAAGGCCAAACTGATCAGTCCCAGTTATTTTAGTGTCATTAGTAAACGGAAGAAACCATCCAAGAATCCGTTACCAATCCTGGCACAGTTCAGTGATGCAGCTTTCCCATTGCAGTTCAAAACTCCTGTTCAAACACCCCAGATATACATCCCATTTCTGTCATACCATATAAATCAAAATATTTCTAGCAGTTTCATATTTCTTTTTGGAGAGAGTTTACCAAAAGGCAATACAGTTTCAAAGCAATCTTTTGTACCCAACACATAGTATGTGCTTGGGGACACCTTCAGAATTCATTCTGAGCAGTCTTTTTAAATACATGCTGCCAGCAACAGCTAACACCAGGGTGGTAGCAAAACTGTCAGTGCGAAGCATTCTGGCATGACGACTTCACTAAATATTTCCTTTTCAACACAGAAAAGGATTTTAATAATTATTCATATTAAATAGTAATGCATAAATCAGGACATTTATCGCAAAGGCTTCATAAGCATTAGCAATACACACCATAAAATACTATCTTTCTGTGTTTGTCAATTAGGATAATGCTTAATGAAATAAGCAGAGAAGACAGAAATAAAGGTATTTACTAATATAAAGTAAGTGAGCCAAAGAGAAGTTCTTTATTGACTTCATTACTTAGCTCATTGCAATCTACTAACCACCTTCTCAAGTGACATAAGACTGAAGGACACAAGACATCAAGGACACATACTGAAGTCAGGATCTGGAGTAAGAATTGGAGTTGGATTTTAAGTCTAGATAGTGGTATGCTCCCTTGTTTTGTGACTTGTGTTTTAAAAGGCAATATTTTATTTGGCTCTAATGTCAAACAATCAAAAGTTAGCCACCTGGATTAGAATGCGAGTGTCATCAGCATCAGTGCTAGTATGTAGTTTGCAGAAAAAGAAATAGAGGTCAAAGTGAAAAGCAACAAGAAGTACAAATCTGACTTTATAGTGATGTGGCACGCTTACTACATGCCCTTCACAATTCTCACTGTGGAAAAGATCCAACACAAAGCAGCCTCAGAGTATAATTCAGCAGTGGCTTTTATACAGCTGCCCGTTTCTGGCATGGTAGGTTGAGGTAGTATATCCAACTGGCTAACTGCAGTTCAGTTCTGTGGGCTCTAGGTGATAAATTATCATCCACTGGTATTATTCCAACTCAGTGGGAACAACATTGGCGAGAACTTCTGCTCCCTTCTGCCCACAAATGCCTCCTAAATCATTATCAGATTATCTAGCCTTAATGGGCAATCTGTTGACCTGAGCAGGCAGCATGTAATTTGTCTGCATAATATTCTGAGCCCATCTGTGTGACTAATAACATGAGCTCTTTTTTCCAGTCTTTTCCTGGGATGTTCCATTAAAAAGATATAATGATTACAGAGAAGTAGAATTTAGGACAATTAGACTATCTTGCTGCCTTTGTGAGGTTCAGTTAATTTAGATAAACTAAAGTTTAGGCTTATCTGTCGAGTACGTAAACGATTTTTCACCTCTGTTGGAAAATACAAGTTTGTAAATGGAGTAAAAATATTTATAATTATATTAACAGGGGTTGGGGATATCTGGTGGCCAGGCAGTCACTTATCCTTTTAAAGCTCTTATTCCAATGGCATCTTTTAATGGATAGCTTCCTATGCATATCAGAAAAAATAAATCCAACAGAAAACCATATAAGCAATTTGTGCCTCCTTAGAGACGTTGGATTGTTCCTGAATCTTGAATTAAAAAAAAAAAACAAAACAAAACAAAAAAACAAAACAAAACAAAAAAAAAAAAAACAAAAACAAAACAAAACAAAAAAAAAACAACAACAACAAAACCATATAAAACTAATAATGATTAATGGTCTATTTGTTTTTTTTTTCTGTTCTTTCGGTGATCAAAGTCAGTCCTTGTTGCAACTCAGAACACCATGGATTTTGACAGATTCACAACAGAACATTTGATCTGTGAGGTTTTCATAAACTTTGCTAGACGTGACCTGGGGAAGCAATCTTTTTTAGCTGTGGTACCACTAATCAAATGCGGAAATAAAAGGATAGTTGTTGATA
Organism: Tyto alba; assembly: GCF_018691265.1. Taxonomy (NCBI): domain Eukaryota; kingdom Metazoa; phylum Chordata; class Aves; order Strigiformes; family Tytonidae; genus Tyto; species Tyto alba. The sequence continues at coordinate 10,029,486 of NW_024881282.1, forward strand.
CAGTTCCAGTTTAAATAAGCTGTATCCAAACTAAATATCTGAGATCTAAAATAGAATAGGAAGTAAGTAGTACAGCTGAATTCATGGAAGTACTTAGCCTGCTAAGATCCATGCTCTCTCAACTCTTTACAGAATTCTCATGCATACTGCAGATCACTCCCTGTGGGGCCAGAATCACCAAACACAGAGATTAATTCTAGCACCAACTTGGAAACACTGGTTCCTTAATTCTAGCTGTAATTATTTAATGTTTTTTGCATAGGATATTCTTGGTTCAGTCGCTGGGATGTCAGTGCGTATCATGGTAGTCATGAATTCAGTGTCATGGAAAATGAAGTTTAGGACACACAGAATAGCTCTGTAGTAGCTGTTTTAATTAACTCAGAGAAGACAAGTATAAAAAGGGCCCCAGCATTAAAACAGCTCACCTCCCAAAGCACGTCTTCTTATCCATTTTTGTTTTGATGGTGATTTATGGCTGTAATTCTTGCACAGCGAAGTAACGGCAACACTTCCCTAGGCCATATGTTATGAGACTTAAAGAAACCAAAGCTGTCCATGAGTTGTATTCCACAGTGTTACACCACAGATGTGAATTCTATAGTAAGATAAAATACATATTAAGACATACATACTTACCTAACTCATCTCCTCACCTCCTCTCAGATTGCTACTCTTGTTTCTACTCTGACAGTCCTTTTACTACCTTAAAATGTGTAAAATACTCAGCATCCAGAATAGACATGATCAATCCCAGCATAAATGGTATCTCTTTCATTCCTGGTCCTTTTCCTTGAAATATAACCCTCACATACTTGTGGATGAGAAACTAGCTTGCCATACTATGGGAAAAAGGGTGATTCCCAGCTTGAATCAAACAGAGGAGACAAGCCATTCAGTCTGGAAGGACCTGGAGTGGACTTGAGAATTTAAATGGGTCGTTGAGGTGCTGAGACCTCAGAGCAGGCTTCCCATTGTGTTAGGTGCTATTTGCACAGCAAGTATCTGTCTCTGCTGGAAAGAATCCACAGTGTAAAAGTAATCTGTGGCAGACACACTGTCTGTGTCTGCTTTCCCTCCTCTCTAACCTCAAGAGGGCAGAATGAGGAAAGAGGAGGAATTTCCAAGACAGCCATAAGCATTTCGGTCAACAGCTGTAAAACTTTTTTATTGTTTTAAATGGATAGAGTTTAAAATTGCTACCATATGGGATGTGCAGAGTACATCCCTCTTCATAGTGTACAAATGCAGATTCCAAACAAACATACTTTAAGATTGTACATTTTAAAAGTCAGTAGGAATGCATTTGACTGATCTCATACAGTCGTCTTCCTAGCATGGGACACAAAGTCTTAGGCCAGCAATTCCACTATGCAGGCACAAGTGATACTGGAAATAGTCAAAGTTATAAAATTTGTGAAGTGATGTTTACTTCTGCTGCATCTCTACTGTGGACGAGCTTGCAAATAACTTTATTCAGTTTTGTTGGTTACTTAAGCTGCCGAGAAAAGGCAGTAACATCGAAGTCCTTCATCACCTTGTTAAAAGATGACTTAATGACTGAGGAAAGAGACCAGACTGTTCGGAAGACTAACAGCAACAGAGGGTATTTTCTTATTTAAATGGGTTTCTGTCATATTATCAAAGTTTTCTTGAGAGTCTTATTCTGCTCTCCCTATTTGCAAATACATTTATAGAGACAGATCATTTCTACAATGTTTGTCCATACACAGGTAGGTTAGAAATCACTAGAATTACTAGGAGGTTTGCTTGCTTGCTCTATACACATGGTACAACAATTATAAACAACATGGAATGTGTTAGGCAACTTCAGAGGACTCCATAAGCTCTTTTCATAAAACCATTAGCATTCTGGACAAAACTGTCACTACCCTCTATGGATCAAGAACTCACCCAGTGACATGAGACAGAGTGTCCTGAAAGGTACCATCAGTGCGTAATAGTTGGACTGAATATGCAAAAAACTATATATATATATATATATATATAAATTTATATTATTTGGTACCAATTTCACTTTGTTACAGCATTCACTAGTTATGATATATAATAGCAACTGGCATATTATGCACTTCCCTGACCTTTGCAGAAGGATCACCAGGTTACACTGCTATAACTCAAGGGTACTGTTGAAGTGGTAAGTGGGAGGAAAACACAGCAGGTGCAGAAAAGAGCAGAGCAAGAGGTCTAGGACTAAAGAAAGCTGTCCTTGTCCAGAGAAAGGAAGCAATTATCTTCAGCACTCTGCACAGACAGAGCACTGTTATTCACTCAAACTTTGTCAGCATTGGTAAAGCTTGTTTTGAGTTCCCTAGAGATCAAGATTCATTGCTCAGTAGAGACATGCCTATTGAAACTGTTTTATTTGTAAAAGTAACAGTTTTACAACTGGAAACAGTAGAAGGAGTTAGGTAGCTAAAATATACTCAATGTAATAGAAAACAGATGTTATATGAAGTAGATATATTACAAAACCCAGCTGTAAGATCAGGGGACATCACCTACATTCAGCACTGCCAAGTTCATATAGTTTAATATATTATATTTAATTTGAGCAGTCATCCAGTTATCCGTACTGTGCTTACCTTTCTAAAAAATTATAATTTGGTAGATAATATTAATTATGAAAATAAGCATTCCCCTTGGAACTATTTGTGTGTCCATAACATGGGGCTGAAATAGCAACAATGAAGGGAAATACAAAGAGACACTGTTCTGGTTTTAGTCTTATGGCTGGACTCCCTCACTGTAAGGGAGAGAAATTCAGTGAATGCATTCCAGGTGTCCAAGCTCCACAATCTCAGCTACTTTCAGTGCACAGTTCTTAGTTTGTTCTTCTTCTAGTCACTTGCCCTACAATATGAGTATGTATGCACTTTAAAAAGAAGTTGCCTTTTTCTCATGTAAGTGGGAAAATTCTGTCCTCAGTTACCATAGCATAAATCAGGCAAGTACTTGTAGAATGATAAATCCTAAATGAAGAGGGTTGTTTCTGTCTGGTGCCACTGGGCTTAATTAGGATTTAGGTAATGCATAGTCTTCATTATTGCTTTCAGTTGAGAAATTAATTTCCAGACATATCAGTATGAACTATGATACAGACATGTACTTTCAGTTATTTGTTCTAAACAAACAATGTCAGAAGGATGTTTATGTTCTTCTAAAATACTTATATATCTTTAATGTATACAATAGTCTAATTTTGAGACAGCAGATGAACACTATTTAGTAGAGCAATAAGCCATCTAGTTCTGATGCACTGTTGATTGCACAGTACATGCACACATCATCTTTGCACTTAATGGGTTTCAGACAGCTAGGCATGATCCCAGCACTGTGAATCCATGAGCACAGGTTTGTATCAGTTCAGGTAATGACTTCCTTCTCTCATAATGAGGGGAATAACTGAAGTTCTGCCTTCAAAGGAAGAGGCTTTCATCTTTGCAAAGCAAAACCACACTGATGGACATAAACCCAAATTCCCTTTTAGAAATTTCTTAAAATTGTTCCCAGACAGACGTTTTCCAGTTACCAAATACACTTTGGAAAGTGGGCAGTCCTTCTGGTAAAGAGCCCTTTCATTTTCATCTCACTGTTCTGAAGTATAGCCTCTGTCACTGTTTGAGGCCTGGGAGGTATCCTTTGGAGTGATATGGCATGTACAGCCCAAGGTATTTTTTTCCACCCAAGAGCATGACCCAAGCTGTGAGTTGCATTTTAACAGATTTCAGCCCTTTGACATTTCATTTGAAGATACATGGGAATTAAGAATGCAAACCCAATTTTTTCCTAATTGCTTTGGACTGTAGCAAAACTGAGGAGCTGCAACTTGGAATCATATTCTGTTCATTACTGAAATCATATGTACAGAGGTATCACCACTCACATTGCAGTATTTTATAGTGTGTAATACATAAGTGTCTTCACAGACCACAAAGTTGGAGATAGGCTATTGGCTCCATTTCTTTTAATCAGCAATCATTGCAAATCAGTAATCCCTCAGAAACTGCAGTTTAGGTATCTTAAGGGAAAAGAAAGTTCACCCTCATCATTAGTTCCCCTTTCACCCAATTTTGCTTCCACTTAGACTCTGTCCTAAGTGCAGTCACCCGTTGGGGTGTGTTAAAGTTAGGGTCCTTCTACAATGGGATTACAGCATTGGTGGATAAGGAAAGAGCAAATGATGTCATCTACCTGGGCTTGTTCAAAGCACTTGATGGTGTCCTATGCAATATTGTTGTATCTAAATTGGAAAGACATAGATTTGATGGATGGACCACTCAGTGGAGAAGAAATTGGCTGGATGGACACACTCAAAGAGTTGAGATCAACATCACAATCTCCAAGTCAAGAGCAGTGACTAGTGTCATTCCTCAGGGGTTGGTGTTGGGAGTAATTCTGTTTAACATCTTTTCCAGTGACATGGACAGTGAGATTAGGTGCACTCTCAGCAGGTTTGCTGATGACACCAAGATGTGTTGTGTGGTTGACACACTGGAGGGCAGGGATGCCATCCAGAGGGACCTGGACAGGCTGGAGAGGTGGGCCCATGCAAACCTCATGAAGTTCATCAAGGCCAAGTGCAAGGTCCTGCGCATGGGTCAGGACAATCCCAAGCACAAATAGTGGGTTGAGAGCAGTCCTGGGGAGAAGGACTTGAGGATATTAGTGGATGGAAAACTGACTATGAGCCAGCAGTGTATGCTCGCAGTCCAGAAAACCAATCGTGTCCTGGGCTGCATCAAGAGAAGTGTGGCCAGGAGGTTGAGAGAGGTGATTCTCCTCCTCTACTCTGCTCTTGTGAGACCCCCACCTGCAGTGCTGTGTCCAGCTCTGGGGCACTCAACATAAGAAGGATGTGGACCTGCTTGAGTGGGTCCAGAGGAGCCTGAGAAGATGATCAGGGGGCTGGAGCACCTCCCGATGAAGACAGGATGAGAGAGTTGGGGCTGTTCAGCCTGGAGAAGAGAAGGCTCCAGGGAGACCTTATAGTGGCCTTCTAGTACTTAAAGGGGGCTACAGGAAAGATGGGGAGGGACTCTTTATCAGGGAGTGTAGGGATAGGACAAGGATTAATGCTTTTAAACTGAAAGAGGATAGATTTAGATTAGATCTGAGGGAGAAATTATTTCCTGGGAGGGTGGTGAGACACTGGCACAGGTAGCCCAGAGAAGCTGTGGCTTCCCCCTCCCTGGAAGGGTTCAAGGGCAGGTTGGACGGGGCTTTGAGCAACCTGGTCTAGTGGAAGGTGTCCCTGCTGATGGCAGCGGGGTTGGAATTTGATGATCTTTAAGGTCCCTTCCAACTCAAACCATTCTATGATTCCATGATTCTGTGTTACTCCTCTGAAGAAAGGTGACAGCTCTGAGGGTGCTGAGGTACTTCATACAAAACCTCAACAGCAGAAGCACATCTAGCAACTGGAAGTGTGGCATTGGAAACTCTGCCATGTCTATCCTTTGTCACACACACATAGTTTCTTGAATCATTTCTACAAGAATATCCCCCAACCAAGGATAATAAGAGTCTACATATCCCAAATAGTAAAATCAGCCCCCAAAAGAGGAACTCTGACTTTCAGAAGAGCATGTTATAACCTGACCTTCACAGTTAAAACTAGTATTCAGTCTATTGCATCAAGAAATTCAGTAGATGCTCTGTTTTTCTTCTAATTCAAACATATTCATAACTAATTATTTAAAGCAAAGAGCCAACCTCAGGATGCATCTCAGACTGGGGAACTGCTGAGATAAATGAGGTTGAGAAAACTAATTCCCTCTTTTTTCACCACATATTGAAATATTCTAGCTTTGCACTAGGGACTAATTCCACAGTAGTTAACGTATGACCACCTCAAAAAGTGGTTTCAAACTCTGCCAAGAAATTTCAGAAATGAGTGACATTCAACTCTCTTTCTATCCCATTTAGAAAGAGATCAGTTTTAACCTTGTTTTGTTGTATAAAATGTTATCATCTAGGTTTAAGAGTTACAATATTATTTTGATTTTACCTTTGGATGACAAGTCAGCTAGTAGAAGATTGCCAAACTTAAGCATTAAAAATACATCTTTGAGTCAGCTCCAAAGAATGCAACTAAAAAAAAAAAAAAAATTAAAAAAGGCAGATTTTCACATTTAAATATCTGACCTACTCTGAACATGTTTTTGAGATTTAATCTATAATCATGAGGTACAGTGTCTTTTTAAGGGAAAAATGCATTAGCATCAGGACTTTTATACTGAGCAAAATGATATTTGTTTAATCAAATTCAAGAGATGACAAAAGGTTAGTATCAAATTCCATGTAGACTTTCCATGGCCAACAATTTCTACCATCACAGATCATTTAAGTCTTAATATATTTATCCTCACATAGTTATCCCTCTGAGGCAGGGTAGTAATTACATTTGAGTTTCCCAATGTCTCACAACAAGTTTAGGAACAGAACTCTGGCACTGTTTGCTCTGTGATAGTTATTTCTTCACAGGAACACTTTTTCACATTATACAGTTATTTTGTTTTCAGCCCCACAGCACTGATTGAGCTAGACTTTGTTTACAGTTTATTCATCAGAACTGCTGAAACCATGGCACAAGAATACCACTCAGACAAAACTGAAGAAGTACATTAGTCAGAACTAGATCGTAGGGACCTTGCCTTCCATACATACTTTTTATCTTCAAATCAAGCATCCTTCTTGCCATGAGAAGTAATAGAAATCAACCAAAGAAATCACAGTCCCTTATTAACTTGACAGTTCATTAATAATATCACTGAATAAACAAGATGATTTCCAGATAAAGAGCCTGTTAATATTATTATGTACAAAAATAACTGAGAAAATTGAGGATATTTAGGGAGACAAGTGAATATCTAAGAGATATTGGCTCTAGTCCTACATCCTGTACAAGTGTAGAGACATGCTGCCTGCTTGGTACTTCAATTGTCTCTCCTCAAACAAACGCAATTGTGAAACTTGTCTGGCATTGAGAAGTTCTTTGGATGCTGAAATTAAAAAGTGCCATATAAGGAAGACCAGTGTTCTCAGTTATGAAACATTTCAATGAAATTAATATACTCACCTGGGAGATAGATAGGAAATACATACTCCAAATCAGGCAGTGAACTTGTATGGACATGGACTTCCCTACATCTCAGACAACTGACTTAATCTCCAGTTGAACAGCTTTATCTGTAGTATTATTATTTAAATTGAATTCTGGAAATGAGAAAAGATAGCTTTATTGAAACTATTATTTCAGGAAAGATATTGGTTTCACACAATAAATATTTCTGGTACCTGGCCTTTTTAGTCTGTCATTACCTTTTCCCTCAAAAAATGAGCAAAAAGATCTCAACAAACCTTACCCCATTCTTTAGTAACATCAAGAGACTGATTTCTAATAAAGACAAGGGGAAATGGCTATTTTGAGAAGGCCACTCAGGCAGATTCCAAAGTTTAAGTTAAATAATACTAACAGTAACAATAACATCAGAGACATATGGCAGGGTTTGATTCCATCGTCATGCAGTTTAACAACCATTTTTCTGAGAATACTTAAGGATTAAACTTTAGAGCTAAAATTTAGAGCTAAAAGCAAAATCCATTAAACTAAAGTTTCATTGTAAACAGTTGCTTTTCAAGAGCAAGCTATCAAATTTATCAGTAAGAGAACTCCTAAATCATACCTACACACCTTGAAAGCCTTTCACATCCACTTCAGTAACTCAGACACACACAGGGTCCAAAGCAGAGACAGTCCCAAACTATGGCTTAGATATCGAAGCATACACTTGTTCAGAGCAGATGTGCAGGGACTGTGTTCCCAGCTTCTGCCCACAGTAGTCCATGCACTGTCTGTTTGCTTTCACCTCAGAAACATCTAGGCAATGCAGAAAAGTAGGGAGCTAGTGATCCACATCAGCCCCTGCTGATACACAATCTAGCATGTCTGCACTATTAAGATGTGTTTTCTTCAGCTCAGAGAGACTGTAGCATCACAAAATAGCTGTTAACATCACTCATTGAAGAAAAGAGTTAAGGCTAAAGAAAAAATGTGCTTGCATTAAGATTCTTAGGCTTGTGTGATGCTTGTTTCAAACTTTAGTAACCATCCTCAGTCTAATTCACCAAGCACACCATCAAATCATAAAGAAAAGCAGAACAGAAAAGTGAAAATAAATGAATGACTTCCACAATATTTTAGGTACAAGAAACCTAAATCTCATCAGTACATTGGAGAACCCTAAATTATTGTATTTGGTTCTGCAACCTTCCTCATCACCGAAATAACAAACATACAGGCAAAAGTATTTCAGGACAATACAGGAGATAGTGTAAGGAACTGAAGGAATCAATGCCTCAAACATTCCTCAACACAGAAAGCCTCAAGGACAAGTTGTGGCTTTTGTGATTAGTCTAAGGAATGTTGCCCAGGCAAGTGCAGAGTGTATTGAAGGGTGCATGGCTCCACTTCCTTGCTGTTGTAGTGCCAAATTCCTTGGATAAGCCTCAAAGGGAACTATATGTTCAGGCCAGTAAGACTGATAAGCTCAAGGCTGGGCAATTACCCAAGAAGAAAAAAAAAAAGCAGGAAGAAGTAAAGGTGGTAGCAGGGGAGCACAACCACCTGGTCTCTCACAGAAATGAGTTCCTGGAATACCTGCCTCTCTTTGTCCAGTATGCTAATCATCTGATAAGATGAACATAAAAGGCAATGGAAAACTTCCCTATGTATGCACCGGAAGCCCAAGATAACCAGACCTGAGACAACACTGGAACCTGGGTGGTGAACTAGACTCTTTTCCTCTGTCTTCCCCTCCTTTCCCGTTCGTTCATTTCTTTCCTTTCTTATCGATTTATCAATAAGAGACCACATTGCTTACTATCCTTTTCCAAGTTTAAGTTGTTTCTACTGCAAGTAAAACATTTTGGCTGGTCGTTTGGTGTTGTTTCACCTTAATTTAACCTGAGGAGATCACAGAATCTTTATGACTTCCTGGCTCCCAGTCCGGGTCGTAACAGATGGCAATTTGGTTGCCCCAAAGAAATACAAAGAAATGATGAATACTTACTTAGGAACAAGAAATAATTAAAATAAATCTCTTTCTTTACAAAGCAGATAGCCCATTTATGAGGAAATATGTCTAGATTATTCTTGACTGATGAGCTAATAAAGAAATTAAAGGAAGAACACAACAGTGATGAGTTTTTAAAGAGAAAGGAATATAGCATTTGGTCAGAAGAACTAGTGAAAAAGCATGAGCTCCAAGAATCATTAAATCCTCTGGAAAACAAAGAAGAAAAATTGATAATAATAATATAATCCAATGAACCATAAAGTCTAATATTAGTAAAAAGTAGGGCATTTCTGTAAGGAAAAAATTCACAGATGAGTGGCCTAACCTTAGCAAAGAACCTGATAATAGCAAAAAGAAAAGATGAAAGAAATGCAGCACAAATTGAACAAATGCACTCTTGGGGAGGCTCTAAGAATATAAAAGTGAACCCAGAGCAAAGAGAACAGAATAAGCTCAAAGGGAATGTCTTTACACCTGCACATGCATTGCTCTCAGCAGAATTCACAGGACAACTCTCATCCTAATATTCCATTATGATGGGGAAAATACAATGTTCAGTCAACTGTCCCAATTTCGATACATAACTCAGTAGAGCAAATTTCTTCAAGGAAATTGAAGTACACAAGAACCGGTGCTAAAAGCAACTACAAAACAAAGGAATGCTTATCCACAGCTGATCTCACCCAAGACAGAAACAGTGCTACCACTAACAGTAAAATAGCCTCAGCAGTGCAATTCACCTGCTCCAAAAATCTATAGCACTGAAATTCATCTTCCCACATTTAAGCTACTCAACGTTTCTCTGCCTTCTTTCTGTGAGGTGCATGGGGTGGAATGCAGCAAAAACACAAACACTGCCCAGTTTCACCAAAGCTGGATCCTCTCTAGATGAGGATTTAACAGTGTTCAACACTAACACATCTCTGTGATTCCTGTGAAGCTGCTTTCTGGGGAGAACAGCATGCAGTAGAGATTCTCCACACCACATCCCTGTTGAAGAGCTTGGCAGGTGGTCTGGACTGAGTGACAGCCCTGGTCCTGGCTGAGGGACAGTCTGACTGACAGGCTGCTTCCTCCCAGAATGTGAAATTCGGCCTGGAAACAGAATGCAGGAGTCAGTCACACTGCCATTAACAAAGAAAATCTCATCTATGACACTAAGCACACCAAGACAACTGGAGCTGATATAAAAAAAATGCCTAAAAGGGATCACATATTTCCAATGGAGAAAATTGCTACAGAAATAATACTCAACTTCAATCAAGTTCTTTGTCTAAAAACCACCAAGCAACACCTCAGGGATTTTTCTATCACATTATTTCAGCGTGCCTTTTGTCTATTATTTCTAAGAATTAAAGTCTGCTCTTTCCTGTAGGTCAATACTAGCAAATAAGATACTTATCTAGATACCTCAGCTCTTTCTAAAGCTATTAACAACAGGCATTCAACTGCAAACATCCAAATTCCTCTCTCTCTCATCTTGTAAAAAGAGCTTGTGATCTAACTGGTACAAATTCTAGGAATTTGAGAAGAAAACCTTACATTTTCATTGTGGTGTTTGTGAATTCATTTGCAGTAATTGCATCACATTACCATGAAAACGTCTGCAAGGGCTTTAAGAGCAAGACAGGGCAGTGAATTTTAAATTTATTGTTTGGGAGGAATATCTTTAACCTTGTCCTGAGAAGGTCTTAAATGAGGCAGAAGAGCTGGATCTCATATACAGTTCTGTAAATGAACCATCAATGTCAAGTACTGTTCTGCAGTCTTAACTGCAGAGCTGAAAGGCTTAATTACATAGAAGCCTCTTGTATTTGGTGTTTGAACTGAAGAATAGCCACCAACCAGAGTTGCTCTAACCACACCGTTGCAGACTGGACTAATAAAAAGACAGCATCAACAAAGAGTATAGACACACAGCAAGGTACAGGACTAGGCAGAGAATTTCTTCTGCTGTTACCCCAGATGACCAACAAGGAGATGTCTGTGTCAACAGTGATCATCTTGCTGCCCAAGTACAGCTCATATTTACACCAGATTTATGCCAGCCAAAGAGGATAATACGGCTCATATTTCCAAGCAGTATGCACAGCCCCTAGGTTGGAACTGGTTCAGATCCACCTTCATAGATGCAGCTCCCACTGCAGTTGATAGAAACTTTGTCTCCATAATTGTACCAATGTAACCAATTATAAAATTAGACTTCCAACCCAAGATTTCATTGGATTATTTTGGTGGTGCTTAGTTGACAGACTGTGATATCTCTGGTAGTTCTGTGTATTTGAACAGATCTATTAAATGAAAAAAAGGCTATCACAGTAAGCCCCATAATAAACAGACTACTAAAATTCTATTTCAGCAGCAAGAAGCAGTTTGTATCTTCATACAGGTACCTTGTGTTCTACTAATCTAGAAGGCTGTGGGCAAGTAAAATTAAAACAGAGTGAGTCCTCAGACAAAAAAGTAAGAATTGAATTTCATTGTGTTCCCATAAAATCTCTGGATCTAGATCTCTGAATCTCTGGAAAAAGTCTTTACATCATGATAAACACAAGAGGAGGCTCTGGGTATGACACATATCTTTGATGAAAAATTTAATCTGGACTCTTGTATGCAGAAGCAGAATTAATTTTAGATTTTTTTTTATCTGTCCTCAAAGAAATGGCAATGTAGGGTCACAATATTGCCTGCAATAGGGATGTTTTAAGTGTGGCTGTTCTCAGCAGAAATAGCTTACTGTTGAAGCTATAATGTCTTCTATCAGACCTCACAGCAGCCTTTCTTTCCACACCTGTAGAAATGCACATCCCATTAGAGCCAGAGAGCTCTCTAGCTACAATTCCAGAGTCCTGCAGCTCCCTCTGCTCTCCCCACTGATTTGCAGGATGAAGAAGACACTGTACTGCCCAGGTCCAAGGCACCAGCCCCATCAGTGGTAGTGAGGTAGCTCCCTTCTTTAATGGTACAAGAGCAATAACATCAGCTATGGGACCTAGGGAGCTAAGCAGAAATGAACTGGCTTACAAAATTCATGTTTGAGAAGACACCATGTTGAGACCAGGCCTGACCTGGCCATCTTCACTCCATCCTCCATTCTGCACCACAAGTTTGGAATCTAAACTGCCTCAGATTGCCAGCAGTGGGAATCACTTGTGCACAGGCCAGTCAAGCATGGATTTAATAACAGTGTTGTTTTCCCTTTCGTAATATTGTGTAGGACAAGGCAGTATCATATCACTCTAACAAAGTACTGCACTGCAGATAAATTTTGTCCCAGCTTGACATTCTGCTAACTCTCTGATCTTCCAAGAACATAACTTCCTGAATTCCAGAACTATGAAATTTCACAATCAAGAGATTAATAATTTGTAACTGTATTTCCAGAAATAATAAACTGTGCATCTCATTTCTGTTGTTTTTCTTTGTGGTTTTTTTTGTTTGTTTGGTTTGGTTTTTGAGTGGGTTGTTTTTTGTTTGGCTTCTTTTTTTTTTTTTTTTTTTTTTTTATTTAAACAATTGTGCAGAGGAAAACTTTCAGTTAGGCAGAAATTGGCCACTGAAATTTCTGGATTATCTGAAAGTTGGGAATCAAAGCAGCAGCAAATAAACTCATTTATTTGCAGTCATCTTCTTTCAACAGCTAGTAGAAGACTGTTTTACTGACAAAAGCAGCTATTTTTTCTCACAGCCTGATACAAAATAAATTAGTTACCTTTCTAACACAGTGCATGGAATTTAATATAATGCAACTGTGGAAGAGGGCACCTGCAAATGAACCAGATGTTGTTAGATCATGAAGATGACTGAGCAATATACTTTTGCACAGTTCTTATTGAACTGTTAGCAGTTGGACAGAACATCTGGTGCTGGGAATTCATCAGCTATTCTTCATCAACATGCTTTCTAACAGTCTGGTCTAGGGGTGACTGTGAATGCTGATCGGTTTTCCCTAGATTCCAGGGAAATCAAAAGATGTAAGTGGAATATAAAGAAGGAAGAGAAATAAGGCAGAGCCATCAACAACATAAAAAAAAAAAAAAAAAAAAAACAACAAATAAACAAAAAAGGATTGTTGGAGACCGAGAAGAGACAGGTAAAAACATAGATCAATTTTAAGGTATCATCATGGAACCCTAAACTAGTATGAGAATATGCAAACTTAGCATATTAGCTGCTTTTAGCAAAGTAAAGCTCCACAAGCAGCAGTATAGAAGCATCTACATTATAGCAGACTTTGGATATGCATATATTTTTACCACTGCAAAACTTTTATTACTGCAATCTATTCTGGCAGCCTTGCAATCAGTGTCTTAGCAAAAAGACCAGCACCACTTGCACCTCTGCAAAATATGGATAAAAAGCAAGAGACAACACTCATGCTGAGTATGCCCATGTCCTTGAGCAGTTAATTCCTTTCTTTTCTACTTAAGCCTTAAAGAAGGCATCAGAGTTACCACACTTGTGCCTACACTCACTTTTCACTGGAAGAGCAGCATTACAGTTTCTTCAACCATTTGGTAAATCACCCTGCAAAATTCTATTTGCTACAGGGACTCCACTCACAAGCTCTTCCCACATAACTGATGACTGAAGAGTTCATTTGTAATCATTAATCATCTCTAGAAATTCGTCAGTCTGGCTCAATGTTCACTGTCATGGGAATTTAGACTTTTACTGTTGCAAGTAATTTATTTGTTTAATAATTTATAGTCCTACATCAAGACTTCCCCCAAATAGCACTGGCACTGCCCAACATAAAAAGGTTTTTAAAACACATCTACCTCAGAACAGAAACAATGGGCACAGACCTCAAATCTGAAAATGCTACATGACATCAGGTCAGTTGCTGCAGTGATTTGTTCAGCCCATGAAGCAGTGTAGGATTAACAACCAAACTGCCAAACAGAAAGCAAGCCTCAAAATGTCCAAACCTCTAATAGGAGACCTGAGACATTCCGATATTGTAAGCTTATGGAGAGCTGTGCTCCATGCAGCCTTAAATCTCTTTGTTAACAAAAGTATCTTCCTTCTTCCTCCTTACTCTGGACCCAATTTTATTTTTTTGGATTCTAGTTCATGTTGTCAGCTTTCAACTCCAGACACTGCCAATCGACAAATACATCATCTTTTTTTTTCAAGTTTTACAGTATTCTAGGATAAACATCTAGGGAAAACATGACATGTGGATTAACCCTTCCACTTTTACCAGTGAATTACTGGCTTTAGTGATCTGTGCAGTGTTGAGTCAAAGGACATTCAACTGATTTCTGAAGGGCTTGCAATAAAACTGTGCATACACAGGAGATCCAGTAAGTCAGACCTACCCTTTTCAGACCTATCAATGTTAGTAGATCTGGAAGAGGCCAACAGTCCACCACAGAGTACTACTGCAAAGCCTCAGATCAGACAGGTGTACAGTCCCAAATTCATCTCTAAGTTATCTGCTATGAAAACAATTGTCCACAATCTTTGATGTCTTCTTCTACTTCCCTATGCCCAATTTTAACATTGTGTGTCAGACATCAGGATGACCTGCTACATCCTCCAGGGTATAATCTATTTTACAGTCAAGAAGAGTTTAAAATTACTTCATCTAATTCTGTGCAGAGTCTGGTGCTCCTGTCTTTTCTTAACCAGCACTATGGACAAAACCTCACAGAAATCTTCATGGTATTTTCTTAAGTGGACTAGAGTTCCTAATTCCTACCAATAAAATAATGAGTTTGTTTAATGAGTTGGGATATTCAGTATCAGTTTTATGTTGGACCTGATGCGCTGACACAGTTCCTTGAGTCAAAACTGTAATTCTCAAACAAAAATTCTGGCTTTTCTGTCCCTCATTTAACCATATGGCTTTGCACAAAAACAAATTCCCTGCAGACCTTTAGTACTTCACCCTCATCCTCTCCTTCTTCCTATTTTCTTCTCTAACAGTGTTAAACAGATGTATAGATTTTTCCAAAATCTATATTATATAAACAGATTTTTTTCCTATCTGTTTTTGCTCAAACATTCAGCAAGAGAACTATGACTTCTTACTGTTTCATCACTTCTACATCTTGATCCCTTTTTCCTTTTACTTCATAAAACTTACAGAATGTAGAGAATAATGACCTTCCCCTGAAGCAGAGTAACCCCTGAAAGCCAACTGCCTACAAACCATTGCTTCAGCCTATGCCAGATTTTCAGAAAGCAACTTCAGCAAACCGAATTTGCAGATACTTGCCATAGGACCGACTCTCAAGTTATTAGCCAGGCTAAAATGCAGGTCAGTTTTTCCATGACCCAAACTTCTTTCTTGGATTTTAGAGTAGTCATATCCCATTTTTGGATGACTTTATGTTCCTGGATCATGAACTCAGAGCAGTTCTGCTCTGAACACCCTCCTTCCCACATTTTTTTAGAATGCCTTTTCCAAGAATTTCCCTAGGAGTTTGCCACTTCCTTTAAGCATTTCAACAACCAAATACTATTATTCAGTTGCAGAATTAATGAATTCCTTGCACTTCCAAATCTATCAGTTTAACTAGGTAGTTTTTTAATCCAGGAGAAAGATTTTCTTTGGACATGTGTGTTGCTCTATTGCTAACCATTCCTGCATTTCTAGCAATCCTTTTTATAAACAGTTTGGTTGTTTTTTTGGTTTTTTTTTTTTTTTTTTTTTTTTTTTTTTTTTTTACACTGCTAGCACTTAATGGAACTGCTTCCCTTAATTTTTGTATTATTGCAAATTTCCTTTATGTTTTAATGTTTCAATAATGGTATGACCCAGGATAGAATCTTCTTTTGCCTGGACATGGAGATGCACTTATGACCAGCTTTCACCTTCTGTCATTCTCATGTTTAGCAGCATAGTGAATTCTTTATTTCTGAGTGTCAGAGTCACAGAATCACAGAATCACAGAACAGTTGAGATTGGAGGGGATCTCTGGAGGTCATCTGGACCAACGTACCTGCTCAAGTAGGGTCACCTAGATCTGGTTGCCCAGGACCAAGTCCAAACAGTTTCTGAATATCTCCAAGGATGGAGACCTCATAACCTCTCTGGGCAATCTGTGCCAGTGCTCAGTCACCCTCACAGTAAAAACATGCTTCCTGATGTTCACAGGGAACTTCCCATGTTTTGGTTTGTATCCCTTGCCCCTTGTCCAGTCACTGGGCACCACTGAAAAGATGCTGGCTCCACTTTCTTTGCACCCTCCCTTCAGGTA
Source organism: Tyto alba (assembly GCF_018691265.1). Classification (NCBI taxonomy): domain Eukaryota; kingdom Metazoa; phylum Chordata; class Aves; order Strigiformes; family Tytonidae; genus Tyto; species Tyto alba. Next base: position 10,045,798 of record NW_024881282.1, read on the forward strand.
TTAATAGACATTGATAAGATCTCCCTGAGCCTTCTCTTCTCCAGGCTGAATGAACAGTTACAGCTCTCACAGTCTTTCCTCATAGGGGAGATGCTGCAGTCCCTTCACAATCCTTGTGACCCTTTTCTGAACTCTGTGCAGTATGTCCATGTCTCTCTTGTAGTGAGGAATCCAGAACTGGACACAGGACTTCAGGTGGGGCCTCACCAGGAAGGATCACCTCCCTCAACCTGATGGTAATACTTTGTCTAATGCAGTCCAGGATAACATTAGTCTTCTTTGCCTGTAGCACAGATCTCCATAGGTACTCCATCAACTCAAAGACATTTGATTCTTTCCTCAATATTTAGTTCTTGGCATGCTTTAGCTAATTGACCTTCTACTGCATGTCCAGGACTTGAATCACTTCTAGACCAATCTGTTTTCTGAGAGCAAATTCTTCAGTTTTATTAGACTTGAGTGACTTAGCTTGGCCATTAAGATATGCCTTCACACCTAGTAATTTATTTGTGCTATAATACTGAACTAAAAAAATAAGCCATCCTTATACATTTTAATGTAAGCTGGGACATCCTGACCCCTGGTCAAATGGCCCTCTGTCTGAGCTTTCCTACCATTACAGAAAAGACTTCTGTAACTGTGTGTTTCAGCCTGCCTAGACATTCTGCATTTATAGTTCTAACAATAGTATTCAACTAAATGCCATTTTTTTTTTCCGGATCTTTATGGTAATAAAAATATAAAGGTCTTTGGATTATATGAAATTCTTCTACTATTTGTTCCACATTATTATAGGTGTGTACTACCTCACAGCATATCTTTTGATTATTCAGGTTACCTTCCTGACCAGAAAGAAAAGCTAAACTGCCTTCTTTTAAATCAGGTAGAATAAGAAATTGTGAAAAGGCTACGTGACAACATATGTTTGATGCTGCTGGTGGTTTATAAGCATCTGAACCCTCCTGAACACAAGGGATGAAGACAAATGAAGGCAGTTTCCTGGTTTACAGCAAGCATCTTTCCAGAAGTCTTCTAACCCATTCTCTATATTTCTAAATTTAGGTTAATTCTTTCTTCTAACCTCAGTTCCAACCTCTCCTTTCTCCACCTCAGTTTGCATCATGCACACCAAATGTCCTTCACAGAGATTATGTTAACTACTGAATGCCATTACACCTTATTCTCTTTTGGACAAAATATTGAGCAGTGTTTAGCTGTCTTCTCTAGCTATTTTGCATGAAAAGCAATGATTTAGTAAAGTCTTCTCTAGACTTTTAATCTTATGTACTTCATTGTTTATACAGTAAAGGATTCTAATGTATAAAAGTTAATAGGCGCAGTTCTGACTCCTCTGTCTTGTCAAATAAAAATGTTTTTTTGACTGAATGATATTTCTTGAGCTCAACATCATATAAAGAAATCTTTTTTTCTAGAAATGTACAAGCATATGCCAGATATTTCTAGGAGATGTCAGATAGATCTCTTACTTTCCAGTAGAACCCTATGCTGTTGAACACAGGCTAGGTGTTGTGCTTCATGCAAAATATGAAATGTGAGGGAACCAATGATAAAATCAGTATATTGCAAATCACTCTGGGATATATGTCTGTTAGAATGGCTACCTCAGTTAAGTGCACCAAAGCACAATAATCCAGCTGATTGATGGTAACAGCCTGTTTGAAAGAAATGACAGCTACATTATACTTCATTTCATACCTTCTAAAGCACAGAATTCTCAGCTTCACAAGGGTGTGGTGCAGCAGAACCTGACTCCAAATATATTGAATTCATAATGCAATTGATATATCATCCAGGAATGCCTGACAACCTTATCTGGGGCATTGGATTTTTATGAAGTTCAGTGACAGTTGGTTTGACTGATTAAGCACAGCTTCACCTATGCCTGCATTTCAATTTTCCATATGCATGATACTGGGAGCATTCCATTCTGTCAGACTAAAGACTATCAACTACCATCTGTATCTCTTCCAGGACACCTCTCTACATGTCTGGTATGTAAACTTACTTAATTTTCCACATGGCAATCCAGAAAGGATTTGGATCAACTGGAGAAAGTTCGGTGAACAGGGCTACTGAAAACACAAGCAACATTTACTAGAAGAAATAGAAATTTAAAAATGGAGCTGTTTTCTTTGGACAGGGAAGACTAGGGAGATGTGTATTGACTTTTCAAATATGTAAGACGTAGCCATAAAAAGATAAAGGGAATAATCTCTATGCCTACCATGAGTAAAACCAATATTAGTGTTTAAAATTACACCAGTAGTGATTTTGTTCAACATTGGAAAAGAAAAGCTTCCTAGTAATAAGGGTAATGAAGCACAGGAATAAGTTGTCAATCAAAATTGGTGAAACCTCCACCATAGATGATTTTAAGGATTTATTAGATAGGCACCTTTCAGAAATGAAATCCATTTCAGGTACACTTACTTCATGTATACCTTCATGTATACTGTTCTTTTCTTCATCTGTGCTCCTCTGCAACCCTATTTTCTATGATCAAGTCCTCCCCTTAAATCGGTTTCAGAGACATTTTTCAGGCAGCCCTATTCACTTCAGAAGGCACTTAGACATCTGTCTATGACTTTTGATGTACTTCCAACTTCAGCATTTTCAGTTAATACAAAGAAGCATTTCAGCTGAAGATCCATTGTTTGATGTTTAAGTCATGGATTTTTCTGTGGCTCTGAAACGCAACTGCAGCCTCTCCAATATATGCCATTTTTTCTCTCTAGCCATTTTCATTGATTGGGTAGAAGAATATAGCTGTGAAGTTGCAGCTAATGACTCTATTTTGCTACATAGATACCAAATCTAGGAAGGGTTGTGTGATAAGTGGATTTTAGCACTCTCTGAGTGTCAGGCCACAGAAGTTTGATTATGCCTATTTTATTTCTTATCTTGCATAGCAGATTTTTTGCTGCATGAGATTCAAATATATCTCTACTGAAAGTCTTATGAGAGAGAATACTGATAGAAAATTAAATAACTGTTTATGGACTTTTCTGATATGAAAATCCCAAGCTGCCAAGATTCATCTGAATCGGTTCTGGGAAAAGAGCAAGACTATAATAATATTTCATTTTTCTAGTTCATTTAGTGACTTATTTCATTAACATAACAATTTTTTTCTAGACTCTCGAATGATGACTGTAAAGTACAATCAGCCACCAGCTCTACCAACATAAGTCAAATTGTGTTTTTCTGAGGGGCAGAAGAATGCTCCATTACAGAAAATAAAATATTCTGCAGTATCTTACATAGGTTATTAAAATGTTTCAGTCTATATACAATTTAAAAATTGTCCTAATGCTCAGCCTCTCTCTTCACCACTGGAAGCCACCTGCAATTCTTTGCTCCTCATGGTATGGTGGAAGTACAGTGGAAATTTATCTACTTAAGCTCCATTTTCTGCCCAACTCTGAGAAGATCTGAGAAACTTAGAAGAGGCTGAAGTCACTGAAGATCTAAGAAAAGAGTGTTAGTACAATTTTTAAACACTAAACAGTGGACTCGGAACAAATATTTAAGCATCCTCTATTAAAAAAAAAAAAAAAAAAAAAAAAAAAAAAAAAAAAAAAAACCAACCAACCAAACAAACCACAAAACAAATAAACACAAGATACCCAGCTGAAAGTATAGAATGTGAAATGCAAGTCTTTTAAGACTTATTGTAGATTCTGTATCTACAAAAGGCATCAATTAGTCAAGGATTGATTTTCCAGGGCAAGCAGCTCTACAGGAGATGTTTCCTGAATGATTAATATATTATTGCTTATTCAGTGAGTGATGAAGCTTGCCAACCTGACAGAACATTATCAGCTCACCTGGAAACACATCTTCCCTGTTCTCTAATATGGAGAAGGGTCATGAGCAGTAGACTTCTGTGACACAAATGCAATCCACACTGGCACAGCCATTATCACATTATCCCTAGTGGCTGGCTTATTCATGTATGTCAATAGCATGAGTGATTGTAAAAATTACTTCAGATTATGCTCTTTTCTATTAGCACACTTTTCCCTTTTCCTGGCACATTTCCTTGACTTTTGACATTATAATCATGAAGTATAATTGAAGGATAGAGCCCATCTCCTTGCTTAGTCATTCCCTCTCCCCTCATAAATTTATGTCATCTTCCCTTAAAAGCCTCCAACGAAGGAGATTTTGCTCTCACTGTGGGTAGTCTCTACCTATTTTAATTCACAAGTGAATTAATTATACTCCCTATGAACAGCTATACCAAGGCAACTCAAAGGTCCTTGTAGGCCAGAATTTTATCTCCAACAGGTGTAAAGAGAAGAGTGTAATAAAAGGACAAACACATAGTAGTACACCTTCTTCAGTTTACACTCACCAGGTTTAATGAATTCTGTTTTAAGGAATCACTGAGCCAGAGTTGATCAATGTTTTTTCATAATACACAACCTAAAACTCACCTGCAAAGGGTAGATTTTATATGGAATAAGGAAGGTCTATACAGAAAAATTACACAACCACAGAGTTAATTCAAGATTCAGTGTTACAATTTATATTGTAGTGAATATCACTTGAAATGCTTCAAAGGCATTCAATTAAGTTTCAATTTTATATCCCATTTCACATATTTCCACCACTATCACTTGCTGCCACAGTTCTTAATAGACTTCAGTGTGCTCTGACTTGGGCTCAGGAAAACAGTCAAGTCCTAACTTTTGAAAATCGCTGCCTAGAGTAAACCAAGAGTCAATTAAAAGTTTTTACAATAGGTTTCCCTGCCCTCTGGTTGAAAAAGCTTCTATTCCTCTTTTTTTTTTTTTTTTTTAAATGGTTATCTAAACCTAGTGACTTTGTTTCAAGAACATTTTCATTTTCAAATAGGTAAAAAGATATTGCAAAAAAAAAATAAAATTGGAAAATTATTATTTCAACAAACTCTTGAAAAAAATGTGTGCTTTTTCTAATATTTTGAAATAAAAGCTTTTTTTTTTTTAAGGAATTTTCCACTTCCTGTCCATCTTGCTTTCATATATTGCTTTCTGCTTCAAACAATATACAAAGGAAAAAGCCAACAGTGTTTGCCACATGTAACATGACAAGGATTGTTAATGAAAGAAATATAAGCATATATAATGGGTGTTAAAGGTAAGAAAAAACATATTGCATTTATTAAAATTATTGCTCATGTGCCTTTTAAAAATCATTATTTAATTACCATTGATCTAACATCTTAATTTTGCAGATGCACCTCATCATACTTGTGATGTTCTTTATTTTGATTTGCCTGATTAAATCTCTGCCCCTTGTAAAGATTCACTGCTTTGCATGGCTATATTCTGCAGCAAACAAGAAGCTAGGAATATCTCAGACAGGTTAGATGATGCAGCAGTCTAATACTTTATGTAACTTCAATATAAAGATTCCTGCATGCTAAGATCAATTCTTATATTTTGGAGCATCTCTGCAGCATACTCTGAAGGCATTAAAACTATATCACAGTTTTGTTTGCTAACTAGTGGATAGACAGCTGATGCAACTAAGGAGATAGTAACATGGAATAGTGTCTATTTAGTACAAGTGGCCTGTTGTTAGTTTACTAGGCATATTTCCTTGACATGAAAAAATGTTTGATGCAATGGAGACACTATAGATATTCATTCATTTTCAGATGTAGTCTTATGATGTCTGAAGACCTCTGAGTAGTGACATACTTCAGATAGGCAACTGCATAAATTACTGGTTCACTTAGACTGCCAAAAGACAAACTGAAAAAACTCCCGAGCTCCCCACTTTGTAAAATACCCAAGTGAATGAAACATCACTGCAAATTTTTGAATGCTCTGGGTTGAGAGCTAGTAACCAGGCCAAGTTATGAGGTGGTTTCAGCAAAGTTATTTTAATTTTCTTTGGATGTTTTCTGTTTCTTCCTCTCCTAGCATAGCTCTCCTTGGATGGCTTCACTTAACAAACTCGGATTTTAGGCTTTGAGGGAAAAATGATAAAAGGGAAGGTAATACGGAAATTTAAATTTTTCTGGCTTAAGAAAGTTCTGGCAAATATTTGAAGAAAAAGAATATTGGGAGGTAACTTAAATCCTTATAACCCCTTTGTTTAGATGCAGGTGTGCTGCACTGAACAACCAATTTAGAAGTTTTTTTTTCATTGATGTTTCATTAATTAAACACATGGAGAAATAGGTTAACATTTTATATTGGATACACAAGATTAGAACACAGATATGATATGTAAATATCATCATGTATTCTTTTGACAAAATACAGAAACTGTGAAAAGGCCTTTGAACTACACAGGAACATATGCCAAATTAAAAACCTGACTGAAAGTCTCCACTGAAATCAGTGTTCTTAAAAGGTAAGGACATAAATACTATGTTTAACTAGAGCTATAGAGAACAGCTTTAGAATATGAACCTGCTTAGCTTTCCCATCCTGAAATACCCAAGGGCTTCATTAGCTTTAAGGTGGTATATCCAGGGTAAAAAATCTTAAGATTTTTAGGGCTCCAGACAGGAAATATGCACATGCTTTTGCAGAGCTTCAGTAATGCTATTTTGATTAGAGGAAGGTTTCTTTCTAAGGAAACTATTAACTATAGGAGTTTAAAAATGCTATTTTAAGACACAGGAGTAAAGCAGTTGCACTTCAGTGAGCATTAGAAAATGATTTCTGGCTGTTTATACAGGGGTGCAGAGGGGTTAATTGGCTTTCTGCAAAAATGCAGAAGGATATGCTGACAGACCCAACCATTATTTTGAAGACTAGATAAGGAAATACATATGCACACACACAGTTTGTGGAACTACTGTCAGCTAAACAGACAAGCATTGCAAGTTGTACATTCACATGGTGTCTAAAATCCTGTAAAAATTCCATACAAACCTTAGAGGAGGAAAAGACAGCCTGATGACAGTGGCTTGCTCATTTTATGAGTACACTAAAGAGATAACTGGGATCCTTCTTCAAACAAAGCTTGGAAGAGTGTGAAAGTCTTCTGTTTCTTCTGACCAACTCCAAGAGCAACATAAAGAGGAAAACAACTACTTCATATATTTTTACCAGTTTGCCATTTTGCAGCAGATATCTGGGATGAGGGCTTCTGAGCTCCAGTGACTATTGAGCTTTTTCAGTCAGCCTGGATGCTTTGGCATATAAGAGTTAGAAGTTTGTCAGTGCTGTTATCAGTTGTGGGTCATGTCAATCATAGACCCATCATGTGAAAGGGACCCAACACAAAATAGCCCTAACAGCAGTTGTGCAAAACCTACTGTGTGGACAGTGAATGTACAGCATCTCTGATGACTTTCTGTATGTGGAAGATTTCTGCACCAGGTTCCAAAAGCCCCATAAGCCTCACTCAACTCAGTGTTGGTCCCACCACCAGTCTGTCATTACAGGGAGATACTTACTCAGATGCACAAGCACTAAGGATATGATGCCTGCTCCATTTGCCACATTGAGGGGAAAAAAAGGAAATGTCAGTGATGGATTATCTTTCCCACGAGAACAGACAGACCAAGACAGCATCCTTGGCATTCCAGTAACAGAAAGAGCACACAGCGTATCACATACTGATACACAAATCCAATAAGCATCTCTGCCTTGGGTTTATTTATGTTCATCATCAGGTCTGCTCTCTGCACTTCTATAAGATCACCACTTTCATACTGGCACTGGTTTTGTACCCACTGTGTCTGATGCCATCAGTCAAATGTACATCAGACAGTCTTCTTGTTTTGAAGACTTTCACTTACAACCATTTTAAGCCCAGGAATGGATGGCTAGGCCTCAGAATTCCTGCTTCAAATTATACAGTTTCCTTTAAATAAGCTGGCACTAAAAGTCTTGGACATGCCCTTCAGCGACAGACATTGCTGCAGAAAGGACTGCACCCGTTTCAAACTGTGAGTGAAAACAGATTTCAGATATTTGGTCTCTCATGAACAAAATCATCATCATTTATTGTCTCCTGGCACTGTTGAGTTGATGTGCATAGCTGAAGACTAGAGAAGCATGAGGACAGATGATGGCCCTTGATTAGGGTTACAGAAATGTAACCCAACCATCTGATACCAAGGCAGGCTTAAAAAATTTGTAAACAAAAAATAATACATTTAATTAGACTATTGAGAGAAAAACACTACAGCATGAAGATGCTGGTTGAAACGGCCTAAGCTTCAAGCACTGAGTCAATTCTTAATTTCTATTTTAGTTTTATAGAAATTGTGCTGAGTAGTGAACAGGAACTACTTAGAAAGAGGCATAAAAAGGCAGTTATTTAGTGTGACATCCAAGGCAAAAAAAGGAAAATAACAGAAGAAAGCAGAAAACTAGACAACAGGTAAATCCAGTGTCTGGCTCTCCTAGGGAACCTGATCAATAATTTTCACCCCTGTTTTGGCAGGAAAAACATCTTTTCATTATACATAGCAACATTAGCGCTTTACTGTCCCTAAATTCTTACCATCCAGTGTGCCCCACTGCCCAGAGAAGAAAAAACACTAATTGAAAAACAAACTCAGTCCAGTAAGAACTTCTTTCCACTCTTGCTACCCCTTCTAAAAAGAGGCAAGTACCATATCTTTTCAAAGTTCACAAATATATTCACTGGTATCACTACTGTTATTCATTTCAGACAGTTACTATAATGACAAGTATAAATGTTCTGCAAGAAAAGGATGTTGGCAGCATGATGTATTATATTTGAAAATCTTTTTGAGATTGACCTGGCTTTCAGTTAGTGACAGCTTTAATCATAATGGAGACTTTGTGTCAGGGTCTTCAAACTTAAACTACTCATGAGACACACACATTAATCATAGAGAGTAAAGACCATTAGTCCTGTTCTTCAAAAAAGCTATCAAATCTGGTCAAACTCTTATCTAACTTAGAAAAAACACCCTAGTGAACCCTAATAATGGGAAGGTTAACCCCACCCAAACTACGACTTAGGGGAAAATATGTGAATTTCGTAACGCAGCGCTCTCATCTTACAAAAAATCCAAGCTTCTTAGTTTTTAAGGAGCAAACTGATTTCACTCCAATTATGCAATTCTACATCTGAAGAACTATTTCTGTTACAAATGAATTGCTCATTTGTTCCTTAGTAGTTTCACTGTTTGGCTCTCATCTTAACACAAAACTGCAATTTGCGGGCTACAAACACTGCACAGGGAAGTTTCACTCTAAATGAAACAAACTGTTTCACTGTTATTATTTAAAAAACACCCAAGAAAATGTAGTGTCCTGATTTGGGCTGGAATAGAGTTCATGTTCGTTTTGGTAGCTGGAGGAGTGCTGATACCCTTTGATACTGCTGTCATCATATTATTCTGTTACTGTTATTAAACTGTTTTTATCTCAACTCTTGAGTCTCCCTTTGCCCCTCCGATTCCCTCCCTATTCCCAAGTGGGGGGAGGGTGGGTGAGCGACTGCATGGTGTTTAGCTGCTGACCAGGCTCAAACCACAACATGTAGGCATATGACATATATAACAAAATTTAAAACCTGATTTTATACTGTGGCATCAGACCACACCATCTTAACATTTCTTCATAACGTCTGTGGTCTTTGGCAGCTTTCCTAAAATAAGTCCCAAACAAAGAGGTGTAGCTTTACTTTCAATACAGTCTGAGATTTGTCACTGACTTCAATAAAAGTAGGATTAAGTCTATAAACACTATTCAAACATGATGCAAGAAGACAGACATTTAACCATGTAACCGGTTCATCTCAAATGGTACATGATTTAGAAACTAAGCATCATCTGTCTTCACACCCTTACTTGAAAATACTGCAATTCAAAGTGCTTTTATTCAAATATCGCTGCTCTGGAAATCATAATGAAAATCTGAAAACATGACACCAGAACGCATGTCCAAAGGTCAACAGAAATTTTATATGGAAGATATACCAAGCAGCAGTTTTGAGAACAGGTTTATCATTTCATACTTGACTATTAAATTTAAAGGATTCAGATATGAATGCTAGGAAAACAAACAAAACCAAACCAAACAAGCGAGCAAACAAACAAACAAAAAAAAACCCAAAAAACAAACCCCAAACTATAAAAAAGGCTTTAATGGAACAGTGCTACAATACTACTAGACATTAACAAGGCAGTATGTGAAGAAAGATTAAATTCAGGAAGACTATTGCTGCCCTAATGGTCCTGTGGATACGATACACAGCTGTAAATTCCTCTAAAGAGAGAAAACAGGGAGTCTCACAGACATCAGGGTTTAGTCTTATTTTTAACTTAAAGAAGTTCCAACATTATGGGAACAAGGGTAAGCACATGAAAATACCCAGAACTAAAAGTCAAATATTGGGGCTTTTTGCCTGAATCACTTGAAAAATTAGTAAGTCTATTCAAAGCTCTTATAAATACTATGGCATAAATTTTGGCCAGGGAGTAAGTTCTCATCCTCCTCATGTAAAGTTTTATGACAGCGCCCTTTAGAGGAGCACAGAGCAACTGGAAAGCAATTGCCACAGCCTAGGTACATTTGCTGTCCTGAAATAGAATAAGATCTCATTTATAAAATAGAGGGATGTCTGAGTACCTGTCAACAATCTGCAGAGACAACTAAGTCATATTGATGTATATTGCTGAATGGTGAGTGGAAAGAGAGAAAAAGGGTGAAGGTAGGGAGAGCTTCGTTGACTGAGTGAGGTTGAGGTAAAGATGGGTAGGGTGAAACATGCAGTAGAAGGAAAGGACGCCACGTCACAGTATAATGGGCAATATTCTGGTTTAAGACTCCTTCACCTTCTGCTGAATTCTCTTATATTTCATACACAGAGGAGTCTATGAGTCACAGTACCCTAGAGTGTGTTAGAAACCAAACACACACATTAGTTAGAGAACAGGTACATGCAACAGCACAAAATTCCTTGACCTAACATGATTACAGTGCTCGTGTCTAGCCTCACAGCACCATTCATGTCCTCCAGACTACTGGCCTGGAACACTGCAATGCTTTTTTGTTTTGTGGTATCACATACAGAAAACACTGCAGTCCTTTAACAAAACTGACCTCCAAATTATTTTGGGGTGAAATTCAAGGCAGTGAATCTGATTAGCCAATCTGTTCATCTAGGCTGTTCAACAGACCCTTTCAGCTATGTCCCTCTCATTTTCTGCCTCCTCCCTTAGTTCCAATGCATAATTCAGTTATTCAATAAGAATTTTGGAAGCACAATTGCAGTGTTTCTTTTCTAGCTTGATCACTTTCTCCATTTGCTCTACTGTCTTCTACATAGTTGTAACAGTCCAAATGAGTGAAAAAACAAGACCCGTATCACTACAACAATTTTAATTTGAAGACTGCTTTATACATTTATATGAATGAGACTGAAAATTGAATAAAATTCAGTGCATTTTATTCTATAGAAGAGTGAGTCCCCAACAATAACACAGGGGATCATTTTCCAGTTAACATAGCAAATCAGAGCCAGGGTAAAGACAGGATCTCAGATGCAAACCTTCATACAACTCAGAGAGACTGATTTTTTAAAAGTAGATTCTCATGCCTATCTACCAAATTAAATGAACAACAGCAACAAAAGGGTAAGGTCTTTTGCTTTCTCTCATATTGAATTCTTGCAATAACTACCCATTTTTGAAAGTATTAACACAGGTTTCTATTGCAGTTGTTAGATAACACTCTCCCCCCAAACATTCATTCCGGTGTGGCATATGAGAAGCAGGCAAAGATATAAGAGCATATATTATAAAAGGATACAGTTGATGGGCATGTAAAGGCAGAATCATTTTCATGTGATCTCAGGAGCAGTACCAAGATTGCTCACTGGAATATAAACAGATATCCTCTGTAATAATAATAAAAGTTCAAGATGTTTCTATTCTAAAAAAACAAATATGCAAGATGGAATTTCCTCATGTATAACATCTGGTAAAAATAACCATTGAGCTCTTCTGTTGCCATGCGGCATAGAACACATCAAAAAGGTCCAAGAGTACAGTCCTTGCACAACCAGTTCCTGAAGCAGTAGGATCAAGGAAAGGACCAACAGTCAAACTAGGCTTCACAAACATTTCTCCTGTTAAAAGTGATTGGCTGGCAAAGCACCACAGTATCATCCTTACTAATGACTCCATTCACAAAATGATGAAGTATCCCAACAGCCCAGCAAAATACCAGATAAAGAAGTTTGCAAGAGTATTTTATCTAACATAAAAAAAATATCTCCCACCCCCAACCAAAGCACTTAGCAACCTCGAGGATCTTTCATAATGTAAAATTCCATAGACAGTACCATTGCAAATGCATTTTTAAAGAGTAATATAACTCTGGTTTTGCAGCAAAGAGGACTCTTGCAAGTAATTTACAGTTCCTGCAGTGTTCTATACCCTGTGTCCCTCTTAAGTAATAGCAATATAACATGTTCCTTCTTCCCTGTGCACCTGTTTACTGAAAGTGAAGAAGTCTATAATATAGCAGCTATTAGAGGTCTATAAATTATACAATATATATTCTAGTAGGTCAGGTTTTATCACAGTGCTAGTGCAATACTAAGTTGAATAAAACCATATTTTTTTATTATGAATCATGGTATTGTTTTGCAGCAGCAAGGGTCAGTTTTATACTTTCAGCTGTGTGAAATTGCTTTTTGTTTTGGTTTGGTTTAGTTTGTTGTTTTTTAAAGACATTAAGAAGGCTCAAAAGCTCTAACAGAAATGAACAGTAGCTTAGCTATTCAAGACTGATCAACTGATCTTCAAGACTGGAAACAGAAAGGCACCAACAGCTCAGGATATCCATGTTGGACTCAAAACATCCTGAAGCTATAATGATGCAGCATCTTTTATCTTAGCGAAGGACTGGCAGTTAATACTCAGAACAAAAGCTCTAATAGGCACGTTCTTTCACATTACCTAAACTGAAGGCAAATTATGACTTTGCCTTAGGACATGAGTAACATTCTTTTTCTTCTCAGATGAAAATATAAATAGTGTTGCCAGCTTTTCTTTCCAGAAGAGCATGAACAGTAACTGCTGAAATCCGTCCCGGTCTACACATGTGAAATAAAGTAGGTCAGGAAGCAGTCAATGGTAAAGCCTTTCAGAAAAGCTACCAGCAAATGAAATATGTGGGAAGGAAAGAAGTGGGCCTGTGATTTCTCATCCATGCAGTGTTCCAAATGTGTAGGCTGCTGCTTAAGGTAGTACTGAGACAAGCAGCTACTTTTGAATCAACTTCACAGCCATATCCCTTTTGAAGACCAGTCATCAGTTCAAAAACCAGGATAAGAAGACTCAAATAGCTGCTCACAAAACCAAGACTTCACTCTCCTTCAGCCTCTTGCACTCTGCCTCAGCCAATATGTAAGAGAGAGGGCATAAGTATAAGGACCTCATGCAAGTAGCTCTTACTGTGATCCCTCCTAGGTGCATCAACATACATCATCACAGCTTCCTTCCTGCTAACTGATCTAATGTGTTGGCTGCAACTAGCTGACCTAAGCTGCATCCCACCACCATGCTGCACCCTTCCATCAGATAAACAGAGCAAGGAAGAGCCTGTGGCACTGCACTTCAGCTACAGATTTACAATCCAATAGGATCCTGTTAAAGAGCACGCTGTTCTACTATGAGACACCATGAGCCCACTACTCTAATATAATTTCCATTTAAGCTTTTGCATGACTTGATTTCCATCAGCCTGGAGTAACCTTGGAGTGGCACTAGAGCCTGCTGAGCCAGGAGATTGCTGATGGTTAGGATGTTGTACTGGAGTGCAATTAGACTTATCTATAGAGAAGTAATTCTGCAACAGGGAGGAAACCCTCCGTTTGTTTTTCTGCATCACATGGTGACTGAAGAAAAGAAAATCATGTTCCTTGGCTTGTCATGTCCTCAGCCTACACAAGTGGAAGTTTCTCCAGTCATATCCCCAACCATGCAAAAAGTTTTGATTTTTCTTTGCCATAAAGAAAAGACAGACACTCCCCCTACCTTGCAACATCCTACATTAGAAAGCAGTTTTGGGGAAGTTCTACCATCCTGTTTTACCATCCACTCATCCATGCAAGTTTTTCTTTTGGATTTAAACTTCCTTTGAAGGCTGCCTTTTTTTTTTTTTTTTTTTTTTTTAAGGAAAAAGGGTATTTAAAGAACCAGATAAAAATCCCGCAATCCTTAGAGAGCCATTTGCCACCCTTCTTTGCATCTAGGAAATACAGAGAAACTCCACTAATATCAAGAGATTTCTCCTGGAAATAAACAGATGTCATTTAGTCACTAGGCCTCATTTTGTTTCATGTATGTCTCTTACTTATGGCCCCTCCCAGGCTGCCTACCCAAACTATCCATTGGAGTAGCAAAATATTAAAATACTGGGGTTTTGTATGTTTCCCAAATCCTGCCAGCTCAGAAAAACTCACAGCACACAGGCAAAATAAAAGGAAAATACAAGGCACACATCTGGCAGCTCACAGGAGAACTCAGCTTCTTGTGTTACTATTCCTGTGTCCTCCCTGGACAGTAATTTCTAAATTAAGTAGCCACTACACTGAAATTAAAACCAGTTTTAAGATCTGAAATGAAAACCAGTTTTAAGAGCTCAGAAAAACAGTAAGTTTAAGTGATAATGTTTGTTCAGTGAATGCTACAGTGCTAGTAACACAGAATACTTGGGATCTCTCTTGGTTCTGTCTTGATAAACTCTATGATGTCAGACATGTCCCTGCTCACCCTGGTGGTAACTCCTCCACACTATTTAGGCTATAAATCATCTTCTAATAAGTTCCCATCCCATGACAAATTTGCACAGGGTCCTGTCCAGCAGATATCCATCTCTGCAAAATGCTGACATACATCTCTCTGACTGAAGAATTTAAGAATCTGCTTTCAAGGAACACAAGTCAGACTTCAACTTTCACGTTGTCACAGTGGAAGAACAGAGGTATTTTTCTAACATTAGTATAAAAGAGTGGAAGGCTGGGATGAAACAAGAAGGTGAGATCCTAGCAGGCTCCTCATAGTAGGCATACTCCAAGTAAGTTATGGTACTGCCTATCTCCCACTCGGTAGGCATGATGGAGGATGGAAGAAGGCATACAAATGAATGAGGGTGAAGTTGAACAGTCTCTCATGTATGAGATTTAACAAGTGTCAGTGTAGTTGATAGGTTGCATGACACCAGATCCTGTAAAACTAGGGCTATTGTTTTCACTAGCCTAGGCTCAATTGACTGTGTATCACAAGCTGAGGACCTGACCTGACATTACCTAACCAGACCAGAAAAAGGCGTGAGAAGAATATAAGTCTCAAAGAATTAATGTACTCTATGGATTTAAATGTGTGACACAGGCACATCTCTTGCACGCATACAAATTCAGCAGGCCCAATTCCTCACTTTTCCAAACTGTAAATGCTGTAGCTGCACTTATATAAGGCAAGTATAAGAGGAAATCAGAACCAAAACCGTGACGTTCATTTTACAGTTATATTTCTTTTTGCTGACTTCCTTGAAAGCAAAGCAGCCCTGCCGGACTATGGTCTCGTGTCATATATGTTAAATAAATAGGAGGCGAACAGGCTCAGATTGGTGGGCAGGCTGTGGTTGCCATCTGGTGGCGAAATCTAAATAGTACAGGAAAATAAGGAGATGGTCCCATCTCTCGATCATGCGTTAACAGCATTTTTAAAGAATGTGCATGTATTGTCAGTATTTTCTTTTGTTTCTGGGTTAGTAACATGTCTAAGATATTCCAAGATTCATTACTTATAAATGCACGTTCTCAGAAATTTACTTTTTATCTTTTGTTTCCAGAAATCAGTCATTGTGTTCTCCTCCACTCTCCCTCATACAACTTTCTGAAGACTAGCTCTAGAAAGATTTAAAGTAGTTGCATGTAGAAGAGCAAGAGATTCTTATGTGGTCCTCATCCTTTGTCTAGTAGAACAACCCTGCACAGACTGCCACCCTGTACCACGCCTGTACCAGTACATCACTAGATCCTGCAGAAGCTAGACAATATTGTTAAACAATAACAGATGGTGTTGATTGACTGTGATGTCCAGGAACCTGATATTGAGGTGGCCAATAGCACCAGAATAAGAACAGATGCAATTTAAGGCGGTTTAATTTTTATTTTCAAAATACCAATATACAAGCTTTCCGTTCATTCTCCCCAGCTTCCCTATTTCTGTGTTGTCTTTTCAAATAACTTTGGCTTGTTCCAACAGAAGAACAAGTTGCTACTGGCAACATTTCTGTTTTAAATCCCCTCTGCAGGACTGTCTAAAGGATTTACCCTGTGGGTTCAGAATGTAGAACACAATTTCTCCAAGGGCTAAATGAAATGCTATAGTAAGTCAGGCTGCCTTTATTTAAGCTCTTCAGATGAAGAAGAAATGATTACCCATTTTGGTAAAATACTCATATAAAACCTTCAGTCAGGTATGTATGGTTACAGTGCCATATTTCACAGGCAATCCTACATATGCATAGCACCAGTCCCATCTGAGGCTGTAGGTGCTCCTATAACATAAATTAATAATATAGCATATGAAATATCACATACTTTCTTCAAAAAAACTAATGTAATTTTATTCAGATGATCACCTTTACAGGTTTAGATGAAGAATACATCCAACCCTTGCAGCTCCTTCTTAGCATCCATGAAAGAACCTCTAGGTTCTCAACAACGGGTTTGTTTTTATAGTCTTTTAGCAGCAAAACCTAAAGTTGACATCAATTTCACTGGCCATCACAGCCACTGAAGGGCAAGAACCTGCGAGTTGAATGCTTTAACACTAAATACTTTGACAGAGCTGAATTCTGTGTCACCAGTACAATTCAGGCAGGACATGCTCAGCTGATCTCTGTGTGTACCTACTGCCATACATCCTTTCAATGCGGTCTTCCACTATGGAGGTGCAGGAAATGTGTTTGGTTTGTACTTTGCACATAGCAATTGAAACATGTGTAAGGAGATCTTTTTTTGTGATAATGATATTCAGACCAAGACATGAATGAGACCTGCCCTCTCATGCCTGCCATTAACATACAGAGGAAAAAAAAATAGACATGGTAGGTCTCACTAATTTCATTGACCTCATACTTGGAGGCTGAGAGGCAGATGGTAATTTTAACTGAACCACAGCAGTGCTGTAATTACTAAGAAAAGAAGGAAAAGCATTTACAACTGAAGTAATTAATCTTGTAGTGACTGAGGGAAGAAATGGAACCCACAGATCCAATTTCATTCACCCTGAAATATGCCAGGCTCTCATTTCAATCAATTTAGTTTAGTGCTTGTTTCAAGCTTCACTAGAATGATGCATTTGCAACATAAAAACGCTCAGCAGAAGAGGGCTTTCCTTACACTGCTGGGTAGAACAGCTAACGTGACTGAATTCTTGAAACTAATTTCTTTCTTCAAACAACATCAAATTCACTGGCTGAACATGGGGAAACAGATGTTAGCACTTCCTTTGCACATATAGTTTCAGACAGCTGAAGACTTCTCTTTAGAGGTCAGGGCAGGAGAAAGCATTTTTCCCTTTACACTGCAGGACTTTCACAAGACTAATTTTAAAGAGTGGGTTTATTTGTTGTTTTGCCTTTCTTTGGCTTCTGTCTTTAATCTGAACTCTGTCCTTTGCTTGTATTTTTTTCTACAGCTGCATAACCTTTTATTGCTCTCTAAATTGCTTTTTTTATCAAGAGGTTGAGTGCACTTCAATTTGTCCTTCACATGTTGATCACACAAAGTTCAGGAGTCTGATTTACTTGTGTATCATTCCAATTTTACACTAGTGCAGTTTCTTTTTGAAGATACTAGAGACTAAGACTGCTGTGATTCAGGCCACCATTACAGATTTCTATGCAGTACTGAAAATCAATGAAGTATTTAGGTGTCTGTTTAGGACACAGTTCATTTGAGCTGCTGGGATATTTTTCAAGGAAAGACAATGCTTGAAATATGCAGAAAAATGGGGGAAAAAAGTCCTCCCCACTTTTTACTGATGGCAGAAATTATGATACAGTAAGTGGAATTTTCCCTGGTAGCATTTTTTCCTACGTGCACACAGTGCATAACTATCTTTGTCAAAACAACTTGCCTTTGCACTAACAACAGTTGCAAAGCTCAAGTACTCATTAGCTCATCATCTGAAAGTCAAGTGTAGACATAAGGAATACTACAGGCCTTGGAGGGAAGTTACTGTAGTCTTCTGGTCAGGACACAGGGCTGAGAAATCAGAGGCCTTACTGTCTCCTACAGTGACCTCAGGCAAGTCAGAAAGACTGCACTTCAGGATCAGTGAGGATTAAAAGAAGTATCCTGTGTAAAGTGCTTCAAACTACCTGGGAGAAATGGTGCTATCTAAGGCCAAGTATTCTAATTTCTCCGTATAAAGAAGAAATAAAAAGAAATAAAAGAGTATGAAATCTCCAACCACAGAATTATCCAGAATAGGACAAAAATTGAAACAGACATTGTAAACTGAAGCAAATATTTATTTCTTAAATCTGACCACAAAAAATCCCACTGAGGATTATTACCCTCTCTTTTCTGAGAAAATGAAATTCACAACAGGAAACTATTAAAAAAATAAGCTTCATACTTTGCATTACAATGCAATCACACAATAAACACAAATGGCCATAACAGTGGTTTCTATTTTTAACTTGTTTTTAAAATTTAAAGCTGCTGTGTCTTGCTCACCAACAGAATTGAAATAGATCCTTGCTTCTGACTATACATACTAAATCTCTTCCAGCTGCAATAGAAGATCTTGAAGAATAATCAGCTAGGAGCAGACAAAATTGCCAAAACACATGTAACAGTGACAACCACAGCAACACCACTATTCTGTAAAATTCAAAGAATACATATTGACTGTGACTCACCATTACTAAAGAAGGCTATTTAATAGGCAATGCAATTTAAGTCTGTGTAGGTAGGCAAAGAAAAAATCGCTCTTATCCTTTGCTGTTGTAGCATGCAAAACCTAAGATATTAGTAGGCTTCAGAGCACTCCAGTGCAGCTATGAAGAAAGCAAAAATGGTCAGGATGCTCATCTTAAGGCAGTTGAAACGTGATTAAATTGCAGTTTATTGATTTCTCAGAACAGAAAGACACATATTTTGATATCAACTATTCCCTAGCAACTGAGATGTTTTCCATGTGTACATCATTAATTCTGCTTCATTCTCCTTGTTCTCCACACTGGCATCCCAGTCTTTGCTAAAAGAACCACCAGAAGATTCTGTGCTTCCTATATATGAAAGACCAATGCCCTGGGAAGGCAAAAGCTGAAAAGACCCATAAGAATAAACTTAATTTCTTTAAAAGCTTGTTGTCAATCCACAGATTCAGGGCAGTTCAGCCATGGTGGAGTTCATTCTGCAGTAATAACAGGCCATTTATGTTCTCATGGAGACATTAACACAGGGCAGTTTGAGCCGATTTAACATTTTGCTGCCACAAAAGGGGCACATACTCCCTGGATAACCTTTTGCCATGACTGCAGCCTGTCTGACTCCTCCACAGGCCAATTCAACACCATAATCCAGCAGCAATACGCAGTTCAGAGAAGTAAACACTCTTCTGCGCCATACTGATGAAGACTAATGAATCCGTTCTTGAGCAGACCAGTGAGCATCACAACCGGGAAGGAACAGACTTGTGAAGCCAACAGCAGGAGTAATCAGCAAAATCTCCCTCATTCAGTACGGCAAGCTGTTAAATCAGTGAAGACATCTTTACTTACCTTTATCCTTTTTTATCTTGCAACACTGGGACTGAGACGATCTCTGTTACAATTCAGAATTACCTCAGGTCTTTCCATGTGTAGCACAGATCCTTAGGGGCCTCTATACTAAGTTCACAGTACCTTTCTGTTCTTTCTTTTACAATGTACTATCCCAAAATGCTGTACTATTTGAGTAACCAGACTCCCTTCTTCAAACAGATGAATTCTGCAGAAGCTAAAATGTTCCAGCATTTCATTAGCAAGCCCCAGAAGATGGAAGCATAATTATTTCTGACAGAGTAACTGTTGTCACCATTCAACACAGAAGGGAGTTAGAAAAGAGACCTGGGCGGGTAGTTATTTTGGCCAATTCATTACCATTTTCACTAGGGCATAAGAATGGATTCCCTTGAATAAATTTAAGAGATAGGAGAGGAGAAAAGAGGACACAAAAGGAACTCAGAAGGGAGAAAGAGGACAAAATGAGTGAGCCATTACAGTAGGAAAGCAGTCCTGCCACTGCTGCTCTTTTTGATAGTCACCAGAGCCTCAGCAGAAGGACTGTTATCACAGCAATGTAAATACTCCACAGATATCTGAGTGCACAGCATAGGAACAAGGCACAAACCCAACATGGAAAGCTAATAAACTTGACTACCAAAAATTAAAATCAGGGAGGTGCTGTTTACACTGAATTTTATCATTGCTCTGTGCTTCATGTAGACTTCTTTATACAGAGACCTATAGAGAGAAAGATATTTAGAAAGCTCAAATTTTGTTTCCAATACATAGGCATATGTGGCACCTCCCAGAATGGGATGTTTCAGAAGCACTGCGGTGGTGTGAAAATCAAAAGCAGCATGATTTCTAGGCCCCTGAGAAAGTTTTATCTATGCAATTTCTACTGAAGATATGATGAGAAGAGTATATAGCAGTGGAAAGAAAAACATATAAACCTACTTATTATTTACATGCCTTATATTATATGAGTAAAAAGTGTGAGCTGGTATTTTGAATAGTTTGAAAATATGAAGCTAGAATAAAGTGTAAGAAAAGTTTTCTAGGTGAAAAGTCTTCTAAGTTTTATTTCCTATTCTTCTATTGACACTTTGCAACAATACATCTAATTTAATTCACTCGTGAAGCATGTAACAATAACTTCCATCAGAAACATTTCAAATTTAATTAGTGAGTGGTTCTATAGCATAATAAAGACCTGAAACTCATGAATTTCTTTACTTTTTTTCAACATAAATGATTTAAGCCTACAGAACCCTTGGGAGGTAGGCAAGTCTTTTCATTTCACTATCTGTATTGCAAATTTATAACAGAGAAACACAGACTTCAACATTTACGAAGCTGACTGCATATTAATTTACAAGCAGCTCTCCATTAAAATCACAGAATCATAGAAAAATGTTAGAAAGGACCCCAGGAGGTCAATTCAGACCAACTCCTGATCAAAACAGAGCTAGCACGCAAGTTAGATCATGTTACACAGGGTGTTCAGGTGTTTTGAAAAGTTCCAATAATTTATATACCACACCTTTGGGCAGCCTGCTCTAGTGCTTACCCACTCCCATGCTGAAGGACCTGTGATTATGAGATTTCTTCTAGTTGTTTAAAGAAGACTTCATCCATTTTCACATCTTGAGAGACCACTCAGTTGGAGATGACCCACATGAAGTCCCCTTGTTAGCCTCCCCTCGAAGCCTGGCACATAAGCTCTCAGCCAGCCTGTCACCAACTCCAGTTCCACAGCAGAACTCTGCATTTGAGCATCCACTCTTTCACAGTTAAAACTATAACAAAGACTGGCAGCTATAAGCAAACACACCTTTATTGGTCAAGCTATAAAAGTTGTCCTCAGACACTACAGTAGTGTTACCTCCACACTAAACTGGCTGTTCCTCCAGTGGGTTGTAAGTGACCTAACTGCTTTCACCTTCTTCGCCTTATGCTCTAGCCAAAAGAGTTTGGAAGCTCCTGTCCCAATCACCTATCAAACTAGCTTTGTGACTCAGAGGAATGAAAGGCTACTGCACAAACTGACACGGAGAGAACTTCTCCCTACCCCAAATCCCAAACCTGAGTGAAGTCACAGCATGCATTTAGTAGGTACCTCAAGAACCCTCCCCACAAATATTTGTAAGCCTTATTTGCAGTAAGTTAACGTGACACCATTTTCACGTGCTGAAGGGCTATCAAAGAATAAAATAGTAAACCTGCAGGTATATCAAAAGAAAGTAGCACATAAGTTGATCTATTTGTATCTGTGTTTGAACAGTACTTTAGCATACAACTAGGTTGCTCAACACCTTGCAAGGATAGATCCTACCTAAAATAGTCACATGAAATTAGTTTCAGTTGGACCTAAGGAAAACCGTGTCGTCATAGATGATATGTAAAAGGATAATCCTAACCAAAACATTGCCTAAGATTTCCACCTCAAAAAACAGTGAGTTTGTTTCTTCAGGTGGATGACTTGAAAAAAATTTTTTTTTCATACATTCCTCACAGCTCAGAGATAAGAAAAAAAACTTATAGTACTTTGATTAGTAGATTTTCCATTAAAGCATAGAGGGAGGACAACCATTAATTTTTCCTACATTTCATTTATTGAACATTTCTGGTTTAGTGAAATGGCTTTGCCTGCTAAGTGACCTATACAAGTCTGTATAGAAACAAGCATAACATTTTATGCATTTGTCATAACTGTAATTTGTTCTTGAATAAAGCTTTCCTATGCCCTTTGACTGTCGCTATTGTGTAGTTAAGATTCATAATGTCCCATCCAAGCTGCAGGCACATTGGAAGAATATATATAAAACATCTGAAAGCAGCAATTCACAGCTTCTGAGTGGTGTGAGCAGGTCAATTAGTTTCAGAGTACTGAATAGCACCAAACTTTTGACCATATTCCCATCTCAGTTTCCTCACTGTTCCTTTCCATCTTATTTTACTTGAATAAGTGTGGCCATAAACCACTGGGATTGATTAAATCCCTCTGGAATATTAATCAAGAGATAAAATATGCTTTTGCTCAGCACCTAGTCCCATGGTGCTTCATTAACGTAATTTCTAAGTGCTTCAAACAGAAATTAGCTGATCCAGGATCTCTTCCAAGTTCCTATGCCCAAAGGTGCCCTGGACATACTAATATTTTTCAGAATATTAGAAGACATGTCCATTCTTCAGCCCATTTAACTTAAACACTGCATTGATTTCAGCTTCTATGAATAAGTAGTGGTAGAGTAGTGAACACAGGCACATTATGCCCCTCCAGGTACAGAATGGGAAAGGAAAGTAGACTGCTGGGTAGGGGTACAACCTTCTACTCTGCTCATTTCCAAACTTAGGTTCCCTATATATTATAGGCGAGAGCTGGGCATTCCAGAATGGTATCTACAAGAGCCGGCACTCTGAGGGTAACTTGGCAGACATCTGGGTTTGACCTGACAACATGGAAGATTACCCTGCTCAGAGTATCATTAAAAGCGGGGCATTTGCACAATAGGGCCAGACTGTGTTGTATAGTATACAGTAGGAGACAGGACTGGCATTTTTTTTAGTATCTGTCTGGTCACTGGTAGTTATTTTTGTCTCATAAAATTTCAAAACATCCTGCTGTTGTGTCACTGGTGTATTGCTCTTTGCAATCAACACTTCTGCTTTCCACAGGGCTCATCTAGTGA
This sequence comes from Tyto alba, assembly GCF_018691265.1. Taxonomy (NCBI): domain Eukaryota; kingdom Metazoa; phylum Chordata; class Aves; order Strigiformes; family Tytonidae; genus Tyto; species Tyto alba. The sequence continues at coordinate 10,069,244 of NW_024881282.1, forward strand.
TCTTGTACAAAGATTTCCTAGTGCAACGGGCTCTGCAGATCAAAGTCCAGTGTCTGGAATTCATCCTAGACTTTGGGTTTGTCCGCATCAGCAAGTAGTGTGGTGCAATAGGAGCACCCCTGTAGGGTGCTTGTGCCTGCTGCTGAGAACAGGCTGCCCACACTGTATGTGGACATGGACACAACATACAGACCTCATGCCTTAATTAACAGCTGTTGTTCCTAGCTGGCACCCAAGCAAGGGTTCTGAGGGTGAAAATCTGTGTAGAGACCAGAACGTTACCTCTGCATGCAAAGTTCCTCTCTGTTCATGGACCTAAAGGTACAGCCTCCTCCCAAATGTGATGACCAAACTGAATGAAGAGCTTTTTCCAAAACCATATTGTGGAGATTTTAAGGTGTGGAATAAAGACTCCAGCAAAGTCAAGCGTGTACAGTTTGAGGATTGTCCTCAAGCCAGTAGCTGGGGTGCACCCGCACTCTTTGGGGTTGTACCTTTGTAAACTGGAAGAAAAAAAAAAAAAAAAAAAGAGCAGAGAGATGTCTGGTCATCAGCCTACCTCCTGGTAAATGAATCCATAGGCCACATTCCTCTCTGAAGTCTTTATAGCCTTCCAGAGTGTTGGATATTGGGGTATAATATTTCATAAAATATATCTCTTAAAATAATGGCTTTTACCACTTTTGCCCCTCACATTTGCCAGGTTAGTGTTGCCCACTCTGGCGTGTGCCCTGTGGAGGACGGCACAGCACAGTGCTGTGTAGAACAGCCATGACGAGCCAGGTGTCAAGATCATTCCTTTACCTCCTCACCACCCTTTGTAGCAAGTTAAAAGAAATATGGGGTGGCGGGAATGCCTAGGACATGCAGGCAGAGAGGGGTTACGGCAGAGGGGAGGTGGGCACGTCTGGACCTGACAGGCCTCGGCGAGAGAGTGGCAAGCGCCCGGGCAGCAGCTTCAGCAACCGGGCTCCGACATCTCCAGCCTCGCCGGGGTGTGATGGCGGGACGCCTTACCCCTGGGCGGTGGGGGAGCGCGGAGCCCTTACAGGGGTGCGTGTGAGGCGGCCCGGCTGAGCCGCCAGCCGCTGAGGGGGCCGCAACCAACGGCCGCCGCCCGCCCCCGCCTCAGCTCCACCGCCTCCGGGGCGGGCCGGGCCGCGCCGCCGCGGGACTTCGGCCGGCGGGGCGGGCGCTGTCGGGAGCGGCGCGGAGCGGCCGGCAGCGATGGGCACCTCGCTCGGCGCCGTCACGGAGCCGGCCGGCCCCAGGGCATCCAGCGGCCGCTTCTGGGCTGTCGCCCTGGGAGCAGCGGCGGGGCTTTTCCTCCTCGGGTTCCTCATCGGTACAGTGCGGACTGACCCTCCCTCCGATCGGAGTTGGGGAGAGTGTGTGGGGGGGTCTTCCGGCCATCCCTGCCCCTTCCATCCAGGGGAGGTGGCTCGGAGCCCGGCCGAGGAAGGATCGGGTTGGGGGGAAGAAGCAGGCGGGTTTCCTGCGCCCGGGGCTTGGTGCCGGCGGTGCCCGAGGTGAGGCGGCGCTCGGCCGGCGGACATCGCCCTCCCCTCCTGCCCGTCACAGCAGGCAGGTGCAGGCACCGACCCCTCCTGGGATTTCCAGCTCCTCCGCATGAGAAGGGGGTCTTTGTCTCTTCTACTTGTTTTTCGTTTTCCTTTTAAATGAAGTAGTTATGCTATGGAGAAGAGAAGAGGTGCTGCGATTGTGAGGAGGGCACAGAAGACGGGCCTCTCAACCCTGTTGCGTTGGAACAGCCCAAACCATAAAAGTGGGAAGATAAATATGGGGCTGGATGAGCGCTGATAAGAGGGGTGGAATAGTCTTTAATTTAATATCCCACCTCCCTCTTGGCTCAAGCAGGCAGGCCTGTGGGTTGTTGCCGCAGGAGATTTCCCCTCCCTACCTCCTCTTTGGTTCACAGATGGGGGAGGAAGGGAAACAAAAGAGCCACTTGTATTTTGAAATGCCTTTTGGTACGTACTTGGGGTTTGTGCCATTGGGAAGCCCTGACTGAATTCCACTCTCATGTGGAAAGAGCCTTTGGCTGCATCAGTGCCTTGCCAGTGCCAGGTTGTTACCTGCTCTCTGCTCCCCACCACTTCTCTCATTTGCAGTGCCCATGTAGCTGCTGCTGCATTTGCACTGAATATGTCCAGTCTCTGACTTAAAAATAAAAACAGATGTCAGAAACACTTTCTTTCTAGCCAGGTGTTCCTCTCATCACTTACTCTGGTAATGCCTGCACAGTAAGGGAAGGATTCCAGAATAAGAGCCAGACAGACCAGAAAGTGAGAAAGGAGTTACAAGACATCTGTTCCTTACAAAGGGTGTCTGTGTTTCTGTGCATTTTTGTAAAGCTGCTGCCTTATTACTGAGGTGACTGATACGGCTGACATGACTGACAGCATGATGTTCTGGTGCTAAAGGAAGATGGATATCTCCTTAGCATCTACAGTAAAGTAACTGTGATGAATAAGTATAATATAGTATTTTATTCCCCTCAATATCTACCTAGGTAAATAAGTTATGTTACTACGTGGGGAACTGCCACTGCCATCACTGTGCAGCCTCCATTAGGTTGTGGCTGCTTGTCTGTGCTGAGATAAAAACAGTTGTAAAATACACAGTGAAGATCTTGTGGTGATACCAAAAAGAAATGGTGTGTGTCATGGGAATATTGCAATAGTGTTTTTACTGTTGTATTTTGTTGTGTTGTACAGGCTGGTTTGCAACACCTACAGAAAAGAAGACATCTGTGAGTCCTCCTGAGGACATGAAGGCGGCATTTATGGCTGAAATGAAAGCTGAAAACATCAAAGAGTTTCTCTAGTAAGCAATGTGTAGACTAATCAGTCTGAAAAAGAAAAAAAAAAAAAAATTAAAGCAGGAACCAGCCCAAGGCTGCCACCCGACAGAGGATGGTATACAAGTTGTCAGCCATAGGTTTTATCTAATGTGTCCCAGTGAGTCGTGATTGACAAAACGGTCCATCTCAATTCCTCTCATTCCTGTCTGTGTTGGAAACAGTTGAAGAGTTGCTAGTAATTTCAGTACTTAATTAAAAATTGGCCAAGCTTTTGCTCAGGATTTGTTGAATGCATGTACAATGATGCAGAGGTTCAGCCTTTCTGTTATGTGTCCTTCTTCAGTCTACAACAGTGTTTATCTTACACTGTTTTTTATGGACGAATCATTCACTTCAAATTAGGCTGTATGAGTGAACTTAATCAGGAGAGATTAAATGGAAAATAGTGAAGTACATCAATGTAAGAGAGAAGAAATCATACCAGCGTTTGAGCCTTTACTTCTTCCTACAGCTTAGGTCTTAATACCTTATTGCTACTCTCCCTTCACACTTTGTCATGTTGTGATGAAATTTATGTGTTAATCTGTCACCATTCCAACCTTGTACTCACTTTCATGAAGAAATATATGTTTCCAAGATCTCTCCCTCTGGACAGTGAATAGCTAGAACAGACCCAGTACGTATCAGCTAGTCATCTGATTAGACTGTTCATAACAATAAATCTAATAGTCTTAAAGCTTTAGAGTCTTTTTTAAGAACATACTATTTTCCTAATAATTTTTTCATTCCATCTAGCCATTATATTAGGTGTTTTTAAATATGCTCTTGTTTCTTTTATTAAATCCTAGAAGCAAAGATGCCAATCCTTGTTCCTGAAAATTTAAGCAATAGGAGATGACAATAGATATATATTTTAAAAATCTATTACAATTTAATTACTGTAATCAATTTCTTAATGTCTGTAATTGAGAAGCTTTAACTATAAGGAAGCTGATGTACTAGTATCTATTTATTTTAGAGATCTTGTAAACAGATTATTTTTCTCTTAGCAGAGTGTAGTATTTGTTAAAAAAAGTATTTATTCAAGTCTGTAATAGACCAGAAGTCATAGTTTATTGATAGAAATGTACTTTCTGTGTAAACGAAGTGTTAGAGTATCAGTTATTTTAGGAATAATCAGCAAATTTGAGTTTGCCTTAAATTCCCAGCCTGATTACATAGCATGAAGTTGTATCTTGTTACAAAACTAAATTGCTAAAAAAACATTTTCAGTTTATAAGGTTGTGGCAATACCACTGATTTCATTTTAAGTACACTTGCCATAAACTATTGCAAATAAATTAGCTGTAAAGTACATTCTCTTTACTATGTAACAGTTATGTCCTGAACTATATAAACATTGAAAACTGAACACATAGGATTTTTTACAGTCATAACCTGTGTTTTGGCTCCTACAAAGTCAACTGTTGTTAAACAGCTCTGTAAAAGGACTGCTTTCTGCCCTCGAAACTGTCTCTATGCCAGCAGGAAACATTGTACCTCATTTGCTGTCACAGGGCCAGTTCTGTGGTGAAATATGTCAGATACTTAGTCACTACTCAGAACTACCAGTACAAGCAGTCAACAGATTAGAAAAGGGAATGAAGAAAAAAATACTCAGTTAAATGGAAATATAATACAGGAGAATGTTATTGCATAAGTAAAATTTTAATGAAAATGTGAAACTTAAATATGCCTAACTCTTACAGAAAAAAGCCATTGGCTCTAACAATAACACACAACTGTGCTCTTGGTTCAGTATGTCACCCAGAAAATGGTACTGTCACTGTAACAGGGACTTTTAGTACAGTGTTGGTAGTAGATGTTGACATTATCAGAGGAACATGGTTTTATCCAGCAGCATTCAGCTGCTAAGGACTTTGGGTTTGTTCAGTTTGGAGAAAAGGAGGCTGAGGGGTGACATCATTGCTTTCTACAGCTCCTGGGAAGGAGAAGTGGAGAGGGAGGTGCTGAGCTCTTCTCCCTGGTATTCAGTGATAGGACACATGGGAATGGTTCAAAGCTGCACCAGGGGAGGTTCAGAGTGGACATTAGGAGGCATTTCTTTACTGAGAGGGAGCTCAAACACTTTAATAGGCTTCCTAGAGAGGTGGTTGATGCCCCAAGCCTGTCAATGTTTAAGAGGCATTTGGACAATGTCCTTGATAACATGCTTTAATTTTTGGTTAGCCCTGAACTGGTCAGGCAGTTGGACTAGATGATTGTTGTAGGTCCCTTCCAACTGAAATTATTCTATTCTATTCTATTCTATTCTATTCTATTCTATTCTATTCTATTCTATTCTATTCTATTCTATTCTATTCTATTCTATTCTATTCTATTCTATTCTATTCTATTCTATTCTATTCTATTCTATTCTATTCTATTCTATTCTATTCTACTCTATTCTATTCTACTCTATGTGTATAGTTCTTTCACATGCTTTGTTTGATGGCTTTTTTCTAACGCAAACTTAAGAATTATTTTTTTTTTCCAATCTTATAACCCTTCCTTATCCAAGATCCAAATTCCGTTAATAACACCAGATAGTGCAACATATGCTTCTGTGACATGTTGATGGCATGGTCATGACAGGAGGAGGACATCATGATGACAGCCTCATGCAGCTGAGAGATTCTTCAGCTCACTTCACCACTGGGCTTTCTCAGTGATCTGGACAATCTTTTTTTTCAGACTATGGGTTGCTTACTATTTATGGTATCTTTCACTGCTTGTTGTTGATGCTACATGACTTCTAAGTCACAAGCTGTTGAGTTTTTCTGTTCCTTGTCTGTAAGCCACTGTGAACTCACTCTCTTTTATTTGCCAGCAAGACATACTCAAAGCGAACTTTTAGATAAATCAGTATTTGTGCCAAAATTAATTAAAATAGTGAAATCCAGGGAGAATATCCAGTTAATTGTTAATTAAAAGTAGGGATCAGAGTAGTTATGCACATTTTAAAATTGAATACATAAGAATACATAATGATACTCATTTCTTATCATTTCACAAGGAAGATCAGTCTCATTACACGAAGGAGTGATTGGCCTAAGATCACCCAGAAGATGAATAAAGCAATGATAGGCCCAACAGCTGATGTCATCATGCCATTCTTCCTAATCTATGCTGCAAGGAAGATACAAACACCTGTGCTAAACAGGACAGACTGAAACCCTTTACTTTAACTTATTGTATAAGAGAAATGCAGAGGAGTCTGAGTCCTTATTTAGCCTGGGTACATCAGGTCATCTTGTGGAGGTTTATTTTCAGCTGGACTAAGAGGAGTTCTGATTATGAGCTGTGATGCCTGATCCTGACTCATTGCTTCTTTTTCTCTAGCAATTTTACACAGCTTCCTCACCTAGCAGGAACAAAGGAGAATCTACATCTGGCAGAGCAAGTCCAAGCTGAGTGGAAGGAGTTTGGTTTGGATTCTGTTCAGCTGGTTCATTATGATGTCTTGCTTTCTTACCCTGATGACACTAAGCCCAACTACATCTCAATAATTGATGAGCATGGAAATGAGGTACGGAAAACACCAGTTTTTGCAACCAGGGAACAAAATAACCTTTATACACCTGGGAAGACTGGGAGGGAAAGCTATCCTCTGCTCTGTTAATGGTGTTGGGCCCAATCCAAAGTGCACAGAAACCAGGATTTCCAGTTCGCTTTTGTATTTGGTACCTTTGTTTCATAATGTATGCACTAGAAATACTAAAAAATACCTTGATTCATATAGCATACTGACATATAGATTAAAGGAGAATTACTTCATCTAATTCAATTGTTTTACAATTTTTCTGTTATTTAGAAAGAGGAAAGCAACCGTGGTCATCATTATTTGCACTGATTCATTATAAAGTATCAGTGATTGTGCTAAATTCAGTTTCTTGAAGATTAGAGATCAGGCCTCGAGATGTACTAACACAGGTAACATCAGTTCATCACAGAGCAGTTCTAGTGCTCATAGAAGTTCCAGGGATGAGCAGAATGCAAGTGTTTTTTACCATTACAATATAACCTGCTCTTATCTGCTGTACTGAGACCACCTTAAGGGACCCTGTGTTCATTTAAGCAGGAGTCTGTGTAAAGAGTGGAGATGGGATTTGCAAGGTCAAACACTGAACCTGCATACTGGAAAGGATTCCCAGTGTTTTGGCCATTCCTCATTTAGAGTTCTAAAACTAGAGTCCTTTGAACTGCAAATGCATGTGAAGTGTGCCTGAATAGACAGTACTTATTTTTCATATTGCCTGGTTTACTTTTTAAGGTCTTTTGTTTCCCACTAGATTTTTAACACATCCTTATCTGAGCCTCCTCCTCCAGGATATGAGACTGTTAGAGATGTGGTGCCACCCTACAGTGCGTTTTCAGCCCAAGGAATGCCTGAGGTAACGTAGAAGAATAGTAAAAGAAATAGAAGTAGAAACAGAAATAGAAATAGAGACATAAATAGAAATAACAGAAATATAAAGATGGAATACCATAGTGTAGTGTAGAATAGCATAGAGTAATACAGAACAATGTGAAATTCCTGGATCTTAGGCTTTAGTTCAAAACCTGACATGTCATCAGTAGGAAAGATGTCCTAGCTCTGATGTTCTTCTGAGTTCTGAGATGGAACAATGTTCAAACTGAGTAGTCATACATATATGTTTAGTTTTTATCTCTAGTTTGAGTCAGAACTGGATTTTATGTTTACTTTTTCCTTAAAAAATTATGGTAATAAATATTTAATGTTGTCAGCTGCTATAAGTTTCTCCAGATATTTCTGTGGCTATGCACTATTGTTTCCCATCTTGTTGAACAAATAAGACTGTTACATTTATGTAGCCAAATGAACAGTCTATTTTAAAAATGCTGCTTGCCCAAGGCTCACACTGACAGGTGCAACTGCACAGTTGAAAATGGCTTTTGCTAGTGTTTCTAGCTGGTGGTAAAAGTGTTACTGAAATTAACACTAATTCTTTCTATCTTGTTGTACAGATGGTACCAGCTGATGGGCTTTCTTTTATAAAGCTGGCCTGTGTAACAGGAGTATTCTATCCTATTACCATTAGTGGTTTCAATTAATGTTTTGTAAGATTAGAAAATTTTTTTGTTGTTCTCGGTATCTTTTCTGTTTATACATAGAATAATGTAGATTGGCAGGGCCCTCTGGAGGTCATCTGGTCCAATCTCCCCTTTAAAGTTGGATCTGTCTTTGAAACCTGCTAGCAATGCTTTTATTCACACAGCCCCGTATTAGAGTCACGTGCCTTTTGAAGTTTGTTAATAAGCTGTCCAAGTCCAGAAAACAAAAGGTATCCTGTATTCATTTGCCTCAGATACTCAAAAAAAGCTGGAGAACCAGGCAGATAGTCTGTACCCTAAGATATGAGAGCTTTGAGTGTTTCAAGAACTGCAGTGGGAATTTTGGAACATAATGTAAGGTAAAATTCATGGATTCAGACTTTGTATCATAACATAATATCCCCAAAGACAGAGAGAACAACCCCACTGCTTTATTTGGTTTGTGGAGAGCTACAGTAAGTGATGGGATATAGAAAGTAACCAAAACAAGTTTAAGAAACCATCTTCCTTCCTTACAAAATGATTTTATTTTATATAAATACAGGAACTTTGTTTCTGAAAAAAACCAATAATTAAAAGACAGGTTGTCTTTTCAAATTTGATGCTTATGTTCACCTTATTACATAGTATTTTGACAAAAGCTCCGGGTACCTAATTAGCGTTGTTAGCAGCAACATTCTCCAGTGAGCAGTTGTGTGCACCTGTACCGCAAACAGCACAGAAGGGAACATATATATAGCTCAGCAGTGGGAATACTCAGTGGGTTCAGGGCTCTGAGTTCTCCCAGGCCTGTTTATGTATTTTATGTTAAAAAACACTGTATTAAAAACCAGAACTAAGCTCTGGAGAGAGAGATTTGGAACTTGCCAAGTGCAATCATCAGTCGGAGGTTCTCCTTCTGCTCATTAATTTTGCAAACTATTCCTGCACAAAGCTCCAAGTTCAGTGAAGGGAGAAGGCTGTAAAATACCTGCATCCCAGGCTAACTGTAGTCTCACAAGTAGGTCACCTTCCTGGAAAGTGGGAGAAATGGTCAAAGTTCTTCATACTGAGAGAGACCAAGAATGCAGCTTACACATTTTCTGGGTGAGTGCTATAATCAGGGAGTTGTGGAAATACAGTTTGGCACTGCTAGGACTATTACTTTTTTCCTGCAGCTGCTTTTTAAAAATAAGTGGCAGTGACTGTGTTTTGAAGGTTAAATACTGTCAGAGTGGGATAGTAACTACTTGTCTGCTAGAGTGATACCCTGCAGAGATTTAGAAGTAGTTCCCACTCACTTCAGGTTCTCAATGGATGGAAGATGGAATAAGTCCTCATCTGTCATACAGATTGTCAGAAGATGTAAGTTTCTTCTGTGTGGTGTATTTTAACTAAACTCCAATGAAAGTCAGATGAAAAAAATATGTTTTGAACAGAAACTTTTTCAAACAGAAATATGTAGCAGAAAGAAGACAAAGCAGTGAAGTCACATTCTGTCAGACAGTAGTGGTAGTTTGGAACATCAGCATCATAAATAATGGTAAAACTCTGCTCTTCACTTCCTTTTTATGTGACTGCAAAAGTACTCCCATGCAGTTAATGATAGTCACAAGAAGTGTGCTTCAGGTCTCGAACTATGCTAAAAGAGCCCAGACAAGACATTTTATGAGTCCACACTTTATTTTAAAAGCTTGTATTTTGTCATAGTTCTAGAAACATAAGGGATTTCACCACATCACTAGGAAATTATGACTCAAAACTGTCACAATGCTCTGATGAGAAATTTATTACCTCAATGTAGTTCTTAGCCCTGTTAATGAAAGTTAAAGATGAAGAATTTTCAGAGATACTAAAAGATTTTAAGGAAGCCCGATTTACTATGTGCTATATTGAATATTGTCAGAATCTTCAAATAAGCACCTTTTAATGTAGTTTTGGAAATTTAGACATTGAATAAATATGAATTATTCTGCAACATCCGGAAAAATGCTATAAATACATATTATATACTTTATATCAGATATAGTTATGAAACCTTCTTCTAAAGATCAAAAGTGATCTTTTGTTTATGTGATGACATCTACTTAATCAAATACATAATTTAAAAAGCCCTGAAAAGTGTGGAGAGGTTTTCACCATAAAATGTTACTCTCATGTTAACTTGTTCTGTGCTTCATTGTAGAACAAGGGCCTTGAATATGAGAACCCCACATGTTGCTTTTAATTGTTGTAATTACAGCTCTGTGATTATGTAAGTCAAACTGTTGAAATCAATATTTTTTTATTTGACATTAAAAATACAATAGTCTACAAATGTAGGTATTCTTTACAAGATATTCTAAAGAAATTATGTTAAAATGGAGGACCAAATTCCCCTTTTGCTTAATCTAAATAGACTGAGAGAACTGTCTTGACTTCAGTACAGTTACCCTTGATTTTATTCAGAGGGAAAGCTACTCCATAAATTCAGAAAAGCCTCCCCAAGAATAATCCTTGTGTTTATGAATTATTCTCTGAACAAAGAGGACCAGAATCTTACTAGGTGTGAAACGGTTTACCTTATTTAAACATAGTCCCTTTTATTTCATTAACTTATCCTAACTGAGTTAATTTTGCTTAATTTAAGAAGAAATTGCAATTTGAGCAGATTACTGATGAAACCAGCACAGTCAAAATGACCATACACAGTCTTTTCAGGACATGCTGTATGCTGGTATATCAGACTACCTGAATGCCTAGTCAGAAATTTTTATTGGTATAAGAGATTTAAGCTTGCACCTTTTTGAAATTAAATCAAAGATGTCTCTGGAGGTGTCTGGTAACATGGAGAAAAAGGAGGAGTTTCCTGTCACCTAATTTCTGTTGTCTAAACTGTAGGCATCCTCCCTAAACTGGGCTTTGAGTGTTTTTATAGTCATTTACTATAAAACAGTCTTTGAGGTATAATCAATGAGAGGTATATCCCGAGGGCAATTCATTCCTTTCTAAAATAGGTGTTTAAAATGGATTTAGGGTGAATTCTCCTGGAAAGGTTGAGTTCTCAGAGAACTTCCCAGGTCTTTACTGGCTATGGAGAGCACTACAGGAATTTCTTAGACAATGCACACAACTTTTAAGTAGCTGGCATTAAGGAAGATGAATCACACACCAAGTATTGAATAACACAGTTGAAATACAGTCGTGAAGTATACTTTATTCATGTGAAAAGTGTATTTATTTTGACAGTCAACCACTTGTAGCTTCTTCTGTATTGAATAAGAATCGAGTCCTGAGAATTTCGTAGGATATTGGCATCATTCATTCTACTCTACTGCCTAAAATACAATTGATATTTACTGTAGTGTCTGGATCTGAAATACTTCCATCTGTCCAGTACTGACTACAGCTTAAACAGACTACAAAGAGAAGTAAATGCCATACTCTGAGCACTTTAAGTTTCTGATTCAGAAGTCATATCTTAACATTCTCCATTTTGGACAAAGTCTGGCAGCTTTGGATGGTAGGAGTCTAAATTCATTAGAAGTCACTAGCCTACCTAATTGTCTCATGATCAGCAAAGAATTCATCCGAGAGCCAGTCCTAGAGCTCACTGTTCCCAGCTTATTCTCTTACTAGATCACATACTCCTTTTGACATGCTCATTGACATTCTTGTTTCAAATTCTACCTCTTTCTATCAGGGTGAGTTGGTGTATGTGAATTATGGTCGCACCGAGGACTTCTTTAAACTAGAACGTGAAATGGGAATTAACTGTACAGGAAAGATTGTTATTGCCAGATATGGGAAGATCTTCAGAGGAAATAAGGTAATGTCTCTATATAAAAATGTTATTTGTGCTGTACTTCATTTGATTTCAAGAAACTAAAACACTGACCTAATGTGTTCTGGAGATTTTAACATAACAGTTTTCATAAAGCTGTGTTCAAAGATGGATCTTTAGTAGAAGATACAACATATATATTTGATATGTTTAATACATCTACAGAATAAAAGTAAATAAGTTGGAAAATGTTATGTATTTTTATATTAATTTACATACTATAAATTTTTCCAAAATATTACTAACATTCTTGGGTAATATACTCTAACTCTGAACAAGACTGTTCTTCCTTATTGGTTCAGCTGTGCTTTGAGATGCATATATTGTGTTTCTTTGTAATAGTTTCTGTACACCAGGCAGAGACTATAACTATATGGAGGTTATTTTAAATTCTGTATTTGTTTATTTAATGTCCCTATCATATAAATATTTTTAAACTACAGATTTCTCCAGAGTTCCATGGCCTCACAGGAAAGGACATAATCATGTCCATACTTCACGCATACACTCAAGTTATTTCCTCAATAAGGATGTAAGAAGACAGTCTATTTTAAGTGTGTTTGGCTCGTACAAAAATTAGTTTGACCCTAATTTGGGCAGGACTATCATTTGTATTTCTCAGTTACCTAAGGGTATCAAACACTGAATCTCCTTACTGGAATGCCATCTCTTTTTATATGCTGTTGACTAATCTTCTGTGAGCTTTTAAATGGGTAAGTCACTGGTTTACATACATACCATTTTCACCAGTGAAGTGACATGTAACTCATATTCTGGGTCAGATAATATTTTCACTAAATTTTTTACCACTCTTAAAGATACTATCTGAATGGAAAAAACTTAAAAATTTAAGAAAGTATTGCTGTCTATGGATCTTTTCTTAAAATTAAATACAAACACCTCAGTGTTATTATTATCTAGAGGGGCAGTTGTCCTGTGGTTTGGAAATTACATGCCCTCATTGAGACAAAGGGATGATACGTTCATTTCTACGGTTGTATTTCTAATGACTGTTTATATACTGAGGAATTTGGTAGCCTGTATAAAATCTGGAGAACCATACTGTCATTTTCCAACTTCCTAATAGTGTGCAAAAATAGGATAGAGGATGAAGGCACGTACTGTATTTCCTAAAAAAATCTATGGTATTTCTGAATTAAAATACCCAAATTTAAAACTGTTGAGGATTAGTTGTCACTCAGTCACTATACATCACTGTCATATCTAGTAGCAAAACAGATTGGGATGTCAGAATGACATATATTTTCTCTCTCTCACTCTCTACCAACTGGTATTATACAATAATAAAGTTGCACAAGAACACTTTTTTTAATAAAAACAGCATGCAGGTCAGTCCTTCTGCCATAATAAGACTCAGATTCACACAGCGTGGAATTAGTCTTGTCCACAGCCAAAACCAGTTTCAAATTCTCCAATAATGATCTTTCTGTGTAGTCTGAATCATGAGCTACTTTCTGGAGATCATTTACATAAATAAGGTAAATACGTGACTAACTGAAAGATAAGGTTGCATCAGTGTGAACAGTTTTTTTCATCCATGATGTGTATGTTTCAATAGTTGATTGTATTGATCTGGATGACAGAATACAAACTCAGGTTATTGTAGTAAAACTGTGAAGGATGTCACTGCAGTTATCTCCTAATTAAATTCCAAAACAACAGCAAACCTCTTAATTTCATATGGAACCTGATATCTGTATCTATATTTTCAGGAAATTTTTTGATATGAGACAGTTATGGGCCCTTAGCCCAAGCACCATAAAAGGGCCTGAGGAATAATCATTGTAATTTTGCCCCTTGAGCTCTTTTGTCAAGCTACGAAGGACTGGATAGGGACCAGAGATGTGCTTTGCAGGTGAAGAATGCTGAATTGGCAGGTGCCAAGGGAATTATTCTGTACTCTGACCCTGCTGACTACTGTGCCCCAGGAACAGATCCCTATCCAAATGGCTGGAACCTTCCAGGTGGAGGAGCCCAGCGTGGAAATGTATTAAACCTAAATGGGGCAGGGGATCCCCTGACACCAGGTTACCCTGCAAAAGGTGAGTAACATTACAGAAGTCATGCTGCAAGGGCCTGGTTTCAGGAAAGAGGGAGAAGGTAATGGGGATGTTCTTTCCCTTGGAACAAAACATATTTTTTCTTGGTCTTTCTTTTGCTCAGAAGAGGCAGCTTTAGACTTCACATCAGTAGACCGCTTCTGCAAATGATGCATGAGAAAAAGTGAGGAGATGTTAAGGGAGACACACAGTCCAGTGCTGGGCTATTTAACTTCACAAACAGACCCAAGGTAGCCCAGAGATCATGACACAAGTATTTGACAACTGAAGCCCTAGTCTTTTCTTCCTGTTTCTCATCAGTAAGTCAGCAAGGAGCCAGCCTGCACAGCTTACAGATTTTTTTGCTTTTGCAGTTCTCCTTTCTGCAGGATTTGGGCTGTTTTCCCTTCACAAGAGCCCCTACTGACAATGCTGAGATCTTTCATGCTGGGACTCATGTCACCTGGCTGCAGCAGAGGCTCCTGAGAAGATGACCATTCCCCACTGGTTCATCACTTCACCTCATGCTTCCTCAGCTGCTTATTTAAGCTCTGCTTAAGCTGTTTAATTTAGCACCTAAACCAGATCATTTTTACTGAAAGGCATTAACAACCATTCATGCCAGCACTTGAGCCAGCCTATCTGAGGGAGGCAGTCACCTCAAGAAGAGTAGTCCCTAAGTGACGGGGAAAGTTGCCTTTAGCCAGTACAGTATGAGCTGGAAGAGGACACATGTTCACAATGGCAGCACAGCAGGAGCAGACCATGAGAAGATTTCTGGTTCCTTGTGCTAGTGTCAGTGGTCTCATAGGTGAATCCCCATCTGCTTCCCTTAACAAGGGTCCCTGTGAATGTTGTATTTAGGAGGAAACTATTCCATACCTGCTGGCTTGTAAGCAGGAAATTTTGTCCACATTGTGAAAATTAAGATTCTTATTTCTAAAAAACCCCATGATTTATATTTGAGCTTTGTCAGAACAAAACCTAAACTTCATTTTGTTCACAAAAACAGCAAAACAGCATATTCAGTAGCCCAGTCTATAAGATTTTATCTGCATCTCTTATCAAGTGGCGAAATTTTCTAGTTCCTAGCTGAATGTTCCAAGCATCAGACTACGGGCTTCCTCTTTGCTTTTGTTCTTTATCTGTGATTTAGTCTGAAGTTCTTTTGCATGGAGAGCAATATTTTGGTCTAAAAGCATTTCAACACAAAAAATTAAAAATTTTAAAATTTCCAGCCAGCTCTAAATGCATGACTGCAGACACTATGGGAGAACCTTTGTTAGTGTCTCTTTGAAGACACACTGATAAAGGATAAAGAATGAAATCACTGAAGAAATGTCAGCCTTACTTCGAGAAAAATTAAATTATTATCCCTGACTCCATTGTTAGGACTGTGCTATGAACTGTACAGATCCCTTCTGAGAGCTGTAAATATGACAATATCTGTCTTTTGCTTTCAGAATACACCTACCGATTAGACAAAGCCAGTGGTGTAGGTCTCCCAAAAATTCCAGTTCATCCCATTGGCTATCATGATGCTGAGTCATTGCTGCGGTAAGTGTATGGGAGACATGAGGAATTTTAAGCAGAGTGTTTTGTGAAAGTTCTGACAGTATTTGAAAAGAAACGGAAAAGACTTGAACTGTGTTTCTACTGTAGCTGTTGAAATGTTTGTCATTAGGTTCTCTGTAGGAGGTAAACATGTTATTATTACTACATATCAGGTATGTACAAAGTGATCTGGAAAGGTTCATTTGTAATGATCAGTCAAGTATACTGGAGTTATAAAGGGCCTCTCAGTTTGAATAAAGGCAAAAATATTTGAGGATGGCATGATACCTGTCTTGTGAAAAAGACCACAAATGAAGTCATTCATTTGTCCAGGGAAACACTGTATGGGATAGTATTTGTACTGTCCTCTGTTAAATGAAGATGTGTGCTTTCTCTCATCATGTGTATTATGTTGCATAAATAGGAAATTATGATAGTGAACTAATAGAAGGACAGTGAGGAAACTCTGGAGTATTATAGAGGATTTAATAGACATTTACCTGTAAGTAAGCGTGCTTATTAAACATGCAAGTGACATGAAGACAAGCTACCAGCTTGTCAGAGGACAGCATTAAAATTCATAATTATCTTGAGAAACCAACTAAGTTCTCTGAAAAAATTAAGATGTGATTGAGTTGGCAAGTGTCTCATTCCCCTAAAAATGTAGCAGTAATCATCTGTATCAACTGTAGAGATACAGAGCAGGAAATGCCAGGGTTGGCAACAGCACCAAGGAAAAGTGTTTAGGGCAATAAGTGAACATAATCTTGGGTGTGTATTTGTGTAGGAATTTCACATCTAAATCACATGAGCAATGATTCTGCTCTGTCTGATGCCTCTGTTTGAATACCGAGTCAAAAAAAAAAAAATCTATCTTGGTTCTCTATGCAGGTTTCCTCTGAAGTATTAAAGCTATTTATTTCTGCGAGGCAGAATTTTACTGTCTGGTGGTTTTGCATACCTGATGTTCTTTAACACTGTTCTAGCATTTTTCCTATTTTCTCCAAAACTTTTATGGTCTAATGTATCTCCAAACTGTATTTTCTTTAAAACTTTTTGGTCATCACTGTTATGAGGATAACTGCTCATAATGATAAAGGTATAGGTTAAAAAATCCTCTTTTTTCCACTGCCAACTAGTAATGGTAGAGCAGATTAAAGTGTACAAATATGGCATAGCTATATATTTCTCTTCAATAAGTTGTAAATAATTCTAGATCTTGGTTTTAATAATTATGAATGAAATATAAATCCTCTAAAAATACTGTGTCCTTGTTTTCACTTTTTTCTTGAGAAGTCATAACTTTAGTTATTCTTGCAATCGTATTTTTATATAAAAAATATACCAAGGACTTGAAGACATACTGAAGTGAAGGACACTTAGAGTCTATGATTCTATGATTCTAAGTGTTCTGTGGAATAAAGCTTGACTGAAGTATGCATTTATAGTAAAGGACATGCTTTCATTTACAATAAATACATATTGCCTAATAAGAACCACAACATCCATCATACTTCTTAGTATTTTTTGTTAAGCTTCTCATGAGTTCATGTCAAAAAATATATAAACCTTTAGAATAGGTCAATAATTATGGATGATTGAGAGCCACTGAATTACTGCATTTCCACTTGTGTTAACAGAAAAAACGTCTGATAACGTTTCTCCAATTTTAGACATTTTGAAATACATCAACTCCATCTATGCTACCAGATTAAACAGTGTCCAGGCACTGAAAGACAACTGCTGATTCTATTAAACTGTTAGAATGCTCCGAGTTACTCTCTGCTAATTCAACTGAAAATGCAGTTCAAGGCAGTAGAAAGTTCCAGGGACCATTTACAAGAGGCAGCCTGTATGCAAAAACTTTGGAGTCCGTCACTGTTTTCCAGGATAGCTGTAGGCCATTCCAAGATGATCTCAGTGCCCAGGACTATTCTGCAATGTTAATTTGCTAGTATTAATGCAGCTAAAAAGACAGATTATTCTCCTGTGGAAGCTTGTAGTATAAATTCTCTAAGACAAAAATCATCACTGTGGTCTCTGTGTGTGTGCAACCTAACAAAGTGTTGTTCCTGGTTCCTCATTTGTGTTTGGTGCTATTGTAAGATGTATGTAACTAATAATGACAATTTTTTGTTTTCATAATAGCAATATGGGAGGATATGCACCACCTCATACTAGCTGGAAAGGAAATTTGAATGTATCTTACAACGTTGGTCCTGGTTTCACAACAAATTATTCCACAAGGTTAGTTTTGTTTCATAAGGAAAGCATACTCGGGATCAGAGAAGAACAAGTAGAGCAATAGAATTTGACCAAAGCTAGATTAGTGGGGTTATTTGCATCATTCCTTTGGTTATGACCATTTCCTGGGCTGGAATGCACTCAGTGCAAAGCTTCAGTAGATTTACATCTTGTTTGGATGGATATGACTTAATTGCTTTAGTTTTCAGCTAGTCTTGAACCAGTTTAATTTGAAAAACGTCTAGCCTTTGACAGATTATTTGATGAGACTGATTATTCTTTTGAGAACTGAATTTGTTTGTTATCTTTTTTAAATTCATGTGAGTCCAGCTTCTGGTCTTACCTGTGACCTTATATAAAACTGTATTAACCTACAAGTCAAGTTTTCCAGAAAAAAACCTTTAACTACAATGTCATTTTATTGCTTCAAATTGCTTTTAAACTGATTTAGTAACTATAGTTTAGATCTAAATCCCGTGTATTTCAATATTGGCTGAGCTATTGTACTGACTTCATTCAAACCATTTGACCTTTTCCCTATGTCTTAGTCATACCACATGAAAAAATCTTTCTGAAAATGCACAGGCAGCCCTTGTGGATGAGTCGTTGCACCTCCAGCTGTGTTGTAGATAAACAAAGTCTCTTGATGCAAATCAGGTTGTCTGATTTTCTGCTGCCTGAGGTGCCACATCAGTATTGACTGTGCTAGAGTCAGTGCTGATTTGCACCAACCTCTAGATAATTAGAACTATTTACCTTTTTAATGTTAGATGGTTTTCATTTTTCTTTCACTCTTACAAGTTTAAAAACTAGCTGCTAGAAAAAAGTCTTTGGCATTCTGAGCTTGTTATCCATATAAATCTTACTGGTGTTAATAATGGTACACAGCTTTCAAGGGCTAAATGCTGTTCCCTGTTACACAGGTATAATCCAGAAAAAACTACACTGAAATCTTTTCAGATTTACTTTAGTTTAATGGAGGGTAAATTTGGCCAAAATGCTTTCTTTGCAATTTATATTGTACACTTTTGAAAGGTGTCAAGATGTTTTATTGTCTAATCTGGTGTATTTTCTCTTTGGATTTTCTTTCCAATATACTAGAAAGGTGAAAATGCACATTCATAGCAACAATGAAAAAAGAAGGATTTACAATGTGATTGGTACCATCAGAGGCACAGTGGAACCAGGTAAAGTCATTTGTCTTCAGTGTAATGTGAGTGTGCAGTGACCTCTACATGCACTTCATAGTTACAAGGGGAAAATGAGGAATATTTTCTCTGAAAATACTGCACTACATGATCATTGGTGTTGAAATATTTATTGCACTGATTTTCATGTGGTTCAGGGTATGTCAGCACTTTCACTGTAAATGCTGATTTTCAAGGGGGAGTCATAACCAAGACAGAAATGTTTGTCTTCAGGCAACTAACTTTTCAACTGAAAGAATATTCTTAGGTGGATATTCTTCCTTACTGACATGGGAATGGATTTTGCATTCCATCTGAAGACATCATATCCATCACTACTGACTTCTTGTCTGTCTTACAGTCTTGTAACCAGTGTGATTTTACACTCCAAAAAAACAGATATGTAGACATCCCTAGGACAGTGATACAACATTTAGCTTGTAACTGCAGCTCTTCTCTGTTGCCTGAAACACAACTGTAACCATATTGTAATAGCACAGAGATCTAGTCTGACTTTGATCTTATTAATCACATCTCTATCATGATTTGGACAACCTTTTTTATGATTGACTATATATATATTCAGAGAAATACTGCATTCAGCACACCTTAATGTTGTGAGTTGTTGTGCTGTACAAATATAATTAGTGGATCAGCTTTACCATGAAACACACTATTGTAAAATATGGCAAGATGCTTCTATCTTTAGAGTAAAGCTGCAGTATTTCTAACAATAGTAGCAACATTATGGAATTTAAGAGGTTTTAAGTCTTATGGGATCAAGTTATACTGTTTGACAAATTCTTTAGCACTGAAAATGCAGAAAAATGTCTTTGGAGATTTAAAATGTCTTTTGCCTTTCTATAATACATATTATAAACTATTAAGCTTTGTTGCCTGATACCTACATGGAAAATTAGAAATTACTTCCAATTAACATCTCTATGGAAGGAAAAACTTTTTTCTAAGTAAACCTCCATAATTCATTTCTCTAGACAGATATGTCATCCTGGGAGGCCACCGTGACTCATGGGTATTTGGTGGTATTGATCCTCAGAGTGGGGCGGCTGTGGTTCATGAGATTGTGAGGAGCTTTGGTAAACTGAAAAGGAAAGGTAATGTAATGAAAGAGTAAAGCACACCAAAATCACTGCTCTCATCCGTGCCCATTGATTTCTCTGGGATTTAAGCATATGCTTAAAATTAAATGTGTATCTTACTGATCTCTGGAGTAAGCACAGTGCTCTGCAGCTGTTAACTAGTCCGAATTAAAACCTTGGTACATATGAGGTGCTTCTACTCAAGAGAAAGTACACCTAAAGAAAAACAAAACACAAAATGGAGGATACTGAAATAGATATGACATTTAGGTGCAGTTGGTTACTGTATATTTGAGACTGGTCAGACTGGATGTTTCAGTGGTCCTACAAAATTGATACAGTGGTGGGGACTGATCAGGACTTCATCAGGGCAGCACTGAGAGCATTCTGAGTACTTGACTGTAATTTGGAGACAGACTCAAGAATAAATAATGTCTATGTAGTGTGGAGAATGAGCTGTGCAAACATCGTAGGAGGTAATGGTTAAAAATATCATATGCCTAGTTACATGAGAATAGGAACAAATGTCAACTGTACTGAGTTTCTGCTGCTGTCAGAGCAAATGCTGTCTCCCTATCTGACATCCCATGGAAAGAAGCTCTGACATAACTCAAATACTGTGCTAGAGGAGCTTTCTTTGCGTACCCATTACATTTAAAACCTATTAACATTTAGTTTTCTTTTCATTGCCTCCCACTTATTGTGGGTATCAGGAGAAGCTGTCTTTGGAAAGCAAGCTGGAAAAAAAAAAAAGTGAAAACGAAAGTGAGCAAAAGATGAAGAGTTTCCAGTAGCCTCAAAGAAAACTTTGGGTAGAGATATAGAGGCAGGACAATAGAGCCTGTTCCATTTGGCCTGGGTTTAAATTGAATGCAGAACTTCAGGTGAAAGATCTTTGTTTTGAAGGTGATCTGTCAAAGTTACAGGGAATTCCTTAGGTTTTGAAATTTGGCATTTGGGAGGCAAGTCAAAGAAATGCAGTAATAGATACGGAAACACGCCAAGCACTTTTCTGTTAAAGTAGACACTGGTATACAATGTGTACTAAATTGAACAAAACAAAAAGTGTAGAAAAGCTTTGTTTCAAGAATTTGTGCACAAGCACATTATTTCTCATTTTTCAGCATTTTAAATTTTAGAAAATTTTCTTGCAACTAAACCTGAGAGAAGAAAAAGAATACTTTATTTGACACAATACTGAAGTAGAAGTGAGATTGCTACGAAACTAGCAAGACATTACTAGATGAGGTTAGTGAAGAATTTGGTGTTAAAGTTCCTTAAACACACCTCTTTCCACAGAGATCAGGATAAAAGATGAGCCCCAAGCAATGACATTTGTTTTCACATTGGTTACCTTGTAATAATCAGTCTTTATTTCTGTAATACAATTTTCATGGTCTTTTACTGCAGGGTGGAGGCCAAGGAGAACAGTGATATTTGCAAGCTGGGATGCAGAGGAATTTGGTTTGTTAGGATCGACAGAGTGGGCTGAGGTAAACCAATAGTGTTCAAAGAGAAGTTTGCACAGTGCCAGATCTTTGAGAACCCTGTACTAGAAAGCAACACTTCTTCCCTCTATCCCCCCGCCCCTGCTTCTCCTCCCCTCCCTCTCTCCCTCTGCTCCCACCCCCTCGTTTCCTTTTGAAATACCAAGAATATATGACTCCTTGCACTATCTGTCTTTCCCTGAAACAGCTGTTACTTCTGTGGATGGGAAAATAGTTTTGAGGAAAAAAATGTTCATTAGCATTTTCTTCCTCTTTCTCATAGGAAAATGTCAAAGTATTGCAAGCACGGGGAGTGGCTTATATCAATGCAGATTCCTCCATCGAAGGTACATAGTTTTGGCTTGTGATTTACAGGAATAGTGATGGTATATACAGATGACTGTGAGGCACTTTGGCTTGGAGAGCAGTGAAAGCTTCAGTGTGATCATTTTGTTGCACTAGTTCGGGAGTAGATGTGGGGGGAAACTGTGACCCAAAATCATAAAGTATCCTTCGGGTATTCCTGTTGCTTCAGGGAAGAAGTCCATTACAGTAGCTACACTATTTGGGAAGTTGTGGGGAGGGACAAGAAGTGTTGTGCCCCCCGTCAGCAGTTCTATGGCAAATCTCTAGCGTCAACTTCTCCCCTTATAATGTGTAATAAGCATAGCGACACAGGAAGAGCTCTTAAGGGTTGCTCCAAAAACTGGGCTGTAATTCATCCTAACAAATACAAATGCACTGTCAAGATCATAGGAGAATAGTCTTCTACAGGGAGAATCAGCTTGTTTCTTGTAGAGAGTGTAGCTATCTAGTCCCTTTCTTGTTAACAAATAATGGCACAAGGTTTCAACTGGGTAGAACTTGCTTATTCAGATACTTTTTCCTGTTTTTCAGGAAACTACACACTACGAGTGGATTGCACACCACTAATGTACAGGCTGGTGTACAGTCTGACTAAAGAGGTAATATCACTTGAAATTTTTAGCCTGTGTGTTCAGTGCTCACTTACTGGATGAGGCTCCCTGTGTAAAATATGGTGTCAGATGTTTCTTTCCTGATTGCAATACCCCTTTTAAGTCAATAGCTAAGTAACTGGAGTTTTTCCCAGGAGTTGCAAAGGGATTTCAAGCTTATACCTTTAAATTATTAGCTATTCAGGATTAGGGGATTTTTTTCACTCCTCCTATGATAGTATTCCTTCTAAGAACAAAAGAATAAAAAAATGCCATGAGCCAGAGAACGGAAACAAGCACAAACCTGGCAGCCCAGTCCAACTACTAGGGTGCTCATGGTAGTGGGAGACTGACTCCCTTCAGGCAGGGAAAGAAATTAGGCTTGCTACAGTGTTGTTTTTAGCATGATGTGACAGATTTGGTCAATGTGCTCAGCTTCAGTGTCCCCTGTTAGATAGTCATGGGCTCTGACCGTGACACACTCTCACATATTTGTGTGGCACACAGAATTAAAAGATTATGATCTTTCTCAGGAAATAGCCTCACCATCTTAAATGTAAGATGTTCCTTGCTTTGAGAATGGGTCTTAAAGGCTTTTTATTTCTCTTTTTTTTTTTTTTTTCTGTTCATCTGTATTAAAGCATGAACATTTAATTAATCATCTTTGTGTGTGTTTTATATACACACATATATATTCTATGAATCTACTATATCTGTCTTCATCTGTGGTATATATTCAGTCATCTCTCTTTTCCAGGTTTGATAAATTGTTAACTCTTGGAAGCTGGCATTAGACTGATACAAAAGTAAAGGAAAAGTAGTAATTCAGTATAATCATTCTCTGGCAATTGAAAGACAACAAATACAGTTTAACTCTGTTAAAATTAGGTGCCCTGATAAAGATATTTCTGTCCTGAACTGCAGAAGCGCTGATCACCTCCGGTTCCCATGGTAACCTGTGCTAAGGGCAGGTGTTCAGAACAGTCAGAAAATCAGGTCAGCAGAGTCTCAGTTTGGACAGCAAGAGCCATCGTTAAAATGTTGACCTAAATACCAGTAAACACAGTCGCATAACCCTTCCTTGAGCTGGGAAGCAGCAACAAAGGCTGGTGAATGGATGTAACCACAGCTTGTTGGTAGCTGATGGCTGAAGAGAATGCTGATCAAGAATCAGGTCCCCTGTGATCCCATCAAAGTTAATCTGTGGCAAAAAGCATTAGCACTGTTAACACTGTTAATGCTGTTCTATGAACAATTAGCTTCATGACCAAAACTCCAAATATATTAGTTTTATTTTGATACTTGTTGTGGACTAATTCTTAGATAGTAGATATAGATAATTAATAATAGAAGATATATTAATAATCTTTACTAGATTAAAGATAATAAAAACTGAGCAGCTCACAAATAAAAAGGAAATATAAAAAAATAGCCACAGTGTTTAACCTGCTTAGTAATCTAGAAAGTAGTCAGAGTGATAGGGATGAATTTTAGGATGATCATGATTTGTATACCTCTATTGCAGCTATGATGACATAAACAGCAAGTACTGTGCACTTTGCCCTTCTAAAGTTACTGCTGCATCCATGAAAATAACTTTTGTGAAATAAAACAAGGTAGAAACAATTTTGAATTAAACCACAGAAAACTTGACATTTCCTGCCTAAGCGAAAAAAAAAAGTTTTGACTTTGTGAGGGAATTTGTGTTGAATATTTAAATTAAATAGCGAAAAATCTCATAAATAAATATCAGAATGTAAATACTGATGTGAAATGTTTTTCTTTCCCTGTGTTTTCTTCCATCTAAAAGTATCTATTTTTAGCAAATAAACTATTCCTCTGGAAAACACTATGCATTTGAAATGTTAAAATGGAAATGCAGAAAGGTTGAGGGACTTAAGGCTGTGACTTATTCACTGTCCTAAAGCCACAGGCTTTATGTGATGACAGGTTATAGATTTGTTGCTTGGTAACATTTAAAATTGTACCCTTTGTCTCTTCTACAATCTACTTTTTCTAGATACCAAGTCCTGATGAGGGGTTTGAAGGAAAATCTCTTTATGAGAGCTGGTATAAAAAAAATCCATCAACAGAATATAAAGAGGTCCCCAGGTCAGTGACAAAGAAAATAAATGATATACCAATCATTATTATAACTTGTAGAGTGCAGGTTGTAAAGAAATATCCATGTGAAAAACTGAGCACCTAAAAGAGATGGTGTGATTGTCAACTGGTGTAAATTTCAGAGTTATATTGATTGCAGCTGATACACTATTGTACAACACTTTTGTGAACTTGCCTTTGTAGCATGAACAGGAGGCTTTCTATATGAAAAGTATAGTGTTCATGTAGCTTATAGAGATTTAGACAAATGGGGTAGTATGCACAAGCCAGAAGCAGGCACAAAAGATGCTAACAGAGCCACTTTCCCTTGCACTTGCTTCCAGTCTCCTGGAAGGCCTCTGAGTTTGGGTGTCTGGGGAGCAGACCAAGCAGGATTTTACAGCGCGGTCCTTCACATTTACCAGGGTTTCTGTACAGAATCTCAAAGTGATTCTAGTCCTTGGAGCCACGCTGGTACTGTTGTGATTTCTTTGAGCTGAGAGCCTGGGATAATGGAAATTCATCAGGAGGAAGGTCATTGAGTCTTTTCAGTGATTAAAGACAGTGAGTTAAACTCTCCTCTTGAGAGTTTGATGTCTCTGACCCTGAGAATGATGATTCTGCTCCTCTGAGAATGCAGCTGGTAAGGTGCATGTCATGTAGGGGTCAAAGGCACTCCATGGCATATTGACAGAAAGGGAGTGCTAGGGAAAGACTGTGTAGTGACTGTGACTGCAGAATAAATAATTGCCACAGTACTTGGAAGCAAACTAAAATTATACTTGAAGTATTGTCACTCAAGGCATTTTCCTCTTTCTTGTTAAAAGAATAAATAAATTGGGTTCTGGCAATGACTTTGAAGTCTTTTTTCAACGTCTTGGCATTGCTTCAGGCAGAGCACGTTACAGTAAAAACTGGGTAAGTCTGTGTCTTTGTAATTTTGTCTCCCCTGTAGCTGCCTGAATAATATCACCTGTAATTGAGCCGTTTAGACTGCCAGCTTTTTGGAGTAGTTCAGTTCAGTGTGTCAGAGTGGAGCCCCAGTTCATTATTAGAACTCTATGTGCTACCACAACACAAATATTTAATAAATAGGAACAGTCAACTCGGTGTCAGTCAGACAAAAGGACCTTTGCTCAGGATAAGTGAATGTGCTTAACATTACCTATGGTTGATGAAGGCTCCTAAGTGACTTACAATGACTTTTGAATGATTTGTAATAACTTTTGAAGCTTTGAAATCAAAATGGTTAATTTTTTATGGAAAATCTGGGATGGACTCTGGAGCATATTGTGAGACTGAGAAATGTTCAAGGAACAATCTATTCAATGCGGTCTATTCCTCTGAAAAAGCATATGTAAAGACACAAACAGGAATGACTGTTGAGATCCAAGCAAAGAGAGGAAGAACAATCTCACCTTTAATTTAGCCAACTAAAAGTTATTTGTCCATTCTTCTTCAGGCTCTGTACATGATCAGTGGAGAGAGAGATCTCCAAATGACCATTCATCATAGGTTGATGTCCAAGAGAGCCACCACTGAGTCGTTCTTCCCATTTGACTGTCTATAGTGGCTACACAGGATTAGTGTGACCTGAACACTTAATTTTGCAGTGCCTTGAATCTCACAGCAAAGGTTTTCAAGCAAAGCTGAAGTATCCACAGATGAATAATGGGTTTGTTTGGGTTTGTTTCAGAATGTAGAAAAATATAGCGGCTATCCAGTTTACCACACTGTCTATGAAACCTATGAAATTGTGGAGAGGTTTTATGATCCCACTTTCAAGAATCATCTGACAATAGCTCAGGTACGGGGAGGGCTGGTGTTTGAATTGGCCAACTCCGTTGTGCTTCCTTTCGACTGTAGAGATTATGCATCAGCTGTGAGCAACTATGCTCACATCATCTATAATTTGTCAAGGAATCATGAAGAGGACCTGGCAACATACAGTGTTTCCTTTGGTATGTACAGCCTTTCATCACACTCCTCTTCTGTTAATGCTAGCAGTTTCCTATCTTAATGCATTTCTTAGTCATGACTTGGTATTTACCTTGTGCTGTATGAACAGTAAATAAAACAAGAGCCACACCTTCCAAAAATTTGAAGTTTTAATATTTTGTCACTAGTATGGCTGTGTAGAGACTATGCGACTGCCAAGTAGAGCTAACACTTAGAGTTGAACCACCTGTGCGTGGCTCACCGATGTTGGCAACAAGATATCTTTGTCTTGGTCCCTAAAAAAATCACACTATTTTGCAGCTTATGGTGTTGGATAATTCTCTGTCCAACACTCATCATAGGATCATAGTATAATTCAGGTTAGAAGGAACCTCAGGAGGTCTCTAGGTCAGCCTGCGTAAGGCAGGGTCAGCTTTGAGGTCAGACCAGGTGGCTCAGAGCTCTATCCCATTTGGTCCTGGAAACCTTCAAGGACAGAGACTACAGAACCCCTCTGGAGCATAGTACTTGACAGTCCTCAGGGTAAAAAGCTTCTCCTTATATCTCCTTCCCTACTATGAGAAGTTTGCCTCAGAGCTTGGTCTGACAGGAATGGTTCAGCCCTACGCCACAGCAGGGATCTTGTGCTGGCATGTAAAATTTTATTTCATGTTATAGAGATTCACAATATCCCTCCTGCCTGAGAAGCCTTTATTTTATTGGCAACAAGACATACTATTCAGTTTAGAATTTGGCTGCTAATGACCAGTATCAGGTACATGTACATACGCTCACACGTACACATACATACTCAGTCTTTCGCAAAACTCTGTATGTGTGGAGGGACATACCAGTAAAACACGGGTTGTTTGGATTTATAAAACTGTGGACCTACCTGAACAGTCTGGTTCTGGCAATCCATGCTCTAGTTTTTGGTATTTCTGTATATTCTTCAAGTAGCAAATAATAGATAATATTTACAAAAATACTGATTTCTGTTGTCTCCAAGGCAAATTTTCACACAGTAGGAATATGAGGTCATTTGATTTTCATTCAATGAGAACAGAAAGATCACGATCACAGTGAAAGATAAAGCATTAATTGGAAGAATTTGATTTGTTAAATGATTCCTTCAGAATTTCAAGTTAAATACTTCCTTCCTGCTCCCTACAGATGCTCTCTTTTCAGCTGTGAAGAATTTTACAGAAGTTGCTGCTAGCTTTCATGAGAGACTGCAACAAATAGATACCAATAAGTAAGTTTAACTCTTTTTTTTTATTCCAGTCAAATACTCCATGTAGTCCTCAGGGCTCAGAGGGCATAGTGTTCATTTGCATTTAGTCCCCTGAATAACCTTGGTGACAGATGAATGTCAGTCATTTGTTTCATTTCAAGTCCTTATGGACTCTTGTCTTTAAGGATACGGTTACTCTAGGAAGCAAAGTATAGAAATGTTGAATTCGTGGACATCATGGACACCGCAGAGCCTGAGAATCTAGCCATGTCTGCTTTGAAAAGTGTCCAAGCTAATTAGTGTCAATTCTTGACAGGTTTTAGTTGAGGAGCAATGCCAGGATGACACATGGATGTGACTAGAATGTTGGTTAGCATAAGCAGAGCCAGCTCAGGTGTGTAACTCCCTCTAAGTAGAGATATGTCCTAAAATTTTGTCACTGGATTATCATTAAAGAGCAAATGTTGTCTCGTGGTCTTTGTTTGCCAGCATTCTAGTTTTCAAGATACTGGTACCGCTTATTGAAAAAAAATAAAAAGCTGTACCATTATTGTGGTTTTGGCAATCTTTTTGATGAGATTTCAAAAAATTCTATGCACCACCTATGCAAAAAGACCTATTTTGCACTGGACTAATTTGCACTTTCTTTGTAGGCAATGCCCAAAATGACAAACCAGTCTTCCTTTTGTGTGTACATATGTGTATGTTACATTTCTTGTGAAGAATCTAATTTAGCCATATGCTTACCCTTATGGAAGACTAAGTGAGAATAAAAGCCATCTTTTTAATGTCAGTGACTTTTAAGATAAATGACTTAATAATAATTTCTTATGTAAAATATGACATTTATGATATATGACATATATGTGGCATTTTCAAAATGGTTTCTTTGATGGATCACCTAAATCTAAGCTTTAATTCCATCAACCAGTTTCCGTTTCCGTTTATACCAATGTAAACTTGAAACAATTTCATTGATGGTAGTAGAGTTACTCCAGCCTTACTGTGATGTAAATTTTACTCTTTTTTTATTGATGAATGCCTTTGAAGCTCTACAATAAGTTACTTTTCATGTAAACTACTAAACCCAAATATATTCAGTATAATCTTCTTCACAGTTCTTTTATTTGTTAAGCATCACTAGTATGGTCAGAGCTATTCAAAGCACACAGACACAGATGGTCTCTGCTCTAGGGAATTTACAATCTGCTGTCAGAAAAACACAATACTTGGATGACTCAAAAGATGATTCTAACATCACAAGGTTCCTGTTTCTCAGATGTTGTGGTTTTAAATAAAAATAAATGTGATTTTATTGAAGTAATTTGCAGCTGGCTGGTTTTGTGGAAAGTAGAGTCTTTAGAAAACTGTTGTACAAAAGAAGAAAATGGTCTGCCTAAGCATCCTAATGAAAGGGAGATAAAGGAATAAGATGTAACATGAGTGAGAATGCCTGGAAGTCTCTGTCTTCTTTGACACTACTGCTTGACCTTTTAAAATGGCTTTAAGAGACTTTAGGGTTACGAACCAAATCGTCTCACAGTACAGAGCAGCAAGATTCTGTTGTGCAAATTAACTGACATGGGCTATATTTTGTGGGCTATACTTTTAAGTTCAACATCTTGGATCTACTGTCCTTCATAAATCCAGAGTTGTGTACATTAGGGCACAAGATGACAGTGGGCCAACCACTCTGTAGCTAACGTATTCCTGTTTTCTTTTTAGCCTACTTGCTGTCAGATCACTAAATGATCAGCTCATGTTGCTAGAAAGGGCTTTCATCGATCCTCTTGGATTACCTGGCAGGCCATTCTATAGGTAAGAAAGACTTACTTTTCACTTTCTGCTTGGAGTACTCCATGAGAATTCCTTTAAGACTTATAGATCTCTAAATGGAATTGTAATTATTTTATTCAAGATGGTAAAAAGTACATTAAACAGGACAGATAAGATTGAAAAGGGAAAACAACATTAGGGAAGATTTCAGTGAGATACACTATACATAATGAGGAAAAGTCTTGTTGGAAGCCTATCCAGATCAGTAAACCCATTTCCATTGACTGCATTGGACTTCTAAACATACATAAAAGTTTGGCCCTGGACTCAATTCAAGTAATTTCAGTGGTAAAGAATCTTTAGGAAGTTATTTGAAAGTGAAATAGGGTATAATTAAAATATCTACAATTTGATCTATTATAGTAGAACAGTCATGCAGTACTTAACAGCAGTGAAGCAAATTCAGTACTCCTTTCATCCACTGCAAGAAGTAAATCTTGTTTGAGAGTCAGAATAGTCAAGTCTAACTTTTTGGTCCTTCTACCAGTCTGCATAATTCAGAACAGTAATCTTCCCACTAAAAGGTTCCACTACAAAGTAACTGTAGATGGAGAACTGAAGATCTACAACCCTTCTGCCTCTCATAGCTTGTGATTAAAAACTTGTTGAGAACAGCCTCTTGCTAAAGCATCAGCTTTCCTACCTCAAAGCATGCCTGTATCTGTTGGAGACAGAGTATATCTGTGAGAAAAAAAAGCTGTTGGTTTTTTTTTTTTTTTTTTATCTCTCCATTTCATCTAAAAAGAGGGAAAATAAAATACTTTAGTCAGCTTTACCTCAAGTCTCCTTAGCTATAAAGTTCTGGAATTCACATGGAATAATGTAGTTTATGTTATTTTCTTGCTTCATACATTATAGGTACTTTTACTGCAATAATCTTATTTATTTACATCTTCAGTGTCAAGATTTTAACAGATAATATAGAAACAGATTACTTTTATCCAGAAAATAATTTTTTATTTTCCTAATTCAGAAAATTGTGGTTATTTTCCCCCTCAACTTTCCTACAGACATGTCATCTTTGCTCCAAGCAGCCATAACAAGTATGCAGGAGAATCATTCCCAGGGATCTATGATGCCATGTTTGACATCAAAAACAAAGCAGATCAACGTGAAGCCTGGGAAGAAGTTAAGAGGCAGATTTCCATTGCAGCCTTCACTGTGCAGGCAGCAGCAGAAACACTGAAAGAAGTAGCTTGAATATCAACAACATAATCATCAATGAAGACTACATATGACAGTTTGCAGAAGCCTTAAAAATGGAGCATTTAAAAACACTAGGAGGATTATTACAAAGAACACCAGAAAAAAATGGTGTTCTTTGCATCCCACTTGGGCATGTTATTTGCATTTACCAGTGTTAACAAGGTAATCTACTCTATTCAGAGAGCTCAGTCTTTTGGTATCTTCTGAAGTGAGAGTGAAAAAATCTCATGTTTTCTGTCAGCTTCATACTTTAAGAATTGCTAATCACTGGATTTATTTTCAGAGCTTTGAATTTTGCTAGCTTGATTATTACAAGAGTCTTCATTGTGCATCAGGAAACCAGAAGTCATTTCCTGTTTCTATCAGTTTCTAATTTTGTTGTTGACTTTTTATTACTTACCTTGGAGTTGAATAATTATACTCCAAGATAGCCCTTTCAGCTCTCCTTTTACACAAAGATTCATGTATGAAGATGGGAAAACTGTCACATACCGTGTGCAGGATATATAATGATCATAACAAGTTTTGGGCAGACAGCCCAGAATACTCATCCATGACGTTCTTCACTTCACATGCTGAGTCTTGCAGCTGTTTACAAATAAAATTAAGCAAGAAGCCTTCTAGTCACCAGTGTAAAAACAAGGCAATACATCTTGTCAGATGTATAATCATCTCACAAAACATGTCTTTTGAGATTAAGACCTTCTTTTATCCTTTTATCCAATATCTACCCCTGCTATGCCTCTTCCATATCAAGGTATTTTTAATATTAAGACAATCAGAAGCAAATAAAATTCATCATGTACTTAGTTTGAATGGATTCCAAATTATTACCATCTCTGTATAGTCTGTTTTTCTGATTTTGGTGTGCAGCTCACACTTAGGACAGACTGCTCAAAAGACTACTATCTACTTTATCACTGCTGGCCACTCCTCTGCTCCTTTTGGCAGTGGAGAATTCATGATGACAGTCTATAAGACACCTCTCACAAAATTATCCAGGATAGTTTAGATCATCAGTTAGGTTAACCTAGAGGATTTTGTCTGCAGCAATCAAGGGAATGATAACACAAATCCACCATGTAGAGGGGAGCAGCAATAAACAGCTTCTGTTGACCAGGTGGATACAAAAAGAGTATTCTTCTGTTGCTAAGGAAGATGAACTGAAACACCATGTTCCAAAATTGTGGATATCTTTCCCTATATGAATTGTAAGCTTTCTCAGCAACTTTTTCTCTCAGTCCAGAAGACATACTTTTTAAATCTCTGGCAGATAATATACAATGTCAGGGCCCAGAACCTCACAAAATACGGAGATAGTTAACACTCTTAAACTACAGCAACATCCATTCTAAAAAAAATACGTGTCCCCTAACCACTGCAGAAAATAGGATATAAGAACAGAAGTTCTCTCCTATTGACTCTGTTCCCCTGCACACAAAAACGTCAAGGCTAACTAGTCCAAAGAGAATAAGTGCCCATTAGGCTGGTTGTAGCATGATGGTTTACATGATGTTTTGGTAAGGTGGGATTCAAATTGTCCAGTGCCTTTGCCCACATCTGGGTCTGCTTTGTGACCCATCTTTGCTCAGTGCAAACCACAACCTGTAGTAGTGGAATTTGTAAAGTAAATGGAGCTTTGCTTAATTTTTTAAGAGAAGAATATCTTTAGAAGGACTCACTCCAGCTCTTTCCCCAAGCTCTAACCCAGTCTCCTATCAAAATGATCTTAGGTCAAAGCCCCCATGCTCTGTGCTGTCAGTGGGAGTCTTTCCCCACTCACTGGTCAGCATGAAGCTTTTCTGATCTCAATTTTGAGATGCCTAACACTTGGTGCTGACAGCCACAGTGATTCTTACCTGTAGCTTATCCAGCATCATCTTGGATGTTCCTAGCCCCACTACATAAACCCACCCCAATTCACAAATTTGTCAAGATAAACCAGCACTTGTTCTGTTTTTCCTTGGTATACTGAGCTGCGACTTGTGTCTGTTCAACAGCTTCTTCAAGAGCTGCTAAGACATCTTTGCATCTTTATCTGGGGCTTGCTGAGAAAGGGGAAAATAGACAGCGGGTGGTGTGCAGGATAGGTATTCCATGGTAAGCTGTCTGTGCTAATAAGTGTCTACCTCAGGCTCCTTCGTTTCTGTGAGGAAGGAAGCACAAGTGTCTAGTCCAGCAAGCCCCAAGCTAGATGTGGCCACACCTAGCATTTAGACACATTATGGCCCATTCTAAAGTTCTTGATTAGTTTTTAAATTTAAAATAAAATGCTTTTTAGTCTTCAAGAACTTCTATTGAAATCCTGCTAAGAATGTTCTTCTTCCTAAATCATTTCTTACTGTCAGTCTTCTATGGAGTCTAGATAGAGCCACTGTAGCCTTCAGCTCCTCAGAGACTATTCCCGGCAGAAGTGGCTGGTGTCATTACTGGACAGCAAAGGACAAAGCCTATGTAGCAAATTACTGAAGCTACATGATTTGCAGTCGGGTGTCTGAGCTGTATGTCAAAATATATGCAGGGATGCATATGCAACTGTCCATTTCCTATATGTGTCACTAGGATTATGAGTTTTAAACAAACAAACAAAAAAAAGACAAACAAACAGAATTGTGTATGCCCTGAGAAATGTCATTTCACATGACTCATTTACAAGGATAAAAAGAAGTAAGGGTCACATTTCACATTTATGAACAAAATCAGGCCAGCTGACATGCCAACAAATGAAGAACTCTAGTTCCTACCAGATAAACGGGGAACAATGGTGAAATTAATAATATGCATTAAAAGCACTGTCTGTTAATATGTTCTTGCAAACATCGTAGCTGCACTGGGAAATGTTTCCAGTCAGTTGATTTTTAGAGCTCAAAAACTGTCTGAACCAGTCACGTGTACAAGGAGGTGTATGCTATGAAGCAGTCTGATAAGGAAAGGCAGACAATGAGAAGCCAGATACAGGAATAACTACTTTTGAAGTATCTGTATTTTTTGTTAGATCTGCCAGTGTATCTCAGAGGCATAGCTATTAGCTAACTCAAGCCCTGAGTGTGAAATCCTTTCTATACAAGAAGTCAAGATAAGGTTTGTGTGCTAATTCTCTTTCAGTGAAGTAGAATTTAGGTCTTTTTTTTTCTAGACTTCTATAGTGAGTTGAAATTCACTCTTAACACTGCCAAGTGCTGTTGACCAGATTAACTGGTTTGGCTCTCAAGCTCTGATACTATTTCATAGTAATTGTCCAAAAAATGCTGTTGAATTAGGTAAAAAAAAACCCAACAAAAAAAAACCCCAGTTGTTAACAAGAACAAAACCCAAAATCAACTAAGTATGTTGAATTTACAGCTTCTTGATCATCTAACCTGAGACAGTTGTTCATGTAACTACAGATGTTTTCAGCTAGAGATGGCCATTAGCAGAGTTCTTTACTATAATCAACTTTTGGTTCTTTTATGTTCTAAATATGCTGTAATTTATACTTGGAAGAACTAAGATCCTAATACCTGACAGCTCCTTGCAAACACTCATTTGACTTTTACAGTTATTGCAGACAAACTCATGGAGTCATTATTTATATACAGCACCAGATCACTTAATTACAAGGCAAGAGCTGTAGAAGTATTTAGCAAGCAGAGGGAGGAACCTAGCTGGTACTGTGGCATCCTTTCTAATTTGAGAAATTACATGAAAACCTCTGGAAGTGGAATGAAAATTGTATTTTTTTGAAGAAAGTACTTCCTATCATATGATCACAAATTGGATGCTCTCAGAATTTTCCAAAGAACTTCATACAATGACCATCCTATGCTCTAAGAGTCTAAATCAAATTAAATTAAACCATACCTGTGTGTGGAAGCCAGCAATGACAGTGTTAATTTGGCTGGAAAGTCTGTTGACCTGGGAGCATAATTTCTAAATTAAGATGCTGTTGACACAGATCTTACTTCAAGTGTTAGTTTAGATGACACAGAGCAATCCCTGGTAGTCAAGATCTCTGAGATGGGACCTGTGCTCATCTCTGCTTGTATGATCAGTTTGAAATGTGCTGCTGGACTACAGACAATACCGTAGTGGAGCAGAGCAGCCAACTCTCACAGCTGGAGTCAGATTAAATTATATTCTTTCACTTGATGGACAGCAGCTCCCCAGAGCCAAAGATTGGAATGAATGGAAGAATATCACACAATTATAGGATCATAGGGTTGGAAGAGAACTCAGGAGGTCTCTAGTGCAAACTCCTGCTCAAAGCAGGGTGAGCTCCAAGGTCAAACCAGGTTACACAGAGTTTTATCCAGTCTAGTCTTGAAAATCTCCAAGGATGGAGATCGCATAACCTCTCTGTGCAACATATTCCAGTGCTTCACTGCCCTCATGATGGAAAAGCTTTTCCTTATATCCAGAGAGAACCACTTGTTGTTTCAGTTTATGACTGTTGTTTCTCATCCTCCTGTCATGCACCACTGAAGAGTCTGGCTCTGTATTCTTGAGAAAGTTCTTGTACATGCTAAAAGATATCATTTGGTTTATGCACAGTCCTTTACTCTCTGCTTCACTGGGTACATTCCTGTTGTAGAAGAAAGGGTCAAAGTTTGCAAGCTGAACTTGTCAGCTGCCAGCAATGTAAACTTTATTTTAGCTGGAATCTGATAATAGACTTCAGAAGTTCAAGATAACAGAGACTGCAACTCAGTGCATCAAAATCTACTACCCTTTTAATCTGGTAGTCAGATGGACTGCAGAGGCCGTGAGAGAGTTCTGGGGGA
The DNA here is from genome assembly GCF_018691265.1 of Tyto alba. Taxonomy (NCBI): domain Eukaryota; kingdom Metazoa; phylum Chordata; class Aves; order Strigiformes; family Tytonidae; genus Tyto; species Tyto alba. Next base: position 10,104,650 of record NW_024881282.1, read on the forward strand.
CTGTGTAACTGGCAGAGTCAGAAGGAAACTACTGATTTGAGATTGCAGTTGAGCATTCCCCTGTTGCCATTTTTCCTGCAAGAGCTGCCTTTCCCACAAACCAGGGCCCTTTGATCTCTCAAGACACAAGTTCAACCTTTAGTCGGACAATAGGTCAAGCAGCACAACATTAGCGTATCTTTCTTGCTGCAGATATTAACCTTTGGGGCCCTGTTGCTGAGCAGATACAATATAAAATATACAAACCCTGACATTAATTCTGTGTATTATGTATTTTTCTGTACTGTTGCTGGTTTCGCTAATTGGCTGCATAGCATAATTATCTATTCAACAAACAATTGTGTACTGTTTTTGCATTTGGCATGTGTATCTTTGCCATTTTTGGAGCTTTTCTAGTTTACCAGCATATTTTTAATTTTTTTTTTTTTTTTTTTAAACTAAGTAGAATATATGTAGCTATCTGCAAGTTCTAGCTTCATCTAAACCTCACTTTTGTTCTTGCTCTCAACGTGCAATTCTCACCACTCCTGAGCTCAATATGAGGCCTGTGCAGTAACTGACAGTTTTCTTGCTAGTTTTAAAAGTGCTATTAATTTGAAGAGGTACTCTGTATTCAGGAGCTTGTCTGTGTTTTGGACCTTTTTTTGGTTTTGTCACCTGGTTTGAGAAAATAAATCTCTTTTCCTAATCTTTTCACATTGATTATCCTGCATAACTTCTGCGACTACTTAGAACCAGTTTTATCTCCCATCAACCTCAAGCCTTAACTCTGATTAAATTTAGGCTAAGGTTGGTATTTTCGTCATTGAATAAAATACCCAGCTATTATCAGAGAAGCAGTCTTAGCAGTATCAGACACTGATAATAGCTTAGTTCTAGCAGGAAAAGCCCCACATAAAAGAATAGACATGGTTTTGATTTGGTCATGAAGTTACTCAAAGATATGAGTCTTATGGGAAACTGATTGTTTTAATAGCTCTGAGCTCCCTCCTTGGCTGCTGAGTGAGATGCTCAGTAACAGCTAGGAGTGAGATGAGGTTTGGTTTGGATCAGCTTCTTACACCTCCTCACAGACGTGACTTTGCATTCCAGACATGCTGTACTTAAGATCTCACCGTGGCAGGCTCATTTCTTTCTAGCTCCTCTTATTCTGAGGAGCAGTTGTAAGACATACTACAACTTTGGCTTTGTGATTTAGTAATGTGTGTAGTGGATTATTTAGGACATGTCCCAAGACTCAGGAAACAGTGAACATGCGGGTTAGATACTGCACTCCCTGTGCTGCATATCTTGGAACTTACAGTATCAGCAAAGAGGAGAAAGTAAAGGAGATACAGAAACAAAAAGAGAGGGTCAAGGAAGGAGCATCAAAACAATACTAAAGAGAAACCCCTTTTCCAGCCAAGGCACTGAGGAAAATGGAAGCTGGTATAGGAGGAGGTAGCTTTATTCCCCTTCTCTTCTTTTGAAAAACTTAGTTCGAGCTGTTCTCTGCTCTCTCTCCACCTTCTTTAAGAAGTATCTGGATTGCTGCACCCTGTTCCCACTTCCAAAAGGAAAGCCACCAGCATCTATAAACTTTGTTATTAAGCTAAAACTTCTGTTTCACATGGGTAAATGGTATTTATTTAGCCTTTATATGCTGTTTTTCTCATCTTCCCAGGAAGTGTGTAGATGAGATGATAGCTCGGAAATACTTTTTCAATGTATCAGCAACTAATTTCAAATATCTATATATAAAAAAGGTATGATCCAAAAGGGAAAACAAAAACTATCATGTACTAATGTTGCTCCTTAGACTGGCCTCCACACCATACCTAGCTGATTCATAGAATAAAATAGTTTGGGTTGGAATGGACCTCCAAAGATCATCTAGTCTGACACCCCCAGCAATGAGCACGGACATCTTCAACCAGATCAGGTTGTTCAGAGCCCCATCCAGCCTGGCCTGGAATATCTCCAGGGATGGGGCATCTACGACCTCTCTGGGCAACCAGTATGTTAGCACCCTCAGCCCAAGACATTTCTTCCTTATATCTAGTCTGAATCTACATTTTTTTGGTTTAAAACCATTACCCCTTGTCCTATCTTAACAGGACCTACTGAAAAGTCTGTCCCCATCTTTCCTATAAGCCCTTTTAAGTATTGAGAGGTTGCAAGAAGGTCTCCCCAGAGCCTTCTCTTCTCCAGGCTGAAGAACCCCAGCTCTCTCAGCCTGTCCTCATCAGAGAGCTGTTCCATCCATCTGATCATCTGTGGCCCAAACTGGAGCTGCTCCAACAGGTCCATCAAAGAAGCAGCAAACAATTCCTTATGCAGCTGGGAATGAAGAGTAAATGTTACAAGAATTTTAGGCTGGAAGGAACCCAACGATTCCAATTTATGAAAATAGAAGGTTTCAGAATGTGGCTTTTATTCGACACTGTAGTAAGACTATAACAATTTGTCAGAAAGAGACCAGCTTGCTTTAAAACAGTTGATGGCACAGTTGCTTGGTGTGTGAAGTTCATTACTTTTCTATGCCTGATGAAGAGCACTAATTTCAATATGGCTTGGATAGGTTTTGCCCTGAAGAAGCTTGAGAGGCCAGGGCTGCCCCAGGCTGGACACAGCTGGTTCTGGCCAGCTCCAGGACAGACCCACCGCAGGCACAGCTGAGCTTGTCAGCTGGTCCCTCTGTGAAAACATAGTGAAAAAAGGGCAAATATGCTGAAAGAGCTGAGGAGTGAGGTGAAAAAAAAAAAAAAAAAAAAAAGGAAAAAGAGAAGCAGCAGTGTGAGCGCCTAGGTGAGTGGAGGAAGAGGAGGAGAAGGAGGAGGAAAAGGTGCTCCAGGTGCCGGGGCGGGTGTTGCCCCCCAGCCTGCGGACAAGGCCGTGGTGGAACAGATCTCCACACAGCTGCCTGGGGAGGACCCCACATCAGAGCAGCTGGATATTTCCTGAATGAACTGCAGCTGGCAGAAAGCCCACGCAGGAGCAGGGGAACAGTGTGAGGAGGAAGGAGCTGCAGAGAGGGGCAGTTAGGTACTGACCATAACCCCCATCCCTGCTCCCCTGTGCCGGGCGGGGTGGGGGTGTTAGAGGTGGTAGGAGTGAAAGAGTGAAGGTCAGCCTGGGATAAAAGGGTGGGGAAACTGTTGTTTTAATTTTTGTCTTTGTTTCCTACTACCCAAATCTATTTTAATTGGCAATACGTTAAATTAATTTTCCCCAAGTCAAGTCTATTTGCCCATGACAGTAACTGGTGGGCAATCTCCCTGTCTTTATCTCAACTCGTGAGCATTTTCATCTTCTGTTCTCCCCCTGTCCCGCTGAGGAGGGGGAGTGAGTGAGCAGTCGGGTGGGACTGTGGCCCTCAGCCAGTGTCAACCCACCACAACTGTGAATATAGCTCATTGTTACTAAACCTTCATGACTATCGTAGAAATCTTCTACAGCAGCACAACATTTTATATCTGCATCACTTTTAGAAGCCTGCATATGCAGAGAGATCACAGCAAATTCTGAGCAGACACTTCTTTTAATGGAGCTAAGTATTTTGCATTGGCCAACAACATTCATCAAGAACAGCTCTAGTTCAGCATAAAACAAAGTGTTAATCTGAACTAAAAATAGAAGAAAGGATAGAATAAGTTAGGATGATTTAGGCGTATGCAACGTGAGGCCCCTTATACTGCTCCTAATCTGCTAGAAGGGGATTTGTTTCACCAAATTTCACCCGACCATGTTTATATCCAAGTTATGTGAAAAATGCACTCTTTAATAACCAGAGGAAAGGAAAAAAGCTCTTCTAAGGTATAACTTGTTTCATGCAAAATCAATGTCTGAAGCAGGTTGACTGATTTGTGCCTAAAAAGCACCTGTTTCTCACCACTGATTTCTGAAATAAGCAGCCTGTTTTGGAAGGTGAGAAATTGGCATTGTACGTGTCTCAATGACGTGAGATGAGTTGGAACTCTAGTGCCCGCTTGGCCCACTCTGTGCTGGTTTACTAGTACTTTTAACAAACACATAATGCAGCATATTCAGGGTCTGTAGCACAACCCACAAAAATTTAGTACTCTAGGTCATAAAAGATGTGGTCCACGGAAATGCACAAAAGCCAGTCTTTAGAGTTTATCATTTGAATGTCACTCAGTGCCTGTGAAGCAGCGCTGCACATCTATCGAGGTATACAGTACAAGTATGATATGAAAATATTGATCACTAGTAAGGGAAAATAGGTCCACAAGTCATAGGAGGACTGTGAAACCCCAGCTTGGTACCACAGAAATATGAGACATCAGCTTCACAGACCATGCTGGAAATAAAACAATGATCAGGCATCCCTAGTGTGATTCAGTGACCTGATTTCATGTTTTTTAAAAAGTAATCAAGTCAATATATTGTTTTACTGGGTTTGTATCATAGGTCATAAAATACTGACTCATGTGAATACCTTAACCTTGAATTGTATGGATTTGAATCAGGTTTCAACTCCGAGGAAGAGCTTTTCTTCAAACTGAATTCAAAAGTCTCTCATTTGCACTGTGTCTTTGGATGACAGACTGAGAAAAGGCAGCTCTCCATTCTAACCTGGTCTAACCCAGTGAGCCCTTCACTGCACCTGTCCTGGTGTTACTTCAACCTCTCCAAGTGATGTGTTGCACCAGGACTGACATTCGTTATGACAGGTCTTTTTATAATACTCTTCCTATTGTAAGCCAGTATTTTTTCTCAATGTTTTGTGATTAACATGAGAAAGTCACACTCGACTTTGCAGAACATGAGTGTTATGCGCTTCCTTTATATCCATTGACATTTCCGGGAGAGGTCTGGCTCAGAAAATCAGAGCAGGAGGAGAGGAAACAACAGCATGGGTGTTAAATTGCCAACAAGTTTAAGGCTCAGAGTCTCCTCTAGACAGTGTTCTAATTGTGTTCTTTATTTGTGTCGTAGAGCGTAATTAGCAATCTCATTGGTTCAAATAATAATAAAAAGCATCCTGGAAAGGCAGTAAATAAGATTCCCCTACACAGTCCCTTACACAGGAATTAAAAGCATGCTGTGCCAGCTCTCATGATCTACTCAGAGACATATGAAATATAAAAATTGGCTTATATACTTTGGTAAAACTGAAGATGCTACTGTGATTTTGAGAAGTTACTAAGATATTAATAAAATACCAGTATTGTATTGTTGACATGGATTTAGATTTTCTACATTTCTGAGAATTTGAGGGGATTTTTAAATCCATGTAATGAACAAATGAGCAACATCTTCAGTAACGGTCTGCCCTGGATTCAATGCAATGTGTGGTAATATTTCAGTTAAGAAATTCAGAATAGCAGCCATGCGCATCTGTATGTGAATCTGTAAGGAATTCCATGGGTAATGGATGTTTTCTGAGACAGAACAGGTACGAGAGTGAAAAGTTTTTCCTTGATGGCTTCAGATGAAAATTACCAGAGATCGAGCGCAAAGCACCTTTGTTGTGCACTTGACAGCAAATGACATTGTCGTGAGGTCTGTGTGGAGCCTGTGTCACACAGAATGCCCTCAACGTGCTTCCTCGTTGGACTGACTTAAGGACATGACTCTGGGTGCAGATCCCGTGTGTTTCCAAACTGCTCTGAGAGTGACCAGTCACTGGGTTTTGAAGCTGTCATACCTACACGGTCCCAGAGCACCCTCCGATTGGCTCCCCACCTCCTTTAGATCAGGAATGCTCATACAGAACAGCAGGCAGATGTATATGGAGACATTTCTGTATATATATGTGTATATGTGAGTGTGCAAGTGACTATAAATGTATTTTTATTTATACATAGATACACTTGATGTGTATAAATACATGTGTATTGATATATGTGTATATATTGCACATTAGATATTATACACATGCACACGTGTATATATAAATATAATAAGGAAATAAGGATCATAAGGAAAAGCCCAAACGGTTTCCCAAAGCCCCCACACAAACCAGAAGAGCCAGCCAATGGCTTCATAAGTCAGAAACCATAATTCGAGGTCCGCTTCAGACAGAGAAGGTGGGTGTTGCAGAGCTCCCCTTGTCCATGGCTGCGGGGAGCTTCCAGCTGCCCGTGCGACTGTGGCGGGGTGTCGACAGGGGCTGTGTGTGTTTCCTTGTCCTCAGGCCAAGGGCTCTGCAGAAAGCTGAAGAAGTCTCCAGCTGCGTGGCTGAGGAGGGAGGGGACAGGAGTGTGCCAGGGTCTAGTTGTGTCCTTGTCTGGGCCTGAAGCTGTGAAAAGGAAGACAATATGTACAAACAACAGGAGCAGCCACCCTCAGTGACCACGGGCAACCCTGCCCAGGGCTCTCCCAGCCTCAGGCCAAGGCCGTCAGTCCCACATCACCCGTCCGGGGGTGGCCATGCCACCCACCCCACCACCAGCCTGCTGCTCACCGTGGCATGGCCAAAGCATTGCTGAGGCTGGTGCCAGGAGCAGATAGCTCCCAAATGCCACCAGCCAGCTGTTAAGTTGATTCCTTATCTTTATGTCAGTGGCCTTGCAGAAAGTCTCCAATCTCTCCGGCTGAGTGGCCGAGCAGAGGGGTTCGCCACGGTCTGGTCACGTCCTCTTCGGGACGTCCAGCCCTAGAAGGCAAAGGCAGAGCAGCCACTAACTGTTGCACCCCAGGCAACCCCTGCCTCCCTGCCTGTGGCCCAGCCGTCCCCTTCCCTGCCCTCTTCCCTGTCCTCTCCCCTCAGCCTTTGCTCACCCACCAGCTCGCCTCCAGCCTAGGCCGGCTCACTGCGCAGCCCTTTTTATACCCGCCCTGCGCCGGCCATGTCACCGGCCCCGGTGACTCAGCCCATGCCCACGTTCTGCCTGCTGTGACAGAGCCACGCCAGAGCTGGGGAGGGGTGCCAGGGGCTGATGGACGGCCCGGCCCTTGGCTGCCCAGGGAAACAGGGCTGTTGCTCCTCAGGTTTACTCAAATGCAGTGGGACAGGTGATAACTCGGGCCCCTGAGGAAAATGGTCGATACGGAGAACCCGCTGTTGCTCCTGTCCGTGAGGAGGCAGCTTGTCACCCGGGGCTGTGGTCACATCACAGACCCTCATCGCCCCCATCCCACCCCACCTCTCCTTGGCCTCCTCCTTGCTGTCAGGGCTGGGGCAGGGGGAGGTGGAGCCCAGCATGAAGGTTCAGACAAATAAATGTGCTGTCTAAACACTGGGGAGCAATTCAGGTGTTTAGCATACTGACCTAGTGCCACTTTGTCTGTCTGAAAGCCTGATATCCTATGAATACACATGAAATCAGCAGGATACTGGACCTGGGAAAAAATGCATACCCGGGTGGGCTACACTAAAGTATCTGGAATTGCACTGAATCCTTATTTTAATTCCAGTTGTAGTGCCTGGAACTCCACTGGTTCTGTCTGTGGACGGTTAGCTCACACCTGGCTTCACTGAGCAGGATTCAGTTATAGGATTAGTGGCTTCACAACAACATTTTAGGTGTTGTGAGAAGTCTCACCTCACCTGTAGCTGCTACGCCAGAGCAGGGCGGGTGTGATATAAATGCTGCCCTGTACTGGTTTGCTCTGTCTAGAGGTCTCGGACAGTCCACAAGCTTCCAAGTGGCACTGGATATTTTTCTATTAGGAACTGAACACTCTCTGTATAGAATAATTCAAGTGCTTATAGTGAGGTGCTTAGCACACTTTAGATACCCTAGGGTATCTGGCCCGATCCCAGGATCTCCTGTGTCTGCACATGGCAGCTCTATGGCATAGAGTCGGGAGTGGAGAAGTAAAGTTATGCTGGAAAAACTGTGTGTGGTGCAGAAGAAGATGTCATTTTAATTTTTGTTTTTGTTTCTCACAACCCAAGTCTATTTTAATTTCCAATAAATTAAATAATTTTTCCCTAAGTCTAGTCTGTTTTGCCTATGATTGTAATTGGCAGTTGATGTCCCTGTCTTCATCTCAGCCCATGAGCTTTTTCACCTTCTTTCCTGCCCCTTTCCTGTTGTGGAGAGCATGTGATTCAAGGCATAGACTTATACTGTATAGTTATACTTTCATTTAAATGGAACATAATATATTCCACTGGTGGTCAATTCACAGAATGTGAGAACATGCCACAACTAATAACTAATAGTACTAGGTCTCTATTTAAGTGGTAGAAGCCACTTGGTTGCTGCTATCATTCAACCTCATCATTGCTGATGCCTTAATCACTTTAAAAAGACATAGGCATAGAAATAAATACATTTCATACTTTCTCACTGTTGCTATTCTTACCTTCTTCCTCCACTGATGTTATCATCATGGGAGTTCTAATTTAGATAGTAATTTCCAAAAGCCCTTGTCACTTTACTGTCTATTATGTGCCAGTCCTACACCTGTGGTGCTATATAAATGCTAATAATACATCAATATGCTCGTTCTTTATAAGTTCTGTAGGTGGAATTCCATCTGGTTCGTATATGTCAAGTGAGATGTTAGTGTGAAAAGTCCTTGCTGTTCAGAATTTGTGATGGCTTATGAGCAGTTGGGAAATGACAGAAAAAAAGATCACAAAAGTGGATGTGCTTATCATTTGAACAAAGACATCCAGACGTATGCTTAAAACAGTGGCTGTGACTGGTGCAGAATACGCAAGTGGTGTAATTCTCCTCTAATCTCTGAAAAGCCTTAGTGAAGTAATTAGGACATTAACCAGTCTTTTCAGCAGTTTCTGAGTATTTTCAGTTCAACCTAATATATTTAAGAAAGTTTTGATACTTGGTGCACTGATGTTTCTTTCACAAAATGTATCTACTTTGGACTCTTTTGGGAGTGAGTGGTAAGATGTCAGAGCATGTCCAGACTCCCAGAAAAGCTTTCCTGTCTTCAGCCATATAACCAGTCTCAGGTGGGCAGGTCCTCAGTTACAGAAAGATCAGACTTGGCTCCCACGTAGCCGCACAGGAACTCACCAGCAAGGAGTGATGTGCAGGGCCAGGGTAAGTTTGTACAAAATATGATGATTCTATGAAAGTATCTTGACTATTCCCTGGGCTGAAGCTGTGTTCTTTCCCATGAGATATTGATGGATTTTGGCTGAATTAGACTAGGGATACTTGATCCTAAGTACCTTGTAATGCAAAATATAAAAAGCTAGAGAATATAGGAAATATTTTTGCAACTTTTCCCAGTTGCAAATTGGATGACATCTGGAAGTGTCCCCATTGGCTAATCTAAATTGTATTCTGAGCTGCTCTAAGTATTCATCACTTGCCAAGGATTAATGTAACCATGGATTACAAAGGGGAGCAATTCAGAGCTTCCTCTGTGAAGAGAAAACATGTCTTCCCTTCCTCCACTTCATCTCTTAGCCACTTCCAGTGGAATAAATACTGATTGTGACTAAGCCTAAACCAGGATCTTTCAAAACCAGAAAGTCCTGATAATGAGTAGAAATTAACCTTTAAAATAGTGCTTATGTGTTGCTTGGGGCACAGTCTAGATGCATATTTGTTACAGAGATACACATACAGCTACACACAAACTGTCTTGCGGGGTGAGACTAAGAAATGGAATTGTTTTATTGCACTCAGAAGATCGTATCATCATCATCATTCAGGGATTAAGGTTTGTTAGGCAGAACACAGAAGCCAGGGGCAGCCCTGGGGCTGAGGGCGGGAAGAGGAGGAGGAGGGGGAGAAGGAGGAGGAGGAAGGCAGCTGCTTGCCTGCCCTCCTCGCAGCCTGAAAAGCAGCCGGCCACCGGTGCCCATATGGCCAGGAGCAAGGCCACCCTCTGCACATGGCTGGGCTGCCCCGGGCTGCTGGGCTGCTTCTTGCTGGGCTTTCTTGCAGGTGAGTACAGAGTCACAGGGGCTCAGGCACAGCCTTTGCCCTCTGCAGGTACTTGCGTGCAACCCTTGTTGTGATTAACTCACCACCAGGGAGCTTTTACTGCTTTTTAGGGACACTATAAAACACTTGTCCCACTCGTTTTCTAAGAGCGTTTTCTCTCTAGCAGTTTTGGTCTTTAGAGAGTGAGGAATATAACAGCTGAGTGATTCAGCCCAAGACCAGCCCTGGTGAATTGACAGCTTCCTGTAATGGGCAGTCAGATGTTCAGAGAGGAGAGATTATTAGAAAAGTTTGAGAGTTCTGTGATTGCAAAACCTCCAGGATTATTTTTGTTATTTGTATTTCCTGATTTTTACTGAAGATCTATTTAGATACTCCTATTCAGTTGCTATTTTAGAAATTAAGGGCATAATGTAGAGGAGGAGGAGTTTTGACTGACAGCCAGAGTAGAGTTGCTGAATTTTTCATCATGTACAATGAACTTTTCTAGAACATTAGATTCTTTTCTGCAGTCACCTGCAGCATTTGATTTTAAGTCCAGAATTGCATGTCTGCATCTGTCCATTTTAAACTTGTGTTGTAGCACACACTTAAGGTTAAGGCATGATAGAAAAATCTATAAGGGCTATTCAGTATAAAAAACTTTAATGATGGTGCTTGTGCTATTCTCATACATTTCCCTGAACATTATCTTTTGGCCATCCTCCAAAACAGGATAGTGAGCAAGATGGACATTTGGTCTGATCCAGTATCATGGTAATGGTCAGAGTGTTACTAAAATTAAATTAAAGTCTAACAGGTCATATATATTGTGCATGTGACAGCACATATACTTGGCTTTATTATGACAATTTTTCCAGTTCGTTATTTTCTAGCTATGATAATAAAAGGATTATTTGGGTTTTTTTGTTTGTTTGTTTGTTTTGTTTTTTAAAGACAAATTCACTTAGTTGATATATTCTCTCCTTTCAGATTTATGGCTACTGAAGAATCTTTAACCTTTTAAAACTGACTTGGACCACAATTAACTTTATTCCTTTAATTATTAAATAAACTAACCCCACCCTTCCCTAAATCTGTAACTATTATAAAGTTTGGCTGTTGAGTCCTAGAACTTCACTTTATATATGCTCATGCACATTTTTAAATATATGTATAAATTAAATAAGAGAATTTCATCACAAGTATCAGGAATTCAATCTTCACACTGCAAACAAGAATTTAAACTATAGTTTAAAATTAATCAGAGATGAATCCGCCTTAAAAAGAGGACTGTATTTACCAGAGATTTAGGGTGTACTCTTTTAATTATGTCACTTTTTTTGACAATTCAGTCAATTAAGTATATTTTACTTTTCTGCTTCACTTTATGTTTGTGCCAGCAAACACTGACAGAGGGTGCTCTAAGCCCTGTTAATCCTCATGGTTTTAATGAGGCTGTTCAGTAACATGTGAGGAGTGGGGTTCTTGCTAAACAAAAAGCTTTTCAAATGTGTTTCAGGATGGTTTACAAAACCAACCGAAAAAACCCCCAACTCTTCAGATGTCTATCAAAACGTGCGACAGAAACTTGTGGCTGAAATGAAACCAGAAAACATCAAGCAATTCCTTCGGTAAGCCCTGCGCATCTTGGTTTTGGAATAATTTTATCAGTCATAAAAGCCAGAAAATGATAACACCAGCTCCAAGGAACAGCCTCTGAAAGCAGAGCTGTTAAGATGATTTGGAAGCACTTGGTTTTTACAGAATGTCTGAGGGAAGGAGAACGGAGAGACTCACAACCCTTCTGTTTCCCCCTCCCCATTTTTGAAATTACCTTTCTGGAGTGGTTGTACTGTTAAATGTACATCCCTTGAGCTGCATTACTGCCAGTGCTTATCATGCTTTTTTGTTATGATTTTCCATAGTCTTGATTTAATGCAGTACAAGTGTCTGTTTTTTCTTCACAAATGTCTGAAGCTCTACCACTGGATAACTGCCTTGTCTCAAAATGGGATGATTTTACTGTATTTGGGATACACTGATTGCTATTCATTACATTTGATTTATAATCTCTCCAGTGTCTTTTTAAACTTCCAGTTTGGGCAGCTAGTCTAAGTAGAAAATGGATATATTAAAAATGATACAAATTTTGCATGGCACTGAGTTTCATATATACATAAAATTGATAATTTCTTTAGTGTGGCCATATTGGATAATGTGCTGTTAACTGGGCGCTTGAGATTCCATTACAACCTGTCTTCTGTTTCAGAAGATGAAGGGCCCTGTCCACGCACAGTGTGTGTGTATGATTGATTGAATCTTGCATCATGTAATTGTTGTTAAATATACTTTTTTCATCCTAGTACATCCACATGTTTTTTCCAAAACATCTAAAATGCTAGGGATATAACAATAGCTTCTTGTTTTGCTGTGTATTTCACTGGAAATGAAAAAAAAAAAAAAAATTGCATATTTATATTTTCTACAGAGGAACAAATATATTCACACAGAAAATAAACAAATATACAAATATAACCTCTAGCTAGTAACATGTTGATATTCAGCATGTAAGTCAGCAGCTGCATCATAAACATCAAAGGATTACTGACAAATTTGATTTCTGTACATTTATTCTAAAATCAAAAGGTTTAATCTGTAAACATCAATTAGCTTTTTAAGTCTATAGGCCTTATTTTGTATTTATTGCTCCTGGTAGATTGAAGAGTTGTTGAAGACTATGTCTGAGTGAGAGTGTAGGAAACATAGAAATTGATGACAGCATGAAATATCTCTGCAATTACGCTAAAGTTTCTTGGCCATAGGGTATTAATGGTATCTGTTTTGTCTGCTTGCTTTGATGATGGGCCAAATGCTTCATCCTGGTTTTCGTTTTGTTTTCCTAAATTCAAATAAAAAGCAGGTACTGCAGATAAAAAAATATATTAATCCTCTATCCAAAAAGTTTGTTAAAATCATAAAAAAAGTGAACTTGAGAATTTTGATCCATATTCTTAGCTTTTCAGACTACTAAATCTTTTATCAAGTGGGGAAAACAAACGTTGAGTCTCGGAAAATGCAGACACTTTGACTGCATTGAATCATAGCTCTGGAAATGGTGAAACTGAAAGTGAAAAACTGAAAAAAAGCATCATGTGTTGTTCAGTATATTTTTCTTTATGGCATACGTAGTGTTTGAACTTAATTTAAATGAATTAAAAGGCACTTAAAATACTCTAGAGAATTAAAGTGCAAGAAGACAGGCAACAAGCTTTGACAAAGGTTGATTCCAGATCACAATGTGTACCCACACAGTTTAAAGAGAGGGAAAGACAACAGCAGGGAGCAGAAAGTTATGGTCTACTTAATCTAGATGCATTCAAATCTGGGGGGTGCAGATGGGATTCGTGTGAAAGACCTGGATGGTATGATTGCAAGGCTGCTGTCTAAGAGAAGTTCTGGTGATTGAAAGACGTCCATGGTGGCTGAAAAAGGCTGATGTTGTGCCCATTTTTAAGTAAGGCAAGAAAGACAACCTGGGGGACTGTGGGCTGGTCAGCTTCACTTCAGTCCCTGGAAGGGTGACCAAACATCCTTCTGGAATCTGTTTCCAAACACGTGAAGGACACAAAGATAGTTAGGAACAGTCAGCATTTATTTACTATTTGTTTATATGATCAGCATGACCGCCTTCTGTAAGGAAATGACAGTCTACGTGGATGACTGGGGACATTACTGTGGCTGTAACACCCTTGGCTTTAACAGGGCTCTGGACGTCATCTCCCACAACATTCCTGCTTGGAAGCTCAGGAAGCACATACTGAAGAACAACTTGTTACATGGGTTGAAAATAGTCTGAACTGACAGGTTGAAGTAGTACTAATCATAGTATTTGGTACCATTAATGAACAGTAATTGATGGTATCTGACATCCGTGAGGCAACCATTAACAAGTAGCCTCTTGGGAATTTGAAACTGGTGTTTAGTACCCACTGAATGATCCGCGTTCACCATAACTTGTTTGTTCAGTGGACCAAACAAATTGTAGATAGATTTTTGTAGGGTAGCCCAGAGGGTCTGAATATTTTTTCTGACAGTTTATCACCATTATGTATTATATCTGATCTGGATATAAATGTTTTTAAAAAGGCTTTTGTTATTCAGGCTTTTGATTAAGAAAAAAAAAAAGAACAAATCCCTGATGATAGTTTGACATAATGATTTTCAAGTTAAACTAATTAGTGCATGTTATGCCAACAATATACAAACCCATCATCAGATACCAGGATTATTTGGAGGGCTCCTTTCTGAATGTGTAGCTTTTCTGTATCTATTTCTGCTCCTTGCATACCATTCATATTCTTTTGTTGAATGTCTTTGACACTGATTTTCACTGCTTGTATGTAGATGTTTCTATTTCTGTTATGCAGCTGACTTATCTTAAGGCCTCAGGAAAGATCCCCTGCTTTGACTATATTTTGTGCTTATCCTGATGCAAACTGATAAACAAATGTTAAACAGCTCAGACTTTAGCTATAAGACCTTACTTTCCATGCATGTGTCTTGAAGACAAGCTTTATACACACTGATTCTAGTTCACTATTGTGCCTTTCTGCATTTGGTTTTTACTAGCAATTTTCTGTTTTATTCTAGCTCGTTTACCAAGTTACCTCACCTCGCAGGAACAGAACAAAATCTTCTTCTTGCCAAACAAATTCAAGGCCAGTGGAAGGAATTTGGACTGGATTCAGCAGAACTTGTTCATTATGATGTGCTTCTTTCATACCCAAATGAAACGCAGCCAAACTACATCTCAGTAATTGATGATCAAGGGAATGAGGTGATCTTTTTAATGATTAAACTATATTGATATAAGAATCCTTTAAAGAAACAGTGCCTTTTTCTTTTTCCACACACTTATCCTAGCATGTGCTTTATAATATGATAGAAAATCCAGCACAAAGGGAACTCATATTTAGAAATGGTTTTCCAGACTGTGCAGCAGAACAGCAGAGTGGTTACAATCTCAGTGCCTCATACAGTAGAGGATGTGTGGAGAGGCTGTGATTAACACCAATAGACCATAAGGTGTAAGAATGTCCATATTGGTCCAGATGAGGGATACACCTAGGCCAATGTCCTGTTTCCATAAACAGCCTGAAATGGTTGCACAGGGAAGTTTAAGAACAAAGGGATGTATTTAGGGCATGCAATTCTTCCAGTGTCTAGCTGTTTTCAGCTCAGTGGTTCTCTAAGTGTGGCACAATTAGTCTCTTTAAGAATCCTCATTAGACCTCGTTTCCAAGTATTTATCCATTTAGTGACCCTTGTTAGATCTCTCTTCCAAACACCTATCCAATCTCTGCTTGAACACCTGTACAATTTTTGCTTCCACAACATGTTGAGGTGAAGAATGCCACACAGATACTATCCATTATATGAAGTACTACCTCCTTTCATTGGCTCTGAACATGATCCTACTGGCTTCCTCTAGTGTCTCCTAAATCATAATGAAGTCGGTCTATAGTCATCTTAATTTTGTACACACAGGGGAATAAAGAAGTAGATGTAAAATCTCACAAAGGGCCTGAGCGAGGTCAGCAGATGGAACAGCTAGAGAAGCATCATAGTACATAGTTAGGGATGAAGAGCTCAGGTATAAACTAAGGAATACGTGCTTGGGGTTGACGTGATCTTAGAGGTGAAAGAATGGAGAAATACTTCCAGAAACCCAGTAACAGTCTCTCAGGTATAGTCTCACAAGGTGACAAAGAGTGGACATGAACCTTGAGGCAACGTGAGTGTTAGAATAGATAGTGATAAAGGTAAGCACATTTAACTGGAGCGTAACTGGTAAAAAGAAGAGTAATAATACAGGTGGGAGTAATCACAAAAAATACCTGTGATGGCGTGGATGAACTAGGTGTATTTTTATTGTCACCACCTCTTGGCAGTCTTCAGCTACTTCTTTGATTAGGTTTAGGCAGTGACTCGAGCATCTTCTGAGAAGTGATCTATCTCTCTGTATTCATATTAGCATTCTTTTATAAAAATTCAGCTATGTATCCCTAGATGGTTTTTTTTGTTTGTTTGGTTTTTTTTTTTTTGCTTAGATGTGCTAGTTAGAATTGTATTTTTGCTAACAATTTATGGAAGCTAGCATACAATTTGCAATAACCAAGCTTAGTGTACAAATTTGTGCCTGGAGATAGAGTGTTTGACCAAAGACTTCTGTTATTTATTGATAGATTTTCAATACATCATTGTTTGAGCCACCTCCACAGGGGTATGAAAATGTTACTGATATACTACCACCATATAATGCTTTTTCAGCACAAGGAGTGCCAGAGGTAAGAAAAAATTATATAGGAGATTATTATTAGCTGAAGTCATATTTTATGAAACATTTTCTGGGATAGATTGCTTCAACTTCTCAAAATACTTGTTGCAATAGTTTTAATTAATCATTAATATAAAAGAACACTTAAGGACAGCTAGGCCACATATTGTGTGAAGGTTAGAAGTCTCCTATTACAAAGAAAATCTTTCTCAAATTGCTAGAATTCTGAAACACATAATAAGTGAAAAGCTTTTATCTTTATGGAAAATGTTGGATACATCTCAAATTATTACACATTACTCAATAATATGGAGAGGACTTGCATAAGTCTTAAATGGAAAGAGCAATATATAAATCAATTTGGAAGACATTTTGAATTAAGCGAATGTCTTCAAAGGCTACAAAACACACTCATTCTGATAATTCATCATGGAGGAAGAAGTCAGGGACAACTTTTGATTGCATAAATGGATGAAATTATATAATAGTGTTTGTGTATGCAAGGAATATGGCTATTTTATAATGGCCACAGAAATCTGTCAGTTTAGCAAAGTAGGTTGGTTTACTTTCCAACCTCAGTTTATAGGGCTGCTGGTAAGTGCAGGATAATATAGAGAGGTCAATGGTTTGAGCTGAGAATATTATGGATATGTTTTGCTATTGTTTTTATGAGCACTGGATCTCCGTTGTAGAAATGTGAAAATGTCCAATTGCCATGAAACTGCTTTTCTTTTCTGTGCAGGCAGATCTGGTATATGTGAACTATGGCCGTACTGAAGATTTTTTTAAGCTGGAGCGTGAAATGGGAATTAACTGTACAGGAAAGATTGTCATTGCCAGATACGGGAAGATCTTCAGAGGAAACAAAGTAAGGGTTGTGTTTTATTTTTTCCTGTGTGGGTCAAACACTGCTCATGGTAGAGCTGGCAGGAGCTAATGAGGGTTGTGATTTAAAACATATGAGCAGAAGGAACCCTGCAATGTGTCCATTGTGACTGCATTCTACGAATAATTTCCAAAACAATAGAAACAGATGAATATATTAATCTCCTGAGGCTGAGATGACTGTAAAGTCCTTAGGCAGTTTTTTCAATAGATTAGCTTAGGGAACTGAGTATTTTGTACAGCCAAGGCTTTTAATATTTTTCATCCTTGGAACTACTGTATTTTTAAGAAGTAAGTATTTGAAGAGGAGTCTGATGCATGGAGATTGAATAACTAACTCTTCTTACTTTACAGAACAACTCTGACAAAACTGGTGATAGCGGGACAGTGGGGATAGTAGTCAGTTTTTGTGCCTGAGTTTTGTGTCCTGTGCTTTATTTCATGACCTTGAGCTATGACTAAAGGTGTGACACAAATAATGAACATACTGGGTTTCACTGTGGTTTGTTCTTCTGCTGAGTCTGTGGCCATTTTCACTCTTCCACATATACAACTTCTAAAACTATGTCCCCATGGAAGTAAATTGCAACATTCATATTTATTACTGCATTAAAAAAAAAAAAAAAAAAAAAAAAAGCATTTCTGAAAAGCAAATAATTTTACAGGTTAAAAATGCCATATTAGCAGGAGCCCAAGGGATCATACTTTATTCCGACCCTGCTGACTACTGTGCCCCAGGAGTAGATACTTATCCAGATGGCTGGAACCTTCCAGATGGAGGAGCCCAGCGTGGGAATGTGTTAAACCTGAATGGAGCAGGGGACCCTCTAACACCAGGTTACCCTGCAAAAGGTGAGCAAAAGATCTGTACCCTGGGCCGTCAAGTACTTTATAAACTGTTGCTGAAAGTTATCATGGCACTAGAAATTCATCTATTTTCAGTGAAAATGCAAAGAAAAAAGCTGCTTAAAATTATTTTTAGCAGTAGTTAATTTTCCTATTGCAGACTCAGTTCTACCTGTATGTCATTTTAACTGGTTGCTTTTGAGTTAGGCAGGGAAAGCAAGTTTTTAAAAAAATCTCCTTGTATGATCCCAGCCTTGTAACCCTTAGAAAAGCAGGATGTGTAGGTTTACAGACCAGGAAGCAGCAGAAAATGGCTGAGAATTTATAGTAATTTTTAAATATCTGTGTTTCTCAAAATGACTGGTTTAAACTGGATTATAGTCTACTATCAAAGAGGAGTAATAGCTTTGCTTGGAGGTATGTTTCCTTGCTGATCCTAAATTCCAAGAAGAAAAACAGTTTAAAATTCTCTTTGCAGGGAGTAAAATTTCTGTAGTAAAAATAACAGTAGCCTGGAGTCTTCCAAAACCTGGCACCATGTGCTTGTCTTGTCCTCGTGGGCATCCTGAACTCAGTCTGAACTGAGATGCCTACCAGTCCTGTATGCAGGTGGGGTGGGAATACAGGGGTGCTTCTGGAAAGCTCGCTGGCTTGTGTGACCATTTCTGGGGGCATAAGACAACAACCTACTGAAAAAACAGGATAGATTGTGTGTGCCTGGCCCACCAGATTCAGAGAGACATTGACTGTCTTCAACATAAGTAAGTGCATCTGTGAATGTCTTCTGCACCTTGCCAACAGGCTGCACAGGGACTATCTTCATCTCACACACCAGCTTTGAGGAGGTGTAACAATATGGATGGACAGCAAATCTAACCTTGCATCAAATGTGGGGGCTCACACAGTTGTGCAGATGCACTAATGGGTTCATGATTCTGTCATTACATTTTTGTTTTCTAGAAGCAATATCAAAAAAATTATGCAAGAAGTAAAAAAAGATGCATCCTTGTTGCCACTGTGTGGCTGCCCTGTTCAAAATTGTTTCCAGTTTGGTGAAAGTTGCTAAGAACACTATAAATTTGACATTTTATTCTGGTTTCTCAGAGTACGCTTTCAGGTATAAAGTTAATGAAGGTGTAGGAATTCCCCAAATCCCGGTTCATCCCATTGGATATCATGATGCAGAAGTATTATTACGGTGAGTATGCATCAGTCCTCCTCACCAGAAGTCAGTATTCACAAATGTACACAAAATTTTTTATGCTAAGATGGTAAAATCTATGCAGTTACTTGGATTTATTGTTCTTTTGTAGTAGCGTATGCTTCAGAAAATGTGGAAAATTCAAAGCAATCTGTTTCTGGCATAATTCTTTTAAGAATTTTGTAAACCCACCTTGTTTTAGGTGCAGTAATCATTAAGAAAATTTAAGATTTTAGTCCACTGGACAACTACATTTGTCTTGGTTTTCACTTAACAGTGCAATGGGAGGACCCACAGCTCCAGACAGCAGCTGGAAGGGAAGTCTCAATGTGTCTTACAACATAGGGCCAGGATTTGCAAACTCTTCTACAAGGTCTGTTTTAACACTTGCCTATTTATAAAATATTGCAGAAAAAGTCTCAACAAGAAAAAGACTGTGAAACAATACATCCAGAGATATTTTGGAAAAATTTGCTTCCTTCTGAGTGGGCAGCACTTGGTGATAATCATTAGTGTTTGAAAACAAATTATCAAAACCATGGTTTTGCTCAGTGTCCCCAGTGTCAATGAATGGACAGATTCAGAGGGTATAGGTCCAGTCCTGTTATTCCAACTTTTATCCCTACTTGAAGGTTCAGACGTTGTTTCACTGGTCCTTTTTGAAATGGCTTTATAGCTGTAAGTAGGTGTATTTTTAATACTGTTGAATTAACCCTAAACTTCGTCCTCACTTGAAGTTTGGTTTTTCTTTTCTGTTTCTGATGACCAAGAGGACAACTGGACAGCCAGCTTGTACCAGTCCAACTGGGAAGGACTGACAATTCAGTAATTCTCTTCTGCATATGTTTCCCTTTTCCACTGAAAGCCTCCAAGGGTTTCTGTGAATTTAGAGCTTTGAAGTGTGGCAATGATTTGAGAGATCCATCAACTGTTCCCCAAAGCTGGTAGGCTGCATGGTTGAAAGCTCTGAACAATAACAGCATGGAATAGCCCAATGCACATAATTTGCTTGGGTAGAAATAGCCTTTGACCAGTTGGATTAAGAATAGTATGTTTGTAGTAACATTTTTTCAGCTGTAACAGAGAAATACAACTGTCCAGGTTTCCAGAACTACTAACAGAGTCACTTTTTAACAGATCAAGCCACCTAAAAATTGCATTTGGCAATGTGGGATTTGACTGGCTGTCAAGGACAGTCATAGCATTCTTCCTTGTTTATACCGATAAGCTGAAATAGATAAAGCTAAAGATTGCTTTTCTATTCTTTTTTCACATAAAAATACTTTTAGTTTCCATGAGATATTATTCCATCAGAACTGGTAGTGGACTGCAATGAATGGTGTAAAAATGGTGTATCATTATCACTGCTCCACCTCCTGCAAAACCAATGTATGCCTGAATATATAATTTTATAAAGACTTTATTGATTATTATTCTTTTCAGTTCTGCTTTAACACTAGCTGAAAATTAATATGGTAGGAATAAATAAATAAGAAAGTATATTTGACATAATTAAACTGCTGTTTGGAATGTCTTGAAGAGTAACAGTGAGAAAAGAAGCAATATGATTCATCCACAAAACATATCCATGGGAAATATTTTTGAATGCACTTTTTAACATCTTCCTACTTGATAGGGTAACAGTTTTTGTAAATATGGGTTAATACTACATATACTTCTTTCTCAGAGTAACTCCATATCAAAATAAACCTTCTGAGTCTAGGTAGAAAGTCACTTGCACATGGAAAGTGTGCAAGTATATGCATGCTCAAGGCACTGGTGACAGTTATTTTCTGGGCAAAGATCCAGTAGCTGTCCTGAAGTAGGTTTTGATTTTGACAGCTATGCAGATTTGCTGCTGAGAAGTTAACTTCAAATGTGAAACTCTTGGGGTTTTGCCAGACAAAAAAAGCACTGTTTGATGCTTTGTTTCTTCTGCAGGTTAAGAGGTTCTGAATACTACATTGTTTTTAGCACTCTTAATGCCTGAATTTCCTTCCTTTTCATAAAATTTCACAATTGGATTTTACTGGGGGAGAAGCATGGAGGATTGGCAAGTCTTGATGACTTAGATCTGCTGTCTTAAACAGAGATTTCTATTTATTCCTAAATGAATATTTCTAATGACCTTCTCTCCAAGTTCTATCTTATTACACAGAATTGTGCTAGAAAACCAAAGTATATTCTTTATAAAAATATGTATATCCACAATTATAATTTTGGTCAAAATGGAAATGTATTTTTAATTACTGTGTATGCTTTTCAGTTTACTCCCCTAATTATCCGATTGAATCCCATAAATGACAATTCAATAAATTCTGTAAATATTTGAAAGTTTATACATTGTCCCACTTTCTAGGGTTGTCTCTAAGACATATTTCTGTCAGCAGGTTATCCTGAAATAAAAAATGGGACACTCATAGAGCATGACAGGTTAGATCAGCGTTGAACACACAAAGCAGAACCAAAGCACTAACTTTCTGGCTTACAGCTTATCAACGTTGACTTTTTATTGCCTTCTCAGTCAGAAATGGTTACCCCATATTGCTTTTCATTTCAGAAGAGTCAGAATGCATGTTCATACAAACAATAAAATAACACGAATTTGCAATGTCATTGGCATCCTCAGAGGAGCTGTGGAACCAGGTGGGCATTGGGTGCTTAATGATTTTAATTCCTTCTTTGTGTTTGGTGAAACTGTTCTCATGTTGCAAGAAACTTCAAGCTTTTTAGATAGTCAAATATGAAATCTTAGAAACTCTTAATAGTTGTCCTGCCCTTCCCATCACAGTCTTTTTCATTGGCATTCCCAAGAATATATTTGAATGGGGATGTTAGAATGATAGATGTCACAGAATTTTTTTATAAAGCCTGTCATTTTACAGTAGGTTACCGTCACAGAATTTTTTTATAAAGCCTGTCATTTTACAGTAGGTTACCCCTTACATAATTCATACATTTTGTCTTTGCAAAAATTAACTCAATGCAAAGTACAGAAAACCAGTGATGATTTGGGACTTCAGCATACTATTGTTGCTAGTTCATAGCGGGCCACATACATGAGAGACTTTTACAGGGAAATATATGTAGAAAATATTTCTTGTCTTCATTTATATACTTCCATAGAACAAGTGAATGATTGCAGATTACCTTAAAAAACAAATTTGTAGCACTGGTATTAAACTTCATATTTTGTTTGACACAAGTAGGGATGAAATCAAAGGAAATACAGGTAATCTAAATGCATTTTTATTTAAGGATTGATATTATGTGTTTGTTCCCAGACAGATACATTATTTTAGGAGGTCATAGAGACTCTTGGGTATTTGGTGGTATTGATCCTACTACAGGTGCAGCTGTTCTGCAGGAAGTTGTACGAAGTTTTGGTAAAATGAAGATGGAAGGTAACTAACTTATTACAGACATAAAATGATGGATATGGAAAACAGCAGTTTTGAGGAACTGTGTTGAATGTTTCCATAAGCAGTTGTGTTGATTTAACTTTTCACCTCTACAGAAAGTTGTATTAATCATTATGAAAGATGTAAATTCATTGAAGAGATGCGTATGTAGCATTGCATCTTAGTTGGCTGAATTTATTCCCTCACATCTGTCCTGGTTCAGGCTGGACTAGAGTTCCTGTTGGTTTTAGTAGCTGGAGGAGTGCTGCAGCACCCTGAGACCCCAGGGGCTCCCCAGGCCCCAGTGCCCTCACCTGTGTGCGGGGGTGGGGGGAGCACAGCTGGAGGGCTGGGCCCCGATTGGCCGATAGTCCATGTCATGTGACACTGTGCTCACTATATAAAGGCAGGAGAGGGCTGGAAGGAGCTGTCACTTTTGGGGAGTGTGGCTGTGGGGCCTTTGTGTTTGGGTTTGCTGGCTGGGAGCAGGTGGGTGTTGGTCTGAGGGTGGTGAGCAGCTGTGTTGTACATTACCTGCTGATACTGCTGTCAGTGTATTGTTCTGTTACTGTTACTAAACTGTTTTTATCGCAACCCGTGAGTCTCCCTTTGCCCCTCCGATTCCCTCCCCATTCCCAAGTGGGGGGAGGGTGGGTGAGCGGCTGTGTGGCATTTAGGTGTTGAGTAGGCTCAAACCACAACAACATCTCGCATCAGTGTAATAGTAACCTCTTAGTTGTGTGGAATGAAAATATTGCATTAAGAAGAAATGTTTCTGGAATAATTTGTTCCTCTAAGGAGTTTAGAGAGGATTTTTTTATTGCTATATCAATTAAGTGCTACTTTTTTAAAGTGATTTCAATTAACTGTGATGATCTTTCACTAGACTTTCTAACTTTAAGTTGAATTTTTAAGTTTAACTGTGTGATTGCAGGTTGGAGGCCTAAGCGAACTATTATTTTTGCTAGCTGGGATGCAGAAGAATTTGGGTTATTGGGATCCACAGAATGGGCTGAGGTAAATAATAAACAGTGTAAAGAAAGCAAAACTTGAATGTCTGTTGCAGGCAGCAGCAGTACCCAGTGCCTTCTATTCCTAGACTACAATCAATAGTTCAAAGTAAACTTGGAGCACAACTGACTCCTTCGGGTGCTGTGAGATCCTCATATAATTATATAAATGACTTACCTAACTTATTACAACATAAGTGCACCAACTCTTCTAAGATTTAAAAATATACTTTCATTGAAAGCTGATGCCTCTCAGTGGAAAGATAGATTTCCCCTATGTGGAAATCTATCCCTTCCTTTAACAGAATGATAGCATTTTATATAACCTAAACTGGGTTATTTTCTAACTCTCTATTTGAGAAATTCCTCAGTTTCTATAAACTGAAGTCCAGATCATATACCTGTGATCCATAAACACACCAAGCCCTTTGTGTGGAAATTAATCATCCTTGGAAAAGGAAAGGCTAAGTAATCTATGAGTGAATAGTTCCAAATTTCTGTGAAACTTCCAGTATTGTAGAGTCTCAGAGGCAAGACAATTGATTAATTCTGTAGTTCGATACCTGACTACATTTCTGCCTGATAGAAGGATGTTGGGAAATTCAGAAATGAGGTTCTGAATGTTTTTATCTTCCTTTCCCTGTTGGGCATGTTCAGTTCTTAATCCTGTAAGTGGATTTGTTCAGCCCCTGTAAGAAATATAGGTCTTACAAGAGTTTTCATTCCTTTGTCTGTAAAATCCAAATTAGAAATAGGGCAGGCAGAAAACTGTTTGATGAAACACAGTTCTGCTGAATTATGTAAAATTAGTACTGAACGATTTAACATAAATGTACTGTCCGTTAGAATTTTATTTACAAGGTTATATTTAGACATGTAGATAGAGCTTTCAAAATCTATAAAATACAGTATTTTAATCTTTTTGTTTTAGTTTATTGACAGGTATTTCAGTAAACCACAAAATTACATAACAAAATGACACATGTCAGAAGAGGGAACAAAACCAGAAGTATGCTCCCAAACAGCAAGGGGATTCCATCACTCTTCTGTTAACAAAGCTGAGATTTTTGTTCCTTTGGATTTGCACTAATTCTTTCTCTCATAAACTGTTTGGCTTACGGCTGCAACCGACTCTGCGTTTTGCGTTGCTTTATGGGATCTTAGATGAAGAAAGTATAATTTAAATTATCTTTAAAATCACTGAGAGATTTTTAAGTTTAGTTTAAAATTTACTGAGAGATTTTAAAGAGTTGGCATTAAAGTTTCATCCCACCTGAATTCCACTAGTAACAGAAGTATACTGTATATAAAACTTTATTTGTGATTTCTTTGTCTGTGTATCTGCACATATTTAGATGCTATCAAGAAAAAACACTCAGTTATTTTAACTGAGGAATATGAAACTGATACTTAAAAGATCAATTTCTCTTGAGCAAGTCATGAATAAATTCTTTTTGATTTGGTCACATATTGCTACTGCTGTTCTGTAATGTTTTTTGCTTAATAGTTTAATATCTAGTAATCTATCATCCATTATTTCATGAAACAGCAGCTGTACTAGATTAGAAAGCCATGAGCAGAATTCATATTTGAACCTCAATGTTTTTATATTATTGTTTTCTTGTTTTATCCCGGTGGCGTGCCTTCCTATTCTTTTACACCCAAATTAAATGCAGTTTCTGTAGAGACACTTCTCACAGCTTACATTCATGTTTTCTGCAGCTGCCAGATCTGTCATGTACTAAATCTTGAGGAAAATCAACCCATGATTTTTACTGTCCTCTGCGTAACAAAAAGACTCTGCAACTGTGTCAACATCCTTTTGTTACATAGACAATCCCCATTGCTCGTAAACGAAGGAATTTCTTTGTTGCAAATATGCTTTTGCATGTATGCAAGGCCTCATGTATGCACATACAGGCTTGCTTCCTCCCTTCATATTCTTTTTCAGAATCTCCTCCACAGCTTGCTTTAAAGATATTAATTTAATTATGAAGTTATCAATTATCAATTCAATTTTTAGTTCACATGACTTACAGATGATTAGTTGGGTTATAAATTGAATGAATCAAGTAACAATTACTAACCTAATTAGAATATCTATCACAAAGCCAAGACTTGGTAAAATACCACTTACTGATTAGAATATCAATTTCAAACATAATTACCAGTTTGCAAAAAATTAAACAAGTGTGTGAATATATTTAGCATGAAAGCAATGCTGCTTGACTCAAAACAGTCAAATTAATTGTAACAGGAAATGCCAATGATTTGACTTGTCCCTTTTTGAAGTGGAAGAGTATGGAAATAACAGCAGTACTTGGTTTATCAGTGTTAAGAGTTCAGGGCTGGGAGCTCAGATGAATAACTGAGAATTAAAAGCAAGGAGGCATTCTGACTGATGTTACAGTCACATGTTGAATGCTCAAAAAGGTCTGCAAATGCAGAGTTAAAACACATGTATAACCTTAATTTACCCTGCTACAATTGTCCTGTTCCATCTTGCTCCCGTGTGATGCAGCAGGCAGCACCTAGATTTTGTGGATGTTTTCCACAACAAAATAAGTCCCAGAAAACAGGAGTGAATTTCACATGCCTGGATCACTGAGCCATCCTCAGACATTAATATAATTAGTAAGGTGTGTAGTGATATTTATCTTGACTGGGTTGTTAAAGGTAATGCTGTAAAAAGCAGTGCACTTAATGTGCTCTTGACTAGAGTTCACTAACTGAAAATAATAATTACACTTTTACAACTCCAGGAAAATGCCAGAGTCCTCCAGGAACGGGCAGTTGCTTACATCAACACAGATTCTTCTATAGAAGGTGTGTCTTTTATTTTTAAACTCACTTTTCTTCACAGATGTCAATTTTAATAGTTTACTGTGTATTACTTATTGCATCCAGAGCTGGCAAATGTAAGATAGATAAAGTGATGTTCAGAGTAAGTGTAGCAAATATAGAATCAAGTGGAGAGAGAGAACAGTTTAAATTCTCTTGTTACTTTCTTGTTGCAAATAACGCCATCCATGAGCTGCAGCCCACATGTCTGGAGTCCAGAATGTCTCCTCTGGAGGAGTTTAGTATTCTGTGCTAGTGAACTGAATGGTCTGAATGTTAAACTCTCTCTTAACTGCACTAGCTTTAATTTACAATTACAGTTTTAATATATGATATACCGCTCCTTGTTCTGATTGCAGGTCCAGCTCCTTTCCCTGTGGAATTATAATATTTTGGGACACTAATTTGTTAAAATTAAGACAATTTGTGTCAAGACCTGAGGTTTACATTTTGTGGGGGTGGGACACATTTTGGTGCTTTGGGCCAGTGTGGTCGCCTTGTTCATTGCTGTGAGAATATGCAGGGAGTTACATATGTATTATGTCAGGGCTCTTCTAGAAAAATAAGCGCTGTTTCACAAAAAACCTGATCCATTATTATCCAATTTACTATGCCCTTCAGATTTTGAGAAGAATCTGTCATACAGGAATGTTGCTTAGAAACTGGACTTTGTTTTCAGGCCAACACTATGACCTAAATCACAAAATCCTTCTTAAATTATACTGAGCTTCATTACACAAGGACTTAATTTATTGTTGTCTATGCCAAAATAATAGTAGAGTCCTGCAAAGCTGTCCTGCATCATAACCTCAGTTATTTAGGGCACTGCTCTTCCCATGTTAAACCCAACTTATTTGGGCTTACTGTGTGTGAATAAAATGGATATCAACAGGCATATTTAAGAACTCTTTTTATTCCTGTCAGCTGAAAATTTTGTCTGTCAGAAAAGGATTGGAAAGAAAGAACAGACAAACCCAGTTTCTAAACTCTCAGTTGGACTTGGGTTATAGGGAGGGCTAGAGCTGTTCCTTCAATTATGCAGCCTACATGCTGTGTAAAAAGTAGAGCAGAATTTCACGCCTAGAAGATCTCACGAATGAAATAATAGCTTTACAACTGCTTCATATTCTCAGCATGGGTTGTAACACATTTTTAGTTGGTTTGCGGCCAACATGCTGCTGCCTTAACAATTTTCTTCTAAATCTCGATTATTCAAACATGTCTTTTGCTTTATGCATTAAGGGAAATGGGAAAGTAAACCCACTGGAAAATAAGTATGTAATAAGGAAAAGAATACCATATTCAGTGTATGGTTTTAAATATCCTGGACATCTTTCACCTGACTGAACATTAACATCTCCTGTAGCATCCATGTACTCCACCAGTTATTCTATCATCATACTCCATAGCATTTCTTATGCCACGTTTTGGACAGCAGATTTTTTCTATTCACTATTCACTGACCTTTAGCAATGAAAAGACAAACAGTGGGTCATCCTTTTGAGCATTTTTGTGACTTTAATTTCCAGTTCTCAAATATACTCTCCTTGGAAACATCATTAACATTATCAGTCTAGCTCTCATGTGAGTACACACTGTGGAAAGGATGACCCAAAGGTCTAAAGCCATATCAAAACCTAATAACTGTGTTACTTAGTGGTTTATGTTTTATGTCCCAGTCTTCTCATCCCTCTCCCCCTCTTCGTTGCTGTATGTATTCGAGGGCAGAGGTGTTTGCCCAGCTGCTGTCTGGTGCTCGTAGTCTATAAAGAGGACTGCTTTACATTCCTGCCTGCCTCAAAAGTGGTGATAGTTTCTTTTTGTTGGGGGTCTTGCTGCTGTTACTGACAACTGCAGTATTAGATGCTCACCTAGCTCAGCATAGCCCACAGGCAGTGTGGAAACCTCATAGGTGTAAAGTGTAGGAGCCACAGTATGGTGATAAAAGGGGAGGTTTAGGACACAGTAGATGAAAACATTACTCTGCATCTTTGCCTCCTGTTTGAGTGAGACTTAGTTCTGAAATATAAAATGCCAGATGTCTTGCAAGTCTCTTTCTTACTCAGAACATGACCTGTCTTTCACATACTGTCTGCAAAAACATTGAAAATGTACTCTTTATGATAAAAGAAGATGCAGTGACATTGAAAGTCTTCTTAAAGCATCTTGCAGAGAATATGTCTTTCCTCCTGCACAGTTCCTGAATGCACTAGCTTTATTTTTAACATCTTACAAAAAAGTAGGATGTTACCATTGCCTTCTCTTAAACACAAGCTTCTGGGAGCATTTGAGTGACAAGGACATGTAGCTAATGAAGGATACTTAGTCATATTTTAGAACTATGGCAAAGTTTAATTACATTGCTATGTATCTACTAAAACCAAAGCATCATTGTGGTGTAGTAGCAGTAGCTTATATGTTCTGAGACAAGATCTAAATTCTTGCCTTGGACATAAGAAGTTTGTCTGAGAAAGGACTACAGGATTTAATCAAATAAGAAGATAATGCCACTGGTATGTGAAGGGAAAATTTCCTTGTCTTTGTTTCATTTTCAGGTAACTACACATTAAGAGTTGACTGCAGCCCTCTTCTCTACAAACTGGTGTATAATCTGACAAAAGAGGTACAAAATCAGAGTATCTTTTTGTGACTTTCTAAGAATGTATAACTGCAAGTTTTTTGGATCAAATTGGATTAT
This sequence comes from Tyto alba, assembly GCF_018691265.1. NCBI lineage: Eukaryota > Metazoa > Chordata > Aves > Strigiformes > Tytonidae > Tyto > Tyto alba. The sequence continues at coordinate 10,133,669 of NW_024881282.1, forward strand.
TAAATAATATTGGATTTATCTTATCTCTGTGCTGGAAGAATCTTGAACCCACCAAAATCAATAGCAAAATATCCAATCAGTGGTATACAGTCCAGGATCACAGTCCCTTAGTATTCGTAGAAAGGTTAAAATGTGTCACTGACATAAGTGGAATAGTAATTGTGAAATATAGTAAAAATAATAATAAAACCAAGATAGTAAAACACTTGAGCAAGATCAGTTCTCTAAAGTGATAAGCATTCAAGGAAATAAATTGTATTTTAAATTTCCATTTCATGTGCAAAAGAGAATCTATTAATTCTTGCATTGGCTAGCTACCATTTTCTCTCTGTTTATATGTCATTGAGACCCTGAAATACTGTGATAAATATTGAAGGATTGAACAGGTTTTGTAACAGGCCAGATGTATGGACTTGTATGATTACAAGTGGTCTAATCATGTCTCCTTTTCTTTTACCTCTCAGGATGAATTATCATAAGGCTGAAAGACTGTGATCCATTAAAGCATGAAACTTCCTTGGTCATATAAGTAGTTAACTAGATTAAGCATCTAGCATGAGCTATTGTCACTATCCTCAGATCTGGATTCATCTCAATTAACAGAAGACACCTTTGTCTGACTTAAGCAATGTAGGCTCCCTTTAAAGGCCATAGGTAGAATTAGGTACCTTTGGGATGAGATTCATTTGACCAGATGTGGTTGTCTACTCTTGTACATACAGAATTCTCAAAGTGTCTTTCCCCCCTGATATTAAAGGAAACGTGGTCCAGTGTAAAAATCTGCACTGTAATGGCACGAGGTAGAATGACTCCAGCTATTAATCTACTACCCTACCACCATCCATCCTGAATTATTTTCAAACGCAGTACACTTTACGCTGGAAATGCTGTGGTTTGCATCTGAGGTGGTTTATCTATGCTATTCCCATGTATTTCTTGTCTACATTTTATTTTTTAAGAACTCTTTCTATCTTACATTTTCTTCCTTGTGGGGGAAGAAGCTGTGCTTGTTCAAACGCTAGCTGTGACACTTTTCACAGTGAAGGACATTCTTTGCCTATAAAAATTTCCATGTCCCTAATGCTGCACGACCCTGCAGAAAATAATTTACTTTGTCTGCAGCAAGCCACTTACCCAGGGATACGTTCTTCTGCAAAAGATAAACAAAATGAAAAAATGCTTCTGGGCTAAAAATAGTATCTCACTCTCGATCTTAAGTCAACTATTCAGCTATTGTTGGATTTGAGCAGAAAACTTCCATTAAAACACCATACAAAGTACTTGAGACTTATCTTTTTTGAAAATTTTCCTATTCAATGTTATTTAAGCTTTTAACAGTAGAAGCATAATGTAAATGACAGAAACCTGACAAGCTGTCTATAAGTCCATGCTGTCTCCCTGCTAAATATCTCATGGGAGTAAATTATATTCATCCATATTCTTCATAGCTTTATTTATAAATGGGATTATTTTATAGTAGAGAGTTGTCAGTGAAAAGTCTGACTATTTGTTGAGCTCCTTAAAGCCACTGTTGGAACATCTTAATTTTTTTATTTCTTCTTAGCTTGTTATAGACAGAACCCACAACTACTTTTTCTTTCCTGTTGTTCCACAGATCAGAATTCTGCAACAACATTTTGATTCTCTATTGTTCTCTCCTTTCCATAAACTGTCAAAGATAATTTTCCCTAGTTTTATCATACTGTCTCTGGCCAAAGAATCTCATCTGCAATCCTTTTTTCCTTTTTGCTTATTCTTTTTTGCTGTCTTGCTAAATACATTTGAGAGACTCCTTGCCACATTTGTCTAAAGGAATGTTTTCCTTTTTTTTTACTGCTAAACCTGGGATTGCCTCTTATCTTTTTGAAAAATGAAATCATGGTTCAATTTTTACAGTGATTCAACATCGTGGTTTTAATTTCTGAACCATCTTTCGTTTACCAGTGTTGATGTGCCACCAGTGATCCATAAATCCTAGGCTGTGAAACCTTTTTCCAGAACACTTACACTCTTCTGAACTTTTCTGTAAGATCATTCATAGTGATTGTTGGAATTTTCCCAAGGAAAAAGATGTTTTGATGGACTCTTGGAAAGAAGTCAGGGATACCAAAGGGTGTTTGCTGAAGGACCACCTCTAGCTAGGACACCATTTTTGTTGGCATAAAAACATATATATAGATGACTGATAGACCCTGTAGAAATGTGGCACATCTTTTACTTGGCTCTTTGCTTCTAAAATCACAGAATAAAATCATTAAAGGGTTCAAACATCTTTATTCTACAGGTATCTAAAAATTCCAGTGAATTGCATTGGGAAAAGAGGGAGAGAAGTTGAAGCAACAGCTAAACCAGGGAAGCTCCGTTTTGCAGAGGAATCTGATATTTTTTTTTCTTTTTTTTTTTTTCCTCACTTGCATTTAGGTATCATCTTATAAAAGTAACCAAAGACTATAATCAGTACCTTTTCTGATCAGTTGTGTCTTTTACACTAATCTGAAAAATAACCCTGATTTCTGTAAGGGCTAGAAGGACTAAGGCAGAGTGATTATATTCTTAGTTTTGCTATTTCAACTGCAATGCATTTGATTTTGGATGACATTGGGAAGCTATATGTAAACATCAAAGCCTCAACCCATTAAGTCTTTGCATATCCTGGTTGTTAGTTTCTTGAATAAGAATAGTGGGAAGTCCTGTGCACCTCATAAGTCCTAGTTAATTCTTGGAAAAAGCAACAGCACCTAAATGTTCCCTATGCTTTGTATTAGGCTTTTGCATGGGATTAAATTTCATACAGGAATCCCAGTATGTGAAAGAACATTAGTGCAGGTGTGGGTGATTATACATGTCCAAAAAGAAGTTATTTCTGTTCATATTAAAGAGTCCAACATCCAGCTATCCAACATCCCAAGATCTCTTTGCTCTTTTTCTTTTAGTGAGCCACTTCTCACCAGAAAACTGTAGTGTACACATGAAATGTTGTCTTTCAGGGAGTTCTGCATTTAAGTGTCTTTAGCACACAGATGGGACATTTAGCTGTTGACAGTCTTTCTTGGCCCTGCTCTACTGCTAGGCTTTAGACAATTGGTCACCACCAGCCAGCATCTGCAATAGTTCATCTCCAATTCCTTTCCTGATCATCACTTCTTACTTTTTATTTATATTTAATGAACTCTGCATCTTCCCTTGAGGTAGTAGTAAGCTTATGCCGATGAAGGATTTGGATCTAAGTCAGGACAAATAATATGTTTTACTACTAAGCTCTCAGTGCCTTATGAAAAAGCTGGCCAATGGCTTTTACATGACCAGAGCTGTCAGAACATCGCCTCTGCCAGAACATGGAGTGCTTTTACTCCCATATGGCAGAGTTCAGATTGCTCTTATTAATGTGTCATTTTCAATTTAGCCCTAGAACTTGACCAAAGTGCCCTGAAAATGACAGCAGCCAAGCAGTTACTTCACAAAGTTGTTATTTTTCTGCTAGCTTCTGACATCATCTAAGAGGTCAGAACTCTTTGGATTTTCAATTTGGAGTCTGTATATTTTTCAATGCAGAATTTAAATCTCATCAGTACTGTAGGATCACGTACCTAGCCATTAACATTTATGCTTTGTATTTTGGAAAAAAACAAACAAACAAACAATCCTCTGCACATCATAACCAATCTTGCATTTGAAGGAAGGACCGTGTCTATTAAAGATTGTTAAAGTGTAGATGGAGACCAAAGACAGGGTCTTGATTTATTTTTACCTCTGCCGCTGATATTCTAAGAGCTTTGCTCAACTAATTTTATACTCTTTCGTAGTTTTCCTGGCTGTTTTACTGTACTAATATTTTTTTCCATCCTTGTTACACAGCTTTCTAATTTTTTTAAAGACCGGGACTTACGTTTGTACATACAGTATCGTGCACAATGGTTTTCCAGTCTTGGTTGTCACCTTGGCACTGCTGTAGTATAGTTAATAACCGGTTTTGACCCTTCCTTCTAGAACAGTTTTTTTGTACCCCTCCTATAGAAAGAGCACTCAAGTTTCAGTCTCAGGGCAAACCTCCACAGGGTTAGGGCTGTTGTCTCCCCTTGCCTGCTAAAAGGAAAGCAGATGGGGAAGCCTGGCTGCTGGAGGAGCTCCATAGTGTTATATATGCTGTGGTGTGTGTATATACACAATGCTATAAGGTTGTAAGAAGTCTTAGAAATCCCCAGGATCCACTTCCCCCAGAAGTGGATGAACTCTGGTTAGTGTCCTTGAGCTTATAACCTGCTCTTCCCCACTGTCTGTGGTTGGTTCCAAGTGCCAGTGAAATGCTTTTCATGGTTGGGATCCATAAATGTATGTAACTAATGTAAATAGTGGATGTGAACTTCCCAGCATGCAGCAATGCTGTCAATTAATAATGATGCAGATAGCCATAAAGTTCTCCTTTTATAATGAGTTAGAGGTACTTTCAATGAGATGATTATATTTTTCTCTCCAGATTTTAAGCCCTGATGAGGGTTATGAAAATAAATCTCTCTATGAGAGTTGGCTTGAAAAAGATCCTGCAGCTGAAAATAATAGCTATCCCAGGTAAGTTTTTAATGTTTTTCCTTTCCCAGACATATCACAGCATGGCTATTCTCCAGAATTTTTCAAGATGTGCTATTGATGACAGCAATACAAAACCTTTTAATACAAGGTGACTCTCTAGCAATGACTTTTGAAGTAAAATAAAATTTTATTTCTTTTTTTTAATGATGGTGACATCTATGCCTGCTGTAAAATGAAACGTCACAATTTTTAGAGGTCTTTTATTAGTAGAAAAGCAATTTGGAAAGCATTCAAAAAAGAGCAGGGCAGGGAAAGAGTTCAAAATATAGTTTAGTCACATTACTAGATGAGATAATATCAAAATTGTTAGGATAAGCAAAGGCTCAGTTGAAAGAAACTGCGTAGAGTGGTAATGAAAAAGCTCTTGTGATACTTATTCTTTGTTTATATAATGGATGTAAATGTAACACATTACAAATCTATATGTGAGGGTATTAAAGCTTCATATTTGAAGGTATTAAAACTTTAAAAAACACTCTCTGAGCCCATGACTCATAGGGCAAATCATATTCACAATGTGGCATTACTCACGTAAGGTAAATAGAACTGTCCCTTTGTGTGATTTTATGTTCTGCATGTATCACCCTATTTTTCAGGCCCTGGGAAGATAAGTTTCTAGATTCCTTAGACTCACTGAGATTTCTTCCTTCTGAAAAAGCTGCTGGAGCTGATCTATCTCAGTCGATAGAAATAGTTCTTTGCAGAAATTTATACTAGCAGAAGAACTTTAGTTGGAATAGAAGAAACGCTTTTGATTTTTAGCTGAGAAACACCAGTTATTCATCAGGCTAGACATATACACCTAAAACCTAATATAAGACTTAAATAAATATTTGAAAATACTTAAAAGATTACATCTTTTATTATTTTCTTCTGTTTTGCCACATCTACCCAGCAGATGGCAATATTTACTTGTAAATAACAAATGCTAATCGTGTCTTCTGCAGTGGAAATTATTTCAGTCTGATTCTACTATGGAATATGCTGAGTATGTAAACATATCTGTCTTTACATATATTGCTGACCAATTTATATTAGTTTGGAAATAGATGATTAATGTTTTAAGATTGCAGAGGCATGTCTGATAAAGTTTTATGGCTCTTGTTCATAATGTGTACTTTTTAAAAAAGAACATGGTCAGTGTCATAATCAAGATTGCTACATTTAAAAGATCTTCCTAGAAATATCAGACACTGAATTAGTGTGGTGAAATAAGATCAGTCAGAGTAATTAAACTTGCCACTCATCTAGTATCTGATTTTACTAGTGTCCCTGATGTGCCTTCCAAAATAACTGGCCTTCATTTCTTTGGAAAATTTGCATTTTGAATAAATTACTACCATACTATACAGTAAGTGCTCTCACTAAGATTTTGTCTTTTCTACATGTAGAATAAACAAACTAGGATCAGGCAGTGATTTTGAAGCTTACTTTCAGCGACTGGGAATTACATCAGGCAGAGTCCGTTATACCAAGAATAGGGTAAGTCTTCCAGATTGCTTGAAGAAGTTAGTTTGATAGTGCTGAGCATTCATCTTTTAAAAACATTTATTAATGAATAATAAAAAAGCCTTAAAGAATCTTTGACTGGTTTGTGTATTAGTACTATTTCTTAATTTAGCGAGAAACCTAAATGTTTGGAGAATAAAACATGTTACAGTGATGTTTATATTCTATAGACTGTTAAGTTCACAGAAGGGTATTTATGGAATCTGATTTTATTCCACCATACTATTAGTAGGCCCCTTAATATATAGATCTTCCTTGATTGTGCTCAGAAATAACTACACAGGATAAAAAGGGGACCATGATCGAGGACTTCTATCCAAAATCTCAAACTGTTTTAATTTCTAGTGAAGGAATCTCTGTACAATGGAACCGAAGGCAGGTCCATGTAGTTAAAGAGAAGGAAGCCTGCTCACTTAATTTTGTGTAATAGACCATGAATTCAGGTTGTTTTAGTTTCTTAAAATGAACACACAATAATGGAAGGATAGTAAATGTGTTTAGTAGCAAATAGCTTTTTTGATTTGGAAACTGTGCAAAACATGATAGTCATTAGGTGATCAATACATCCCTTAACTGCAGTTAAAATACAGGACACTGACAAGTTTGCTTGCTCTTTTTCAGAAAGTAGACAAATTCAGCAATTATCCTGTTTATCACACTGTCTATGAGACCTTTGAGCTAGTGGAAAAATTTTATGACCCCACCTTCAAGAAAGAGCTAACAATTGCCCAGTTACGAGGGAAACTGGTTTATGAACTGGCAGATTCCCAGGTCATTCCATTCGACTGTAGAGATTATGGAGAAGCCTTAGAAGGATATAGCAGTAGAATTTATAGATTGGCCAAGAAACATGAAGAACAGCTGAAATCTTACAAAGTGTCATTTGGTGAGTAATAGCCACAAGACTATTTCTTAAATGCATTAATTAGAATCATGTAGGGACACGTTATATCTGTTATAGCTCTGAAACTGTATTCCTGACTTTACTGTTTCAATTCTGCCATCATAATAAAGAGCCTCTAATTTTTCTTCCAAACATAACACAGATTTAAGACATAAAGGTCTAAATGAGGGGGGTATAACAATTTTCATGCATATTATTAATTATGGGCATTATTACAGTGCTTATGAGCAGTCACGGACCTCAAATGCAGAACAAAGAGCTGTATCAGCCTGCTTCTCACTTTCTTACTTAAAAAAGAAGGACAAGTTGAAGGTTTATGGCACCTGCCTAGAACTTTAGAGACACAGGTGCCGATTCTTCCTCAGCCAAAGACTTCATCTGACTCTGGGAAACCTGCTTACCATCTGCCTCAGGGCCTGGCTGCCACTTTTAGGCCACAGAAGCACTTCTCTAACTCTTCTGCACAAATACACCCATTTGCTGAGCACCGGCACACATTGCAATGAAGCGTATAAAAGAGGTCCGAAGCAGCAGAGTGCTCTGGATCCTGGGCTAGGACAGCTTCCACAGTAATCTTCTCTCTGTCCCTCTCTCTTCTTTTTTTCTTCTTGACTCATTCACCCCTTGTGTTTCTGTACCAAGGAGGATTTTCAGTCAGTCCTAATTCACTTGCTACCTGATGGACCCATGGCTTAGTGACATAAAATAATTTTTCAGAGCTTCAGTACTCTTTTGGGTTGTGTGAAATATTAGAAGTAACTCAAACTGAAACCTCACTTGGGGAAAATTTAAAATGACATTTAAAACTTCATTAAATGGTTTAGATGAAAAATTCTTGACTATTTTTAAGACACCTTTTTTTGTAAAAAGGCCACTCAAGACAGAGGAAGCTTTGCATGATAGATTGACTGGGCTGAGATTTTACATAACACAAGGATTTATTTCAATATGTTGCTGTGTTTACTGCAGCATTTCTTGTAAGGAAACATAAAATCTGGAATTTCTTTTTGCAGTAGTAGAACATCTACCAAAATTTCTGTTAAATCATTTATTTATTTTCATTGTTTGAGTTTCTTTCTCATTTCAGATTAGAAGTTGCTCAAACTACCTTCTGACCAGTGCACCTATTGTTGTTCCTAGACTCTAGAAATAATCTTTATTTCTAAGCTTTTTTTCCCCCAAATATCACTTAACCCTCTCCTTAATAACTTTATAGGTGTATAATTTTGATCAGTTTTTTACAAGGCATGTTTTTGAGTCTTTTTATTATTTTCACAGCTCTTCTCTGATGCCTGATCGGTTTTAAATTATTTATTGAATAAAACTATAATTTTTAATTTTTATTTATTTTACTGCACCAGAATACACTAAAATATATAGACAGTTTTTACAGTACTGCAAAAATAAAATTAATTTCACTCAATATTTTCATAGAATTGCCTACTGACAAACAATGAATATCAGAAAAACATTAATTAAGCCTGAATAAATCACATAATTGCCTTTCAGAATAATAGATTAAGGTTTTTATTTGCCTTTGGATTCACATTTCAACTGTTCCTCTGCAACAATGAAGGCTGGAAAACTTTATTCATAAAATATGTACTTGTAGCCATATGCTATCAGGAACTAAGGTTTGCAGGGAGAAAAAAAGAAATGTTGTGATATTTTTAAAATAACCAACATTGACAACACTGAATAGCTAGTGAACATGAGCACAAATTCTCTTCATATTTTCAGATGAACTTTCTTTTTTTTTCTCTCCTAAATCCCCTCCTACTGCTTCGGAAATATAATCTGTTGCCACAATATAGCCACGATGTCGGCACGGCAGAGCTCTGTCCTCTGGCAAATTTAATTGTTGCCACAATTGTGGACAAGGTGACATGGGTCTGTCTATACTGCAGTCCATAAACAGCTTGCATACATAAAATCTGTGCCTCTGATTATGTAAACTAAACAAAAATACTAATACAAGAAGAAGCAATTGTAGGCTGGTGATGAATATATGAGTTTGCTAGAAATAGAAGAGCAAATGAGACTGCAGAACAGCTTCCAATAGGAGTCCTGGGAACAGAAAGCCTATCACACTAAATAGTGTGATAAATATATCTACAGAACGCCTATCACCCTAAAATAGTGTGATACATATATAAACAGTGAAGGGCCATAGTTTCCAACAGAGGACTGGATTTAGGAGATGACAAAATCTTATGGCCCATATTCCTGTACGATCAAAGAAAAGATACTCTGGTTTATCTAAAGTTTTCTGAAACTTGTGGGCAAAACGTACAAGTTTTAAAGCTTCCTTCTTTGTAATTGAGTTGAGTTTTGGTAAGGCTAGAAGTTCTTCTCATAATACCCACCCGTTACTTATTCTACGAAAATCAGTTGTATAAACTGATACTTTTCCCAGGTCTGTATTAAATAGATCCTTCCGCAGGAAAAATGATCACAGCTGATATTGTCATTAGCGGAAAGGCCTGTTTCTTCATTAAAAGAAAGGCTTGCTGCTTCTTTGGCTAAGTTATTCCACATGGCTTGGACGTACTGCCAGGAACAGAGAAGGGAAAAGCAATTGCCTTACCCGCCAGCCCGCCTGCACTTAGTCAGGAATTACAGGCGAAACCCCGGGGTTCGGGCAGCGGGGCCGTGGGATGGCATGCGGGGCTGTGGCAGAGACACCTCCTGGGCTGTGACTCCAGTGTGCGTGTGGAGCAGGCATGGGGCTCAGCTAGTACTAGACTGCCTCACCTGATGCTATTCAATAGACGTACCACACTCTTCTTCTATGATATGACTAGGACATAGTGTTCCAAGAGGGAAATCCTGCCGTCCTTCCCCAGCCTGCTGGAAGAACTGGTATTTTTGAAATCAGGCTTTTTATACCTAAATTCTGCAGTGCATCCTTTTGTTAAAAAGGAAACCGTGGAATTCTCCATTTGCAATGCCAGCCAGTCTTTTTCTTGCCAGGCAGAGAGAAGATGTATACTTGTGAAAGCTTTGTCAGGCATTCTGCTTTATTGTTGGCCTTGTTGCACAAGGTCTTTGTCTATTACTGTTAGTAGTGCAGCTCTTTAAAGTCTGCACTAGGGAAACTAATGAATTACAGAAAGACAACAAAATCAATGCAATTATATCAGCAAAACAAATACAGTTTTTCTCTAAGTGGACAGCAGAGAGGTATATTTGGCTCAGTATATACTCTGAAGTTGTTCACAAAGTCCTTCCTTTTCTAGATCCTCTTTTTTCTGCTGTAGTGAATTTCTCAAAGGCTGCTGCTGAATTTCACAGGAGACTTGAGCAAGTTGACAAGAAAAAGTAAGTCTGAAAAACAAATATTTTATATATATCTATACATATATATATCTATACATATATATATATATATCTGCCTTAGGTACCCAGGGTGGCAGTTCTTTCTTTCCAGTGACTGCATAGGAGTCTCTCTGATTAGTGTAGAATAGAGCCCTTGAACTCTGAGACATTTGCTAAGATTAATTCTTCCTCCTGTCATGTATAGTATCAGCTGTAGAACTTATTACTAGTATCAGCTTGTCATTAAAGTTATCATAATACATGGAAAAGCAGGTGTCAGTGAAAGTTAAAGTTGGACTGAGCTCTGTATTTAGATGCCTACACTTGAGTGTTGTAGGTGATGCTAGAATTTGTACTTTCAACACACTTCAAGGAGACAGGATGATGCTTCATAGTATCTAAGATACTATCTAAGCTTGCAAACCTACGGGCCTTATGGGACCCACATGCCCTTTGAGTGCAGTGGCTGGAGGCCGGGTGCTCCCAGGTACCTAGTACAGTACCAGATAGTTTTGTTTAGGCAACTGAATCTCATACTTACTATGTTACTGTATAGATCAGAGCAGGAGTTTGGACACTTGGCTTATGAGTGACACTTGGTTTATGGGTGGACACCAAAATCTAGCTATCTTCATCTTGATCTAAATCTCAGCCTTTCTCTCCCCTCTGTTAAGTGGGATCTTTCTAGTGCTATTTAATACTCATCGAGTATCGGACACTCTCAGACAATCTCCCATTTTATTTTGCATAGTGTGAAACCTTGTAGTTGAGTTTTCTACCACAGAAGTCCCAATGCATTAATATTACATGTGTTGAATATCTCCATTTGCAAAACCTCATCTTTCTGCAAACTGTAGACCATCTTTTTAATCATTTTTTCCTGTCTAAAGAAAACTGTTGAAATGAAACTGGGAAGTCATGTTTCTTCATTGTGTGAAATATCTCTATTTTCTGCAGTCCAGTTGCAGTGCGAATCATGAATGATCAGCTGATGTTTATAGAAAGAGCTTTCATTGATCCTCTTGGCTTACCAGGAAGGAAGTTTTACAGGTGAGAGAACAAGTTTCTTGACCAGCTGTACTAAGGCACTGTATTTTTGCAGGTGAACCTCACCCTGCAACTGACTGGTAGTTAACTGCTATATAGGCCTCATATAGGAATTACAGCTCAACAGATTGTTTCAGGTATAATCCAATGAGTAGCAGAATTTGTTTATAACCCCCAAAATAGAACTCTTTGGTTGCACCAGTCTTGTGGTGCCTAATTCCTCTTCTTAGGTCTGGCATTCTGTTTTTGTCAGCCATCATACTCTGTGACTTTTACTTGCAGGTGTATAGTACTACATCTGTTACCACTTCCTCTTTTAAGCCTGTACAAGGTAAGGATAGAGTGAAGAATCAGTTGTATTGAGAAGAAAGGGGAAATGAGGGTAGAGTGAAAGGGAGAAGAGGATGAAAACAGACGTGTAGTGAGAATCAGGTGCAGAGAGAAATCCAGAAGAGAGAGTTGTAGAGGGAGAGATCTTGGAGCACAGGATGGATAAAGGTCCATGAGCTGTGCTGCAGAGTCCCGTCTGTGCCAGTTTGGCTGCTTCTATAGATGCTCCTATTAGCTGAAATCATTAACTAGTTCTTCTTGGAAGTTTTCTCTCCACAAGCACATGGGCCTGGAGAAAGACAATGTTTGATGCACTAGAAGCCTAGTGCATTTATTAGTAACACTTGACAAAAAGCTAGCTTCCAGTGTCAGGTGTGTGACTACCTCACTTTATTCTCAGTATCCCCCTTTTCTTAATGACTGGATAGATCTGACTCACTGACCAATGGCTTTCACACCAAGCCAGAAGTCCCTCAGGCAGGTAGAATTGAGAATCACACTTCCATCCTCCTAGGATAAACTGTTGTTCACGCTTTTGGAAAAACAAAATGGTTGTTTTCTACAGTTCTTCTTGTTGGGTGTTAGATATCATTTAAAGCAGTCTGGATTTTTAATTTTTTTTTTTTTTTTACTTGCTTGCTTGCATTTATTAATGTAGTTTTAATGTTTATTTTGATTTAGGACTTTTTTGCATGCTAATAATGTGCTTTGATATTTCATATGAACAGAATCAAATTGAAAGCAGATCTGCAACTATTCATTATTTAACAAAAAAAAAAAAAAATCAACAAATAAACTAGATACTTTCACATGGTTCTGTTCCAACATGATCACTTCTTCTCTGAAAAATTCATGCTCTTCTCAAGAACTCTCCCATAGATTTTTTCCCCTCTTTCTACATTCCTTTCCTAGATCTGCTGACCGTCATTCAGCTGCTTAGTTATTTCTGGGGTTTCTGTTCCACCTGGCATTGTACATCTGTAACTAGTTTTATTCCCTGTTCCAGACTGCCACATTAGTTCACCAGGTTTGTTGAGCTCTCATTTACAAAAAATTTAACATGGTTTCATTCCTAACTAGACAAATGCATCATCTCTTCCCAAGGAGAAGGCTACCTTTCCTAAAATTGTGCCCTTTCCCATAGATTTTGCCCTTGAGGCTGCTTCCTCCTGTCCTTTTAAAGACAGGTCCAGCTTCATTTCCTCCGTATTTAGGAAGTTCTGATCTTCCTGGGATTTGTGGCTGTTTTATGTAGCATACATACAGTTCCCTACAGTGAACACACACACCATTAATGATTATGTTTATTTAGTATGCCTACACTTTTTTCTTCTTTCCCCACAGACATGTCATCTTTGCTCCAAGCAGTCACAACAAGTATGCTGGAGAGTCCTTCCCAGGGATCTATGATGCCATGTTTGATATTGAAAGCAAAGCAAATCAGCATGAAGCCTGGGAAGAAGTAAAGAGGCAGATTTCCATTGCAGCCTTCACTGTGCAGGCAGCAGCAGGGACTCTGAAAGAAGTAGCATAGGATGTTGGCTTCGAAAAGCTCAAACAGCAAAATCTTAACTGCAGTGTAGTGAGGCTATGACAGTGACCCCGTCCCTCCTGACTGCCTGCCGCGTCTGAGCTTCCACCTTCTGAATGCACGGAAGCGTACTGGTAGTGTGAGCAGGAGATCTGCATATCAAAGAACTCCCGAGCTAGAAATTACTGCTTCTCTGATACCGACAAAACTGTAGCTTTAAGAACAACCCTAGATGAAAGCAAATTTGGGGGCAGGGGGGGTGGGGAGAAGGAAGAATCAGTTCCCAATTGGCATTTTCTGAAAGATCTGCCAATTTTGAGACCCATTACTTTGGATGTACTATTACAAAACCAGTTATTTGCTAAGCTATCTGTAAATCTTGCCCATCACAGTGATCAACAGCACACACTTAAAGAGAAAAAATATAACACTCTTCAGCACATGTGTGTTTCTTGTTCTTATAATTACTTCCATAATATAAGACACCAAAGGCTTCTCTGTATTTTAGAATCTATTCTGCAGGACTGGTGAATGTTCATTATACTGATTTGCTTTCTTTTCCTGAAAAAAATAAAATACTGGCCCTCCTGCTGATTGCCAAGGCAGTACCAGCCATTCTTGATAATCAAAGAAAACAGCTGTCTATATGCAGAAACCCAAAAGCATTTTCTTGGGCAGTGAGTGTCCATGCCTCTGAAAGTCACTGTGCACCTCCCTCCCTTATTTGCACTTTGGAAAATAAAGGTTTTTGGAGGCTATCCAAAAGCTAACATCCCTGCTCCTTTTGGCACTTTCACGAATCCCAAACCCATGGCAGCTTTTGTTCCTATTTTTTCCCAGGAGTTCTCTTTCATGCAGATGTCTTCTTCCAGTTAAGGGAGCTGGAGGACATTGTCACTATTGGCATGGGTCTTCAGGTTATTCTGTCTACAGATAAGACCTAAAGAAAGTTTCCCATCATGAGCTGCTTTTACATTCAAAGGGAGACTGAAATGCAGGAGAATGGTAATCGTACAAAACTATTTAATTTGTAAAAAAAATTATTCTTGTTTCATTGACCCTTTAAATGTACTCCTCATCTATGTGCTTTACAACTAATAAAATTGCTAGAATTTTATTAAATCACATTCCACTTTGTGGGAGCTGATAATAACCAATTTCTTGTATAATATACTACAGTTTTTCTCACAACTATAAATTGCACCAGGTTGTGGGAATAAAATCCTTTTAGTTTTATGGGGAATAGAACAGATGTGGTACTTAAAAAGGCAGAATTAGAGAAACAGTACAATTACTAGGCTACAGAAGGAGTTGTTCTCATCTCAGATGCTTTGAATTCAGTCAAGAGAACCAGAAATGACCATAGTTCAGTCCTTTGGGAAGTTGTTTTTGGGGTTATATGCCACCAAGAAGTGAGGCTTTCAGTGGTGTCACTTCCAATAAGCCTTTCTGAAACACAAAGGACTGTGTACCTATGGATGTTGTGCTCGGAATTTACTGCTAAATTGCTTTTCACAGATCAAGCCTTAGGCACATAAGGAGGAAATTACACTTCCACAGTTCATGTTTTACCTCTTTTGTTGGCAAAAGTCGTGCCTAACTGACCTTGTCAGCATGAACGTAAGAGACGTGAGTAGCCAGCGCTGAGGACACCAGAACAGTGACTACATCTTTGTTGTTCCCTTCACTTCTACCTAACTGGAAGTTGCCCATCTCCACATCTGTAGCTTAAGGTGCTGCTGAAGGACATGGTACCCTGTGAACAGTGACTGACAGGTAACTGCACTGGTTTTTCTTCCCTTTTCCTGAATCACCTGCTCTTCATGCTCCACCATAGCTGCATGTTAACTGCAATGGGCATCAGCTGCACGTGCCCCCAAGGAAGGGTTAGGATGTCTGGATGGTGGAAAAAGGCCACTAGTGCCTCTTGAATGTGAAGAGCAGACAGCTTTGCATCTGTCAGTGGTCACTGCTGTAGGATCATCAAAGGATAAGGCAAACAAGTGATTTCCACTTAAAAAGGAAGTATCTGACAAAGCGTGCTTCCTCCTTCATTTACATAAATCCCTTTAGCAGTATAAATAAGCCAGTGAACAAATGTTTCACCAGTAAATATATTTTTTCAGTGGTAGTTAGCCTTTGGAGTCCTGTGCCATTACCTTGCTGCTGCAAAAGAACATACTATCTTTTTTTTTTTTTTGTTTCCATGTGCAGTTTGAAGCTGCAAGAATAAATTACAGCTCACATCAGGATGAATGCACAGCTGGCATCGATTGCTTTGTTCCTCTTCTCAACTTAACTGATAATTCCGTATGAATGTATGATTCGTCATGACCTGCTGCATCCTGAGAAGTACACAAAATAGCTTAAATGTATTTCCATTCCTCTGTATGAAGTTCTACTAAGGGAGAGTGATATCTAAACCCTTATTAATAAGACCAAACCACTTACAGATGGCTTATACTAATTGGTTTCCATAAAGACCCATGTTCTTGATATTGGAAGGATCAGTTACTGAGATCTGAGACTGCCTTCCCTGCTTCAGTCAGTAGTATCTTCTTTCCTATAGTTGGGCAACCAAGCCACTGCTGCTGTCTCCCAGCCCAAAGGCTGATGTATTTGTGTAGCTCTGCCTACCCATAATTTCAAAGTGTAGGGAGACTTTTCAGGCATTCCTCACAAATGAGTAATAGTGGGTTACCTACTCTGTCTGTCCCTACTTTCATTTGCACAGTTCATTCACTCAATGTGGCTGAAACAATCTGTGAATCATGTAGCGGGGAGAAACAGACCCTTCAGCCTAGATGGGGGCTGCAAAACAGTTTGGCAAAACTAAACTCGGATGAACCAAGTATGTCTTGGATATTTGATTTGTCAGTTGTCTCTTTAGAAAATCAGTTTCAAAGGGACAGTGCCAGGAAGTTTATTTCAGGTTCTCTTATGGTTGAAACACCTTTCGTTTGCCTTTGGAAAGGAAGCCATAACACTTGGTCAATTTAGTGATGGCTGGAAAGTGGGGATGACTGGCATGCTCCATTCTCCCACTGAGTAAGTGATAAACACAGTCCAGTTACAACACTCATTCATTTGCACCAAAATGGTAGTAACTTGAAATAGTTATTCTGCTGTGTTTTTCAATCAATCAATAAATAGAAATAGAACCGCCTAAAAAAATGCTCTGCAGAACTTAAGCTTAATAAAAACTCAAACTAATTCAAAACCTTTGACAATAATCTGTTTAGGATTAAGTGATGCCAGTGCTTCTCTCAACACCCTGTAATTTAGCAACCCTTCCCGAAGTTGACTCATGTATCAAGGGACTACATTTGTGGAGCAATGAAATTAAAAATTCCCTATCCCAGTATCCTGATGACTGAAGTACAAGTACACCAGCTCAAGAAGTTTCATAAATCTTCTCAGTAACTGTACAGTTCAGGTGTTAGAACAGGGCACTTGGATTTGTCTGGTTTTTGGTTCAGCCAAAGCAATTTGTCAAATCCAGGTCAAACTTAAATTGCGTTAGCTGATCTAAAATTGCATTCTTTTACAACAGTGATAAAAATAAATCATACTGTGTAACTCAGTGTATCTATAAGGAAAATAAATAGCAAGAGAAAGGTCCTAAAGCAGTCAATCAGCCCATTAAGTAGACGATCAACAATCAGTACTGGTGCTGTATGACTTTTCCACAAACCTGATTTCTATTGTTCTGTCCTACAGATAATCTATAAAATAATCTCTGCATGTTCGTAAGGGCCAAGAGAACATGAACTCTGTGGACTGCATAGTATTTTGCAACAGAAGAGGACCTGAACACCTGGCCAGCAGCCCTCTGTGACTTGAAGCCCTTTCCTTGTGTGGAGGAACTATTGCTGTTCCTGTCCATGCTTTCTAATAAAATACCAGCCAGCAGGTTTGAAACAAAGGGATTACTCACACTACATGTGATTATTTAGTGAAGCACATTGCTACAGGAGCTTGTGAAGGGTGAAATGGGTTAAAAAAGGATCAGACGCATGCAAGGAGTGCTCATGCCTAATGATCCAGATGCAACCTTTCTTTCAGAAGGCCCTAAAGCACTTGGGAATTAAAGTGTAGTATGAAGGGACTAAAACAGACCTGCTTCATTCCTTGCTTTAAGCATTTGTCATGGAGAGATTATTGTGACAGACAGTATTTTGCACTCTCTCATTGTGCTTTCCACTAGACAGTCTCTTAAGTGCTGCCAGTGGTTCTCTATCCGTTAATTGAAACCCATGAAAATTAATAAATATGTCTTTAAAAGGTTGCTTGTTCTCCTCTTTAAACCAACATAATGATTAAATATGTCAATGATAGGTATATATATAAAAAACCAACCAAACAAACAAACAAACAAAGAAACAAAAAACAACAAAATTGCTTGAGACCACAAATGGTTTATCCTGCAGTGGTGTCATTCAGAGGGTAAAAGGTGCTGTGCAGCATCTGCAAAGAAGAGCTACTGCAGTGACCCCGCATTATTCCTATGGGAAACAACAGCAGGATGAGATTCTGGAAGATCCTGACTGGGTCTGAAAGTCACTGAGGACTTTCTGCACCTGCCAGGAAATGCTGTGTAAGCCCTCAAGGAGGCAGAGCTGGAGACAACACAGCATCAAAAGCAGCTGGGGACCTCCTCTCTGCAGCTGGTAGGAATAGGTTATACTCAACATGGCCCATTTTTTCTCTCTTACACTAATTCCTCTATTTTCATTCATGGGATTTTTAACATACAGTTAAGAGTGCCATTAAGAGAGCTGAATGACGGTGAATGTCATGGACTTCCCTACAGCAAAACAGAGAAGACAACACTAATTAAATGAAATACAGAAATCTTGCTTCTGCCATGCTGTTCTCTGCTGAGCTGAACCAAAGTAGTTTTCGTCACTGAGCAACACCTGCTACACAGAAATTGTCCCTAGATAAAACAGTGAGAGCTGAACTTAGTGAGCACTTTTTCAAACACAAAAGGCTGTTTCCATTACACAACTGGGACTAAAAGCAACTCCAGTCAAGCAAGGGTGGCTACCATTTAGCCCTGTAATTTAGCTGCAAGTATTAAAGCTGAGCTCTAAGTCATGATCAGCAGTTGCTTCTGTTAATCAGTGTCAGCAGGAGGAACTTAGAAAGCCTGAATGGTCTGGGAGCAGTCTGTCCCATGGATTGCTTCTGTATTTGCTTGTGCCAGTTACAATCTGTGAAGTCAAGGCAGCTTCTGTCAGTGTCAACACACTGGTTGTCCCGATGGAACCTACACCTTTAAACATTTTCTTACTCATCCAAGAAAATCAATGAGCTATTCTTCAACCCAACCTGTAAGGCACATCCATTTTCTGGATGAGCTTGGGGAGCCGAGAGGATGGAGGAGGAGGAAGACTCAGGCTTGTTTGTTAAGCACCTCATGCAGGAGGGGCTGGACCTGGTTCAAATAAACTGCAAACACATTACAACCTTCCATAAAGGGAAAGAACAGGAGAGGTGATAATGGTAAAAGCATTTCACAGGAGGGCATCAGATAAGAATAGACTTGCTATATTTACATGGCACCTTCCCCAGATGTGCTTTGCTAGCTTGCCAACAGCAAGCTGCTGACGCATTCCTGATGCTGCCATCCACATTACCTCCCAACTTAGCTGTATTTTCAGAAGGAAACTCAAGCCACAGTTTCTGGACATGGCAACTGTTGTGACAACAGACCCTTATGCAACCATAAGCAGTAGGACATCAGGCTGGGGAAACGTGGTCAGCTGCAAACACTGAGCACTGAAAGATTCAGCTCCTGCTGAGATCACTTGTTCCCTTCAGGTATTCCTGGAACCAGCCCCCCCCTCTCAAAGCACTGCTTTTGCTTCCTCAGCTCTCTCTGTCTCCCAAGCCATGTTTCCATGCTCTTTCCACCCAAGCCCACGTGCCCTGGCACCTCCTGCCTGCACTAAAACACCGTCCATCCCGCAGCTCAGACAGAATTAGCCTTGCAGGAGTGTGGGCACTTCCATCCTGTTGCCCATTGCCATGGCAGAGGAGTAAAACACCAACATCCTGCCTGTCTTATTACGGGCAGAAAGAAACACACTTTATAAACTCATTGTTAGCACACTTGAAATCTTAACTGTGTGATTAAAGAATGTTTAGTCTCTATTTATTACAGAAAAAGAAAAACCAAAGAATACTATTACAGACAAATCTTTCAATAACAAAGCAGCTAAAATGATTATGAGCTGTTTATCCACCTGGGGTCTCCAGTATCACCCTGTGCCCCTTCTCTAATCTGCCCATACACATGGTCCTCTACAGCATATCCCATGCCTGCCTTCAAGGCCTCTATCAGGCTTGAATTCCTCTGCAACGTGATGCTAGAATAATAAATCTGCTATTCTACACAGAAAAACTGTTTGTTACTAGTATCTATATAAAAAATATGGCTATACCATACAACTATAAAAGGAGAAACAAAAGTAAGCAAGGCAATACCACCTGGTCATGTGAAAACTTGTAACAGCCAAACAAGCTGAAACAAAGCTGCAGGCAGGCGAAGAGAAGTTCACAAGCCTGGCAAGTCCTGCGGCCCTGCAGAGCTGGAACAAAACTTGTGCCCTGCCACCAGCCACAGCAATACTGTATTTATTGAGCTGTCAGCAGAGGTCGGCACTCAGGGACTACTTGGGAGAGATCCCAAGTTTTTCAAAGAACAATCGTTAAGGACAGCTTCTGATATGTATATAGCCATATATGTAATTAGTTTCCAGTCCTGGCAAATCTGAGAAACAGATGAAACGGACGTAGCTTTTCTTTCTACATTTGCAAACCATCCCAGCTCACATAGTTCAGCTTGATTGGACGTTGGTTTTGTAAATACGTTGTCATCTGCCGTCTGATAACCGGCCTGAGGGCTACATGTTAACACAGGGTTCAGAGCATAACTGGGGACTCGGCCCTTGCTGAGTATTTTCAAATACGTGTTTCCAGTAGGTAACAAATATATTTTATGCATGAGGATGGTTCATTCTCACACAGAAATGCACTGGCTGCAAAAAAACCTGCACGCCTTCTGGGTAGCCAGAATCAGTCATCATACAGGTTGATAAATTAAGCTAAAGAAAAATGCACTGATGCAGTCCACGCACCTCCAGATCAGGGAGACCTGTTCCTACAGCCCCTTTCCTTTTAGGCTCACAGGACTGGCTACAAATACGTAGTCGACAGTGGTCATGTACAATAGTTCTCCATTCCTGTTAATGTCAACATTATGTCAGGAAAACAAAACATTCAGAAGTTGAAGAGAAAAATGTTGACTTGAACACAGGTTGAAATTTGTGCTGCCTATGGAGAAGTAAGGACCCAACGCCTGCCCTTTGTTTTGCAGCCAAACTCAGAGAAACTGAATTTGCTTCACTAAAAATCATCTGGCACAGCAGCTGTGGGTTAGTTTATAATGTCTGTGACACTACCTTAGTTCTCTTTGGTTAAAACCCCCATCCAAACTTGGAGAAAACACAGTTTTTATGACCACAGAAAATTTAAGGCCCCCAAGAAGTGAATCCTTTTTCTCTCCATTGTGGGAATGCCAGAGGTTTTGACAGCTATCTTCTGCCTTTCTCCAGGAAACTATTAAAATAGAAAAAAAGCAGCAGAGCTACAATATCTTCAGCCTTCTTAGACACAGCATGAACAATGTATTTGGAATTATTCCAGTCCCAGAAAGTTTGTGACAGCTCAAAATTCTTGGGCAGAACCATTTCCATGAATGAGACAGGCCCCCATCCGAGTAGCCACACTTATTCAAATTGCTGCAAAACTTACATAGCTTGACAGGGCTGTTGTGTTAGAAATCTACAGGCAAAGAAACAAACCAAGGGGTGGGGAAAAACCCTTTGCCACAACCTTTCCCTCATATACAGACCGACCTGTGGAAAATGCCCACTTACATTTTATTTTGACAACTGTGTTGCAAATCCAAAGGAAGTTCTCTCCCCTAGCAAAAGAAGTCAAAAAAATCCCAAATGCAACCAGCATGTAGTAAGAATTTTATTGAACACATTTAGAAAAAAATTAGAGCACGAGGACATGAGATTAATTTCTGCATATAAGTTTTATGAATGTGCAGAATCAAACAACCATGCAAAAAGACATCTTCTCCCTTCAACTGTAATTCAAGACTCTTATAATGGCAAAATTATTACCACCTTAAAACAGTGTCCCAGACACATAACTCATTACTTTAAAAAGGATCTTGTTCCTGAACTGAGATAAAATTTTAGTAGCAATTGGGAAAGACCAATGATTAACAGGTACAGTATTTAACCAGTACTCATGCCATGTTTAAAGAATGCAAGCAAAAAATGCATCATTACATAGAATAAGTAGATCTCTTTTCAAGGCAAAATTCCTATTAAAACTAATCCCTAAACTACTGAAATGGTGACTTGATAATGTACATGGTTCCAGAAGACAGTCCAACGGAAGATTTTTTTGTCAAGTTACATCAGTGTTATGTAAAGTGTAAGAGTCAAAGTAGCTGAAAAGCCCAGTGCTTAACAGTATATTAAAAATAAATTCCAACTCTTCCAAGACATGACGTTACAGATATAATATATAAAGCTAGGTAGGAAAATGGGCTTACACATGAGGGAAGATTAAGATTTCTGCCACAAGCTTGTATTACCCACTCAATTTTTCATATTAAAAGGGGATTGTGAAGAGAAGGTTTTATATGCACCTGGCCAGTCAGTTCTGAGACCTGTAATATGCTGTCAACATCTGTAACATGTAAACCCACACTGAAACACACTACAGCTTTTAAAGACTCATTAATTATAAAAATATAGTTAGACTGTATCAAGTTAACCAACTGGTTAAATACAGCACAACTTCTAAAAACACTAAAAAAGGGTAAAGTTAACAGCAAGTATTTAACACCAGTACGTATCTGTTTGCAATGGAGTTTCACTATTATTAGACAGGTGAAAGCCTATGTGATCAAAAACCGCTTAGCTATGTTTTCAAATTTTGCTGTTGAGAAAATACTGTGATCAGTTTAGTACTACAGCTGGTTTCATATTCTCTCCACGCTTACTAATAAAAGTTACAACCAAACCAATACCGTGTTGAAGCGTCAGGTAGCACTACCCATGTCAAGATGTCATTTCATGAAATACCAGGATCAAACATGGGTGTGTTGAAGCATGTTCTGAGCAATTGCTCAAAACACTCAAATTCAGCATCTGATACAGCTTTTGCAGCTTGACAATGGATGCAGACATATGGTTATAAAAAGCTGCTAAGAATTAATGCAGCTAAACAAGGGACTTATTGCAGTCTATGCCATCTGAAAGTTCATCCTTTTATTTGTAAAAATATCACAGGCCACAGAAAACCAGGCTATTATATGTAAAACCTACACACCTTTTTGTCTGATCAAAGCTGGGGTTTTTTGTTTGTTCTTTATTTTTTCTTCCTTTTTTCAACAGGTGAATTTTAAAAGTGGTTTTATTGCCACTGATGGGGAAAATCATTACGGAACTCCGGAAGTGCCTTAATTTTCCGCTGAAAGTATGAACAACAGGAAAAGATTAGGAGGAATGAATAAAAAGCAAAAACAGAACCGAGGACCATGTTTACAGCAGCTTTCTTCTACTTATGGTCAAGTTGTCTCAGCAACCAGTAGAATGTAATTTGAAAGAGTGTAACAATGATTCCATAATTCTAAAACAAATAGGTATGGGATCCAAAGCCTGCACCATTAAAAGCAGAAGGTCCATGCATACACATTTCCCTCCATTTAGCCTTTAGTCTACTAAGGGAGAAAATGACTTACTTAAAACCAGAAATTCTTTTTTCCCAAGAAATTCCATTTTGCTTGTAGTTCTTTAAAATGGATTCTACATTATGTAAACCTACTGTATGTGAAGATGCAAAAAAAATGAAAATATGTTAAAAAATGTGGAAAACATAAGATATTTAGGGTATTTATATATCCATATGGATAGACACACACTTGAATTTGCTTGTTAAATAAGAACTTTATCCTGGCATTTAAACACTGCTCATTTTGCTGTCCAAGTTCAGAGTTCTGCATTCAAAAACACAGATGGCACACTAGTAGCTACAGCCATCTAGAACTTTTCATCCACTGAAGTGATTGTTCTCAGTATTATACTAACAAGAGCTCCATTTCTTGTTTCAGAACACAACAGGGAACATGTTCAATGTTTAGAGGACCAATTGCAGGCATACATTGTTGAAAGCTTGTCCCTATCACTTCACAGCACCTGACATTAGAATCTTTTAGGCAGAACTTGGAGCTGGAACTTTTAATAGGGGACCGAGTGAGTAAAAAGCCACACTCCCTCCAAGTCAATGAAGAAACAGGATCTTGAAATGAAGGTAAAGAAGCACCAAAACAAATTTCATATATCAGCACCAGTGTTAGTTTCTTGGTGTTTGGGGATGGTTTCTTTGGTAATTTCCTGTTACTTTAAGCACAAAGTAGAATTTCAAGTACTGCTAGAAACAGAACTCTGAGCTCAAGTGAAATTATACTTGTTAGAAAGCAGTAAGATTCTTAGAAATGCATATTTAACTTCAAAATACCTTCACTACATTCTGTCTTTCTCTTGGTGTTATTCCAGGTCTGCCAAGGTAGGTAGATGAGCATCTACACATTTCAAAATTCCACAGGACTGCTTGTTTATATCTATAAAGTTTTGGCACAATAAATAATGGTGTACATTTCTGCATGACTGACTTACAAAAACATTGGGGTTTTCTTCTGCTACAACCCAAAATTAAGAAACTATTTCAAGCAGAAAGAGAGAGCAACATTACTGCATGTGTTGTTGCTTGCATAAAAGTCTTATCTTTAAAACTATCCTGTTTTCAGACACCAATCTTTATTGATGAAGAACTGAAAACAAAGATAAGGCCTTGATTTCCAATTACAGTGCTTTGTTTATGCTGTTCAAAAGAAATAATATTTTTAAAATATATTAATTCAAAGGTACAATTATGATTTGAGATGGACATTTTAAAGCTTCCTGTTTGTTCCTCCTAGGATTTGTCTTTAAGATAAATTTAGTTCTTAGATTACCATTCTCAGAAACAAGAGCTATGCACATCTACATGGAAATAATTTTCCTGAGACACCTACGGTGTGTACTGGCTTCTCCTACTACACATATCCACCTACGTTGAAAAAAAAGATTTGTAATTCTGAATGTTGTAGAATAGGACAGAATATATATTCTAAAGACTGTCAAATACATAGAGCACCTTGATAATTTTACAGTAGTCTGCTGTTTGTATATACTCCACAGCTGAGATGCTAAGTTATTCATCCATTTCACTGTTCATTCACTTTTATATTTAACAATTCAAATACCAAAGGTACATGAATTTAAAACAAAAACTAAGTTGGCAGGAGGGAATTTTTTTTTTTATCTGATCTTCTGACTTTATACAAGACAGCAAGAGTCAGCAAATACTGAAATCCTGAGCAAAATACTGTTTATTCCATCCCTCCGCAGACAACAGGTATTGTAACAAATCTTAGTTTCAGAAGACAAAAATGCAAGTCTACAAGTGTTCTTCCATGTTTATGTTTACGTAGCTTTTTATTCTAGATGTAGAATTGCATGCTAATCATTCATAAACTCAGATTTTTGTATCTGTATTACTGTATACTTCATAATGAACAGTGCTGAATTTAATGTGTGCTACCCAGTAGATCCAGTCTAAACCGACCACTTGAAAAATTAACACCCAGAGTGGACTGAGAACACATCTATTTGGATAGTGAATGGTAGGTAAAGTTGTAAGCAAAGGGCAATATCTCTTTTACTCTAAATCCCCATGGAGACACTCCAACTAGAATATACTCATGGGAGCAAGAGCAGAAATAGCTATTACCCTTCAAGATTACACCCCCATTTACTGTGAGTCAAATTTCTTTGTAGAATGGAACATACGATCTAGCATTAAAAAAAAAAGAATCTATATCAAAGTTAAATATTTGATTACAGTAGCAAGTCACCACTTCATAATGGGAAATAATTTGTCTCTTGGAATCATTATTGATCTGAATTTTCTTTTTTTTGTTGTGTGTTTGATACCGGTAATTCAAGACTTGCCCATAATAGGGGCTCTGCTTTTCTCATAGTAAGCTCAATCTTTGTAGCCGTCATGTTCACATAACTCCTCTTTACATCAATAACCTAGAACAGAAAACATATTTCACACGTTGATTTAAGAAAAAGACTGCTAGATACTTGGGAATTTAGTTAGGAAGAGTACCTCATCACTACATTTCAGCAGTTTAGGTAGATGGAGTTCCCTCTGTTATCTAGAAGCCAGCCCTTTCCCATTCCCAAGCTATGAACATATACCTATGCATATATAACACATACATTGGTCTAACACATTTGTAAGCATGCAGCCACATAGTGTCAAGGGTTTTCTGAAACACCCCTATCATGGTGTTGGGATCAGAAAGGACCTCAGGAGGTGACCTTCTGCCAAAACAGCGTCAACTATGATGTCACAACTGATCACTTGGGGCATTAGATTCAGACTTAAGTGATATTACTGAATTACACACAACTGAATTTCTTTCAATAAGCAGAGTAACAAGGAAAACAAAACTATTTTGGAAGAGAAGTGAGGTTTTGCTTTGTTTTTTTTTTTTTTTAATAGAAAAATTATTCTTATACTTACTCCCCATAATTTCACACTGCGATGAAATTCCTTTTCTCCTTCAAATACAATATGGATATTTAACTTAACAGGAAAAATAACAGAAAATTTTGTCAGGCTAATAAAACATTTGACACCTCAAATATGCTTAAGCAAAATATATCACATTAGGACTCAGATCCTGTAATGAGCAAAGTGCTCAAATTGTTCCTCAGACACAGAAGTGAAAATCTACTCTAATAAATCCTGATACAGTATCATAGTCAATAGTGGCCTTATATACATCCTGGAAGCTGTATCATTTTCTCCAAATGCATGATTAGGAAATCAGAGAAGCATTTCAACACTTGTTTAATATTAGTAGCTGCGTTACTGCATACTGTGAAGAACGGTATTAAATTACATTAAGCCAAATATAAATAAATTATGAGTCTATAATTATTTACAGATATGGTGATGCAAATCCATCACATGGGTTTTAATTGCAAAAGTCAAATTAAAGTGTGGTTTTTTTTTTTTAATATTAAATTGGAGCTTTTTTTTTTTTAAAAAAAAAGCACAGATGTCCAAACAGAAGGTGAAAAAAAAAAAAAAAAGCTATATATACTTGAACAAAAATGCCAAGAAAAAGCCATTACTCAAAAAAGATTCTTATGCTACCTCTGCCTTGTAAATAAAGTAGAAGCCAGATTTTCCTAACTTCAAGCTGCTGCAAGAATTAAAAAAAAAAATTAATTACATTTTAAGGTAAATACTCACCATTGTGCTATTTGCTTCTACATAGCTCAGATCAGGAACAGAGTTTTTAGCATATACAGAAATAGTCACTTCTCCTCCAGTCTGATGCCAATCATGCCGGCATGGAACTACTTTCTTACCCTATAAAAGGAAAAAGGTACAGAAAAAAGACTTAAAATTGTGCTCAGGAGTATTTTTACAAGATTAATCAGGATAAAAGCCCAAAGCCCAGGACTATTTTAATAGCCAGTAAGAATAGCTAAATTCATGTTCACTGGAGATTGCAAGACACCACTTAACATCTCTCTCTACTAAATATTTCAGCTACTGGTCCCTGACAAACATTATAAGTGAGAAAACCAATGCTTATGACAGAGATTACAGTAAGAAACCGGAACACTGTGATTGGAAAAAAAAACCCAACCCAACAACTAAAAAACCCCCAACCAACAACAAAAAAAAATTGTTACTTGTTGGATTAACTTTCTTTCCAAGACTACAGTTATACAGCAGGTTGTAGAAAGAAACTGAACAAAGAAACAAAAAGCCATGACACCAAGAAACTTTCATATTACCACAAAAAAAATAATTTAATATTACCCTCTGTTCTCCAATACAAGAAAAATAAATGGTGGAAAACCCACAAATTAACAACAAAAAGGTAAAGTAAAAAAAAATGCTGTTAGCTGGAGGCCCATTATCTCAATATACACACATGTAACGTACACAGTTTCTTAACATCTGGGTAAATTCTTTACAAGGATACTCTCCTGCTTTAGACTCACAACTTCAGGTTTTGGTTTTATTTTAATCCTTCCTTTCTGTACTTGAAAATAATTCTTAAACATATAGATCTTCAAAGCAAGCAGCAATTCTGTGACTTTAAGGAAGTAAAGGACTTGTGAAGTAATTGTTGCAGAATTGAGCTAAGAGCTACACTTTCTGTAATATGCCTGTATTTTCTCCTGATAAATGTTACTGATGTTTGCAGTATCAAACCCATTTTGCCTCAGCAACAGACAATATATTCATAACAATAATTCTGTGTTCATCTGCATCTAACACGTGACCAATAATGTTTTTGAAGTAATTGTTCAGTTCCATTATTATGCTTTATAGTGTTCTCTAAGGATCTTTTTAAACCTTAAATGGAGGTATTTTTCACCCTGTAATTCTGCAGTTTGTTCCCAACATTACAATGAAATACCTACAAACTCAACAGATGCTCTCTCTGTATTTGTTATACTGGTAGCTAAACCAAAGCACTCAATTAGATTCAGACCAGAAAAATATCCAGGCATGTAAACAGAATCCTAATTAGACAGGAAGAGACCCTTTTTTCCTGCACCCCCACCCATGGAATCTCATTGACCTTATCCACCCTGCCATCCCTGCCTAAACAACTACTCAACTACACTGAATGAAACTGGAATTACGGTTATTTTGCTACAGAACATGTGCAGCTGCTCTCTTCATGGTCTTTGGGAGAGGAAAGACTTCTAATAATCTTATTTTAAGGTAATACATATGGATTATATTCTATATGGAATACTACTGACTTTCTTAACTAACAAAGCAGAAAAGATTGCTTTTTTTTTCCTGAATTTTCAAAAACCACTTTTACTATAATGATACTATACATATCACTAAAAGAAAGGTTGTACTCTATTATAAGTATACTTCTACCACAGTTTACTTCAAACTCCATTCCTCTGTTGTCATGCTGTGCATAACATCCTCCACATTATTTCAGATGTAGTGCTCTAACAGCTCAACTACAGTAATAACTCAATCAAGCTACTAACTACATTTCAGTATTCAAAATTTAGAATGGCCAGCTACAGAATGAAACGTTAATGCTACTTACCGCATCCTTTTTAGTCCATATGTGTGTTCCGGTTGTGCAGCCTTCTTGAGCTAAAAATGTATTGAAGTCAGATGTTTTTCTTTTACAGCAGCTCCAATACTTCATCCTTGAAAGTTTGAAAAGTAATTAACAACAATATTGAGGGCACTGTTTACTGTGAATACGTAAGATCTTTCTTTTATGAGATACTACTATTAATTTAGTATACCTTCTTCAAGCATTTCCATTTTTGACTGAAGAAGAAATACAGAATGAAAACAACACAACATTCACAAAGAAAGCAGGAACATACAATAGACTAATTAAAAAAAATAAAGGTAACAGAATACTAACCCTTCATGGAATATAGGTACACCAGAATGGTATATACATACATCTTCTGTGCTGTGTGGTCCTTCATATGTCTAGTAAACAAAGCATTTAAACAAAGCGTATTAGTGATATAGGTTGTGGACCAAAGGAATAAAACAAAACAACCCAAAACAGAAACACTGAGAAAAATCCAAAAAAATTTTGAGTAAATAATCTAGATCTAATGGCTTGCCCTAGCTTTTCAATGTAACCATTCAACCATCACTCCCTGAAGGTTCCCCTGCATTCCTAACAAGCTATATTCTGTGTTAGTTCAATGGCACACATCAATGGTGACATCATCTGTGCTCATAAAGGTCAATTTAGATCCTCAGAGATAGCCGTCTTTAAAAATACTCTGAATATTCAGAGAAAACAAGTATTTAAGTGGAAAATAAATAAAATTTATCTTTCATAAACCACATGATTTCTCAAAAAGAAGTTAAACTATATACAATCCTGCCACTGAATATCTGATCAGTTCTTCCTAACACAAATAAGACACTGCTCTAAGTTCTTCATCCACCAGAGTCTCAGCAGAAAACGCAGATATTTGTCCTGGGTTTGAGTGAGTGATGGATTTTTGGTGGCAGGGAAGGGGGCTATAGGGGCGCCCCCCTGTGAGAAGCTTCTCGGAGCTCCCCCAGCTCCAAGTCAGCTCCACCTCTGCACCAAAACTGAGCCGATCAGCTGCGCCTCTGCGATAACGTATTTAAGAAGGGACGTGGTGACGAGCAGGGGGACTGGTGAGGAAGAGTTGCGGCAGCTGCATGAACACCAAGGTCATTGGAGGAACAGAAGAAGAAAAGAGGGGGGAGGTGTGCCGGAGCAGAGACCCCCCTGTGTCCTGTGGTGAGATGGCAGGGCGGGCCCCCCCCCGCCACCCATGGAGATCTACGGTGGAGCAGACACTGATATATGGTCTGTGGGAGGCCCCACATGACATTTAAGGTGGCTGGGCCCTAAGTCAGCTGGGATCCTGTGGGAAGCAGCAGCCCGCACTGTTGTAAGTCAGCGCTGGGAGGATTGCAGCACGTCGGGGTGTCCCATGCTGGAGCAGCTTGGGAAGGGCTGCAGCCCATGGGAGGGACTTAAGTTGGAGAAAAGTTGTGGAGGACTGTATCCTGTGAGAGGCGGACCATGCCGGAGAAGGGGAAAGAAGCTGCAGAAGTTCCACCTCCACCCCAAAGATGGAAGAAGTGGCAGCATGACTGCACCCCCTATTCCCTGTCCCCTGTGCTGCTGGGGGAAGGAGGCAGAGATATCAGGAGCAGAGCTGAACCCAGGAAGAAGGACAGGTAGTGGGAAGATGTTTTCAAGATGTGGTAATGCTTCTCTGTTAAGTGTTGTTGTTGTCAGTGTATATAATAAATTTATGTTCTTTTTTTCTTCCCTTAACGAGTCTGTCTTTTGCCCATGACCGTAACGGGTGATTCATCCCTCCCTGTCCTATCTCAAATTCAAAGACTTTACTTCTTTGCTCCTCAGCACTGAGGGGGCAGGGGAGGAGCGAGCAGCTGTGTGGTGCACAGTTACCCTCTGAGATCAAACCACAACACCAGTGAAATACCTATTTAAATTCTACTGTCCCGTTCTGTACAACGCAAGGGTATCTGTGTAAAAAAACTTTCATTTAAAATGCTGACTATGTATCATAAAGACTACTTCTGGTGCTAGAAGTGTTAGAACATTTTCTTTGTGGATTCTTCTG
Organism: Tyto alba; assembly: GCF_018691265.1. Taxonomy (NCBI): domain Eukaryota; kingdom Metazoa; phylum Chordata; class Aves; order Strigiformes; family Tytonidae; genus Tyto; species Tyto alba. Next base: position 10,164,270 of record NW_024881282.1, read on the forward strand.
GCAGGAAGCATTAACTGATAAGACCTGCAGATGCTTTTGACCTATACACAGATTATCAAGAGCAATTCAAGTGTTACCAGTAAGCCACCTCTTACCAACACTATATTTACCCTTTTAAGTTAAATACATCAGTATCATGGGTTTGGCAAGCTTACTAATTAGATGTTCAGGACAGGCTTGAAGTAATTTTAGACTTACTGCATGCACAGTACAAGACAGCCCACATCTGTCCATACTTAAAGTGTATTATCAAATGTGCATTCATTAAACCTGATGGACTTTGTGTCATTTCCAAATCAATTTGTAGCAAAAGAAAAAAAACACACAGGAAAAGATAACAAAACTGCACACAATCCTTTAGCAGACGGGTTTAAGAGTGGAACTGAAGCACTTACTTTTGAACAGCCTGCATTTTTACATGCCGTCCCAATCTTGATTTCATCACTGTCTTCCTCTGTAAGCAGAATCATATAGAAAATAGCAACTGAACTGTATAATGTACTAAATATTTTGCTTTCATTAAAAATTAAAACAAGCTAAGTAATAGATTAGAAAAAAAAAAAAACAAACTCTCAAGCTGTTTATTTTCTGCATGGCAGTGAAGTCTGCCAGAAAGATACAAAGAAACAGAAATTATGCAAATATTCCAAAAGATGTATTTATTACCTATGCATCAGATTCGAGGTTCTATACCTTTATACTGTTTTAAGTGTGGCAAAAAAAAAAAAAATATGAAGAGGATTATTAAAATCATAGGTGAAGAGAACAATTGTCTTGTTTTGTTTTGTAAAATTAAGAAGGTAAAAGGCTCCAACTGATGTCTATAAATACACACAAGGAAGGAATTTGCATACCAAGTAGAAAGAAGAGGTAAATGGCAGTTTTGGCACAAGAACAAAAGAGTATAAAATAGCCACAAATGTAGGTTGAAATTAGGAAGTGTTCCTTAAGGAGCAGTGTAGTTCTGGAAACAACTTCCAAACTGTGGGAAGAAAAAAAATGAACAAAAAGACGAGGGAGAACCAAATAGTCTTCAGAGAAATTTTACCACTTTATGAAAGGTTTTATATGACATCGTGTTTGCAGTATCATAAGAGTAGTTAATTTCTTGGGAACTCTTTCAGTCATATATTCAGAAATGGATGTCCCTATCATGTCCATTCAAACCAGGAAATCTTATAAAACAGACAGTTCAAATAATTTTAATGGCAACATACTGCTCCTAACACCCAAGTCTCCACAGTGTTCACGTTTAAACTTTGATTATAGTTCCCTTGACTGGAAGGTGTTTCCCAGATTATTAAGAACAAGAACATAATCACATGAAATAATCTCTTCAGCAGACAACAACAAAAAATAGCATTTATTTTTGTGACAATTAGCATCATACACCTAACCTACTTAACCTCCCTATGGCGTTACCTTTTTTCTCTTCGTTTTCTGATGACAGTTTCAGTTTATCTAGTGCTTGCTTCAAGGAAGCTGACACTTTCAGCTGCAAATTTGTCATTGGCTCATCTGGGCTAAAAAAAAAAATCCATGTATTCATGTCAGCTTCATGAAAAATAATTTACAAAAGACAACAAAGTACTAACTTTTAATCTTGCTATAAGGCTCTTCCTTTCCAACCTCCATTACAACAAATAAACTAGATTTGTAAATGTCAATTCTTACTGTTTATGGGAAAATAGACTAGAAATTTAGAATGCAGTCTTGGCTTTCAACAGAAAATACTAAATACAATAATAAAAATAAATCAGAGACATTAAAGAATCTAAATGCAAGCACCCTAAAATTATTTTTTATGACTGTTTAAAACACTAAACATAACTGCCAGTGGCATTCTAAGCTACGAGGCTTTAGACTGCAATTTTTGTTTCCTGCTAAACTAAATGCTGAGAGATCCAGTATTACCCTGTCCTAACCAGAATTCTTTTATCTCACTTTGAAGCTCAAAATAACACCTTCACTACTACCAAACACAATCTCTTTTAAAGTGAATTTGAGAATTTTTACACTATATAAAGTATATAACACCGAATAACCAAATGAGCTTTAACTCAGCCAACTGATCGCAAATTTGGCAAAATTTAGTTTCATATACTGTACCTCGGCCTTTTAATTGTTTCCAACGGTTTTGGTGCCTGAATTATGTGTTCTTGAAATTTGGGTTTCAGTTCAGCTAGCTCCTTTCGTTCAGAGGTAGTTTTGACTTCTGGTTTAACAGGCTCAGGAGGTTTCTCACTGTTATGGAGGCCTTTTGTGCAGCCCTATTGTGGAAAGCATATGTTTATATATATGCAGCGTAGTGTGTGTGTGTGTGTGTGTGTGTGTGTGTGTGTGAAACAAAAAGGGGCCCAAACAATAGGCCTCAAACCAAAGTTGACTTCTGAGTGAATTCCCCGACCAGCAATCAGCATCTTATCAGCAGACTGAAGCAACCAGTATCTTATCAGCATGAAAATGTAACCCTGGGAACAATCCTTGGGAACTATAAGTAAACAATAGGAAGTAACTATAAATCCCAAATGTAAAGAAAAACAGAAACTCCTCAGACATGCCCGGATCCTGGCCAGATCCGGACATGCCTGAGTGAGGCATATCAATCTACCAGATATCTCCTGTGCATTTTGTTTAGACTTGTTTGTTAAACTGTATAAAAGCTGGACCCTCTCACAGCAAAGACGGAGACCTCACCTACGAGTGGACGCACTGTGTAGGACTTCCCAGTTGCCGGGAAAGGCTCTCCGACCCTTCGCTGTGACGGGGCTCCCCAGCTGATGCACGGGTCTGGATGATGGTAATGTATGAGGGCAATTGGTGATGTATCTTTCTTAATCACTATAGCTAGCTTTTAATAGTAATGTCTAGGTGCATTACCTTGCTTATTCTTTCTGCTATTTCTACTATAGTAAAATTTCTATTTCTACTAAAGTAAAATAAGCCTATTTCTTTAGCTTGGTGTCTGTGTCCTTTGTGTTAACCCCGTCAATTGGCAAAACAGTGTGTGTGTGCACAATTAAACATTATCAAAAACTTCAGCAAGTTTTCTTGATTTATTTCTTCAGCCCCATCTTCTCTTTTAGCCCACTGTAAACACTGTCTGCAAAGGAAATGCTACAAACAAAGTGGAAAATATCTTAATTTGGACATAAGTTAAAGAAAAATATGTATTTTCCATAATCAAGCAAAGTGACCAAAAATATTGACCTTCCCTTCATTGTTAACAAGTGTATAAACAGGTTTCAATAGAACTATTTATAACCATTAAAGCTTGAAAATGAGACTTCAACATTGTATCAAGAAAAATAGTGCATACAAGATTTAAGACAGTTTTATTAAAAGTAAGCAAATTTTAAACATGTAAGCACATGTACCATTTAATATTTATCAGTGCCATTTGACAAGTATAAAAATTGTAAATAATCATGAGTACATACCACAATGCTTAAGAAGTCAGAAAAGTCTGTTGTTCTTCTCTTACAACATGACCAACCCTATAAACATTTTGGAATAAAAACAAAACAAGCATGATTACCTAACTTGGCAACAGCTTATAAAAAAGCAAAAGACTAATTATATTCCTTTACAAGATGTGGCACATCACAATTAGAGATTATTTTCTTCCCTTCTTTGAAAAATATTATCATCTGCATTTTGAAAAGCCAGAGAAACCTGTTACAGATGCCATTTCTAGTTCACTCATGCTGCTTTAATCAGAAAGTTCGGTAAACATGAGGCAGTATTTCCATGACAAGTTAGGTGCCAAGTCCGTATGACAGAAAACAGAAACATTACTTTATCTCAAAGTAACACATAAGCAAAACAAATACTATACCTGAGACTAGGCTGACCTGTGGTAGAATGTATGTGCCCCCTTCCTAAAATGATGAGGATTTTTTTCTTTCCTTGAGCATTAGTCAAGTCTTTCAACTATTTATTTCCCACCATAAAGCTGGATATCTGCATTGCATAGCCATCTATCCAACTACATCGATCAAGAGCACTTTTTATTATATAAACCAGAAATCCAATTTTAGAGAAAATTATCTTGCCACTGTGAATAATGTATCTTAGAACTCAAAGAATCGTATTAAAGGCAACAGTTTGACTAATAAATGCATGACCACTTTAAGAGCTTAAGCAGTGTGACACAATGGACCTTATGTAGGTCATTCTAAAATATCCTCAAAATATTAACCATTTCCACAGTTGAGGAGACAAAAGGTTTACCCTGCCTACATAGAATATCTAGAATTCATATCAGGAAGAAAACTGCTCATACAATATTAAGATATATTTTTAATTAGGCCAAGAGATAGGATAAGGAGAGGGGAGAAAGCAGTACTTGTTTTAAAAACAGTGTGTATGTAAGAGAAAGAGGGAGTAAACTCAAGCTTTTGAGGTAACACTGTAATTTCTGTCTTTATAATTAGGCAGAAGTTTTTATGTACTGTGTTATGAGTACAACCATAATTTTGTACAAAACAAATTGCCATAGTCTAAGTAACTGTATTGTATTTGATGTAATAGTATCTGTACCAATTTGCCAGTGGCACACAACGGCTGGTTCCAGAGTCACGTACTGCAGGATGAGCAATAGCTCACAGAAAACACGCTACCCAGCACCTATGCACAAGCTTCCATGAGCCCAAAAGACACCACATTATGGGGCAGGGATGAGACACAATGCCGGTAGAAGCAGTTCTTAAACACCAGGAGAAAATGTTTGCCCCAAAGCTTAGTTAAATAGCATCTTTATGTCCTAAGAAAGGTCACTTAGGCTATGTCTGAATGAATACAGTAAACAGTGTCTGGCTCCATTTCTGAACTCCAGATTTCTGGCCATGCACAACTGTTAGAACGATTTCCAGTACCGCTTTGGCAGTTGTGTCTAAATAATTCCATGCTGGCACTTCAGATGCATCCAGTAGATCTTCAAGTGGAAGACCAGTTTAATATAACGAATATGGGCTATGCAGTTGGCCGAAGCACTAGAGACCAGTCACAGGTGTATTTAATTCACCACTGAAAATGTAGCCCAAGATTCCTGGACAGCTGCATCAGAGGCATAGGTGGCCAGTCCCAACTTAACCAACATCCTCACTTGGTCAATTAACAGGACACAATTATTTTTTACAGTAAGCAAAGGTCACTTACACATTAGTGATCTAGCCACATGAGACCACAAGCAGCTGGTTTGAATTCCAAGCAGGTTAATTAACTGAAAGAATATGACATCTCTTAATGACTCCAAAGACCTATTTAGAGGACCCAATTAAACTGTTGAGACACCTGAAGTCAATCAATAGGAAACACCGGTCACACAGACTTGCATGGCATTTAGACCATATATGAGTACAGTTTTTAATTTTTTCTTCAGGTGTGAGTAAGTGTGCTTTTCTAATTTCATGGGGTGTTCAAACATGACAGGCTGAACATCACTGAAAGACCCGGAATTAAAAAGGAAAACAAGCATACTGTTTTACATATATGATAAAAAAGATGAGATTTAGGACAGTTGCATACTTACTTTGAGGGCATCATGAAAGACTGGCACACCTGGATGATATGTGCATGAATCTAGAAGGAAATTACAATTATTAATATTCAGGCATACCAAGAATCTTTATTCATCTGATCACAAATCCAGCAAAAATGTCACACTTGTAATTCATGTATGCCATGAGATGTCCCACTTCCCTAAGTGGGCACAATTATGAAGGAAAATACAGACTCCATAGAACAAGTTTTCTGAGTCCCTATATTAAGCCTAAATAATCAAGTTTTTTTTTTTCTTCCATACTATACAACACAAACCAGAAAGCAGGCATGTAAGACAAACTTGTGCTTCCATATGGAACAAGTAAACTTTCTACAGACCACCCCCTGCCTTCATCAATAACCAGTCCTTACTGGTAATTCAACAGAAGTAAAAAGGCAGCCCTAAGCCACACAACAGACACAAAATACCGGCTTACAGCATCAAATACATCTATTTGCACCTGATTAGGGCTTTCTACTTAGAAACACTCTTAAAAAATTCTCCTAACACAAGTCTTGAGTTCAATATTTTAGCCATGATAATTAGCTGGTTCTGTTTTCAATGTTTGCAGTACCCTTGGTCATGCTAGTTGTCCACATACACAATTTAGACATGCCAATACTATTAATAGGTTCTGTACAAACACTACATTGAAACACAATTTGCATTAACAGAGCTGTTTAAATTCTTAGATATTTATCAACATTACAGCTTTTTATGTAGCAACTGTTCCTTTTTACTTAAAATATGTATTTTTTTCAAATAATTGCTCTGATCTACACATTATATTATATCTTTGACATATACTGCATGGATAATATTTTAATTACCCGACTCTAAAATCAATGGGCAACATTAGCTATCTTTTAGCCTCTAAAGCAAAATTTTTGTTGTTAGAAATGGATAAAGAGTGACACAAACAGTAGCAATTTTTATAATAAGCCTCCATAAAACAGAAGAGTGAAAAATATCACAATGCACATAATAGGAAGCAAAAGAAAAAAAAGTGATAAATAACTTTTAGTGATCTGTGTACAGATATTACACAGACAAGAAAAACCCCATAAATTTTGTTTTTATTTTTTATAAATACGTAATTTTTAAGAAATCTTGATTAGTATAATTTTCTTTCATTTTATATTCAGTGCCTAAGTCTAAGGCACTAATACAGTCTGACAGACATTAGTTCCCACCTTAATTCAAAAGGCACATATTTTGAGACATTAGTCCTTCAGCAGGATTTAGAAACAGATCTGTGAACTTCCACCAATTCCTTAAGCTTTGGTATGTAAAGGTAATGCTGGTAAACCGCACAGGAAAATTTTAAAAAATGTGATTACTTTGTATAAAGAGCCTAGAACTTCACTGCTAAATCAAAGAAAAATAGGTTATTCTTTTCCAAAAGTATTAAAGTATGTCATCAGAAGCATCGTGGTAGTAAAACTAAGCTCTGCAGCAAAGATTATTTCTCAATTAGAAGACTTAAATGAGTATTTCTAATCCCTCACAAGCATGTGGGTTTAAAGGAGAGAGGTGCTGTTAATCAGTACAGCATTTTTAGAGACCAAAACCATCCTATGATCAATGAACTCAGGGGTGGCTATCCTCCAGCTCACAAGTCAGACACAATCATCTATTTGTCCATCTGGCCAAGGCCAAGGCTCTTTCCTTGCTCCCTGATCTCTGCAGGAGGTACATAATGGAGCAAATGACAGCCCACTTTGCTGCTGTCTCACAGGCCACGCGTGTCCCACAACAGAAGGTGCTGAGACAAGGAACTCTGCAATGCCTCAAGCAGAGGCAGTGGGACTTATCCACTAAGCAGTCTGACCAGGGGACAGGAAAACACCAACTTGCTTCTACTCATATGGAGTCCAGCAACTCTTGTCCGAGTAAAGTTTACATCCCTAAAAGTATCCCATCTCAGAATAAGTGGGGAAAAATGAGAATTTAGAATACACTGATAGTCAATTTAGTAGTTAAAAGCATGTTCTATTTCTGATTTTTCTGAGTTCAGATTCCAGCCTTTGGTTGATATTCTATGTTTTTCACTGCAAAAAAATCAAGTTACTTCCCTACTGCTGTTAATAGCTTTCCTTAACATGGAAAAACATAAGGTTTTTCAAAGCAAGCCATTTTCTCTCACCGACAGATAATTTTTGGAAATGCAAGTATAATAAATTTTTAGTTGGTTTATATCTATTAACTTATTTTTAAATTATGATTTAATTTCTAAATGAATCCCACTCTGACAATGCACACACTGCTGTCTGCTGTTACCTTACTGCTACATCCTTGCTGACTCATTGAAGCATTTTATTAGTCTTTTTGTTAAATATCATAGTAGAAAATGGTACGGGTCACCCAAACTTATTTTTACAATTAAATCCTGTTGAATTCTTGAGGATAAAATATCTGTCTACATACAACTTGCAAACCAACCTGCTATCCTGTGGAAAAACTTCGCAATACTTCACCAACTATGCTTTACAGCCTCAAAGCAACAGAAGGTCATTAAACCTGATAAACTTCATTCAGCACCTTGAAGAAGTTGATGCTTTCAAGTTCTTCCTGAAGCTAGGAAGCTAATTCCACTGAATTTCTCACAGTGTTGGAAAAAAAACAGAGAAGAGGACAAACATGGTATGGCAAGAGCTTATAAACAGTTCACAGAGAGAAGAAAGGCTAAGCCTGAGAAACAGATAGCCGCAAGGAAGACAGAGAATCAGGGGGTGCATTTTATGGGAACAGAGTTTGGACTGTGGGGACCAGACAGGGTTAAAGAAAACTGACTCTGGGCAGACAGACTCCAAAAATCTAACCTATCATTTTTTTGACTACACATCTCACACCACCTCAGAAATACATAAAGTAAAATTTCAACAGCTCTGTGACCACATTTATCCTGCGGGTGCAACATCATCAAGTTTGATCTAAGGAAAAAGGGTATAAACAAACACAAAAGAGTATGTGCTTCTGTGCTGGCAATGGACCAAATTAAATTGCATTAAGAAAGATCCAAATTATAATCCAAATAAAAAAAATGTTGCAGTACAGTAAAGAAATCAAGACAAACACATACAACATAAAATTTCAGTCTGGTTTTGCACGCCATCTTTTCAACTATCATTAAGCAGCACTGCTTTCAAAATGTGCCAAGTGTGCATGTACTACCTCATACCACAGATTTAGTGACAAAATTCGACCTGGCCTTTTAATGGATTAGAAATATTCATATGGTCATTCACAGGTTAAAAAAAAACAAAAACAAAAACAAAAAAAAATACCTACTACCAGTTTTGAAGTTAAGCTCTACCTTCTGTGTCAGATTCTGTACAGTATGAATTAACTAGTAGTTAACATATCTAAAATGCATGTGAAATTTGTACCTTGCCAGGCATGCCACAGATCAATTCATAACTGTGCACTCAGTCACAACTGTGTAGACATACCTTTAATGCTTTCTCTCAGGCTGTTTTTTCTGCCTCTCTTTAAGAGGCATACAGTCCTTCATGTCAGCCAGTTGCCACTTGCTCATTTTTTGGAAACAATGAGGGTTTCTACAGAAAATACATGCATATATTATTTCAGCCATCAGATTCTGAAGAGAAGATTAATGGCCTCTTACATCAATCATCACTATGGGAATATACTGCAGGCTGAATGTGGACAAAAAACCTGAAAGATCCAAAACTGCTTTGGGGCCAGAAGGCCTCATTTTCTACCTATTTTCATTTACAAAATCTTCCTAATAATATATTTATCCTCAGCTTAACTATCAGATTATGTCAATGAAAAATTTATTAAAGGATAAGTATTTTGGTGTTTGTTTAGCAAATGTACTAGCCTTAATCCCCACAATATTTTAGAGGTAAATCCAAACACACTTCCAAAACATAACCAAACATTTGAATTTGACAGCCATACACAGCTAAATGTGGACTTAGATGCTTAAGTAGTTATCATCCCACTGACCCTGATGAAGTTTAGGGATGCCAAAAGTTATAATCACTCTACTTCCACAGAAAATGTGAAACTTGATTTTCTGAAGTGGTCTGTGAATAATTGCGTTTACCTTTAGAACTGCTTAGTCTAGGACATGGTAATTCCAGTAAGTGTTCCAGTCACTTACCAAAATAAACTTCATCTCCAGAAATTATTTTCCCCGATCCAAGCACCACACAGTTAGCATAGGGCCATGCCAACCAGATTGAGTCTACTACAACTCGATCATAACCACAGGAACACATGGTAAAGAACTGTTATTTTAATAACAAGTACAGGTCATGAAGCCCCAGGGAGAATTTTTAGTATAAAACCCCAGATCTGCTTTGTCTTTTGGGGCACATGGGATGCTGGTGGGAAAGATCACTAAATGAAGCCATTCCACAACTGTGCCTGCTTTTCTTGTTACTAACATTAGTGACTCTTACACAAAATGCTGCCCCTCTCTTTGGAAATAGTTAGGTCAGAAAAATAAACACACTTAGGCCATGGTTCTTAATCACAGAGTATGCACATGCTAGAACATGTTAGCTTACTTCTAATCTTGTGGGTCGCTAAAAATTAAGCTAATGCAAGGAGGCCATTATAGAAATTCAGCCAAAAGAGTTACTTTACAAAGTAGTTGAAGGCAAACCTACTGAAAACTCTGATCACCCTTTTGCAGGAACTATGAAACGTAAAGTGATAGCGCTTTAAAGATGTTTCACCAGGTACTGCACTCCCAGTATACATAGGGGAAGCACTGCAAGAACTCACAGCACTTGACAAAGCAGACATATGCGTATCATAAGGTACATTTAATTACCTGCTGCAAGTCCACGTACTACAATTAATAAAAAAAAAAGTAGCTGATAACTGCTATGTATGCAACAGCCACTGAGGCCCTCAAAAGAAAAACGTCTGTTGTGCAAGGCCTCCAGTTTCTACCTTTAGAACACATGACAGTAATGTACAGAACTGCATCTCACTGCCTCTTTTCCCTCATCCTGCTGTGAACAGCTCTGTTACCACCGAAGGACCCCAGAGGCAGGCTCGCTGCCAGCCCGGCGCTTCCGCGTTAAACTTCCCGGCCGGGCAGGTCCCGCTGCCGCCCAGCCCGTAACGGAGCAACCTGCAGCCTCGCCTCCCCACGCCAGGCCCGCCCGAAAACGCGGGTTTCCGCGGGGAGAAGCGAGCCCGGGCCCGGGCCCTGCAGTGAGAGGCGGGCGGCCGCAGCCCCGGGCTCTCCCCGCCCTCGGTGCTGACCGGCCCCAGGCCCGCGGGACAGCTCCGCGCCGCGGCTCCAGCAACCGGGAAGGACACAGACCGTGGCGGGCACACCGGGTGCCTCAGACCGCCCCTCAGACCCCTCGTAATCCCTCCGAGAGGCCCTCCCTCCCATCCCCCAAACCGAAAGCTGCTCGGGGGGTGGTGGGGAGGGAAGCAAGAAGGAAAGGCAACCCGCCGCCACCCTTCCCTCCCCGCCGCGCTCCCCCGCCGCTCTCACCCTCCCTATTGGTTTCGGGGTCGAAGCGCTGACCACAGCCGCGGTTGTAGCACAGAAGCGACATGGCGGAGGAGCGGCCGGAGGCGCTTCCTTACCGCCCCCCCCACCTCCCAGCTCGGGAGAAGGGAGCCCGGCGGAGCGGGAAGCGGCAGCCGGGCAGAGCCGCGGTGCGGAGCACTCCCTCAGCGGAAAGAGCCGGCCGGAATCTTCACGAAGCTTCGGGGGAAAGCGGTTGACCGCGGCTGCGCAAGCGCCACCGCCCGGCGCGGGAACTGTTGCCAGAGCGAGAGGAAGAGGAGGAGAGAGGAAGGGGGGGGAAGCGGACGCGGCGCATGCGCAGTGAGGCGGAGCGGAGGCGGGATGGCGGCGGGCGGCAGGGGTGCTGCAGGTGACTCCGTGCCCTCAGCGCCCACGGCACGGCGGGCGCCGGGCCGGGGTACCCCGGGGAAGCCCTTCGGCTGCGGCAGGAGGAGGCGGGTCGCCGCCGGGCCCCCGCGGTGCTTCCCCGCCGCGCCGGGCTCGGCTCCTCAGGGCCCCGTCGGGCGCGGGGTGCTGAGGGAGGCCGGCCCGGCCGGGGAGCGCTGTGCCCGTCTGCGGGCTGGGCTGGAGGGACAATGCTCAGCCTCTCTCCACTTTAACCTTTTTTTTTTTTTTTGAGAACGTACGTTGTCCAAGTCACTTTAAAAGTTATTTGACTACATAAAACCGCTGTGATTAGGAAACTGAATGCTTCCTTCATAAGTGTCTGTGGTACATGTGAGTTTAATTAAAAAAAAAACAGCTTTTGTGTATGTATTAAACGATTGTCTCATTTGCACAGAAACAAAGACGCTAACATCAGAAACGACTATGAAAAATACAACTTTTTTAAAATGTTCTTTCAGTTCCTTGAAAGTTACCCTGATTGCCTCTGTCAACTGATCAATTTATGAGCTCAGTTGTGTGCCAGCTTCTTTGATGTATTATAATAGGTTGTATATAATAATTATAGCTGTCTACATTTCTGCAGGCAAATACAAATTGATTTCTTCTAATTAAGCATCTACTGCAGAGTTTTTAAAGTAGAAATGCCTAGGTGTTCATACAGCATATGACAAGTCCTGAAGCACGTGTGCATAGAATGAGCAGATTAAGTGATCCCTACAGCTGCTTCTTTAAAGGGAGTGTAAGGATGCAGAAAGGATAATTGAGAGACTGCTTCCAAAGTAGGCCTCAGATTCTGCAAACTTGTGAGTTTATGGGAGATGTGCTCCATTTGCTTCATTATCTGTATATCTGACATAAAGGTACATGTTTACTTCAGCCATCAAATACCAAGTGCTTGCTTCTGATCTGAAGCTCCTGCCGAGTCCTGACATAAGACTGTGAGGATAAATTGCTTAGTTTCAAGCAGAAAACATTCATTTGGTATTTTCCTGGAACATTTTAATGTACATGTAGTTGTAACAGTTCCGAAAGAATACAATTAAGCTTTTTGCTTCTCTTTTTGTATAGAAATCATGTAAGTTGTCTGTTGGATACCTTATTTTATAAGGAGAAGATTGATGGAAATGATGCATAATTAAAGTAGATACATTTCCATTGCTGTCATAGGGCCAATAATTGTTCTTAAAACATGAAATTCACCTTAATTGCTGTAAGTGAAAGTACCACATAAGAATAAAAGTCTGATTTATGTCCATAAAATCAGTTTTGTGCTATTCCTGTGACTGTGGTTACATTTCATCCATAGCGAGCAAGCTTATTTCAATTTTAGAAGTAGCCAACATGTTTTGGTTTTGTGCAGTGCAAAAAAGTTGTGCTTCTGCAGAGGCAGCATCAATTTATGTTCTGAGAATATTTGTATAAAAATTCAAAAAGTGTTATTTTACCAGCATGATATTTACTATATTAACCAGTAGCATTCCTATGACCTTAGTAATAGAATTTGGTTCAAACACAGAGAAAATTTATGGGGAGAACAAAATTTAAAATCCATATAGTTCCTCAAAAGTACCATGTGGTGCTATTCCACACCTTTAGATCTTCCAGACACAAAATAATCAGGAATGTATTTGTTTCACAGTTCAAAATTCTGTAGTGTATCACATTAAAGAAAATGAAAAACTAAACTGAAAACTCTTGTTAATTTTAACACACACATACATAATTGGTTCTGTAAAGGTTACCAAGCTGTATCTGTCTTTATGTACATGATGTTAAATGGAATGAATTTTTTGTTTCACAGAACAGTGTACAAGCAAATAGTGGTTTGTAATTAAATGAGTCTTTTGAAATCACACATATCCTGCTTGCACAAAACACTACAGATTCCCAGTACACAATAGTCATCTCACAGAAGTCTGCATAGCTTCGAAAAGGCTTTCTGTGCTTGATGGGAAGAAGTTTGCAACTCAGTTTTGAAAATCAGGGAGTAACTTGTTCAAATAAGATTTAGCAAATCATGTTCTTGTGTGCATAATAGACCTTTAAGCCTCATTTGTTCCTGTGTATTTTGTGTAGAAACCTCTCTTTTTAACTGAGATCCAGAATTTTAAGGAATAACTGTCTAATGGTTGGTCACTGGATTTTGGGTCCCTAGAACTTCACAGAATCACAGAATACCAGGCTGGAAGGGACCTCAAGGGTCATCTGGCCCAACCTTTCTTGGCAGCAGCACGGTCTAGACAAGATGGCCCAGCACCCTATCCAGCTGAATCTTAAAAGTTGGCAATGTTGAGGAATCCACCACTTCCCTGAGGAGATCATTCCAGTGGCCGATTGTTCTCATTGTGAAAAATTTTCCTCTGATGTACGATTGGAATCTCCCCAGGAGTAACTTGTATACATTCCCCCTCATCTTTTCCATGTCACTCCTTGTAAAAAGGGCGTCTCATCTTCTTCGTAGCCACCCTTTCAATACTGGAACATGGTGATAAGGTCTTCCCTAAGCCTTGTCTTCTCACGGCTGAAGAAATCCAATTCTCTCAGCCTCTCTTCACATGGCAGGCTTTCCAGCCCCTTGATTATCTTTGTGACCCTCCTCTGGACCCTCTCCAGCCTGTCCACATCTTTTTTGTATAGAGGGCACCAAAACTGAACACAACATTCCAGGTGTGGCCTGACAAATGCTGAGTAAAGTGGGATAATGAGTTCTTTATCTCTGCTGGTGAAGCCCTCGTTGATTCAGCCCAGCATCCTGTTGGCTTTGCCACTGCAGCACACTCTTCACTCAAGTTGAGCTGCTTGTCCCCTGGAGCCCTCAAGTCCCTTTCCACAGAGCTGCTCCCCAGCCAGGTAGATCCCAGCCTGTGCTGCACTCCTGGGCTATGTTTTCGCAGGTCCAAGACCTTATGCTTGTCCTGGTTGAACTTCCTAAGATTCTTGTTACCCCACTCATCCAGTTTTGCTTAAAAATGAGAGTTCTTATATAATTTTTCATGAGTTTTATCCTTTATTTTCAGTTGCAAAGTCTTCCAGAGTGTTAGACAAACTTCTATGATGTCTTTGACAACTGGATCTTGTATTTAGTGTTCTGAGATACCTTATCTGAGAAACAGTGAAAGACTTATGTTCATATAACTTTGTTTTTTAGTTACACATGCTGGTTTTCGCACATCAGAAACTCTACACTCAAAAAGATCTGGAAGCAGTGTTATACAATGAACAGATATACACAGGAGGACTTGCATGTATGTATGCATTTGGATAGACTTAAAAAGTTGTTGGGAAATAATCTTGTCAGTGCCAGTCATGCTGATGGTAAGAACACATGTGTTTTTGCTGATCATAGATGATTACAAAATTCCTGAAATGTTCTCATTGAGGGGGATTTTGAAGTAATTCTAGAGAAGGTTATGACTTGGTCATAGTTTATATAACTCCATGGAAAAGTGCCATTTTTGATACAGGGTCACTGAGGCTAACAGAAAGGGTTAAGAAAAATCAGTGGCTGGAAAGGGAAGCTGCACGTCTGCAATCCAGAAATCAGATGCACGTTCTTAATATTAGTGATGATTGATGGGATTGTTATTATTATTCCATCACTGGAAGCTTTAAAAGGATGATTGTTTTTATATGGTATCTATTGGGTTTATGTCTATATATATACATATGTCTATATAAACCAGAGTGTCTTTAAAGCACAGTTTATATATCTAAAGCAGGAACTGCTCCAGGAAGTTTTTGTGTTTTGTTATTCCAGGGGTCATATTAGACAATCAGACAGTGAAAATTAGATTCTCCTGTGGTGAAAGAGTTCAATCTCTCTTTCTCAGAGAAAATCTTTTTTAATTTGAAATTCATTATCCACAATCTGGACCAGAAGATTGAAGTGTCACAGCAACACATTCATTGTGGCAATATTTTTTTCTAAGTCCTCTCTGCTTCCCCCAAAGTGGTAGCTGGACAGATTGAACTAGTGCACCCATGAATGTGTTTTGCCTTTTAGAGTACAAAGCTACTGCCCATCCTGTGGTCTTGAGAACCCATGAAAAATGTTTTCTTATTACCCACTGGAGATGACCCCTGTCACGTGAAGCTTTCTCATCCTTTATACCCGCTATCATGAAATATCATGCATTGTATTATTCTTAACATTTATGTTCCTAAAATCAATAGTTCAATACTTTAAGGATTTGCTACGGAAGTTTTCAGTTCAATGCACTCTGTACTAAGTAGGAAGCCTCTACCAAGAACTGTCTTTGCTGCTTTGGACCAAACAGGTGGGTGGAATGAGCAGAATGTGATGTTGAATTCTATCAAAAGATAGATTGTAATGTGATTCTTTGTTAAAGACAGCTTTAAGCAGCTAGAATTGATAACTATTTGTTGTGCTCTAAGCTTCAAAATATACTATCAAATCTGGTGTGTTTTAGTTATGTTGGCTCCGTTGGCTCTCACAGCTAGGTAGCACATCAGTGCATCCTTCTCTCGGACTGTGTGCTTTTTGTGTGTCCTGACATGCTAGGTGTGTTTTCTGTCTGAAAGAAGGGTTTATATCCCCCTTTTTTTGACACAGCTAGATTCTGTCCAAAGATTTTTTCTGCCAAAAGCCATCCTGAGTTTTTACCAGTCAAAAGTTATCCAATCTCGCCCATGGTTAACAGACCTTATACCTGAGATAGTCACAAATTTCTAAGCGTTTCAGATGGCAGGGTTTCACTGCAAAAACTGAATCCATAAAGAAACTGTGTTTCAGTTCACTTCTCAAAATGCAGAATCTGATGATTTGCTTGCCAGTTTGTCTGATGAGGAGCCTTTCATCCCTCTGCAAACCAGGACATTAACTGCTGATCCTAGGACTGCGAAAAAAAAAAAAAAAAAAAAAACAAACAAACAAACTAAATCAGTTTTGAATAAAACTGACAGAAGGTGGGGAGAAGATTGTCAAGACTTTAGCTCCAGACTAGGGCTGCTATGTGGTGGCATCTGTTGCACCAGAATGTTTTCGCTTCTCATCAGTGGCAAAGGGCATTTTGGGCTCCCTCCACTTTTTTGGAACAGACAGGGAGTCATTGAAATTTAAAGGGATTCTGGGGACTCCTTGACAATCAAGCCAGGTAGCTCTGTTGCAGATCTGGAAATATCAAAATGTGAAATAATTAAACAAATCCTTTATTTAGGAAGCTTAGCAGAGGTTTAAAATACAAATGCAAGTCCCTGTAAAGCTAGGAGAGTTGAAAGCCTGCAGAGTTTGCAAGAAACTGTCCACTTCAACTGAATATGCTCAGATTTGATGGGCAGAACATCTTAAAACATCACATCTCATGGAGAAGCAGAACAACTGACTTTTTAGGAGAGAACACTTTTCTCCCCCTTCTGTGATAGCTGTTGCTAATATTTTTTAAATGCCGTTTTTTCCCAGGATTTAAGAGAGATTAAACAGCACCCGCTTCTAATAATCCACCTGAGTGCTTGCTGCTAAAGCATGGCCTGAATTTGAGTAGATGATTCATTAAGGCTCACCACCTGCCTTTGATATCTGGCTTTAGCCTAGGCTTGCTGTGTGATCGTAAGAATTCATTTAAGGCAGGATTTTCAGAGGTGTCATCTATGTAACCTAGATGCCTGCATTTCATTTTGAGAGAGGCTTAGGAACTTATGTCTGGATTCTCAAGGGGCCTTTGAAACCTAGAAAACATTATAGTTTTTAATCAGTTTTCAAAAGTCTGCTTTCAGGTCCCGCAAAGGAGACTGGAAATTTCGTTACTGAGTTGAACAGCATATGGGTTAAGTCCAAATAATACATTGATACCTCCCCATTTAAATTTTTCTATGCCTTTGACCTAGCTGCAGAGAGTAAAACCTCTTTGATGCAATCTGTACAGCCGTGCTGTAGGGTGGTACTTAGTAATAACTTGTGGTGATGTATGCATTATAATGATCTTTTTCATCCTTCCTGCAGCTGAAACAAGAATCTGTGAATAATTAAACATAAATGCTATGATGAAATTTAAAAAAAATCAGCTTCCTAGATGAGAGAAAATATTTTGATAATTCATGTAAGTACACATAGTGCACTAATGCCATGATCTGAAGGAATTTGAGAATAAAATTGATAGATTGCATCAGTATTGATGGGAGAAGAATGAAAACTAAAATTAGATCAGATATTTAAAAGTTACAGCATAGTAGCATTTTCACTTTTATTTTGTGGATGTTTTCCTAACCACCAAACTGAGTGTTTGAGCTTGCATTTGCCCCGTCTCCAGCTTTTTCCTTCTTTTATCCTGGAGGGAGCTAACACAAGTAATCTGGTGTTGTGCCTGCTAAGGGGGAATTCAGACCACCTGTTTCAGCAACAGCAGGGACTTATATTAGAAGAAATGACCTGGTGTTAGTTATGGAAAACAATGATGTCCTTTACTTCAGTATTCTTTATTCATGTGACTACTCCCACTTGGTCAGCATTGCCAGATTCAGTCAAGATGCTCTCTTGGACAGTTCCCCAAATTAGGTGATGTTTTAAAAATAAGGTTATTTAAAATATTTAAATACCAAGTTCTTTTTATTTATCATCATGTTTCTGAACCTTTAATCTTACAGCTTCAGGCTTTTCTTCAGCTGAAGGCTGGATAGTTAAGAGCAGAAGAAAGAAGTGCTGATTTTGTTATGTAACTCCAGAAGTTTTAAGAATAAATTGTGGCAACAGTAGAAAAAGTCACAACAGCTAACAAGACTGTGGTCTGGATTGTGCTCTTTTTTTTTTTCATTCAATTTACTACAAGCAATTGTATTCCTGTAAAAGCAGCCATCCAGCATACCCATCGTCTTTGTTTATGGCACTGTGAGGTTAGTGGGAGTAAATCACATGTGCAATGGGAGAAGGTGCAAAAGACTTTACAAGACTGCACCTGTTCTGAATTATTGTTATAGTGATGTAAACAGTAGATCTCTGTGTTCATTGATACCTTAATGAAATGAATCGGGTTGAACCACAACACTTCTTTTGGAGGGTTAAGTGGAGAAAAAACCATTTAGTTTTGTATCAAAAAGTTTAATTTCAATTACAATAAATTTAAATCTTCTTAGTTACAAAACAATGATTTTCAAATCCTTAGAAATTGTTCAGATAATTAGCCTTTGCAATTTGTTTTTTTTCTTTTTATCAGATTTTCAAAATGAAGGAGTAACTTTTTCATGTGTATTTCCTATTTCTGTATTAAAGAAAATGGGGCAGTAACGTGTGAAGAGTGCTGACTGAAAAAACGGCAAACACATTACGAACTCGCTGTACGCTGGTTAAATAAGTGCTAAGTATTTCTGTCAGCCAGAAGGTGGTAGCAGAATTCTCCTATAACAGCTCTGAATTGTGTTCCAGCAGGCATTCGCAATACAAAGTGATTTGGAAATGCAGTTCAGAAAACGTATTTTTTTTAGTAGCAGGAACAAATATCATTGACTTTTTTTTCATTTGGCAGCATTTTTCAGTAGAAAAGTGTCTGCACTTACGCCTGAGATGTCATGTGTCAGGAATGCATGTGAGATCTGTTACTTGGGTTTTGTCTCTGTTTTTCTGCAATTGTAATTATGGTTTTTACAGACTTTTTAATGCCAAAGGGAGCCATTTATGGGCTGAGATGAGGAGATTTGTTTTGCTCATAGTATCACAAGACTGGAAGATGTCAGTACCATGAGAAGACTGGATAACACACTATTTTCATCCAGAGGAACTCTGTCATTCTTTCACAGATATGAACACAAACGTGGAGAGCATTCTCCATCGGCTGGGACTGATGCAGCACCCCAGTCATACTATTAACAAGTGTAACAACTTGAAGATGCAAAGGGATAAGTTTTGTCACTCTTTTATTATTTTGTGATGGACTTGTGATACTCATATGACCCACCGATAAGTCAGTTCACTGTGCAAATAGCCATTCCTGTTTCAGCAGACGTTCTTCATCACTGCAAGAAACTTGTGAGAGAAATTCAGGCTCTGGAGCCCAGCTGGTCCCTCATTTCCCTCTGATCCATTATATCACAGCCCTGATGATACTCAGTACTCCTCTTCAGACTTCTTTAAGAAAGTGTTCTGTATCTTAGAGATAGTTTCTATGGTAACTATGGTTGTGGGTTTATTTTTAAACTTAGTGGACAGTTTGGAAATGGAGGGAGCACAGTTTTAATGTGACATTAGGAAGAGTCACCACAATAAAATAAACTAGAAAAAAAAAGCATTCTGTGCTTGATCTGTTTATCAGTAAATTGAACCACTAGTTCAAGAAAGCATTAGTCTTGCTGCCTGGCTTATAAGACAAGCAGGCAGGAGCTGCTGGAACTATCGAGGAAAGCAAAGGAAAAGGAAGAGCCGCAGAGCAAGCCCTGGCACTTATAATTTTGCAGCTGGCAGTCTTTTTAAAATTATCCGCTTTTTTAGAGTGTTGCAGCATTCATAGACTCCTCTTGCTGTAGTTCTGTCAGAGAAAAACATTCACCCGAGATTGCAGCAAGGGAACATTATTTCATGTGTGCACCTCTCCCCATTTCCCGTTGTTCACAGTATAAATATAAAATTGTCTGGAGCAGTATGAATAGGACAGTAGTATGGAATTGGTAGTGGAGCCACAGAAATTACAGTGATGTAGGTAGTGTATTTGCTGATTTAGAACACAGCAAAATATGGTAGGAAGTACAAATAATGGGTAGATATAGATATCAGTACAGCTATAGAATATAGATATTAGAATACAAATATAGAAGGCATGGTTCAGGCATCTGTTTTGCACATATGCAGAGAAAGCATATTCACAGGTAAGGTGTCTTTTAGGCAAAAATGTGGGTGTTTGCAAAGATGCCAGAGGTAAAATTGGCTCTGGGTTACATCATAGCACCTGGGCATTTGAAAAGCTTCAGAGTAGTTTTGCCAACAGCCCTGGTTTTTACTGTTGATGCAGAAGCCTGTAGAAGGTTAGCCTAAAATGAACTTAATCAATGAAAATACAACAGTTTGGATAATAAATAATACATTTCCTAAGATTATGCTCGCCAGTTCTCTGGCTGTATTTAACTGTTTCAGCTCAAATGAAGGAGACAAAATGTTTATGTTGGGGAACAAAAACAATGATATGAAATCAAAGGGAACTGATGAAAGGTGATGCAAAGGAAAAGATGCTATTAGTGGGGTGCTCTGGTGTTTTGTCAATATTGTTACAAAAAATACATTGTTCTTCTGTTTCTTTGCAGTGTAGGGGAAAAAAGACCACATATTCAAAAATGCTTTGCAAATATGGAGTTCAGCTCAGCATAGTACTGAAGTGCACAGTAACTGCACTTTTAAACGTGTAGGGTACAAAAGCATAATTTCTAGATAGGCACAAGTGAATATTTTAGAAATAATATATAATTTATTTATCTCCAGGTCTGTGGGAAGTTTTAATGAAACCCAAAGATGTTCCCATTTGCTTTAAATTGCTACTCGACATCTCCTTTGAGATTACTGAATGTTATTTTATCTTCATATAATGCTGAGTGACTATTTGCTGAAAAATTGTGGTTCTTTTAAGATACCTTATGTTGGATACCAAATTAATTGGGGTATCTGAACTCTATTAGTCATCTGAAACAACTTAGTCTCTATTTCCTGCTCTTACTGACTTATTAATGTGGTTGTGGCAGGAGAGTTAGAGGGCAGAGAAGAAAATGTCAGTGCAGTTATTTGAGGGTAATGTTTTCATCTGGAGAGCACTGAACACCATTATTCCTGCAAAGAGGCTAGAGTGTACAAACCTTCTGTAGAGTTGCTTTCCTAGAACTGAAGTGAAAACCCTATTTAAGTAACAAGTGGAAAAGACCACATTCTGTAGAGTGTCCTACGCTGACCTCTTGCAAATTTTCCATTGCTGGCAGTGAAGAGACCAAGCAAGGAATGAGGACACCCAACTGCTGCTTGTCCTCCACACTACTCGTATTTCCCTTTATCCTGTCACACTGATGGAAGTGAAATCTGTAGCCTGTGTCTATTTAACTGTAAATAAATGGATGTGTCAGTCAGTGAGAAATTTTAAAAAGGAGGAAAGCTGTGCAATTGATCATATGTAACCAGTATGAGAAACAGAGCACTGAAACTGCTGACACTGATCATGTTGTCAAGCGTGAGTAATTAGGACTGGCAAGACCAGGATGCTTGTATTTTAAGTTGCCTGGCTGGAATCAGAATTCTCCAGAGCAGGATACAAATAATCCTGTGACCAGCTGTTTAGGCCTAAATCCATAACAAAAATAATGAGTTATTGCATAAGTATATGAGCAGGTAATCAGTTATTAGAGGTCTAAGACAAACTATCAATATTTTTTTGTGTAAAAGAAGCTGGAGATTTTTGTCTTCAGACTCATGCTGTTGGAGAATAAGTCCTGGTGGGTGCAAGTGCATTGCACACTGAACTTGTGCTGGCGGTAGAAGACCACAGAGTCTTTGGAACAGCTCTTCTGAGTGGATGCTGGGCTGGAGAATAAGTGATATGATGGCCAGGTCTGCCTTTAATGGTCTCAGCACCACAGGTCAAGCCCTAAGCAAGAGCAGTGCCCTGAAGTAATACGTAGTAGTGGATATGCTCCTGAGCAATGAGCACATGTAAATTACAAAGTGGAGTCCAGGCACAAGAGCACCTGCCTGAGGATGGGTTCTTGGTCAAGAAAGGCTGACACACTCAGTGTAAAAGGTGAAGACATTACATGAGATTAGACTGACAATAGATTTTCTTAATTTTGAGTTTATTTGGTGAAATTGTCTGTATTTTGTTTTGTTTTGGTTTGGTTTTTTTACCAGATTGTTGATCAGATCTCTACAGTTGATGGCAGTTTCCTTTTCCATGTCATTTGCCTTTATTACAGTGTACCATAATCCCTGCTTAACATCCCCATAGAAAACTATAGCAGTGAGCAAAATATTTATCTGCATGCTACAGCCTGTTTCTGAGTTTAAGGTGATGAGATGTGTATTTTCCTTACAATCTTCTAGTAATTTGAGTTACTATTCCACATTGGAAAAACAATCTCATCAGTAAGAGCTGTGAGATTTCCCTGTTTTCACAGTTATGTGAATGCCACCCTTCCTGAAGTAATAATCACTCGTTAACCTTACGTTTGCTGCTCTTTCAGATTTCACAGCCAGAACTGACACTGCTGACAGCTTGATAAACTGTTTGCCACTTACGATGGCTTTGCCTCTTCCAGGAACAGGCTTTTCTGTGTATACTCACTTTGAAGAACCACCCTGATTTTAATTTGAAGCTTCTGTGCAAATTAGGCAGCCTTTGCTGCTGCAAAGTTACCGAGGGTAAAAAATGTGAAATTCTGGCTCAAGAAAATGTTGCCTATAGTAAAATAATGGTTCGTGTGGAGGAATAGTTCTGTGGCACCAATAATATGGGGAGATTCCTTGATGTGGGTCCTAGCTTCTCATATGTAAGGCAGTAAAACGATGCAGCTGAAGATAAAGGTTGCAGGTTATATCTTCGCATGTCATTTCATGGTCTGCTTTGGTAATTTTCAGCTTTTTAGATAACTTGCTGACAGATTTACCAATAGGTGGTGCTGCTGCACTACATCCTGTGTGTTCAGGTTTGATTCAGGAAAGGAATGCTGGCACTTGTATTTCAACATCCCAGAAATTTCTCAGGCTCTAAAGAAAAATATTATGAAATATTGCTTGGGTATAATCTTTTCCATCTATCCCTGGGAAAATAATTACAGTAATGAATCAGGATCTTTTACTATAAAAATGTTACTGTGCTTGTATATAGCATCTCTCAAAACAATTAGACTCATCCCACATGGGAAAGATCTTGGACTGTCTGACTCTTCTTGCCATAGTCTCTTGTAATATGCTATGAAGATTTTCTTAATACTTGCTGAAGTAAGTAACTATTTCCACACATAATTCTTGGGAACAGAGGGACAGAAAATTGACTTGTCTGAGTCATGTGGGAAGTCTTCATCAAGGCAAGGAATTAAATCCAGGTAACCTATGTCATACCTAATTTGCTGTTGGTCAGGTGCTCCTTCCTTAGGAGATGATTTGGGAAAGGATGTCTGTCCTGTCTGGCAGTGACAGAAACATCAATGTAATATCAGAATGAGCAGGAATGTGGTTATGCTGCCTCTGTCCTCTTTTTCATAAGCAATGAGGCATAGCTATTTTATTAAGTTTGTTGTCATTAGTCAGGGCTACTGCTTGTTTGTCTGAGGCTACCAATAAACACAATGTGATTCATGCAAAACCGCTCGAGGGATGGCTTGACTCCAAAAGCACAGTTTAGCCTTTATTTGGCAGTTGTTTGCTTAATGCAGAAAAGTGTGTATGAAAGCTATGAAAAATTAATCTGTGCTGTAACACACAGCTTGTAAAATCCACTTGATTTATCCAGTGGAAGATATTACAGTATAAGGGAATAATGAAGACAATGTCTACATTAATATTCTTTTATTTTTTGGTTATGCTGTCATCTTCAGTGTTACTGCAACGGATTTGGGCCTACATGGAGTCATAGTAACTAATACAATGTCTTTATAATCAAAGATGATCTGTGGTGCTGAGCTTTGAAAAGGACATTTTTTTCAACTAATTGTAGTGTATGTGGAATTTTCTTTTCCTTGTATGAATACTCTGATTTTATCCTGAACTGTATGGGAGAGATGAAGTGGCACAGAGTGGTAGAGCATTTGAAGAGGCATCATTACCTCTCCAGAAGTAGGGCATCGACCATAAGTACTGTGTTATTATCTTAGGCTGATTATTGTCTCTGTCCTTTGTTTTGTGGGTAATCTAAAGCAATTGTTTCCTTCCTGGGGCCTCTCAGTCTCTGGAGATCTTTGGGCCACTTTCTTGGGGTCCTTGGCCTTGGAGAAGGTATCAGAAAAAAAGCAAGCTTATTGTTTAAGTGTGATATACATGGACTGCCATTTTCAGTGAAAAAATAGAAGTATTATGGTTCCACAAAGTAAGTAAGTTTGAAAATCATTGATCTAAACGGTGCTCCCTGCAGAAACTGGAAGCATGAGGGTGAGCAACATGAATGTAAAAATGCAGAAGCAGAAGAGCTTCGTGCTGGGAAGGAAGCTCACATTTTTCTGACCCAACTGATGAGGGCTAAGACGACAATTACCAGGAAACTCTGAACAATTGGATTCATCTCCATTAGCATTTTAATTTGGATCGAGAGTGCACTTCTGAAGTGAATCTTCCAACCATCCCCAGTTTCTCTGCTTGGGTTCAGAGTGATCTCCAAGCACCTAACCTAGAACCATCTCAGATGAAACCAGGCTGGAAGAGGTATTCCAGGAGCCAACCTGGCCCATTTTAGTTGGTAGTGAGCATGCAGGAGACAGGACTGGACTAGGTGTAATCTGAAGGAAAGCCCCTGACATGCATGTGGTGTGGGAGTCTTGTCTTCAGTGACAGGGCTTTTGGTCTGCTGATTCACTCCTGGTGGTCACCGCTCCTTGTTAACACAGGCGCAGCTTTGCAGGTGGCATGCAATGGGGTTCCACGGCTGACCACGGTGAGGCTATGGGCCAGTCTTCATGTGGAGATGTGCGACAGCCTTCATGCTTTCCAAGTAGCCTTCTCTGAAACAGTTGGCTCTCACAGGTGCTTCTGGTATAGGTCACACCTGGGTGGGCACTAATTAGTCCTGCCATTGCTGGGGAGAGAAGAGCGCTGTGCTGAGCTGAGCTGAGCTCCAGCCAACCAAGGTGATCAGCACAGGTGGCAGGTGTCTGTAGCGGTGGGGCCCTGCCATTGAGAAAGGGGACAGCCGAAGGGCCAGGGCCCAACTGGCTGACGAGCAAGAGAGCAAAGGTCTCAAGAAACTTGAGGAGTGTGGCGTTCCCTTTATGGAGTCCCAGTTATGCATTATTATTTTCCTAAATAGTTCGTATTATCTTGCCCATATATTTTATTTTTTAAAATTTGCAGGTCCTGGTAAACACAAGTTGGTTTAGCTCTCCTATATAGTGTGAATAATTCTCTTCATTCCTTGATATTGCTTTCTTCAGGGTATTTAAACTGTTTTATCATCTCCCTTCAGGCTCCTTTTATCTGACAGTATATCTTAGACTCCTGTTTTCTCTATTTTTATGTCACAGTCTCCAATCTTGCTTTCATTTATTTGCCTGTCTCTGTCTTTAAATATGTGGGATAAGCTAGCATACTGATATGGCATTTTTCTAAGGTAATAGAAAATTTCATATAATTCTAGGTAGATCATTACTGCATCATATAAAGCTCCTCAGGATTCAACTTGGACTGTTTTAAAGACACCTGCTGTTCCATTTTCTTTCACATACCCAGCTTTGTTAAATTATATATCTGATGGAGGGGGGTTTTGTGTTGTTTTTTTTTGTTTGTTTGTTTTTATCGTGGCAAGTGAGATCTGCAGAAAATGAGTTTATTTAAATGAGAAGTTGGAATTGTCTGAAATAATATTTTTTTTTTTTATATGACATTTGTTCTCCTTTGCTTACAGAGAAAGTCTGCAAACTCTGCAGTCCTGCAACAGGACTGGTATGGGTGACTTTGCACTTGGGCATAATCTCATCAGTTTCATCAGGACTTTTTACAGGCATTAAGGTGCAACAATATAAATCCAATTTAGGGATTGAGACATAGCTATGACAACACAGAAACCAAAAGAAAAGCCTTAGCTAAGGAAGTGATGCATGGTTATAGTATGAGAGACAGCAGGCATATGTGAAAACAAGATAGGTTCACAGGTTGCCCAGAGAGGTTGTGCAGCTTCTGTGTCTGGAAGTTTCCAGAACCAGACAGGATAAAGCCCTGCACAACCTGATGTGACCTCAGAGCTGACTGCTTTGGGCAGAAGGCTAGACTCTTGAGGTCCCTTCCAACCTGAATTTCCCTATGATCCTATGAAAAAGAATGCCTACAAGTCTACATGGTGATGTATGGGAAAATATTAAAATATTAAAAGCCCACAGGACTAAATCAGTGTTATTTGAGCTTCCTTTCATAGTCATTATTATATTAGGTTTGTACAACCTCATGAAAGAACAGATTTTCATTTCTTTAACAGTTGGGATCAACCAATTACTCCAATAATACATACTATTAAGTATTTTTCTGGTCATAGCTTCAAAATGGCAGAAGCAAATTTACAAACATCTATAGTTATTTACGGTTGAAAATGAAGCCTGATTTTGGAACCATGTCACATTTTATAGGTAGCTTGCTGAAGCAAATGCCCTTTTACATGACCATTTGAATCAGTCAGGATTTATTACCTTGAAGGTGCCAGGGCCATAAAATATAACAGGGCATAGACTCCCTACTAAAGAATCTTTTAGTCTGCTTTAAAATTGTGTAGCATTTTATAAACCTATAGCAAATTCTATAGCACCTTTATGTAAACGTGAAGATTGCCTACTCAGAATAACCTTATGTTCTGAGCTACCAAAACTACCGGGTTTTTCTGTATCGATGTGTTTTTCAGAAGATCTTCCATCTAAGTGTGAATTTAATCCAAGGCTGCTTTGCATATGAAGTTGGAAGAGATCGTGACACTAGACAGCACAGAACAGACTCATGTGAGATAATTCTAAAATGTGCTTCAAATCAAGAAGGAGGAGATAAAGTATATTACATCACGGTAGAATGAGATAAAGGTTGTTGATGTATTCAGGTTGAAGCCACTGAAAAAAAGCCCTGTTAAATAAACAGAAGTAAGGCACAGATTTATCAGAGAGAAAAATTTTAGATGTAAATGTGCTTGTTATCCACAAGGGTTTCCACAGAGGAGAACTGACTGAAGAAACCACCTTTTGACTTGTGCTTTGATCTACAATTCACTCAGCTCAGTTTTGTGGAGCAATCAGATGTGATGGTTCCTCTAGCCACAGGATAGCTGCCTGTTTTCCTTCTCCCTCCCTCCCTCCCTCCCCCCCCCCCCACCTCCCTCCCTCCCTCCCTCCCTCCCTCCCTCCCTCCCTCCCTCCCTCCCTCCCTCCCTCCCTCCCTCTCTCCTTCCTTACCTCTCCCCATTCTCCCTCAATTTTCCTCCTTTCCTTTGTCTTTTTCTCTCCCTCCCTTTCTCCTTCCCCTTCCTCTTCCCCTCTGTCTCACATATCTATAAAATAACAACCTGCAGAGATAACTTTCCCAAACATCCAGTATGTTACTACCATATTAATACAGAAGGAAAGGTATTAACCATAAAATTGTGGACAGATCAAGAATAAAACCTAGCATGTATCACATGAGACCACAGTACTCAAAATAAGGTGGGGGATTTTATTTCTGAGGAAAAATTATGATAAGTAAATTAAAGGCAGGAGTAACAGAAGAATGGAGGCCCAGAATGCTGCATGAATAATACTTCTGTAGTTCTGAACAATGAATTTAAAAGCTTTTCAGATGGCTCATACAGCCACCTCTATACTGGTCATATAGAAAACTGCATCCTATTCTGTCCAGACATTTAAAGTTTCTATCTGGGACTTTCTGTTCAGGAAGCATTCTTGGCGACCTGACACACCGGTGAAAGGAACATCAGGAAACTGAACACAGACAACCTTGTTGAGTCAACCGGGATAAGTGTAGGAGAGGTAGCTGCTCGCCTTTCATAGGCGAGTCAACTGAGAACATTAAGTCTAATGTTCTTGAATTTCTGAAAAGAATTATTAATTGTCTTATGGCTAGAGAGTTGTATATTCAGAGGCAGGACTTTTTGTTTTCTTTTCATGTATGGTGCTGAAAATAATTGAGCAATGAAAAATCCTGTTTAGGACTATAATAACAATTAATCAAAACTGGGCATCTTATAAAATATGGCTTGGATGTTCATCCGATGCCAATCAGCTCTTGTATGAAATCAATAGAGCTGTGACAATTTATGCCAGCAAAGGGCTTGGCTCTTTTTCTTCTGAATGAATAATATAAGCAAACTATTAATTTTTCTTTCTTATAATAAGTGCCAGATTTCAACCTGCTCATTCACAAAGCTGTGGAACACAATCAGTTGTAAACCACCCTGTCTCACATAATTCAGTGGTTTCTAGGATAGAGTTTGTCATTGTCCATTTTTCTCTTCAGTGTCACCCAGGTGAAATAATGTAGTTGTGAGTTTAGTCATGCTGCTAGTCTGAAATTAAAAGTTAACCAGGACTGGAATCTTTTCTTATCTACGCCTCCAAAAATCTGGTGTAATGCTCTTGAAGTCTTGAGTGTTACAGTAGTGTGGAATAATTCCTGCCCTTGGATATTTACTGACATGAAAGAAAACAGCAGATCTAGGCTGATGGGAAGCTATTTTTTGACAGAGACAGAGAAGTACATTGTTGGAAACAATGCTGCAGCATTGTAGCAACAGCATAGCAGATCTCAGCAGGAGACCTTAGAGGGAGGAAGGCAATTATATTTTAAAACAAAGCTGATTTCATTCATTCATCCACACATTCCTACGAGCACGTACAACACCTAAACGTGTATGTCCAAATAGTTTGTCTATCCTTGGAGCACCAACATGCTGGTGTGCAGGCAAGCGGGCCGAGATTCCCTGTGGTGACACAGCACAGGATAAACAAGCCAGTTTCTCTTCACATCTTTTGGGTTCATCTTAGGTTGGTGATTTTGGATATGACTTTTTTGTTCCCCTTATAAACTGATGGGGATTAGTCTTTGCATCCTGTCCCACCGGTGAGTCATCAGGATTTACTCACTATCTTTTGTTTCCCAGTCTGGGTATCCTGAGAAGAAACATAGAGATGTGCTGGGATCTTGATGACATCCTATCTAAAGTGACATCAGCTCATGTCATTGTCCTAGCCCTCCTCCTGCCGTTTGATCCTTCCGGTGCTCCCACACCCATACATCTTTATTCGTACCAGTCTAAACATCTCTACTGCAATTCTCTGCAACATGAGACTAATGCTGTTCTAATATTTAATGTAGACATTTATGATGAACTGTGGTGCTGAAAAATATGTTAATAGGGGCATTACAGAACTGATATCTAACTCTTGTCATTATTTTTCATATTAAATATCAGTATATCATCACTGGTGTATTATTTCCCACTAGAAGGAATGTTATAATAGCAAGACTATTATGGGCTTGAAGACTAAGGTACATTAAGCTTGTTGCTTAATCCATAGG
Organism: Tyto alba; assembly: GCF_018691265.1. NCBI lineage: Eukaryota > Metazoa > Chordata > Aves > Strigiformes > Tytonidae > Tyto > Tyto alba. The sequence goes on from NW_024881282.1 coordinate 10,193,898, forward strand.
TGAGTATACCTCATAATATGGGTAACTGCTGTTAAGAAGTATTAACATAATCTGCATCTCTTCTTATTCTTGGGGCTGAATTAGTCTCATCTAACTAGAGACATTTGCAGTGCTACTTTTGAGCTCCTCACCCAAAGTTCTGTGTTATTGGTAAAGAGAAATAGGCATTTCTAAGGCACAGTTCTTTTGACCTATTTTAGATGCCTAAGAAACACTAAAAAAAAAGTTTATTTTTTCCCACTGAATGTAAAAGAAGCTTCTAGATAGTAGTTCAAATACAGAAATCTACATTTAGTTAGTAAATATCACCCCAGATATCTGCTTTGTGTAATAATGGCCCCACAACTATTATTGTGACCAGGTGTGGATAAAATAAAATTTGCCTGCTGCCCCCAGAAGAGTCACATCAGTGATGGAAATATTTCTGGAATATAAAGAATTTGAATTAAAGTGTCTTTTCCATATGTATAGGATGGAAGGGTTGATTTCTTTTTGGGTGTAATTAAATGTATTTCCATTTAGTGTGTGTGTAGGGGAAATCCATTTATTCAAGAGGAGGATTTAATCCAGAATCTCAGTTTTTCATCTGGCACATGATAAAAGTCAATCAAACGTCTCCTGCACATGAGAGCATTTTGTATTCAATTTGTTTCTGAATGATAACTGAATTGATAACACGGTTAGCTTCTCTAGCAGGTGGAGATCAACACCCACCACAGTTATCAATGGCAATTATATTGTAGCTGCTCTATTTTTTGTATTTTAGTTTTCAATGGTGACTACCAGAGTTTTGAACTACTGCTGCTCTTGCTAGTTTAAAGGATCAGATTTTAACTTATCTTTTTGAAATGAGCGATGCCTGTCTTTGTAATCACTGCCTGTAAGTTGTAATGGCTGTGCAACTCCTGTTCAAGCATTATGTCCAAGAACTGCAACTGTGGCTACTGATTTTCAGTTCTCACTCTGAAATACTTGTGTCCAGCCAGAATGTCATGGGTCTTCCTGGTAGCATGTCTGACAGCTCCATACTGATGTTTGAATATCCTAGTGGGTTCAAAATAGTGCTATATGCCTAAATTTAGGCAATTGGATCCTGTTCCAGGTGCTTTTGAAATTCTTGGACAAAAATACCAGATAGGTTTTTTTGAGCCCTGTATTAATAAGGTAAAGGAGAAAGACAATTTGTCATGAGTGGGATTCCCTTTGAATGACTCAAGGCTCATTCCCCTATTGAAAGCCACCTTTCCTGCTCCCTCAAAACCCCACACCCCAAGCTTTTTTCAGCATATATAATTACTATTAAATACAATCCAGGTGTTAAGACATAGCAAATTGGTGCTGAAAGCTCAATGGAAGCATTTCACCAAATGCACTGAAGATGGTTACAAATGTATATTGTCCAATGCTGCACTGCAAGTGCTGAAGCATTATTCAATTTTTGACTGTAGCACACATGTTAACAAAAACCCAAGCCTGATACTTTCTTTTTCCTTTCTTCTATTTGTTAATTTCTTTGTCATCCACTTGTGATGTTCAAAGAGCTTGCCTACAGGAAAGACTGTGTTATTTGAAAAAGCGTGTAGGATCAGGAACACTGGTTGATATTTACTGGCTAACAACAGCAGATGCTAAATAATAGTTGGTTGCACAGCAACATGAAGGTCAGAATATTGCACATAACCGCAATTAGTCCTTGACACTTTCCTCTGTTTGTAACAGGTTCTGCCAAAGCAGGTAAAGAAGAGGGAGGATCAGAAACAAGTGTCCCTTCAAAATGAAAGTTGACAACAAAAGAAGTGATTGTACCATGTGCCATTTGAAATGGAGAAAAATTGTGTAAAAAGAGGTAAACTTATCCATAGGATGGAGCTCCTGGAAGCATGCTCAGTCCCAGAACTCTGCTGCTGAATGAACTCCTGTGAAGTAAAAAAGGACGACAGCACAGACATTCAAGGGCAGTGCCCTATGTTGTTGTCTGTGTGAACAGTACCTTTGAGAGGCAAGCCTAGCAAAGACTACTCAGTTTCTGGGAGAGCTCTTATTGTAAGAAGAGCTACTAATATCACTGCATGAAATAGGTTTGATGACTGCTTTAACAGTCTTTCTGTAAAAGGATGAGACCATGCTATGGCTTTGCTTGTATATCACATCATCCCAAGTCAGTATCATGTAAAGACCCTGTATGTACATGAAAAAATGTGTTTTAACTTCCTTGTCAGGAAGGCCTGCTGGATTTTTTCATTTCTCTCTCTTTACAGAAAATTTTGCTACAACTGTTGAGTGGGAGCCTTGACAGAAATTGAGAAGTTAAAATTGTGAAGGAGGAAATCCTTGAACTTATACTCGTGATAATGCTTCCCATCATGTTGACTCTATTGTTCTAATTTGCACCAAAATTGACAACACACTTTTTTTGTGCTGATTTAGGCCCATGTTCAGCATTATTACTAAGTTGAAAACTATAGTTTTAGCTGTACTGGCAAATGCTGATTGCAGGTTCTATTACATTATGTCAGTACTCTTGTGTCATTAGTGCTACACTTCCATATTGCTTATCATAATGATCTCCCTTCTACTATAGTCCACACTGAAACTTTGCACACCAGTGATCAGGTCCTGCTCTCCTTATGTACACAATGCATTAGAGCCAATGACTTATTAGGAACTGGTTCCAAGATCAAGCCCTGAAATCTGAAATAACTGTAGTCAATGAAAACCAATATTATTAATCCTGTAGTTTCTCCCATCTATAACCAGAACTCTGAAGAGCACATTTGGAATAGTGCAATACTTAATGAAATCTGAATTTTATATGGGACAGATATGGCCTCAGAATAAATAAGGCAGAACATATTCAGTGTTCTCAGGCAGAATGTGTAATTGATACTAAGGACAAACCTTCCTTGACTTCAAGACATCTCTTTCAGAAGCTGTATGACAACCTCCTTTCCAAACCCCTATAATTCTTAATTATATTACAGTGAATATTGAAAGAGAACAGAATAAATATCGACATGGTGCTGCTTTATCAGGACCTCTCTGGATTTGTGCCTTCATCTCATTCTTATGTTTTCATGGTCCAACGTGTAGAAAGAAAAGGCTTAAATGCTGTTATGCTGCATATTTCATGTCAGAAATTCTGGGAAGATATGCAGGGGTGGAGGGGGAATTCTTCCTTCTGAAAATGGCCGGTATGTGCTGTGGACATCATGTAAACTCCATCCCATGCTACCAGCATGACTTAAGTAACTGAAGGTCCTCTGCTGGCTGTCTTCATGGAATAAAAAATTTTACCAGTGTTGCTAAAATAAGCATTTAAAAGTATGGACAGGAATTTAAAAAGTGGCAGTGGAGCTCTTAGTCTGAAATATTTCACACAACCCTGAATATGTGGAACTAACTGAATGGCAGGGGTGGAAATGGGATAATTTACTTGGCCTAACTCAAGCAGCTATAAATTTGAAGACCAAATCTGAATGAATCATCACAGGCTCCTTCTATAGTCAGGGTGTGATTCATCTCATACTAGCACAGAAACTTTTAAACTAGCTCCTAGGGCTTCAAAGTTTCAGAAGTCACCCATTTACAGCCTTCTGCACTGCACATTTCCAGGACCCTGTTATTACACTCATTAAGAGTTTTTTAACAATTTCTTTCAAGTGCTTGAAGGTAGTTATTCCATAATATTAATGAGCAGACGTTCACTGCTGACAGATGTGGTAGTGATTTTAAGTTATTGCCACGACTTCTGAATGCTCAAGAAGGTGGAGACTCCAAAGAGAAGGTATTTCTATATATGAATTGACACTACAGTGACTTACACAAAGGCATTAGATGGTAGAAAAAGGAGATAGTGTAAGTCCAATGCATGAATGTGATTCACTGAATTCAGCAGTTTTGCACCTGTTATAACTTGGTATCAATAACAAGAGCCAGGCCCCATGTTTACCACACAACTCACCTTTCAATAGCATTTTCACAGTAAGGATTGCAACAATTTCTTATTGACAAACATCAGCAAAGTGTCTTGGGGCTATATTTTGACTGTTCACAAGTTGACTAAGCAGTCCATTGCAAGATAACTCTTGCACTGGGTGCGTTGCCTCAAAGGCACAGGGAGTATTTTTCTGTCTGCACTGTGTGTGGAGCCAAGACCTGGAAGTTGTGGAAAATAATGTAGGTTAGCCACCTGCTAGGGTGCCACATGCTTTTTGAGCTTTGGCACCTCAGTAGTTATGATGACAAAGTCCAACCCCTCTATTAGGTGGTTTGAATGTGGCCTGGAGTGCCTTTTCACTTGAAAATCAAATAACAATAACAAAATCTCTAAGTGGACTTTTCTTCCTCTGAGTATTAAACTCTCTTACTTTAGAAAACAGGTTTCATACTTTAGTTAGTAATTAGTACTGATTTTCCTCATAATGTGGTTTAGATCAATATTTCATTTCACAGTACCAAAGTGAGCAAATGGTGTTGTGCAACTAAGAGTTCCCATGCAATAATGGTACCACCAACTGCCTTTTTGGGAATCAAGTAACTGACTAGTGTTTACACAACAAATGAACATCAGAGCTATATATTCTTTCCTAGTAAACAGAGACATAGCGACCTTACAACACTATAAATTGGTCTCTTGATAGTAAATAGATCAATCTCTTACTTTGTCAGTCAGCAGTAGAATCTGATATTCCCTGCACTCCAACTCCAATAATATTGTTTATTATATACCCCCAGAGGCTGTTTCCACACTGATCTAACAGGCATTAACATCAACCAATCTACTTGGTAAATAGCTCTGAGATGCTTTATTGCCCAACTCCCTGGTTCTCTGCTTTACTTTCATACTAACATCAGCCACTTTTAACTTTCTACTGACAAAGGGAATAAGTAATGGGAAGTCTCTCTTCTCAAACAGAGAAGTGCAGTTTTCATTTAGTCTGAAGAGTAGTTTGATGCCCAGAAGTGGTGGTGGTGTTGGAAGCTAAGGGTTGGTGCTTGAATAGGTCTAAACTGTGACAACTACTAGATGCAAAGGAGCTATGCTGACTTCTACCAGCCAATGTGATATCCCAGAGCTCAAGGAATGGGTATATGATGGGCTGTAGCACTCCAGCCTTCTTTTGTGTGATCAGCTCAGTGCTGGTGGCAGCAACTCTCAGGAAGAGAAAACAACTTCCTCTGTTCTTCTCATTTCATGCTCTCCTTGCTAAGATCACACAAAAAAAGTTTGGCAGGCCTTAGTTTGAATAATAGGGTCTACAGTGTGAATCCTTGTTCCAGAGTGCATTTCCCAAGGCATTAGGGGACTGCAGCCCTCCAGTTCCCACACATTAGCAGTGCTGGGTGGAAAAATGCCCTACATCATGGGAAGAAGGGGATATTATGCCAAGATGTCATGGCTGTTTAAGAGGAGGACAGAAACCTAAAGGCAGATGAAAGCTTATGGATCGAAGAAGGATAGAAAACTTCAGTATAGGTCTTGGTGACTACACCAATAGAGACACAACCCTTTTATGAGTGAGGAAAGAAAACAAAGTAAGAACTCTGATCTATTATAAAATGAATGTTTGGAGCAAGGAAAAAGAGGAACCGTGGCCTCACTGAAACCTGAACTAAAACTCCAGTCTCTGTTAAGAAACTTTTCTCTGGGGGGCACAGTTGGAAATAGTCTTTACCATTAATGCCAGAGCACACGTCCTGCTCAGGACCCAGCTGTGATGGGAGAAGAGTTTACCACCACCATTGTTCCCCTTGATGATGACTGTTGGTCCTGTAGTTCTGCTTTTCAGAAATAATTGCCTTTAAACAAAAGTAGCTGGGTTAGAATAAACAGTGTTGCATCTGTAACCAGTGCTACCATGAAGGAGACTGAAAAATGCCATGTAAACTGCTCAGATGGTGGATGATGTGTGGCAACATGCAGCTAAGGTAGCATCATCCACAGGGCAGCTTGTCTGCACTTGGCTTTGAGAGTCAATGAAATTGGAAGATTAGTTGGGAAATATTTACTCTGTGGCAGAAAGGCTGGTGGAGGAGACAGCTGGCTAAAATAAATGGAATATGCATGTTGTTTGGCCTCTTTACCTCTTCTCCCATGTTCTCTTTGTGCTTCCTTCCCTGCCTCTCTCTCTAATATAACCTATCCTGTTCCTTCTTATCAAGAAATATCTCCATGCCTTGAAATCCCTAAATTGATTTTCTTTCTTCACTTCTTCCTCTCTCCAAGTTTTTCTGCAAACAAGATAATCTCTTGTGTCTTCCCAAGATACCTAAATTTCCTCTGCTAAAAGGAGATATTACAGGCAAGACTTTTGTTATTTAGTTATTTCTAATTTGTTTTGCAAAGCCAGGATGTAGCTTGAAAGGCCTCTAGAAATAACAGCAGAGTACAAAGACAATCTCTGATACCTATTACTGCATTCAAAACTAAGTTGATTGGAGAATCCAGGTATATTGCTGGGGGGAAAAAAGGAGAAAAAGAGGAAAAACTGGTTTTGTCTAATTATGTCCTTTAATTAAATTAGGTTGTAGGTATACCGTAGACAGCATCTAATGTGCTTAAGCAAGTGCTACAAGTGGGGACTTAGTACCTCTAGATTTTTGGAAATCAGGTACTCGAGTTGCATTTGACCAGGAAATTTTCACTCACGGTATTTCTTGGTCACACCAATAGATGGCAATCTGTCTTCATGTCCCTTCGCTTCAAAAGTGAACGAAAAGGTGAGGAGGAAAGGGAAAAAACAGTTTTTCTGAAATGCTTTTTCCCTCTCATGTATCAGAGTTTCAAAGCTAAATGTTCAAATGCCCTGGAAATGAGAAATTATCTGAAAACTAGTACGCTGCATGCTACCATAGCACAAATTACCCGATGTTGTCCTGTCAGATTTAATCTGCCTGAATCATTTTTGGAAGGGTTGATATGGGATTTAGTTACCCTGTGAGCTAGTAAACTGAGGTTAGCACTGTTCTTGATACTATTGCATATTTTAATCTGTGATTCAGTTTATTGCCTGAGTTCTACATTGTGAAATCTTCAATATCAAAAAGATTAGAAAACAAGAAAAGAAAATCTGAAGTCATATAAAAGATCCCTGATCTCCCCATCTGATTCTGCTCTATGCTACAGTACCGTAATTCGGCAATAACAGCAAAGAAAATATCTCGATGTCAGATTAGCAAATGTGATGGTAAAATTAAACCCTGGCTGTTTTGCTTGTTGGTTCTGCTGCAATTGTGGGAGCACTTTTGGAGTTTGGAGCTCGTTTTTCTGGTTTTGATGGCCTCAGTTTTGCTTAGAGCATCTGATTGTTGAATTAATATAACCTTTTTACTCCCTTTATTTACTCATACACTACAACTACATCCAGAGAGCCCATGGGCATATGAGATTTTTTTAGGAGATATTTCCTACAAAAACTAATTTAATTGCTGCCGATTTGGTTAAAAAGTAAAACTAAAACAAAATTGATGCCTCTGCCCTGACTGTGACCTTCTCTCCACTCAGGATTGAGCTGGGGTCAGCAAGTTCAGTTTGTTTGGAAAATAATATTTATTTCAGCCACATTGTCTTGTTAATACAGGGTGTTCCTCTTGCTGTCCTGCAGAAAGTATAAGACTTTATGTCGAGACCCACTAGACAGGGATAACAGTTACTCTGTCTGGCCTAATAGCCGTTGCTGGGACAGAGTTGCATGGATGCCAGGAGGCAGGATCCTGGCTGGAAAAGCAGGGGCAGGTCATGAGGAGGCCTCAAAGTCCCGGGGCTACAGCTCCACACTGCTGGGTGGAAAGGCTGCCGCGCTGGGCATCTGCCACAAGATCTTCACCCACCGCCCTCTGGTTCATCCACAGCCCTCCTCCTGTCCTTCCCTCCCAGCACGGCCTTCGCATGACCTGCTTCCCTCCTGCAGCATTTGCACTGGGCTCTGGCTTTCTGAAGATATGTGTGGATCTCTCATTTGGTCTGGCACCATCCACAAGCCCCAGGCTATTTGGAAAGAAATTCTGTGCTTCGACACCACATACTTGTTTCTGTTGAATTCTTGGCATCCTGTAATTTATTCTGTCCTTCCTTTCACCAGCAAATGGAATATTGCAAGTCAGTAAACAGGCTTTAATCTAGAGCCATTAACTAGAGAATGCAGGTAGTGCTGAAAATAAATTGCATCTACTAGCAGTGCACAGCATGAAGCCAGAGGTTTCTTATGTGACCCTCCTCTTTACCAAAAATAGTGCCTTGTATATAAAGAATATCTATCTTATTTAAGTTGCAAGTATTTGTTTTTGTGGGGTGCTCATAGCTGATGAATAGAGCTGAGGCTGGAGAGGGTACTGTGGATGCTAACGGCAGCAGTAGGGCAGGCATGAGAGCAAGCTAAAAGAAAATGAAGTTTCAATCACAATTTGCCCATTCTTTGGGTTTCCACGTGTAAGCACATTGTGCTTCCTGGGAATAGGGCCATGGGCCTTCAGGTACAGAAAATGGCATAAAGCACTTTGCACTGTTCTTTACCTTTCACAGCATTTCTTCTCTGAACATATGCTGTCATTTTATGTAGACATTTTATGTATGGAATGCATGTGAGACATTAGGTGTTTTTGTAATGGGACATCCATTTACTTCCTGAAGGAATATTATGCTGCCTCTTTGCATTTTATGAAGCTTTTCTCTTTAAGAAAAAAAAAAAAAAAAAAAAGAACAACAACTCCCCAAAAAATGCCTACCACAGTCAAGGATTATGTTAAGTGCGGAGAGAACACACAAAACCCATCCTTCAGCTTCAGAGACAAATCACCATAACCTTAAGCCAATACCAGATGAACTGCTGAAGAGTTGCTATTTAAGCCCTGATACCATTACCTCTCATCTTTGACCTGAAGGGATTGATTACCTACTTCTGGAGTATTAATGAATTTTCTGAGCTTGTCTGCAGCAAAACTGTGAGCATGAACTTTCTCTTGCCTGAAAGAAAGCAGGAGAAATCTCTGAGCTTGTTTTCATGGCTCCAGTTTAATTGCTGATACAGGGGATTTTGTCATCTCTGCCATGAACGGCAGCAGAATCTACAAGTGTTACATTTCCTCCAAAAAAAATACGGGGGAGGGAAATGCAAGGAGGGAATGGGAAAAAGGGGAAAACACACTATTTTCCTGCTTTCAGAAACACAGTTGCTAAGACAGTTAAATATTAACAAGACACAGGTCTCTGTGGGGCCCCCAGCCATTTTCCCAGTAGATCCATAGCACTCTGATCTGAGTGAAAGGGTGTCAGCTTCATTAATGGCAGTATTCTCCAGATACACAGAAATTAATCAAGCATGTTATGAGAAGTAAGTGAGTATAAAATTAATAGGGTATTTTTGCTACCTTTTGTAGATATTTCTGAATAAACCAGGAGCTAGAGAACAAAGTTCAAGACCACTAAGTTAATAGTTGCCTTTTTATTATTTTTCAGTGAACTTCTGAGCAGGATCTGGTAGTATAAGCACATCGGAGAAATGTGGCCCTGCGTGCAGCACCAAATTTAAAGTTGCAAGACTCAGCTTTAAAGTCAGAGTGCTCATCTGCTGCACCTTTACAGGTCACTGCACCTGCCATGCCTCAGTTTCCCCCAGCAGCCCCTTTTGTGTTGCTTCAGGGTGCGGTTGATTCTTCCTAGTGAGGATTTGCTCACCCCAGTTGTGAGGGGGATGTCGACTTTCTGGGAGACAGTCAGGGTACTGTAATGCAGAATGTCAGGCTCTGACTTGTAATCACAGGTTAGGAAATTCCTGGGCAGCAGTTGAAGCCCAGGGTGCATTGCCGACATCCACACGCTCTGTTCTGTCTCACTGCAGAACTTTGGCATTTCCCCTGTTTTGGTTCTGGATCCTTTCTGAGCACAGATTTTCAATCTTGCCAAACAAGGGCAAGAGGACTAAATGCAAGCAGTTTTCCAAACAAATGCAGAACTCATCAATTCATGCAACATTAAGTTTACTGTATAAATGATCTCTCAGTGTTGCCAGCTCAGCCACGCTGCGTGTCCTGTTTATTTCATAGCGTGCTTGCACATTTAATGTATGAGTTTGAAAAGGAAAAACTAACTTAAGGAATCTAACTTCACCTGTCATCTGGGAAAAGTTACCTTCTTAATTTTCTATTGTTTAGCATTCTGAGCTCTTGAGGAAAAGCATCAGGAGATTTATCCCTGCCAAAGGATATGGCCTTTAGTGAACTGAGAAACAGCCTGCAGTTTCTGTTTTAAACTGACTGTTGCATCACTTGTCATACTTATGCAAATGTCCTCTGGCATAGCACAAGAAACCAGCAAGGTTCACATGCAAACTCATGGGGATTATGTTGGTTCATTTCCTAAAGAAATACATACTCCCACAGAAGCACAGCTTTTCCCAAAATGGAGGAATAGGAAAAATCTTTGTAACATACTGGAATGACTATGGAAGTTATGTCTTCCACTGCCAGGGGCAACGGGGCCATGATTGGTCCCGCAAGTGGAAACTGGAATTACTCTGAGTCATCACTCCTATTGAAACATCTGTTTAGCCAAGGATCTGTATATGGGCACAGGAATGATAGATAGTCATATTAATTCTATCCTTAATCTAAACTGAGACCACCAACATTAAAATGTCACAGCATTTTTTCTGTAGCATCTCCCTAGGCAGAGCTAAGTTTCTGTGCATCCCCTGAATGTAGATTTCCATAATATAGCATATACTGATGTCTTTAACATGTTGCCTTGGCCCTAATTTTTCTGGGTTTATAGTATTGCTGGGTTTAGGAAAAAAGTCCCTCTAAGGAAGAAAGCTCTATAAAGAAGAAATAAAATAATGATTCTTTAAGAACCAGAAGGGAGATACAAGATCCATTGCAACCCCTAAAAAGAAATTATTCAAATCAACTTTTTTTTTTTTTTTTTTTTTTTTTTTTCTGGAAAGGAGAAAAGGAGTATTGCAAAAGAACTGGAAAAATAGCTTCTGAGAAAGGAAGGATCTTATTGTCATGCCAAGGGCAAGCACCTTTCCATACATACTAGCCCCTCAATGCTTTTCCCAACTTCTTTCCTGATATCTCTTGTGTCAGCAGCAGATTAAAATTTATTGAGGGTTTGGATACAGTGAGTGTTGCTTCATTTTCCCCAGTGTTTTCATGCCTCAGTATAGTACATTATTCCTCTTCAGCCTTTAAATCCACTTCTGCTCCCCTTCAAGAAAACCTCTGGTGCTTTCAGAGAATCTCTGGTGGATTTTCCCAATCTACTTCAGCTGTTTTTCTTGAAAAGACTCCTCTTGCATTAATAGCTCTGTCCCCAAGCTCCAGTGAGTAAACTTAAGATGACAGTTTATGTCCAGATAATTTTGCAAAAGGGTCTTATTTACGTGAACCTCTTCTGCCTAAGTAGCAGGACTCTAAAGCATCCAGTAAGGGTGGAAATATTTCAGTAATGGAGATGGGATGCACAATTTATTGTTGTTTCATATTTTTATTTTACTAAGAATATCTGATGCTTCCTGTAATAAGACTTCACCTGTTAAGTGTAACCCTGGATGCTTGGGGACAGGGTGCGCAGGGTACCAGACATGAAAGCAGGAAGTGTGTCCTTCCTGTACTCTTCCTAATGCCTTTGTGCCTCATTAGCCCTCCAGACAGCAGCTTCCAGCAGACCTGGACTGTGATAGAGAGAGTGGACACACAGGGAGCAGAATTACTGGGTCTGAACAAGGAAACGATGGAGAATGAGTGAAAACATGACCTGAAGGATACAGATAGGAATTAGAGTGCAAAGAGCATGTCTCTGGTGCATTGGAGGTGAGTTGGGGATGTCTTGGACAAGGATTCAGGTTGGGATGGACCTGGGACTGGCTGGGCAAGGAGCCTGGAGCAGGAGAAGGAGCAGGGAGTTGAGAATTGGACATAGCTGATAACTGATGGCTGGGATTGGGGTGAGCCTAAATGGAAACTGGTGTGGCAAGGATGAGGAGAAGGGATGAGGATGAAACCATGTGGAGTGGGATGGAGAGCAAGAGGAAGGCGGGGTAATGTTAGAGTGAGTCAGGCTGTGGTGAGTGAAGGGGAGGGCGGATACTTCTGCATTCACTCACTGCTTGCCTTCTCACACCGGGCAGGAACACAGGCTGGGGTTTCCAACCTATATTTCCTTGTTCTCTGCACAAGTGAAGGCTTCCAGCAAAGCAACTTCTTCCCTATCCGTGCTGATCCACATCAAAGATGACAATCAGCTGTTACTATCAATTACTCCATTAATTTGAATTGGTTGAAAGCTCTTTTGGCATACTTACAGAATCCAGCCTGGCTTGAGCTCTATGATTGACACCACGTGATAGAAAATCTTCTGGCTTTTTTGATTGTGCGGTTTGCCTGCACATTGCAGCAAGAAATACTTTCCCTAGATTCCATTCCTTCATTTGCACATTTCAATGTAATCTCTTGGCCATTCTTACAAGCTGAATCTAGTCTGTTTATTTAGCTGAATAAATGTCTGATATAAAATCTCGTTAACCCAACAATTACCTTTGACACCATAGATGAGCAAAGTCTCTTTGCCATGTAAATTAGGAAGTCACACCAAGTCCCTTCTCATTCTGAGAGGGCACAGTTTTGAAAGACATTAAAAATGCAGAACATCAGTTAAAGTAATTAATATTTTGTGGTGGGTACAGTTCATATTGGACAGCCTGGGTACAGCCAGACATAGGATTTTATTATAGTTCCTCATGATGAAGCTGTCCCTGTGCATCATATGCAGACCAAAATCCCAGTCACAGCATTAATCATTCCACTTGATGATATTTTAGCTCTCGCTGTATGGCTTTTCTTTGGAAAATAGCAAAAAGAATGAGAAGAACAAGGAGTGATCTTCAGAGGAATGGAAAACAGGGAGATGAGTCCATTATTTACAGCACTTTTATTACCCATCCCCATTATTAACCAGTATTAAGCAATGTTAATGCGAAAAATTATTTACAGTGCCAGAAATTTAGTTTTGGGTCTTGATTCTTCTCCTCCACTTCTGTATTCTCTCTGATGTGGTGAAAATACTATCTGTTTAGTGAGTGTGCATGAAGCTCAAGATCTCGGTAGTGAAGGAGGTGGCAGCAGTGCTCACCAAGCCACTTTCCATCATTTATCAGCAGTCCTGGCTGACCAGGGAGTTCCCAGGTGACTGGAGGTTAGCCAGTGTGACACCCATCTACAAGAAGGGTCAGAAGGAGAATCTGGAGAACTACGGCCCTGTCAGTCTGACCTCAATGTTGGGGAAGGTTATGGAGCTGATCATTTTCAGTGCCATCACATGGCACCAACAGGACAACCAGGCGATCAGGCCCAGTCAGCATGGGCTAATGAAAGGCCAGTCCTGCTTGACTAACCTGATGTCCTTCTATGTCAGGGTGACTTGCTTAGTGGATGAGGAAAAGGCTATGGATGTTGTCTACCTAGACTTTAGTAAAGCCTTTGACATCGTTTCCCACAACGTTCTCCTGAAGAATCTGGCTGCTCATGGCTTGGAAGTGTGTACTCTTTGCTGGATAAAAATCTGGCTGGATGGCTGAGCCCAGAGAGTTATGGGGAATGGAGTTAAATCCAGTTGGCAGCCGGTCACAAGTGGTGTTCCCCAGGGCTCAGTACTGGGGCCATTTCTGTTTAATATCTTTATCAATGATTTGGACAAGGGGATCAAATGCACCCTCGGAAAATTTGCAGATGACGCCAATTTGAGCAGGAGTGTTGGTCTGCTTGAGGGTAGGCTTTATAGAGGGATCTGGACAGGCTGGATTTATGGGCTGAGACCAATTGTATGATGTTCAACAAGGCTCAGTGCTGGGTCCTACACTTGGGTCACAACAACCCCACACAATGCTACCAGCTTGGGGCAGAGTGGCTGGAAAGCTGCCCAGCGGAAAAGGACCTGGGGGTGTTGATCAGCATCTGGTTGAATACAAGCCAGCAGTGTGCCCAGGTGGCCAATGAGGCCAACAGCATCCTGGCTTGTGTCAGAGATAGTGTGGCCAGCAGGACTAGGGACATGATCGTCCTCACGTACTCAGCACTGGTGAGGCTTCACCTCGAATCCTGTGTTCAGTTTTGGGCCCCTCACTACAAGAAAGACATTGAGGGTCTGGAGTGTGTCCAGAGAAAGGCAATGAAGATGGTGAAGGGTCCAGAGCACAAGCCCTGTGAGGAGCGGCTAAGGAAACTGGGGTTGTTTAGCCTGGAGAAAAGAAGGCTCAGGGGAGTCCTTATTGCTCTCTAGAGCTACCTGAACGGAGGTTGTAGCGAGGTGGAGATCGATGCCTTCTCCCATGTAACAAGTGATAGGACAAGGGCAAATGGCCTCAAGTTATTCCAAGGGGGGTATAGGTTGGGCATTAGGGAAAATTTCTTCACCAAAAGAGTTGTCAAGCATTGAGACAGGCGGCCCAGGGAAATGGCTGAATCACCAACCCTGGAGGTATTTGAAAGATGTGTCAATGTGGTGCTTAAGGACATGGTTTAGTGGTGGACTTGACAATAGGTTAACAGTTGGACTTGATGATCTTAAAGTTCTTTTACGACCTAAATGATTCTATGATTCCATGATTTCAGAGAAGCCCAAGTCCCTTTCCTAGCCAGCACTGTTCAGGTGGCTCTGACGCTTTGCTGTTTTGAAAATTTAATCAGAATCTTTCTGAAGTGACATGAATTGGCATCTTCAGTGTTTGGCTCCCCAATCCCTCAGGTCCTTTTACAGTTATCCAAATGGAGTATTGCTTGGAAGTGGAAGCTTTTTTAATGGGTTCTCGTTTTTCAGAGGACCTGTGTAAGATAACATGGAAGTGTGTGTGCACAGAATAAAAAGAGTTTTGTATGATGTTTTCCATTCATGTATCTACGTTGTAGCATTCTTTCGTAATAAATGGAGCTATATAGTTTTTCCCAGACAGTAGAAAAATAATTTGATTTCAAACAGACGTGCAAGAACCTTGTTTACACAGAGGTTGGTCCTTTATTGTACATCGTCTCCTCTAATTCTCTGAGACTATTTTGGCCATGCAGGCCACCAGCAGCCTCATTAAAGTGTACAGGTACAGTATATCCAGAGTGAAAATGATGACTGGTAAAAAGAACACATTGTAATTAACTGTAGCATGGATCTCAATCTGGGTTGATGTTTTTTAATATTTAAATTATGTTTAACCACTCCAGTAGAGATGAGCAGAAAGCAGGAGAAGTAGAAAGAAGCAAAATAAGGATGTGATTAATATTCACACTATAAAGAATTCACTCTTCCCATCTGTCAGAGATCACTGTATGTTCCATACCTATTTGTCCGTAAATCAGAAGCAGACTGAAAATTTGTAAAAAAAAATAGTTATTTATTCAGAGAACTGCACCTCTCTTCATGTTTTAGCTTGTTGTCTTGATTTTACAAATGTGGTTAATTGTCCATAATACTTTCCTGACTTTTTTGTGCAAATGTATTTTCAGACAGTGTTTGTGGAAGATTATCCTGTTAATGTAGTAGATCTTGACTGTTAAGTGCTCCTCTAATTTCTTCGGAAAACAGTGGGATTTACAGCAATGAGCTTCAAAGATGGTTCTCCTGCTAGGCCTGCATCACTCGCTTAATCTCTGCAAACTATATGGCTTTTACTAGAGTAATTTCTTTGATCACTGCACAAATCTTTTTGATTAAACAAATGCGTTCTGAGCCCAGAAGGCCTTTATTGTGAACATTTATACTGTTGTCCCCCTGACCTGAGCAGTTAGTGTTTGGGTCCTGGCCAGGTTGCTTCCATTAAGAGGAGAAATTGATGACAGGAATCAGACAGGGCTTTTTTGGTGTGGTCCTGCTTATTTACAATGAATATCCACAAAGTTATGCTTCCCTGAACTGGGCAGAAACCATTTCATGCAGCTTTTGAACACAGTTTGAAAATCCAGTACCTCAAGTGCCTTTAACTCTGTCCCTCTCTCGGGGCCACCTGCACGAAAGTGTTTCGTTTGTTCACCACTGGATTCTGCCTCACTCCCCTGTCACCGAGACGTGTCCTTGCCAACACTCCTGCTGCCCGTGGGGCTGGACTCTCAGCCTGCACACATCCGTTGTGCCGAGGTTCGCTCTTGCTTGTCCATCAGCTACTGCTGCCACCAGGTACTTTCTTCTGTAAAGGAACATAATTTCCTCCTTTGTAGGTGAAAGAACAGTATTTAACTAATGCTGTGGTAAGTGGCAACTGCTGATACCTTTTAATGGCATAGTATAAATTCACTATCACTCACACAGAGTTATTGCATGCATAAAAATTGGTGCCAGAAGAAAACAAAAGCTGTGAATCAAGATTGATTTTTTTTGTTTCTGTTAAAATTTGCGGGTAAAAATGATTGCAAGTATTTTTAGATGAAAAATGCTGTTTCTACAATGTCAAAATGTTATGGTTTGTTCGTTGGTTTGTGTTTTGTTTTGTTCTTTTTTCTTTTTAATTCTGTTTTAGAAAACAAAATCTCTGGCTGGAGTCTAGTAAGATTATTTTAGTTTGTGTTGGTTCAGCACAGGTAAAAGTGTTTTATTCTGATGAGCTGCCTCAGAAGATTTATCTTGCTCTATTTAGCAAATTGTTGTACTGCATTCACACTTTGTGCATTGGTCCATAAGACGGCAGTTTGAGATGCTATCACCCCTGGTGATCTAGACATCTCCAAAGGATTGTTTCCTTCTTTCACAAAACAAAATGGATTTCTCTCCGAGTATCCTCTATGTTTCAAGATAGAAATCGTCTGACTGGTGCATCATAAAAGATAATAAAACAATCCAACTTGTGAAAGGGAACATGGGCATCACTCTCCTGAGATACAATGCCTGTGCAGTGAGGTGTTATAATGAAAAAGGCCTATGGGTGTATTAAGCTAATTTCAAACAAAACATATAAGATCATATCAGTAATCAACAGTGAAGCTGTTCAAAAGAACTTCAGTCAAAATATTTTATTCCATATGACAATGTCAAAAGAAAAATTTTATTTTGTAAAAAAATGTTCTTAATTCAATTTTTTTGTCAGCATGCAGCACAAAAAAATGCTGACGTGTCTGTTTTTCCTTCAAGATGAGTTCCAAATTTTGTTCACCTCTGAGTGTAATCCCTTATTTGCAGATACAGGGCTTTTGACTGTCTATATGATAGCTTATTTTTATATTAAGTGTTGACATGATGTGCCAGTAAAATACAGGTTTCAGATGAATATATGAGTTGTTACCCCATTTTTTTCTTAGCATGTGATTTTTCAAATTGGAAACCATCTTTCAGGAAGTGTATATGGACACTAGTTTCTCTTTAAGACTTCTGGAAATTAGAAATTTTATAACTCACATTATCATGCATCCTGTCTCTGTTTCTCTTTCATGTGTCTTTCCACTCCTGTGGCTTTCAACTTCTTTCAGTTTTGAGCTCCTAAGATTTTTTCCTGTGGAAGTGTAGACCTCTGTATGCCATATTCTAGCCTACTGACAAAAGCGTTTTATTTCTTAGTTACCCTCTGCAGATCCATTAGAAATTTTCCATGGTCTGCCAGACTGAAAAAGCCCAGATCTGCTGTCAGATCCATATCCACTGGTCTGTCCTTTTCACTTTCCCTACTGCATATGCACACTTTTACTTATAGTATATAAACTTGCTAAATGCAAGGTTTGTCTCTGACCAAGGGATTCCAAAAGAAAAGCCTTTGCCATGGTTAC
This sequence comes from Tyto alba, assembly GCF_018691265.1. NCBI lineage: Eukaryota > Metazoa > Chordata > Aves > Strigiformes > Tytonidae > Tyto > Tyto alba. The sequence continues at coordinate 10,211,631 of NW_024881282.1, forward strand.
ACTTCTCAGCTTTTATTGACTTTTAGTCTTGAGAGATTTCCTGCTGAAGACTACTGAGGTCTTGTACTAGTTAGAAAAGGAAAAAAAAAAAGCTCTTTTTTTTTAATCAAAAGAAAAAGTAAACTTGAAACAGTCAAACATCAGTTTCCAAGGTAGTCTGGGCACCAGGAGTCTAGACATTGCTCAGAACCAGTAGGCTCAGTTTTCAATTCTCCTTTACACTATTGTCTTCAGTCCAAACACTCTTCCAGTACCACAATTGTTTTCTACATCACTACAAGGTCTTTCATACTTTCATTAGTATTAACAGGGATTATCTAGCTCTTAAATCCTATGTCTTACTGTGAGGACTCTGCCTAGACACCTGTTTGAATCAAGACCACACTGAATAAATACTGACCTCTCTTTTGTGTCCACGTCAGCTATCTCAGCAGTAGAACTTCAAAGCACTTGTGAGGCCTCTAATGGTACACGACACTATATATTACAGAAATAACCAGAAATCAGACAAGAGAGATTGAAAATATATAGTTAGGAATGATACATTTGTGTATTTGTTGTAAAAAGTTATATGAGCTATGACTGTGCCCTTGTATCTCCTCTGCCTTGATTTTTTTACTGTGTGAACAGCAAAAGACCCAAAAGACCACAAATAACCTGCCTTTTGTGCACCTGTTTTATGGAGAATCCTTTGAAATGATGCAGTATATGATGTGCAGGCTGTTTTTGTGGGGTTGTAAGGACTTCTGTTATCTCCTTTGGGTCTCTCCTCACAGAGGGGTACTACTATACTGGCTGACAAGGAAAGCACTTGAAACAAACTCCATATACCTGTTCCACCTTTCTAGTATAGCAGAGGGTATACTCCTAGCTACAATTGCAGGCTCTGCCTGAACCCTCTGTATCCCTCATTCAATCTATTGATCTCCTCCATAGCATGAGCCTATTGGTGATCTCAATGTTCTTTCTGTGTATAAGAGTTACTAACTCTGAAGTGGCTTCCCAAGCAGTAGCAAGAAGCTTCAAAGCAATGGGTGCAATTCATTGTAGCCATTGGGAGCAGCCAAACTGGCCCAAAGAGGACATTAGGAAGCTATGCAGCTCTGGAGGTGCAGAGGGTATCTCAGAAGGCACTGCATGAGCTCTGCTGGTTATTCACCTTGTCCAAGTTTAGAGGGGCAACCTGGGATACGATGGAGGTTTTTAATGAACAGGAGGAATCATGGTTTGGGCATGTATGATTTTGGTGGCTGTGACTCCTTGACACAGCAATTTGAATCAGGGATGTTGCATGAAGTGGTCATCGTACCCCACGGACTGTGGCTACAAGGCAAATTCCAGTCAAGGAGACTATAGGCTCTGTCTTTGCATTGGCTCAGGAATATTCAATTTTGCAAAATGGAAATATGAAAAATTAAATGGGAAGAAATCCAGTTTTGAAGCTCTCAGAAGGGAATTGCAAAAGAACTGATCTGTTTTAAAAAGCCTTAAATCCCCTGAAACTTCTGATTAATTTATTGAAAAAATGTTCATAAAAGATGTAACCAAACCCAAATCTGTTGCTTCAGTAAAGAAGGTATTCAGGATGGAAACCCTGGAGCCCTGCCCTGCCAGCACGAAGAGATCATTTCAGTCATCATCCGAGTAGGCACCTGTCACTCCCAGCAGAGCAGGAACAGCATGATTTCTGGCCTAATTTCCAGAACATCAGTGATATTGAATGGAGAACAGGGTGCTCAGAAACTATGCAAACCCAAAACTACAAACGCTGCTTCTTTTACTTTTTCTCTGCCCCTATGAAAGCCTCAAGGAATATGAAGTCATCCCTAAGTCTATTTCTGTTCCCCAGGCTTTTCTTTCCACAGTGATGGGCTGATCCTCACAGATTTGCATGATGGTCTGACCCACTTTGAACAAAGTTATATGCTGATCAGTGAAAAACAGAATACTCTTTCCTGGCTTTTGGATTATTATTCAAAAGCAAAGGAGACCCAGAGCAGCATGCTATGTTCACTGCTGCATGACAACACTTTTAAGTAGCCAAGTTGTAGTAAAGCAGACACATGGAGAAACAGGAGTCCGCCTTATGGTACAAAAACTTTCTCCAGGCATCCAGCTTAGTACCATTCAGAACACCATTGCATCACGAACTGTGGGATGTGAGTTCTGTGTATGAAAATTAAATTTGCTTTTTAGTTATAATTGTGGTTTAGCTGGGTGTCAGGGCTGTGCAAGCCCAATGCACTTAAAACATTCGTTCCTTGGGTGGTCCGGCAGCTCCTCCGGACTTGTCACCTGCAGGAATGAGACAATGGGCTGATTTGAGATAATGAACAATTTGAAGTAACAGTTTCAGACTTGATGATTGACTGAAACTTTACAGTCAGGTATTTGGCTGTCACAGGAGATCTCCAGGACACTCCCCAGCTCAGGTCCTGCTGTCTCTAGTCCACTTTGTATACATAAAGGTGTTGATTAACATCCTGAATGGAGTGTTCCAAAGACTCCCCTAGATGTTTCTGCTTTAGAAATGATGAAATTTTACATAGATAAGACATTTATAAACACTCAGTAGAAACTGTTCCTGCAGAAATTGCCACAGAGGATAGTCTTTATTATGTATTCAAGATGGATTACGGATGTACTGGGCTGGTCACATAGGACTGTGGCCAGCTGGATTATAAGAACTGATCAGAACAGAGGTTTGAGGGGGTCTCTCTTGGTCCAACTGCAGATGCTACTGCAGATACCAGGTACCCTTGCAATGGAGACTACTGTCACCATTGGTCAGAAACCTGCTGTCACTCTAGATTTTAGTTCCTATGCAAGCATTGCCCTGTGCCAAGACTCCCCCAGGTTATTTTTTTCTTTTAATAAAGACTCTGTTCTGAGTGTCTGTGTGACACCTTGCTCCTTGCACTGTGGCAGGTGGGAGAGGAGGGATCCAGCGTGAGCCTGCAAGCAGAGGGAAGGAGCTTCTTTGAAGACAAGAACTGCACAGCCAAACCCCCGACTGCAACAGCAGCCTGTGGGATCTCCCTCTTATAAGTTGGCTGCTCAGGGGTCATTTACCTCATGGGCGGCTGCCCTGCTTGGTGACTTCTTTCCCCAGTTTTTTTACATGTAGGTACTGATTTAGGTCTGTGAATCTAAAACTGCACCAGGTAAATTGTTGAAACACACCAACTTCCCTGCTAGGAAGTCAGTGCATGGAAATAAGTTTGCTTCAGTGCTTAGCTTAGGGCTTGGGGCAGCAGTGATGTGCATGGAGGTGAGAGCCTGCTGGACACCCCTCTGCTCCCCTGTCATGCCACCATGATGCCATGGTCAGCATCAGGCTGTACTGCTGGAAGGGGCTTAGGCTCCTTCTCATGGTAGTCAGTAAATTCACCTTGGGTATCTAAATGACTGCTAGAGGAAATGGTTTTTACTTTTTTTTTTTTTTTTTTTTTTTTTTTGTTATAAAACAGAGATTAAATATTCATGGGAAGCTTTAGGCATCTCATAATAAGTGTAACTGAATACTAAGAACCTGAATACATGGATGATTTGAGGTTTTTTTGTTTGTTTGTTTGTTTTTTTAACTCCTGCATAAAAATCAAGATATTCCTATTAGGGAAAGCAGATGCCTTCCACAAAATTGGTCATTCAGTCAAGCCCTTAGTTTCCCATTGAAAATGAATATATTTTGATGAGGATATTTTTGCTATTCTTTCTAAGTATGGATTTGGGGGTTTAATGTTAGATGAGAAAATGAAACAATAACAAAATCAAAGGTAAAGTTGTTATCCTTTATATTTCCACTCTCTCAAATTCAAGTTCCATTTAATCAAAGGTCATTCCACCTTCCTTATTATCCTGGTGATGAAAGGAACAGCTGTATCAAGAAATCACATAATATGATTAGCAGTATTGCTGTGAACTACCACACAGAACGTTCAGATAGCCCCCGCCACCCATTACAGTGTTGTTCTGCACTCAAAATCTCTTTCTATTGACCTAGTCCAAAACTGCTGCTTGTACTCTTGAGTCTTTCTGTCCTGCTCTTCATGCATACTTAGACTTCTATTTTGGCATTTAATATGTATTTTCTCTATCAAGTCTGTAAAGATTAAAGTAAATTTTTATTGATAATAAGCATTTTATCCTATCCTAAATTTGATTTAACTGCAAAGTGAATAGGGCTCAGTAAATGTTTTTTCCCTGGACAGTGCTTAGTATAGTTTTAAAATCAATATTTGTAAATTACTAGTCTCTTCTATGTTTCATGCATATTATTATGTGTTATGTTTATGTCAGTGCTCTTGTGGCTGTATTAATTGCAAGGACTATGCAATATCTAATGCTGAACTAATACATGTGATAGACCTGCAGTTCACCTGTGCAAAGGCTTCCTTTTGATTGTTCTTACTTTAAAGCAAAAGTAAAACTACTGCATATAATGTATATAAAAAGTAGATCAGCTCCATCTGGAAGGTCCAGTCCTTAAAGGATTTGGCTCACCTTGCCTGCCAAGGATTTTCCATGTCAAAGGCTTCCACGAGCAAATTTCCTGATGTTCAGAGATCTTTGGAGAAACAGATACTTAGTTGTTGTCTTTATGGGTCCCTGTCATAAAAATAATAATAGAATCATGGTTTTGTGACAACTGTAACTTGCCAACCATTTGGCAAATCTTTTGGAAAGCTGTCTCTATGCCTGAACTAAACCAGCACTCTGTCCTGATAGCAGAAAAACCCAGCAAAGACAACAATAAAGAAAATGTAATTTGAGCTTGTCCCAAACTAGTAGGACTTGCTAAAGGTAACTTACTACTTTTGAGACAACCTTTCCTGTGTAGGTTACAGCTTCTGTAAATGAAGAATGTCACAAAGGGTTACCAGGATCAGACCAAATATTTCTATTGGTCAAGCAAAATGGACATATTAGGCCCAGAGGCCACAGGCTCTGATATAACAAGACCTTTAAACATGTGCATACACTTAAGTCCGAGTATGTTTTTGCAATCGTTATTTGGTATAGAGTAGAATAATTGAAAAATTATTCACAAATAAAACATGTGCTTTGCCAAATTAAAGTTGGGAATACATAAGCAAGCTACTAGATTTCTTTTTTGGGTCATGCTACTTCGGTTCAGTATCTTTAAACTCATCCTTTTAGGCTGCTGCATATCTGCTGCATACTTTGAAAAATAAGGATGGTTAAGAAAGGTCCCCCTTTTGTATTTACATTTGTCCTGCACTGTAAACTTTGCAATCAGTGCTATTTATGAGAAATAGACTCATGGAAGCTGTGATATCATCCTGAGTGAACACAAATGCTTGGAGCCAGACAATAAAGCAGGGAAGTGAGGCACAAGTAACTTCCTTGTTCCTTTTTCTTTCTGATAAGTAGAATCTCAGCCTTTCTCAGCTCTAAATCATACTGTTAATTTTACATCTAAATTTGTCAGTTCTTTAAGGTTCCAAGAGCTAAGTAGGTTGAAATGGTACTTCCCCTTCTTGTTGCTTTTGAACTAAAGTGGTGGTGGCTACCATGCTTCATGCTGAAGTCAGGGCTACCAACATGTGTGAGTGTGATCTGAGCACACCCACCAGATCATATCTCTCAGGTTACTTTACACAAAAAGGCACCAAGACATTAAAAAAAAATCCCAAAGATCCCTAAGCAAGAGATATGCTTGAGCCTGAGCTGGGATGCAGAAGTCCAAGATATGCAGCATCACAGACTTAAGCACTTGACTGTAGGCAGGCAAAGCGGGGCTGGGGGATTGCTCAGCTGAAATAACACAGCAATAGCCTGACTGTGTCTTTGGCTCTTGTTCCACGTACCCAGAAATGAAGAGATCTTGTGTTTGCAAGAGGGTGGGATTTAGCCCTGTGCCTGGCCTCCTCTGGCAATGCTTCCTAGACAAGCTGTGGTTACTGGCAAACATCAGCAACAACAGCTTCTTGTTGCTGATATACAGGTAATGTCTTGTATGTTCAGGATGTCACAGCTGTGCACATCCTTTGTATTTTATACTTAAACAAACCAGAATGAACCTCTTCTCCATGAAAGTTCACTTAAAATAATCACTAAGTTTAGAAGTGAAAATGACTAACAGATTTAATAGTCATTAATTCTTATGAATGACTGTCATGGTTTGATCTTGATCAGCAGTCAACCACCACAGAGCCACTCTCTCCCCCTTCTCTTCTGGCAATAAGAAGGGACAGAGAGCCAGGCTTGGGGTTAAAGATAGGACTGGGATGGGGAAAAATCACCCTTTATTGTCACGAGCAAAAGGCAGACTCGTTAGGGGAAGGAAAAAAAAGAACATACATTTATTACAGACACTAACAACACTTAACAGAGTAGGAGAGTGAGAAGCATTGCCACATCTTGAGAACACCTTCCCCCCACCCCTCCCTTCTTCCCGGGCTCAGCTCTGCTCTGGATATCTCTACCTCTTCCCCCAGTGGCAGGGAATGGGGGGTGCAGTCAGTGCTGCTGCTTCTTCCATCTTCAGTAGGGGGAGCTTATGGAACTTGTTCCACCTGCTCCATCATGCTCCCCCTCTCACAGGAGACAGTCCTCCAAAAACTTTCTCCCATGTGAGTCCCTCCCATGGGCCCCAGCGTTCCCCACACTGCTCCGTCATGGGTCACTAAATTTCTCCGACTGGATTCCCTCCCACGGCTGCAGACCTTCCTGAGCTGCTCTGGTGTGGGACATCCCCACTTGCTGCAATCCTCCCAGTGCTGAACTACAACAGTGGGGGCTACCTTGTTCCACAAGACCCCAGCCTTCTTTGGGCACGGCACCTTGATCAACCAGGCGGAAGCCACAGGCCATAAATCAGTGTCTGCTCCACCGTAGATCTTCATGGGTGATGGGGGGGTGCACCCTGACGTCTCACCACAAGATACAGCGGGGTCTCTGCTCCGGCACACCTACCCCCTCCTTTCTTCATCTGTTCCTCCACTGACCTTGGTGTTCATGCAGCTGCCATGGCTCCTCCTCACAAGTCCCACTGCTCGTCACCACGTCCCTTCTTAAATATGTTATTGCAGAGGCGCAGCTGATTGGCTCAGTTTTGAGCAGAGGTGGAGCTGACTTGGAGCTGGGGGAGCTTTGGGAAGCTTCTCACAGGGGGCTGCCCCCATAGTCCTCTCCCCTGCTACCAAAAAGCCCCACCATCCACTCAACCCAGGACAATGGCATCAGTAAATAACATGGCAAAAATAAATATGGTAACAATAAATTGATTTTTGTTGTAGTTTGTGTAAAGAGTAAGTATTCATTTGATCTCAGCAGTTCTGCTGTGACATAGGCAAATATTTATAGCCTCATTTATAATGTGCAAGATATAGTGCAGAGATGATGTGTTCTTTACCAAGGTCAAGGAATCAGTATGGAAGGAGGAAGTTGCTTATAGGACCAGACATCCTGACACCCATATGTGAGCACTTGTGACAATCCTATGATTTGGTCTGTGCTTCTGATTTAATAATGAGATTTTCAAGCCTCTTTGTGACATTAGTTGTAATTAGAGCTATGTCTCACAGTTCCATTTGTCTACTTAGAAAACCTAAGGCATTTTATTTTTATTGGCATTGCAGCATCTGCAGTTTTAGACTGGGGGCAAATATGTCAAAAAACCCCCCAAAACACAAAACATACCACAAAAAAACCCCCACAAAAATAAGACAATTTCTGCTTCCAGCAACAGCACAGAGCTAATCCCTGCAGCCTGCCTTTGTCCTGGCTAGCTTTAGATAGACAAAACAATGAAGGCTTCCACATCTTTTAAAACTATTTCACAACCTTTGCCAATTTCTAATGAGACTGAATTAACACCTTCTTTATTTTCTAGGGGCTGCATCTTAGCATCAGGGTAGCTGGAGAGTGGGTGAGAATGAAGTCACGTATCTGTGAGCGGAGAGAGGAGCAGCTTCTGGAGTTGCGCATGCCTGGCTGGAGTTCACAGAGCATAAGCCAATTTTTGCGCCCACAGAGCAGTTCATTTCTTGGCAGCTGAATCAGAATAAAGCTCCAAGGCTACAGCGGCCCACAGCCTGCTGTGACTCGGTGACCACAGAACCTAATTTGTGCTGGATAAAGCCCTAAAGAGATTAACTGACTCATAACATATGCTACTTTACCTTCTACAAATGAACCTCTGATACAGTGCCATGTTTCTGATCCCTCTCTGAATTTTGCAAATACTCCACCACTTAGTCACAGATATAGGGGAACATGAAGAAATAAAAAAACACCCCATCTAGTTTATCATTCATATATTTTTTGTAAGCACTTCAAAAGACTATATTATTTTTCTGCCAGGAATGTGACATTTCACATTAAGGTAGCTATGAAATAAACACACATTCATTTCAGGGAATCTCTGAGAAACAACACTGCAGGTGCGTTACCCGAAGCACAGCGACGTAGCAGAGGCAGATACTTCCAGTGTTGAGTTTAGCAAGTGATGGGACATATATAAGGCTATAAAAGTCACTGAATCTCTTCAATCTCTCTAGGACCATGAAGAGATCATTGGAGATGGTCAGCAGCTTAAAAGAAGGGCCAGTTTCTTGAAGAAGGTCAGCAGCTTAAAAGAAAGAGCAGGAGTATCAGCCAACAGGGTCGGGGTGTTTCTAAAACAACACAATGAGTGTCTGAGCTGTGAAGAAGATACACTCTGTGGTTCAGTGGTTCCTAACTCCATACTGTGGAGCTGACCAGGATGAGTTATTCTTCCCTGGTAGCTCACATGAAACAGTATTGCACTGGGGAGTTGGTACTGGTGATCTTATTCCAACACAATTTGAATGTGGGTCCAGGGAAATGCAATGCATATAGTGTACAAGACAGCAAGGCTCAATTAATTTTCAGGTCATGAAACCCTACCTTCCCAAAGGATCTGGAGAAAGGCATTCAGGATCGTCACAGGTACAGGTCATCTTCCACAAAAGCAATGACTTGACATCATTGGTCTTACATTTCATAAATCCTTTTGAAAACCCAACCCTGTTTTACAGTGGAGAACTGAAAGACATTTATTATCAGTGATTTCAAATACAGCTAACTTGATTAAATTCAAGGCATTACATCCTATCAAAATAAAACCAAGTATCAGCACAAACAGCCATTATAAATGAGATAATAAATACTGAATCAGATGATAGATGTTGCTGATTAACAGCTTTACATTTTTAGCCTACTTTACTGTCATAACTTAAAGCCAAATATATGTGCAGGCTTCAGGAGTAGCAACCAGATGAGGCTTAAATAGGAAAAATTCTGTATTAAATGACATGTTAGAAAGGAATTTGGCTCCTCTAAGATAAAACAGACCTCGGACACTAAAACTCCCATGTGTCTACTCAGAACTGGAAACTTCATGGATTTAAAGTTACCAGTTAGGGTCCTTCCTGGTATCCTTCTTTACCTGAGATTTTCCAAAGGTCCTTAAAAATCAGGGCATCCAAATCCAAGTGAGAACCGAAAACCTAACTGCTTTAGTGTCTTTTGAAATGTATAGTCTTACACTTCTGTTCCTAGCAGATATATGTCAGGAAATTTAAATACTGCAGTTTACCTCTTAGGCAGAAGCTCCAAAGACTGAGCAAAGTGTGTCAGCTGCCATGATGCAGTTGCACTCACTTTGCCGTTGTGATCCTTGTCAGTGGCTGTGGGTGAGCTGATGAGCAGGAACTCGTGCTGCAGTGAATCATTTGCAGCCACTGTGTAAAGACAGTCTAAAGTCCAGATTAGCAATGTTCCCAGTATTGATGGATTCAAGGGGGAAGATTCGACACCATGTCCTACCAGTGTGCCTTCAGGCTGATCCAAACCCACAATTCATGTTCTCTCATAGATCAAACTTGGTTTTCCGCTCAAAGAGAAAACCAGCCTGCATAGGATGCACGTTTTTATGCTTACAAAACAGTTTGATTTTTGTGTCTGGAATTTTCTTTGCTTATATATTCATTCATCTCCTAAAATATATAGTGGCAGATCAAGTAGCTGATTAACTGGGGATCTTCTTCCCCTCACCTTTTCTTTTCAGACTTCTTCTAATGATCAATCTAGATCTTAGAGTCACCAGGAAAAACAAAGCTCAGAAAGTGTCAAGCTGGTAGGATGTGAAAAACAGTTATTTCTGCAAGTGAAGCAATTTCAGAAATTAAATAAGCTCAGAATTTTCACCACCTGAGCATAGCCCCCATTCTCCGCAGCCTGTTAAATGCATGTGTTGAGCCTAGGCCCAGGTGAATAAGTTGATTCCTTAAGGACCATAAAATTGGCATAGGCCCATTGCACTCAGTGGAGCATTACAGCCAAGGATGCTTATTTAGCTCAAGGTGATTGGTATGATTTTAATCTAGGACAATTTGAGTGTTATAACCGCTCAGATAAAAACCTGGAGGAGAGAATATAAAAGGAAAAAAAAAAAAAAAAGAAAAAAAAAAAAAAAAGAAAAAATTGAGAGAAATGCAGAAAGGGAGAAAGATTGTAAATATCATTGGCAGCAAGCAGACTAGAAGCAGCTGTCTCTGGCAGACGTGTTTCATTCAGATCAAACAGAGAGCTGTGGATGTTTGGAAATAACCCACATTTACTATATATTTAACTGCAAGCTTTCCATTTGTTTGGAGGCAATCAGGGATTTATGCTCAAACAAGAACTTTTCTCACCCAGGTTTTGTTCGGAAAGCACCATTTTCCTGTGGCACCTGTGTGTGAGTGCCAGCGTGCCACGTGAAGCACAGGCAATCCACAGCAGGAGGACGGCTCCTGGTTTCACAGCTTTTGGTCACACAGTCCTGATGGTAAATGGAGCTGTCCTCAGAATGTGCCTTTCTCCAGGAACCTAAATGCTTTCATTAGGTGGGGGGAAAAGGTGAAGATGACCTTGGGCTTTGGATGGGGTAGTTGTTAAACCATGGCACCCGACAGCCATTACTCCTGCAACCTCCTTGGGACTTCTTCATCTGCCGTATACTCACAGGGATGGCAATGAGTCTGGGGACTCAGAGCCCATCCTGTATCATCAGCAGAGATCCTCTGTCCTCCTTAATAAGAACATTGAAAGGCTGTAATTTTTGCCTTACCAGCTGCCACATTTCCTCCCTATTTGATTTTTTTCTTTTCAGTTCTTTCTTATGTAAATGCACTATTTTTTTTTTTTTTTTTTTTTTTTTTTTTACAGACACGCACTCTAGCATTTTAATTCTAGTATTTAAGGCCTTAAATAATATAGTAGTGCTTCTGTCTACTTGTAGGACTTCCTATGGACTCTTGTAGCATCAAGGCTATTAAGATCAATTGCAAGGAGAATATAAGACCATAGAATGTAATTACCTGTGTTGGAGGCTTGCACAGACTGCCAGCACCTGTGTTCCCTGAAAAAAACAAAACAAAACAAAAAAAAACAAACCCTCAAATAAACAAAAAACAAAAAAAAAAAACAACCAACCAACCAAACAACAAAACAAAAAACAAAACAAAACAAAACCAAAAAGGACTTTGGAAAGTCTAAATGGTACCAGGCAAACTACCTCAGTGCCGACAGTGCTCTTTGCTAGTGCTCTTGAAGCAGGTCTTGAACTTGGTTTAGAGCTTCACTTTGGAAGCCATGAGACCACCTCAAGGATGTTCGAGGTCAGATTGGACAGAGCTCTGAGCAACCTGATCTGGTTGAAAATGTCCCTGTTCATTGCAGGAGGGTTGGACTAGATGACCTTTAAAGGTCCCTTCTGACCCAAACCGTTCTAGGATTCTATGATTCTGTGTGTCTGCTAGTCCCAGCCTTGCTGGAAGGAGGTTGTGAGTGCCTTGCAGAACTTCTCTGCACCATGGATACAGCTGTTTGAGGGGTCTCACAGTGATACATGGAGAAAGTGTCACTTACCCTGTGATGGTGAGTGGGGAAGAAGGGCCTGATGATCTTGCATTAGGAAAAACAGAGCGGTACTGGAGATTGTACAAAAGTAGTGGGAGATATTTTCTTTCCAAAACAGACCACTTCACTAATCTGCATTATGGTGTATCTCCACCAATGAGTATAGGGAACAGGCAACCAGGCACAGGGAAAGGCAAACATCTTTTATGTTGGTTTTGCCTTATGAGGAGAACTCAGCATGAAATTATGCCCTGAGATAACATAATGTGGAACTGCACTGTCAGTCTCCTGAAGATCACCTCAAGATAATATGAGACAGATTTTCAAAAAGGGCTGAAAACATTCCCTCAGCAAAATTCACTCTTATTTTTAAATTGTGCAACAGAAAGACTTCTTCCCCAAATGATTACACATACCAAAAAACTGTGTTCCTATTAAAAAAGATCACAACTTTGTTCCTTATTCAAAGAAATGCATGCATATGGGCCTGATATTTATGTATGTAGGCACCATGATAAATCCCCAGATGAAAGTAACAGTTCAGAATTTGCTAAAACACTGTGATATTATGGAACACTTTCAGAAGTGTGGATTTGTTTTCCACCCTTTTCCCCAATAATAAATATTAGACTCAGCAGTAAGGACTTGTAACAGAGCCACAGTAGTACTGTAAATTGTAGGATTTACGAGCCAGATATGGAGAACATAAATTTTCCAACAAGGGGTGTAATTATATAAAATGCTACATGAATCCAAAAATATGAAGAAAACTATTTTTAGGGCAAAAGTTTTCCAGTTATCAGGGTTTCAGTTGTTGGTTAGGAATTAGAAGCCCTGCAGGATTGAGGTGCTCAACAACTTGTTGGAACTGGCACGTGTCTCCTGCTAACTAGACACAAATTAATCCCAGACCCTGGGAAGGGCTCCCCTGATTACCTGAACTGGTCAGTTCTGGGGTGTCTCTGGTACCAGCACTGGTTTTAGCACAGCAGATAGTCCAGATTAGGGTGAGTAAAAAGATCAGAGGTCATTGAGGGAAGCAAGGATTCATAAGGGACCTGACTGAAATATTTTCATATCCTAATGGTTCTGAAGTTTTACCAAGTCTACCACAAGTCTTCACCTAAATAGCTGCAGTTTGTCTCCCTCAAGCAGATAGCTATTTAATCTAAAACGAGGCCATACTTTTAGGTCAGCTCTAAAGAAATGTCAAGTCTCAATTTCTAATGAGTGCATCTCAGTTGATGAAACTTCATGAACTCTCGTGTTCTTCCCTTTCCACACACTGGCTCTGTGTTAACTTCACAGGGAACAAACAGATTTTACTGTTCTTCTCTCACCCCATATCATTAGTGCCAGTTGTTCTGAATATGAATATTGTGCTAGTGAAATCAGCTGGAAATAACCTCAGAACCATATTTTATATATCCTCATTTGGGCCATGCTCTCTACAAAAGAGACAGTGTACTTTCTCAGATTGTCCTGTCCATCTGTCCATATGTATTCCAACTATCTCCTATAATTATTTCCTCTCAATGCTGTTCCTTTCTCCCTTTGTGGCCTTCTGGTTTTGCTACATCTCATAACTTTTGAAATTATACCCAGATCCTGCAGGCAGATCCTCAGAAATGTAGCACTAGTTTAGTCAATGGTTTCTCCAGGTAGGTGTTGAATCTACATAGGGAGACCCAATTACAGCTTTACAAGTTCTTTTCCTTTAGTTCTCCAGCTATGTTCATAGAGTGCATGAACATATTGTGCAATATCTCAAAAAATCCCACCCCTCACCACTATCATCATGACCATCATCAGTAATTTAGTGCAGCTGGGGAGTAACCACACCTTTTTTTTTTAAGCCTTATTTAGGTATCTGAAAAAGGTGCTTCAGATCACCACTCCATAACATCTATTGTTTTGGTTCCTGCATGGACTTATCTAAGTTGCACTGGAGCCAAATGCCTAAAGGAAGCCAAAGAAGGTTGTGGCCATGCTCAACAGCATACAAGAAATTTTAAAGAAAAAATAATGTAAATCTTAAGAAAAAGTGGATGTAAGCCATAAACTTATCTTCCAGAAGATACCTTCAGCTCTTTCTGTTTGTTTTATCAAATGAGGGAGTGCAGGATTTTCCTACTTCATGAAAAGGTCATGGCTATAAATGCATTAAAGAGTAAGATGTGGATAAAGTAGCACAACAGAACCACTTCATACTCACATACATGAATGCATATATACTTATAGTTTGCAGATACACATAAAATAGTAACTTCAAAATACTTATTCTTAAAAATGACTCCTTGCTTTTTTATACCACGCCTAGATTTGGAAGTGACTGCTCTGTGGTTTGAAACAGGCTCCAGACACCTCCCACCATTTTTTTACACTAGACAAACCTCCAGTGGAATTTCACCACTGAACTTTCAAAGGATATTAAAATGTACCTTTATGTTATTTTCTATAAAATTAATATACCATTTGCCATTTGCACATTTGTGATACTAAAAATGACTATTTGGTGCATTCTCCTTAGAAGCTGTGCTGGTTTTCCTCCATAGATACTGTTTCCAAAACTAATATTAGTCACTCTAGAAAAGCAGAACTGAATGAACTATTTAACCATATAATAAAGTAACAATGAATGAAGTAAGAGGACCAATTGAATTGGTGCTATTATTTCAACAAAATCCTTTCAACAATTGCCTCTCTCTTTGTAGAGACCTTCATGGCATTATTTCACTAAATGACACCATGAATGTAATTACTTTGATTCAGAGTGTTGGAATCACACAGGTAACAAATTACACTGCCCTCTGATGAGTAATAATTCCATTATTCAGTGGCCTTATAACAGTTTGAAATAGCCTATTCTCATTTCACAAACATCATATTTACTGCTGGAAATAAACCATTTCTGCAAAGTGAAATATTAGATCTATATATCTTAGCACATGTAAGCTCCCAAATGGATCACCACATAACTGCATACCTTTGGTGTTTTTAATATTAAAGGGACTGCAGAGATGCTGAGCCTCTTGAGTTACTCCATCTCAGTAGATGTGTGCATATATTTTGCCTATTTACTACCTGGTGAATCAAGACTTTATTATAAATATCAAGTAGCAATTGTACACAGAGTGAGGTTTGATCTCAGTGGCACCAGTGCTATTGGAATTCATCCTGAACTGGAAGCAGAAGCTAAATGTGTGTCCAAAGAGACATTCCTCAGACATGACTCTTCTCTTCTGTGTTCCAGCATAAATGAAGCATACAACACTGCTAAAGCCAAGACAATATAAAACAGGGGTGAAGAGGGGAGTAAAAAACCCTTCTTGCTGAAAGGTCAATTCAAATTTAGACTTCTGGGGTAAAATGTGTAAAATCCAAT
The DNA here is from genome assembly GCF_018691265.1 of Tyto alba. Taxonomy (NCBI): domain Eukaryota; kingdom Metazoa; phylum Chordata; class Aves; order Strigiformes; family Tytonidae; genus Tyto; species Tyto alba. The sequence continues at coordinate 10,226,908 of NW_024881282.1, forward strand.
GAGATTTTTCAAATGCATTAAGTGCTGAACTCCTAATTATGAAATCTCCAAATTGTATCTAGGTATCTAGGAACTTGTGAAAATCCAACAGATGGATGTCTATCTTCATCTTTAAGTGCCTTAATGTTTTTATAAACTTTAGGTGTCTTAATCTACTGTGGTGTGATTTATACAAACTGTATTCAGCTCCAAAGTGCATCATTCCTCCAGGTTGACTGCAGGAGGCATCAGTGAGGAATTTCCAGACCATAACTGCTGGGTTTGGTCCTAAATAAAAGCAGCAGCAGAGTCTGCAACCCCTTTTTTATCTGAAACTTGGCAGATTGGGTTTTTTCTCCAGGATGTGACAGATATAAATTCCATTTTGCATTTGCCTGAAGATGTCCAAACTTCTACTTCCTTGGGGACTGCCTTGACACCCAGCTTATCTGCAATTTGAATGAATAGCTTTCAGTTCTTTCCCATAGAAGCTGTGCCATTATACATGAAGTATTTAAAGATGTGTTAATCTCGTAAGAGCAAGACGTGATCCACAAGTTCTCAGCTGAGAGACAGCGTACACCGCTGAGAGTGGAGGGGGCAGCGGGCTGTCTGCCAGTCACTTCTATTAAATTATCATCACAACAAGGAGGTGATTTTCCTCTCAGGTGAAGACTCAGTCCCTAGATCATAGAATCATTCTGTCTCTGTCAAAGAATTTTCTCAACCAGAACTAAAGTCTGGTATTATAGTATATTTTCCCCAGCTTTGTTTAAAAGCAATGGTCATTTAGATGGCTTTGTAAGAGGCAATGTCACTAGGTGGATGTAAAAGTATCACTTTATGACTTGCAATAACTGAATTCCACTAAGGAGATGTACCAAAACTTTGCAATAAATGGCCACAAAGTTATAATAAGATGAGGGATGAATCCCTCAAGGGAAAATGAGAAAAATGAAAACAGATGAAGAAAAAAATTAAGCTGATTATCTAACAAGACAGTGCTGCTCACCAGTATTCAGACACACATCTCCATAAATCTAAAAAAATCTGCAAGATTGTGAGCATGCATAAACACTATGAATTACTGTGCACATAGAGAAATGCAAACCCACACACAGGAAATGGTAATCAAAGAACAAAACTTTCTCATGTGTTTTTGAGAGGAAGAAAGTTTCTGATGACTTCAAGTTTACAGTGATAATGCCTATCATCTCTAAAAATCTGTCCATGTACTTTTAATACTTATAAGTCTGACAACACTTTTTTATGTGATAATTTCCAGTCAAAAATCTCAGTACTAGTTTAGCCTCAAACAAAATTTAGTTACCCTGATAATGCAGCTGAGAAGTTCGCAAATTCTTCTCATACTATAAAATGAGCAAACTAAATAGTGAAGACTTTGAGAGACCAGCTCATTGCAATTAGAAGCATGGAAGAGAATGGAAAACTCAGTCCCATCTGAGCTGCACTTCTCTAACACCACTTCACATCCTTAAGGCTAAGCATGTTGTATGTCTTTCTAGGATTAGGAACTGAACTTTTACTTTGATCTACTATGCTGAGATCTCTATCTAGCATAGAGAAGTTTAAGTAGGACTCCTCTGATTAGAGAGGGAGAAACTAAGTCATGCCTGTAAAAGTAAATCCAAGTTTTAATCATTCCACTAAAATCAATAGCAAAACTTTGAGTTAGTGAGGCTGTGAATTGACCCATCTATGTCACAAGCCAAAACAGTGTTTACTTTTCCCCACCATGTAACATTTACAACAGTTATGCCAGCTCTCAAAAGCATAAAGTGACTGCTATGGATGAAGATTTCAAATGATTTTAAACCAGAAAAGACAAGATTAGCTTGTCTGCAGTTGTCTGTTTTGTCCTGATTGCAGCTTAACGATCTACATGTCCGATACTGAAGTGGGTTTGAAGCAGAATTCAATCCTCAAAAACTCCTGCTATGTTGCCACTCAGTTCTGAAGGTGACTAACCCCAGCAGCTGTCTCAATTTTTTAACTTTGATGTACCTCAGACAGTTGCAGAGCAGTTTGGCCTCTCTGTCATGCTTAGGCTTGACTGTGGCCCCAAGAGCACTCTTGTGCCTGCCTCCCTTGAGGGATTTTCTCAGGAACAGAACAAGCCTGGCACTCTTCTATAAGACTAATCTCCATTCAGAGGAATGAAGTTTACTGGTGTCCTCTAAAACTCAGCTGAAAAAGAGTCTTTACTTCCTCTTAAACAATAACATTTGGAAGCAGAAGACCCTTATCTTTTTGATGGATGTCATCTTGCCCCTTGCTACTGCTCAGGGAAATTCTTTGCCTACCAAGATGCACAAAGGAGGTGGGGGGAAATCAGGAGGAGGAATTCAATCCCTCTTCTCAGTACTTTTCAGAGAACAATTCAAGATTCATTGCCTTGGTGAAGCAAAGGAGCATGAACATGGCTGTATAGTTTATTGAGAAGGGCAGTTGTTCAGAGTAGGAGAGATTGGGGATCTCTCCCATAATTATTCTAATGCTTTCTCAAATGATTGTTTAATATTAAATTCCATTCCAGAGCCAAGCACATAAAATTTAGAGGTCAGAACAGTCATTGACTACGTTTATTTTTGGAGCTAGTGCTAAATATAATGTGTTTGCAATCTTGTTTTGGCTAGATGGAGACATTTATGTACAATAATACATTTGAAAACACATAGTTCTGTGGGAAGGAATTGCCATGCTGAATACCTTGGTTTATGGTAGGTGAGACTGCCTGCCACAAATTCTACAAGGCTTTCCAGGATGTAGTTGACAGCCCTCCTTACCAGCTTTTCCTCTTGATCAAATAAAATCATCCTCTGACTAGTATGATGCTGATGACCTAAATTCCAGTTCTACTGAGAGTTGTTGAAACTGAGGGAAACAGATTGAGGACTGAGAAAGAGGTGTTTACAAAGAGACATTGCCTGGCATAACACTGACATTTTAAATATTTCTTTTTACTATAAAAAACTGGCCACTCAATAGGGACACCTAGACAGCTTTCTGTTTTACAGGAAATCAGTTGAGCGTTACTCATCCATATTCCAAGCAAAAAATAAAATGACAATAAACAAGTGCTATATAACAAAATAAAAATAAATTCTGCTAGACCTTTTAAAAACAGAAATCTCAGCTTTTCTTGCTCATTATTCAGGTTTATTATGTTTCAGATCAATATTTTATATGTGGTGTAATAGCCCTCTTTTTTCTTTAAACAGGGTTGATTTGAGAAGGGAAGGCAGAAAGGTTTTATTGCTGTCTAACTGGTATTGATTTAATAATTGCTGAATTTACAGCAAAGGACACTCCAGTGAAGGAATATATTTTTATTTCACAGGACATTCCAAAGGAGAACACAGAAAAGAGAGGGAAAGAAGGATTTGGGGAAGCTCATTAGCACAGATCACAAAAATCAGAGAAATCATAGGGAGAGAATTCAGGAAGGCTGGCATGACCACTCCAGTAAAGGATCAGTCATATCTCTGTCTTTCCTGACACACAGTTCTCTGAGCTGCTCTTAAAAATCTCCCATGACAGAGAGACTAAAATTATCCTAGATGGTCTGTCCTCATGCTTACACAGCCTTATAGTCAGAAAGCTTTCATTGACATCTAACTTAAACTTCTGTGGCTTTAATTTTACGTCTGTCTTTTCCCTTTGACCTATTTCCCATGAAGAGTATTAATTCTCTGAGTTTTCTATTTCCTTGAAGTCTATTGTCTTTATTCTCCTTCCCTTTCTTTAGAGAAGAATGCCATTGTTCTATGTTCAGTGCCACCTTACCCTCCCTCTACTTCCTTATCAATAATTCCTCGTTCTTGCAATAAACTGTAGAAGACTACTCCCTCAGCTTCCTGTCTCTAGTTTATTTCAAGAACTGGATAGTCCAAGTTCCTTATTCAGCAGGTATCTGGATAGCTGATGTCTCCATTGCTCCCATTGCTCCTGATGATTCTTCTGGATGCTCAAACTAAACCTTTCTTCTTGACCTTTCTGGCTTGGTAGTCTAAGATATATTGAAAGAGAAACTGTGGGATACATTCATATCATTAATCTTCTCTTGTCATTATTCAGACACTTTTGGTCATTCTAGTCTCTTTATCTGCTCAACCTGAAAGAAGTATATATATTTTTTATAAAGCAAAACTCTTCAGATTTTTCTCATCTATTCCTCTTGAGCTGTAATTTTCCATATTAATATTCTAGCTATGCCAGTTATCCCACTATTACTGTCAGTTAAGTATTTATTATGCATTATGCTTTTAGTACATGCTGTTTATTCCCAATATCTCTTGCACTGGAATATAGACATTTTGTATTCCTCCATAAAGTGCATAGAAGTATTTGAAAATACACACTAGGAATCTACAGGCCCTTTGGATTTCAGTGGAATTTGGGCAAGTAAGTAACCTTGAATATTCCATTCTTAGGATATAAATAGTGCCATTGCTAATTTTCAGTACAAGATACTTTACAAAAAGCTGACAACATGGTCATGATATGTGCAGGATCCAGAATCACTTTCTTTCCCTCAGCACTCTATAACAGAAAGTTTTTCCTGTTTGAAGATCAAACTTTTAATCTTAAAACTTTGTATAAATATTATTTCCTTGTTTTTCCAAATACTCGGTTTTGTGCAAGGAAGAGATATCATCAGAAATGCTGTGTCCCACAGAATATCTGACCCTCTACAGTACTTCTGTAGCCACCAATACAACCATCAACAAAGAGAAGAGGAGTCTTATGAGAAGACAGTTGCCCTTCTCAAGCAAGAGTGATATTTGGGGTAATTCACTGCTTCCATGGTTGTGCATTATTATATGATTTCAGAGTCCAATGCAAAGCTTGCTAAAACAGAGTCCTGTGGACCACAGATCACTCTGGATCAAAGTAAAACCAAAGTTCCAACTTCTCAAACTATATCAGTAAGTCTCTTAAATACAACATTATGTGGCAAATTAATATAACATTTAGTACCGGCTTGAAAATCAAAATTCTGTCACACAGTAATTTGTGTGATTTTGCAATTTTATTTCTTCTCAAATTAAGAGTGTTTTTTTTTACAGATCACATTCTAAAATATTTCATTTATACTCATCTACATTGTTCTAACTTTCATAATACGTTCTATAATAAATCTTCAATGTCAGAATGATATGAAAATGATAACATCAAAACATTTTAATTATGTCAAAGTGTGAAAATTAAGAAAATTCCTATATGATTGCTAAATGTTTTTATTACATGAATCAGCATTTTCAGATGGAAAATTGTGCATTTGCAAGATGTTTTGATCATATTTCATTATTTTGACATGTTATAATGGGGAAACTTTTTCTCTTATACTGTTATAAAAACATTTCTGTAATTGAAATGCTAACTAAATATGGAGCCTGGTATACACACACCAATATTCTGAAACTTCCTATTCTTGTTCTGAAGAAATATACCTTGTCTATTCTTTATGCCATATTCACAGAGAATAGGAATCTGTAAAAAAAAAAAAAAAAATTATCTGTTCAATTTCTTTTTTTGTGGGAGCTTTTAAAGATCAATATTGGTGTTAAAAGTTAGGGTTTTTCCAGTAGGGAGCCAATTACAAAGGACAAAATCTATCCATGATCTTATTAATAAATGTTATATTGCTTTTTTTTCAGTTGTTCTCAGAGCATGCTGTTATCACTTCTCCAGTTTTAGAAACAGGGAAACTGAGGCACATCTGAAGACAGTGAGTGACTTGGCTATGTAACCTCTTCTTGAGCCTTTCATTCCACCTGCATTCTGAAGGACATTGCTGTGTTTAATAGTGTATATTTCATTTCTTTTCACCCATATATATACATAAAAAAGAAAAATGTTCTCTTCTCTGTGGTGAAGATGGAATTAAGCCAAGAAGCATTATGCCACTGAGCTTTATAGAGTTGTAGGTCTTAATGCAGACAGGTACTATTGCTATTATGCACTCTGACATAACCACAGAACTAAATTTTGCCTTGTTACTAGAGTATATTTTTATCTTCCTGCTGTATCTGTTGAAATGCCATCCAATCTTAATGAAAAAACACCTGAAGATGGAGATTTTTACCTCTTGTTATTCAATTGCAGGAATATTTGGATCAAGAGAGATTTAGGGCAAAGACCAGGCAGCTGCAATATGTTATTTCTTAAAGTACATAATGTCACTACAGCATAATCTGTATAGAGAGGACAAGTGGGAATTGATGTTTTTTAGGAATGTATTTCAAACCTATGTATAAGTATGATATTTAGAGGTAACAGAACTGAAAAGTCAGATGCCTACATTATTAGCACCTTGGGGAAGATAGAGCAACTTGCCCTAGCATGTAGTCCAAAGAGGACCTGCTACAGCTCTGAACCTGATGTGCTTCTACCTCAGAAACATAATCATCACCTCCAAAGTGTACCTGAGTAGCTCTGTAATAACCATTGCTAGTCACAGCCACAGTGTTTCTACACAGTTTGCAAGTTCTCAGAAGGGAGGTTTGTCAGGCTTCTTCTGTGAGAACTTTGTATGACCTGCCTGCAGCTTTGTTTTACTTCATTTAGCTTTGAAATGACCAAGTGTCAATGGCTAAATTGTGTGACCTCTTTATCTTTTTATGGTACCACTGTAGTTTTATGTATATAGCAGTAATGAAATGACCCTTGCACTATGTTTTGTAGAGTAATACAGGCCTGGTACAGCAAAGGCCTTGAGAAATGAAGACAATGTATGTGTTGAAGAGAAGTACAGGCCTGAGATGAAGAGAAGTGGGGCACAGGATAACAGTATAAACAATTCATTAAAGGTTGGTTAAAGAAATGCAGCCCTACAGATGGACAAAGCAGGCTTCAGGGATAACAAAAAGTACAAGTAAATAGTATCTAACATATGTAAAAGGCACCAAATACTGTAAATTCAGATGTGACATGGAGCTGGAAATCAATAAAGAAAAAACAAGTTGTAAAAGTATGTTAGAAAACAGATAAAAAGGACCCCAAGAAGATCCTAGAGGGAGGAAGAAGAAACCACCTAAATGAACATCATATTCCTCATGACAATGGACTCCAGAGGCTGATGACTCTTTGTCTACACTCTCTGGCAATCAGAGTCTAATGGTTTTAAGACCAGAGTATCAGCAGAATAGTGAGCATAACCTCAGGAAAAATGGGATAAAAAGTAAGTGTATGTGTTACATTTTGAATAATAATATTGCCATTATTGAGATTTCTAACTGTATTACTATGTGTTCTTTCTTTTTCTGTGTTAATTACATCTAGACTAATAATGATTCTTGAATTAGACTGTTAAGATTTTATTTATACTAAGAATAAAATTTTGGCTTCATATAGATAAGGTGTGTTTCTCTTTGCCCGTAAACAAGATTTTGCGTATAACAGAAGGAAACCTCTCTGGGGTCAGTATGTGTATTAGGTTATTATTTGTGCCATAGATTTCCAGGCTGTTTGCTTCTGATAGTACATAAATCTCAGTTTACCGACACCCTGCAGCTCTGACTTTGTTTTTAACTGTGATTTATCCCACTAATATACCAGCAGAAATATTCCTTTATTTTAGCTTATTTTTATAGACATTATTATAACCAATCCCTTTAATAATTCAGATCAATTGCTTAGCCTCTTTCTAGGATGTTGACAAAATAAGAAAAAAAATTTTACTGTACGCATGATTGAAGACAGAAATAGACTGCCTGCAGACGTTGTGGAGTCCTTGTTCCTGGAGTTATTCAAAACCCAACTGGACATGGCCCTGAGCAACCTGCTCTACTTAACTTACTCTAGTCAGAGGATGTTGGACTAGGTGATCTTCAGAGGTGCCTTCTCACCTCATTTCTTCTGTGATTTTGACTGGTGCTACAAGAAATGTCACAATAATCTGTCATAATTCTGCTTCCTTGCTGTCTGTTTCTAGACAGTGCAAACACAGTCCCAAGTTGAGATGTGCCAAATTATATTATTTTATTTTTCTAAAAGACAAGTTTTGCAAAGAATAAGGCTCCTTCTAACAGCTTCTGGCTTCATTCAGAGTACAGATCACTCAACATCTTGATAGTACCCCACAGGATCAAATTAACTGGCAGATGACTGCATTCTTTTTCCATTTGACATGCGAACCTAGTCATGTGAGAAGTCTTTGTTCCTTTGTATAGACTGATGGCATGAATCTTGTAGATAAGAGCTTTTAGAGGCACAGGGAATATATTATTTAGGGAAGCTGGAATTTTTATTAACAGAAGTCTTTAGGAACAGGTTAGATGTCAATAGTTCTGGTGGAACTTGGGACTAGACTAGGTAAATGTTTCAGACCCTTTCCCATCTTTTCTGTAATTTGTCCACACAGGAAAGCTGATGTATAACATCTGGGGGGAAAATGTGTTGCTCCTGTTCAACTGGAGGTCTATTTTCCTACAGTACTTGCCTCAGATAGAATCACTAATGTAAATAACAGCCACTTGATTACTTCTGTTCAGTTACACCATCAATGATCACAGACCCAGTCCCAGCCTCACCGGCAGTGATATAAAAGATTAGCAAATCCAGTGTGCCGGTAGTATAATATTTTATGTGACTTCTTTTATGTAGGAGAACACTTTACAAATTTCTTTTGACTGTTTTGCACTTCTGAAGCTACTGATAACTTCAGAAGGTGTTGTCCATAGATTTATGATGACAGATTTTTTTCCTGCATACTTACAAGAAGATATCTTGGGAAGTCTGAATTATAAAGAGGCAGGTCTAGGCTTGTCGATAGCAGAAAAGTGGCCTGATCTCAAAGGGGCTGAGTGTGTCGGTCTCACATGCAGTTAGAAGGAAACCTGGATGGCCCCTTCCACGCTGAACCACCATCAATAGTTATCAGCAGAAAAAGTAGTGATGAACTTCTGTTGATGTGCATTGGACTTGGATGGTGGAAATAAAACTTAGCAGCCCTTCATTACTGTTTTACTCTGTATAACAGGTACAAGAAATCATGACAGCAGTGATGATGGGGTAAGCACTGGTGGTCAGGAGCTTGGGTGTAGCCCAAAACATCATTCCTTATAAACAATGGCTATGTCTTTTTGCTAGATAGTATGAAGACATATGCTAATCAAAATGTCAGAGAACTGTTTGGTCTTCAGAAAATATATGGATTGGCAACTGTTAGAAAGAAAGCAGTAAAAGCACATAGTCTACCTGTGGAATACTCTATGCCAGCAGCTCAGTAAGCCAAAACCTAGAGCTGGCTGTTGGGAGAAGGGGAGTGAATTTATGACTGGTTGTGATATTTATGTCTATGCTAAATACTCAGGGGCAGACACATAAAAAGATGGTGTATCAAAAACCAACTTGCCTGAGTCTTAAAAACTTACTAAGAGAGGCCACACAAGCATGAGTTATGGAGTCTGTTCTTTCTCATCTTCTTCAAGAGGTGTGCCAGCTTCTCCAAGGCAAAGTTCACACCTTCTTGAATTGCCATCTAACTTTCATGTGGTCTATGAAAAGAAAAGAAATCCATTTGAAGGGTCAGTTCATAGAGGGTTTGTATTAGTATTCCCTCTGGAGAGGGGAAGAATGCTCTTTAACAACAAAGGGATATAAAATGCAGCAAGACTAGACTGTTAAGTTAGAAGCTCTAGACAGTGTGAAAGCCCACACATTCTAGCTTCTCGAAATACATCATTGCCTTTTGATTGACATTTCTATTGACTGCCATTGTGATATTTAAACTTTCTATAATGTTAACATAAAAGAGCAGTGGCAGAAACAAACTGTATATTTCACAAAGACACTTCTCTGGCTCCTGGAATCCGTCATCTGCTGTGTTAGGGCTTGACCCAAACCCCTTTAGAGCCAATGGACACACTCACATTGTCTTCAGTAGGCTTCAGTCAGTCTTGTGAAATCCAGCACACCTTAATATATGTAAAAATAAGACCCTATTAAAAATGGAGGTAAAAAAGAAGCAGTTCTGGAAGAATCAGAGCTAATGAAGTTTGATTGCCTTTGAATTTACTGTTTGTAAGTTGTGTCTGAAGCAACCCATGATTGGGGTGTTTGGTAGTATTCTCCCCTGTGTGCATCTTCTTGGGGTTTGCAAAGATATGAAACTCATGTTTCAGCCTTTCCCCTCATCTGAGCACTTAAAAGGCAAAAATGAACACAAATTTAGTTATTTTGGAGTGTTCTCTTTGCCACATTTGAACAACACATTGAAATGTGACTAGAGAAGGACATAGACAAAGAAAGAAAATAATAATGTGATCACATGAGCCTCTTTTCTTAAAAAAACTAAGCTAAAAAATTTTCTTTCCATTCCCTTGCCATGACACATGCAATGGACTTGGTAAGGGCTAGGATAACAGAAGCTATCCAAATCAGCATGGATGTTTTTAATAGCATGCAAATGTGAGGGATGAAACATGCTGTTTGAACTCCCACAAGGCAGGTTTGATTAATACTTTTGTCTTAGCTAGCCATGCCAGTGTTCTGATAAATGCAATTTAAAATTAGCATCTATTTTTAAAAGATGTTCTGCTGTTGCTGTTTTGATTGCCTTTACAGGCATACCAATCTTAATATCTCCCAGTCTTTTTGTTCTCAGTGTTTTTTCTAGATGAAGGTTCTTCCCTCATGGCTGCTGCAGAATTCTATTAGTTAAAAGGTTTGAATTACACTAGGCTAGTGTAGTTCAAAACATTCCCAGGTGTCATCCAGCAATAAGTGTTTAGATTTAAACAATAAAAGCACCCCTGCAAAAAGCTCCAAGTTTCAAATAAATTTTCAATAAGATGCTAATGACAATCCCATAGCAATAAATATTCATTTTCAGGTAATGTGTTAAATTACCTATCCATCAATGTACAGTAATCACATAAAGGTAACACATTAAGTTAACCAGTCATTAATTTCAACCTGTTTTCAATTCATATTTTCCCTTCAGACCAGGTCAAATGAGTGGTTGTGGCAACTCAGCGGCGTGGTCATGAAAAGATATTGTATCCCAAGGAGAAAAATGAGTTTGAGTAACTAGAACTACTCTACCCACATTCCCCTTTTTTTTCTAAGAAACTTCAACATAAGCACATCCTAGAAGATCTTCTTGGCATAAAATTACATGAAAGTAAAGGGTATTAAAAAACATCCTCTTACAGAAGTAACTGATCCAAATCACTGAGAATTTCCAAAGGATAAAAAAAGGCAAACATAAAACAAGAAAAAGGCATTCATATTCTGGAGGTGAATTTCTATGAGTCATTACCCTGGCATGATCCAGGTGTTACCTAAGATTATAATTTTTCTAATATTTTCATGTTAGTTTGTCTTATCCCCTTTAAAACATGAATAACACAGAAGGATCACAAAGGACTGCCCAAGATCTCCTAGGGAAAATAAACTTAGATAAAATTTGATCAGGATCTGGAGACTCATACTTGATGAGCATAAGTCTTGTCTAAACAGCAGTAATTATAAAATTTATGTGGTTTCAAGTCTTCTTCCTAGTATCTTATCCCTGGAGCAAAAAGGGAAAAGTCACTTTTCCTGCTTCAGCATCATGAAAAGGCCAAACATCCAGCCAGCTTTCTCCTCTCAAAGGATATTATACTGGTTGAGGGAGGTGTCTTTGCTGAAAATCACTGAAGTTTCAGAGATGTGGAAGCTGGTCCAATTTCTATTATGAGTAAATTTGGCTTTTTCTGTTTCCTAGCCATTTAGCATATGTTATCTTGCACAAACTTGCTTGAGAAACATTCCGTTTGGAGCTGAGCCTCTGAAGCAGGCAGATTCCTGTTTTTTTGTGACAGGAAACCAGCTGTATTCTCCTAGTAGCTTCAAGTACTATGTAAGGAAACGGGAATGTTTTTGATATCCTGGAAAAACTCTTCAAGCAGAAACCTTGTTCTATCTTGACTTGCCTCTTACCCTAAATGATTCTACACCTACACCTTCTACTAGTAAGAAACACTCTTAAGTCCTCTTCTTCTGCCTATCTAGTATCTATAGGTAAATGTGTATATCTTTTATAGGCTATTCCCTCTTACACATGTAGAGACCACTTCATATTATCAATTCTGTGTGCAGCTGTCATAGCTGTCATGAACTTGGCTTACCTGTGAAACTTACCACAATAGTACTTGATAATCACTGATTGATATGAGAATATAAATAAATAGATTTTAATTGAGGCAAAGGTAGCTCCTACTGACATTGCTTTGTGTGGTGCAAACATCTATGGAGCAGCCAGATCCAGCTGCTAGATGAAAATATACACAGGAAAATAATGCCACATCATTATTTTCTAGTACTAAAAAATATGAATGCTTAAAATCAAAAAGGACCTCTGATGGTGTGTTTCTAGAAGGTGGTGATGCAAAATGATAACTCATATGTCCTAGTGACAACGATGCCCTTAAGGTTTACATTGAGTATTTCAAAGAGGCAGCAGTTTACACCATGATTAAAATAGTCTGTTTGCCTGGAACATCCATTTAAGCAGTGCAATATCCATTTCTGTCTCCGAAAGTGATTTCTAGCATGAGTCTTTTGTAATTTCTATTAATATTGCAGATTGGAGAAGATTGATACTGATTCACTCACCAGCTCAGTTAATTTTTCTTCAAGTATGGATTCCTATTAGGAATGTTCCCATGTAATGTAATAAAACTTGCTCATACCATTTGCAATCAGGTCTCAGTGCATATATTTTCTCCAGTATCTCCCCTTTAATAATAATTGTCAGAAGAAGTGGAGGACATAAATGAATACTGGATGATTCACTGGCTGCCTGATAATTCTGTCCACTGTGATACAGGAAAGCCTGAAAGCTCAAGAAAAGCAATAGTTACTGGTAAGAGGGGAGTGAATTCATTTATATTGTAGGCTCAATTTTGCTTTCTAATGTGTAGAAAATGAGGAATAAGAAAGAAGAAGCTAAAAAAGTATCTTTTACTGCCTTGTAGATTTGCCCCTATCAGCCCTGTCCATGTCTTTTGCATGCTACACCAATCTCTGTGTTCTCCAGTTGTTTAAATACTTAATTTTATTTTTTCTATGATAAATAATACATATAAAAATTTAACATAACCCCTTCAAAATGTGATGCTTTTCAATTACCATGTCTCCTCTCCTCTGAAAATCATTTTTCCTCTCCTCTTCTCTGATATTTATGGCAAAGACCATTGCAAAGTCTGTGTCTACTCGTCAATTCCATGCAACAAAAAAGAAAACAGAGAAACAGTGAGTCATGGCTGCTCTTGTGTGATTGGCATTGTCAAACACTGAGCTTTTGCCACTGTAGCATTTTGCCCCTTTGGTTTTATTTTAATAACCACCTTATCTCTACTGAAAGATTAATTCCAACATGTTTATGGCTACAGAAGGCAAATTTTCTGATCTATTACTCTCATCTCTTAATTCTTTAACGTTGGCACCACACTTAGATTTCCTCCAGTCTTCTGGTGACATCTCTGATTTTAATGACTTTTTGATCTTTGCCAGAGAATATGCTGACTCCAAGCTTTGCACCCCATAGTGAATCCCATCAGGTCCTGCAGATGCTGATTTGATGTTTGCTTGTTCCACTAATAAGCCTTGTAGTTTAGATGTGATCCTGGCCTTCTATTCCCTGAGCAGTAGTTGCCTTCTGCTCTGTCTTATCTGTTATGTTAATGTAGCTTGTGACTAGCATAAACCAAAAGAGTGGTGATTTCTCCTTCAGGGGACATAATAGATTCATCAAGCCACTGTTCTGTGCTCAGTAGTGTCTGATACAGATACATCTGTTCAATAAATCATATATCCAGAACTATCAGTGGGACAGAGGCATTTTTCCTGGAAGCATGAGATTTAATTACCTTAACATGTGTAATTCCAGCTTTTATTATCAGCAATAAAAAATGTATCACCTTAAAAACTGAATCTCAGTGCTTGACTGTGTGACTACTGAAAAGAGCAGACTCTTTCTTTGCCTTGCCTGTGTTTTACTGTGATATAGATGAATATAGGAAAAGTGCAAGAGCATCATCAAATTAACAGAGAAATAGTTTGAAAGGACACCCCTCCTTAGCTGAAATGTGGTAAGTTATGAGTGTGCAGTTGACCCACCACAATATGCAGCACAGAGAGAATATCTCAAACCAGTGAATGTGGAAAGGCAGATTTTCTGCTGTTATAGGCATATGTGAGAGCCTCAGGAGTTTTTTTCTCTAGTGCTCTGCATCCCATGGCCTTTCCAGGTCAATAGAAAGCCCTGGTGGATATCCTGACCATGAATGAATTAGCTCGTAATGATATTTGCAGAGCCACGATGGCATCCAGAAGCCTTCATATCCTTGTCTAATAGATTAAACAAGTTTTATTTTCCTACTGGGAAGAGCAGAGGTTCTCTTCCTGTGTCCTTGCAAGTAATGCTGTTGTCTCCATTGTAATCTCTGGCTGCCACTGCCCTCAAAACAAGGATGAAACAGCTGATGGGAAAATCACCTCACATAGGAAAATTTTCCAATCATAGGAAATGCATGGTGTATAGTAACCACTGAGAATTGGCCATTCTCCTGTGCAATGTAAGTACAATCCATGAAGTAGTGAGACCTGGGAGCAGTTGCTCTTGTGCAAGACAGCAGTTCCTCTTCCTCAGGAACTTGGTAGCCATGAGACCCTTCGCAGAAACTGTGGCCAATGGAAGCAATTGACTAAACCGTTTACTGGTGTGTTGCTTCTGTGGGAGGCAGTGGTGTTCCTGAGTTCCTGCAGATGCTCCAAATCCAAACTCTCCTGCCTTACGGTATTTCAATGTTCAAAATAAAAGTGATGGTTTGGCACCTTTGTTCCTACATCTCCTTGGGTTTCACACATTTGTGCCATACACACCAACACAGCCTTTTATCACTGGCGTCTCTAGCACTTCTCTGGGCTAAATCATTCAATTGGTTTAGTCTTTCAGTTTATGGACTTCTAGAAGGCATAATTCTTGTCTCTCCTTGTGATGTGTCAGTCTCAAATAAATACTGAATAGTAAAATAACGATGATAGACATTTATTCTTCACAGATCATTCCTCATTGTAGGTTGGACTGTAAACAGAATTTCAGGTCCATGTGTGATCTCTCTAGTCTTCAGTCTGATCATGGGGAAATAGATTATAATAATTTCCTGATTTCTCAACCTCTATCACACACAGTGAGTGTATGTATCATTCTGCCTTTTGTATAGTTTAGCTGGCCAGAATAGTTTAGCTTGTAGTGCAGTGCCAGTGCCAGCTATTCCTGCTCAAATGAGGAAAAAAAGCATATTGGTTGTATTGGCAACATGGCTGCTCTAGTTTATCAAAATCTGTGTCAGTTTGAAACTACCATGGTAATACATAGGAGTCAGTATAAGGTATCTGCTTCTATAGTTTTTCACATTTAATGATATTTTTTTTCTTGTCCTACAAGCTTTTAAGCATATTTCTAAGAAATTATCTTGTTGAGAACCCACTTTTCACAGATTATCTGCAAAGAATTGACCTGCTTTCGGAATGGCTGATTGAGATGCTGCCTTACAACAACCAAAGAATGTGCTTAC
This sequence comes from Tyto alba, assembly GCF_018691265.1. Taxonomy (NCBI): domain Eukaryota; kingdom Metazoa; phylum Chordata; class Aves; order Strigiformes; family Tytonidae; genus Tyto; species Tyto alba. The sequence continues at coordinate 10,242,477 of NW_024881282.1, forward strand.
ACATTCTTCAGATAAATGTTTTAATTCCTCATGATTGCAGCAGGAACCAGGTGCCAAGGCTCAGATACTAATCTGGAGTTCTGAAGCTGCCAATAATATAATTTTGTTACTACTATCTTTATCTTAATTTGTTTTGGTATATAAATATATAATTGATATATTTATATTATATTTATCTTTTAATAGTATATAAATATATTAGTATTAATTTAAGAGAAACAATGTTCTAGTTCTAAATTGGTGGTGAGGATGATTGCAGGTCAAAAAGAGGCATTAGTGTAAGCCATGATTTTTTTCCTTCTGAACTGCAACATGTTCCCCATCGTGACCTTGATCAATGGCTTTGACATGCTGCTGGAAAGGGACTGCAGCACAGAAGTGGTGGTCTGAGAGGTGAAGGAGGTGGAATCATCCTTACAGCTCCAAAGGAACTCAGCAGCAATATTTCTAAATGCAAAATTCAAGGTGACCACTTGTGTTTTTTCATTAAAAATCAATAATTGCCATGGAAAGCAAATACAAATATTTTGTTTTTCTAAATATTAAAGGTTCTGTCAGAAAGAAATCATTTAGGAAGAAAATTTGTTACATGGTTGCAGGGCTCCTATGGTAATTGAATTCTGCAAGAGGTCTGAGTTGTTCCTAACAGATGTAGTATTAATTAAGTTAATTTGAATAGAGGATTTGGTGTTGGGGAATTGTTTGAGGGGGAGGGTTGGTTATACCCTGATTCTGAACTTGGCCTACTGTTGTAAATGTGAGTGGACTCAGTTTAATTTAGTTCTGTTCCTTCTAACACTTTATCAGTTGGGAATATGTCTGCCCATTCATTTCAGGCTTTGCTAATTAGGTTGCAAGACATGTTAGGTCAGGCTCATGCTGGAGTGGATCTATAACTTCTGAGCTAGAGCTGAATTTCATCTGATTGGTTCAGAAAGTGAGCCGAGGGATGGTGGATTTCATTTATTATGGCCTGGAATGAATCAGGCAGACATTGTGTGAATGTCTTGTGTAAAATGGAAGAATAAAAAAGAGTTTGTAAAAATATGAGAATGAGCATAGACCCATGCAAATAAATTTAAGAGCTCTTCCTCTGACTCTCTCAAATATTTGAACAAGAGGGCATCTAGTGAAATAAAAATGAGGAATAGTCAAACCTGATAAAATACAAAATTATCTACAATTATAATTACCTACAAAATGTACAATTAGCCTGAAGAACTCATTGCCATAGGAAATTACACATTTCCACTACAGAAGAAGGGGTGTACTAGTGTTGCAATAATATAGAGAGTTATCTAATTAATATTAACAGTACAGCTAACATAATTAATGTCCCAGGCTACAAGAATAAAGCCAGTCACCAATGCAAGGGGAATATGTTATCTAATGTGAAGGGTACTTTATTCTACAGCTGCCTTTAAAATTTATTTTTTTCAATGTATCTACTCCTGATATAGGATAAAAGATACTAGGAGTGCCTTACACGTGATTAATAGGGCAGAAACCACGTTCATGGAAGAAGATCAATGAAAACTAAGAAAAACCCACCCAAGCTAAATTAGTACTTGATGTTTGCTTTGTCACTTCCAGTTAGATACCAAGAAAAGAAAGATATAATTTTTTAAGATCAGTCTTCAGAGTTGCAGAACCTTGTTTGTCTTTCAGACATTTACATCAAACCTTTTGGTCTTTTCCTGTCCTTTTGTATTTTTTTGAAACCACACAAATACAGCTTTATAAAACCACATTTCACTCTTCATGATACTGCCATCAAAGGAGTTACTGAATAGCAGGTTTGGGTTTTTTTTTAATTTTTTGTTTTGTTTTGTTTTTTGTTTGTAACTCATATTTGTAAGTTATTTAATTAATGAAATGGCATATCTACTTATTTACTGATATTTACTGATTCAAGTTCTGGTCCCTGAAGGACCCCACTAGTTGGTCACCGACAGGTGGACTTTGTACTACCAATCACGACTCTTTAAGCCTGGCAGTCTAGCCAATTTTCCACTTACCTTATTGTTCAATTAACCAGCCTCCACTCACCAATTTGATGATGAGAGCATGGGGAACTGTTACAAAGGCCCTGATAAAATCAAGCAATATAAAATCTACTGCTCTCTCCTTGTCCATAGCACCAGTAACCTCATCATAGAAAGGAATGTGGCTGCTCAGGTGTGATTTTCTGTTGGTAAACCTGTACTGGCTGCTCCCAATCACTTTCTTGTCTTTCATGAGCTTAGAAATAATTTCTAAGTGGATTTGTTCTATCACCCTTCTAGGGACTCAGGTGAAGCTGTTCAGCCTGTAGTCCCCTGCTATTTTCCAAGATGTGTGGCATTTGCCTTTTCTGCACCCCTCAGAAACCTCCCGTGTTTGTCATGACCTTTAAAAGATGAAGCAGAATGGCTCTGCAATGACATCTGCCAGTTCCAACACCCTTGAATACCTCCTATCTGCTTACATGGACTTATGTATGTCTAACTGGCTTTTAATTTTCCCTTTCACTCTCTAGTTCATCTAGGATTTTTTTAATTATAATTGTTCTTTTATGGTCTTGCCCAATATATTAATGATGACATATTAGTTGCTAGACTTAGGAAGATATTTTTATGTGTCTCTTTTAGGCCAGAAACTGTCTTTACAAAGGACTCCAAGACATCATTAAAAAGTGATGTCATCAAAACAGTAAGTAAACCCACAACGTTTACCAGACTAGATACAACACCTTCTTTTGTCTTCCATTGTCAGTTCTCTTGACTGATTTACTGATTAGTATATTCTCATTAGTACCTACTTTTTCTGAAAACAAATAAAGTCATGAAACCATAGGTAAAAATGCTGAGGCTTTCAAAATGAGATATATATTATATCACTTTGTAGAGTAACATCCTTGTTCATCTCTGTTATTTGTGGCAATAAGCCAAAAGAGTTGTTCAAGAATAGTGTTTTAATTTCAAAAACCTCATGTAAGACTTTTATTAGCAGTGCTCAGAACTGCCAACTTATCTGGAACTTAGCTTTGTAGCATACTCGGAGTTCATAGAATAGGCCACTTAGCATTAAGTGAAGCATGAAGACAATTAGAATTAGCAAACTATAATGATTATGAAGCAACTACATGTGCCGTTTGACCTCTCTATAGATAGCCAGAAATGACCAGGAGAAATAAAGTGGACATTAAAAAAGAACAACTAAGAAGCAGCAAGAAAGTCTCTGAATTAAGCCAATTGGAGGAAAGGTGCAACCATAAAAAACAGGTGCATTCATCTGAGTTGATTTATCCTTGTTGCCTCCTCTTTGTCATCTTGTTAGTCTGGACAGATCTTCAGTCCATTTAAAGATAAATAAAGTAGGTTGTTTAAAGACAATGGTTTTACATAAGTGGAGAATCTAGCTACTTTACATCTAGGGTCTGGTATGCATAAATTGTTAATTGAAAATCTGGGTTTATTCAGTAGAATTGAACAAAGCTTGGAGAACATGTCTGGAAACAGCCTCTACCACCACTTTTAAAAATCCTAACTTGAGAAGACACCAGAAGTTCCATGTTAGGATAAAGAGTCAGGTGCTGGATTTTCATGGAGTGATGTAGCTAAGATAAGTTTCAGTCAGAGCGGCCAGAACAAGACAATGTTCCTCTTTCTCACACTTCTTTCACCAAGAATGATTACCTTGTCTCACAGCCTTATGTAATCAACAGCCAACAAAAGACCCAATGTAACTTTTTTTTTCCCAGGTTATAATGTTTCTTTGCATACATGAAAAAATGCAGTCAGGTGACACCTGACACAACAGACAGATCTAGTGTCATTGTCACCTGCAGAGTCCTTTAGATACAATTTGGACAAAAAATCAGGTAATCAGGTGTCTGGAACATCTTAGGAATTGCTTCCATCCTGAGGTAGGGAGATGGACTTCACAAATTTTGAGGGTTCTTTCTTTATGCATTTTCTTTGTTACTCTCAGCAACTTTTCCTTTTTTTTTTTTTTTTTTTTTTTAATTAATGTCCCTAGCGTGCTTCACAGACATTCATCGATTAACTCGATTATCTTTAGACAGTTCTTGATGAAATTAATAGATAGTTCTATCAAAAAATTGTGTTTGGATTTTTGGATTTCTTATGGATGAAATATTTTCTACAGACCAACATGACTCTTGAGGGGCAGTATGGTTTTATTATAATTCATCAGCTGTAGTGCTTTAGCTTTTCTTCTTAATGATATTAAGAATAGCATTAATAACAATATTGACATAGCTAGCTAGAATTTATTTGTGATAAAAATAGCGTTACCTACTTTCTCCAAACAATCCATGCCCTTTGGGGGTATTGGGATTACTTTGGACAATTGAAAAGGTAAAGTTTATCAACTGATTGCATTCAGAACACATTATTTGCTGAATTAATGACAAATAAGCTCTACTGGCAGATGGAAAATTTCAGAGTGAGTAAAAATACTCACAGAAGAATGATCAAAAAATTAAGAAGATTGCCTAATAGGGTGATTTTTTGGTTCTTTGTTGTCCTCCAACAGACAAAATTCCTAAGTTCTGTATTGTTGCTTAAACTGGTTTTGAGTATACTCAATTACTATTCATCTAAAAGCAGGAATGGAAAAAAGAAAGGCTGAAATAAAGCAGGTGACCTTCTCTTTGTCATCTGACTGAAGTGTGTGGAAAGGGAAGAGGTATCTTTTCTTCTAGAGTTGTGAGAAAACCCAAGAGAAGCAGAATTTAAATGAAAGCATTTTGGGGCAAAGTTGGTTTATGCCCCTGGAATGCCTCAGGAGTAACAATCAAAAGGACAAATTGAGAGCTGGAAAACATACTTTATTTAGTTGAGCCACAACTCCAGACTTGGATTTGGACCACAGAGTATTTATTAATTATGACTGGTAATTTTACACATATAGAGGTAGTATCAGAGCACAATTGTATGCAAGTAAATGAGCTATTAATTCACTATATGACTTTGTCTAAATATTTGCAGATAATTCCCCAAATTATTTATCCTACAGAATAAGAAGGAAAATACAAATAATTTGATTAATTTATAGATTATACTATTTGACATATTAATTTCTGCAAATGCTTTGTCTGTGGAAACTCAGAGAAAATCGAGGCAAATAATATGCTCTTAAATTTTATATCAAAATTTTTAGTTTTATGGTGATTCTTCTTCTGTGGCAATAATTATAACAGCATAGAGCTAACTCATGTGAAAGGAATGTTATTAGTCTTCTGAACAGAGCAAGTTAGTCTGATCTCTTATGTATAGAGCTGATCTCTCAAAAGTAGAACTGGAAATTTTGTTTAAAAAATTTATTATTATTATTAAAAAAATCATATACATGGAATTAAAAATTTTTGGGTTTATGGTTCAGTTTATCTTTTTATTTTATAAGACTACTTAAAATGCAGTATAAATTGCAAAATACTGTAAACACAACTTCATTAGATTCTTAGCAGAAAATGTTCAAATGCAATGGTTTGACTTAGTTAAGATGTTCCATTTAAATTTTCTTCAAAGAATTCTTCAAAATTTTCTTCAAAAATAAGGGAACTATATTTTCTAGTAAGGAATCACTCCATGAGAAAATGGTCTAAGTCTTGCTACTGGTAGTCATTTGCAGTGTTTCATTTTAACATGGGCATTATGGGTGATCATAGGTGTGGAGTGGATCTAAGTCACAAGATACATCCAGATCTCTGAAATTTGAGATTAGAAATTGGTGCAGAAGGGTGAATCAGCAATGTGCTTTACTCCAGATTGATTGCTGTTGCTAAAGGAAAGAACTATGTTTTGAACTACTAGCAAATTTTTATGGTATGTGATTTTATTCTGTGATACTGTAAATGGAAATAATGCAGACCGCAGGTCATAGCTGTGTCCAGCATGTGTAATAGGATGGGCCTAATATTTGACTAGGTGGGATAAGAGTGAGCATATTCAACCACTACAGCAGGATTGCTTTTCTGTTGGCATGCTTTAGGAAAGTGGAATAGAGATCACTTGTGTGCTCTCTAATTTTCTTTGAAGTGATTTGAAGTGCTTGGTTACAAGATAGATATAAACAAAATGCATTTACAGTACATTTTAAATGATTTTTAAACAACAAAATAAAAAAATTAGTGTATGGAAACCTAGGAATCTGTTTGGGATGTTAAAGATGAATTCTCTTTATAATTGTCAAAGAAAGGTAATACTAATAGTCTGGTAGTTTTTTTTTTTTTTATTTTATTCTTTCACACCCAAATGATATCCTGAAAGCAATTCACATGTCATACTGGCAGCCATGGAATGGACAAAACAGAATCAAAAGACCGGTAATGCTTCCTGGCATAGCTACAAATTACCTAAAACAACACTAAATGAGGTTTTCATGTATGGGTGCACAATGCATGTTCAACCTCAGTGTTTTGTTTAAACCAACACGTCATCACTGAAGGAAAATAACCTCCCCTTTTCATACCTCTTGCTTCCTCTTTTCCATTCAGTATAGAGCCCATCCTTTTATATCTTACAATACTCCTGTGAACAGTTATGCTGTTCATATATACTCAAGCACTGATTCAGCAAAGCACTTAAGTATGTGAAGACATGATTAATCTTGCTGAGTTTAGTATGATGCTTGAACCATATAACTTCCTTTTTTTTTTTTGTGATTCAGTCTTCCCCATGTGAGAGAAGCAGAGGTCTGCAGTGAATTGTTACAGCTCTAATGGTGTAACAACCACATTTACCATAAACTGTGGATTACTATAACATAGGCTTTTAAAAATAAATACAATTGCAAGTGCTGAAAATTCCAGAATTCTCCTCTCAAAGACTTGGTCCTGCAATGCAGATTCTGTTTCAGCTAGAGCTGGTGGTCAAGATGTTTAACTGGGTATCGTCCTAGTTGAGGGCCCCTGAGATAAGTGTCTTGGAGACCTAACCTAAACTGGCCGTCTCATCTTTGTAGCTGATGGAGAGAGAGAAGAATTTGTATTGGGTTTGTGTGGCCAGGTTTTGGTAGCCTGGATGGCTTCTGTGAGAAGCTGCTAGAAGCTCCCCCAAGTTTAACAGAGCCAATGACGGCTGACTCCAAGACAATTATTGTCAAGGCCTTGAAGCACTGAGAGACTTCTCAGCTTGACCTTGGACCTGCCCCATCACCACGAACTTGCCTGATGCTGGGGGCAGCCCCAGCCTGGGGATGGTGGGATAGGCCCTGGCTTCAAGGCTGTGCCCTGCCAGCCCTCACGGGAAGCTCCCATCACTCTTGTTCTCCAGGAGCCCTGGCACATACCCTTCCACTTAGTGTGAACTACCTCCATCATACCATGTGAAGTGGATGTTGCTCACCTCCATACCTAGGCTTTTGAACATTTTTGAGTGTCCTATAGTAATTCAGCAGAAGATAACTAAAAAATTTTCTGTGGTGGCACACCATACCAACTTCTTGTACTTGCATTTTGTATCTGAATACAAGAAATTGTGGGGAGAGACACACTTTGTGACTGCTTTGAACTGTAAATTTTTTCATTTATAAAATGAGTGACTTTTGAGGAAATGCCTCTCCTTGGCTTGTTCTTCCCCTTGACTATACTGACAAAACAGCTAACCATTGAAATATTATTGGCTATGAACTATGCTCTTAGAAAACACATTTGATGTTCATATATGGTCTCTTGGCTGCCTACACTTGTGCCCATCTGCTACGATGGCACAATGCCGGCACACACAGTGGCACGCCAGTTTTTTTGGGCAAGGAGCGCCAACCACGAATGGTTTCACACAGGCAAGTTGCCGAATGCTTCAAGCACCATCTCTTTTGGAAGAATCCTTTCTTTTGTTATAGGATTGCCACACTGTTGCCATAGGGCTCCTTAAACTTTTGGTAGCTTTGTGTCCTAATACAATACTTGAATGTTGCAGGGGAACATAAGATGCTAAAGAGCATTTGAGATTAGCAAGTATTTTTTGAAATGTTATCTGACTTAGATGCATATGAAACACTGATTATTTGAAATAAAATCTAGGGATAAGTTAAACAGGAGTTCTGAGTGGGTCTGGTTTTATGTATCAACTTTTTAAGTGATGAAAACAAATCCCAGTCCTGTGTGGTACAGAAGCACTTGCCAGCATGGGATACATGATGTGATCAATTAATCACAAAGCTTCAGTGTTTCCACTACAGTCAATAACCAGTTAAGTAATCCTGAGCAGAAAAGTTGTCTCAATAAAAGTGGAGGACATATGGGGATAGGAATGAGAGGTCAGATCATAAAGAGAGAGGAAATTTAACACAGGATTTTAATTTGAAAAGAAATCAGTGAACTGGAGAAAAATAACATGACTTTCCAAGGAGTGCAACTTGGGACAAAACAAGAGACTTTCTGCAATGATGGTCAGTTATTGGTGGATGAGAATGTGATGCTGAGGGTGTAGAGGGAGGAAAATAGAATAGAATAATGCAGAGTAATGTAGTTGACACTCAATTTTGTCACCTTAAATGCAACAAAGAAAGTTGAAAGGTGTTCATTTTATATATGTTTTCTATGATTTCTAACTGGAGGAGAATTGGATTTTCCCCTCTGCTTCAGGAATATTTTGTAATCTCAAGGCATATCTTGTTCTGCATTGGATGAATGCCCCAAGCCCTAGGCTAGCTGCTGTTCAGGAGTGGTAGAGATGTCTTATTCTCACCAGAAATTTAATCCATGTTAGTATTATTATATTTATTCCTGAGGAAAAGTTCATGGTTTTTTGAACAAGAAGCTCTTGTTCAAAATCTCCCTTGACAGAAAAAAAAAAAAAAATTATAAATTCTGCAAAGGGAGTTAGATTCAGATGAGTAACATACCTGGAATCAGAAGAGTGACTAAGTCTTAAGAATGTAAAGGCTACCTAAGGATAATAACAATGTCAACACAGCTGTTTCAGTGACCTTTAAAATGACGAATTCTCCCATTAAGGCTGGGGACTTCCCAGCCTTCTCTGTGGCCCTAGACTGTCCTAAAGAAAACACTTTTTATTACTTTCTTTTCATTTGACTCATCTCTAAATTCCATTTTTCCCTCTTCAAAATGATCATAGAATGATTTGGGTTGGAAGGGACCTTAAAGATCATCTAGTTCCAACCCCCCTGCCATGGGCAGGGACACCTTCCACTAGACCAGGTTGCTCAAAGCCCTGTCCAGCCTGGCCTTGAAACCTTCTAGGGAGGAGACATCTACAGCTCCTCTGGGCACCCTGGGCCGGTGCATCACCACCCTCACAGGGAAGAATTTCTTCCTTATATCTAATCTAAATATACCTCATTCAGTTTAAAACCAGTATCCCTTGTCCTGTCACCATGCTCCCTGATAAAGAGTCCTTTCCCAGCTTTCCTGTAGCACCCTTTCAGTACTGGAAGGCAGCTATAAGGTCTCTCTGGAGGGTTCTCTTCTCCAGGCTGAAAAACCCCAACTCTCTCAGCCTGTCCTCGTAAGGGAGGTACTCCAGCCCTCTGATCATCTTTGTGGCCTCCTCTGGACACCCTCTAACAGGTCCATGCCCTTCTTATGTTGGGGGCCTCAGAGCTGGATGCAGTACTCCAGGTGAGGTCTCACAAGAACAGAGTAGAGGGCAAGAATCCCTCCCCTTGACCCGATGGCCGCACTTCTCCTGATGCAGCCCAGGACACGGTTGGCATTCTGGGCTGTGAGCACACACTGCTGGCTCACATTCAGTTTTCCATCCACTAACACCCCCGATTACTACTCTTCAGGGCTGCTCCCAATGCACTCCTCACCCAGACAGTATTTGTGCTTGGGATTGTGCAGGACCTTGCATTTGGCCTTGTTGAACTTCATGACATTCGCATATGCCCACCTTTCAATCTTGTCAAGGTCCCTCTGGATGGCATCCCTTCCTTCCAGTGTGCTGACCACACCACACAGCTTGGTGTCATTGTCAAACTTGCTGAGGATGCATTTAATCCCACTGTCATGTCACTGACAAAGATGTTAAACAGCACCCATCCCAACACTGACCCCTGAGGAACACCACACATCACTTCTCGCCACTTGGACATCAAGCTGTTGACCACAACTCTTTGAGTGTGGACCATCTTCCCAATTCCTTATCCACCAAGTGGTTCATCCATCAAATCCATGTCTCTCCAATTTAGAGACAAGGAGGTCATGTGAGACACAGTCAAATGTTTTGCACAAGTCCAAGTAGATGATGTCAGTTGCTTTTCCCTTATCCACCAACTCTGTAACCTGTGTCACAGAAGGCCATCAAATTTGTCAGGTACAGTTTTCCCTTAGTGAAGCCATGTTAGCTGCCACCAATCACCTCCTTATTTCCTTTTTAATTTCTTTTTCTCCTTTTTAAAAATGAGGATTATGTTTCCCCTTTTCCAGTCAGCACGAACTTCACCATACTGCCACAACTTCTCAAATACGATGGATAGTGTCTTAGCCACTTCATCTACCAGTTCTCTCAGGACCTGTGGATGCATCTCATCAGGTCCCATGGACTTGTGCACCTTCAGGTTCCTTAGATGGTCTCAAACCTGATCTTCTACAGTGGCAGTTTTTCATTGTTCCAGTCACCAGCTTTGTTTTCTGTGACTTGAGCAATGTGGCTGGAGCCCTTCCCAGTGAAGACTAAGGCAAAGAAGTCATTGAGTACCTCAGCCTTCTCTATATCCTGGGTAACTATGTCTCCTTTTCCTTCTGGAGAGGACTCACATTTCCCCTAGTCTTCTTTTTATCATTATTGTACCTATAGAAGCTTTTTTGTTGCCCTTGATGTCCCTGGACAGATATAATTCTACCAGGGCTTTGGTCTTACTAACCTGATCCCTGGCTACTTGGACAGTTTCTATGTATTCCTCCAAGCCTATCTGTCCTTGCTTCCACCCTCTGTGGGGAGATTATAATCTAGTTTTCTTCCTCACCAAATCACTCACTAGGTTTAGGAGTTTCTCACACACTGGAAACTTTTTGCTGAACTTGGGCTTTTAAACCAAATTATTTCCTTCCCTCTGATCCCCCTCAAAGCCCAGTGGCTTAGTGGTTTGCTCACTCTGCTGGGGTGTGGAAGACTTAGCTTCATGTCTTCTGCTTTGCTTGCCTAGACAATTCGCAGTAGTTTTAGCAAGAAACATCAAGGGGCAGCCACTACAGAATGTATTATTTCTTGACAGACAGAACTGATAATATACATCTAGTTTCAAATTATTCCTTCTAGCTGGGCATTCACTAGACTTTCAGAAATGTAGAGACCTGAAGGAGTACATGGGACTTTCTGTCTTCTAAACTTTGTATTTAAGAACATATGACTTAAAATAATTTAGCCATCTAACTTCCAGCAACTACACTGAGGGATGGGTACCACAATACCTTTGTGGATTTGGAACATTAAGTGGTACTTAGGTCCCCTTCCTCTTTCTAAATCTCCTTGTTTACAGGATCTAACAATACCTAACTCCTATTGGCCACAACAAAGCCAGTTAGGATGCAGCTGTAGAGGGAATAATGATGCCTATTATAGCTAAGATTGTGTAATGGTTTCTATTCCACAACTTTCTGAAGCTGAAATTGTCAAGGTTTTGTCCAAGAGTGGCCTTATTGCTGAAAATACACTCAATAATGGTTCAACAATTTTACAATATGAGGAAAAAACCTACTTTGCTATTATAAAAATTAGATCTCATAACTTTTTGAACAGTTATGCAGCAAAACTATCCCATAATAAAAGTTGGAGGTTGGCATGGAAACTACCCTCTGAGGAGAAGGGCATTTGGATTCATTTTTCTGGCCTTGTAACCTATGTAGCAATTTAAACTTCTGCAACACTGAAAAAAACCCACAGGTATTCAAATAATTTTGAGCCTCAACTTGAAGTAAGAGTTAAACATGTTCACTCATTACTTTTATAAGTATTTTCATTATATTTATTTAATTGACAGAACCATAAAATAAGAAGCTGCTGCTATGCATCAAGATGAAGCATCAAACAAAATTTTTCAAATATAATTATCTTATTCGAGGAAACTGAGAACTGAATAACTTAACATGGTGAGGGGGGAAATGAGAAATTAAGTTGTTAATGTTCTGGCAATAATTACTATAAAAAAAATGCATTTTCAATACTGTTTGTTGATTTAGTTGGTCACAATCATCACTTTAATGTGCTCAGTTGCACTTTCTAATTCAGACATATAAAACACGGTGTTGCTTTTGTACTAAGATGAAACATGTTAGCTTTTTTGCTGATAGACTTAGTAAAAATTTACATAATTCCATCAGAGGTGATGGAACTACATTGACTTAAACTGGGAAACTTGTTCTCTGTGAAACAGCTCTGTCTTCAGCATATGCTTACACCTATTCCAACAAATGACGGTTTTCCCAAAAGCTTACATTTGGCACCTTTCATGCCTACATTTACAGTGTCTTTCATAGGAAAAGGCCCATGCATTAGACTAGGATCTTTGAAAGACACTCAAATGTATTTCTGAAATGTGGAAAGGTTGTTGAGTGGGCAGGATACAAACAAAGCATTCATAGTATACTGACATAGATGACTACAGCACAACTCCTGGAACTAAAATATCAAGTGTAGGGAAGCTGCATTGTTGGGAAAATTGAGGATGATCCCAAGAAGCTTCCAAAACTTTCCATGCAGAGATAGTCTGAAAACTTTAGCATTGGACCATTTGAATGAAGAAACTCCTATAGATAAGGAAACAGACTAATCTAAAAGCTGATTTTTACTGTCTCAGGTCAGCAACTCATCAATTAGATGTTGGCAAGTCTGCTGTCTAATTGTTGTTGTGAGGCATTTGCAATGTAACCCTTAAATCTGATTGCCAGTGATTTGTAGAAGAGGTCCTGAAATAATGACTGAATTCTGCTGAGGCCATTGGTTCTACAATCACCTTTCAGAATAAGACAGGATATGCAATACAGTAGTTGCATAAATAATCTTTGCTTCCTTTGCAATGTACAGCAGGGTTTATGAACATGACTATATGAAATATGGGAAAAGTGGATACTGGTATTTGTCCTGCAAAGCCATTTGTAGGTCCATGTTTTAAATGTGTTCAGAATTACTGTGGATTGATGTTCTTTGACCAGCTGCATGTTTGCCAGGTATTAGTTCACAGAGAGGACAAAAGGAACTGATGATTTCTGAAGCAAGTGCAACCAGACACTGTAAAGCAGGGTCAGATCTGTCCTGCCTCTGACTCATTTTAAAGACAGATGGGAGAGGCCCTATTCCTTCAAAAATCCATTCCATCTGATGATAAAAGAATGATTTGGACCATCATCCAGGGTGGTTTTGGATGTTTAGATTTATATTTATTTATTCTTCAACTTCATTCTCCTTTTAAGGATGGATATATCCACTGTACTGTGCTGAGGAATCTTGGCAATGCATTCCAGGAGACAGGGGTGTTTTCCATTCCCTCTTTGACTTGCAAATGCATGAAAAAGCTTCAAAATTTATTTGGAAAAGTACTCACAGACTTCATATTTCTACCTTGGTGAAAGGTTTGGGGTCCAAATATTGCACAGTGGCATAGAGAAAGCCAGACAGAAAGAGAAACAACAAGAGAGAAAGATGATACAAATCTGTGGGAGAAATAAACAATCTGTAAGTGAACATTTTTGCAATGCAAACATAATATACTTTTCTAGATATCTAGGTAATAATTACCTCATTATCTTTCAACAATGCATTCTTTATTCCTGCTCCTTTTGGTACCTGACACTAATTTTTGTAACTACGATAATGTAGAAATTGCTGTACACACATTGGTACAGCTTGATCCTGTTTAATTAGTTGGCTGGAAAATAAAGATAATGTCTTATTATTTGTCTGGGGATAATCAACCTATCCTATGTTTAGAGATAATCACCTTTACTCTAGAGTGGGAAGACATCCTGCAATTACCACAGAGCTAAAACCAGTCCTTTCTTCTAGGGAAGGTGGTGAGTCTTGAAGGCAATGACAACTTCCAAGCCTCATCTATCATTAAAATATTTCAGACACTGTAACACTCTATTTTATGGAAGTTATTCTTTAACATATTTTCAGAACAGTAACAACTGTCTTCTCCATTCATTTGTTTCATAATGCAGTCTTAAAATTCTACTTGTCTGCAGGATTCATTAGTGATGTCTTTTTTATGTACACACATGTGCAGGCTTTGTGTGTGGTCTCCTAGAATGTATAAACCTCCCTCCTATCTGATTGATAATCTGACATGCTCAGCCCATTAACTTGACTTCTATACTCCTCTGCTAAAATCATGTACAATGTTGAAGATCCATCCATTGAGAAATATTGAGCCCTATTCTTATCTTCTTATCTTTGAAGATAAATAATAGGCTAAAACATTACCATTCAGTTTCCTTAACCTATTCCCATAACCATAGGACAGTGTTGCAGATCTGGCTCTTAACTACAAATGTTTTCAACTGTAGGTGTGGACAAGTCACTCAATGTGCTTCTTACTATATTTCACTCCAACCTTGTTGAGGCTCTACAGCACTGTCTGTATATTAGTAAAGCTATAGTAGCACCTACCTACTGTAGCAGAGCTCCAGTTATTGAATTATTGTTAATAAAATGCATATTAATAAACTTTTTTTTTTTTTTTTTTTTTTTTTTTTTTTTTTTTTTTTTTAGAATGCTTAGGCATAATTTTTCAGTCACTTTTATGTCTGTACATTTTTGTACTTTGGAGAGATCAACTGCTTTAAATAAGCTGCACCAGCGTTTTCAGACTTGCAGCTGGAATGCAGTAGCAAGTTGCAACACAATAAACAAGGAGCTGTGGAAACGCTGAGACAAGGCTTTCAAGGTGGCACCCTTCCGTAGAGCAAAATGTCCATCCTGGATGTTTCCTGATGAATCTCCTCACCAACATCTGGCAGTCATTATTGGTACAAAATGGCTATTAATCTATAAATAGGAATCCTGTTTCTGTTAGGAGAGCAGAATGTCAAGGCCATGGTTTGTCAAGGGAATCTCAAAAAAAAACCCAAACCATTCAAAGAATAGTTGGAAGTCCATTACCATTAGTAATGTAGCTGAAGATCCCTCCTAGCCATTTGATTCTGTGATTCTGTGAATCAGAAAAAAATCCTTACTTCTTTCCTACTGGAATTTGTTCATTCATCAGAATTGAATTGCTTTATAGAAACCATCTGGTTTTGAGCAGACAGGTCTTGTGAAACCCTGCCTGCTATGCAGTTGTTGAATCCTGTTTGGTTTTCTCTCTTGTCTGGCCATACACTAGCTGCATAATGAGCTGCTGGAAAATATGTTTCCAGGCTTCAAGCTTCCCAGTAAATTAAGCTCCTATTTACTATAACCTCTGAGGAATTTCACCAGGCGGACCATCCCAGAGCTGGTGCTCCATTCCCTTTCACACTAAATTTCAAAATGCTATTTTTCTTCTGCCTTAGAAAGTAAGCTAATAATGACATCCTGAGATTCTCTATGAAGCAGAACTCTGTCCAATTCAGTCTTTACAAGCCATGGTCTATACTTTGTTTACAATGAATTTCAGAGGGCGTGCTTTACCCTATGTTGTGCCCTGGCTCTGACCAGACAAAGCGCTTTACAGAGCACCAGTTTAATCCATACTACAGGTACCACATGCAACAGTTCACAGTCCTTTTGATCCAGACCAGATTTCTTTGGTAACTGGGGGAAGTTAAAACTAAAGCGCTTGCAGGTAGAGTGGATGAGGTGCAACAGACACAAACTGTAATAAGGGATATTCTCATTGGACATTAAAAACTCCCACAAACACTTGAAACAGGTTGGCTAGAACACTCCTGGACTCTGCATCCTTAGCGACTTTCAAATCTAAACTGGACAAGGCTCTGAACAACCTGATGAATGAGGGCCCTGTTTTGAGCAGAGGTCAGACTGAATGACATTCACAGGATCTTTCAGGTCTAAATTATTCCGATTCAATGAATTAACAGCTACGGGTGAAGTACAATTCTCATATGAAATCCTGAGTGCTCCATTCAGAAGGTTTCAATGTACCTTAGTGGACTAAGAAGGAAAAATTTATCATGTCAACACAGCATTTTCTCATCAACACTCACCAGTTATTGACTTTAGGCCTCATTATGGGCCAAAAGAGCTTCAAGATCTTTCAAATTCTGTGGTTGACCCTGTATGTGCCCCTTAGAAAGATATTTAATTTCTCCATAAATCAGGAAAAAATGTCACTGGAGGGATAGAGGAAACTATGGATCACTCATTGTTTGTAAAACATTCTGCACAACTATAGAAGTACGTCAAATCAAAACAAAGTGAAAAGTTGTTCTGCTAAGCTATGTTGCTCTCCATGAAAACAGACAGGACAATTTTTGTCTGTAAGTGGAAAGTATCATCCTCTTGCTTTGGTATATGTCTATGCAGTTCTAGATAGATAAATAGATTATAGTTAGGGATATATTTACTCAATTTTCCAGAGCTAATATGCTTATAACTTGGATAGATCTGGCTGATTGCCACATGTTCTTTTCCTGTATATAAAAGTCCTGATAATGATAAAGGCATACAAAATTCAAAGTATTTGTTGTTTCTAACTGGAGATTTTAATAACTGCAGTCCAGCTTTACTTCAAGAACATTAGTAATGAATGATATTCATCTGAGGTCTTGACCAAGGCACAGTAGTAGCTCATTCCACTGATTTTATTTAAGTACTCTCCACGTAGGAGGGGTTCAACACATTAACTGGAAAATTAATGATATTTTTGAATTTCAAATTTTAATATATGCTTTAAAACTGTACTGTGAATCTAGTAGGAAAAATGTTTATTGCTGCTGGAAATGGGCCATAGTGGGATACACTGCTACTTTCCAGTTACAGATAAGCAATCATATCTCTGTTAATAATCCTGAGGAGTCAGCTAATGTAATCCTTTTTTATTCATAAACCTGATTCTTAGTAAGCCATATATGTTGTTATCCCAGCACTGTTGGAGTGTTTTTGATTGTATATACAGGAAAAAGTATTCAGTCTTGATAGAAAAAGCTTCTATATTCTAAGAATATATAAAATGTTTTGGGACTCTGCCCAAAAGGAAAGATATTTTAGTGTTAAAGTCAGCTCAAGGAATTGTGGTGTAATTCTTAACTTTCACAATTGAAATAAACTACAGAGTGAAAGAGTTTAACACCTTAAGGAGTCACAGGAGAATTCTAGGTGCTACTATGAAAAGTGATCCTACAAGAAGTGCCTTTATGTGGCTCTGTTGAAAAGGCTTCTAGCATGTGCCTACTTGATTTATGCCAGGACTGCAACGATCTGATGGACTTGTCTCTGGTACTGGAATCATCCTGAATATGTTCGTGCAGTAGTCCTCCTGATCTAGTTCCCTGAGGGAATATCTGGAGTAATTAATCATAATAACTGTACTTTGATATGTGCATCTTTGATATATGTTAATGTGGCTGTTTAAAACTCTGGAGAGCCAGCATGTTCCAAATGTCCACAGGAGTCAAGGGTATGCTGCATGGCAAATTCCCAAGTATAATGAAGCTAACTGTTTGGCCAGAAAGTAGGTGAGGCTCCCAAAAGACACAGTGAAAGCCTAGATTAAAAAGGAAATTTCTTTGGATGTGAGAAGGGAAGAAACGGACAAGTTTCTGTTGTAGTAGTGGGCTGGCTGGGCTTCAGAAGACAAGCTATGAAAGTCAGGAGAAGGAGAATCCAGATGACCTTGACCTGAGCCCAAAAGTTAGATTTGATAGTAAATATAGGTTTGACCAGTTTTGTCTTGTTTTATGGATTTATTCTACTAAATAAAAAGAAAATAATGTTTCAAAATGCTGTATGGAGTCATTTCATGTTTGTTCATCACTTCATTATGCAGGTTTGAACAGTTTCTTGAGTAATTTCATCTGCAGAGTGAAGTCTTAACAATAAAGAACCCCTAAATATTGTTCGTTCACTATAAACTGTTTGTAAGAACTATTAGAATAAAATAGCTATTTTTCAAATATGTGGGATAATGTTTAATGGAGTGCACTTAAATGACAGTAAACAAAGCATTGCACATGTTTTGATGTATCTTCCATAATGTTAAAGTTTCTGCTTCTTGAATATTATGGACCTGAGAACACGCATTACTTTTTTTGGAGACGGTTTGTCTTCATTTTTTTGCATCTTAAGAAAGCTAAGGTAACAGTTTGAAAGTGATTGGTCTGAGAAGTCTGTTATGTCAGGCAGTTAATGAAGGAATCATATTCCAATGTAATACTTCATTGCATTTAAGAGTCATCACAGCTACATTGAAACTGGGGGAGCTGGGGAATGGTTTCCATATTATTCAGCAGTCATTTTCTCCTTAGAGAGGAATTAGCACATATCTGCCATCTTAATTAAATTAACTTTCCATGAAGTAAGCTTTTATATATATACAAAGTTTATGACATGAAGGGCAGCACAACTCTATAAGGAAATATATATCTTAAGAGACACACAGACAGAACTGACCATCATGTCTGCTGTCTCTCTACTGAATCCAGTCATGGTTAACCCCCTGCCCTAATTTTAGTGGGGCACCTTAGACACCCAGCAATAGCATATGGTGAATGTGCCATGCTGGCTAGCACTGATGACCTCTCTTCTTCTCAGCCCCACTAGCTCCTCATCCAATGAAAGCAGACTATTTACCATTTCCACACATTAGATTCATGGTTTCAATAGTATTTTTTATACTTGAGTTTTTTTAAGTGAAAGCAAATTTTGTCCACATTATGTGGAAACAAGGTTACTATTATTTTGAGGGAACATTGTTCTCTGCCCAATTTGACTGAAAGCAAAACTGCATTGAAAAAAATACACTGTGTGCAGATCTGTATGAGACACTGTAATGTGAGGGTCTCATAAAATGTATAAGAAAGGTCATTTTTATCAGAGGCCCTTAAGGGTATAATCAGAGTACCTCCTACGGTACCTCAGGTCATCAGCTATGGCATCTAATAACCCCATGAGAGCAATGAACACCTCAGACTGTGATTTAGGGATGTGGTCTGACTGCCTATTCTGGCTGCTATATGAAATGAAACTCCAATTACAGTGTCTAAATTCAGAAGAGAAATGAACAATTCAAACCTTCTGCTATTAAGGGCTGACGTCCTGTACTGCCCGTGGAGCAAGGTGGAGGCACTATTTAGACCACCATTGTGACTGTTTCCTTCCTGTGATGCTACAGGGATTTAGGTCCTGACAGTCCCAGCACAGCTTAAGATCTGAATTGCTCATTTTAAACTTAGGTGCTGTGACTGTCTCTTTGTCCATCTTAAGTGTCATAACAGTCTGGCTGAATACAGACCTCCTCCTCCCTCTACTACTCTGCTGGGATTGTGGAAGGAGGGAGGGAGAGAGAGGAAAAGCCATCTGTGCATCCCATCAAGTGGTGAAACAGAGGGGAAAGGTCCTGCTGCTTTCAGCTCTGTTTCCATGAGTGCAGAAGTGCTGACTGGGATAAGACTGAAAAAGAGTGATGAAGAGTGAAATTGAAAAGAAGAGAGATCCATGGAAGTCAGTGGGAGTTTTGCCACTGACCATAATGGGATTATGATTTAGGCCAGTCTGTGGAGATTTTAATGAGTCAAATGAAGACAGCTAAATAGTTTAAGCAAGCTATGTGCAGGCTCCTTTTTCAGTATCCAGCATGCTAAGTAAGCACATCCAGTGTCCATTATCCAAAAGATATCATTATCCCCCAAAGAGTATTTCTCTCATGGCAGGGCTATGTGACAGGCTGCAGCTCATGGCAGAGGGGAGATTATGATTAGACTGAAGTACAGGAACTCTTACAATTCACTTGAAAATTGTTATTAATACATATGCAAATGCATTTAGATGGCGTGAAAATCAGACTCTACATTTCCAGTTTTACCACATGACACTACATTTCCTTTTCCTTCCTTGGTGACTCAGGTATTTGAGAGTTGTGCAAGCTGGGAATGCAGGCCTTTCAGTTTATCATCACACAGCCTTCACTGTACTCATTCTTGAGGACATTTACAATTGGCATAAACATGTTGCCCAAACTAATAAGTAAGTTTGTCCATGTGGGCCAATACAGTACTTTGTTGAAACATGGACCTGGGCCTTGAAACTGTATAGCCAAGTGCTATAATCCAGCACAGCCCCTCTCACGAGGACTGCTTAATGATCTCATCATCCATTGCACTGATGGTTTGTATCACCTGGGTTATGTAGGTCAGACAGTGAGTACAGATCTCTGTTCAGCGGCTTGCATGATGTCTTCAGTCCTGGATTTTAGAAATCTTCAGTCCTCCTGACATGTTACCAAGGTCCTTCTGCAGAAAATTCCTTGTTCTAGCCACAGGTACAAGCACCTCGTCAGTTTGGCTCAATCATTCTCATCCCTTAATTATCCGTATTATATAATGCACTCTCAGGTTCCCAGGGAATACAGAAAGATCAAGGGAACATAGGCATTGTTAAGGCAGCCTGATTAAGAGCACAAAGGTCCCAGTAGTTTGAATAAGCATTACTGACCTCTAACATAGGTGCCATTACCCTAACTTGCTCTAATAGTTAGACTTTTATGTCTGAGCTTGTCACCCTAGCTTTATAGTCAATGGAAAGAAGTAGACAATTTCAGAGAATGATTGCTTTCTTCCTAAAACCATTTTCTAATAGAAGATAGATGAATTGCCCTTCAGAGCTGCCTATTTCTCTGCCTTGATTATAAAGAGAACCTGGGAAACGGATCTTATCAGTAAATGTCTAACTTCGAAGTGCCTTAATTAGGTGAGACGAGATGGGAGATGTTCAGAAGGTCTCTGACCTTGGCAGCCTCCATTTAGAAGGGCTACCCAAACTGGAAACATCATCTCTCAAAACTGATTGTTTTTGAAAATAGGAGCCACATCAGATTTTATCCATGAGAAATAATAAATAGGAATAAAAGAACAAAACCAAATAAACTCATACATGTTATAAAACTTATTTCCTCTGTACTTACCAGGGAAGTATAACATGCAGGATTCTGTGTTTATTCTGCAAAAGCAGGTGTCATAATCCCAGAATTGACAGACAGTTCCATATCTCACTCTAGACAATCAGGAAATCATCCAACTTTGTAGTGGGAAAAATAGAGATGTGCTACCAAAAAACTCCTACAGGCAAGAGGACAGAAAGCTTTCTGCCTTCTCTACAACAGTGGAAATACGCAGTCCTCAATATGCCTTTTATTCAGTCCTACACAACCACTGCATGGCTCTTTCCCTCACTTAAAAAGTTTTTAAATCTGGGAAATAGAGACTTTTCTGGGCCATAAAGCTTATGTTTACACCATGCCTTGGTGGAGGTCATTCTCCCATAGCTTTATTACCTTTTCTTCCCTTCATGCTAGGAAATACAGGGAGTTCATACACCGTATCCCACAATAAGATTCATCCTAGGGATATATTATTTTTTAATAGCATATTTTGAAATGGCAACATCAGACAACACTAGGTCCATGAATACAGCTGAAATATCTGATGCATCACTCAGACAGGGAGAACATGAGAGCCAGGAGAGTTGGCTGCTCCCTGATACTTTTGGGGAAGAGGACTGTCTTTTGCCAGTACAACAGGAAAAAAGGTAGCACCTCAATAGCAGTTGGCATCCAAACATATACACATATGCAGTACTGACCTTAGGATGTTGTCAACAACAGAAGGTGTGAAGGGGGCTGGTAACTGCTACATTCATACTCTGGATCTTTGAGGAGGTTATATCTTTTTAAGTATGTACTTAGCCCTATGATGACCCTAAAAGAAAATGTAGGTGATAATTGGACAATCTGCATCTGTCAGAAACTGATATTTTAAACAAAAGTTTGTTTGGCATTCTTTCTCCTTCCCCTCACTTGATATATGTTGTGTGCATATTTATTAGGTAGCCCTTAAAACCCCTTTTCCTCTCCCAATCATTACACACGTAATAAAAATGATAATCACAGTGGGTGGAGATTGAATTTCCTTTCCTTTTAACAGAAATGACAGCCTGGTAAAAAAATAAATGAAGTTAATTAGTTGAATATAATTGCAAATTCCTTGGAGTTAAAATGCACTGCATACCGGCAGACAATGCTATTTGCCATATGGTATTGGAACACTCTGGAATGATGTCTTTTCTTCTACTATTTTCTGCAGACTTAGCATGGACTTGGATTTTTTGTGGCTTCCCAAGTATTTGAGTTATGCAAGCCAGCTCACTGAGTGCCCCAAATCAGCATTCATTTGCTCATTCATTTCATAGTATATACAAAAAATAAAAAACCAAAAAATCTTGGTTTTGCAAAGCTTTTAATGAAAGCCTAAAGTTTCACTTTCCGGTGGTTTTGAGAAACCTCAGAGTCCAGTCAAGATCCCCTAACTCACTACTTGTGTTATTAAGAGCAGTGGAAGAACCTTTGAGGGAAGTTAACATATACTAGTAGGAAATGGTTGTGTACTTAACATGGAAATCATTTAGAGTAAGAAAAAGGTTGAAAAAAGAGGAAAACATAGACAGTTGAATCTTTATTTAGCGTGGCTTTCAGGTTTAAAAAAATGAATTAAAAATGGTCACTTGGTGTGCAACTATGCACATTTATTTATCTAACATTTCCAATCAAAAACTTTAATACAAAATCCTTACCAGTGGACTTTGATACTGCTCCTTACCAGTGATTTTCCACTGTTCATTTTTAAGATACACACCAACACCCACCCCTCAAAAAACACCCCAAAACCTGCGAAGAAATAACCATTCTGCTCTTAGATTTATATGTCTCTGGGAAATTTCTCTCCAAGCCCCTAAGCTTCTTTTCTTGTTGTGAAAGAGGTAAATGAGGACTTACACCTGTGCTTACAAACATCAACTTAGAAGTGAAATGAAGGTTCATTTTCAAGATATACAAGTATATTCAGATCTTAGAACAGAAACATTGTCTTAATTACACTTGTAGCTCTGTTTTTTGGTCTTCAGTTTTATGGCCCTGTTAATGCTATAAGGTCAATAAAGTTAGCAGCTTTAACTGAAAAATTGGCAGTGAATGTTTTCAAGCTTCATTGATCAGACAGGATAATTATTGTGATGTGTAGATTTTCCTCTCTTGAAAGTAAACACTTATATCACATGAATAAGTAGGACATTGTTTTAGTTGTTAAATCTGTCAGAAGGACAAGCTGGTTTTTTTCTCCATACAGTATGTAAACTGAAGGTGAATTATACATAACAGCAAGGCCAGGATTAGAAATCCTAAATTCCTCCAAAACACTCCCCAGACTTGGGAGAAGTACTGCTAGTAGCTTCACAGAGGAATCATAGAATAGTTTGGGTTGGAAGGGACCTTTAAAGGTCACCTAGTCCAACCCCCCTGCAATGAGCAGGGACATCTTCAACCAGATCAGGTTGCTCAGAGCCCAGTCCAACCCGACCTTGAATGTTTCCAGGGATGGGGCATCTACCACCTCTCTGGGCAACCTGTTCCAGTATGTCACCACCCTCAGCCTAAAACATTTCTTCCTTCTACTTAGTCTGAATCTACACTCTTTTAATTTAAAACCGTTACCCCTTGTCCTATCGCAATGGGCCCTACTAAAAATTTTGTCCCCATCTCTCTTATGAGCCCCCTGCAAGTACTGGAAGGCTTCTATAAGGTCTCCCCATAGCCTTCTCTTCTCCAGGCTGAACAACCCCAACTCTCTCAGCCTGTCCTTACAGGAGAGCTGTTCCATCCCTCTGATCATTTTTGTGGCCTCCTCTGGACCCACACTAACAGGTCCACGTCTTTCCTGTGCTGAGGACTCCAGAGTTGAACACAGTACTCCAGGTGGGCTCTCATCAGAGCAGAGGGGGAGAATCACCTCTCTTGACCTGCTGGTCACACTTGATGCAGCACAGGATACAGACGGCTTTCTGGGCTGTGAGCACACATTGCCAGCTCATGTCCAGCTTTTCATCCACCAGTGCCCCCAAGTCCTTCTCCACCGGGCGGCTCTCAATCCCTTCATCCCCCAGCCTGTGTTGATGCCAGGGGTTGTCCCGACCCAGGTGCAGGACCTTGCACTTGGGGGCAACCCCCAGTATCAATCAGCTTCAGGGTCCTTTGATTCAAAACAGTAAGAATTTACAATATATAGTACAATAAAATATATAATTTACAAATTAGGGCTGGCCATGCAGACTGGCTTATGCTGCCCAAAAATTTTGAAGTTTTAGCACCTTTTTACCGAGGTTTTCAATGATGTTCACAAAATGCTGTACATTTTTCCCCCATCCTCCTAATATGTATCCCTCTCAATTTCAAGGCAAAATTGAACTGAAAGTGAATAAAACTACTTACGAACATTAAAAGCATTTAATATCTTTTTCTCATCCTGTTTTCTTTTTTTTGAGGGCTTATCAGTGGCAGGTTTCCTTTAAAACAGGTAGTCAATGTGATTTAAAGATAATGAGAAAATATGTTCACATGCCTTTGTCATTATGATTTAATTAAAGTCAGATTTTTGCTTATTTTTAGAATGGTCAATTCTGTCTTAGTGAAGAAGTAGAAATATTCTTAGGACTTCTCTGAAGTCTTAGGGAAGGGAGAAATTATTGGAAGGTAGGACCTGTCAGAGTGGCTTTCCTTGCATTATCAGGCTTTAAAAATATCATCCTAATTTTCCATTTTCCATTAAGAAAATCACAGGTGGTTTATCTCTGGCTGCCCCTTGAAGTCAGCAAGCTAAAGATTAAGCTGTCATTTTTTGCTAAAGCAGACCTTTTCAGGAATTGTCAAAAATTTTTGCATATATTCCAGAGAAGATAAAATTAAAAAAAAAAAAAAAAAAACAAAAAACCCCAAACAAACCAACAGACAACCCTCAATACTGTCCACAGGATAGAAATTTCCTCCTTGATTCATAGCTTTCCTAGCCTCTCGTTCCATTCATTACAAACAGTGTAAAACACCCTCTTTTGATATCTCCGTGCTACTTGATGTGGCACTGGTTAAAGTAATGTGCATTGTATCACAAAAATCTGTATCTGGAAGCATTAGCCAGAGATTGGGATTAATGCAATTAGGCCTGGTTCTTTGCTAACTACACAATATGCAGCTAAAATGTACTTTCTATAAGAGCTAGTGTCTGGGGCAATTCTTTGGGGATCTTTTCATCTATCCATATTGCAAAGTGCAGACATGATCTTTGATTCTTTCCTGTCTCCAACCATGCTCTGCTCAGAATTCAGCCACACTAGAGACCAGCCTGCTGAAATATTTTGGTACCATCAGCCTGATTCACTGTTGTTTTGCACACAAGTTGTCGTTGACTTGTCAGATGTTCTTCCGACTGCACAAAATGTTTTTAATTTACTATAAAGCAGAGTGGTTAGTTGTCATTTCCAGTAACTTTTGTATGAGGAACCTAAAGTGGATGCAAATGTATTTTAAACTTATCTTAAGACCCTTAACATACCACAGTACTGTGTTGAGGTATATGTCACCCTGCTCTTTGTACTATTTCAGCTAAGGATATTTTCTTTTTCTTTTAACTTGCCTAATGACACACCAGTTCTATCTATACAAGAGAATTCTATATCAAACATTCTCACATGAAGGAAAAAGTTCCTTTTATGCCTCCTTAAACAAATTATTATCCTGTTCCCTGGAGCACTGGGTCTGCTGAAGGACCCAGTTCAAGCTCTGCAAATTCGGGAATCCATCCATGCCACTTATTCTGACAGAATCTGTCAATCTGGAATATGTTTAGCTGCTATTACTATTACTATTGATTATTGCCTGACACTAACCAGTTATAGAATTTCTCATCCCTGACCACAGGATACTCATTAATTCAATCACAGTAATTCTAGTATTAATTTACAGTTTCCTGAAGCCTCAATTCAAACTGCTGAACTGTCACTAGACAAAGATACAGTAAAAGACAAGTTTCTGAAAAACACTAACATAGTTTAAGGTCAAGGTAGGTAAAGGGAGAAGATCAGCATCAGTTTATCAGTTTATGTCATGTAGAATTTACCTACTTGTCTCAGTTCAACCTTGAATACCAAACAGATAAGTTTACTTGTGTATAGCCTTATCGACCAAAAAAGATCGGAGAAAAGTGTTCATCGTCATTTAACAGATGGTGATAGAAGCACAAAACATTAAATCAGATTTTAAAAGCTACTTAGAAGCCTAAAGAGGCAGATAAAGATGAAATGTTATTTATGAGGTTAAAGTTGGTGCCTATGTGTGTCATGGAGTGTCTACACTCTTTTAGAAATACAGCTTTAAGAAATTTATCCACGGTCACTGAGAAAGTCTGTCACAGAGTATGTGGTAGAACCAGTTTGCACACATAACTTGTGAGCACAAGAATATCTTTGTTGTCTTGAAAAGCAAAATACCTATTCAATCTTCAGAAGTCCAGTAGTGGTTCTCCATCCTCATTTCAGCATTGCAGACAGGCCTGACTTGATGTTGTCTCTTTGCCCTGGGGAGAGTTTATTCCATAGTGCTCATATGGCAAGGAGATGGGTTGCCACAGATAAATTATGCTTTAAAAAATCATTTGACTACCATATCTGTCCACCAGCAGCGGCAGTGAACTCTCTCCTTAAGTTTTGTTTCAACAATGAATAGAGTGATAAAATACATAAAATCCATAAGGAATTAGAATTTTTGGAAAAAAGTCCAATATTGGTCAAGCGCTTTGAACATCTACAAATCCTGCTGTAGTGGGATCATAAAAAGAGATAAGCCAGGCAATAATTTCACTGACTAGGTGTGCATTCCTACTCATAAAGGCACAGAAATGCTTTTGAAGAGGCCTAAACATTCCTGAGAGAGTACATCATTATCTATGTCATTGAGCTAGATAACCCACCTCTCACAAGCAATGGAGGTCACTTGCTTCAGGTTTTCTTCAGTGATAGTACATCTGGAATCAGATAAAAGAAAACGAGAGAAGATTTTAGGCTGGGGGCTGGTATTACAACTAGAAGAGTTTTGAACAGCTAGAGCAGCTCTTCCATCTTTACTCAACAAATCAGAAAAAGATGGCCTAAGAATGTCTTGTTCATGCATAAATCAAATCTTCTATTGCTGTGTCAGACCAGTGCCTCAGAACAGACACATCAGGCCGTGTTGCTCTCACAACAGAGTAATTCTTTAAGCAGCCCCAGGGCTATACGCTTAGGGTCAACAAAATAAAACATCTCTGCAGAGCACTGTCACACTCTCAACAACTGGATAGACCACACTCCGGGCAGGCAGCCCCTCTCTGGTGGGTTGAGCCTGGCCGACTGCCATACCCCCACCCCGTCACTTTTTCACTCCCACTCCACAACAAGAAAGGGGCAGGAAATAAGATGAAAAAGCTCATGAGCTGAGAAAAAAACAGGAACATAACTTGCCAATT
Source organism: Tyto alba (assembly GCF_018691265.1). Taxonomy (NCBI): domain Eukaryota; kingdom Metazoa; phylum Chordata; class Aves; order Strigiformes; family Tytonidae; genus Tyto; species Tyto alba. The sequence goes on from NW_024881282.1 coordinate 10,269,925, forward strand.
ACAATCATAGGCAAACCAGACTAGACTTAGGGAAAAATTATTTAATTTATTGGAAATTAAAATAGACTTGGGTTGTGAGAAACAAAGACAAAAATTTAAATGACATCTTCTTCTGCACTACACACAGTTTTTCCAGCTTAACTTCACCTCTCCACTCCCGACTCTATGCCATAGAGCTGTCATGTGCAGACACAGGAGATCCTGGGATCGGGCCAGATACCCTAGGGTATCTAAAGTGTGCTAAGCACCTCACTATAAGCACTTGAATTATTCTGTACAGAGAGTGTTCAGTTCCTAATAGAAAAATATCCAGTGCCACTTGGAAGCTTGTGGACTGTCCAAGACCTCTAGACAGAGCAAACCAGTACAGGGCAGCATTTATATCACACCCGCCCTGCTCTGGCGTAGCAGCTACAGGTGAGGTGAGACTTCTCACAACACCTAAACTGTTATTGTGGAGCCACTAATCCGATAACTGAATCCTGCTCAGTGAAGCCAGGTGTGAGCTAACCGTCCACAGACAGAACCAGTGGAGTTCCAGGCACTACAACTGGAATTAAAATAAGGATTCAGTGCAATTCCAGATACTTTAGTGTAGCCCACCCGGGTATGCATTTTTTCCCAGGTCCAGTATCCTGCTGATTTCATGTGTATTCATAGGATATCAGGCTTTCAGACAGACAAAGTGGCACTAGGTCAGTATGTTAAACACCTGAATTGCTCCCAGTGTTTAGACAGCACATTTATTTGTCTGAACCTTCATGCTGGGCTCCACCTCTCCCTGCCCCAGCCCTGACAGCAAGGAGGAGGCCAAGGAGAGGTGGGGTGGGATGGGGGCGATGAGGGTCTGTGATGTGACCACAGCCCCGGGTGACAAGCTGCCTCCTCACGGACAGGAGCAACAGCGGGTTCTCCGTATCGACCATTTTCCTCAGGGGCCCAAGTTATCACCTGTCCCACTGAATTTGAGTAAACCTGAGGAGCAACAGCCCTGTTTCCCTGGGCAGCCAAGGGCCGGGCCGTCCATCAGCCCCTGGCACCCCTCCCCAGCTCTGGCGTGGCTCTGTCACAGCAGGCAGAACGTGGGCATGGGCTGAGTCACCGGGGCCGGTGACATGGCCGGCGCAGGGCGGGTATAAAAAGGGCTGCGCAGTGAGCCGGCCTAGGCTGGAGGCGAGCCGGTGGGTGAGCAAAGGCTGAGGGGAGAGGACAGGGAAGAGGGCAGGGAAGGGGACGGCTGGGCCACAGGCAGGGAGGCAGGGGTTGCCTGGGGTGCAACAGTTAGTGGCTGCTCTGCCTTTGCCTTCTAGGGCTGGACGTCCCGAAGAGGACGTGACCAGACCGTGGCGAACCCCTCTGCTCGGCCACTCAGCCGGAGAGATTGGAGACTTTCTGCAAGGCCACTGACATAAAGATAAGGAATCAACTTAACAGCTGGCTGGTGGCATTTGGGAGCTATCTGCTCCTGGCACCAGCCTCAGCAATGCTTTGGCCATGCCACGGTGAGCAGCAGGCTGGTGGTGGGGTGGGTGGCATGGCCACCCCCGGACGGGTGATGTGGGACTGACGGCCTTGGCCTGAGGCTGGGAGAGCCCTGGGCAGGGCTGCCCGTGGTCACTGAGAGTGGCTGCTCCTGTTGTTTGTACATATTGTCTTCCTTTTCACAGCTTCAGGCCCAGACAAGGACACAACTAGACCCTGGCACACTCCTGTCCCCTCCCTCCTCAGCCACGCAGGTGGAGACTTCTTCAGCTTTCTGCAGAGCCCTTGGCCTGAGGACAAGGAAACACACACAGCCCCTGTCGACACCCCGCCACAGTCGCACGGGCAGCTGGAAGCTCCCCGCAGCCATGGACAAGGGGAGCTCTGCAACACCCACCTTCTCTGTCTGAAGCGGACCTCGAATTATGGTTTCTGACTTATGAAGCCATTGGCTGGCTCTTCTGGTTTGTGTGGGGGCTTTGGGAAACCGTTTGGGCTTTTCCTTATGATCCTTATTTCCTTATTGTATTTATATATATACACGTGTGCATGTGTATAATATCTAATGTGCAATATATACACATATATCAATACACATGTATTTATACACATCAAGTGTATCTATGTATAAATAAAAATACATTTATAGTCACTTGCACACTCACATATACACATATATATACAGAAATGTCTCCATATACATCTGCCTGCTGTTCTGTATGAGCATTCCTGATCTAAAGGAGGTGGGGAGCCAATCGGAGGGTGCTCTGGGACCGTGTAGGTATGACAGCTTCAAAACCCAGTGACTGGTCACTCTCAGAGCAGTTTGGAAACACACGGGATCTGCACCCAGAGTCATGTCCTTAAGTCAGTCCAACGAGGAAGCACGTTGAGGGCATTCTGTGTGACACGGGCTCCACACAGACCTCACGACAATGTCATTTGCTGTGAAGCGCACAACGAGGATGCTTTGCGCTCGATCTCTGGTAATTTTCATCTGAGACCATCAAGGGAAAACTTTTCACTCTCGTACCTGTTCTGACTCAGAAAACATCCATTACCCATGGAATTCCTTACAGATTCACATACAGATGCGCATGGCTGCTATTCTGAATTTCTTGACTGAAATATTACCACACATTGCATTGAATCCAGGGCAGACCGTTACTGAAGATGTTGCTCATCCGTTCATTACATGGATTTAAAAATCCCCTCAAATTCTCAGAAATGTAGAAAATCTAAATCCATGTCAACAATACAATACTGGTATTTTATTAATATCTTAGTAACTTCTCAAAATCACAGTAGCATCTTCAGTTTTACCAAAGTATATAAGCCAATTTTTATATTTCATGTCTCTGAGTAGATCATGAGAGCTGGCACAGCATGCTTTTAATTCCTGTGTAAGGGACTGTGTAGGGGAATCTTATTTACTGCTTTTCCAGGATGCTTCTTATTATTATTTGAACCAATGAGATTGCTAATTACGCTCTAAGATGCAAATAAAGAACACAATTAGAACACTGTCTAGAGGAGACTCTGAGCCTTAAACTTGTTGGCAATTTAATACCCATGCTGTTGTTTCCTCTCCTCCTGCTCTGATTTTCTGTGCCAGACCTGTCCCAGAAATGTCAATGGATATAAAGGAAGTGCATAACACTGATGTTCTGCAAAGTCGAGTGTGACTTTCTCATGTTAATCACAAAACATTGAGAAAAAATACTGGCTTACAATAGGAAGAGTATTATAAAAAGACCTGTCATAACAAATGTCAGTCCTGGTGCAACACATCACTTGGAGAGGTTGGAGTAACACCAGGACAGGTGCAGTGAAGGGCTCACTGGGTTAGACCAGGTTAGAATGGAGAGCTGCCTTTTCTCAGTCTGTCATCCAAAGACACAGTGCAAATGAGAGACTTTTGAATTCAGTTTGAAGAAAAGCTCTTCCTCGGAGTTGAAACCTGATTCAAATCCATACAATTCAAGGTTAAGGTATTCACATGAGTCAGTATTTTATGACCTATGATACAAACCCAGTAAAACAGTATATTGTCTTGTTGTCTTGATTACTTTTTAAAAAACATGAATTCAGGTCACTGAATCACACTAGGAATGCCTGATCATTGTTTTATTTCCATCATGGTCTGTGAAGCTGATGTCTCATATTTCTGTGGTACCAAGCTGGGGTTTCACAGTCCTCCTATGACTTGTGGACCTATTTTCCCTTACTAGTGATCAATATTTTCATATCATACTTGTACTGTATACCTCGATAGATGTGCAGCGCTGCTTCACAGGCACTGAGTGACATTCAAATGATAAACTCTAAAGACTGGCTTTTGTGCATTTCCGTGGACCACATCTTTTATGACCTAGAGTACTAAACTTTTGTGGGTTGTGCTACAGACCCTGAATATGCTGCATTATGTGTTTGTTAAAAGTACTAGTAAACCAGCACAGAGTGGGCCAAGCGGGCACTAGAGTTCCAACTCATCTCACGTCATTGAGACACGTACAATGCCAATTTCTCACCTTCCAAAACAGGCTGCTTATTTCAGAAATCAGTGGTGAGAAACAGGTGCTTTTTAGGCACAAATCAGTCAACCTGCTTCAGACATTGATTTTGCATGAAACAAGTTATACCTTAGAAGAGCTTTTTTCCTTCCTTCTGGTTATTAAAGAGTGCATTTTTCACATAACTTGGATATAAACATGGTCGGGTGAAATTTGGTGAAACAAATCCCCTTCTAGCAGATTAGGAGCAGTATAAGGGGCCTCACGTTGCATAGCGTAAATCATCCTAACTTATTCTATCCTTTCTTCTATTTTTAGTTCAGATTAACACTTTGTTTTATGCTGAACTAGAGCTGTTCTTGATGAATGTTGTTGGCCAATGCAAAATACTTAGCTCCATTAAAAGAAGTGTCTGCTCAGAATTTGCTGTGATCTCTCTGCATATGCAGGCTTCTAAAAGTGATGCAGATAAAAAATGTTGTGCTGCTGTAGAAGATTTCTACGATAGTCACAAAGGTTTAGAAACAATGAGCTATATTCACAGTTGTGGTGGGTTGACACTGGCTGAGGGCCACAGTCCCACCCGACTGCTCACTCACTCCCCCTCCTCAGTGGGACAGGGGGAGAACAGAGGATGAAAATGCTCACGAGTTGAGATAAAGACAGGGAGATTGCCCACCAGTTACTGTCATGGGCAAATAGACTTGACTTGGGGAAAATTAATGTATTGCCAATTAAAATAGATTTGGGTAGTAGGAAACAAAGATAAAAGTTAAAACAACAGTTTCCCCACCCTTTTACCCCAGGCTGACCTTCACTCTTTCACTCCTACCACCTCTAACACCCCCACCCCGCCCGGCACAGGGGAGCAGGGATGGGGGTTATGGTCAGTACCTAACTGCCCCTCTCTGCGGCTCCTTCCTCCTCACACTGTTCCCCTGCTCCTGCGTGGGCTCTCTGCCAGCTGCAGTTCATTCAGGAAATATCCAGCTGCTCTGATGTGGGGTCCTCCTCCTCCTCCCCAGGCAAAACCATGCCAGCCCCAAGTTTCCCTCTCACCTCCTCTCTGATTAACATTACTGCTTTGCTGAATCATCTTCTATACCCTTCTCTACCCTGGGGGCCCAAGAAAGAGGAGAGAAAGTATCCAGAATAAAGCTCTGATGGAACTTGTGCCTCCACTTAGATCACATAAAAAAAGGTGAAAAGCTGTAAGAGCAGCAAAATGAAAGGGACGTGCTGCGAGGCAGGAAAATTGAGTTGCTGTGTGATCAGGTAAGTCCATGAAGGGATCCTGAGCATGGGCTGACTAAGGTGTCACTGTATTGGTATGTTCTGTCCTGAAAAAAAGAGCTGGAGATGTCATCCTGCTGTGCCCAGGCAAACCTGCAGTACAGGAGGCAAAAGCAGCTTGCATGGTGTACTTAGGAAAATTAGTACCTGTATAATAAAGTGGCTAAGTAAGAATTAAAAGGAGCAGGCAGAAATCCCACTATCTGTTTTGCAGACCTATTCTTAATTTTGTGCTTGTGGATCCTGTCTTACATTGATGACAATGACTACTATTTTTTTTTTTAAATATTAAGTTGGGAGCTGGTAGTATTGAGAAGGTGGAAAAGAAGAGATCTTGGGTGCCCTGGACTGGTCCATGCATTGATGGAAATGTCTGAGCAGTTTCTTTGTGTTTCCTTGGCAGTCTGATGGCTCAAACAGACCAGAGCAAGTGTGGGACTTTGATATAAATGTCAGGGATGTTTGTTACACAGAAGAGCCCTAGAGTTATAACATTTTCCTCAGAAAGTGAAGGCCCCTGTAAAAAGACCTAATTTTTCCTAAATTGCTCTAGTTACTGATTAATCTGGGCTGATCTTTTCTGTTGTAAACTCCTTCAGCTCTTGTAAATGAGTGAAATACTGGAAAAGAAAATGACAATCTTCATAAACCAGTCCTGAAAACTTACCCAGTCATATTTAAATCCAAGCTCTTCATCAGACATAGAAAAATAATGAACTTCACACGTGTATTGCTTGAAGAGATTACCAAACAACTGTGCCATCAACTGTTTTAAAGCAAGTTGGTCTGTTTCTCAAAAGTGTTGTAGTTCTACTCCAGTGTTGAATAAAGCCACATTCTGAAACCTCATATTTTAATAAATTGGAATTTTGGGGTTCTTTCCAGCCCTAAATTATTGAAACATTTATTCCCAGCCAAAAAAGGGATTATTTGCTGCCTCTTTATCAACGTGGGTATGGTCCTGGCATGAGAATAATACAGTAGGGGCAAAACGGCTCATCTGTTGACATTGATAAATTCTTAAATTAAAGGCTGTATGTAACATGCAAAGACTTTTATTAAGGTCATGAACTTAAACCTTCCAAAGTCAATTGGAAGCTGTCAGCTGACATCAGAGCTCCAGGGCTCTTCAGGTTTGATTATTATTCTTATCACATGCATAAAACAGTTGAGGCTGACAATGCTCTGAGGTTCAAGAAAACTATCTTTTTTCTTTTTTTTTAAAAAATCTTTTTATTCACTTCTGATTTGTCTGCCTTTAACAATAAACTAAGTCTCCATCACCCAACAAATATGTTCCATAGGTACAGAGAGTCTTAAATAGTGTCTGTAGAAAATAAAACACTGTCTAAATAAAAACTTACTGTTTGATCAGAAACAAAAGGTCCATGTTATCTTGTGATTGGTGACAGACACTGGGTCATTTACTTACAGATATAATTATGATCAGCTGGTAGCTCAAGAAAATAACGAGGTACATTAGAAAATAAAATAATGACTGTATTTTTGAAGCTATCTCAGAAAGTTAGCTAAATAACAGAGGAAATCCAATTTCTGCATCAGAATCAAGTAGTACTTGCTTCTTGAGAGATGGCAGAAGAGGGAAGACCCTAACTGTCCGAAAGAGAGAATAGCAGTGGGTTAAATTCTTCCAACAGCTGACAATTCTTAGTTTCAGTTTAATGCTTGTTAAATGATGAGCTTTTGACTAGGAATTCAATTAATGTTCTCCCTGAAAGCTCTTCAAAGTGCACTTACTCACACATTGACCCCCCCATTGTACTTTTCTGTAGGGTCACAGCAGAAAGTTCTATGTATATCTTCTAGCTTTGAAAAATATAGGCTCAGAGGCAAGTCTGAGAGCCTTATGACCTTTTTTGCTCGGTTAGCAAAGTTAGAAAATCTGAGACCGTAATTACAATCTGTTTTAAAATATTCCAACTCACCTGTAACGTCCCTCTCCCTTTTCCTTTCTCTTTTATTTTTGTTTTGTTTTGTTTTGTTTTCCCCTCTTCTTCAGTGTTAGTTGATACAACACGGTGAAAATGGATCATTGTAAGGAGCAAAACAAAGTGATTTTTACATTAAAAACTGGAGAAACTACCATGTGGTGCCAGTCTGTTATCAGCTCTGCTGGCTTTGAATTAAGGTATTGATAGAGAAGAAGTCAGAGAAATCCAGAGTGTCCTGTGTTTCTGTGTACAGGAAATGGCTTCAATGTAATTTGATCTTTCCAAGCCTGTAATTTCACAGGCAGCAAAGCACAGATTTGTTTGGTAACTTCTGATCTTTACTTACACATGCTGACTTTTGGTTTATAAACCTCAATTTCAGTTGTGTCCTAGATGATAAGAATTGAAGCAAGAAAATTAAATGAAATTGCAAAAAATTCCATTTGTGGTTTAAATGTATAACAGAATATCAAGTTCTGCTTAAATTAGAATAAGCTTTAGATCAAATGGAGATGCATTGCTTGCCAAACATGCACTGTACCAAGAGGTATTTTGGCCAAATTCAGTAATGATAGAAAGACCAAAGATCCAGTAGGCTTAGTGAGCTCAGTGACGCACAGACACATCAGATTATAAATAAGAAGGAAGTGGCAGTAATCATCTATTTAAGGCCATAATGATCAAATCCAGACACTGAGGTAAAGTGCATACAGAGAGTGACAAGAAGGCTTTCTCCTTCCCAAGGTTACTTAAGAAAAAGAAAGATATGTTGAACAATATCAATTGTGACAAGATACAAAATGGTGGTTTGGTTATGCATCACTGTCGGGAATTTAAAATAAAAAACTGTATGTACTAGATTCACTTGAAAACACCACACCAGATTTATATCTGATGGAAGTCACTGGAATAATACTGGGAGTAATGAATTTGGCTCACACCTTAGATGAGACACTGTTCAAAATGACTGTCACCCACATTTCTTCAGCTTTTATGGTTCTGAATGAAAATTAAAATCATGCTATGATGAACTACATCCCAAGGTATTTAAACTCTGTTTTTCAAGTTAAGTTCAATTTCAGAATGTAATACCAGAAAAATCCCACTGGGAGTTATTTAATTTTTTGTACAGGTTCAACATGTATGAGAACACTTATACAGCCATTTTAAATCAATCAGATGAATACAGTGCTCATTGGAGATGAAAAATTTGCATTCCACATGTCTGAGCTTTCACTTACTTTCATGGGTTTTACATAACTAACTCTGTGGTGATGTTTCTGATGTACAGTGGGATACATCACTGGTAGAGTTGAGAGAATGGTTCATCATTTCCATCAGCTGCATTTAAACCTGATGTGAAAAGTTATATATCCCATTTGAGAGTTTAATATAATCCCTGGTGGTAGAAATCCTATATCTCAATCATTCTTAGTCCCTTTTTAGGTGAGACCCAAACATCATATTTATTTTTGCATCTTGCCTGTTCTGTTTTCATGAGATAGGTTATGGGATAAACATCATTCCAGGATATCTGGCATGATATGAAAACAGGCAAGAGAGATCTGTGCCTCTACAGGTCAGACACTGAGCAAAGTTTACACTTGCTGGAAGGCTGGGAAAGTGAGAATTGGGCTTTGCTTCAGCATTTCTCATAAGTAAATGGGCTGTACAGTTGCTAAGCAAGTAGTGTTTGTCATTTTGTGTACTGCAAGTACCATCAGTTTAACTCTGTCGTTAGTTCCAACAACAGACACCTGGGAAGTTACTTGGATGATAAAGCAGTGCAATGTTATTTCCCAGTTACAGATGGATTTCAGCTCCCCTCCCCAAACTAAAATATTTACTTTATTCCTTTCCAGATTATGAAAATATAGAATAATTAATAATGTGAAAATTGAGCTTCTGAAATCTCTATTCCCAGTATTTAGGCTATGACTTTGAAATTAAAAAAATTAATGACAGCTGTCTTCACTCTGCACATGTGTTTACACATGCATTAGTTTAAACATATGAATAATTAGAGTAGTTAGGGGGGATTATATGCATATTGTTAAATCTATTAAATCTTGCAGGAGAGGGCCCATAAGCCTGTAATGATAGATAACATGTGGTTGTATGAACAGTAAAAGATGATAATTATTCTTAGTTTAGTTGGTTCTGATGCATATTTAGAGTGTCTGACATACTCACATGGTCAAAACCCAATGTTGTTTTGAGTTCTGTAGAAAATCTCTTCTCTCACTCCAACCTGTACAATACTGTGGAAACTGCATATGTAAAAATGTGAACAAAACAGATGATTCCTAATGCAGAATGCAGTAATAGAGAAACAATTACTCATTCAGTCAAACAGCTGAAAACATTTTCTGACCAGAAATTTATCTTATGGGTAGCTTTCATTGGTTCTTGTCTTGCAAAGTATCTCTAGTTATATGACAAGTTCCTTGGACTATTTTTAGCTTAGTGCTAATGGACTTCAGGTGCCTTTAAGGTTTTATTGCTCTTTATTTTGTGAGGAATTATCAAGCAATTTTAACATCAAACTATAAATCCACAACCCCTGGTGAGTTTTCCCCTTCATCTTCACACATTTTTTGTCCACTTGCACTTGATTTTGATAACAGTGACTGCATCCATTTTACTTCCATGTGTAAAATCCAAGGCATTTTCGGTGTGTGCTTTTTTTCTGTAACATAGTAGTTCCCAAGGTTTTGAGGTCATAACTGCTGAAGTTTGCACATCTGCACTTTCAAATCAAATTTCATTTACACATTGGGACTTGTCCTGCCTACTGGTTGAGGTCTGTGAATGCTTGTTTGTCAGCTTTGGTCATGATGAAAAATAAAAGGTAGGAAAAAGCAATAAAACAGACAAAAAAAAAAGTTTCCATTTGAGATCATCTGTTTCTTCCATTGCAGGTCACAAAGACTGAAGGAGATGGTAGCCTTTGGTACAGATAGTTCAATTCTGTTTTGCAAACCCTTGGAACACTGCATGTGGTGCTTTTCCCCTCATCCTAAAAAGGGGAATGGGAAAGAACTGAGAGAAAGGCAACAAGGGTTAAAAGATATAGAAGGGTTTTCTACAGGTAACAGCTGAATAGGTGAGGATTTCTTAGTCCTCCAAGCAGAAGACTTCAGAGGAGACATCATAAGCTTCTATGAAATTATGAGTGGCATGGAAAGGGTAGATATGACTCATTTATCACTCTGTAAGGACCAGAACTGTGTCTTGTAAATAATGATATTAGAAGTTATTTTAAAACAAACAAAAAAATCAGTGGGTTTACACAGAACATGTGCTAGCACTGTGGACCTCCTTGTGAAAGAATGCTCTGTACAGCCAAAATTTGCACTGGTTTAAGAGCTGACTGGACAAACACATGGAAATGAAATTCTTGAAAGATTCTAAAATACACAGAATGACATCCAGTTCAGAATCTCGCCTGAGCTGAAAACAGTTGGAAGATGAGACACTATTAGAGGAGCAATCAGATACACACACTGTTTTCTTACAGATCTCTAGACATTGTTTTAGGGTCATTGCTCCTTCTGGTTATTTTCTTTTGGAAAGGCATCTGCTTCTCCCTAACAAAATGAAAAGAAAAGCTCTACATAAAAGAATGTGAGCAGAAAAAAAATAATTCTGAAGAGCAGTGAATAATGGTGGTACATGTCATAGGGTAAAAAGTGCAAAAAAAAAACAGTTGGGGAGAACAAAGAGTGGGATGCCCTGACACGATTTCTTCCTCCCTGAAGGCATCCAGTGATCCAGTAGAAGCTCCCTGGCCATGGTCTGCCTGGCAACATGGCAAGACACAGTAACAGAAATGTACCATATGCCTGGAGCATCCCCTCAGCCTTCATTTTCCTGGAGCAATGGATGTCTGGCTTGAGTAAGGCCAGGAGGGGTGGTCTGAGGAGGACCAGGCATTAAACAGAGCTTTAGATGAAGGGTGAGAGGAAAAGCACAGTTAGAACCTCAAGAGATTTTGGTGAAGCAGAAAAGTGGACTGTAGCCTGGCAAACTCAATGTACATCTCTGTATAGCATTGTCTCTTGCCACAAGAGAGAGAAGTAAAGCAATCCCATGGCCCATTCCACAAGCACTCCTCTACACACTGCTCCATGGATTTAGTGATCCATTATGGCACTGTTCATGAACTCTCGATATAAGCCAGTATATCTGCCTTTACAATGTAAATGGGAAAATATTCAGTAAATGGGATAATATTCAGAAATGCACAGTCAAGAATTTAAAAAATAGCAAGTGATTTTGAAGTTATCTTTGCACGTTTTTATTTTGAAGTGATGAATTTTTAGCACCTTACAGAACTGAATTTTCTATAAGGATGCCACATACCATGAATGCTCTTTGACCATATGAAGCCTCATCATGGCATGTGGCTGGATATACAAAATGGCCACTGTCATAAATCCAAATATAAATTCAGGATATACACTCATGCTGCACTAGAGCATACCAAAATTTCAGTTCTTCAGTGGAAATGAGTTTGAGACATGTTACCTTCAGTTGCTCCACAAGAGGCTTTTTTTGAATCTAGTTGAAATGCAGTGGTGTGAGATGTGATAAAAGTAAGAATTTTATAAGAATCAATAGGAGATAAAGATTAATTTTACTTTGTGCACGTATCAATTTCTTGTTTTCTCCTAGTCTCCACTGTGATTAGCGGGACTGGTTTACTTTGTGGTTTTTAAATTTGCATTATTCTTCATCTTGAAGATACAGAAAATGGATTGGGGAGATAAAATATCCCTGGAAATAAAAGGAATTCCTGCTGTGGCTTACAAAATAAAAGTAGCAACTACTGCATGGTTGGTTTACATAGTCTTTGAGGATACACTAAGCATGATGCAGGTTTCAGACAGAGAGAGTCACTGTGATTTCAGAGGACTTCTTAAAAAAATACATGTGAAGACTACTGCAACCAATTCTGCACAGTTTTAAGTCTCTTAATCTGTATTTTTTAACATTCAGGTCACTGCAAGTAGCTCAAAATATAATCTGGTTACCCATGGCAATTCAAAATGCATCTTTCAATCAAAGGAATGATAAAGCTTCACCACCATCACAATTTCCCCACTCACCATTTAACTGTAGATTTAAACTTCAGTGAAACAACATCTCAGGCATTTGACTGTTTCAAAATCTGATAGACCTCAGCATATTTTATTTCTGATCTATTACATAATAAACCTGTCTCTATGTGAGCAGGTATCAGCAACATAGTGAAAGTAATATTAATCTATCATATACCCATGGGACTTAGTGTGACAAATCACATGGAGGCGAGGCTATAGTCAGTGTAAAGAACTGTACTGCATCTGCGTGGCAAGGTTTTGGTAGTGGAGGTACTACAGGGGTGGCTTCTGTGAGAACCTACTAGATACTTCTCCTGTGTCTGACAGAGCCAATGCCAGCAGGCTCCAAGATGGACCTGCTGCTGACCAAGGCCAAGCCCATCAGTGATGGTGGTAGCGCTTCTGGGATAACATATGTAAGAAGGGGAAAAAAAAAAACTGCTGCAAAATAAACAGCAGCTGGAAAGAGGAGTGAGAAGATATTAGAGCAACAACCCCGCAGTCCCCAGGGTCAGTGAAGAAGGAAGGGCAGGAGGTGCTCCAGTCGCTAGAGCAGAGATTCCCCGGCAGCCTGTGGGGCAGCCCATGGCGAGGCAGGCTGTGCCCTGCAGCCCAGGGAGGGCCGTGGGGGAGCAGATCCCCACCTGCAGCCTGAGGAGGACCCCACGGCAGGGAAGGTGGATGCCTGAAGGAGTCTGTGACCCCATGGGAAGCCCACACTGGATCAGGGTCCTGGTAGGACCTGTGGCCCCATGGAGAGAGGAGCCCATGCTGGAGCAGGTTTGCTGGCAGGACCTGTGACCCTGTGGGAGACACACACTGGAGAAATCTGTGAAGAACTGCAGCCCATGGGAAGGACTCATGTTGGACAAGGTCATGGAGGACTGTCTCCCATGCTAGGGACCCCATGCTGGAGAAGGGGAGGAGTGTGAGGAGTCGTCCCCCATGAGGAGGAAGGAGTGGCAGAGACAATGTGTGAGTAACTGACCACAACCCCCATTCCCCGTTCCCCTATGCCGCTGGGGTGGGAGAAGGTCAAGAAATGGGGAGTTAAATTGATCCAAGGAGGAAGGGAGCGGTGAGGGGGAAGGTGTTTTAAGGTTTATTTTTTATTTCTCATTACAATTCTTTATAATAAATAATAAATTGAATTAATTTCCCTGAGTTGATTCTGTGTTGCCTGTGACAATAATTGCTGAGTGATTTCTCCCTGTCCTTATCTCAACCCATGAGCCTTTTATTGTATTTTTTCTCCCCTGTCTGGCTTAAGAGAGGGAGTGACAGAGCAGCTTTGGCGGGCGTCTTGCATCCAGACAGGGTCAACCCACCACAAAAACAAATCAACAAATAAGGCCTGGTGAGTTGTACATCCCTTGACTGCAAGCTAAAGGATACTTCTCTGCGTTTTGCATGGTAGATAGAGCTGGGGAATAATTACATCAGTGGACTGGTTACAGTGACAGTGACCCCTCGCCCAAGATTCAGAAAGACACAAGGGGGTCAGCTGCATGGGTCAGCAGCCAGCGTTGGCACCAGTGGACTTGCTGGTTAGTAACATAGGAATCGACATTCTTTGCCCATGAGTTTTAAGTAATTTAGTTAGACTGAGATAGACTTATTTGTTTTGTATTTGTGTTTATTTGTTAGACTTATTTGTTTTGGAGAAGAATAATGGTGATATATAAAGCATTCAATATTTTTGTTATAATTGTGCCTTGAGCAAGAAATAACATCTTCTTCTCCCTGAAGAGAGTAAGAAAAAGTTACTCTAGTCAAACGTACACAGAATTCATAGATATCCTTTAAATGCATATCCAGGTCCTCTAGTATAGAGGTACTAATTTTAGTTAATAAAGAATATAGTGACAAAGGTTGGAAGAGCCTTTCCAAAATAACAGAAAAACTAAGAATGTTAGAGGTAATGCATTCCAGAGATCAACCTTCAACTGAAAGAACTCTAGGCCATGTGTTAATTCAATTCCTAACATTTCTTTTTTGCACTAATTTATCTCTTTCCAGCCCTAAAGCAAATCTGTACTGTAGCCCAGTAAGTCCTTAAAGCTGGCATAACAGCTTGCTGCCATGGCTGAGGAGAAGGAGGCTTGTTCCTCTCTCAATTACTTTATCCACTGTTGCTCCTGGCCGTGATTATATTGTGCTGGTTCTGTCACTTGTCAGATCTTCAGAAAGTCAAGAGAATGTGAACACAGTCCCAAATGAATGACTATTCTTTCTGGATTAATGAGTTAGACTGTCTTACAGAAGAGTACCAAGGTCACTGTAGGGAAAGGGGAAGACTGCATGAGGAGAAGAATGGGAAAGAGATGGGAAAAAGGAATAGAAGTGAAGGGGGAGAAGAAAGACCTAGCATATTTCATGTGAGGGCTCTGGACTGTATCTTGAGGAATCCGTAATATCACACTAAAGACAATTCTTATTAAATGAAATTTAAAAGCTAGGATTTGGATAAATCAATAAACTTCAGCAGATACCAGTGATCTCTCTAGCACTATCCATGATCAGTGGAGTCTTATTTTGAAATCCTACACCTAATGTGGCTCTGGATACAGGAATATCTTTACTGTAGCACAGCACTTGGAGAAAGACTACAGATAAACCAGTGCTGTCAAGAGAAACCAACCTCAGTTTGTATCAAGGGTCAATAGAGGATCCAGAAATAGTTTAGTTTTCTCATGTGTTCTATTTCTAAACCTTTTAACTATAACCTTATAGAAAGGTCTATAACAAACTAAGAACATGTAGGGGACTAAACAGTCAGATGACTAATACCTGCAGAATAAACCCAGTTGAAATGAAAGGCCTCAGCTAAAACAAGTCATCAAGGCCTGTCAAATTAGTTTCAACTATGCAAATACACTCATCTTCAATCTTTGTTTCCAAACCTTCAGAAAAAGCTGTAAATTTTAGGTTAGATTAGCCTTTATTCCAGGTTTACTTTTTGCTTGGATACAGATATTTTTAACCTCTATCCTAAATGCAGTAGAGTCAATTCTTCGATATTTCTTCTTCAAAGTCTTACTCAAATACTGACCTTTAAAAGTTCTAACTATAACTACTTTTGCAAGGCCTGCACTTTCACAAAACAAAGCTCACTCTGTTCTCTGCTGGAAATATCGGATCCTTTTCTTAGAAGATTTAACTCTACCATTAACCACAGTCAGGTGTCCAATACCTATTGAAAAAACTCATATAAATTATGGACCTCAGCAGAAATCAATCTACAGTCTAGTCTGGTGGGCTGCACAGTATCCAAGAAAAACAAAACAAATGCAGAACATGTGACAGGTAAGATCTTCTTTATGTTTCATACCACTTACAGGTGTAAAATCAATACAAGATATTTTTAGTTGCTATGAGCTGGACTTATGGTGATATTTCAGCAGTGACCTGTAAGAGATACAGGTTATAATTTTCTCATCTCTAACTCGATTATTAATCTCAAAATTATCAGTAGTCAAAGGAATATTATGCAGACATCGATGGTTGTCTCTTAGAAAATGTATTCCCCATCCTTGCCTTCTGAGCTATAATAGGAGACATGTTGTCCTAGGTTTGAGTGGTGAGGTTTTTGGTAGCAGGGGAGAGGGCTACATGGTGGCTCCCTATGAGAAGCTTCTTGAAGCTCCCCCAGCTCCAACTCAGCTCCACCTCAGCACCAAGCCAATCAGCTGCACCTCTGCGATAACTTATTTAAGAAGGGACATGGTAAGGAGGAGCTTCGGCAGCTGCGTGAACACCAAGGTCAGTGGAGGAACAGAAGAAGAAAGGAGGGGGGAGGTGTGCCGGAGCAGAGACCCCCCTGTATCCTGTGGTGAGACAGCAGGGTGGCCCCCCCCTGCCACCCATGGAGATCTACGGTGGAGCAGACACTGATATATGGTCTGTGGGAGGCCCCACATGACATTTAAGGTGGCTGGGCCCTAAGTCAGCTGGGATCCTGTGGGAAGCAGCAGCCCGCACTGTTGTAGTTCAGCGCTGGGAGGATTGCAGCATATGGTGGTGTCCCATGCTGGAGCAGCTCGGGAAACACTGTAGCCCATGGGAGGGACTCATGTCAGATAAAGTTTGTGGAGGGCTGTCACCTGTGAGAGGGGAACCATGCTGGAACAGGGAGAAGAAGTTCCAGAAGCTCCCCCTGCCGAAGGTGTAAGAAGCGGCAGCACTGACTGCACCCTCCATTCCCTGCCCCCTAAACCACTATGGGGAGGAGGTAGAGATATCAGGAGCAGAGATGAGCCCAGGAAGAAAGGAGGAGGACAGGGAAGGTGTTCTCCAGATGTGTTAATATTTGGTCTGTTAAGTGGTGGTGTTGTTAGTGCCTGTAAGAAATCTGTGTTCTTTTTTCCTTCCCCTAATGAGTCCACCTTTTGCCTGTGACCATAATGGGCAATTTATCCCTCTCTGTCCTATCTCGAATCCCAGGCCTTGGCTTGTTTTCTCCTTCTCAGCGCTGGTGTTGGAAGGGGGAAGCGAGCAGCTGCCTGGTGCTCAGTTGCCATCTGAGCTCAGACCACAGAACCTTCTTCTCATCACTGGGGGGAAAGGGCAGAGTGAGTGTCTGTGTGGTGCTCAGTCGCCCCCTGAGCAAACAACAAGACACAGGTATAAATTGAGCTTCTTAATAAAGCAACTTGCCTACATTTGCCTTATAATCTCTTAAGAACTGTCAGCCTCCCCCTACACCTGACCCACTGCCCACACATATTTTGAGCAGATTTAGCTGTGGTGCTAGGGCCCTGTACTTCTGTTCTGACATGTGAAGCTCTGTCCCTTAGTTGCTGTTTGAACTATCACAGAGATGGAGATAGACTAAGTAGCCTTACTTTTCAGGAATATGTGACTACCACAGGGTACAAGAAAAAAAAAATCCCTTAAGTCTTGCAAGGGCAGTATGGATATCCAGGTTTCTGTCACTCCTACCTTGTGCTCAGAAAAACACATCACCTTTTCATCTGATTTCTGGCCTGGGCTAAATCTATGACACGTCTGGCTTATCCACCCCCCAGTTTGTTAGGAGCTTTATGGTCTAGAGGTTTGGTCCACCAAAGGCTCTGTGAAAGGGACTCAGTGCTGCATTGGAAGTGCTTCCTCCCATTAAAGAAACAGAGTTTAGTTTCCCATGTTGGAGAGAAAAGTCTAAGGTGGAAAATATCTTCTGTTGCTGACGTTAAGTTGTTCTGATGGGCTTGGTTTCCTGGCTATTGTCAAGGCAAGGGCTAGATATAAGGTGTGCCAAAAGAAAAATTTTATTTTTTTGACTTAGATGACGCATCTGATAAATTTAATTCTTCACACTGCACTGCCAATCCCCCCAAACTATCCGTAAACTTAGTCATGATTAACCACAGTCATCAAGCCATTAACACCATAAATTATTTAGATGTGATGCCTCTGCACCATGACATCTGTAAGTAGATGTCTGCAATCTAGATAATGCTACAAGAGATAACTGACAATTAATTGTGTGTTGTGTCTTTTACCCTCTACTACAGCTCTGGCTGTGAAGGAATCACAGAGGCACTGAAGGATCAAAATAAGTAGGTTTACAAAAGATGTGTGATCCTAATTCCAGAATTATCTTTTAAATTACATAGTTCCTTTCCTTTGCCAGTGCTTATTTCTCTCACAATACCCAAACATTATGCTGACGACTGCTAAGTATATATAAAGGCACTCATTTTTAAAGTAGAGTTATGTTTTGCTTCTATTTGCTTTTATGAAAGGCTTAAGAGTTATTTTGTTACCATATTAAAAAAAAAAAAAAAAAAAAAGAGGATTTAGAATAGTTTACCACATTGAGTGGCTGAAATCAATATTGTTTATACGGGCATGAAAGTTATTGACTGTATATTTATAATAACCTCCAGAAAGTAACTCTTAAACCATTAAACTTTCTGGCAATGTATACAATTTCATAAATCTGACTAAACATTTTACAATAATAATTAAATTAATTACTAGGGGAAAACAACACATTTTATGGATTTTACCTTTAGGAAAAGATTAGACATTTCACTATTGACTTAATTCAAATTGTCTGTTTTCTCTAGTCTGGTATTTGCAACCAGAGAAATACCTTTTCTTTGGAAGACAAGACTTCATAATGAAACATAACTCAAACAGAATTAATCTGAAGACAATTGGTTTGACTTGCACAGAATATTGTTTACAGTGTTGTGGATAGAGGGCAGCTCAGAAAAATGCACCCAGATGTCATTGTTTGGATGTAGAACATAAACACGTGATTAAGTAATTAATTACTCCATCCCCTTTAAACCAAGGTTCACAGGGAAATTTGGACTGAAAATGAGCACTCAAAAGTTCCCGGTGACAAGATATCTTAGGAGCACTTTTCATTACTTCATTATGTTACACAAGTGCCCACTAGAGTTCATTGTCTACATGTAGAAGGCATTTTCAGTAGGTCACTACTGCAGACAGTTTTGAGTAGTATAGAGAAAACAGACTAATAACAATTAGGAAGAGGTTCAGAGACATGAAGTGACAATTCTGAAGTCTCAGATTGTCAGTGCCAGAAGTGGGGACCAGGACTCAGATCTGCTGAGTTCTTAGTCTCATGTTTTAAAGAGGAGAATAGGTGATTTAGTCTTACATTTTGTGTGAGAGTTGTTGCAGCAGAAAACGGTCATTGGGAAAGACCTAAATCTGTGAGAAGTGTCTGTTGAGTTCTTTTGGGTTATTTATGAGATATTAAAGACTTCAATATTTTTGTGATCATCTAAGAATTGAGAAGATTGGTTAGGTGCCACCTGACAACTGAAATCTATTTTCCTTACACGACAGGGTTCCCATAATCTTCCTAGATTTGACTCTGGCCAGATCTCATCTGCTATCATTCAATGGACCTATGGATTTTCATGATGCAAGATGGCTGGAAAAGAAAGGAGACTGTAGAGGTCTGTGGTAACCTGACTTTGTTGATTAATAGTTTCCTTCCTCTTCTTTTTATTTTTTCCCTAACCAAATCTACAACCAATAAATTAATGAGAAATATTAATTTAGCAGCAACATTTTGGACTTGAGAACAGTAAAGCTACAGGTTATGAAGCTAAAATAAGGCACAAGCAGAATTTTAGTATTATCAGTAGAGAGAAATTAGGTTTTTGGGAAGTACTATACAGACAATTGCAGACAGGTTTATATTAGGTTAGTAGGGCAAAAGAGAGAGCCAAATTTAAGATTATCCCAAAAGTGAGGTTGTGACTGAACCCTGATCTCATTTTAGTACTTAATCCACAGAAATGTTCTTTCCTTGTGTCTTGTCCAGTCTTTCTCATTGTATTTTTTCTGGTTCGTTACACTGGGTAGGTTACTCTTATTTCCCTCAAGACCCATCACATGCAGCTGTAGCTCCATCCTTCCTCCTTCATTGCTTTAACTTTTTGTACTTGGCCCTAAACTAGGAAAAGACTATAATTCAGATTCATAAGGGAAAACTGATAGGAAGAGCAGAGCCTAACTTAAGGCAATGAGAAGTTCCTGGAATTCATGCTCTCTAAAGGCACAATCATCTAGACATCTTGTCTGCTGTTGCAAGACAGGGAGCAAAAGTACTCCACAATGTTAAGGTTTAGGTAGGGAGTGACTCAATTGCACAATTTCTGAAATTCAGGCTGGGTGAATCTTGACCAAGTAAAATACAAACATGACAGAGCAACAGTATCTTGAAAACAATATAATTTTACTAAATGGCAAACAGAAGGAGTATGTAATTTTCCGGTAATGTCAGAGGCCAAGTTTTTAATTAGCAAGACTGTGGATAAATGTGGAATGTGTAACTTATCTACAGGTTGATCTGATGCACAGTTTTGATCCCAAGAGCTTATATTGTTAAAAATCCTTCTTTTGTATTGCTGGAAAGCTGTGCATCCTCTGTGCTTTCCATTTGCGATTTTACTGTCCCGCTGAACCACCCAATGTTCACCTTCATATTCTTGGCAGGCTTTAATGTGTTTGCTAACAGTATAATTAAATGTTCTGTATTCATTACTTCCCAGCTCTGACTTACATTTAATCTCTTCAGTGTAATTACTCCACCGTGTACATTCAGTCAAATGTGCTATTCTGTGCCTGTCCAAATTTTATTAAACAAGGGTAAATGTGTGGTCAATTACACTATTACACATACAATTGTATCTGTCCTTAAGAGAAGCTCTTGAGCCCTTAGTGTGCTCTCAGTGACATGAATTACAGGCATATAAATCCCCTTTCACACTCTTTTCTATCAGTTCTTGTGTTCTGCCTGCTATTAGTGGCGAATTAATTGACTACGGGAAAAAAAAAAACAAACAAGCTCTGGGTTAAATCAATGATTTCAGATGGTGATAAAAGTCTTAAAGAGAGTATCTGTATCTTCCTGAAAGATTGCTACTAGATTTCCAGGGTTAATTATCCAACATAATCTCACATTGTCATTATTATGTGCTGTAATATTCCAGCAAAACAAAAAGGAAAGACTGGGTGAATCCCCCAACATCTAATATTAGAAATATTGTGGTTGGAAGTTGTTATCCTGTCAATCCTACATGTTAATCCTTTTGAAAATCCTCTTTTGAAAATCAAGCTCCAGTGAGCAAAACCAAATTAACTGTAAGACTAATTTAGAAATCTTGAGGCTTTTTAAAAGATATTCTCATTTGCTTTCTAAAATAAATTAACTGTAAGATTAACTTTGAAATCTTGAGAGTCTTTTTAAAGATCTTTTAATTTGATTTCTAGTGTCTGATCTTTATAATCACATGCATGTCCCTTAAAGTAGAGATAATTTTGTTTTTTCTTCCAGATGAATTTTATGTTTCTGATGTAATCTCCAACTGCTGTAGACTGCAAGTTCAGGGGGAAAAAAAGTATTAACAGTTGGATTAATCTCGCTTGACTTTAGTTAGGTGTGTAGTCTAAACTAGTTGTCTAGGCACACAGTAGAGAGAAACAGATATCTCTAGCAGGTGGTACAGTCCCTCCAAAAAAAAAAAATCCCAACATCTACGGCAAGGTCAATCAACAATTCTAGGAGGTATCTGTTCCTCTCTGTTAAAAGAAGGGAGTCTAAAGCTTATCTGTGTAGAAGGTCCAGTCCTAGTCTAAAACAAGATAAAATGCATCCAATCTCCAAGCAAGTGTATTCAAAAATAATTTGACTTAATACAAGAGTTTATGCTGAACTGAACAAAGAATATATTGGAATAACTTTGCATTTGATACCATGTACTCAGGGAATAAATGAGCATTTATGCCATTTCTTGCTGTTTCTTAAACTTGCTTTGCAGAGTATCCTTTGCCAGAGTGTGACAGAAGACAGACATGACTTTCTTTTGATCTAAATGAATAGCTTTTAGAGAAGATATCCATATTAAAGTGAAATTTTATAAAATAAGCAATAAAGCACAAGATAAAACCTAATATATAAACAATATGTATCAGGTTGAAATAGCATCTAATGAATTTCATCCTGAAGTAAATTTATATTGTCAGGTTTAACAGCCTTTCATAAACTGGATTTACACTCAGTGGGCTGAATTCTCCTTTCAATTAATTTTCATGAATGAAGTTTGCTGTGGTGTAAATGAGAAGAGACTCTGTCTCCAAACGCCTAGAGGCCTTTATCAGAAGTTTGCTGATGATGCATACAAGGATACTAAAACAATGTTATCTTCATCTAAGCATAGCCTTAAAATTAGATGGCAGTTAAGATATATCCTCTTTTATTCTGCTGATTTGGAAAATGGAATACATTTATTGGAAGAAGGGATGCAGATTAAAAGTCAATGAGATTTTATTGCATCATGGGTAATTATTTCCCATTGTTTTACCATTATTTCTTCATTTAGGAAAAAAAGATGATTCAAATCATTTTATCAGCTCAGTGGCTTTATGTTCCACATATAATGCAAGAAATTAGTGTAAATACAGGATTTTCAATAATGGCCCTTTCATTTCTAATTTAATTTTCATTTAAAAAATTATGCAATATACATGCATAAGAGGTATAATAAGTGCTTGTATCTATATTAATTATATATACATATTTAAACATAAATATGCCATTAATAATCTTCACCATTGATATCATGGCAGTAGATGAAAGATGTTTAAAAGTTAATTTGAAAGTTGTTGTACAGTTAGAAAACTTCTCTAATCTTTATTTTTCACCATCCAAGAGGTAGTACATGCAATACAGAATATGAAGGAATAAGTAATAGCCAAGAAAAAATTAGTTTAAAGGTTCTAATGAAATTTAATAGGTCATGTAGCTCCATAAGATTTCTCTGGTAATTATAGGATAAATGTGTAAAGGGGTATGATTCTAAAATTATAGCTACCAATGATTACTTTGGAGTTAGGGAGAAATTTCCTTTGTATAGGTCTGATTTATCTTCGTATTCAAGGTACCTTAATTAGACATTGGCTCATGTAACACACAAGAGAGAAGTACTAACTTTATCCACAACGTCATTTCCTACATTGTAGTAGGACCTCAAACTTCATTCTATACAGAGGCTTTTGGTCATCTATAAGTGATTATGAAAAGCTTTAATGATATTAATAAATATTTCCTTCTAACTTCCTGAGGTCTCTTTAAGATTTTGACCAGAAAAATTCCTATCTGTATTTCTCTAATTAAGCTACATCCATTGCAAGTGATATTGTAATTGTTCTTCTCTAGAGGTGCAAGTAATATTTCCTAATATATAAATCAGTACACATCAGTCCAAAAGAAAATACATGATTTGTGGCTGACCCAGTTTTCTGCACTCATTTATTTCAAAAGTTTTTTCTCATTATAATCTTTTTGCCCTCTCTAGCTTCATATACACATCTATAGCAAGTGACCATCCATGCCTATATACATTTATTTTTCTGGTGGCAGAAGGAAGTCTTTAAATAAAGCGAAACTTTTATAGAAGCTCTATTTTGCATTATTTAACTTTTCTATAGCATAAAAAAGGCTTGCAAGAACTTAGGAAGACAGTTAATCATTATCTATTTTGAAACAAAGAATGTAGAAAAAAATATAATTAACTTTTCATTTTCACAATATTATTTAACTTCTAATTTTCTTAGCAATAGATCAAAATAACAATAATATTTTTGCAGTAGGAGGAACAGTAGGAGAGCTAAGATTCCCCCCAACCCCACACCCCCCCCCGATTAAAATCAATTCCACAGCTACAATGATAGTGAGAACAATATAAGAATTGAAAATGGGACTGTCTTAAAAAGTTTTATTTCATGGATTTTGTTAAACATGTTAGTTTCTTAAAGTTTTGCTGAAACTAAGTTACAGACCACTTATGTGCAATTTGTTTCAAATAGCCTAGCAAACGAGGCTACTTTTCTTAAGCAACAATTTACAGATAAAAGATCAAAAGATGCACAGTTCAATTCAGCTTAGCAACACAATTACAATAACATGGCATTTCATACCACTTGATTTCCTTGCTTCATGACTCGAGTGTTTCCTTCTTGGCAATCTCTAGTACTACAGTTTTTGGCATAAAAACCTCAAGAGATGGAAAATTATTTCTCCAGTGATAAATAACATATGCAGGGTCAGGAACTGTATCTACTAGATCCTATTCTAGAATCTATGATTCACATTTCCTCTCAGCTTTCCTGTTTTCCAACATTATGTTCATCTGAAAAACTGGTAAGAACACAGTGAAATACAATAAAAAGCCACAATTCCACTTGCCTTGGACCAATTTCCATGCATGTACTATTATGCATGACTAGTACCATTATGTTCTAGTGAAAAACTAGGGGAATTAGCTGACCTTAATGTAGCTTTTATCATGTTAGCTTATGACCCAGGTTGCACCCAGAGCCTGTGAAGAGTGGGTGGGTCCCTCCAGTGGGTAATTCACCCTGGATAAGATAAGTGTTTAAAGACATGGTTTCACAGGGAATTGAACCTGCCTAACAGCTAATCTTATTTCCTTCGCAACCGAAAGGTCTCAGCACCAGATCCAGTACTTGCCATTTGTTTCCAATTTAATGAAAAAAAAAAAAAAAAAAAAAAAAAAAAAGATTCATTTAAGTACAAGATCAGTGCAAAGAAAAAGGCACAAACACATGTCTGGGGTGGGGATGAAAAGCAATGAGCTGCTTGTCACATATCACACAATCATGCCCTTAAACGGAAGGCACTACAATATCAAAATGTGTCTCTCACTTCTCTGTCAATGAAGGTTAGGTGTCTTAGGACACCACATCTGGAGGGCTGGAATTAGCTGAGATTATTCCTATCTCAGATGCTTATTGAACAGTACATCACACATCAGTTGTTCTGCTCAGTGGGGCTAACTGGTAACATGGTGCCAGGCCAGTTAAATGCCCACTCAGCAGAGCATTAACAGGAACTTCTCAGAAGTCTCTGGGTTTATCTTCAGACAAGTTTGTATGGTTTTTGTCAGTAGGAGTTTTCAGAATCCTGGCATCCATCTAGAAGAGCGTTGTAAAGAATTCGGGTTTTTCTGTTTCTGAATTTCACTGCAGGTTAAATGGGCCTGCTGGAGAAGGAAGTGCCTTGCTTTTCATGGTTGTTTCTGGTCAGAAGGACCGGTCTCAATCAAGCAATCTGAAAGAGCTGCTTCCAAATGTTTTGAGGTGTACATGAGTTAGGACTGTCACTCCTGATGTGATCATTCTATGGCCATGCAAAAGGACTGGAGTGACATCAAGGAACCCTACAGATTTGTCTGTAATGTAAGTTTCATGTGGGTCTGAGTAGGTCCTGAAGTCTGCCTTTGAAAAGCATCCATGCTATTTATCAGCAAAGACATAATCAAGAGTAGACTTCGAGCTGTGAAACTCTTGGCAGGGAAAAGTCTAAACACACAGGACAAGTTCTTGTTCATATAATTTGAGTGGGCCTTGGATGGTGAGGCCTGAATGTCCTACGGCTTTGCCCACAAGCAGAAAATTAAAATTCAGCTCTCCTTAACTGAAGCACTGTCAATAGAAAACTCATCAGGAACTGGATAAGCCACATCTACTGTAGGGTCTCAGCCCTTATCTCAAGTGTTGCTAATGCCAGAAGTTCTAGGCCTAGCAGGGAACAGTTCTGCCAATGCAGGTAGCTCTGACACACCCTTAAAAATATGTTTTGATGTGGAGGCTACTGCAGGACAGCCTTATAGTACACTACTCTGCAACTTAGAAGTGATGTTCTGAAAAATGGCTTGAAGCCACTAAAGCCTTATCAGCTGTGAGATTTGTGCTATACCTCTAAGACATCTCAGCTGTGATATTTAAGAAAAAACTAGGAGAAAAGGACACAACTCTTTTTGTTATACCTTTTCTGCAGTAAACTAGGAGATAATACAAAGCCAACTCCTCGGCCTCAATTTGGTCCACAGATCATTCAAACATCTCATGTCATACGCCGGGGATGCACTGGCTCAGATATACATTTTGTTATCTGAAAAATTAATAACTGTTTTTTTCTCCCAAAACACTGCATATAATACTGAGTTGCTTTACATCATAGCACCTAGACTATTTTTATCATGCAATTATTTATGACAAACCTGTGAAATGGATAACTATTACTGTTCCCTGTTTCACATAGCTGGGGTGTTGTGCTTAACTGTGATTTCAGCTCAGATAATTTGAAGCAGAGATATGTACTGTGAAGGCCATGGTGGTTTAAAGCTACGTTTACCAAAGTGTAGGTTGCAAACCTAGATATAATTCTGTTTTGTCAGGGGATTGTAAGCTAGCCTCAAGTGGAAACTCCCTGCAAAATTACGTCCTTGTTAGGCCTTATGTATTATGTCTCATCTATTTACATACACATTTTCTTCATTTTCCCCTCTCCCTTTTTGGAGCTTTATGTACTGCTGAGGTCTACTGTGCCAAGGGACCCAACTATCAATAATCTGTCCATACTACTACAAAAAAAATTGGAAGTGAAGTGCAAATCCAGGTGAAGAAGGTGGCAAGAGGAATTATGCATATAAACACAATAGTCCTGTATTTGACATCATGCATACCAAGACAAAACTGGGGTAAATTCATTGTCTTAGAGGAGTTATTATTGATTTACATTTGAATGAGTAGGTAGATAAGTGGGTCTGGTAAATCAGTTTGACTCATCCTAATCCAGGAAATACTGGCTTTTAACCATGTGTTCAAGCCCACCAGTGCATACCAATTCACTGACTAGGTTCTTAAAAAAAAATAAAATCATCAAATGAAACATTATTAAGATTTAAAAGCCTCTTTTTTTTTTTTTTTTTTTTTTTTTCCAAATCTAGATACTACTATTTATTTTTAAAATATAAAGAAACTGTAGTTCACACATTTGTACAAAGAAAAGGTCTCAAGAGTTAAGCTACATTTAAGTAAACTATATGAATAAATTACACATAAATTTCAGCAGACGTTTGCACTACAGTATCTCAGGAGCAAACCTTTAGATGGTTTAATAGTTCAGCTGTATTTATCAACTACTACTTTGCTGAGCTAGTTTGCATTTCAAGCCCCAGTAATCAGGGGTATCATATGAAAAGAGTTTATGCTTCTCTCTACTCACTATAATAAGATTAACTGTGGATGGCTAATAGAGATTACACAGTATATTTTACCATCAGCATTTATGCTTTCCAGGGTCAGCCTTACTCTTCTAAAGAGTTGCCACAATGGAAGATGCAGCACTATTTCAGCTGGAAAGAATACAAATCTCAGTTGATCAATGGGTCACATTTGGAGATCGATGGCAGTTCCAGAAATTCAGAAGCTTTAAAAGTATATCCATAAGGTCAAAATATAATTTAGTACTTGTTTTCTTGCGGTAGTGCTGTTGGGAAATGACATTTCTACCACTCTGATTTGCTTCTTTAGTGGGTATGTCTTAATGCAGAAAATTTGTTGCTGTTGTTGCTGAAGCTTCTGCTAAAGCTTCCCTATAAAAATGCTCTTAATCTGAAAGCTGCCGTATTTCATCTGCTTTCAGCCTTTAATAGAGTGGAGGAATTCATTAAGTTATCTGAAAGCAATTTTCAATTATGAAAATACAATTTAAATAAGGGGAAGAGGAGTCTTTGAAGATGACAAAAGTGGGAAGTGATTGACACACTCTGTTGTCAGCTGGAATCAATTTCACACTTGGGGAAAATTACCTTCACTAGGGAAAGATCATCCGGCAGCAGGAGGCAAACTGCAGGGAACCGGGAAAAGAGAGAGAAAGTAAATCCCATTTTAAGCAAAATATTCAGTAGCCTGAACACCCTTCACCTTGACAAAATGAAACCTCTTTAACATAAGTCCTGAACCTCATAGCATGGGCACTCGGGGCAAACACTACAGAATTATAGGAATATAACTATCTGTCCAAGTTTGTGTCTTATTCAGGCACAATGCCATTTGGCTTCAAAACCAGCTTTGTCTCAGCAAGCACTTCAAGATATCCCTAAAGGTTTTTACAGCTGCTGAATAATATGGTATTCTATATAATAATGTAGGTAGCGTTAATACTTAAACATGCAAAGTCTGAAGCTATGCTTTTCAGTCTGTTGTGTGTCTGAGAATCAGCTGTTACTTGCCCACAGAGCCAGTGGTTCATATGGTGTCAGTTCCTTCTCTAAGTTAAGACAAAACATGATTAGAAGTACTCTGATTCCCTGAAACGCCATGCATATTTTACACAGTTGACAAAGTGCTATTGGGATAATTGTCAATAGGAAATATCCCTTAAGAAAATACGTAAGAGAAGCTGTGATGACAAATTTGTGCTATGTCAAATGAGGGGCTAGTTCCAAATAAAAATCAGCATAGGTCTGAAAACTCAAAAAAGCCCTGAAGTCAGTTTGCAGAGACAGTGATTGACAATATGAGATTCTGAAGGCAGGATTTCATTCCAAGTAAATTCTGTGGAGTGGTGCATGGGAAAAATTACTGATAACTAGAGCAAGCAGATTACAGACATGGGTAGATGGGGAATATTCCCCTCACAGTACTGCTAACATTGCTCCCTCCTCTGTGTTACCTTGGCCTATCCATCTCTTTCAAGCAGAGGCTCTTCTAAGTGGCAAACCTCACATGTATGTTCATGCACCAAGGCAGGATAATATTTCTGAAGAATCCTTTCAGTGATTTTTACTGCGTTAAGGTGTAGAAACTAGAACTGTTAAAGCCACAACTGTTCTGATTATAGCCACCATTTAAGAACACTGAGACATGCATAAGTACTTGGGAGACTCAGATACTAGGAAAATTGGTGCATTAAAATCCATGCAGCTTTGAAAGTATATAAATGCAACAGAGACAACTTAACAGTGGAATTAATAATAATGCGGTAAGTCAGAATAGTCCCTCTCTCTCCCTCTGCTCTTTCTCCTAAAAATAGCCCAGGCCACATCTCTGGTGCTTGGCATTATACAAGTTGTATAACTATGCTTGTTTTCATAATAGGCTTGAAATGTGAGCTAATTCTTATTCATTTACCTCATCCAGCACCATTCGAAGCTGTGCTTAAACCCTGTGACATGAAGTTGCCCTGTGAGTTAAGGATTTAACTTGAGGGAAACCATCACAAGTACTAGGCTCTCCTCTGGTTCACAGAGCTCTTCTTTGGGCCAGAGGTAATTCTGAAATTGTTTTAATTTTTTTTGAAGACCAGGATTTTTTTATTTGCCCATATACTGAGAATACTACCTAACAAACCACTTTCACCTGAGTTTCTTTATGTGATAATATTGAGAATATGTGCTGTGTGCAGAAGGGTCTGAGATAAGGCTATGTGAAGCTGCATACTGCACTAGGATAATGCTGGAAGAGTGGGTCCATCTGGGGAAATGACTTACAGCCTGTTCCACTTCTGTTACCCACTGCTGTGGTCTCCAACCAACCAAAGTACCCCTGGTTTTGCTGAGATCCCTTGTTGTCCCACTCCAGAAAAGAGAGACCCTGGACTAAAACAGGAAGCTCTTGGCTCCCATGAAGTCATTAGCATTTAGGTCCTTCAAATAACTGAAAAATCTCACCTAAATTGTTCTTAACAAGATAATTTGTATGTTTCTGAAAATGTAATCAAGGGCTTAAAATCTTGTCTCAGTTTCTGTGGCAGTTAGGAGTGATTTATGCAAGAAATGTCAGTGCTTCAGGGAGTTTTTCTGAGTGAAGAAGCTTCCTACTGTAATAAACTTTTGCAAAGTTGAACTTCAAATATAAATCCTTTTAATAGAGGGGTTAAGTATTTATATAAATTCTTTCTCATATGTCTAGGTGGTTAATAAATCTAACCTTGTGGTATTAACATCAGAGTGTATTTATCGACCCTTCTACTTTGGAGGCTATACATTTGCATTGATTTTCCTTTTTGCCATTTTTGTTTCTTTGCTTGTGTCTCTAGCTAGGTGTGTCTGTTTGACTATCATATAACAGTTTCCAAAAAAAAAAAAAAATAATCCAGAGTCTGTCCAAACTATATAATGTTTTCATTTTAGAATATTAATTACATCATACAAATTGAAGAGAAATACCTGGAATAAGTTTATTAGTGAATTGTATTTGTTTCTTACTCAGCTGTTGTACATAACTGAAAAATTTCAGTAGAAACATCTTGTCTACTAAAAGGTAGGCAAAATGACAACCTAATCAGTATACAATACCTTTCAGTCCATTTTTCTACCTAGATAACCATGTGCTACATGATAATAAGTCTTTCTGGAAAATAATGGATCAATTTGACTTTTTTTTTTTTTTTCCCCCCCTATTGAAACAGGTTTATATATATGATATAGGCTCTGAGAATGATTATCACAGCAGTGAAAGTTATGCCACTTATGCAGATGATGTACTACTACAATCCTAAGCACTGCCATTGTGTCATGTAGCTTCAGGCTAATATAAATGACTTTGAAATGATAAAATCACTGTTCTGGTTTGTTACAGGAACTAAAATGAGACCCCAGTGGTTTCCATGCAAATCATCTCTTGTGAGACATTTGTCAGTGTCAGTTAAGTCTGTTGAATTCAATGTCCTCCAAATGAAAGTTTCATTAAATACCTTTTATTACACATAATGGCCTATTTTACAGTGTCTAATCTAAAGATATAAGTAGCACTAAGTTACAAGAAAATATTTCTTGTCATAAACATCTTGCTGATAACCACATTTTCTAATATATTAATTTTTAAGGAAATCTAGAATAAAAGTTCTGCTCCCATGTCACACAATGGATTGAATTTCTAATATTCTGTCATTTTTACAAGCAGAGATCTGCCATTGCCTCAAGAGGAATTCTTTTCACCTTGTACATGCAAAAAGGATTTAGAAGATTCAACAGACAGACAAGGACAAAATTTTATACTGATGCAGATCTTGTGTTAAGAAATGTGGTTAAGAGTGCTCCAGGATAGGAAAGTGAGATTTATGGGCTGAGATTACAGATCTATTTCCCCCCACCTCCCCTGGCAATCAGATGTACCCTATTCTGAAGTATATTTAACAGCAAACTATACAAACTGGCTAATTTATGTTGGGTTCATGCATCTGGATTATAGTTAACTACAGGTAACATGAGTGTGACTGACATTTATGGTATATAAATGAGGAACACAGTGAAGAATTACCTTGTGTTGCTAAGAGGCTGTGTGCTGTCTCACTCAACCTTCCCTCTCACATTAAACACTGAATACAAACATTGTTTCTTTACGCTATTCCCCTTTGGAGCATGATTAACTTCCATAGGATAAGATGTTGTTCAAAATCTGACTACTCATCACCTTCAGACAGTCCTTTTGGCTATAATGGGTTACAGCATCCACATAAATTTTCATCTAGTCTCAAAGGCTTTCCAGACTTTGTAAGAGCTCTTCCACCCTATTAGCTGTTGCCTCAATTCAGTATATCTTAGCTGTTACCACATAAGAAGTTTATCGTCGTTTTTTTTCTTCCAGATCCTTCAGTTCAGAGAAGTCCTCAGCACACCCCTTTCCTTCTTGTCTCCTGGACTCAACTCTGACTGGTTGATCCCAAGAAGATCATTTGCAAATGCCTTTCAGGATGATTTTTGGTTGTTCCTACCCCCAGGGTGACCCTCCCATAACATGACATCCAGTATTGTTTAATGTTTGGTTTTGAGGAAGCTATCACTGGCATCTAACAGATAATCCTCCAGCTCTCTTACAGGACCAATTGACTCCATAGGATGAAATCACTGATCTTGTGACAGAGAGAAAGTAGAAGATCAATAAGAACACACTAACGCAAATTTTAAAACCATTGCTAAGATTTGTACATGCTATTGATATTGGCTAGATATCTTTTTAACTGATAGGCAAAAATAACTTCTTGAATTCAGTAAAGGGTAACAAATTCAAATGATGTGTCCTTTGATAGGCTTTGAAGGTCAAAGAGATGATCTAATGATTGAGTCATGTCTTAAAATACATACAAGGAGAGATCTGACTTGATAAAACAGTCTGTAGTCTCCAAATGATGCTTTATATATATTTTGTATATATATAAGCACATGTATATAACAACATCAACTCTATTTGTTTATATATATTATATACACCAAGATTCATCTGAGAGAACAAGCTGAAAATAATGTGCCTGCCCACTTGTTCTCCTGGTTGCTGTAGCTCATAATGCAGCTCTTCACCTGTGTCCACATCAGTAACTGAAATGATAAAAGACATCTCAGTTCAGTGAGACACAGAGGGCTCATTAGCCAAGGCACCATTTATACATCTGGTGACATCCATTTCTTTTAACAGCCTTACCTATTGCTCACTGAAATGAAGGAAAAGACCTTTTAAAAAAAAATAAAAATCAGGGGCACTTGTTCTTTAAAAAATCCTGTCTCAGCCAGGGAGAAGTACAGTAGGAATGAAGCATGTAGTACATTCTCTGGTCTCAGTACAATTCAGAACCAAGTACCTCTCTCTCACTTCCCTCATTCAATAAATTCAAGAGGAGTACTAATGTAAAACTTTACTGTGATCATAATTAATGGCCCTTCTTATTTCACCATCTCATTCAATCAATTATATTCTTCAAGTAATGTGAACATTATCTTTTATGAGCACTATTTATCAAATACAAATAAAAGTGGTACAGTAAATCTTATTCTTTCACCTTTCTTATGCTTACGTTTACACTGATGTGTGAAAATGTTGAAAGCTGTTTTGTGTCAACATTTGTGCTTTTGAAACTTTAAGGAGAAAATAACTATTTCTTGAAGCCATATTCTTAAGAGGAAACACACGCACAAAACCAGATTGTTGTACAGAAATCAGAGACTATGGACAAACCCACCTGGCAGGCAGAAAGAAGCTGGCTGAACAAGAATATCTGATCATATGAGTTTGTTGAGTAGTTCACAGGCACCAAATGCTTTTTGGAAACTGTACGTATGCACAGTATCATTCTGCCACTGGCTGCTACACAGCTGAGCCTTAAGCCCATTATCTCTTCTAAATTATTTCTTCTGATTCACCTTTTGAGTCCTTACACATACTAGCAAGCTAACAATAGGTCTTCATGACTCTTGATTTGAGGAGTGTGTACCATCCTCACGCATTTCTTTAAGTCAACACATGAGAACAGCAATATTTCAAATAGCACCTTTTTATTCAGCTTGGCATTAAATGCTATTAAGCTCTTAAAATGTAACTGCAAAAATGGCACTATGTGATTCCATGTTTATCATCTCTTGATGGCTTCCATACCTAATAAGATCAGATGGTTGTTGTAAATGCCAATTCTTCAAACTCCACCGGGGAACCAAAAGTCAAGCTGTTTTTTGCATTTTTTTTTCTGGCTCATGCATTATGAGCTACAGATTATTACAGAGTTTTCCTAGTTATTCCTTCAAAGGTGAAAAACAAAGAACTTGAAGGGGTACTCACAACTGCTGAGCCAGTCCTCTGGCGTTGACTAGAAGGGGACAACTCCTTCTGTAAAAGTATTTTCCAGAATCCCATTGCTATGACCATGAGAAGTATATCAGAAAGAATTCCGGCCAAAACATATTCATGGCCAGGTTAAAACAATTTGTTCTTGTCCTCTGGCTTCATATAAGCATTTCATTTTCCAGGTGGTAAGCAGAGCAAACAGGACTTCCCTGTATCATGGGCCAAGATCCAGATGAAGGTTTTGGCTCTTTGACCCTCTTACCAATGCTTGTTGGGTCCAATTAGCACCCAGTCAAGCACAGGCCCAGTTGGGAGGCAATAGCTAACAGCTGAGAAACAATAAAGAACAGATTTTTAAATTACCACATGGAACTCGTTTACCTCCTCCCAGTTGAGATCAGCATCTGATTTGATGAGCACTTCTCTCTCACTGTTATAGCTTAAATTAACATTTGTGACTTTGTCCTAAAACAAAGGAGAAATGTTCATGTTACCAGTTAATGATATTAGCTGGTTGGAGGCAAAGCACAGCTTCGCCCATTATACAGAAACCAGTTGTAATAGCAGGCATAGTTAGCATATGAGGAAAAAGGATATGGCTATGCATGTAGTGACGACACCAAAAAAAAATTCCCCCAGAAGAAAGGATTTGCAGTGCTCATACTATCATCTGCAGCATTCTGTACTCACCTTTCTTGTCCTTGTGAATGTAATTGCACATAGTACGCAATGCATCCTTATTAGAACATTCCACAATAATATTGTAGTGTTTAAAATTAGGAGGGTGTTTTTCCTTGCTGTATTACATATGTGGATCACTTTCATCCTAGAATTAGATAATGCACCTAGGTTTTTATTTTTCATATTTCCTACTGATAATGATCAACTTCTAACAAAATGTTATTTTTCTAGACCTCAGGTTCCTCGTGAACTGTCTCTCTTACTCTAATCTACAGGTCTTCCTCCTCTTTCTGTCCTGCATCATGATTATTATTCTGTGGTATAACTGTATAACCCTTTATGGACTTGGTCTAACCCAGCAGAATATGAGCCAGATCCTTTACAAATGTTGTACTGTTCTGCTCACGGGTAAAGGTATCTCATTCCCTCATTTAGTATAACAAACGTGCAGTTGTTTGGCTATATAGCTTTACATCAGATGTGGCTTACACCCTATCAGCCTGGATTGAGGGCAGGGCAAGCTCATTTTTCTGTAAAAGGTGATGCAGACAGATGTGTGCTGATAAGGTTTGTTGCATTAGCAATTTTCACCTGTACAGCTGCTTCTAAAACTGATGTCTGTGGGAGTCCACAGGTAGCCTCCCTGCAGGCTGGTAATTCCGTCTTGAAACAACCTATTAGGTTGTCTCCTTTATACTAGCAATTTCCCACCTTCTAGTTCTTGCACTAATTCCCATTTTATCTAGCCTAACTAATAATGTCCCATGTGGGACTATATTAACTGCTGTTACTGAACTCCAGGTAGATTAGATCTACTGTTTTCTTTTGTCTGGAAGATGAGTTAGCTTATCAAGGAGAACTATCATGTTGGTGTAGCACAGCTTATGTTTGCTGAACTGTTCTATTTATCTCATTTATCATTTTCCTTAATTTAACTGCTCTTTTGTTTGCTAGTAATTAAGAACCTTGCAGCCCTGCAAGGCCCATTCAGGCCAGGCTAACAGCTCGCATTGGGCAGTTTGGCATTCATCCACATGCTGCATGAACTATACCTGTTTTGCTCCAGTCATTAAATTGTTCCTCAGACTCAAGAAATGTAGTTAAAACATTGTAGTTAAAAAGCTAGACTTGTAACATTGGGCCAAATGCAAGTTATTTGGTCCTTCATGTTGCTTCTACCTCTGACATGGTTATTATTTCCACAGCCTCACTGGCCATCCTGCCTTTGTCGTCCACATTCTAGGCCATTATCTTTATTGAAAATTTAAGTGATTCAGTTTTGGTGCCATCACAAGTTTGTCTGAATCTCTACCAATCTAGACTGTAGACAGCTGCAACCTTTTAGGACTACTGTCCTTTTATTCAGGTGGCCGAAGAAATTTTTTCCCATTTGTTCCAGTTTCGTTACAGATAAGTAAATCCAGATCTGCAAAGCAAGCAGGAGTCCACAGGGCTGAGGATGATATTCTTGTGAGTAAAAAAAAAAAAAGAGAAAATCTTGATACCTGCAGGGAGAAGATTCCTCACAGAAAATGTGCTATTTTTGCAGTCACATCTCATTATTGCATTGAACCTGATCTCTTTTAGCTGTGAGCAGATACAGCATCAGCTGTATATCAGAGGCAGATACGGAGTCAGCAGCAGAATTAAGTTAATTAGAACATGATGAAACATCAGGGCAAAGTCATTAGAGAGAAAATCAGCAAGCAAAGTTTGGATAAGAAACTGTTCGTATAATTCTATATGTGATCATAAAGTGAGCCCATGGCAGAACCAGCAATAGATCTCGGGCTGCCAATACAAGTTCATGCTCGCCACTTCACAGTACTGCTTCTTTTGACCCTGTTATGTTAGTCTTGGTTAAAAATTATAATGGACACATGCAGGAGATCAGGGTATGTATAAAGGCCTGGCTGTCAGAGCAGCTGTCCCGATTTGTGCACCTTGCAATGATATGTCCTGAGGGCTTTGGACGAGCCTGTGACAGTAGTCATGGTGGTGAGAGGGGGTGATACTCTCCTGAACAGTGTAGGACAGGATAAAAAGCTTTCCCTCTTTAGTTTCGTAGTCATTGCCACTCACCCCACTACCTCTGTCCTCTTCTCCATTGATGCACAGACCACAGAGCCATGATCATTTGGTTTATGGCTAGCTTATGTACTGACCTTCCCAGTTTCTTTGCACCTTATCAATTGATAAGTTTTGGGCTTTTGTTGTGGTCCTCGGATATAATTTACAGATGTGCTTTTTTCAGTTGGTTTGTTTGTTATAAAGCTAATTCTGCCGGTACTGTTGCTGCTGACCCAACCCCCTCTGTACTGCCGGGAATCCCTTGGTGACTTCGGCTCATCACAGCACTCTCTGATCTTTCTCAGAGGACTTGTATTTCTCTTATGAAACGATGCACTTGCTAATAAACATGAGATTTAATTTGAACTTCAAATACTAGGAAAAGAAACCATTCCCAGACTGTAAAAGCAAGAGGGGATTAAACAGGGCAGTATCCTAATGGAGCAGAGGCAAGCCTCAGTAATTAGAGAGATGTGAGGCCTTGGGTGTCACAACACAACAGAACAGTGTCTCCAGGGGTTGTTTCCCATACAAAATAGGATGCAGTGTTAATAATAAATGTGAGGCTTAATTAGGATCACAAATACCGGGAGAAGAAATCAACTCCCAGCCTGTATAATTATAAAAATATTAGAAGCACAAATACTTAAAAAGTAACAGAAATTGAGGGATTTTTCCCTGACTCACATAGGCACAACATACTCTGTCAATGAGTGCAGGAGTCTTAATGATTTTTGGTTTATTTGACACTGTCCTAGCTGGGGTTAAATGAAGAGCTTTCAGTTATGATCATGTTCCTCTTCAGCTCAAACAATAGAACCAGGTTCCTATCACAGATGTTGTAACCCACTCGTCAGCGTGCATGTGTCACTAGTGAGCAATAACCTTTCTAGCAAGGTCAGCCTTTCCAAAAAGTAGAAAATAAGGTGTTTAAAAAGCCAACCCTGCCTAAGCCTCAGGTTTTTGTTGTAAAATATCTCTCATATTTTCATCAATTTCTGTCAGTCTGAGAGAAAATCAAAAGAAATGTGCAGAGATTTCTGGTAGCCTCGAAAACTTCAAAGAAAAGAGTACATAAGAAATCTAGGAGAGAAGAATTTATGAGGCCAGTTTCAAAGGCGATACTTAAAATGAGCAAATACACATTTTAAATAATGCAGGCATTGATCTACATGTCACTAACATTTATGCTTGTTTCTGAGAAAGGACTTGTGTTTCTACCTCACAAGTGTATTCAAAGCAGTTTTAAAGCAATTCTGCTGTTTTTTCGCCATCTGCATCTGAACAGCCATGGGATGATAAGGAAGGTTTTTGTAAGCAGAGGTAGCAAAAGCTTCGTGTGTCATAAGCACACAAAGCAGTCACACTGGGTCAGACCAAAGGTTCATCTAGCTTGTATCTTTTTTTCTCATAATAGATCTATTAAGATCCTTTCACTGTGGATACAAAAGGAAAAAATACAAAAACACAGTAGGATGATCCTGTGTCAGTAAAGTCTACCAATCCTGATAATTAAACTAAGAACATTTTGAGCTGGTAGCTGTATCTGAGTCATCATTTGTTTTTAGAAAAAATATGCTTGGAGCTCTCCTAGGAGAAATTATATATTCATTTTTTAGCTATTTTATTTTGGCTTTCACAGTATCCCATGGCAGTGAGCTTGACAGTTTAACTGTGTCTTATGAAGACAAAAAATCACATTTTGTTTAAGCCTGTTGTCTTACCACTTCTTTGGATGGCCCTCTTCTTGTACTCAAGGAAATAAACAATAATCATTTCCTATCTACCTTCACAATTCTGTTCTATTTAGAGACTTTATAATTTCATCATCCCTCTTTTTTTTTTTTTTTTTTTTTTTTTTTTAAAGTTGTACTTATTCTGTCCTAACATGGGATAATCAGAACTGCATGCGGTGATGCTAACATACCAAAATATTTTTGAAGTGACCACATAAACAGAAACTTCTGCTTAGGTGCTGATGATAGGCAAGGTTGAAAACTGAGTTGTTGGCTAGAGCTGGGGCTTTAAAAAGTGGTTAGTATGTCCTGTCCCATCTGAGATCAGTGATGGTTCCTTCCTCCATTTTTTGTAGGCAAAGGCAAAAATTGAACCATAATAATTGAAAAACCAACTCCTCTCCTAAGATGTTTATGGGAATCCAATGATATAAATGAATCATCATAAAGGTAGCCATAATTTTAATTTCCTACATGAGGCAGTTATTGAGTCTGAATACACAATTTGTTGCTCATTCTAGTGCTAACTTCACAGGATATTGATAAAAATTTCACAAAAGGGGTAAATTTATTGCCAGGAGAGTTAAAAAAGTTCTTGAACTGGAACTGGTTACCAAACAAAAGTAATATAGTGAGAACACAGGAGAAATCTGCAAGAAATCTCTGCAGGACACCTAATGAGATGTTGTCACACTGATATTTTTCAGAGATGCTCAGATGGCTGACATTGGAAAGGACCATGGATATTTGTTGCCTACTGTAGGGGTTTAGCAACCCAAGGCACATCAGTGTGTTTCCTGAGTGTAATTTTAGGGCAGTCTCCAACTGTGGATGCTTCAAAAGTGATCAATGTTTTTGGCCAGGACAATACAGATTATTTTGTCTCGCTGGTTATTCTACTGGGATGAACTCATGGTGTATTCATACTCCAGGCCATCCAAAAGCAAAGGATGGATATGGCAAAGGATTGGATATGTGTTGCAAGTCAGCAACCCACTGTTTCAAACTGGTTTTGTAGTTTTAAGTGCAAAGGCATCTGAGCTGGTGTGACCAAAATCACAAGCCAGTGTTGTCTTGAAGCACTACTGTTATAGGATCTTCTTAGAAAAATCAAGTAAAAGTGACTGGAGTCTGTCATATTTAGAAGCAGCAAATGTCCCCCCTTTTTTTTTTTTTTTTTTTTTTTTTTTTTCCTGTGGTGGACATTTTCCCTCAAATTAGCCTTAGTTGTAGCAAAATTAATGGAAGTGAGATCCTTAAATTAATCTATTTGCAGTAAAGGTTTTAAGACAGAAAATATCACAATATATATGGGAAGTGCCGTATAGAGGCATAAACTGAACCCAAACATTGGCCAGAATTAGATTTAAATTAACAATAGAATTGGTCCTTATATTTCAGATTTGTCTTGGGGTAAAAGTTCCAAAAGTGCCACATTTCAAAACTGTTGGGGTACCCAATGTGCAGGCGGGAACATGCTGGAAGTGAACTGGGCACTTCTAAAGGTTGATTATGGAACAACTATGCTTAAAAAATATGTACCCAAATTATTTTGGTTCTTACATACCTCCACACTCTGTTGTCTCTGTGGAAGTGGGCGGGAGGGGTCATGCCTCTTCTTAGCTCCATTTGTTGATTCATGCAAAATATGGTCTTAGTGAGAACAAGGCAGTTGTGAAGTTTTCAAATAGTTTATTAGGTAAGGTAACCCCTCATAGGGTTTACATGACTAATACGTGTGAAAACTGCAGTGTGCTTTGTGTTCCATGGAACTTTATCTCAGATTAGCTCTAATTTGTCTGCTGATACAAGTTATTAAAAATTTTCCTCAGTGAAAATACACTGAGACTCTGCTCTGAAAGGCAAAGATCCAAAAAGGATTTGTTGCTTGATGACTCTGATAAGCACCTAAATCCTTTAAAAACTAGCCTTGAAAGTGCTGTAACCTAGACAATGTCAAGAGAGGTGTCTGCGTGCCTGGCTTGCCTCCAGGTACTGTGTCTTGTATGTGTGCTCCACTGGGTCTCCCACTTATCAAAGGCCCTTACCAACATCTTTGTAGTTTAGAGGATTCACATGGGATGCTCAGATCTCTCTTCTGTTTGCAGGGGCTTGGAAAGCTTCTGGTTTTGAAGAGTGACCCAATAAATGGCTGAAGTTCCCCAGTGGGAGATGTGCCTCCTGAGACAAATAAAAACTCTTCAGAGAAGGCAGTTCTTCTGCATACTTCTATTGTCACCTCATTGTCAGGGTTGATTTAACTCCCTCAGCTAATTTTGCACAGCGCAGATGAGTGCTGTCACCTCCAGGTAAAGCTGCTCAGAAGGCAGCAGGTCTTGCACACCAGCTGTGTTGGCTGACTATAGCAACTGGCTCCAGCAAGCTTATAGCTATGAATCCAGACAGTAATGGATGCTTTCCTACACAGAACAGAGCTAAAAATGCCTTTAAAATACTAACATTAGTCTCAGGATGTTTGGTCTCCTCATAGTCAAAATGCAGGGCTGCTCTCAGAAGGTGATTTGAAACACCTAAATTTAAAATGTTTGAGAGAGTTGTCTCCTGCATAGTGCTCTATGATTGTAAAGGCAGTCCAAAGCAGTGATTATCCTTGTGTTCAAGCTAGTCTTTTTCTTTAGATGCAGGTTAGGTTTGTTTATCAGAAATATCAAGCCCCATGCTACTGAACAATATGTTATTCTTCTCTGTCAGGAGAGGGTTCCAGTTTAACAATCTAGAGTGAAGGGAAATTCAGTTTATCTTTATTTTATTAATAGTTCTATGTTTCAAACATAGGAAAATATGAAGAAATGTAAACAATCGATTCCTTTTCACTTGAAATAAATATAAATCTAGAAGCCATTGAACTATTAAAAGAGCTGTGCATAACTGACGAAAATTACATCAAGGGCAATACATTTTATTTAGTTTTTATTGCCCATGTATCACATGCACAGGTGAGGCAAAGATTAGCAGCTGGAGCTAAACATTTATGGTTGTAAATACTGTAATAAATGGAATCACAGGTGATTCCATCTTCTCAACCGCTACCTATAAATATGCTGGCACTGGTGCTCTAAATGGAAAATGGTTTACTCTGTCACATCATGTGTACCCACTCTGAGGACAAAAACTATGAAATTTAGTTTCTTTATCCAGAAGATTTGGCTAAGTAGGTGAAGAAGTGAAAATAAAATCATTTTAACCAGGTGCTGTACAGTATGAAATGCTGTCTGCAGAGTACTTTGGCAGTACTGGGATAGAAACAGAGAGAAACTGTTTAATACAGCTGTCTAATAGAGACATATAATTACAACAGTGTAAGATTTCTGGAAAACAAGGAGGCCAAAACCTGAACTCTACAGTCATACCATGAAGCAGTTAAAAATAACAGCATGATCACCTCTAAATATAGAAAGCAAAATTCTGTTTCTTTGGGACATAGCCATGCTTTTGGCTTTTGGCTTTTGTATAGCAAAAGCAATTCTGAAAAAGCCGTGAACTTCAGAGACCATACGTACTGTGAATTAGCTGTAACTCTATCTTATTACAAAGAAAGCCAGAGGTGGTATTTTTAAAATCATGTATTGTTGAATTTAACAGGAGCTTTACCACTCATTTCTGTAGGAACTGAAAATGTTTAGGACAGCACTGAGCACTTTCAAAATCCCCCACTTGCTGTTTATGTTTTGAACAAAATGAACAACTTTTCTGATATGTTTCTGTATCCCTTCTTGTATCCCCCTCTCCACCCACATACCCTCAGCTGTGGGACAGCAAGAAGAATAAAAACTGACACTATTTTAGTCTAGCCAGTATTCTACAGCCATAAAATTCTAGACCCATTGAGGACATGTGATTTGTTTTATGCACTGCAAGGGTGTGAAATGAGCATTTAGGAAGCAAGGTTGATTAAAATAAATAAAATTAAATTAAAACCTCCAGCTTTTTCCTTAGTAATCAATAAATGAAATTCAATTGACATGTTAATGAATAGAAAAACTACACAGGCAGTAGTCATCAGCCACACCAGATGACAAAAAAAAAAAAGACAAGATACATTAATGTCTCACTTCTATCTCTTCTCTAGAAATATTATACTAGTTGTTTAGACTGCTTTTCAAATGCTGACATGAAGAAAAAGATTAAATACATGAACCAGAGACTGAACTTCTGAATTTGTAAATAGCAAATAAAGTAAAATATTATTATACATAACAAATTATATAGATTTGCAGAAATTCCTATACACACTAAATACAGTGGAGCTTTTTTGTATCTGACACTGTACACATGCACTCTAAATGCTCCAACTGGTTTGTTCCAACTGTGGTACCTGACATCCTTGAAAACCTGTGACTTCTAAAGATCCTTCAGAGAATAGCAGAGAAACATGAGACCATAAATGCTATTCAATATTTATCACAGAGGTGGTATTTCTGAAGACATGATAAATGACAGAGTCTGGGAATCACTGATTTAAGAACTTGTATAAATGCTTTTCTGGGCAGGAATCAACTTGCTTAGCATCTTGCTGAATTAAGCCTCATCTGCCAAAAACTTATTCAGTGACACTTTCTATTTGCATTATTCCCATAAACTGATGTATGCTAGCATGTGGACAGTATAGCAGACATGGGGCAGACACATTCATTTCCGTATCAAATACCCAAGGAATGTTAGTAAGAGGCTATTACAGAAGCTTTGTACTGGGATTACAAGACAAAATGACCATTTATAGGGCTAGGAAGAATATTCACATACATTATAAGATTTTTTAAAATTAATTAAAAAGCTTCTGAACCTGGGAGAAGCCTCAAGCTTCAAGATAAATTGTGTCAAATTGTGATTAGGAAATCCTTTGTTCATCTTTTACAGTTGCTAGATTCTTGACTGTTTTGCTTGTTTCCCATAAGCACCTGGACCTGGATACTACTGGAGATGGTGAGATGGCCTGTTTCCTAAATAGTCTAATTCTCAAGTAGAATTGATGTGTTTCAACGGACAACTTAAAGTGGCTGGGTAGACAGATCAGAGCTGCCATACAGCCATTTTTTATGTACTGGCATTTATGAAAGCATTTTGATACAGTAGATAAACTTAGTTGTCAAAAGAAATGAGATTCATCTGGGCAAATGTAGATATTTATGGTGTCAGGGTCTACATCTGCATGTATCATCTAAAGTAATTTTAATTAATGGGGAAGAAAAATCTGTAGAACAATTTTCCATACCCTCCTCTAAGTGCTTAAAATGGGGCAGAGGCATTGCACCCTAAAGAGCATATTACTCACTATGAGGTTAAAAGGGTGCCAGGGTGACTCTTTCAAATGTGTTTCACCAACCCTAGAATATGACTTGCACTGAAAGCAAAGATGTAACGGAAATTTATATGCAAGTGTATAAATAATTCTAATTATAGTTACTAATATCCAACAATAAAGAGAACTAGAATTTCAGATCTCAGTGCCTCTGTCTTCATCAATAAAAGACTGTTATATGTACCAGATTCTCCCTCACCTCCTTTCAGTATGATTTTGTGCATTTTTAAAAAACTCCAATTACGGTCTCTTCAGGAAGCAGACATAGAAAGTAAACAGTCTTTGGGTGTGACCTTCTATAGTCATTTCCACACCAGAGGTGTGAGGACAAATAATCTCTGACTTGTCATTACCTCACTCCTAGCAAAGAAAGTTCAAAATGTGACTTCCTTATATAAGCACAAAATAAGAAACATACTTTCATATTCATTGCAACACGCAGAAATCAAGCCCATCGTAACCTCCTTCACACATACACCTGCAAACAGACAATCCACAGCAGCTTGCAAATTCAGCCATCTGTTTGGGGGTTAGAGTATGCCTGTAGGCACTAGCAGCACAGGAGGCTGCGTTGCATGAAGACTAGTTCCAGAAGGTAGTTGATCACAGAAGCAATTCATCTCTGTTTTCCTCTTGCCTCTGGAGTGGTTGTTTGCTGCTGACTTACAGCTGTAGTGAATTACCACCAAACGTCGTGCTGGCTCAGTGGTCCTGATGGGCACGAGGAGAATACAGAGTCAATGCTTGGCAGTTACGCTCTTCCTTTGCTGTAGGGAAAGAATGAAAGAAAGTAGGTAAGAGCAGCCAGAAGGCCTGGTTGTCAGAAGTCACAGACAGGATATGGCAGAAGTTCCCACTGGTTGTTTTTTGGGCTGAATTTGCATTTGGTGGACATTTGTTTGTATGGAAACCAGAAGGCCAGTATGGGCCTATATACACACTTTCAATTCACGTCTTAGCAGTTTGACTTGAATTCTGTTAGAGTTTGGGTCCCAGAGATTTTCATATTCATATCTGAACAAAAACTAGTCTTTTCCATTTTGAGCAACTGTCTAAATTCCTAGCATTCAATAAATTCTGTAGGCAGTGAGAAAAGTCAGGCTGATGTCTCTTTGGAGCACTGGGGGTTTAAGGTGAAGAAGTTCATATTTTTAGAGTCATTTTCCCCAGCCAGCACCCCAGTATATCTGGGATTTGTTGAAATGGGAGTGCGGGGAAAGCATAAAAATTTATTACTTACTAAT
Organism: Tyto alba; assembly: GCF_018691265.1. Lineage (NCBI taxonomy): Eukaryota > Metazoa > Chordata > Aves > Strigiformes > Tytonidae > Tyto > Tyto alba. The sequence goes on from NW_024881282.1 coordinate 10,314,231, forward strand.
ATCCTAAGGAAAACAGTCCCTTTGTCATATGTTCTGTTAAGAAATATTTTCAGATTATGGCATTCTTCCCCACTGTTGTAACCAGTCTAAAGTATTCCCATTCAGCTATGAATGGTATTTCACTCAAACCCTGTCCATTTACTGTGCCAGTTAATTTTTCCCAGCATAGTTGCCTGTAGAGATGACCCTTGATTTCAAACATTGCTCCCAAAGGCAAACACAGCTGGATGTCAAAAGAAATCATCCCAAAACAATATCTAACACGTATTTCAAACCCCTACATATTTTGACTTGCATTTTTGATGCCAGTCTCCACATCAGACCCAACAACTTTTTAAGAAAACAGCAGTACTGAATGATGGAATCATATTTCACTCACAGTGGGAAGTGCTGGGCTTTTTTTTTCCTTTAAATATATTCTCTAACCCTCTGTATGTAGGATTTGCTAAACCGCTAAAAATACTTTCCAAGGAATAGACTATTGTTTCATTCAAGAACTAAACAATGCAGCTTCTCTCAATTGATTTCTTTGGGTAATTAACTTCAGAAAAATTATTGAGCTAACTTGTTTCATTCTCTTTTCAGTTTTAATAAAACAATTTCTGCTGATTTTTCTGCCTTTTGAATCAGTACCCAAACTCTAACCTAAGCCCTTTCAAGCCAGGTACTGAAAGATAAGGCTGCATAGTGAGTTAACCTGGAAGGGTGTCTCTCCAGAGAGAGATCTTACAGATCTTAAAGGCCACAAAAGCATTGGTTGGACCTAGAGAAGCCTATATTTTATCTTGGAATCGTACTCAGAACTGAGGTCAAAATACAGGAATATAATAAGGAAGTTTGGATTCCACTGTCCACTGTGTGTGTTCAGCTCCCCTGGCCTTATTCCCAAAAGCAAACTAAGAAAACCCAGAAGTCTCTTTTTTTGGTTTCTTGTGGGAATATATTAATCTCTTCCAATTTACCACCTACCACTAGAATTACTTGATGGCTTCCATTGTAGCCTGACAAGTCTTTCCATAACATTCTTCTGTAGTTAAGAACCTGTGAAGAGCTCTTCTAAATCATCAGTGCCACCTCTGTGATGTGATCAGCAGACAGAGAATATGATCTCTGGGCATTTGCATTAGTGGAATCCCATGTCCCCATTTCTCTCTCAGAAGACTCTCCTGGAACATGATGCTTAGCACCCTTCTGTTTTTAGGAATAAGCGTATTCATGGCCTGTTTATTCCTGCTTTCTCTTGAACAGAGTTCTCTCTTTTCACTGATATTTACATCCCTGGACAGCTTTTTGCCTGCTAAGGTGAACAAAATTATGTCCTTTAATCTCCTGTCATGAGAAGGAGATCTCCCTACATTCAATTAATTTATTATCCCTGATCCCACATGGTCAAAAGTATCTGCATTTTATTGAATGCTAGATGGGTTCTCAGCAAGTGCTTTAACAACGGTACAAGCATACGTTCTCTACAGGCAATTCTATAGGTGATGCACCCTTGGATGCCCTCTGTCTGTTTGTCTGGTAACATCACACCAACAATTCACTGTCCCTGCTGTGTCCTTTGTCTTTTGTGATGACCCCTTAGCTCACAGCAAAAGTTCTGATTAGTCCAGTTCTTTGTAGCATCCAGGTTTTCTTTCTGTGAGATATTATGCTTTTCCTCTCAACAAAAGATGTCTTCCTACTCTGAGCTATTATCACATTCACACTTCTGTATTATGTTCAATAACGATCATTTTAAGGAGGGCTAAAATCTAAACTGCAATGAACTCTACTGGTATCCTTCCTCCAGATGAATAGTTCCCCTTTAATGGACAACTAATTGTCATTTACACAATTAATTGTTATTTGCACTTTCACCTGTACTATAACCTCTTTACAATTTCTACCTTCTCCAAATAAAATAATTTTTCTTGCTGTACTGAATCAAAGGATTCACCAAAGTCCAAATCTTCAGAGGCACATTTCTTTTTGTTTAGAAACACGAAAGAATCTATCAGGCTAATCTGACAAAATCTCCTTTTAGCAATGTTTAATCTTCCATGTTACTTCCATGCATTATTTTTGATTTTCATCCAAGATTTGGTCAACATCCTCTGTACATTATAGTCAAGAGATCATCTGGCCAAACTTCTGCTTCATTTGCAGTTCTGCCATAGTAACATGGAAATGAGTCAATAAGCAATAGAAGTCTGTGAAGCTTTGATCCCCTCCATGTATCCTTCATTTGTATCCTATTCAGGACCACAGAAGTGATTATAAGAGGAAGATTATGGCATCTTGATACCTTCAAGATATTCCCTCATTCTAGAGAGTCGTTTTTTTGTTTTGTTTTGTTTTGTTTTTTTAATCAATAAGCCATAAGCAAGTGCTGAAATGCAGTCTGAAATACAGAAAGCTTTAAGGAAGTGTTTAAGCCTGGTACTTTCAAAATAATTTCTTGTACAGTAAAAAATAAGGATGATTCTCTTGCAAACAGATACACTTCTCAGCTTTTATCATGAGTTATGAACAACTACCACCAGATCCATGTTCAGGTAAATATGAAGAAGTTCATGCTACATCTGAATTCTGCATTGTAGTTTTTGGAGTTATTGTGGAAACTTCTTATTACATACTTTATTGTTATTTTTATTTTTCTCTTAATCCTTATTGATATGGCATGACAAATTCTGGGGAAAGCATTTTATAGAGGCAAGAGTAGACTATGATTTAGGGAAAGAGATAATAAAATATTAATAGTTCACAAATTTACTCCACGCCTGAGTGAACATCTTTATTGATCACAGATATTACAATAAGACTTTGTATATAAAATACATGAAGCTAAGAGTGCTATTGTGCTTGGTAAGCCTTAAACTTTAGTAGACCCTTTCAGGAACCATGTGGTTTTGTATTAAAAGATAATACAATATGAAAAACATAAAAATGAACAGCTTAGGTTTGTATAGGTTTTAGTGTGTATAAAATGTATGCATCAAATAAAGAAAAGTCTTTGTCAAAATATACATAGAAAATAAGGCTAGAAAACCACAGCTGATGTTTTATCTGTGATACATCATGCTGATGAGAGACTCCTGTTTCAATAAACACATCTCAGTGTAAAAAACAGCTTTAATTTATTTTTGCACTACCCTAAGAAGGCCTCACTGAATTTCTGGCCTTCATCTGTATTCTAGACACATACTTTCAGAATTTTTGAGATGTCTGAATGTTGTTTGATTTGCATCCAACTTGCTGACACAGCCCCAGTTTTGTTGCAGATCAAATAATCTAGCTTTTTGGAAGCAAGTGATTAGGAATTCTTATTGACAATTTATACAGTCCTGAGTAAACTCATTTTATTTGGCTTGTCATAACCAGCTTTAATTTTCTGTTCTGCTAGTAAAAAGCTTAGTGGATTGTTTATTGTACTGCTGTAATGTCAACAACCTAATCTACTTTAAAGAGCAAAGTCAATATTGTATTTTATTAAAGCAAATGTGAAGTTTAATTATATGTTTCAGTTAACCTTGGCTTTGTGTTAGCTTTTATTATTTTCCATAAGTAAATCTTTATTCAAAGCTCTTATGTCCTTCTTCTGCCCAGATCTAAGAGCTAGGAAGTAGTGTCTCTCACAGGGCTTCTTTCCAAGGGGTAGATAGACTTTTCCACTCCGGCACTGTGGTCTTTGTAGATGTAATAGCTGTCCTAGGACTAATAACCACTTTAGGAGGTGAAAAGATGTACATGACACTGATCTATTACCCTTGCTGAAGCTGGGGGTGCAAAATAATTCTTGCTCACTCTCTGTAACACTTTGTGTTGGGTCTCTGCTGTGATTTGGGAATCCATAGGCTATCTAGAACACCCACACTGGGTTGATCGGATGACACAGAACCTGCAGGGACAGCCATATGATAGCTGAGGGCTGAGCTGGATGTGCTACATGGAGGCAAACAAATCAAATCCTCCCTGCAAAATGCAACATAACTCTCTAATCTGGAAGCCACATTAAATACACAAAATAATTATTTGAATATTCATCACAATTTGAAATAATCACAAAACAAATATGTCCTGCCAAGTATTGGCCTCCAGGCTACTGAGACTGGCTGTAATGTAAGGATGGATGAGATATATATGTTCCAGGTTCTTTTCTCTTATCATATGAACCTGGAGTTGAATTTAATCCTTCCCCAGATGCATGACAGGAATATCAGAAAAAAGATCTGTGTATTGAGTTTTTATTGCTGCAGCTATAGAATATTCAGTGAGGCAGTAAAATGAGCAGTGTACTTTTTGCTGAAGGCAAACCTGAATATCTCTAGTTAGACTTTCTTTTTCTTTTAAAAATAATTTAAATTAATTTCTATAATTTTAAATAAACACATTTAAAAAGGGAATGAGAAAATAGCCTTTTGCTCTTGTAAATTCACCTTAATCTATACTTTAGATCTAAGAACTTCAAAACTTTGACTTTTTGAAAACCAGTTCCTTCCATCTCAAATTATCAAAGTTAAAAAATAAAAAGACTATCACCTACAAGTCCAACAAGATGACAGAAAATTTAAAAAATTGTAGGTTTCACATTAGCGTCATTGTCAAGGAATGATGAGGCTAGAATTCTACTAACCACAGATTACACTGAATCAGAAGTAATAAAGCAATGATTTGATACAAAACTCCATGTATTTTAAAGTACAAGAGGTTCAGAAAGGGGTAGTGAAATATTTAACACCACCTCTTCCTTTACTTCCATATTTTTACTTCTTTGCAGTTCCTGAGGTACTGCTATCAAATATGTTATCAAAATAATGCCTTAAATTTATGTCAATTCAAATTATCTTTCCAGCATAAAACTCTTATTGCCAGTAAAATACTGATTCAAGACAAATTTCTCTTGCCCAATTAGGATGATCCTCCTGGAGGAACACAAACTGATCAATATTGTCTATGTATAGTCCCCCAGCCCCATCCAGACACTGAGACACATTTAATCTATTAAATGAATGCATACAGACAAAGTATTAGCTACTCTGCTAAATTAATTTTGGTGACAATATTTTATTCATTCTTTGATTGACAGTAAAAGAACATCCCTCACTCCCAGAAGGAGAGTTTGCACTCTAGCAGGATAAGAATCACCTAACCAAGAATCATCCCTTCACAGGTCTCTTCAAGCAGCAAGAATTGACCTGTGTGGGTTGGAGGATACTTCACTAAACTGACTAGCAAAAACGAACAGGAAAAATCATAATGGACAACTAATAGCTAGGAAAAAAATTTCTCTGATCCCCACAGGAAATAACTTTATGCTCTGTAGCATGAGAGTTGATTATCCTTATCATAATGGCAACATACATAATGACAAATGTTATTAGTGGTCATAAAATTATCCAACCCTTTAGAATTTCTGCCACAGTATTTAAATCAAATACCTTCTTCAACAATAAAACCCAAATTGCTGAATACAGATTGCATACAGATGCATAGCCTTTTCTACTCTAAACTCACTTCCAATTTAATTTAACTGTGGTATTCCCTGCGCACCATGTCCTTCATAATTTTCACAGCTAAGCCCCCTAATTTCTTCTTCTTATCCAGCTAAGCAATTCCAACCTTTGTGACACCTCTATTTATTATCTGTCTATTGACATTTATTTTGTCCCATGGTGAGTTTTGTAATTTAATGTAAGTTTTTTCTAGTCTTGGGTGGTCACATTTGGATTAAGGACTATAGAAGTATATGATTCATTAACACCCTTTAGTGTAGCTGAACTTTTATGACTTTACATATTTTAATCTCTTTTAGCACACTTGCCAAATTATTCACAGTAATCTCAGTATATTTTCCTCAGAAAATCCCATATGAATAAAATACACCTATGAAGAGTTTTGACTGTTTTGCTCATTATTAATGGCCACACTCCTTTGGTGTTTCTATATTAAACCAAAATACTAATACTTAATCAGCTGTCAGGATGTTGGATTTGTTTCAAATAATTTGCACTACTTTTTTTCCCCCTTTGTTGGTTTAAAAGACTGAAGTGATCCCAGATTCTTTTTTTTTTTTTTTTTTTTTTTTTTCCACATTTCAGTACTTTTGAACTTTCTTTTGTGGTTAATGTTGTTGATAATAATAATATAGGCCAAAACACTGCTTTTTTCTGTGCTATGAAATGAAGATCATTACTTCATGTGTAGTTTGGTCACAAGTGGAAAGACAATTTTCCTTCTCTTCAGGTAATAAAATTCATTGCAGACAGTAAGCCAGAATTTTGATTACATGACTCAGTGCAGGTCCACTAAGGTCAGTGCTGCTCTACTCTTAAGTCCAACAGGGCAGAATAGTGGAGAAAAAGGTGGTCACAATTCAACATTACATTTCATCAATAAGACATCACCAGCCAATATGCTTGTGGATCTGTCCTCTCATAGGACTATCATGGTCATATATTTTCTGGAATACAGCTGTGTCTTTCAGAAAGGTTTGCAGACCAGAACTCTGTTGAGAAGTCACAAATAATGGTTGAAATCACATAATGGAGTGAGTGTGAAGATGGAAAGCAGCTAATCTGTGACATCCTGCCTAAAGTATCTCCCATTTAATTTCCAGTTTTGAGTGTTTGTCCCCACCTTCTGGAAGAATTTAGAATTTTTTCCATTTCTTCAGGTCAAGTGTTAGCTGTTGAAACCAGCTCCTTTGGACTGGTGTCTCCAGATGTTGGGCAGGTATTCAGGTGTCAGTATTATAACTTCCTTTTTGAATTGTAAGATAAGTGATGAAATGCAATGCAATTATATCAAATCAAGCCTACTCAGATTTTCATGACTGTGATTCTGACTTCCTGCGTTTATTGGGAAAACACTTACAAGGCACTGCTTGTAGTTTGAGATGCCACAACTGATTGGTATGAGCCAGAAAACAAAGCATTTCAAAAATGTGTGTGCTGAAAAGTGAGTCTGCAGAGAAAAGAATAGCACTGCAGGGTGCCCTGCTTACTTTGTCTTATTGACATTATGTCAGATCTGGTCAAAAAACAAGAAAAATGATCATTTTTATAACCACTGCTACTGTAGATTCCCTGTGGAAGATAACAGCCAAAATATGATCTTCTTGGTACATGAATCAATAACAGCAATAAAACATTTATTGGTCATACTCTTCTCTCAATTGCACCTGTATAATTCCGATGTGAGAAAAATTCAGCCTCCATTTACATCTGAGAAACACTGCTGGACTGCTGCTACTGTTTCACTGAAATTACTGGAATTCAAGGGCATTACACTAATTTACCTCATGGAGTACAAATCCCTTGTCTTTCTTTTGGAAGGCTCAAAGGCTGAGTTGAGTACATTCTCCCAGTAGACTTGCACAGGATTCAACAGGATAACCTATTCTTTTTAAAACTTGTTGTAAACCGTCGTGTGACGTTGGATTGTTCTTTCATGTTCATTGCTTTCCCCAGCATGTGTTTATGTGTTTTGAAAGGTCTCTTGTATAAATCCCTTACTGATCTTACAGGCCTGGTCAGAGCCAGCTGGTGCTTTGAAGCTACAGAAGAAAAGTTTCTGGAGATGTGCATGGTATTAATAGGTGCTACCATGAGGCTACATCAAACCCTACAGAGAAGAACTGTTGGTATTTTAGTGTCACCTGAGACATTTGCTGCAGCAGCAGCTAAGAGGTTTTTATCCACACAAGTCTAGCATGAAAATTAATGGATAAAAAATCAGCTACTCCAAAAGACTCCATTTTATTTTAATATCCCCACTCTAGAAGAAACTCAGTGTTGGAGAAACTTCAGGAAATCCTAAAATCAATACATATGGCAGCTACCTTCCATTTCTGAGCAACAAGGGAAAAGGGATTTGCTGAAAATAGATTCCTCTTTCATTGGCTCTATAAGACCTCTATTCTTTGATAATGGGATGAAGCAAATTTCAGAGTTGTAATTAGATTTTGATTCTGTAGAAGTGAATTTCATCATATAGATTGCAATTAACTTCTGACAGTTAGAACAAAGCACAGAGATGAACAATGTCATACCTGTTAAAAAAAAGGTCAGATTCAAACCACATTTTAAGTACCAGAAATAAGGCTTCCCAGCAGTATTCAGCTGCATATGATCCAAATTTCAATCCTGGAAAGCCCATTCAGCTGCCTTCTGACATTTGCAGCTGAAGTTTGGAGGGTATCACTTCTAATGTCCCTCTGGGTACCCCAAGTCACACCAAAGGATCTCAGATGGGTACATGACTCAATCCCGGGATAAGGCACTCATGGGAGTGACAGTGGGCTTTTGTTTCAGGTTTGTCATTGTACTGACATTAACTGTTACTGACTAGATCACAGAATGTCTAGAGCAAGGATATGGCCTGTAGCTTGGGATTTCTGGTGCTCCCCTGGATGACAATTTCAACAGCCTCAAGCAGAAGTTGACATTAAACCCAAATCTATTTCCAGATGAAGTTCTCTAACTGCTGGCCACTGTGTTACAGAGGGGTGCTATGGCCACCTCTAACTCCTGTGTTTTGAAATGAAACTATGCCATGCTCTGCACTTGGAAAGACAGGAGAAAAGTGTCTTCCTTAGGAGTGACCCCCACATCTGTTGAAAGAAGCAAAGACACAGGACAGAAGAAGACAAAAAAGTGTAAATAACTGTGGACTGCATTTACTCTGACCAGAACTTAATCAAAACCATAAGGAAGTGTGACACACACAGAAGGCCAAGATATATTGTCTGTAAGGCAGGATATATGGTTTCACATCTCTTCTGCAACAGAAATGTAAAAATATAACTGCTCCTGGTTGTGTGCTTTCCCTGATGTCAAACACTATACTGTAAAAGTCTTTCAACTGTGTACCCACAATAAATGAAATAAATGAAATTAAATGAATGAAATAAATTAAAACTCTCTTGTTGCTATTACCAGAGCTATTTTTATTAATTTTTTAACCTCTCTGGGGTTAGTTCTGACACTTTCCTATTGTATAATTGAGATATATCTGTTAACATTCCTGATGCTTTTTCTCAGTTGATTTTTGACCATCCTTCCCACTTTTTATTTACAGTTTTGTAAATTAAGAGTTTTCTGAATTGCTTGGTTATGCAGGTCTAATAAATCCCCTTCTCATCCAAGCATTAATCTTTCTTCCTTCGTTCCTATCTGGTCTATGACACAATGTCATGAGGGGAAGAAAACTCTCAACAGCTACAGTCATATGGACGATCAACTAATTTGTCAACCATTTTGTTTTGAAGAGGAAGCAATTTACAGTCCAGGTGATAATGAAATACAGGTGATAATGGGAAGTAGCTTATATTGAGAGACTTGTGTGGGTTTCTGAGGTCCTGTGGTCCAGCACTTCTGTCCACTTAAATTATCTTTTTACATCTTGTTGCTCCATCATTGCACACCTTACGGACATTTACCTGCAAAACTGTCCTGTGAAGGAGGTGGCAGATGCAAAACCATAAGGACCTCCATCTCTTCAGCATGCCGTACTTCACCCTTAGTTAGCTCCAAAATTTGGTGTATAGTCATATTAGTGAAGTGGTCCACTTGGTCTACACAGCTTCACTGGGAGATCAGATTAATTAGTTGAAGTGTACAGTCACTGCTGTTCTTTCACCACTCAGGTTACTGCCTTTGCATGGAATTGGTCCAGGCACATAAGCTTGTTCAGAGCTGGCTCATCTACACACAGCATGACAGTGTTCTGTGAATCCTAAGTATTCCTAGAGTGATTTGATCAGTATCATGTAAAAATCCTGTGCCTGTGGTGGGAACTGAGCTCACAGTCTGTGGCTCCCACCATAGTACCATGAGCATGAATCCATTCATCCTAGATTTTCAGGTGCTGAATTTGTATTTTATATTCTGATTTCTGCCTCAATGTATCTAATTTCTACTAAACACCAACAAATTAATTTCCTGCCATTAAAACCTGGGAATGGGTCTGATGTTCTGGCTGATGGCCTTTAAACAAGACAGGTATGTGATCAATAAAAGGTTTTTTCTCTTTGAGGATAGGATAAAGTGTCACTACAATACACAAATCTTCACAACATTTTCAGCTCAGACATGTTCCATTAGTAATAAACCAAAAGGAAACAGAACAGATGCATCTACTTTCCTGAGAGATCACCAAGATGGTTATTCAGTCATTTAGACATTTCACCTGAAAAGATAAAGGTCTTTGTACTCTTTTTAACTTATCTGTCAGTAAATTAGAGGTAAAAATATTGGTAATGATAAATTTACCTCAGTATAAATCCTGAATGTCCCTAAAGAAGATCCATGTTGTATTCTGATCTTGTTTAGTTTTTCATCCTATTTTTTATTTAGCTATTTCTGAAATTTCAACTTTTAGGCTCTAGAACAAAACAATTAAAGTTCCTTTGCCATGGAGTAGTGACAGGCACATTTTTATATTTACTGTTATCGAGAAGAAACTATTCCATTTTTCCATTTTTCATTATGCAAATATATCCAGAAATAATTAGGAAGTATGGTAATGATATATGCAAATCCCAGCACTAACAATTTGTGAGATGTTCCTATTTTATGTCATAACAAAGTGCCTTTGACTTTCAAAGCACATAAATAAAGTATGCTTTGTAGAGTTAGGAGGAAACAACTCCAAATGATAAACTTGGTTACCTTTCTAAAAAATAAAAGCAAGGAAATTTTCTTACAATTATCTCAATTTTAATTTTTTACAATAAGAGTAACAGATGAGAATAGATCTTCTGGGTCATCTGCTCTCATCTCCTGGTATCACAGGCTGCCATGACAAATATTCCTTTTCCACAAACTGGTAGAGAATGAGCTTTTTGCTTTCACATCTTCTTTTGAAAGGTTCCTCATAAATTCTTCATACTACACACCTTCACAATTTTTGGCAAAAGTTGGTTCCAGTCAGGTTGACAACTTCCATTTGTCATAAAAATTTCTTTGCTTCTATCCTGATTTATTTATGGAAGGAAAGCAATCAAAACTCTCTAAGCTTCTATTTTTCTGTGCTGAACAAGTCAGCTGCTTTAATCTTTCATTTAGACTCTTTCTGAATGTCTTGACTTCTCTTCCAGTCCTTCTTGAATATGGAGGGATGAAAATTTTGTCCAGAAGCCCAGTAGGATTCTTTTTAGTGTCTTGTTGATTGTCTGTAGCAGTTTCTGGAAACACTGATCTAACATAACTTGCCGTCACTACCTTCTTTTTAAAGTGACATTACTGTGGCTGAACCTCACCTTTAAGTGCACAAAGATCATTTTTATAACTCATAAGAGTCTTAAAACAGAGTAAACCCTGGGTTTTCTCTTGATACCCTGGGTGCCAAGATCTGCATGAAAGTCTCTGTCATGCATATCTCATAAGAGATGTCCAGAGGATGCAATTCCAATGTAGGGGGCTGACCAGCACCATGGACATGTGAGGTCCCTCTATAACTAACCTTGGTGCATGGAATGCACAGTTAAGTAAATGCCCCAAGATAAGACACTCAGTAAAAGGCACTGAAGAGTCAAAAAAGATGTTATGGAAATGATAGCTAGAAAGATTCTGCTTCCATAAGTAGGTCTGAAATGTAGGGATCAAAAAGGTGATTAATCACCCTCTCCAGTTTTCCCTCCATCCTTGTGTGGAGTGAGAGATTAAACAAAAATCAGGCTCACACTGTTCACACACTCTAGACCTATCAGGATTGGACTTCTTATCAGCATTGCTTTTACTGAGCATACATCATTCATATAATTTTTTTGTCAAATCCAGAGTCCCTGAAGGTTTAATGTTCACTGTTAAAAAACTTACATGAACTCAAATTTCCATTTCCCATTTCACTCTTCTGCTCTAAGTACAATGTAATTCAGACCCATTTGAGTGATATAAATTACATTTTAGAACTAGCTAGTTAATTATGCTAGACAGACATCTCAAAAAAGAAAAGATGGATGAAAAAGTAGCTTAGATTTAACTCACTAGCATGTAGTCCCTATATTACAAAGAAGCTGTACGTTTTAAACAATCCTTAATAATAAAGACACCCTTACTGAAGTAGCTCTGTTTAATGTCAAATAAAGCAGAGTGAAATAACATTTTTCAGTTTTGGTGAAATGAAACATTTGGGTGGAGAAATACTATGTAGAGCTGAGTCAAATTTTTTTTTTTTTCATATTTTTCAACAATGCTAAACAAAAGCAAATACAAAATACATTTTGTTGTTAAGTGAACCTGACATTCTTTAATTTGTGTTGAATTTTTAATCTATTTGTCTAACCTCAATTTTCCTTTCAGTCACTTTTTCTATGAGACATATTCTTCTGAAATAAGGTCTAGAAATTTCTCATGGACATCAAGCAGTGCCTCCCCTTCATCTTCTGAGGTGAGAAGCAGTTCAGAACATCCAAGTAAGGTTCACCTCAGCCTTGGCAAATACCTTTTCTCCCATCTTTTAATGGGCATGAAATCACCTGCTAAAGGAGCACATGTAACCTGGCTCTCATGCTTACAGCTAGAGAAGAGCCTCTCAAGCTCAACTGCTAACAGTGCCCCTTACTGAATCTGTGATCTTGGGGTATTTACTTAATTGTGTATATTAAGCAGTTTGTATCTAAAAGGGTGAGTGCTAGTTACTGTAACTGAGGCCTTATTATGATTGAAAATGAGATTCTCACATTCCCACAAGGAGTTTAACTGCTTACTCCAGTTGATTTCAAGGGGATCCCGGGATTTAATTCCTTTAGACACTTCTGAAAATTCTGTCCTACTTAATTAATGCCTGTTCCATGCCTTGAACATGTTAAAAATGTGTATATATGTGAAGTATTCTTGCTGTTCATGAAATATCCATGCAACAGTTTGAAAGGTATTTATGTGAACCATACAACAAAGGCTTGTGAAGAAGTGATCAGATGTTTGGAAGTGAGGCATTTTTTACAAACAATTCACATGTTAAAGTAAAGTAGAAATCACAATAAATACAGACTGAGACAGTTCAAGCAGCTACAGTTGTACTAGTACTCAAAATCAGTGAGGGTTTAGCTGATATGGGAAAAGTGGTTATTTGGACTTAATGAAAGTCAGCTTTAAGATTACGTAAATAAAAAAAAAAAAAAATCAGAGAAGAAATATCCATGTTCCTAAATTCCTCGACAGTGACTAAACAATGGTTTTAGTTTTTCTCAAAATGCTGCATTGCCCTCATTTCCCAAGTGTATCAGTAGAAGGTGTTGAGTGGTCAGCACTTTTGAAAAATCAGGACACCTTTTTGCAAGATTATGTGATGGAATTTCAAGAGACCTCAACATGAAGTTGTGAAAGCATATAGAGGCTGGAAGCATACAGCGGGTGGAAACAAAGACAGGTAACCTGGAAGGAATGCAGAAACATTGTCTGATCATCCAGGGACAAACTTAGGAAAGCTAAAGCCTGCCTGGAACTGAATCTAGGCAGGGATGTCAAAGACAAGAGGAGCTTCTATAAGTACAAAGCTGACAAAGGAAGACTAGGGAAAATGTGGGCCCATCGCTCATAAGAGGGGGGGACCTGGTTACACAGGACATGGAAAAGGCTGAATGCCTTCTTTGCCTCGGTCTGTACTAGCAAGACCAGACTTCAGGAATCCCACATTCCAAAGACAAAAGATAAAGGAAAATACTCAGTGGAAAACAACCAGGTCAGGGAATACTTAAGCAGCTTGGACATACATAAGTTCATGGCTCCTGATAGGATGCACCCAGGAGTGCTGAGGAAGCTGCCAGATGTCATTGCAAAGCCACTCTCAATAATCTTTGATCAATCATGATGACTTGGAGAAGTGCCCAAAGTTTGGAGAAAAGCAAGTGTCACTCCTATCTTCAAGAAAGGCAAGAAGGAGGACCCAGGGAACTATAGGATGGTCAGCCTCACCTTAATCCCTGGGAAGGTGAAGGCTGGAAAACTTTTTCCAGGCACAAGAAGGACAAGAAAATCATAAGGAATAATCAGCATGCATTCAACAAGGACAAGTAGGATAAAATGACTGACCTGGTAGATGAGGAGATGGCAGTGGGTGTTGCCTACCTGAATTTCAGTAAGTCCTTTGATACTGCTTCCCATAAGATCCTCAGAGACAAGGTGTTCATATATGGGCTGGTTGAGCAGAGTATGAGGTGGATTGAAAACTGGCTGAATGGCCAGGCCCAGAGGGTGGTGATCAGTAGCACAAAGTCTAGCTGGAGACCAGTAACTAGAAGTGTACCCCAGGGGTCAATACTGCATCCAGTCCCATTTAACATCTTCATTAATTATCTGGATGATGCAGCAAACTGTATCCTCATCAAATTTGCTGATGACAAAAAACTAGGAGGAGTGACAGATACACCAGAGGGTTGTGCTTCCATCCAGAAGGACCTTGTCAGGCCGAAGAAATGGGCTGACAGGAACCTCATGAAGTTTAACAAGGACAAATGCAGAGTCCTGAACCCAGTGAGGAACAAACCCAGTCACCAATATATGCTAGAGACCATCCATCTGAAAAGCAGCTTGGCAGAAAACTACCCAGGCGTCCTGATGGACACCAAGTTGAACATGAGCCAGCAATGGGCCCTTACCACAAAGAAGTAATATAGAATCCTAGGCTGAATTAGGCAAAGTATTACCAGCTCATTGAGGGATGTAATCCTTCCACTCTACTCAGCACTGATAAGGCCTCCACACCCGTCGTGTTCCCCAGTAAAAGAGTGGCATGGACATACTGGAGAGAGTCCAGTGAAGGGCCACCAAGAAAAATGAGGGACTGGAGCATCTCTCCTATGAGGAAAGGCTGAGAGAGATGGGACTTTTCAGCCTGGAGAAGAGAAGGCTCAGGAAGGATCTTATCAATGTCTATAGATAGCTGAAGGAAGGGTGCAAAAAAGATGGAGCCAGGCTCTTCTCAGTGGTGCTCAGGGGCAGGACCAGAGGCAGTGGTGTCCTGGTTCGGGCTGGAATAGAGTTCTTGTTCTTTTTAGTAGATGGAGGAGTGCTGCAGCACAGAGACCCCAGGGGCTCCCCAGGTCCCAGTGCCCTCACCTGTGTGCGGGGGCGGGGGGAGCACAGCTGGAGGGCTGGGCCCGGATTGGCCGATATGCCATGTCATGTGACATTGTGCTCACTATATAAAGGCAGGAGTGGGCCAGGAGGGGCTCTCACTTCTGGGAGTGTGGCTGTGGGGTTGTTGCATTGGGGATCGCTGGCTGGGAGCAGGTGGGTGTTGGTTGGTGGGTGGTGAGCAGCTGTGTTGTACATTACCTGTTTATACTGACACCGTATTATTTTATTACTCTCATTAAACTGTTTTTATTTCAACCTGAGAGTCTCCCTTTGCCCCTCTGATTCCCTCCCCATTCCCAAGTGGGGGGAGGGTGGGTGAGTGACTGTGTGGTGTTTAGATGCTGAGTAGGCTCAAACCACAACAAGTGGGCATAAATTGAAACACAGGAGGTTCCCTCTGAACATCAGGAAATGCTTCTTTACTGTAAGGGTGGCCAAGCACTGGCACAGGTTGCCCAGGGAGGTTGTGGACTCTCTGTCCCTGGAGATATTCAGAATCCACCTGGACGTGGTCCTGGGCAACTGGGTCTAGGTGACCCTGCTTGAGCAGGGCGGTTGGATGAAATGACTTCAAGAGGTCCCTTCCAACCTCAGCCATTCTGTGAAGCCACTGTTTTCTGTATAAGGAGGAGGTGATTTCTTTTTAAAAAACCCTGGCCTTATTATTAGAGTTCAGCAAGCAACTGGTTTAATGTTTGATGGTGAACCAAAATCTAAACACATGAATGTAGTGTTTTGGATACAGCAAAACACCTCCTTTGAGATATTTTACCCACTACAAAAATAAATACATGCTTATGAAATATTTCACAATGAACAATATTCCAATATTTATTATGTTCTCAGCATTTTTTTTATTATTTCTTTCAGTTCAAAAGAGCTGCAGGGTCATTTTTTTAACAGCATAATGGATTTAACCATTATTTCTTTCACCTGTTTGCTTATCAGGATCTTTTCTAGCCATATTTTAAAAATCTGAATCCAGCTAAGAAGTCCACAGTTGCTCTTAATTTTGGAATACATAACTCTTACTGAGAACCTTAAGAAAGGCAAATATTAGCTAATAGACCTCTTTTGAAATGATAGAGTAATACTCAATTAGGATTATTCCAGCAGCTGTTAGATGTCAGTATTGTTCCATGGAAGTCCAATTAGAAGTAGATTTCTCCGGCTGTAAGCAAGATAGCTCTTCAACTGTGAAGTTTGGAAGAGCTAGCTGTTGGTGTTCAGCACCTCATCTATTAACAAGAGATTTTAAATTACATACTCAGTGGAGCAGTAATCATTAGAGCAGACTCAAGATGCACAATAGAGATTTAATTTCACTGGAACTGTTCCTAATGAAATTCTGCGTGGTGCAGAGTATTTGAATTACATTTTTGGGTGGGCCAAAGAAAAGGTATAAGGAAAAAAGTAGTGCTGTGTAAAAATATTCATTAAGATCCCTTTCAAAAATTCAAATCAGGTATGATATGTAGGTTAAGCAGTCTGATTTTCTTTTCAATAGCATAATGTATTTAAACTTTATGTTTCTTTCATGTATTTGATTTTCTACTGTCTGTATATAACAAAATGTCTTTTTTTTTTTTTTTTTCTTCCCCTAAGCTTAGAACATTGCTGCATAATACCCTGGGGAGTTTTCCAAGGTTATTAAATCCATTGCTTTGTCATAAGTTACTAGAGGCTACACTAACTCTTTCCTCTGTTTGGGAAGCTGCTATAATATTTCTGGTCCTCAGCAATGAATAATGTGATTAGTACCTTAGGGAATACAAACAAAAACATTAGCAAAGTACATTTTCCAATATTTAAGAGGGTAAACCAATCCTCAAAACAAAAGTTGCATGTTCTTGAACACTGTCTGATAACATTAACCTGAAATCACTTGATTTAATTGCCCTGTTAAGCAGTTTACTGCATTACTTATGGGATAATAGAATGAGTTCAAAGTGGGTTCATTGCATTATCTTATAAACAATGTAGCACATCATTAAACAGGATGATAGAAATCAACGTATTTTATAAGAAACGATTATGAAGGCTCATGTAAAGCCTCTAATGTGAATAGTAGAAAGACCTCTCTGTGACAAGGGAGAAAAGGCCTTTGCGAGGATAAAAAGACAAAGCAATGTCAAACTATATTTTCCCAGAATCAGATTAGAAGCACAATTCTCCAAAATTGTTAGTTTCCCTCTAGTATGATATGCTGCCCTTAAGTCTTCACCCAAAAGTATACTGAAATCTCTTGCTTGGCTTAAGGATAATAATTTCAAATATGTATCTTGTCAGTTCTGTTCTTAGTGCAGTTAGCACAGATGTGTGACAATCTTCCAGGCATCTAACTTGTAGACTTGTGATGAGCTATTTTGACTTGTATGTCCAAGGGACTGCAAATAAAAATGTTCAGGAGAGACCAAAGAGAGAGGATATCTGATCCAATCTATTCTGGAAGAAGTAATTTCATGTTGTCTGAGGGAACTGTCAGTGCAGAGAGAAATACTGACTCATTATCACCTTAGTACCCGTCAGCCTGGTGTGTCTGTCCTTGCTTACCATGACATCTTCACACTTGTTTTGCTACAAACCTGTGAATTTATAGGCATTCATATAAATGAGAAGTCCAATTTTGTTCTCCATCCCTTCAGAAATGAGAACAGATTAAAATACCAGAATAACTATCCAGAGATCAGATCCAAAGTGAGAGTGATTAAGTGATCCTAAGCTATCTGCAAAGCATTTGTTTGCTGAGGTCCAGAATCTGAAGGTAATGAGGAGATCGAGTCCAGGAGATGTCAGACCCCCCCTGGCAGAATGCCTGTCCTGCATTAGGAACATTTTATGCTCCACCTTTCAATAACTGCTGCAATGCTGCTTATCTCTCACACTGTGTACACTGGAATTTCCATATACAATTACATCGGTTTTAATTAATCAAAGTAATTTTCAGAGTGGGAAACTGGTGAAGTGATTAGCTCCATATATCTGTCTGTTTCCTGGTTTGCCACTCAGCTGAGCAGTGCAGAGAATTCAGGGTCTAACTTGGGTAAAGAGAGTTTTTGTCTCGCAAAAGTGAGGTGCTAACTGTAAAAAAATGGTAGCAGGGAGTTGCTGTCTCATGGCTTGCAGAGAAAACATAGTCTGTGTTCCTCCCAGTAAACTATAATTTTATTCCCTCAGAGCTCTTAGACACATTTCAAGAAACAAGAATAAAACTTCCCTCTAATAAAAAGGGTTTTTTGTGGGAAATTCTTAGGTGAGAGGAACAAGCTCCAATCAAAAGATTTGGCCAGAAATAATGCCAGTGGCATTTGTCTGAAGGTTGGGTATGGTATGAGCAATAAAATTTCTCTACATCATAGATGGCTTCCAGAAAAGATCATCTTATATGATGAGAGCTGCACAGTCGCGTTCACTGAAACCATGGTTTATTGGCTATAAACGTTTATGAGAGTGTTCAGTGTGAGGAAACTGATTGGTTTCACATATACTACTCGTAGGACTATCAGATAGCAGCTTTTATTTACTACTTCAATAAAGTAACCTTAAACAAAGTGTCCTGATCTCCTGTGACTGATCTACCCTGCTTTGTATCTCCCCCTGAGATTTATCCTGTGAGTAGATTTATAGTTTTAGTTAGTCTCAGTTTAAAGAGTCATCTATCCCGATCCTGCAGTGGACGTAAATGGGATCTCTTCTGTTCTCTTGCAATGGATGCTGGAAGCATTCCCTGGCCTATCCATGTGATCCTGTTTGGGTTCACATAGACCCATGCCAATATTTGGAAATTGGCAGTGCAACAGAGTTAAGTGGTGCTACTGCTATTCACATTTCTTTTTTCCTCTGAATGTAAAGAACACCTCAGGTCAGTAGATGGGCACTTTGAGTCTGTTCCATGGCCTGAAGAATTAAACATCAGGAAAAAGGGGTAATTTGCACATACACATACATGTAGATGATCCATATATGCATGGCAAGTCCAACACTTCTGGGATTTATCAGATTCTCTGTGTCTGTGATACACAGAGGATTTGGGCATAGCAGGAATTCTATACAGGATAATATGTTTTTTTTTTTCAGATTTACCCATGCTCAAAATCCTGATGTTATGTTACCAATATGTCAAATTCTCAGTTGGAATATAAATTCAGAACAGTTACTATCCTGATCACTTATTATCTTGTCATTTTAAGAGAGTAGATGTTAATATAGTCACTGAACAGGCAAGTATGTCTTGCCTACTCCTGTTCTTATGGGCATTCAGTTTGAGATCAATCTTTTTGTGAGCCAGGAGACTTTCCCTCTTTGTGTTTACCCTCCCCCCCCCCCAAAAAAACAATGTTCAGAAGAAAGACACTGAAACAAGGAGCCCATAACATATTTGCTTCTGAAAGACTCTGAAGCTTTAACTTTAGTTGCAAACCTCCCTTGAAGAGTTCTATGATAGTGACAGTAAATTGGTAGCGAAGCCTGGTCTTGAATAAGCTAATGTCAAAACGCCCTTTATAAGATTTTACTGGTTGTAGTAACAGTCAAAACCTCTGTATTGACACTCTTACAGCTCAGAAAGATATGGACTGACCGCTTATTTAGAATGAGTTAGTAATTGCTTGAAAATAAGTAGCATTAGTCTTAGTTTGCTTCTGAAGTCAGTGATTTGACTTCAACTTTGTCAGTGAGGAATACTCTGGAAAGGTCTGACATGCTCCCACTGAAAGAAAATTCTAGTAGCAGCAGGTTAAAAAATAATGGCAGCATCAAGCATGAGCAACCCACAATGGCTTTGAAATTGCTCCTCTTCTCTGTTGTTGTCTGTAAGGAAATAATCAGACAACTTAAATATTTTTCCTTTTGATTGATTTATTTCTTTATTTTTATTTTTAGAACACAATTTCAATATTTGTATCAGGTTTCAGTTGTCTGGTTTTAGCCTCCATATTGGGCAGGACTTATTAAGTAAAGTTTTCAAAGAATTTCAGCATTAAAGGGCTAACACAATAGTACAGTTGATAAAGCATTCAAAAGTCAAACAACTGTAAGTAGACAAAAGTGTCATCAGATTCTACTGTTCCATTTTCATGCAAATCTGATGGAGAATTTCAGAGCAATTTTTCATGAGATCATTGTGTAAGAGCTTCCATACTGGGTCAGATAATTTTTCTAGCTGTATCTTGTCTCAGACAGTGGTCAGCAATAGATGATTAGGAGACTAATATAAGGATATTAACTTACAAAACTGACATGTCTAAAGCTGTCTTGTCGGTGTGTCATATAAGGCTATGAAGATGCTCCTGAGCTGCCATTGCGTACAGCTTGGAACAGCAATATAAAGCAATATTTATTTCAGCTTGCCATAATAGAGTTGCAGTTCTCAGGAGAGGCTCAGTGCGAGCACGTTTCAAGTATGCTCTAGCACTGGGGAAGCTCAAGCAGTGGGAGGCAAGAAACACCCTCATTCCTTCAGATCGGCCTTTTTAATACGCTAAAACCTGAGCACACTTAGAGTGATCCTTCACTGCCAGATGCCCTGCCAGGTCCTGGGAGTCACAGCCACCCTGGCCTGAGACTATAGATGGAGCTGCAATCTGTAAGTTCAAGCTTTTATCAACACGGAAGCCCTGCTTATTCATCATATAATAATTCAAAGGGAATATTTTCTTATGGTCCACCTGAATACATTGACGACTGAATGCCAGAGTTTATCTTTAGAACAGATAGAGCTGTATTAGCCCCAGGGAGGCCAAGGCAGAAGGAAAAACTAATTGGAGTAAGGTAGTGCCAGTAGTTTTCTCATTATTTTTTGTGAGCAGGAATGGAATTATGTAACATGTCCATACGCTAAAACCCAATGAATATTTTTTTGAAGAGCATTTTTCATCCAAATTCTACCTTTCCACATTTTACAGGAGATAAACTTGCTACATTTCTATAATTTGTGCCAGCCAGCACAATTAAGGTCCCTTACAAGGCTTAATGAATTAAGCTTTTTGCATTTCAGCATGAAGAGGAAAATGACAGAGGAAAATTAGCATAGTTACATAAATGAAGTACCTCTGTGAATGTTGCACTGGGCATTTTAACAGGCAGCAGAGGTGAAAAATGACAGTTTTCAGTATTTATAGTATTGATAACCTGGATTCTGTGGAAAAAAATAAATTATAAATGTGGAGAATATCTCAAGGACAATAAATAGAGAAATCTTTCTTGTCCTGTATATGTTAGATGGCATGTTGGAAAAACTGTGCTTAAAGCCCAAACAGCAAATTGGAAAATTAGTTGATATCGGGAAAAAAAAATAATAATCATATTATCACTGGAAGAAGGAAACTCAGCCTTCCAGAGAACAGTCAGTTGCTTTATCCAGTTCAGTGGCTTATGAAAAACTGATATATAAGCTTTATAATAGACTTAATATTTTTGAGGTTGCTTGATCTCACATGGTTTGTGCTGGAAGACATCAGAGTAGGAGCTTATAGTGCCCAACATTACCCTCATTCACAAAGCCCAGATGAAAAGGGATTTGCATGGAGGCAGTAGGCAGGTTAAGAGCAAGGATGAATCTTCCTTTCAACTTGCAAGCAGGGAGTGAGGTAATTGCAGTTTCTAACCATAATCTGTGAACTATTCTGCAACAGCCTGGCTAATACAAGCATGTATCCTGTGGGTGTGGGTACACAGATCACTGTAGCATCATGAGCGACAAATTCTTGTGGATATAACATCTTTCCCTGTATTCCCTAATGCAGATGGGTGGCTGAAATGCTGCATTTCTCATGCATTTGTTTCCAGCTCCCCTTGGTCATGCAGAGAGCTGCAGGAGCTGGGTAACAGCCTTTAAGAATGCCAGCTGTGAAATGAAGAAGAGAGAGCAGGGATTGCTTCATGTTACCCATTTCCCCTACTTTTTTTTTTTCTTTTTTTTTTTTTTTTTTTTCTTATGGTTGTTTTCACACTGTGACTGTAGCATGTAGAGAATGAGATAATTGAGCGTCCTGACCTCTCATCAGCTTTTATACAATGAATATTTATATAAGAGCAAAGATATATGAATATGTACATAAGTATGTATGTGAATATAGTTAAATGAATGTGTGTAGATCCATGTATTCATTCACATATAAAACCACCTAAAAAGATGATGGAAAGTAACTGTCTTGTCCCACTGCATCAGCCGCTCCAGTCACAGAAAATCACTGACATAGATGTAAACACATATGGTTGCTACTCAGTGTTCAGGTCTTTTTTAAGTCCCTGTCACCCAATGACTGGATAACTCATGTGCATAAAACAAAGATTTAGCATAGACAAGCATCAAATCTGCCATACATGCAGGTAGCTGTTGGTCTTTTCTGGACTTGTAACAGCATATATGATCCAGAATCTCTGGATAGAAATAAAGTTTTCTGTGGGAAAAGGACTGTTCTCTACATATGCACTCCAAGCTCACCCTATGGACATTTGGAAGGCTTCTTTTATCAGCAGTAACATGTGCAGCTGCATAAACCTGCATAAGCAGGTTTCTTGTTAGCCTACAACAGCCTCATTTTTAAATGTTCCCTACTTCCTTAGGAAGTGCATTTGAAACTAATGTACTTAAAAATTTACTTCAAATGAGAAAAAAGCATGTTTCTCTGGTAAAACAATGTTGCAAGCAGAGACCTTGTCTTTGTATTTTTGCACATGCTGGAAAGTTTGGGGCTGGATCCCATTAGATGATCAACTGGGAGCTGATATAGCCTAATATTTCTCATCAGTCTGGTTCTCCTGGCTCCTCAAGAATCTGTTCCCTGGAGCATCAGGTAGAGAGTTTGCAGATTTTGACAGACAGGACACACAGGAAAATCATGACTTAATTCTCAAAAAATGGAAATCATGTGAATAAATATTCACAGGAATACTCCTGAAAAGCAGGAAAGATTTGTTCCTTCTATTCAGAAGCTCATTTTGTTTCTGGAAAACTCCCCATGTGACCCAAGTAATAAATGTCATTTCAGGGAAGAAAAATATATTTTCCAGTCATCTTTAGTCTTTTGCCATTCCCTAGAGTTTCTACATGACATCAAGAACAAAAGCATCACAAGATACTGGAAAGTCTGAAAAGTCCTGGCTTGTGCTAGGGGAAAAGTCTGGTGGGGAGAAAATCAGAGTCCTTTACACTTCTGCTCAAATCTGCTCTCTGAATCTTGAGGGATTTTGAAACACAGAATTTCTTTAACAACATTTTGCAACCCATGCTTGTTGCTATTCTGCTCACTGTAGCCTGGATATGACACACCATTTTTTAAAATTAGTGAAAACAGCACTGTATGTATCAGGATGGTTTTAGGTCTTGGTCTATAACTTGGAAAACAGACATCTTTTCTTAGTGAAAATGAATGTATAAACATGGGTTTTGGGAAAGGAATTATGCATAAGTTCTGTGTGTGAAAGAGAAAGGGACAGATAAAATTTGGGAAAAGGGGGGAGAAATTTGCAATGCATGCCCTCAGCAGTCAGATTTCAGAAGAAAAGAAAATGGGTTGTCGTATTATGTGCGCACATGCATGTTCATTTTAATGGGAGCTATGCACATGTCAGTTACAAGATGGCCAGTCACTTTTGGCTAAACCTTAAGTATATTTGGACTTTGTTTTAAGCTAGAAATGTTTGGATAGATAGTTTATATTCCTCTCTCTGTTGAAGTCTATAGGAAGTCATCAGACTTTGAGGCCAAAAAGACCATGGAAACATCTGATGACCTCATGCATAACTCAGAACTTATGGCTGTCCTATTTTAAATCCTGTGTTTTCTTTTGGTTTTGAATGAATTCATATCATCTGGAGAAGCAAACAGTCCCGATTTTAGTATTTACAGTGCTAAGCCTGTAGAGTCTTAGGTAAATTGTGTCAGTGATTCTGCAGACACTTATGTTTGCTAGCTTCCTGCTTTTGATCTCAGCTGCTATCTTCCAGGCTGATGGTGTTTCCTGATCTTATATATTCTTGAGTTTGTCCTTTGCAGATCCAGTGTTCACCATATTTCATGAGATGCGAGATATAAAAGTTTGGCTTGGGAGCAGATGGACGGAAGGATTTGGCTTGGCTTCCTGGAATTCCAGGATATGCAGAGGGTGTGCTCACTCTTTTCTCACAAAATTTTGGTTACAAAACTTCAACATTACAATGTGTTATGAACTTTATCATTTCATAAGACACAACAGAACAAAAATTTTTAAATAAATATTTTTGACATTTCCTAAATATTTATATTTTTCGGTTGGAAATGCAATTTCTTTTCAGGATTTCCCACTGGTTTACTTTGGAAAATTCAAAAATCTTAAAATAAAAATAACAATTTTAAATTTTGGTGATTTAAAATAATTTAATCCATAGTGGGTGACTGAGATTTGTTAGGCTGATTGTTTTATGTCCTTCAATTACCAGTGTCATGGGTATAATTTATTTGCCCAGAACTCTATCATGACACTTCATCATCTTGAACAGCATTTGGGTCTATGGAAAGAGCAAAGCTATTTCACAGGATGTTTCAGATTGTAGGGAACTAACAGCCCTCTCATAAACATGCCTCTGCCCCACTGGCCATAGAGCGACTATAAAGCAGTTACATTTCTGACATAGCTGTCTCAAAGGTCTAAGGTTAGGTGAGATGAAGCTGATCTAAAAGTGCTTATGAGCAGATGGATGCCCACAGATGTGCAAACCTCAGTCCTCCCTGAGTTGGTGAGATAGGCAGTAGCTGTATGTTGGAGGTGATATAGACACATTACCATGGGCTATTTCCAGTCTAATGAGCCTACATTTCAGCAGGTTTATTAGCTGGACCCCAGCCATCACACAAATGGCTTTGGCTAGGAGCTTGCTCACATCTGACTATCTCTGTATGGGCAGAAAAGGTCTCCCCTCCTGCTCATGTGAAAATGCTCTGATATACCCAATTTGCTCTTCAGTACCTTTCCAAAATCCGCTTATCATTTTGTCCAGCTCATTAATTTCACTGTATTTATTATTTGCCCCTGCTTTTTTTTTTTTTGTTGTTGTTGTTGTTTACACACTTAAAACAAATGCAGGGTTGTCTCCAAATGGCTGCAAGGCTCTTTGAGGAAGACCTGTAAAAGAAGGAGTGACTGGTACAACTAATGCTTTATATTACATATCTCTCACTAAAAGGGCTATGATGTTCTCTGGTTGAGCTGGGAGCCTGAACTAACTGTACCATGAGCAGTGACTAGATAATGCTTAAGTACCAACTTTTACACTCTTCCGAAACTCATTTGTTTTGTATCAGTCATTTTAAAAACACAGCAAGTTCCTGTGAGTCAGAAGGCTGTGCTGACAGCAGATCCACGAGGAATGCTGATTAGGACAGAAAATGGCTCAGAACTAACCAGTCTTTCTAATGATATCATATTCAGGTCAAACAGAGCAGGATCGCACCTGCCACAAACCATTAGGACCATTCCTAAAGACAGATAGGCTGGAGTAATGGGACACGTGTTGCAGTTCCAGTAGTGACTAACTTCTTTAATTTAATACATTAGATTAATGTTTATAGCAGTAAGTTAAAAGTACTACAGCTTTCCTGGGATTCTTACTATCCAAGCAATACTTTTTAATCAGTAACAGAAAAAGACTGATTTCTTACTATGATGCCATTTCAAAAAAAAGTGAAACCGATTTGACCCCGAGTAATCAGAAAGAAAGAAAGAAAATAATCCTTAAATGACTTAGAAGAAGTGCTAAAATTGGGGGTTTATGATAGGAGAGAAAGTGGTCTGTATTAAACCCACTGTTAGTCCTTTATCTTTAAAAATCTGTGCAGATTTCAAATTTCCTTTGTCTAAAAAGGATGCAGCTACTGCTCTGCATTTAATGCAGCCAGCAGTAATACTGCCCTCAGCAGGAGGCATGTGATACCTACCTAGCTAGCAACAAAAAAAAACACTAGGATCATCGTTTGATGTTCACAGAATTTCCTGGAAACCATACCCTACAAATCATCAATAGATATGTTCCTTCTTCAGGTCCACATATTTGTGGCATTGATTTTCAACAGAACATGTCCAGATGCACCTAACTGCAAAATGTGACCCTCTTTCATCCTTTTTTATTTTATTTTTTTCATTCAAAGTTGTAAGAATAATATCAGAAGAGGAGGTTAAGAGGTGAGTCGATCACATTTGTAAGTATCTACACAGAGAGACAACTTCTAACGGTGCAAGGCTCTTTAATCTGCCAGACAAATGGATGGTACAATTCAGTGGCTGAAAGTTGAAGCTCAACAAATTAAACTAGAAATGAACTGTAAAAGTTTAGTACCAAAGGTTAGGACAACATGCTTAGGATGCATTTTCCATCACTTGAAACCTCTGACCCAAGTAAAGCCTTTGAGTCTTTCTGAGACATATGTTTCAGGTCAACCAGAAATTGCCTGGACCATTACTAGAATTAGTGGGTATAATTCCACGGCCTGTGTCAGGCAGAAGATCCATGTTGATTCTTAGATTGGTCTCAAGATCTTAACCATCGGGAGATGACTGTTTCCATTGCTGTGGCTATATAATATTAAATTTTATACATTCCTTTTCTCAAATAACTGGGGTACTAACACTACAATCACACAGGTGAAATAAGTGGCCTGCCCAGGACCTAGGCAATGCCCTTGCCTGGATCAGTAACTCAGTTCTTATCGATTCTGATCTTGTAAGAGCACAAGAGATCATCCCTGCTGTTCTCCCTCCTTCTTAAAACTTTGTTGTTGCATATCTATCAATGACATTGGCGATGAATATGCAAGAAAGGAAGAGAAGTCTTTGAAGTACTACAATAATCTTTTTATTCTGCATAAGTCATCTTCCCTATCTGTGTAGCAAAAAACTTAGTAAGTTTGTAAACACCTGAGACAAAATGGAAGCATTCATGCTATCTGAAAGTTTGTATATGTTTTAAAATCTTTAAAGAATTATATTCGTATGTGTTTGTTGTACAGTGTCTTAATTCCATTTAGCTTCAAAATATTTGATCTTCTGATTTCTTCTGAAATCATATGCTGTGTTGGATAGAATCAAGAATGACACTCAGAGGAGGAATCACTTGATAGGATGTAGATATCTCCATCTATAGTAGTCTCAGCAGGCTTTCTTTATAAGTCAGTGAAAAGAAATAGCTATTGTGAGGGCACGGTTTATTGTCTCCTAACGTCTCTGTATAAAACAGTTCAGACAGACTGTACACTAAATGTACTTTTGTTTTTCCAATGATTATATGATTATAAAAGGAGCTATCCAGACAAGTAGATTTAGATGTCTAAATTCAGATTAGATGGATTCCAACCTTACTGTACAAAATGCATGGGCATCACGATTTAGATTCATTTTGGTTTTCACAAAAGAATCAGGTGTCTCCTAATTTCATTTCATTCATCCTTCTTCTCTGTTTCAGAGGTTTGGTCTTCTTGAAAGTCAGAGGAGAAGATGGGAAATTCTTCTTAATTTACTTAAACTTTCAGATATCACCAGCTGAAGAATGCAAGAATACTATTGTACAAAAGGTTATTTGAGCAACAACCAAGAGAAGAGACTAATAGATGTATATTAGAATAACTCTATGTGTGCTCTGGGCCTAAATCAAAGACCACCAAAGACAAGGGGAATCTTCAAAGTTTGAACTATAATTTCTATTATCATCTCCTGAAATGACTGAAAAAAAAAAAAATAATTAGTAAGCTGTAAAAGAATCAGAGCTAAATTAGAATTCTTGAAATTTTCTAATATTCTAAACTGGGTAGTCACTTCCTTAATTTTCTTCTTCTAATTCCTGCCCATTTAAAAAAAAAAAAAAAAATCAATAACTGTGCATGTTTAGAAAGATTACAGAAATTCTTGAGTCCTTCTGGCTTATTGGAATGTTCTGCTAAAGTAGATAAATGGACTATAGAGTGGTAACCTAGTTACAATTGTTATTTATGGAAGCTTCTGATTCAGTCAAATTAACTTGTCAGTAAGGTAGATAAACTGTGCACACAATTTCAAAATGCTATATATGGAACGTAAAAGTTGTAGGAAAAGCAGCTTGATAGGCTCTTGCCTGGTTGTGAAAGTGTAGATGAATGTGTCACTAGTGATGGATCTATAAGAAGCATTCACAGAATCACTCAGTTAAAGTTTCAGATTAAAATATAAATTTGGCACCATTTTTTTGTTTTGATCATTTACTTTTACTGTTTAATGTACTTGTAGCATAACATTCCTGCAATAATTTATATTTACCACTTATGGTCTACTCTGAGGAATCAATCCTGCTGGACTAATAAGCAATATTTAGAAATGTTGCCTGAAGCCCATGCTTGGGTGCAAGTTGGTAGGTGGTAATAGTTTTGACCAGCATGTCCTTTGGAGAGGATCACTTCTCTCTCTGCTTCATCTGAACTTGTGTGCTGGGGAGCTACAAGATGCATAGCCAAATCCCCATCAGTTCCTCATTCTGCTATATACTTCCCCTTTTATAGAAGGGTACAAATCAAACAAGGTATCCTCTTTTTCCTCTAGCAGTGCTAGTCGCCTTAGCATGTGCTGAAGGGGAAGAGTATTTACTGGAAAAAAAGTGCTTACAAGCGATCAAGGCCCCTGAGCAGTGTTACTAATTAAAGCTGTAGTTACCAGCAAACCCCAGACTGGAATGATCGGAGTTCATTGAGAAAAGCAATTTCAGCAAGATTTCTAAATATAGTCTGTAAATTTGTAAAAAATGTTAACATGGGGATGTTTAGATGTTTTAAGGTATTTCCAAACTGGAAAGGACATCATTCTAAACTGACAAAATGTGAGACAGGGCCATTTATCTGTCAGTTGGACTATATAGCTTGATACTACCCAAAGAACCTGGACCTTGAACTCTGACATGGAAATCAGAGGTCACAGAGTGTAGAAATTTATTTCCATCTGAACTACATGATAATGAAAAAAAAACCTGGGGTTCATGTAGGCCATATGTATGGTGTGGATTTGCTTTCATTGAGTAGATATATTTCCAAAAGAAAAATTATTTACCATTTCTTCACAGATATCATTCACTGAATTCCAAACTGCCTATGAATACTGTTGGAAGCTGCATCTTCAACTCAAACTTCTCCTCTCATAAGCTAACCTTACAGAAGAGAGAACATTTATTGTCATTGTCAAACACCTGCTCTTTACATCCCTGTACATCTGCTGAAGCCAAAGCATGAGAATAATCCAGAATGATCTACAGGTAGAGATCAACATAATCAGTAGCCTTGAAAAAGTACAGTCATCAACACAGTCTAGACCCAGGGCATTTTGTCTGTGAAGCTGCATGTGCTGAATGAATATAGCAGGCATACCAAGATGCAGATTTTGTGGAATAGAAATGGAGAGCTAGAAGAACTGTAAACACCTTCATTATCAGTGCCCAGTGAAACACAGATGTCTGTGCACCTGACACAAAGTGGTGACACCATTGCACAGCACTCCCTCTTACATGAAGGCTCTTGCCCACCTTTTTCACAACATATACAAAAGCTTAAGGTTAGCTGAGTGAGAGTAATCTCTTGCAAGCTTCTGCTACAGTTAATGGAGAGGGCAATTTAGAGCAGGCACCTAATACAGCGGCTCGGTAAGAGTTTCCAGAGGTTCCTATTTCATTCCATTGACTATAGTGGGAGACCATGGAAGATGTGAGGCCAGAATTAGCCTTTGAAACTACCTCTCTTCAACTTGAAAATATAGCATGACTGAAAACTTCATCATCTTAAGGTTCTTGCATTACTGCGGTATTTTGGGCCTTCTACATAACACTGAGAGAACATATTTAACATTGGGCCCTATTCAAAAAACCCACAGTAGGCATCTGACATACGCTTTCCAGTTACAGCACTTCTTTGCCTCCACTGGGAGAGTAGATGACTTGAATTATTCACTGCTGTTTTGACAGTAAACTCCATAGTAGACTTTATGGCTTAATTAGACACATAAAATTTTGATTTAAATATAGCCCATTTATCTGCATTTATTTCGGGTGGGACTCATCTCACCCAATTTGAACTACAGAAGCAATGGCATCCCAGTCAAAGGGGTTCTCTGCAAAGGTGACAAAGATCAAGCATCTCTACAGTGCAACAAAAACGAGTTTTATAATAGTTGTTTTTAGTACATGGGATGAATTGCCTTCTGGAAATTTTGAAGATTATATAAACATTTATTACATATCTTTATTGCATCTGTCACGAGAAGTCTTAGTACCATTTTTGGAATTTTGGAATCCACTTGGATATGTTATAAAACAGCAAACAGTAATAATGAATTAGACTGCAGTGGATATTTGATAATTGAACAATTTATTTGTATCTTTCTATGCTACTGCTTCTTGGTTCCTGCTATGTGTTATGCTGCAGCAATGTTTTGCCCTAATTCTTGGTGCCTATATTCAAAAAAACTCTATATACCACACTTAGAATGAGGAGAGAACATCAGGTTATAAATTAAGTATTTGTAGAAATAGTAGGATTTAAACACTGTGATTCTTTTACAAGTATTTCTATCACAAGCAACAGGGCTTGAATCCAGAAATCAAGCCATTTTTCCACTCTGGGGAAACTGTTTCAAGTCAATCACAGCTGCATGAATAGGAATATGATCAGAACAGATGCCTTTTTCTTTTATTTTTTTTTTTTTTTTTAATAATGCATTTCAGCAGTATTCTAGTTAATAATTCAAAATCAAAGGGGGGATAAAAGAGAAAGAGAAACAGTGGTAGGGGGAGGGGAAGTGAGTTTAGAATGTCCAGTGCAAGTTTTTTGAAAAAATTTTCTTCTGCATGCAAAGCAAAATAGAAAAAAAAATTACAAAGCAATAAAAGACATAGATCTTTATTATGTTTGAATAATCAACTTCTTATATGAGCTATGTCAAGGTTAATACAGTTATAAAGACCTCATTTGGTGAAGTTATGCTGCATTACAGCAAAAAAAGGAATAGTAAAAAGGAAGAGTATTTCACCCACTGGTTTGTAGCCTGAAGCCCCCTGATTCTGCATTGCAAAGCAGCCCAAAAATGTGTTCATAAGCTTCTTTGTGAAACACCTGCTGCCAACAGAAGGCATATGGATCCTTGAAAATTCAGGTATTACCTGGAAGTATAGTCCCAAAGATATGATCTATCGATCAAAAATTACAAGAAGATAATTTAATCTACATTTGGCTTTCCCATCAATGAGACAGGAACACAGTGAGGGAAAAATATATATATGATTATTCCTTATGATTTTACAGTATAAAGCGTCTTAATATTGCAACACAAAACCCTTAACATATAAACAGAGGTTTACATAATCCCATTTCTTTTTCATTTTGACACAATTTCATAAGCATTTCTTGGAAGAAAAATAATCTGTTAGCATCTGGCACTGAAAGAGCTGGAGTTTTTGCTGTTATTTTCGGTTGCTTTTTGTTTTGTTAAACACAGAATGAATTTAATAAAATCTGTCTCAGTTGTAGAATTGCCTGCTGGTATAAATATGAAACAGTTATGGCAGCAATTTGAAACCTTTTTAAAGATTAAAATCTGATACTATCTACAAAATCATTTAGACTGCTTCTTAGGCAAGATCTGAAGACAACTGCAATTACTTTAGAAAGGGCAAGATTCTTGGCCTTTTAATGGTAACAGACCTATGGAAGAGCTAAAGGTGTCTTCATTTAGAACTGCAACTTGTTATTTACCTCTTTCTCCATTATATTTCTCTGGGGAATCTTAAGAACAAAGAACAAATTTAAGAGGATCTAAAAATATTCTGCTGCAATTAACAAGCAATATAAGTTGCTGCTATAAAAATGCCAAAGATAAGGTTTTTACACTGCATTATCGTAACTCCTGCCCTCTACAGGTTTCTACAAGGAGGAAAAATGAAAAATGTCTGAAGATTTTAATTAAAAACACTTTTAACAGATAAGATAAAAAGCAGTAAATCTTTATGCCCTAGGTACATCAGGATTGTTTTCCTTCTGGGTTACTGCAAATAGAACTGATGCATACTCAATAGTTACTCTTGAAGTAAGACCTTAGTGCCATGTGGATGTTGACAGTCTCTGCACAAAACTTTCAAAGCTTCCATTTGTGTTCTGAGTGACCCTGTATGTGCTAAACAGGAGTCTTTACTGGGGATCTATTCTCAGTGTACAGCAACAGTAAAGAAATAATAAAAAGGAAAGTAATATGGGAGTCTTCCATTGATCCTATAGGTCAGGACTACAAACTTATTTGGAATTTTATCATTAATTAAACAGTAGAAATAAAGTAGAAAACAGAGAAAAGAAGTAGACTGGCCCATAAACTCTGATGATGTTTAAGGTCCTTGAAAATTAAGAGTTTTACATTGGACAGAAAATTAAAAAAAAAAAAAAAAAAAAAAAAAAAGAAAAGATAAATGAACTATGGGCTAGTTAACACCGTGGAGAAATCACTGCCATACAAGAATTCATAGATACCCTGTGAAACTGACATAAAATAAAAATAGACCTTATCTTTCTGTGTGAGTGCCTGAAGGATATCTGAGGGCAGTAGGAATACAAAGATCACTGTATAGGGCTCAGAGCTCCTTTACATGTTCACCAACTGTAAAATCTGCAATTAACTGTTAGAACTTATTTCATCAATTTAAGTTACCCTGAACAAAATGCTTAGGGAAACAAATTGTTTCAATTGTGTTTTTATTACCTGTTCAGAGAAGAGTTCAATGTTGTCTTCTGTTCCCTTGAGAAAGAACTTGCAATGCCACATAGAGGCTATAATCTGTACAGATCTGTAGTACGGAACAGAAATACAGGCCAGAAAATGATGAAACATGTCACATGATATTTCAGTTTTGTTTTGTTTTGTTTTGTTTTGTTTTTTTTTTAGTTTCTAGTTAAAATATTTTGACTTTTACAAAAACATGAACATTTATGTGGAAAAGTGAGATTCTTGTTTTAAAAAAGAAGAAAAAATAAAGAAAAAAAAAAAACAAGCAAAGGACACAAACTGTTTAGAAAGCACATTCTGTCTTATCGTCCTGAATGCAAGAACCATTCTGCTTTGATATGTTTATTGCACAGGACTCTTCTTTCCAAATACAGATGCCTATATTTGATCTTTGGCTTCCCATATATTTATATAACTGCTGAGATACTTATATACATATATACATTTACATTCTGTATATCTTGGGTTTCCTTCAGAACCCAAAGAGGGAAATGATCATATTAGGACATGAGTAGTCTTATCCTAAAGTTATTGTCTAAAACTGACAAATGAGTTGAATTACTCCCTGAAGGTGCCCGCCACTGGCTGGCTCAGATGTAGACATCAGCATTGTGGTGAGACAGATTCTGTCCCTGGCTTCCAAGAATAATTCAACTGAAATAAACAACTTTACTGAATGTTGAAGAAAAGGTGCAACATGCAACATTGCTCTGAAACAATACAGTTACCCTTATGTTGCAACAGATCTAAAATCTGGCGTTTATGAATGACTGTTAAACTTCTTTTAGGCCAGCCTAACTTCTTCCCATTTTTTTGTTGGGTTGCAGAAAATGTGTGTTAGATTCACTCTATTTGCTTCTTAAGAATGGAGTGTAGAAAGACAAGAACCAGTTCTTTGATGAAACTTGATTCATTAGATATGAATTGTACTATGTAATAATATTTGTTCTTTGATAGGAGTCACAGTCCCTTCTAAGCACTCAGGACTGTTATTATTAAAATCCAAAGTTTACATGAAGGGGCCAAAAGCTAAAAATGGATATTGGTTTCCACGTATAACCATAGTGATAATCACTTTCCTGAGAAACACTTTAACTTTTGGCAGTGCTAATTTAGTTGGCAATGAAAAAAAAAAAAAAAAAAAAAAAAAATTTCCTGTGATCCCAGTGGCATCTATCATTTCTGGCCTCTAAAAAAAGTAATTTTTCCCTTTGGGGAAAGACAACTAGATGGATTATACTGGGAGTAGCTTGTGTCATCAAACCAGCTTGCCAAGCTAGTGGCACACAATAGAGATGGCAAACTTCCACATCACTGATGAGTATAGGGAATTCTTTGTTCTCAACCCGTGGGAGTCACTGGTTCAAGTCCAGTAAGCCATGGGCCAAAAAGAAGGAAGTGAGGAAGAAATATAGTGAAATAGCTCACAAAATAAAAAAGAAGCAGCACCAACATTTTATGACAATTTGGCCTACTATTGAGCAGACTAGAGGCACCTTCCTTTTTAACTTGACCTTAACAAGACCTCTCAGGTAAACTCTGAAATTGCTAATGCAAGTTTTAGCAACACCAGTTCATTCCAGTTGTTTTAATGTTGTACCTACATCTGTGAACCTTGTTGATGTCCAAAAATCCAAATGACTTAGTTTCAAGTTCAGACAATTGTAATGTAAATGCTATTTATGTGGGTAAAAAGGGAAGTTTAAAAGCAAGAATCAGTAAACTTATATGAATTACTACCTTGTCTCTCTTTCTTAGTAAAGGAAGGCAT
Source organism: Tyto alba (assembly GCF_018691265.1). NCBI lineage: Eukaryota > Metazoa > Chordata > Aves > Strigiformes > Tytonidae > Tyto > Tyto alba. The sequence continues at coordinate 10,348,814 of NW_024881282.1, forward strand.
GATGGTAATAGAAAGACTTTGCATACAGAGTTGTTAGACTTGGGAATTTATTTAGTATTTGGATAAGATGCTATGAAATTTCACAGACAAGCAAGACCTGGCTTATGTGTCTCACATAAAGCATTGGGTTAGAAATGTAAGCCCCAACACTGATGAAATACAGTATTTGAGGCAATGTTTGTGAGTGCACAAAGTTCCAAAGAAATCAGCAGAACTTTTTTGTAGGTAATGGACTTTTTGCCTACGGATAACAGCCAGGAGGAAAAAAAAAAGACTAGAAAAAATGATAGCTCTAAGAAATAAAAAGTAGCCCAATTTTCTTGCCTTTCGCAAGAGTTACACTCAGAAGTGCATATTTCATTTCTGAAACTGCAAATCAAAGCCACAAGTCCAGAGCTGCTTCTAAAAGTTTATTCTATCTTAAACTTTGCCTTTCATTTATTTCTCACTTTGAAGACAGAATTCAACAATAAGTCCTCAAATATGTGAAGATATCCCAGGTTTTGAAAAATTAACAAGAAATAGGATTTATCATGCCATTTCATTCTAACAATTGATATTCATGCTGCTTATCCTGTCAAAAAAAAAGACAGTGGCAAAGGGTCTTCAGTTCAAAGAAGACCATGACTTATATTTACATTTATATGGCAGCTCTTGTCCCATAGGTTTTGCAGGCACTACACACAGACACACAGACACACACAAACATGTAGAGTGTGGACTTTTACTGCATCATCTTTTGTTGTCAGGATTGTTATGGCCAGAGAGAATGAACGGCAATATTTTATACAAGCACAGGGAGAAACTCAGAGCAAAATGGACATTATCTGAAAATGGTAAATAGCTGGGTATCCAAAACAACCAGCTCAGCTACAATTGACTTGGCTTTACATACTATCAAAACAGTTTAAAAAAGTAAAACATCTGCATGACTTTCTTCAAAACCAATGCTTATGAAACTGCCTTGTTTACTCTATTCAAACAGAGAGCTTGTGTTTGCATTGCATATTTGCTTTGATCTCAGAAAATAAGATAAAAAGAAGGAGAAAATTTGGGTTCCTTCAGACCAGTTCAGCTTTTCATCCAAAACTGTCACTGTCTGAAGTAGGAGTTTGCGCTAAAATGCATTTTAACGTAGTTTTCTTTTAATGATGAATAATTTATCCTTTGTTTTTCCAAAATGCAGTAGTGAATGAAGGTAGTGTAAAAGCCATAACTCTTTATATAGCAAGGACATTATTATCTTATATATTTATAATACAACAACAACTCATGACAGAAACTTTATTTAGTCAGATACTGTATGCACATGATCAACTCTAGGTCCTGCAGTCTGATGGAGAAATGTAGCAGATGCCAAGTACCAGGCATACATGATTTTTTTTTTCCCCCAGACTGAAACAACTTGGTTGCAAGATGCACAGAACGATTCAAAAAACTTCTAGATATGTGAGAAGTGCTCAGTATTTAGCTGACATTCAAGGTTGGCAAAAAAGCTTCAGTCAGGATCCACTTATCTTCTCACCAGCAGACCAGTTGCACGGCCTCAGCTTTGAAAATGCAGCCTCAAACTTCAGAGATCCCTCTGGAAGAAAAATGCAATGAAAACATACTACTACGAGACAGATGCAAACTCCTACTCATCAGCACTGACCACTTAACCAGACACTGGAGGGCATTAAATTTTTACACATCCACCACATTCCCTATTGCATTCCAAGGTTAAAATGATGTGACATTTTTTACTACCTTGGTTTATAGATAATATAAAACTTAGTATTGCAGTACACTAATTCATAAAAAGCCTCTCCTTTCTTTAGCAAAAAGAGAAAAATAGCTGTGTGTTATGTCAGATGAAAAAAAGTTTTGCTCAGGCATTTGCAGTTTTTACTAACGCAGATACAGTAAACATAATAAATCCTTATAAAAATTCAAATTCCCATGCTCTCCAAGCCATTGCAGTCCATTTGTTACTTCCCTTCTAATCTATAATTTATTCAACTCCAATCTCTCCCCCTCAAATCAGAAGGCTTCCTGCTGCAATGGATCTATAATAATATTGCAACACAGTATAGTGTAGTATAATATTCTATAACAATTATATAACTGTATTCATTAAACCATACCTATGAATATATAATAATTTACACTGATTAGATTATATTTTATTATATATTATTTATTATAAATGGAAACTTTCAATTCACAGATCTTTCTCTTTCCGAAAGCACTGGGGTGTCACAGGAGTGCCAGGCACAGACACTGAGGGATGGGGCAGATGAAGGAAGTGTACTCCCTGGATCCAACCTTTTAGTAGGGATAAGGAGAACATAACAGAAGTGTTAAGTGTCTCAAATTCAGAGGAAGCTATCTGTCCCTGTGCAAATGTGAGAGGTATAAAAAGCTCTGGGCAGAAAAGATCTGTGCTGGGTAGATACAGGTTTAGCCAAGACGCAGTAGAGTGAAAAAGAGAGTATAGGAGCAAGAGTGATGTGCTTGAATTCTGCTTTGAGGAACAGGTGCAGAGCCTCCTTGTATCCCAGTAGAAGCAACGATAAGAGCAAAACCACTGATGCTTGGCCAGGAATATGAATTTTTCTTAGTCAAGACAGGAAGCATTTCAGAGAAGACAGCTGCCTGCTCAGCCTAGAATGCCAGTGCGCAGGTAAGTAGAGACACAGCGTGGTCAGAACCTCTTCTCAGAGAGCCAGTTCATCTGGCAGGGATCTCATTGGGCACGCTGCTATTCAGAGCTGCAGCAGGCAGAACCACAGTGTGGGCAGCACCATGCACATGCAATTTTGTGTTTGTTTGCATTGAAATGGATGCTCACTTTAGTAAGGGTCTAGTGACAGGTTTAAGTTCTTCCCCCTGGATTTGTAGTAAGGCACCATTTAAGTATTCTACTGCATGTGCTGGGGAACCCAAAGTGGATGTATTGACCCCATTTCTCCCTAGGCAGCTATGTCTTGTAAACCCTTATAATTTCCAGTAGTTCCTAGATTGTAAAGTCAGGCACTAACAACCTAATGTGATATTTTGTATAACACACACATAGTTTGTCCCTGAATTAATGAATGTCTGAAATACTATTGTACACTGTAAAATAGAATCCAGTCTTGGTTAGGAAAGTCTCTAGCATGGAAGAACTTTTTCTCCAGATAAATATTATTGGAAATTACTTTTTATGGACTTTATTTCTAGTCTAAATTTGTTTAGTTTACATTTTTTAAGTACTGAAGTCTTTCTAAGCCAAAGAGCTCCCTGTTGTCACACTTCTCTATCTAAAGTCTAATAGACGAAAGTTCCCTAACACCTTCTCTTTGCTGAGATAAAGAGACTGAGATGCCTGAGTATAGGAATATTTTCCAGTAGCATCATTGATGTCATCACTGTGGAATTGAGAAGGGATGAATGTAAAGACAGGTAGGCTAGAAGAAACAACCCTAAAGATAGCAGCAGAATTATATTTACAGAATAATAGATTATCTTTTCCTGCATGGAGGGAGGTTTACTGTGCTAATATAACAATTTTACTGTCATAGCAGCATCCACACTAGGAATGCTTTGCAGTATATAATGTAGAGAAGCCTCACTTCAGAGCATGGGGAAACCTGTGACCCTAAGGAAAGAGCAAGGTCCTTCAGCCAGGAGCCACGGTGTCTCTCTTTAGCATCATCATTTTCCTTCAAAATGACCTTGAATAATGCACTTCATCCCCCTTTTACATTTTATCAAAGTAAGCTTTCTTTATGAGTTCACTGCATATATGGCTTTGCTTCAGGCAATGCCCTTGATCTCTGTGAAACTCTAAAGCCTCAATACTCCTGATTGTAACTCACAAGTCGTCCACCCAGACAGCCTCAAAATGACCACTGTGGAATACAGCACCTTGAAAGGAGTTTTGAGGTACCTGTATTGCTGTGCAGAAATCACCCCTGGGATTAAAGTAAAGTAATCTGGGACTAAAGAGTAAGTGTGATTGACTTTTCCTCCTTGATAGCAATCAGACTATACCAAAGCAACAGAATACTCCAACTGGTGTAAGATGATATGGATACTTAGAGAGTGTTCGGCCTGTGGAAAAAATAGTTGTGGATAAATTACTTTGAGTTTTCTATATATAGGATCTCTTCAACTAACAGTGTGTCATGTTTGATTTGTGAGAGTATACAAAAAGTTCTACTTTCTGCAGTATTCCTGTTTAAGAAAAACAGTTCATTAACCTGTCATTGTTTCCAAGAAGAATTCTGTGGAATCTCAGTTCACAGAAGTGCTCACGAATGCACTCAAATCTCTCTAACCTACAAAGCTTTCAGAATTGGTCATCATTCATAGACAATTCTGTGAGTGGTTTTCAACTTCTCTGGCTGACTTTAAGAGGTTAAAAAAAGCACAGAAACTATCCTTCTAGTGAGAGATGACAGATCTTTAAACCAAACAGCAAGTTTAGATGAGCTCTAAAACTGTTATGTTTTTTAAAGTACTGAAGAAAATCAGTTTGTTCCACATGTACTTTGTGGAATAACAATAATAATAATAATAAATAATAATGGCTGAATTCATTGTTATTTTTATATTTGGGAATTTTTCCAGAGCAGGTAGATTCACATCAGTGGTTATCTCTGGTGTTCATCTGTGAAATTGATATCATATGAAAGAGACAGTGACAGGGGGAGAAATGTCCCTTTCCAGAGGAAGCATTTCCAAGGACTAGTTTACTGCTCTTGCTGATTCAGTGCTAGCCTTGAAACTGAGGTGACTTGTTGCCTTTTGTGTGGCAGCTGGACTCTGACATGGGAGCTTGGCCGAGAAGCCAGAAGTTCATCAGAAGAGGATGTGGATCAAAAGGACAGACTTGGCAATTAAAAACTACAATTAAATAGCTTACAGTTAGATAATTGTAAATTATGTGAATCAATTCCTCAGTAATTGGTGAATTCCTGATAATATTGTCTACCCTTTTAACTCTAGGTTTTTGCAGTTATGAGGTTAACATAAATTGCCTGTAACACTAGAGGTTCTAAAATGAAGAGTTAGTGTGTAGGATGGAGGAAGTCTATAGACAAAGTTATGTGTTACTAAATCTGTCCCTGCACTGTTGATACAATATGAATGCACTCCATACCAGCTTGGCAAAGTAGCTGAACAGTTGATTTTAATAGAAGAAAAACATGAAATATGATAAAGGTGTAGAAGTTTTTATGAACAAGTTCTAAGCATCGGAACAATGGAATGACTTCTTACATGTACTCTACATGTCCTTTTATAAACTCCTCATAAAGTGTAAGTAGAATCAAATAAACAAGCAAAAGGCATCCCACACAAGAAGTGAGATATATGAGAAATGTTTTGACCAACAAAGTAACAACTGTTTATGCTGTTCATATGCTTCTATGTGTCATTTGCCTCAAAAATAAGTTAGAAGTCCAGCTGATATAATTGAGAGTCCAGTGCTAAAACAAATGTTTCAGACCTGAGGGTGTAATCCAAAAAGAAGGATACTTCTGCAGCTTTATAATGGATACCTAACAATATCTTAGGAATCCAAAAGTAATAAAATCTAATAAAATCTTAGTAACTGGAAAAATATTCAACTGTTAAATTTACTTGAAGACTGCAGCTACATTCCTCTATTGTAAGCTGTTTATAGTTTTGCAGGTAACAACCTGAACATAAACCTTGCTTATCAAAGCTGGTTTATTTTATCATTGGACTTGTCTTGTGCAGGAGTGGACGTCAGTGGTAGTGAAGATGAAAATGTGTAAACTATGTCATTTGAGGGAGAGATTTCGAATAACATAAGGAGTAATACTTATCCTACAACACACTAGAGCCTGCCATACCTTGGTGTGAAATTCCCTCTGCCTGATAAAGGTTAAGGCACCTATTCCTAAAGGAGCAGGCAGAAAACCAAATGAACTAACCAAAAACTCTGTCCTGTTCTTAGTAGACTTCCCCCCCTTAGAGAGGTTTTTTTTTTTCCCAAAAAAAAAGTTATTTTTCAAAAATGACCAATTGTCATCCATATATCTGTAATTACATGCGTTATTTTCAACTAGCAGGTTATATAAACTTTCTCAATTTGCCTTTACTCCAAGAGAAAAATTAAGCAAAGAAATCTGTTTAAACCTACTGTACAGCCATGTGTACAACAGTTGACAAATAACCAGGAGCTGGTGGCTGGGTACTGGATGTCTTTAGCACCTGTATCTTTATGCAGTTGATGATAAGACTTGAGAAAACTAGTCTCAGGAGCTCTGACTTTAAAACAAGGGGCATTACTGTTGCCCACCCTACACAAGGATTTCCACAGACAGGATAAGAAAGATGATGTGCAGGGAAGGGACAAAAGGAAGGCAAGAGTGTGACTTTGTGACATCTGACCAGAGTTTCTGCCAAGTACAGGCACCATAAAATGCTACAGGAAAAAAAATAAAATAAAAAAAAGATATCCATAACCTTCCACATCTATAAAGATCAAACATTTAAAGAACACTGTCTTGTTCCGTTAACCTACAGGCAAAACCAATAGCCCTCCCTCAGCCATCTCAGAGTTACTTTTTTCTCTCCCCTTAGATTAAATGTCAGCTCCCTGTGCCTATGTGCAGATATGTCAGTATTTAAGACAACATATTATATAGGATAATATTGTGGATATATCTTTAGTGAACCTAAAAACTAAGAAAAGCTGATTTCCCCACTGGAAAAAATTAATTGCCCAAGACATCTTTAAAGATACATTTTTAAGGTTTACATTTTTACTTTCATTTCCTGGAATGCTGGGTTCATTAAATTTCAGAGGTGACACATACTGTACCTTATTGTGACTATAAAAATAAAGAAGTTATTCATAGGTACTGAACAGACACAACATACTGTGCCAGTGTCTATCATGAACAACTCCTGGGTCTTTTTCAGTCTGATTTTCTCTTTTGTTGATCATACTGCTTCATGAAATCTTTTTTTTCCATTTAAATAAAAAATAATCCAAACTGCTATGCACTTTAAGTTTGAGTGACAGCTCAGGTACTGCATCAGACTAAAAGTGCAAATAGCCTGATGTGGAACAGACAGTAATGGATGATTAAGAAATTACTTTAAAAATGGAGAATGAAATTATGGGAGATTTGCTAACTTCCTAAACTGGAGCCTACCTCTGGACCATCCTCTTTAATAGTCCCTGTTGGACTCAGCTTTCAGGAAGATCCCTGTACATTTTAAAGTCTGCTTATACCTCTTATCTCCACAGCATCCTGTGACAATGAGTTTCACATTTAATTTTGCAACTGGGGAGGTGAGGAGGGGAGTTTTTTCTCGCTTGTTTTTAGCCTAATAATTTTGCTGGAACCTTCTCAGTTCTTGTAGTACAAGAAGCAGCAATAAGCCCTTTTTACCCTATTGCTTAAGGGTCCCAGACTAGTTACTCTCACTACAGAAGGAGATGCTTCATGCAAATCTATCAATAGACATGGGTATAGGGAGCATATTTGCAGTGGATGACTCAATTTTTCTGATATGGCATGAAAACAACACTTCATCCTTCATTAATATTTAATTTTCCTCTCACTGGGCTCAGACTACTACTATTACTACTGCTACTACTAGTACTGCTACTACAATTGCTATTATTTTTATCATTAGTATTTTTTCAGATGCTTTGCTCATTAGTGGTCTCATCTGGGCAGGCAGAAAACCGTATCATGCAAGACAATTTGATGGTCCTTTTAAGAGGTTTAATATACAACCCCTCAGCTATCATAGCCTGCATAAAATGCAGTGTTAGAAGAGACTAGCAGCTTAGTATCATGGGAGGACCGGGAATTGTCTGTGTCTGGGTCAAAGATTTTCTCCCTGAACTCCAGAGAAAGGGTTACAGGCAGTAACACTCTTCCTGGTATGAGTCTTTCAGATACTTGGCTTTTCTGTTTTACTATTCCTATGATATTCACCTTATTTTATTATTTAGTAGATAGATTACCTAGAAGGCCTTTGAAAATCCTCCTTGAAACTTTTAAAATATTTGTGGACATCTTGAAGTCTTTTCTACTTGGAATCATCTACCTCTTTTTTGATGTGCTCTGATTATTTTCATCCCTTTGGTTTCTGTTTTCCAGAGACCACTCTCTCCTTTGGCAAACTTGCTCCTGTCTGAGGCCCTTTGACTGCATTTCATTTGTGCTGCAAAATCTCTGGAGAGGCTGAGAGCAGATGAATGCCTTGCCCTTCTCCTCTACACATCTCAAAACATTTAACAAAGAAGGTCAGTACCATTTATTCCCTTTCTGTAGATAAGAAAAGTGAAATAGAGAGAGGGCAAATGACTAGTCTCACTCACCAAAGAAATCAATGGCAGAGACAATGCCAGATCTCTCAGACCCAGACACTAGTTCTAGTTGGTGAGCCTGTGCTGGCCGGGGGAATGTAATCCTGAGTAGCAACACAACAGTTGCAGACAATGGCTGTTGGGTTTTGCAAAGGATTTTAGGATTTTGATGTTTGGCTTACTTTTGAAGTGGAACACATTTGAAATTTATCCAAGAAAAAAAAAAAAAAAGGACTTTATCCCTTCTGTTTTGAAATGTTTCGTGTCAACAGAACTGAAGGGGTTTTTGTTTTGATAGGCACTCTGAAATGTTACCTTTTGTTGCTATACACGATAACCTTAAATAATAAAACAAAGGCAAGTGGAAGGGGGTAATTTCACAATAAAAAACCTCAAATGCATAGTTAATTTGGGTGTCCTGACTATTCTGCATCCTTCAGAAAAATCTCCATTGAGAGGTTTAAAAAAAAATTTGGGCAAAATGAGCTGACATCATATGCTGCTTGGGTTTCAGTGGCACCACACATTGCTTAGCATATGATTCCACTGTGATTTATCACACGGTCTTTAGCTGCTGTACTTACGTATGGAAAAAAGCGTGGAATTACACAGTGGATAGTTGTAATTATAGATTCTTTTTCCTACTGTCCTAGCAAACCACATTGCCGTGACCAGGAGCAACAGCGCATTGCTTAATAATACTGGACGAACAGGGATTTCTCATTGCAGGCTGTATGAAATGGGAATACATGGGCTTTCCAGGGTGCAACATGCCAATAGCTGGCACTACAGGTTGCAGTTACAACTTGATAACCTGATTCCAGCAAGGAGGGAAGACTGTTAACTTTCCAAAGTCATATGTTATCCATCTACAGCCACTCCTCTGCGGTCGGGTAACTTTTCCCAGATAGACTGCTTTACTTTGTGCTCATTACAATTCTGAGTTGGTTTGATAACCACATGATAACAAACAAATCTTTTCACAGTTCCTCTCTCAAATACAACTAAAACTGAACTGAAGGAGTGTGCTTTATCTTGCTAATTTAGCTCAAGAGATGTTACATTTCATAATAAAGAATACCTAAGGACATGTGATTTGGTTTAATTTTCACCTGGCGTTTATCACTGTGTATACTCCAAATTTCATTAGTATCTATAAATGTAACAGCAGGTACTTGGACCTTACAAAGATTTCTGGAGCCAGATCCAGAGAGAGACACAGAGTAATGGAATGGCAGAAATCCAGGTTCTAAAATAAATGTAATCTGTCTACTGCTAATGAGAAACAAAACACCAGCTTCAAACTCTTCCAGAGGATGAAACCATCACTTGAATGTTTGATTGCATGAGGAATTTAAGTCCCCACAATTGCATTTGGAATAAGTTACAACACTGCTGAATGACATGTATTGAAATTAAGGTACTTACAGTCTGCTCACATAGTTTTATTTGTATTACACTAGTAACCAGGAAGCCCAGTGAGATCAGAGCCCTGTCACATCAGTGCTGTGCAGACAGTCCTTCCTCGACATATTTGCTTTCAGAAAAATAATGTGGGAGGGAGGAAAAGTGATGAAACACTTGTATTTGGTGATGAAAAAAATAGATTAAAAGTTACTGTCAAGCCAGGATATAAAATAAGGACTCCTGGATATCTGCATAGTAGATGCTGCTACTTCCTTCAGCACAGTACAATATCTGCACTGAAAAGCCACTTGTATTCTATAATTGGGTCCCTTGTAAATGAACCTCTCTCCTATGACCCAGTGGGAATACTGAGAGAAGCAAAGCAAGCAAGGATGAAGTTATTTCTGTTTTGAGAACAGGCATTTGAAGATCCCACCCATTTCTTTTTGAGACTGAAACTATTAATGCAGCCTAGGTTGGGTTTGAATGAAATATGGAAGAACAGCATTCCAGGAGCAAATAAACCTCACAGGGGAAAGACACCCTGGCCGGTCATTTTGTCCATGAAAGGTATCAGCCCTACTGCGATATTGAGTAACAAGGACAGAAACACGCAAAAGATCCTTAAAAGGAAAACTGAATGTGTTTAAGAAGTATCAGTTTATCTGGATTGTAAATAATTGATTTGGGAATTGATGTTAATTCCACTGAAAAGAACAATTTTTTAAGTTCTTAATGTTCAGGTTACAGAAGTGTCTAACTGCAATCTATAGAAAGTGTTAGTGCACAAAGGAAAACTACAACAAAGCAGGAGCAAGATAAAGCAGCTTATGGTATGGATGTTATTACCAAAATAGCTGTTAATAGGAAGATTATTATAATCAGGGAGCAATATGGAAGGGTGAGTATTCTGAAAAGTACATTCAACATCCCAGAAATAACTGTACTTTGTAAACGGAAATAAGATTCTCCTTACACTTCCATATGTAAGGTCTGGATTTGCTGAATTAAAGAATAACTAGTTTTAAGCCAGTTGTGATGCTTGCATCCTTGACCAGATTTATCCTGTTTTGGTTCAGGTACTGAACAGAGTTGCCTAATTTAGAAGCTCATCCCTTGGTCAGTGGAAGATGTTATGCATCTTTAGAGGTTTCTTCAGACATGACGATGGCTATCCTAGGGAATTTCCTATTTCTTGATAGACAATCTCTTGACTGAATTTAGAAAGACACTAAAGTATCCAAAATTCTCACTTAATTTAGTCTCTGAAGTTAGGAAAGGTGGATTCTCTTACTTCACTTACTAGTGAGTGTCAGAAATGACTCCTCCAGACAATAAATTTGTCTGAACTTTCTTAACACCCAAACCCACTGAGGGTCTCAGACCCTTAGATGAGAAGTCTAGTCTCAGACATGTAATTTATAGATGCCTGGATAATTTTATTCATTTGGGTTGTATGAAAAAATGCAGCTTTGGAGATAATATAATCTGGCATAGAACATTTTTAAGATAACTAAAATGGTTGCCATGTTGGACAACAGCTTGAAACCAAGGCTCTGTTGAAAATAACTGTTATCATTACTTAGACTAAGTCAGTGGAATACAGAAAGAAGTTGTTGCAGGATAAATACAGAGCAACATCTAACTTCAGGTGCTCTGACTCAGCTTGTACATTATGGAACAAGACTTCACAAGTGGTCATTAGAATTAGTCACATAGTTGAATCTGGTGAATACTAAAGTGTAATAACACCTATAGAAATCCAGAATGAAAAAGCCAAGTGTAAGAGGGACCTCCCGTGATAGTGGAAACTTCACTAGCTGTCATAGTTCCTTTCAAGTGAGTGTCTGCACTACTTAATATCATAGTTAACTACAAATTTAATTGGCTACAAAACATACATTCTTGGCTCATAAACCCCAAAAGATTTTATTTGCAGTAAGCGTAAGTAAAGCCCAAGCAACTACCCTGGATTCAGATGTCTCCACCATAGGAATATGTACTCGTTAGATAAATACCATTCAAATAGTCATAGCTGCAGAGCTGAACCCTATTTTTCCAAGTGCTGTGCAAACACATAACAAAATCCCCATCCAAAAGCACATCCAAACAAAGATTGGACTAGGTAAGAGAAGAAACTCAGGCCAAGGAAATGACAAGAAAACCACTGTTGTAAACAATAAGGCTTGGTGTACCTGAGGACTAGTTCTTGTCCTTCTTGGAGGTATTTTGTAGGTTGCACAGTAAACAAAAAAATAAGGAAGAATTTTAAATTCACTAATGAAGCAGCTGTTCAGAGTCTTTAAATATTCTTTCCAAATGTGCTAAGCATTATGGGACAGATTGAAGTTTCTAACCTGAGAATTTGTAACTAATCTAAGTTTTCATTTATGGTCCAATGAAAGGGCCATATCTTAGTAAGAGAGATTACAGAGAGTATAGAAATGGGCACTGACAATCTCTGAAAATAAACCTGCAGTTGTATTGATGTCAGTGTAAAACAGTTATATCTTAGACTCTCATCAGTGTAGTCTATTGAAGAAAAATCTTTACTAAGTAGGAGGGAAGAGGAAATTTTTGGCTTAATTTTTGTTATATATTTTTTGCTTGATTTTATGTGACTGGGTTTTAGTAGCTTAAAATGTCCCTGTGGAGATGGGCAACACTCATTTGGCCACCACTGTTTTTTTTTTTTTTTTTTTTTTTTTTTTTTTTTTTTTAATGAGGATTAATTTATTGTGCAAGGCTCTGTGCAAACAGACCAAAAAAATGATCTCTGAAAAAGAAGTAACTGATCACTTAAATGCCTCATTATGCATTGATTGAAGCTATTTGCATACATTATAATAAAGCTGTGACCATTAACACCAGGTGAAGTTTAGTGTGAATATTTTAACTGAGCTTTTGGATGCCTTCATGCTTCTTCCTATCCTTTATGATTTTAATGCAAACCAGCTTGTTCAATTTAAATTAAATAAATTTTAACAGATGGCTAAGCAGACCCCACACTTCTTTATGCTTTCATGAAGAATATAGATGCAAAAATGTTTTCCATAGGCACGTCTGTGTTAAACTGAGGTAAACTCATTAAAACTCATTCTATTAATCTAGTCAGATTTTCACAACAAACCAATGTGAGAAAAACAATTTTAAGTGATGAAGTGATACTATGTGGATCTTGAAATGTCCTTCAGGAGGCGGTCAAAGCACATGGAATAGCAAAGAAAATTGAGGAATCCTGTATTTAGATTTCTCCCTTGAATTAAAAGATATCCAGATCTGTATCACAGAATCATAGAATTATTTAGGTTGGAAAATACTTAAGATCATCGAGTCCAGCTGTTAACCTGTCACTACCAACTCCACCAGTAAACTATGTCCCTAAGCACCACATCTACACATCTTTTAAATACCTCCAGGGATGGTCACTCTACCACTTCCCTGGGCAGCCTCTTCCAATGTTTGGCAACCCTTTCGGTGAAGACATTTTTCCTAATGCTCAATCTAACTCTCCCCTGGCACAACTTGAGGCCATTTCCTCTTGTGCTATCCCTTGCTACACTGCAGAAGAGACCGACACCCACCTCGCTACGACCTGCTTTCAGAGATTTGTAGGGAGCCATAAGGTCTCCCCTCAGCTCCCCTCCCCGGGTGCACCCCCACAGCGGTGCTCGCTGCCGCCGGCCCATCCTGGCCTCAGAGCAGGGCCCACCCTGCGCCTCGCACCGGGTGCCGCCGCGTCCCCGCCGCAGCTCTGCCTGGGCAGCTGCGCCAGTCATGGGGGGTGCAGAGCGCAGAGAGGCCGTGGCTTTCTGCCGGGGGGGTACCACTGCTCCCCCGGTCAAGCTGGCAGAGCTTCAGCACCCTTCCCGCACGAACTGCCGCACAAACTGGTGCGTCACACCCTTGCTGCTGTGCCACAGGCCTGCTGGCAGCACTACTGATTGAAGCTGCTCCCCAGGGGCTTCTTTTATATCTGGCGGGGGGGGGGGGCGCTTGGCCCTGCCCAGGCCCTGTCAGCCTCTGTGGCTGAGCTGCTGGCTCCTGGTGGGTCTCTCAGCTCCTCTGAGGTTCCCCAGGTTTGGGAAACACCCTTGTGCACCGTGCTGGAGTGCTCATCTGCTGATTGTGCACCAGAGCTGCTTGTGTTGGTGACTGAGGCTATCTGTGTTTAATTATTGCTATTGTGTTTAATTCTTGTTCATATTTGGCTTTTCTGCCCCTGGCTCTGTTCAGACTAGAAGATGTTTTGATCAGAGAAAATCTGTTTTAATGGTATATTTCCAGTCAGAGGGAAACATTACATTTACTGAAATTCTCATGAATGGACTTTATCTCATAAATGTCTCAACCCAGCTGATTGCCCATTAAGATTGAAGTACAGTCCTGAAAGCTGCTATTTCATAGACAATTAGCTTGAAACCCAAAACTTATCTCCAGCCTTGTGCTTCTGATCTCAGGTTCCACTTTCCTCCAAAGCAGTCAGTAATAAGCAGTGTTTAAAATGCAATTGTATGTGAGGGCCACTAGACATGGTACGGATGCAGCAGCCAGCAGCAGCTTCCTATGTCTCTCACTCCCTGTTTCTCATTGTTCCCACTTTTGGGTTTTCTCCCATCCTCAAAAGAGAGATGTAGTGTTTTGAGCCAGGTTAACAGCCAACCACCACAGATGGTCACGAGCAAAAGGCAGACTCGTTAGGGGAAGGAAAAAATCATTTATTACAGACACTAACAACACATAACAGACTAGGAGAGTGAGAAACATTGCCACATCTTGAGAAAACCTTCCCCCCACCCCTCCCTTCTTCCCGGGCTCATTTCTGTTCCCGATATCTCCACCTCCTCCCCCCAGCGGTGCAGGGGCAGGGGATGGGGGGTGCAGTCAGTGCTGCCGCTTCTTCCGTCTTCAGTGGGAGGACCTTCTGGAACTTGTTCCCCCTTGATCCATCCTGGTCCCCCTCTCCCAGACAACAGTCGTCCACAGGAGTTTCTCTCCCACAGCTGCAGCCCTTCCTGAGATGCTCTGGTGTGGGCACCCCTCCATGCTGCAATCCTCCCAGCGCTGAGTTGCAGCAGTGGGGTCTACTTCTTCCCACAAGACCCCAGCCTTCTTCGGGCACAGCACTTTGCTCAGCCAGGTGAAAACAAACACAGGCCACAAATCAACATCTGCTCCACCATAGATCTTCATGGGTGGCGGGGGGGGGGGCCTGCCCTACCGTCTCACCACAGGATACAGGGGGGTCTCTGCTCCGGCACACCTCCCCCCCTCCTTTCTTCCTCCATTCCTCCACTGACCTTGGTGTCTACGTGGCTGCCGCAGCTCCTCCTCGCAAGTCCTCCTCCTGCTCGTCACCACGTCCCTTCTTAAATACGTTATCGCAGAGGTGCAGCTGATTGACTCAGTTTCCAAACAGAAGTGGAGCTGACTTGGATCTGGGGGAGCTTCGAGAAGCTTCTCACAGGGAGACGCCTCTATAGCCCCCTCCCCTGCCACCAAACAAAAAAAAAAAAAAACACCACTCACTCAACCCAGGACAAGAGGCAAAGCAGTTTCCTGCCCTCACACTGAGAAAGTGGCACACACAGATGAGGCCAGGAGATAATCAACTTCATTGATGCAAAACAGAGACCCGCCAAGATACCCTGCACAGCAACAGGCAATTAATCTAATTCAGAAAGAGCAGAGCCATCAATAGCTGTTAAACACCCAATGGTCTGGTCACATATTCCATTTTAGGAAGTCTCTAATCAGGCCTTCAGTTTACCTAAAGTTTTTGTTACAAGTTGCTGTCTATATTTGGATATAGGGTAGTTATATCATGGTCACTATTACCCCATGGTAATGGAAGATGAGACCATGTCCCGTAGAAAGGGACAGAGGCAGGTCTGTGTGTAGCATGCTGGTTACCAGTTACCATAGCAAATAGCTTTGATTTTTCACTTGTTATCAAGCTTGTCTGAAAATGGACCACGCCTTGGCAGCTGGCAAGCTTGCTTTGAGACTGCTGCACAGCTGCAGCTGGGGATGAAAGCAGTCCTTGCACTAGCTCATTCCCCCCATTTCTGCAAGGCAGTCTGGTGCAGGGTGGCAGCATCACTTGCACTGCAAGGGAATCATCCCTCAGTTTAGAGCCTTTATATGTCTTCTGTAAGCTCTTCTAAACAAAGCATGTCATACACAGTAATCTTAAAGCCTTTTCCCCCCTTTCCTTAGATGCTGAAAATACCACAGGAGAAACAAAGATGGAAAGAGAGCAAGAGACAGATGGAAAATGCATTCATGGGCCCTGATGATTCATCCAGCATTTCCACACTGCTGGTATTATGGCTTGCCATAATAATACTAGAATGCCATTGCATGTTATGGGAAAGACAATATCACCAGCTATCTCACTACAGCACAGTCAGAGTAATGTAATCCATACATAATTGGTGAGGGTTCCCAAAGCACTAAAAAGGCTTGTCCTTCAGTGAAAGATGCAATGCCAGAGGGTTTAAAGTGTCAGCCTCAGACAGCAAAGTCCAGGTTGCATTCTCAATTTGCACCAAAAGCTATACTGGCAGTGATTTGAGCTGTGAACAGAAGAAATCCTGTGCCTTCAGATTAGAGCTAGAGGTCATTTGGCATAAATTTTGGCTACATTAGCCCCGTGTACCACCAGCTACAAGTTTTCATGACTTATCTAGACAAGCCGAGGGGGTATCCTCTGCTCAGGGAGAACATGATGGGATTTAGTGTAGTACAGCATTTCACCATCACTTCTAAGAAGGGTAAAAAAACCTAACTACTATTGTGATGGCTGAGGATGTGCAGTGCAGGGATCATCTGATGTAGTGACCGTAAGAGCAAGCCACTGCACTATTTGGAAGCTCCTTCCAGACTCGTGTTCCTAACATCATTATCATAAATAATCTAATAACAATAACAATAATATTGTCCTCCCTACATTATCTTCTAGCTACTTTTCAACAAGAAAATTTAGAGCACTTTTGTCACTGCTGTCTGTTTAAAAAACTTCTCATTTGAAAACAAGACAAAAAAGGCAATTTACCTGCATCTTTTTTCCATGAGTTTTTTATTTTAGAAAAGTCAAAGCAATTTGTTTGCATTTGCTGAATGGAACTGTGATGCTTTCATCTTAATCAGTTTAAAAAAAAAAAAAAAAATTCTAGCTCCCCTAGTGCAGTGGTGCTTCATAGGTGGTGCAGCGTGGATGCTTCATATTCCCGTCCTGAGATACGGAGTCAGCTGTTGTCCCGTGGTATGTCTGAAATCCTGCGGCACCCACAATGTATCATGGAGGTTTTTTAGGAGAGAGATACTGGTGGAAACACAGGGAAGAGTAAGGTAATCAGGAATTAGACCTCCACCAGTAAGGTCATTCTGTGGCTAAGGTAACCGCAAATGCAATATTTTGATCTTGGTTGAAGTGACACTAATGAAAGAGTTTTTTTATTTTTTGAGAATCATCATAGAAATTTTTTATTTCTTAGATCTTCTTTTATACTGAAACTTTGGTACCCAATCTATGAATTATGTACTGACGGAATATGGAAACTTTTTAAGACTCTGACTACTTTGCCAAAGGTGGCTTTTACATTTTTTTTTTTTTTTAATTTTTATTCTTTAAATTTACCCTTTGTTTAGCATTGCCTTTTATTGTGTGTTTTAATCAAAGCCAGCTGCAATTATTTGGGCACCTTTTCATACACTTTAACAGGCTCTGGATCTGCTGAGAGTCCCTGCTGCTCAGGGACTGCCCGGTGGCCACTGTGAAATGCAGAGCTGGTCTCAAACCTTTTCCCAAAGCCTGTGTGCTCCTCAGGCAGCTCTAGTTGCTTGTTAACAGAGGGTCTCAGGAACACATCTAGACAGAAAAGCTTCGACAGAGCAGTTTTAATAATTTTTTTTAATCAATCCCTAGCTGTTTTAGGATGCTTTTTTTGTTTTCTTTTGTTTTATAAATATCTAAAAGTCATTAATAAAGTGACTGTAAAACATTGGTTAAGAAAATCAGAAACTTAATATTTCCATTTTTTTTTTGTGTGTGAAATTTTGTATATTGATTCAAAAATAAGCTTTAAAAAGTTTTAAATATAAACTATTTAGCTTTCACTGTGAAAAAGGTTTTGTTCCTGAAAATGCCTTTTTAATTCTTTTTTTCAAAAACTGAGTTTTTGTTTCTCTTTCATGTTTCTATTTTGGAACAAAAGGGATGGGGGAATCATTGAATTTCTTGCAAGTCTGCTTATTCTTATGCACACCAACACACACAAAGGTCATACCTCGAAAGCTAGCTAAAATCCCATTCCCGACAGTAACGGAGATTTAATTGGAAAATGTTGGTTTTGAAATGCAGTTTTCTCATTCATTAATGGGCAAATGTAGTAGAACCACATGCATTAGGAATTCAAAAGATGAGTGTGTGTCACAAGCCTTTCAGAAACAAGCTATTTATTCCAGTCTGGGCTGCATTTAGTGCTGTGGTTTCTTTCCTTATAAGATATATACTCAATAACCACCATCGGGACTGCGGAGTAGATGCAGCAAGGGACCTGGTTCAGGCTGTATGAGTAATGTGCGTGTGGATCAAAACAGAAAAGGTGAACGAGAGAAGCATGATTGATTGAAGACCTGGGATGTTTTATAATTAGAATTGCTTTATAATACTTAATGCATCTCCATCAATTATATATGTCCTGATCATCCTCTTCATCCTTATTTAGGCCTTAATGAGCATTATACTCAGTTTCAATTACTGGTATATACAACCACTTTGTAACAACTTTCCACCAGAAATGCAGGAGCATTAAAAACAGGGTAAGAAGCATTTAAAATGGCAGGTCCTGAGCAATTATTCTGCGTTGCCTCTCCTAGAGTCAACATACATTTTCTTTGGCCTTAATAAGTCTCCTCTGAATGATTTTCAATCAAGAAGGAGAAGGGGAAGATGGATGATGTAGCCTGGGGATCAGTGATCGATAGTGGAGAGACAAATCCAGCGGCACCTGGGAGCCACCCAGCATGTCTGTCCTGGTCCTGATCCCACTCTCATCGGCACTGAGAGCCATCAGAGTGCCCTGGGGGCATCCTTGCCTGCACACCTTGCTTTTGTTCCTGTGGGATGGTGCCTCCTCCCAATCTGCTGTCTGGCTGTGGCCGAGGTAGACACCAACAGGCTGGGGCTGTGCAAACAGCCAAAGCGTGAACCCACCCTGTGGCACTCCTGACTTGTAGAGAAGAAAAACAGAGCTGGCAAAGCAAATAGAACAGGATCTTTGAGTGGCCGCATCCTGCTCACACTGATTTTTTCCTGATGTGCTGAATTCTCTCCTGAGGAAGCAAATAGAGACTGAAACACAACCCTTGAATGCAAGGTTGTACTTGCATTTGATGTGACATGGCGTATTGGGACCATGGCAGACAGTAGGCAAGAAATTCTATCCTCTGAAACTCAGCTCCACACCCAGAAAAGAAGACAGAGCTTCCTACTGCACTGTACTGTTGCTAAAGAAAAATTAATTAAAGATTGCTTTCATTTGGTATGGCTTCATGAAAATGCTGGTGAAAAGAAACAATAATGAAAGACCTTTATCAGTTTCTGAAGGTTTAGAAAAGAAAAAAGAAGGAAAAGCAGCAATTGACCAGATGATAATTACAATCCTGTGTGCATTTTTCTATCCAAATTTAAAATGATAATTGCTTTGGACAAGCAGTATCCACACAGGGAGTAAAAGACACCATTTTTGAATTCTACACTTTGCAGGATGTCAAAAAAATATCATCTTTCTACAGAAATATAAGCTCCATTTTGGATTATTTGTTTTGCAGTGTGTCAGGTCCTGCCTCCCACAACAGCCTTGTAGGAAGGATACACAAAATATCTTAACTACATGTAGAAGTTTTACTGAATACTGGGACACACACAATAAAAAAGGCAGCTATTGGCATTACCTAATATTAGAGGAGGAAATCAGCTAAGTCCTTGACAGCAATGGTAACTTACAGTCATCCTCACCTTCTTGTGCTACCTGCAGGAAGGGAGTTTATGGTCAATAGACACACCTATGGACCCTGAGACAGATTCTGATGTCTAATAGAGACTTACAGTGCCATGAAGAAAAGTTATCTAATATCTGTGACATTCCTGAAATGCATGTCTCTTACTGAGGTTTGCATAAATGACCCCACTGATTGTTAGAGCTGGACAGATTCCAGTCTGTATTGATGATCAGCTGATGTGTGGTAGCTCTTTGTGCATCAAAACTTGATTATGTGCCTGTTTTTATTAATTGTCACACTTTTATTCATTCAAACTTAATACTGCAATGCCACAGATTTTAATTTCTTTGATATTTTAAAATGAACAGATTCTGAATGTTTTTTTTTTTTTAAAAAAACTTCAGTTGTAGATTCTATTTAAAATTTTCCATACAGAAACAGAATAAAGTGCATATTACCTGAGATTAATAAGGCCATTTTTATGTAGAGATAAATTGCACAGAGACAGAGAGTCTCTGATTATCCTTTCCTATTGGAAGCTTAATGCTGCTCAGAGAAAATAACAGTGAAGGACTATGATAACTGCCGACAAGAAAATATATTCAGAGGAAATAACATGAAAGAGCGGAGGGAAATATTTAAGGTGGTTAAATGAGGAGTAATGGTGTAAAAGTAGGAAAAGAAAGAAATTAAAAGTGAGCATTAAGAAAAATGTTCTAACATCTATGCCAATTAGGGACAACATTAAGTGAAGTCAATGAAGCAGTGATGAAGAAGCTGTTAAGGGAAGAGAAGGTGGGTGTTCAGAGGACTAACATAATACCTATATATACATTGAAAAAGGAAGCAGCACACCCCTGATTTTCCCCTCTAGATAATCTGTCACCTCAAGGAAGTAGAATTCCTCATCATCAACCTTAAATAACAGCGAGGTAGAGAGGAAAATAGATATGGCAGCATCTATATCTGTCCTCACTTGAGGACATTACTTGAATGCAAACTTCCAATGAACCTTCAGGGTTTTGGGATGACTGAGGGGACTCCAGCAGTACAAGGCTGTACAAGGGCTATCACCTACAGGGACAGCTGTAGGACAGTGAGGGGCAGCCAGCCCTTCCTGCCTGCATCTGTCCCACCCACCCTTGCAGCAACACTCCTGCCAGAGGAGCAGGTCTCAGCCTTGCCCTGCTCAGATGAGGACGGGATTTAAGGTCACCCTCAAAGGAGGCTACGGGTAATTCAGTCATGGGCAACTCCGAGGCAGGCAGTAATCTGGAAATGCAGGGAGGGGTCAGGCAGTGCTCTGGATTTAAGATTGTTTCTGACCTCATTCCTTAATGGAACCATAAATATAACTTTTATTATATTATATAGCAAAGGGGCATTCTTTGAGGGGGAACAGACAATACCTTACCAAATAATAATAAAAAAAAAATATGCAAAACTATCCTCACTATGATCAATTTGTAATCTCACTTTCCCAAATGCTGGATAAATTTCTGCTATTGTCTGTGAGAAGTAATTAAAAAACTGAAAAATGACTGTCCCCTAATTTACAAAGAGTAACATATTAAAGATATTTCAGTTCCTTGGTAATTAAGACTAACAGAGACAACCAGTACATTCCCTCAACTCCAAGAGCCTATTTTAGGGATTTTTTAGATAAGATAAAAATAACAAAACACCTTAAATCCACAGTTATTCTGAAAAATCTTTCCCCCCAAACTGGAAGATTTCCCTTAAATAAAGGAGATTTCCTGTGGGAAGACAACTGTGTGCTAATTAATTTTTCAATTTCTCTGTCCATATTTCTCATTTCAAGCTTTTTAATATCTCTTCTCACTCTTTTATTATTATCAACAAAGCCGTCAATGAAAAAAAAAAAAAAAGTATTTCTTTTCTTTAAATATTTTCTGTGGTTCATGTAATTACTGTGCTTGGCAAGAGACAGGAAGCACTATGGAATTTTCCAACCTATTTCTTTCGAAGACTAAAATACTTTTGCTTCTCTGTTAGGAAACCTCCAGAGGAAGGCAGTAATAAATGTTAAAAAAAAATAAGGAAATAAAAATAAGAGTATATAGATGTGAAAATGCAGCTGAGTTTTGAGAATCCAGATTTTACAAGATATTCGCACAAAAAATCCACTTCAAGGACCACAGTGTCTCAGCTGACCCAGATTCCCCTAGCTTCCAGGCCCACTTGTTTGGAAAATGTGCACAGTAAACACGACCTGTATAAAAGATTTGGCTTTGCTGGAAGGACTTTTGCTATTGAGGAACAAGAGAGAAGCTATTGAAAATCTCTCCATTGCTTTCTCTTCCTTACTGAAATTACAAACAGATGACTACAGTAATAAGATCAAGCCTGCTATTTAATTCAGAGCTTGATTAAGATGTAGATGAGTCTGTAGCAGCTTGTCCTTGTTCTGTCTATCACAATATGTAAGACTTTATTCTAGACTAAAGCTTTGGATCTCTCATGATATTTTCAGCTAAATGTATATTAGTGATGTGGATGTGCTATTTGAGCTAATCAGTATGATAACCACATGGCAGTTATAGATCAGTCATTTAGCTGTGTTGTTATGTGTTGGAATACTGACTTTTACGGCACTTTTTCCCTGCATTGATAATGCTAAGTATGAATGACACTTGCCCTGATTTCGCTGAATTTCTCTGTTCATGGAACTGACACATCTTGCAAAAAAATGTCAGCACAGAAGCCCAGAGCAGCCTGAATAACAGCACGGAAGCCACTGCACA
The DNA here is from genome assembly GCF_018691265.1 of Tyto alba. Classification (NCBI taxonomy): domain Eukaryota; kingdom Metazoa; phylum Chordata; class Aves; order Strigiformes; family Tytonidae; genus Tyto; species Tyto alba. The sequence goes on from NW_024881282.1 coordinate 10,371,320, forward strand.
TGCAAGGACCAGCTCAAAAGGAGCAAGAGGTCTGCTCACTTCCATGGTGTCTCAGGGCTTCACAGCTGCATCGGTACAAAGGTTGCTGGGTTCTTGCTGGCGCACTGATTTAAAACACATATCAGAGATCCTTTGTGTTTAAGCAAGCAAATGCACAAAAATCAATAGGCTGCTTCTCCGACACATGCTATTTTCAGGTTCTATTGAAATTAATTCCTTCTACTGGGAGCAGGTTTGGGCATGCAGGTTAAAAATTTCAAAATTGCCCAAATGAAGTAAGTAACTGCACCTCAGATGTTTGCTATGAGAACTGATGGTCTTGTCCCTCCCTTGAAGAAGTCTGACTCTCCTTCCACCTTCACAACAGAGGAAGTTCATCCATTTCATGCCATGACTGTTAAATCATCATAATTTAGAGAATTGATTGAGGATTACCTTTGCATGCTATGCTGCAATCCATATAGCAGCTCAGAAGCTGCTGCAGGAACAGCTGAGGCACAGACTGGAAGAAGGATCCTGTGGGCAGCCTTGGGGGTGGTAGGAAGATCACTGTAGCCTTTCCATGCCAAATCCCATTGCCCCATCCGTCAGCACTTGAATGGTCACCACAGAAAGGTCTAACAATGAAACCATGAAACCGCATCGGTCAGAGGTGTAGAAGAAGCCTGGCAGCCTAAACCCCTTTCAGTTATCCTGGCAAAACCCTGGGTGCACACTGACAGACACCTGCTTTTGCTGGCTCATGATGTTTCCAGCCATGGTATGAGGGTACTGATGAAAAAGGTCTGGCTGAATTACACAGCTTCTTCAGGAAAGGGATTTGCTGAGGCTGTGCCATGCTGAGAAGATGCTCTTCAGAGTCTGAATCCAGTGTGAAAAGAGAAATTAAAAATTTTTCAGAGCTTGTCCCCAAGCACATATTCCTGCCCATCCGTCAAATAATAGTCTAGAGAAAGATTTTTTGACATTTTCTGTCCTCAGTAGAAGAAAAGAGATTGATGGTTTCCTCATCTTCATGGTCTAGCAGTGTTTACTCTTTAAATCTCAGACAGGCACCCTCCTCTGAGTCCAGCTCAGCAGACTGAAAGTTGTGCTCAGATAGCTCAGTTAAAGGAAGGCATTACAAAAGTCCTTGTAGATCTCTAAATCATAGCTTGGGTTGGCCTCAGGCAGCCACCAGAGGTGGCCAGGGCTGGCTCAGCTGATAGTCCTCCTGCAGTGGGAGTGCTCAGGAGAAGCCATCATGTGTGGCAGGTGGGCGATAGCAGGTTGTCCTGTGCCACAGATTGCTCTGCAAGAGGGTGTTTCTTCCTTCAACTTCCCCATCAGGTAAACTCATTGACCAGGTTTTCAATCAATTTAAACTTGAGATACGTACACTGGCACATACATAATTGCTGTGTGAAGATGAAACTAGCTGCCTTCAAGGCTCCCACTTTGAACCCCAAGGTTGCAATTTTTACATCAGAAAAGCAAAACAAGAGCATTCACCTGAGATATTTTAAAGAAGATTGCATGCATTATTGGTACTGCAGATTATATTTCATCCAAATATCAAAATCCCCAAATATATAGTGTGTCAACTCTAAAGAGAATTATAAGAAGAAAATACCTTCCTCCTGCATTGTTCCTGACTGTGATCTAGAAGTGCCAGTCAGACCTCCAAGGAACTGCAATGTGAGGCCCAATCCACTGATTCCTTCATAAAAATCTGTGCTTAGGTCTAGAGCTGGAGCTTTCTGAGCTGTTCAGGATTTTCTAGTTTTTTGTTTTTGGGTTTTTTTTTTTTTTTGATACATTTTTGAAACTACAGGTGCTTATGGGAAAGAGTCATTTGGGTTACATTTTTCAAATGAACTTGTTAAGAAGTCCTGCTTCAACACTTCCTAATGAAAATATAATTTAAATAATTTTCTTCAAGCTTTGGATAACTTCTCACGTAGAAATAGATAATTTATATTGTATTGCACTGTGGATAACAGCAATATTACAGAAGAGGGTATGGGTTACAAAGCCAGGACTCAGGCAGTAGGGTGTGTGAATGCATAGGTGGCTGCACATTTCCTCTGTGTGTGCCATGACAGAGAATGAAGGATTTTAGGAAGGCATATTTACCCACTGGAGTCATGAAATGCCTGAAAGGAAGAAATTCCATGGTTAAAACCTGCCTGCACCCAACCATGTGTCAAACATCAGCCTCGAGTCTGCTGCATGTAGGACTAACAGAGTGTAGCCCTGCAGAAAAATAATGATAAACATGAGGTTTCATTTCAGTTTTAAGCAAGAATGTGCTAAGGATGAGTGCCGTGTGAGTGATGTGACACTCTGAAGCACTGCCAGCAATCAACAGTAATTTTTCAACAACTTTCTTAATGAGATATGTAGGTTCCTTTTTGGAAAAACAAGAGCCACGGTGCCCTATTCTCAAGACAGAAAGGTATGAGTATTTCAACACGACTCTGATGATCCAGAATATTTTATGGAGATATATTGATTCTGACAACAGTTTTGATAAAAAGCTTTTCTGATATCTTCTCAGTTCCAAAAAGAAAGAAAGAATGAGAGAGGGAGAGAGAATGACACAGGAAAAAAAAAAAAAAAAAAGATAAAATTAAAAATATGATTTTCCAATAGAGTCTTCTACACAATTAGTTAAGAAGTTTTCTTCCATTTTAGGGTATAGTAGAAAACAAGTTTCCAGTAGAGTGGTGATTTAAGGATTTCAGATATAAGCAGCCCTACTTCTTCCATTATCCATTCAGTCAACCTTTTAAAAAATATGCTTTATTGGCTTGGAAAACTTTTTCTGTTTAAGTGGGGTTTGACATCAAACCCATTTATTTGCTTGTAAAAATGTGTAAAGTGGTGGGAGGGAAACGGATTTTTTTTTATTATTATTATTTTTTCTTTACAGAATTTGGTCTCATTTTATGCAGGAATCATGAGTTACAGCCCCAAGAATGTAAAAAAAAAAAAAAGTCCTAGTCAAGTGAAAAACAGATTTTTGTGAACTGGATTCTGATGATGGATTTTGTATAACCCTTCCTGTGATTACGACCCAAATGATCTGAATACACCCATATAATTCCTAGAATGTTTGGACATATTGTCCATTTGAAATAGCCACACTGAAAGTGGCATTTGGGAGGAGAGGAGAGAATAGAGGGGAGGGAAGGAAAGGGAAGGGAAGGAAAGGGAGGGAAGGGAAGGGAAAAGACTCTTAGGTTATACATGTTTCAAGATTGTGTAAGGCAGTTTCTCCCCATGTCTCACACAGCACATGGTGCATTAGCTAATTCCTGCCACCCTCTTGTATGGGTCACGCTCGCTCAGACAAGAAGCAGGCTGCTCAAATTCTTGCTGCACACATCCAGAAATTTGGTTGCTTCAAAGCTGTGCCAGACCACTTGCTTTCTGCTCTGGTCTGCACCTTCTCTGCATGTTTCTTGCAGAGTATTTAATCAGCAGTGGTGCTCAGGGTTTGATGCAAAGAAGGAGAGGTAAGAGGAAGATGTGTTAGTGCTGTGTCAAAATGACGGTGCTAGGGAAGGGGGGATTTAGAGCAAGCAGAACTGGTTCTCCCACAGGAGGCAGGAAGCAGAGAAAAGGGACAGAGGACAGAGTAAGGTGCAGAGCTCTGAGGATAGGTAGCCTTGCCATTCATTTTTCTACCCCCAACAAACAGATTGTGATAAAATAAGATAGCAACTGATGTTAGATGACAGACACTCCCTTCTATTTCCCCATCTCCTGTTCCACAGGAGAAACTACGTGGATGCTCATCTCTCAACCGCAGCAATTCATCTGACCCTTCAGGGCTCTGAAACAGGCAAAGCACATGGTGCCATTTTACCATATATAGATATCAAACACCCAATTTGTGTGGAGAGACTGTCAGATGATGACTGGAAGAGGACATTTTATGAACACGGTGTTCTCCTATGTATCGACTATGCCTCTGAACGGTTTAGAATCTCTCACTCATCTCTTATTTCAGACAACCTCCAAACAGCCCATTTGCTTGCAACTTGGTAGTGATCTCTCACTTCTCCCATACATTTGTGCTCAAGTCACAAGTAGAAGTCACAACTGCTTCTCCAGGTGTGTCTTCTCTGCCTGTCTTATGCAAGCCCAAATCAGAGGAGGTTCCTTCCCTGTTCTTGCAGGTTGGTTTCCTAACCACAACAATATAACTGATCAACTCAGCACCCTCATGTTTTTCCTGCTACATGTCTCTAAGTCACTAAATTAAAATTAACAACCTCTGTCTTCAACTAAGTCTTTCAGTACCTTCTCACACTACAAAACACTCTTCTGACTGTTTAATCTGCCACCAATATTCCCATTCCCTCTCTTTCATTCTCTAGGACTTTGCGGGGTATTTTGCATAGAAAGTGTCTCCTAAATAGAAAATGGCTTGATTGATGTTCAGTGTAGAAATGCTTATGGAGAAAAAAGCCAGAAGCTGACAGCTGTATCTGAATTGCAAGGTGTCATTGTCAGTGTTCTTGTGTTTCCAATAGATAGAAAGAATAAACTGAGAATGGGGTTCACCGATCAGTTGCTCCGATATGTAGGATAGTACGATTAGTTGATCATTTTTTCCTCTATTTTCACAAATACTTCTCTACACTTAATGTCCTGTTTGATTTCCAATTTGCTTTGCTAAGCATAAATTTCACTTGAATTTGAATGTCAGTAAAAATATGTAGGGTTACATTTGCTCTGAAAGTAAGTGGTATTTATTTTTCTTTATTATTCAAATAAGTGCTTTGACAGAGACAAGAAATCTATTTTCAAGAGTAAAAATCTTTTTTCAACAGTAAAATCAACTCACATTGTTGGTCTAATGGGCTATCAGTCAAGCCACTCTTGCTCTGAAGAGCTAGCACAGGAGATTTTGAATAGCTGATAGTAATAAGGAGCAGATGTTCTTCCCTCAAACTTAAGTATACAAGCTAGAGAAGAACACAAACCTGCTGGCTAATATCCTTCCATAAAAATCCAAAGCACTTTTTTTTTGCTTGTAAATTATATCATACAATTGATTAAATAACTTAAGCCAAAACCAAGCAAGTAAACAAAGTACTTATTGGTTAACATGAACATCATAGTTGAGATAGGACTATTCAGTGTTGATTTGTTAATATCTCTCTCCACAGACTGTAGATAATTATCTGAAGCAAACACCTAGTCTTAGATAGCAAATGAGATACAATGAATCCTTCGCTCCTATGGGCTCTATTTGAAACCTCACTTTTACTGGGTACACTGAGATAAACTAGGAAACTGTCAAGTGCTCCTGCTAAGCTGTTCATATTTTAAGAACAAAACAGTTCACACGGCCATTAAATCAACTGAATACCTTTAGCACTCTGGCCTCTTTTTTGGAGAGACTTTCTTCTGTGTTTTAGTGGCATTATGTCTACATATGAGCTTCCTTCTGCATTGACCTCTAACAAAACTCACCTGAAAAAAGCTGTGATGGTTTACTGGTTTTGTGGATAAGGCACCCGCTAAATGCTGTGAAGTCACACTGCTGACTTGTGAGCAGCAGCTAGACTTACTTCCAGCCCCGCCATCCTTTTGTGTGAGTAAGAGAGATCCATGCACTGGTACAGTGACACAGAACTCAGTTGTGTTTAGTAGCACTGCCAAGCTCAGTTTTAACTAGAACAGCAAGTCTTTAAAACCCTGTGGTAATGGAAAAACCCAAGTTGCCTGGATGAAAGCTTTGAGCACAATCAAAATACATAAAAGTGACTTAAGGAACTGACAAGGGAAGAAAAAGAGGAGAATAATTGCTCTTTTGACAGGTTTTTCACTGGACTGTTTCTCTGTACCCTTTTGGAAGGAAAATAAGTGTCTTTTGGCCTCATTGTTTCTTATGTACTCGGTCCTAGAGTAACAGGTCCTGGTGATGACTGTCCAGAGAGTTTTCAGCACCATTCAGATATAAAGGAAAATATATTCTCAAACAACGTGTGAAATTTTAATTTCATGATAACTCTGTCACTGTGTGAAGGATACCATTCAATTCTGAGGGCAAATTTCATGTCAGGAAAACAAATAAAGAAAAACAAAAAATATAAAGAAAAACAGAAACACAAGAGGAAGAGAGTCTTTTAGCAAATACTCCTATATTCTCCAGAAATAAGAAAGAAGAAAACAAATTTCATTCCTATCTGCTGTTAAAATCCCCATCTATTTTTCTGCTATTATTATTGAGTAAAGTCATAAATCTAACAGAGAAGGCAGTTTAGAAGGAATGTAGCAAACTTAAAATGATATAATAGAGGGTTTGCATGGTCAGACTGAGGATTCAGAGCCAATGTGCCAATATGTCAGACCCCAATTTATCTCCTTTTCCATCTTGCTTTTTAGGATAACTACACCACTTTGGACAATTCAGTTCCCCAGGCTGCACACAGCATGCATCTCTCAGAGAGCCAAGAATAGAGCTGGGATTCTTTATGATCAGATCCCTACTGTGTACTAACAAGCAGCCGTGTAACATATTGAGAAGGTGTGTGCATGTCAAGCTTTTTCCCCAGCTGGATATAAAAATAGGAAATGAACACAAAGACAAAAGCATTACAAAGATATCAGCAACAGTCACATAGGATGGTTTGTCAAACATGTGGGATACATGATACTTGCAGGACTCTGCTGGTGTGAAGGCACTGTGGAAACTCTTGCTCTGGGAAGTAAGTCTGGTAACTTGACTGCAAGGTGTTGGAAATGGAGTGAAGGCCTTATGGAGAGATTGAACTTCTCATCTATTATGCTCCTAGCATTAAGAAGATGGAGAGCCTTTTCCTCCATTTCTTTTTCCATTCTTTTAGGTGAGGGATAGCTGGCACATCTTCTTCCACCTTATTTGCAGACATAAATGATAAGTTTTTGCTGGTTAATTTAATCCCCTTGTATCATCCTCAAATCTGTCTGCATTTATCAGAATGATCCCAGAATAAAGATTTTAGTCCTGACGTGATTTTTGTTCCTTTGATATTTCCACATGAATATTTTGAGGAACAGCATGCATTTTATGCTCTTTGAGTCTTAGAAATAAAACTTCAACATTAGTCAGATGTACTTTTCAGAGAGTTTTCAATAACTTTTTTACCATATCTGCCAAATGTTCTATGTGACTGTTCTTTGTGACATTTGATTGGAGAGATGCACAGGGCACGAGACCCGTCTTTGGTCCTTGACAGAAACAATGTGAACCATCCAGTTCTGTCTGCCATGAATACTCATGATTCTTCATTTGAATTTCATTTACTTTGAATATCCTGCAAATAATGTCTCCGTAGTAAACTTGCTTCTTCTAGCCTCAAATAAAATATAGAACAGAAGCATCTCCAATATGAAGAGAGAAAAATCATTTAAGAGATCAAGATGTATTTTTCATGGTTACTTTGTTACTTCACTTAGCTTTGGGAACTAAAGGGAAGTTGTAGTGTATATCAGTGAGAAAAACCTGTTAGTGTTCAGAGTCTGGTTGCAACAACTCATTTTGAAATGAAATTTTTCTCTAAAGCATTATTTAGTTACCCCATCATCTATGAACAGCAGAATTTCTCCAACAGTCCTACACAATCTTTCTCACAACATATATAGAAGAGATGTCTAGAATAGATTCAGTCCTGAAAAGAAAACCCCAGGTTACTCTCTCTGAAAAGTTTTTATCATAGATATTGTGAACATTATAGGAATATCTGACCCCTAATTCTCCTTAAAGAAGGAAATATCAGCTTCTCGGGACACCATTGTTATATCTCTGTAAAGCAAAAGATAAAAAAATCAGAAAAACCTGTGCCTCTATGGAGCAGATATATTCCTGCTGAATTTCAAACCATTTCCTAGCATCCAAGAAGCAGAAAGCAAGCTTCACAACTCTGATGTCCCTGCGACCTTGGTGGACTACAAAGACTTGGATGTCAGACTTTCAGTTGTGGAATGTAAAACTAAGCTGTTCTACAAACCACATCAGTCAGTTCCCCTGAACAGTGACTCAAGAATCAGGACTTACCCTTTCCCTGTTGAATGATTTATCAGAGTGGCAGAAAATATTGAGCTTAAAAAATGCCAGAGGACACTGGACTCAGGAGGGATACATGCATAATTCATAACACTGATCAACAATATTCATAGGGAACAGTTGCTACTTTCTTTTCCCACTTTTTAAGTAGAGTTACATTTTATAAAAATAAATTTCACAGTCACTCATCTTTATTCATAAATCCTATGGCAGACAGTTTATTGAACCCATCAGAAAAAAAATATATGTGCAAAGTTATGTTATCATGTATTAGTTTCCAAGACCATGTGTATCCTGAACTATGGGGAATAACTGGGAGATGGGAACCAAGAGAAAGAATCTGCCAGTGTCTGCCACCATGGATCTGGAGTAGTTTTGTTTCTGCTTTCAGAAGTCAGGTTTGCAATACAAAACCCAAATCCATAACAGTAGCACTTAAAAAAAAAAAAAAAAAAAAAAAAAAAGAAAGCTCTAAATGATCTGAACTAAATGACAGAGTGGTTATTCTCTGCCATTCATTAGTGCTAGTCATGGTCATCAGATGTCATTTGATTTATTTGACAAGGTGGAGACATATACCAGATTTAGAGTGATGGCTTATAAGAGGTTAGATCTGAAGTTCTCCTGCTATTAACTTCTCTCTGCTACTTGCTGCAAAGGGTGAGCTGGTTACTCTACTTCTGGTCATTTCTGGGAAGTTTTCATGCAAATCAACTTCTCCCATTAGTTAAGCTGAAATACCTTCCCCTGTTGCAAGGGAAGATCACACAGGCACACACAGAGTTACTGTGCATCAGCTGATCTAAATGTGGTCATTTGACTATGTGGGAGCAAATAACGTGTTTAAATACAGGTATTGCCAAGGAAGACATTCTGAGATACCTCACCTGACTTGCAAAAAGACTTGTCTCTCCTGTAGGTCCTGTGCCAAGTTAGTTGCTCTTGAGTTAATGTTTTGGACAGCTGAAGATGTGTGAGAAAGTACTAGACATCTAGATTTAGGTTTCTGAATTGCTCCTTGTTTTTATTTTTGCATAAATTCCTTGCTTATAGTGGGAATAACAGCTGTACCTCAAGGGCATGAAGTACCAAAATATCGGATTACTGAAGAAAATGCATGTGCCTTAGATCATGTCATATGCAACTCTTAGAAAATAATCTCTTTGCTTAGAAAAAATATCTCAACAATACTTCAAAAAAAAGGACTAATGTTAAAGCTTCAGTAATTCATAAAAAATCAGTTTAAATAAATAATAAACCTTATAACTAAACACTTAATCACCCAGCTCCTGATTTTTGTGACTCACTGTTTATTAGCTTCTCAATAAATTAATTTGTGTGACTTACCGAGCTAAATGCTTAAGAATAAAAAGGTTAATTGAAGGTTGGAGTAGGATACATTATTGAGTAGTTGACATATTGCCTTGATGTTATGAATAATCTGGTAGAAATTCAATAGAGTTGCAGCCGCTTTTCCCAAGTCTGAACTTGACCTGCAGTCTTTCTTCCAGAAGCATTGTCACTTCTTTATGTCTAACAGGGCTTTGGGTAATTTTTTTTTTCTTTCTCTCCCTTTTTAACAATATGAATTATTAATAACATGAAGAATACATTCAGGGAAGAAAAAGCCAGCGCATATCACAGCTCCCCAAACCTATAAGATTTCGATAAAAGGAAGAACAAAAAATGTTAAACATCCATACCTGAGGTTGTTCATTTGCATGCCAACAAAAGATAGTGAAGGAACTACAAAGAGGCTTTGAAATGAGAGGATTATTAGAACAAGAAGAATTTAGAATTAATCAGGACAAGCTTATATAAGCAGATCCAAGATGCCAGAGGGTTTGGAAACTCTTTTTCTGTAAATCACTTCCTATCACAGATACTTTTCATGAGGAGGATGGGGAGGTGAGTTTAGGGGGCAGATGGGGAGGAGGTAGTCCCATCTCTGACATGCTCTGAATGAATGCAGATGTCAGGCAGCAGCTGAGTGTGTGAAAATAGGACTGTATATCAAAATAAAGATTTTGCAACTACTGTGTTAATGATGAGGGGCAGATCCTCAGCAAGTTTTACTTGTCAGAGTTCCAACACAGGTAATGAAAATCACAGTGATTATATATCCCTCCATTTTGTGCTATTTCTCTTTCTCACTGAGCCTCATCTCCTTTCATTTTTATGATAAACAGGACTTGAACTCTGCTGAGCCTCACAGTTCTGCATCTCATTGATGACTCATTAAGATTTTATCATTCCAGTGACATGTTATTGAACCCAGTTTCCTTAGGGGGCTGGTCTGGTGATTACAGGAGTAACCAGTGACTGCTTAATCACCCACTTCATTATATTCATATTAATAATAAATATCAGGAGGTAGACAGTTATAATTACATTGCTAGTTTAGGAAGACATGAGCCCATAAAATTTGGCAACACTGAAATACAAATTTAGTCGTAAATATCACATGAATAGATGTGACTTGGAAGGTGCAGAGAAGGGTAAGAGAGCATAAACATTGTTATTTTAAAGAGAGTTATTATCTCAGCAATTGTAGTACTGTTTAATTAAGCAGAAGAAAAATACTTCCTCAAGCATGAGTAGCTTAGAAGAGATGAGGCAATGTGATATTCTCATGTCTGGTTCAGAAGCGTTTTCCATCAGGAAAAGAGGCCCCAAGGAACCCTCCATAGTAGCCTTGCTGTGATGCTCTTTGGAGCAAGAGGTCATAATTTTATACATCTATAACATCCATAAAGTGTGGCCCGTGCCTCTGGGGTTGAACTCTTCCACATTTGATCAGCAGGTACTTTGCAGAGCAGGGACTTTTAGCATTGTGTAAGTCTGACAACACAGCAGTTCCCCAGACAAACCAGTGCTGCTGAGCAAATGGCACCTTCTAACTCTGATGAACTGTGGCAAACACACTGAAGGTTTGATACAATATGATCCATCACAAAGTGGCAAAAATGCTGAGATGGATGTGTGCTGAACTACATGACCAGATAGGAGAGGTTTCTTTTTTGTTTACTATATATGACTATTTTAAGATTAGATGAACTGCCATCCAGAGATGCTTGCTTGTAACAGAAGCATAGGATGACTAAGTTTTAACACCTAAATTAAAGCAGATGTTGAGTGAGGGCTTGTGAGGGAACATACTGGACCAGGGACTCATGAATAACAATAGTATTTCTCCCAGAGTAAGTTATTGCTTTCATGGCTGAGGATTTCTGAAAACTACAAGTTTCCAATCAAACCTGATTTTTCTGAAAATTCAGAAGAACATCTGTTCCTTCCTCATTATGTTTAAAATGAAGCTTGACTTTATTTTATTTTTAACAGATCAAGTATTTGTTGCAGAGATTTATTTTCATGCAACTGAAAATGGTTTTTGCACAATGAAGCTAAAGTAGCTGTAAAGTGAAGGAAGAGTTACATCCTGAATAGGACTGAGAAAAATCTAACCTAAGTTCAGAAGGTGGATGTTCAGGCAGCTCATCACTCATCTTAATTAATTACTTAGAGCTGCACATATTTATGTATTGTGTTAAAAGTCAGACTGCTCGAATTAGAAGAATCTGGAAATGTTCAAATTTCTTCAGGTATGGTATTTAGTGTTCCAGACTGCTACTTATTTTGCAAAACAGGAGGTTCATAATTGTGCCAAGCCTTGTAGACAATTAAATGTGGTTTGAGCTATCTGTGAGCTTGACCTGTAAAGAAAATAAGCAGAGTGTATCCTAACAGGGATTATGCTAACAATCACTGTCAATAACTCAGTGATCAGTTGTCTGAAGTATCTCTGGGATTTCACTGCTGAAAGTTTAGGTGGTGGGCTAGTTTGACATCTACAGGATTGAAGAAAGTGGCTGGCAATGCTAGCTGTCCCTAAATACTCGGGTCTCTTGAGACATCTTAATGTTTCAGCTCTCATTGTCAAGCTACCCCTCCAAGTGTGTGATCTATGGGGAATGTGACTGTACAAAGCTTCTGGCTGGTCCAATGCCTCAGTTTACAGGGAATTCACTATTACTTCCCAGGGTCATATTTCTTCCAGGGAAGAAACTTTCTATTAATCCATTAAGCTTCAATAGTTTCCTTTAAAACGATAGAACTTTATGGGAGGGAAAGATGTGGGGACGTGGTTCAAGCTGAAATAAAGACAATAGCTAGGAAAAATATGCTCAGTGATTTGCATAAAAAGGACATGTATTTCTTGGACTACTTGAAAGATTGTACATTAAAAATGAAAAACACTGACGGGTTGAGGGAATCAAGAGTGGAAGATAAAGGAATGTTGCTATAGTTGGGCAGTCTTTAGGTAGACAGAAGCACATGGGGATTGTTTTAAGCAATCTAATTTATTTATGCACACGTGCACAAATGCATATATGAAGAAAACAACTTACAGCTCATTGTCCACTTAAAAAGGTATAGGACAGTACAGGAAAACTGAGACACATGGCTCTGTCCTTATAGCAATGGAACCTTTAGAGGCTCTGGCACCAGAATATATATTAAGTAGATCAAGAAAAGATACACAGTTATAATCCAGCCATTTAAAATTTACAATACATTTATAATAACAGATTCAAACTTTGCTAATATGCATTTTGATTGACTATACATTCTCATCTCACTTCCATTGCTCCCTCAGGCTCCACATCCCTAGTTAGGCAAATAGTTGGCCTTTACCAGATGACATTACATTGAATTCACTATCTGAGTTACAATTAGATAAAGCCCTCAGTTTTGATCCTTTATTCTTCTGAGTTACTGGAAAGAAGTGATAAAACCTCTACAGTCTTGGCTCCTGAGGCTTCCTACACAATAGCATATTGGCTCGCCACAGTGAAATATGCATAATTGGTTAGACTTTTCTCTAAAGATACAATTAATACCTCAAATCCTGAGCTCTTTTATTACAATCAGCAATAAAGATTCCAAAACCTTGCCTTACTGTTATCCCCTTAGTTTCAACAATGCTTTGGCTTGAACAGAAGGAAGTGTGAGAAATACCTGCTTATAAGAAGGAAAAGCAGAGAAGTAACATCAGCCTGGACGAGAAGGAAGTGCAGGGAATTTTGTAGTGCTCAGTTGAACTGTCTATTGAAGAGACACTGGGAGAGAGATTTGCAAGGGCAGAGACATGAAACAAAACATAATGCAGAAAGTGGTATTTTGAGTAGGTGGAATAAAAGTAATCCTAATCTCAATAAAGTTTAAATTTTACCCATATGTTCATCAATCTTCTTTCCTGTAGCTTCTATCTTTTTTCTATGCATATCTATTCTAGCTTCTAGTTCACCCATTGGCAGAATGAGAGATTATTTTTCCATTATCCGTCTTCACTGCACCTGCCATAGAGAAACCCAAAATAGGCACAATGATGATATAGTTAAAATGTACTACTAAAGATCTCTGAAATAGAGTATGCTATTTACTGTTAATTTTTGATCTGAGAAGATTAACTAAGTAAGTACTCTTCTACACCATTCAACTCTTTAAGAAAATAATTTTGTAGGATTCTATTTCATATTAAAGCTCCTAAACAAACATGCAATTACAGGAGAGTCCTAATTGAGGCAGTATTGTGTCACTTCTCATGTAACTGTGTACTTAGGCTGGTACATCTACTTGTATCCTATATGTTTAAATTACCTCCATAACCCCTAGAAAGTCCAGGCTGTCTATCCATTAGTATTGATCTTTGGGCACTGAGTTACCAAAGCAGAACACCGAACATTTTCAGTTCAGTGGGAGTCACTCAGGTGAAATCCTGCACACAGCTTTAGCAGATAAACCTCTTAGAAACACAGAAATGAGGCTAAGGTAGAAATTACGTAGAATTTGGTGATCAGATTTCAAGTTGTCATTATACAATTCATGTTTCTAATGTCTCTCCCTTCTGGCTTGCAGAAGCTGTAATCATTGCCTTTAAAGCAGTGCAGAACCAGAGGAGCATTGCTGGTGAGTGACAGTATCCGAAATGTACAATGTTCCCCTGTTGTCAAATCCAAGTCTGCTCTTTCAGTCATGTATGCATTCATCCTTATTAAACAGGGCTTTCTATGCAGTTTAACAAGCATTTTTTTTCCTGCAGTTTTGGCACTGTACTAGGGAATGGAAGTAAAGTCCACAGAAATCTTTTGTTCCACATGCAGAAATAAAATACCTTTTGAGGTTGGTGCAGGATATATTGAGCATTTCAGAGCATTAACGTTGCAGGGTAGTAAGTTATCTGTTCCAAATCGAGAAGTCCTAGGATGACTGGTAATGCCTTTCACCAAATTCCAAAGATGTTGGATACTTTTGGATTTCATTTGAAGCATCAGGCTAAAGGGAGATCACTTGTGAATTTCATGTAGATGATACTGATTTTGACCATTTTAGGTTTTCAAGCTGGTAAATTCTCCCTTGATAGTGCAAATTGTAGCATTGTAGTTCGAGTTTACTGACTCTTGGTTTGTTTAGTTATATTAGAAAACATCTATGGAGTGACCAGAAGTGGAAAAACCATTGACTTCTTACCAGAGTAAGGAAGGAAAAATCCACCATGTATATTCTGTCAGCATCAATTTGACACCGTTGTTTCACTTAGTATGTCGGTATTTCCTTGAAAGTGCTACCATGTGCTTCCCAGCTAGCATTGTGGATATGAAATTTTCATGACAGCCCAAGGTATCTGAATATCATCATCTCTACCCCACACTTTTGAAATGCCTGCCCTTCCAGGTAGCCTCGATTCATTAGTACCAGCTTAAGATATTGCATTGTGTTCCACTGCAGATTCATGTGTGATTTGACAGGTGATTAAGCCGATCTAATGGACAGATGCTTCTGAAAACAGTTTCACTCCTACTGATTCCCTTGACTTATCGTGGCGCTCATGAAAACATTGTCAGTTTTCTGCTAGACAAGAATTAGGCAAGTATCACTTTTGGTGCAGAATTGGTAGAACAGCCCTTTTGGCTGTTAAAAAGCCTTTATCTATCCTAATCTGTGTCAGTAAACATCACCCACTGAGGACAACAATTCTGCTGTACAGTGGCAACTGCGGTAAAGACTCTTTTTCTAGTTAAACTTCATTCTGTGACTTCTCTGCAACCATGACCTATAGACCCTCTTCCCTGAGCTTTGCTTTCTTCCCTGTTGTCTCTACAAATCTTTCATCCATTTTCTTTACCACAGAGGAAATATATGCATCAACCTGAATCCATTAATGAGAAAGGGACAGGACTTAACTGTCAGAGCTGGATCCTTCTTTTTCAAATTTTATTTACTTAAATACTTTAACAAGCAAATTTATGACTTTTGCTGACAAATATTTAGCCCTCTATTTAACACTATCATATTTGTTTCAAGAGATTTTTTTCCTGTGTCAAACTTAGTGTAAGCCTGTTGCCTGACATCAGCAATTGCAGTTGTCTGTTCCAAGTTTCCCCATAATATTTAATTTTCATGACCTAAAAACAACAGAGTAATTTGCAACTGTCTCTTTTGTGTCTAAGTGGAGACTGAAGAATTATTATTAAAATATATGTTGCTGATCAGTCATTGATATAAAGACTTCTAGGTTCACAGGAATAAGATTAAATACACTAATATATAACTGAGAAGCTGTCAATTTTCCAGTGACTTTTCTAGACAATGTGGTACTTCCAGGCTCTGTACAATGATGGATTTAAAAGGAGCTAGACCAGAATAAATCTCCGGTGTGAATCTGTTATGTCAAAACTTCCACACAGTTTGATTTACTCTAGACTTTATCTTTTTTCAAGCCCCATTTTATTATGATACAGCATATCTGCATTGGACATTGAGATTGGGCCAATACTAAACAATAGAAAAATCTCACAAAAGGACACAAAAATATTGATTCCACCAATTTTTAATAATTTGCCTTATTTTATTTCAGTTATGGATCTCAAAAGGTTTTCAGATATGAATTCCTTCTTTGTTTTGTGCATTTGTATGGACTCTCTCGACCTTTATGACAACATGTCAGTGATAGTGAGGTGGTGGGGTTGGAGTATGTGTTATATGCTCAATTTTAAGAAAAATTCAGACACTGCAGGAGTCTATGGTCACTCCTAGGGTCATGCCAGTTCAGGGTATCCAGTTAATGGTCAGTACATACTTTCTCTGGGATTCTACTAAAAATGAGGGTATCTGGTCATCTTCTGTGCAACAGTTCAATTAATTTCTGCAATTAATTGACTCAGATTACACAGTAAATATTTGGAATGGGCACCCTCACTTCACGTTTGTGCCTTCCTCAGCCCTCACTTCATGCATGTTTTTAGCACCTACCTTTTAAAAACTGAAACTATCACACCTTCCGAAGATAATCAAGAGAAAAAGAACAAATCCCTGGTAATGTGTTTATCCTCACCAAATGTGAAACTGTTTTGAGCTCTGGTTTGGATCTACCTGCCAGTTCAGAGGGAATGGGTAGACTAGAAAGTTGTGAGGAATAAGAATTTGTGCAATGGTTTCAAAGAGGAAAATAAAATGGATATACTGGTGTTTTCACTGTACTATGTTCTGCAAGCATCATATTGAACATTTACTGACCTCTGAATACCCAAGACAGGAGATACAGTTGCCAGGCTACACAAGCCTTCTTTGGGAAGAAAAGCAGCCCTTGCAGTACCTTCCGAAACAGTAAATTTTCAAGGAAATAAGTCAGTATAAAACACAGCTCAGGATGACAGACTGGGAAAGATTAATTGATAATTTAGGTATATTTTACATATAATAATAAAGTTTTGCCTTGAAGAAGATGCAAGTATAGCAGTGGTCAGTTGCTACTGAAGTCTCCTGATCTCAGTGGAGTAGAAATTCACCCACATGCTTGGAGTGAAAGGGGCGTATGAGCATCATACCTTCTTCATCCACTTTAAGTGTGTATCTCTCTTGACCTAGCTGTCTTGGCTCCCTCAAATCAATGGAGGAGATAGGCATCTCCAGGGGATGATTTGTCTAATCACAGGTGTTTATGAAAGGCTGGATAAATTGCCTTCTCAGAGAGCCTGTCTTGTTCCGTCCTCTGTATATACTGAATGGAAATCTTCATATCTAGTTTGGATTAAATGAATAAATTAATTCAGATTAATTCTACTCTATAGAATTGAAAGCCGAATCCATCACAGCTTCTGTCTACACTACCTACAATTAGCTTACAATTTATGATAGGACTAATCTGATATCTTTATGTAATCAAAGGATTTTGAGACTGATTAAATATTTCATATTTGTTTTGGTTATTAATCAGTCCCAACGGCTGTTTATTGCATTTTATATCACAAAGCAAACAAAAGTGATCCTTTAATTGATCCTTTTATGTTGTGATATTTTATAAACTATCAGACTTGTAATAAAAAAAAAATATACTCAGAATTTCTTTATTTTCATTTTTTTAATATGAGTATTCTGAGTATCTCTAAATGGCAAGAGACTTTTATTATTACACAAATGTAAATCTGTTCTTCTTTTCAAATTTTGTTTACTACTATTGAAAATGAAGAAAGTAATTGCTGGATATGGGAGAAAAAAAGCCTGTGTGACTGTATTTTTAAATTGTAAAATACAGTGATCATCTTACAAGCATGAGCATTTCAGTAGAAGTAACAATTATTTCAAAGTCCTTTTTGTCTTATATATTGTTACCTTCATCAACTTCTGTTTCCCACTGGAAAGCAGAACACCATAACAGTTTTTATTTCAGACCATGTTTACATTTCAGTTGAAGGCCTTGTTTCTAGTCCTTGCACTGGTTTCTAGCTGACCTTTTGCAACTTCTGTATCACATCTTTAGTACACTGGAAATTTCACTCTGGAAATTTTACTATTCTGACCTGGAACAACTTTCAATATCATCATCTGAAATTTCCAATACATGCTCCAAATCTTTTGTTAGTTCTGTTTCTCCAATTTCTCATAACTGTCATTCATCGAGAACCATCCTATCTCCAGGACGACTGTGTTAACCCACAGAAGATGCTGGCAGTACTAAGGCACAGTTGTTCATCAGCATTATTTTTTTTCACATCATTGAGAAAGAAAATGGGAGGACAAGATAATAAAGATGGAGACGTGACTAATTAGTTGATTAAAAGAAGACAGTTCAAGGATATTCAACTACCTAGATGTTTTCATGGAAAGAACATGCTTTCTTCAGCCTCATACCTCAGGAGAGCAATATCTGGATAAGGCCACTGAGACCCATTAATAAAAGCTTTCAAATAGGGATAAAAAAGTTTGAGCGATGTGATATTCCCACACTTTCTCCTAGGAAAAAGAGACAAATTCAGCTGCTACTGTAATGGGTAAAGGAGAAGCATAAGTGAGACTAGATACCTGAAATGAAGTAAAAAATTAATATAAGTCAAGGCTGTAGCTGGGCTCCTGATTTGGTTAGGAAAAAGATTCTGTCAATTTTTAGTAGAGATTTAAAGTTATTTGTGTACTGCTGCACAGAGCCTGTGAAACAAAAGTGAATAAACCTGAGCTACTATAGGCTTGGATTTTGATAAGGGCAGAGATCTCCATCATATTATTGAGAAGGTAAACACTACAGAAAGAGTATCATTAGGAAGAGTCTTTTTTTTTTTTTTTTTTTGCCAGAAAGAGATCAGAGATTACTGCAATGACTGTGTTATTATTCCTGGAGATGATAACCAACAGAGTTTTCTAGGAAATCACAAGAGAATTGCACAGAATACTATTGCTTTAGACATAGTTTTGAAAGGAAATGAGGACATTATAATAGGCTTATAGGTTAGTTTTGGTTTTATTTTTGTTTTTTTTTTTTTTTTTTTTTTCAGATGATCATGGTTTGTTTTCAGTTGAGTGTAGAATTGAACAAGGAGTGTCTGCAATAGAGGATCTTGCTTTTGCAACTTGCTGAGCAGTGTAATGGAAGAAGTCTAGATTCATAGAAGCAAAAGACACCTGATTTTTTTTCATGGTCAAAGGATTGTACTGTCAAAAACGTGTCCTTGACAAGATGAGGAAACTTGTTTGAAGAGGACTTAATTCCTAAATGGATGGTTAATCAATCATGAGATGCTAGTGAAGAAGTAAGGTGCATACACAAAATGGAAAAAGAAAGGAGTCATCAGCAAATAAATTTATGTCTTAGATATTAAAAACTATAAGGATGAATAGAGAATTGTCAAAATTTGGGCTGTGCTCATCTCTGCAAGGCATATTAAAAGAAATAGCCAAGTACCATTTAACTAAATTGAAAGTTAGGATTTTGCTTGTGACTCCATTTTATGGTGTATTGTTAATCAGTAGGGCAGTCAGAATATCACATCAAAAGATGCAGGTGAACTCCAGGGCTAGAGGGAGGAAAACATATAATATAGTAAGGAAGTTCATGCACATTACTACCTACTGTGAGATTATTATCAATTGGAAACAGCTGAGGAAGAAGAGAAAGTAAATTTGGTAAATGATCGTAGGATGGCAATAAATCACCAAGATTTTCCTGTAGAGAAAAAATATTATTCATACAATTCTTCAAGAAAATGAGGTCTTCTCCAGTACAATCCAAATCTCTTATGTTCAGAAAATATTAATTCAAACTGAAAAAGAAATAAAGGAGGCTTTCTAAAGTGATCAATAAATGTGAGAAGAATGAAAGAGCTCTGTTTGCTCAAACCTATAAAACAAAACTTCAAAAGATTATAAGATTTTTCCATGAAAATGTTTCTGGAGAATGAACAGCAGGAGGAGGAAGAGCTACACAGTGTACAGGACAAAACCAGTGTGTAAATACATAGGTATAACATGGATATAAGTAAATGTAGGCAGATAATTACAGAGGTTTATGTTCTGCAACAGCTTTTGAATGGTAGTAGTAATGGAGACAAAAACAGCTTGCTAGATATATTAGCCAGGATGTCTGAGATGTTTTTCCTCAACAAGAGCAGACAGGGCTGACTTGATGACTTAAGATCTTATTTCTGTTCCTGTGTTTCTAATCATTCCATCAGTGTATCAATTATGCTACTGTTTTTGGACCCTAAGACTGTTTTTGGAATGTGAAGGTTTTAGTATACCAGCTGTCCCAAAGATTGCTCATGTGCTTTTAAATATTTTAAACTCTACCTTTCTTTACCTAGGGAAAACAGAAACACTATTTGATTTTAAAAGCATATTTGCTAGTACCAAGACCATGCAAACTGTAATATTCACTGTTACATAAATTTGAATGCCAGAATCAAAGGAATCTTAGCAAAAATGAGGAGATTTGTGATGCAAGTTAGAAATCAAATGGCTCATCAGCAGTCTTTTTGTTCTTTTGTGAAGATAAATACCTTCCACAAACCTAAGCAATTGCCTGAACACACCTGAGGGATTATTTTGAAGCACAGTATACAGAGAGTCTTTCATAAATAATAATAATAAAAAAATCTATTCAAATTGTTGGATGTTCCCAGTGCTTTCAGAAAGCTACCAAATTGATTTAACTTCTTAAATCATGCATTTATTTTGTACCAGTATAATCACCAGCACTTAAGTTATTAGTACTATTTTTGGCTACTGTGCTGATACAAAATGTTAGTAAATCCTACCCGAAGAGCTGTATTTTTATAGCTGTTAGGAGCTATCAGACATGCCAGCATAAGTCATTTTAGACAGCTCCACTCTGTGATCACACACAGAGCTATTTTGAATATTTTACTAATTCATTTATCAAGTAATAAGTTCCCAGCAGTAAGAACTGAGCAATTGTCTAGGCATCTCTCTGGATGTCTTGTAATTTTATTTTCTATGCCAAATAAATTATTGCTGTCTTTTGATTATGAATTAATGAAAACTCAGAGGAAACTTAATCTGTATTTAGGAGGCTAGTGTGTTACCTGTACATCTGATTTAGCAAAATTACATACAATATTGATTCTGGACAATAGAACATTTTCATAGAAATAAGATACTACTATATTCAGTGACATCACTACATTTCTGTTGTCCTTCAGTTATGTTTTTTTATTCAGGAAATCTATGCACTGCCACAGAAACATGTCGTACTGCCCATATTTTACTATGAATCTGTTTTATTCCCTTCGACAATTAATCCACTTCTCAGTAATGGCAAAACACTGCTATCCATTTATTATTAAATAAATACATTTCTTTGGTGCCAGTAAATTAGATCTGGAAGAGTGACACTGCTGAAGGCTGGGAGAACAGTGCCTTGTACCCTGTGCTGGTTTTCACTTTGCTTACTGCAAATGGCTATGAAAATCAAGTTTCAGTAACAATGATTTGTTTTGGAATCTGTCTGTTCTTGTTCAGTGGTGTAATTTGTCATTATAATTTATTTTCAGAACTTCAGGGAAGCCAACCCAGCAAGGTCACTATGCACCAGAGGGTGTTTCTCAAGGGCATGCAGAGCATGGGTGAGCATTCAGGTGCCGGCATTCACCCTCGGTCCATGCTCAGTGCAGGTGGCACCAGCCACCACTGGTCCAGAGCTGAGTGGTTGGGCTACCACAGCACTCAGTTGGGCTAAAGGGCCCTAACGAGAGGCCAGGGATAGAATCTCAGAGCATAGGTGAAGCAGGTACATGATTTCCTGCACATGACTGACTGAAGAACATGTGAGCAATAGAAACCAGATTAAATTCTGACTCCTTTGCCTGGTTTGCAGGAAGGTCTGTAAACTATCTTATATAAACAGGACTAATTCTCTACTTCATCACACCAGTGTTATCAAAGCATAATGCTATTAAAATAGATGAAATTACCTTAGATTAGAAAGTGTGTCATGCATTGGAGAATCAGATCTACAGGAATGGAAGTTTTTATTTGTGTAAGGGACACGTTCTGAGGCATAACAGATTAGCAAATGTAATTGATGTACTTTCTTGTCACATATTATATTAGCTTCTTATTTTTTGTGCTATTTTTAAACAAGCATAGAATTAGACTTACATTTTTTTTCCAATGAACTGAGAATCTCAGTGAGCAAGATATATTAAAAGGATCTAATCCTGTTCATTACAGCATAGCAGCCCGG